>NC_139036.1:40499598-41884529 GCF_964662115.1 Mustela nivalis
GGACCATATCAAGTCATTCATGAAACAGCTAATGGAAGGATTGGATTACTGTCACAAAAAGAATTTCCTGCATCGGGATATTAAGTGTTCTAACATTTTGCTGAACAACAGGTAATGTAGTAACCAAATAAAGTTAACCATTTTCTCCCTCTCTTCTGACACAGCTGGTTAGTTGGGGTTACAGGTAGACCCAATGATGCAGTTTTTTGCATTTACATACATCTGATGATTGTACTATAGGAACATCTTACGATAGGGTTATTCTTATGAGCAGAGTCTTGAGACTTGTTGGTAAGGAATTTAAAAAGGTAGGATTATAAAGGTTTTTTAATTGCAAACATTTTATGAAATCACTCACATCCTACAGGAACATTCAGAGAGCTTTTTGCCATAGTTAGTAAATATTATTGTGGTTTTTGGCAAATTAAAACACACGTTGAGTTCTCAGTGAAATTCTCCCTTGTTTAAGTGGGGAGAAACATGCCTGCTCTTACAGCTATTCTTGAGACTCTCCGTTATCAAATTTCAGAGTAAACACAGGTGTAGCTGGTGGTTGATCTTTCTGCCAAGCACTTAACTCCCAAGTCTGATACTATTGAAGTTATACCAGTGTTTGGTTCTTTAGGTAACTGGGCTGTTTGTAGCCATCTTTGACTGATTCACCCATTTTTATTTTTATTATTAATTAATTAATTTTTTTATTTATTTAAAGATTTTATTTATTTATTTGACAGAGAGAGATCACAAGTAGGCAGAGAGGCAGGCATAGAGAGAAGAAGGGAAGCAGGATCCCTGCTGAGCAGAGAGCCCGATGCGGGACTCAATCCCACGACCCTGAGATCATGACCTGAGCTGAAGGCAGCGGCTTAACCCACTGAGCCACCCAGGCGCCCTGATTCACCCATTTTTAAAATACATTTCCGTTCAGTTATATTTAACAAATACTACTATCTGCATAGAGTTATAGAATGATTATGACTTATTTCTCATCTTTGTGGAGTGATATAACCAACTACACAGAGTTGCCCAGGGATTGTCCTGGTTTTACTTATTTATTTTAAGTTTGGGGTTTGTTGTTTGTTTGTTTTTTAAGAGAGCAGGCAACCAGGAAGAGGGAAGGGCAGAGAGAGACTCTTAAGCAGGCTCCATTCCCAGTGCTGAGCCCAATACAAGTCTCAATCTCACACACTGAAATCAGGCTGTGAGCTGAAATCAAGAGTATTGTACTTAACTGACTGGGCCACCCAGGTGCCCCTAAAGATTATTTATTTATTTATTTATTTATTTATAAAAATTTTTTTTAAAAGAATTTATTTGTTTATTTGACACAGAGAGAGAGATCACAAGGCAGCGTAGCAGGCAGAGAGAGGGGAAGCAGGCTCCCTGCTGAGCAGAGAGCCTGATGTGGGGTTTGATCCCAGGACCCTGAAACCATGACCTGAGCTGAAGGCAGAGGCTTAACCCTCTGAGCCACGCAGGCACCCGATTTTTTATTTTCTTAAAAAATTATTTATTTATTAATTAAAAGATTTTGTTGTTTATTTATTTATTAAAAGATTTTATTTATTTATTTGACAGACAGAAATCATAAGTAGGCAGAGAGAAAGGAGGAAGCAGGCTCCCCACTTAGCAGAGAGCCCGATGCGGGGCTTGATCCCAGGACCCTGGGTTGATGACCTGAGCCGAAGGCAGAGGCTTTAACCCACTGAGCCACTCAGGCGCCCCTAGATTTTATTTATTTATTTGACAGACAGAGATCACAAGTAGGCAGAGAGAGGAAGGAAAGCTGGCTCCCCGCTGAGCAGAGAGCCCGATGCGGGGCTTGATCCCAGGACTCTGGGACCATGACCCAAGCCAAAGGCAGAGGCTTTAACCCACTGAGCCACCCAGGCGCCCCCAGATTTTTTATCCTTAAGTAACCTCAACACCCAATTGTGAGGCTCGAACCCAGGACCCCAGGATTAACTTACATGCTCCACCAATTTAGCCAGTTGGGTGCCCCTGTCCTAGTTTTAGCACTGGAGGTCCCACATGGGATAGTTGGTCACTAGAAAGCTTAGAGTTTAATAGGGGAGCTAACAAATAAATCACTCAATCCAGTAAATATTTATTAAGCACTCCTCTCCCCTCCACACACATGTGATGGCTAATTAAGTAATGTCTCAACCCTAGGGGTGCCTGGGTGGCTCAGTGGGTTAAAGCCTCTGCCTTCGGCTCAGGTCATGATCCCAGGGTTCTGGGATTGAGCCCCGCATCGGGTTCTCTGCTCAGCAGGGAGCCTGCTTCCCTTCCTCTCCCTGCCTGCCTCTCTGCCTACTTGTGATCTATCAAATAAATAAAGTAATGTCTCAACCCCAAGATCAAGAGTTGTATCTCTACCCACTGAGCCAGGCAAGTGCCCCTAAGCCCCACCCATCCCTACCTTTTTTTTTTTTTTCCTTGAATCTGGGAGCATCTGGGAAGATGCAATTTTGATGAGTAAATAGGAATTTATCAGAAAGACATACAACAGAGGGTTAAATTTCTAAGTAAAAGAAATTACATGGGCAAGATCACATAAATAAGAAAATTAATGTGCAGTATCTGAGAAAAATGTAAATAGGTAAATATATCTAGAGCAAGAAGAGTAAAGCACATAATGATGAGATGAAGCTGGATAGTTGCAAGGAGCCAACTTAAGGATCTTGTATATCTTGCTAAAGAACTTACACTATAGGGCGCCTGGGTGGCTCAGTGGGTTAAGCCGCTGCCTTCAGCTCAGGTCATGATCTCAGGATCCTGGGATGGAGTCCAGCATCAGGCTCTCTGCTCAGCAGGAAGCCCGCTTCTTTCTCTCTCTGCCTGCCTCTCTGCCTACTTGTGATCTCTCTCTCTCTCTCTCTCTGTCAAATAAATAAATAAATAAAATCTTTAAAAAAAAAAAAAGAAGAACTTACACTGTAGATGAAAGCCATTGAGTGGTGCTGGTTTTTTTGTTTTTAAATTATACACTTAAGGGCACCTGGGTGTTTCAGTCAATTGGGGATCCAACTCTTGATTTCAGCTCAGGTCATGATCTCAGGGTGGTGAGATTGAGCCCTGTATCCAGCTCTGTGCTCAGGGTGGAGTCAGCTTGAGATTCTCTCCCTCTGGCCTTCTCCCTGCTTGCTTGTTCACTCTCTCAAAAAATAAATTAAACGGGGCGCCTGGGTGGCTCAGTGGGTTAGGCCGCTGCCTTCAGCTCGGGTCATGATCTCAGGGTCCTGGGATCGAGTCCCACATCGGGCTCTCTGCTCAGCAGGGAGCCTGCTTCCTCCTCTCTCTCTCTGCCTACTTGTGATCTCTCTCTGTCAAATAAATTTTTTTTTAAAATTAATTAATTAATTAAACAGTTAATTTGTATTTTAAAATTATACAGTTAATGCATTATTTTAAATTATTTTCTATGATGTATCTAATTATTATATATTGTCATACTTAAAATACTTTGTGAGACAAAACATGATGGTAAAAGATTATCCTGTCAGTATCTGGTTTTTTTTTTTTTTAAGATTTTATTTATTTTTCAGAGAGAGAAAGGGAGAGAGAGCGAGCACAGGCAGACAGAATGGCAGGCAGAGGCAGAGGGAGAAGCAGGCTCCCCGCCGAGAAAGGAGCCTGATGTGGGACTCGATCCCAGCACACTGGGATCATGACCTGAGCCGAAGGCAGCTGCTTAACAAACTGAGGCACCCAGGCACCCAGGCGTCCTCTGTCAGTATCTCTGTACCCACAATTTTCGTTAGAGCTGGGTTTGGTTAATCTACATCCATAGTAATAATGCTTCAAAAATTTAATGATGGCTCTCACCTTGCAGCATTCTGGACTATAGCATATACTTGTCTTGGTTCCCTTTGCTTCTCTAAGGGGGATGTCTCAGGTCAGGGAATAAACTGCAGTCCTGTTTGGTGACCTTTCTGTTAGGTCAGGCCCCCTCCCTGTCTTCCCATATTCAGGAAGCTGATGAGATTCTAGACTAAACTGAACTTCCTCTTCAGGTTGCTTAGCAGGATGCAGGAGTCTTATGATCTAATCTGATCCATTCAGCCTTTGCTCTTGCCTGTTTGGCTCTGTTTACATAGAGCATTTGGGGTGAGATGACCTGGAGAAAATGGTAAGGAGCCCTCACCTGGACAAGGAAGTGAAGGCAGTTGATGAGAGAGGGAGGAAAGCAGAGCTGGGCTCCATGATGTTTGTTATACCTTCCTTACACAAATATAAATGAGACCAAGTCATTTTAGGTGGTGGAGAGACACAATTAGTCTCCTCTTTTAGAAAAATCACTAAATGGTCATTCTAATATGGTATAGACTAGAGGCAGGGAGACCTATTAAGAATATGATAAGAAATTGTCAGTGTTTCAACTAACCAAGGCTTTTCTAATAGAGATGGACAGGATCAACTTTGTGGATCAATAGACTTTGGTGAGTAAATGAGTGGTAGAAAATGAATGAGAGTGCTTTAATGGAACTCACAGATTTCTGACTTAAGAAAATAACTAGATGGGTGGTATAATCATCAATATAGGGAATGTAAAAGGAAAAGCAGGACAGGTGAGTGAAGAGTAAATCCCTTTTGGATATGGCTGTTGCATATCCAGGGTAGTGATATCTCATAGGCATATGGTCACATTGAAGTTCCAGATTAGCAGTATAGTTTAGTTTAGGAGTTACAGTAGAGAAAAGGTGTCAGAAGATGGAATCCAAGGGAATGGTCAGAAAGATACAGGGAAAATGAGGAAATATCATGAACCTAAAATAGGCAGGTTTAGGAGCACCTGGGTGACTTAGTTGGTTGAACATCTGACTCTTGGTTTTGGCTTACATCAGGATTTCAGGATCCTGAGATGGAGCCCGGTGTCTGGCTCCAGTGGCACTCAATGCAGAGTCTGGTTGAGATTCTCTCCCTTTGCTCCCCGTCACACTCACTCTCAGTCACACTCACTCTCACTCTTTCTCTCTCTGTGTGTCAAATAAATAAATCTTTAAAAAAAAAAAAAAAAAAAGGTTTAAGAAGGGATGGTCATATATATCAGGTGATGCAGCCAGATGATAAGACCAGAGAAGGAATCTGAACATTAAAAGGTCAGCATTGACACTGTGTGGTAAGTTGGTGGGTAGCACAGTTAATGGGAAGGTGATGGTAGTGTGTCTTTAATTTTTACTATTTATTTATTTATTTAAAAGTTTATATGCATTTATTTGACAGAGTGAGAGAGGGAACACAAGCAGGGAGAGAGGGCAAGGGAGAAGCAGGCTTCTTTCTGAGTAGGGAACCTGGTATGGTCCTCCATCCCAGGACCCTGGGGTCATGACCTGAGCTGAAGACAGACACCTAGGCGCCCTATATTCTATTTTTTAAGGATACAGAGGTTTGAGCATATTTAAATACTAAGGGAAAAGAAAATCAGTAGGGAGAAATTGAAGATTCAAGAAAGAACAAAGAATTAATTAATTAATTTTTAAAAAGAACAAAAATAATTTAAAGGATCAAGGTTCTAGAGGAGATGGAATCAAGGCCACAGGTTATAGTGGCCACAATTATAGGTATTGATTATCCTTGAATAAGAGAAATAGACACACTTTTTCTATAATTGAAAGAAGAAAGGTTATATATGTGTATATATATATATATATATTTTTTTTTTTTTTTTTTTTTTTTTTTTAATAAAGCCTCTTCTTTTAAGATTTTCGAGAGAGAGATCACAAGTAGGCAGAGCAGTAGGCAGCGAGAGAGGGGGAAGCAGACTCCCTACTGAGCAGAGAGCTTGCTGCGGGCCTCCATCCCAGGACCCTGAGATCATGACCCAGGCCAAAGGCAGAGGCTTAACCTCTTATATATTTTAAAGATTTTTTATTTTAAAGATTTTATTTATTTATTTGAGAGAGAACACAGAGGGAGAGAGAGGGAGAAGCTGACTCCCCACTGAGCGGAGAGCCCAACTCTGGGCTTGATCCCAGGATCCCAAATTCACCACTTGAGCCAAGGGTATGCACTTAACTGAGCCACCCAGGCCCTCCAAAGGGAAAGTTACAGATGCAATTAAGGTTATGTGGATAAAAGAATGTCAAGTAGCTCCCACCTGATGATTTCTGGGTTTTTGTTTTGTTTTGTTTTTGTTTTTAATTTTAAGACTTTATTTATTTGAGAGAGAAACAGATAGCAAGAGAGCCTGAATGGGGAGGAGAGAGAGAGAAGCAGACTTGCTGCCGGTTTCGGAGCCAGATCCCAGAACCCTGGGATCTTGATCTGAGCCAAAGGCAAATACTTTACTGACTGGGCCACCCAGATGTCCTAGGACTTCTCTCTTTTTTTTTTTTTTTAAAGATTTTATTTATTTGTCAGAGAGCGAGCGAGCGAGAGTGAGCACAGGCAGACAGAGTGGAAGGCAGAGTCAGAGGGAGAAGCAGGCTCCCTGCGGAGCAAGGAGCCCGATGTGGGACTCGATCCCAGGACGCTGGGATCATGACCTGAGCCGAAGGCAGCTGCTTAACCAACTGAGCCACCCAGGCGTCCCAGGACTTCTCTTTTTAATGAAGGAGGTCATTTACTGGAGATAAGAGAGTAGACTATAAAATACGCTAGGTGCTTGGTGATGTTTAGGTCTAGCCTAATTTTCCATAGTTATATATCTCTTGCCATTTTAACTTTTAGTCCTTTGTGCTTTCAGGCCTGGATCATCTCAGGTTCTAAGAGTGAGGATGCTGAGAAATTTGAGGAACTCTTTATGTCTCATTATAGGACTCAAGTCAGCTAGTCCTTTTCTTTTTGCTTTTCTTAGAATTTGCTTGTAAATTGAACTTAAAAATGACATGATATTTGGGGCAAGTGAATAAGGTGCCCAATGATCTTTACTAGGAATGATAGGGTTGGTTTAATTTAAAATTGTATAGCCAGTAGTTACTTTGTATGTATGTATTTATTTATTTAAGATTTTATTAATTTATTTGAGAGAGAGAACATGAGCGTAGGGGAGGAGAAAGGGGGAGGGAGAAGCAGACTCTCCAATGAGTGGGAGCCCGATGTGGGCTCAGTCCCAGGACCCTGAGGTTATGACCTGAGCTGAAGGCAGACACTTAATGAACTGAGCCACCAGGTCCCCCAAATTACTTTGTTTTAATATTTTGTCCCATTGCTCATAATTGAGGGGCACCTAGCATAGCCTTTTTTTTTTTCCTATGGTTTTACTTTTCTATCCGATCTCAGCTATCCCTAGTACCTTAAAAAGAGTGAACTGGCTTTTCATTACCCAAGAAGTTACACAAGCAGTAAATGTGAAGAATTTAGATAAATATGATTAATCCAGAATAGTTAATAGTTTAAAAAGTTATCTGACATTTTACATTGTAGTTTATTAAAGTATTACTTGACATCACTGTCAAGGACAGAATGCTTAGGAGAGTGAAACTTATGTGTGATCCGTTTAAGGGCATGGTTCTCAAAAGTGTGGTTCTCAGGGATACCTGGCTGGCTCAGTTGGTTAAGTATCTGCATTCAGCTCGGGTCTTGATCTCTGGGTCCTGGGATTCCCTGTATTGGGGCTCTCTGCTGGGCAGGGAGTCTGGTTCTCCTCCTTTTGCCTGCCACTCCCCCTGCTTGTGCACTCACTCTCTCTGTGTCAGATGAATAGATAGAATCTTTAAAAAAAAAAAAAAAAAAGTTCTCAGACCAGCAGCATTGGCATCATCTTCTGTGGGCTTCTTAGAAATGCAAGTTGTGGGGCGCCTGGAGGGTTCAGTGGGTTGAGCCCCATAGGGCTCTCTGCTCAGCAGGGAACCCCTTTCCCCCCTCCCCCTCTGCCTGCCTCTCTACCTACTTGTGATCTCTCTCTCTCTCTCTGCCAAATAAATAAATAAAATCTTAAAAAAAAAAAACAAAAGAAAAGAAATACAAGTTCAGGGCCCGAATGGCTACAACTTTTTCTTTCTTTCTTTTTTTAAAATAAAGTTCCTTTTTTTTAAAAAGATTTTTGTGGGAACCCAGGCACCCCTAAGGGTCTGACTCTTGATACTAGCTTAGGTCTTGATTTTAGTCATGAGTTTAAGCCCCATGTTGGGCTCTGTGCCAGGTGTGGAGCCTACTTTAAAAAAAAAGAAAAGAAAAATGAGCCAGATCTTCTGAATTGCATCTCTGGGAATGAAGCCCAAGAAACCTTTAATAAGGTTTCCAAGTGATTCTTATTTCATATGAAAGTTTTTGAGAACCCATCTAAGATCATAGTTGTATGTCTTTATGGTATAGGAAGTAATGGCAATATGTTGGTAAAAGGGGCCTAATTCATCATAAAATTGTGTGTTCAGTTCAAAGTCATGTTCTCTGAAAAAATCTGCTATAGCCCTGGTATTGTTGTGGTTTACTTTTTATTATGAAAAAATAAATTACAAGGAAAAATTGAGGCACTAATATAGTAATTAACATGTACAGTTAGTATTTTACTATATTTGCTTCCTTTCAGTTTTTCTGCTTGAATTATTTTAAAGTAAATTACAGACATCATTATGTTCAACCCTAAATGCTCCAGAAGATTATTACTGATTATCTTCTAACACTCAGTTCATATTTCATGTTTTTCTCACGTTAAAATGTCCTTTGGATAGCTGGTCTCTTCAAATCAGATCAAAGTTTATAAACTGGATTTGGTTGTTAGGCCTCTTAAATCTCTCTTAATCTAGAACAATTCATTACGTTTTTCCCCAATAATAAGCATTTAATCTAGCAGGTTTTAGTGACTTATTTGCCAAGAAATATGTATTTATTTAAGGGTCAAATCCAAAAACATAGTAGTACTCAAAAAAGAAAGCCATAAGGCTTTGTAAACCAAAGTAGTCAAAAGAGCCTTAATCTGGGAGAGTGACCGACCATTAAGAACAGAACTAAGAGAACATAGGTTAACATTTCATTGTAATTCCTTTAACTCCCAAATTCATGCCTTACTGTTTGGGTATAATGAGGAGGCTGCTATTGTTTCTTTTTATAAAAATGATTTTTTTTTCTTTTACAGTGGGCAAATCAAACTAGCAGATTTTGGACTTGCACGGCTCTATAACTCTGAAGAGAGGTGAGGCATTCCTCAGAATTACCTGTGTGAAAAAGAAAGAATCCTTTTTATTCTTGGATATTCTAAATGTGTTAATTCTGTCTAAATTCTTGAATCAGGCTTAGCCTGAAATAAATCAACCCAAATTGGAATGCAGGTTACTTTTTCATCTCCTACCTTCTGTCCAGTTCACTTTTGAACTATTAGATTGCTATGGAGCTGTTTTGACAATCCACTTTTCAAGTTCTATTTGCATTTACTTGTATAAGTTTTTTTGTTTTGTTTTTTCCATCAGAACCCATTGTAAATTTATGTCATGGTTGTTTTTACATTTCAGTCGCCCTTACACAAACAAAGTCATCACTTTGTGGTACCGACCTCCAGAACTTCTGCTGGGAGAGGAGCGTTATACACCAGCCATTGATGTTTGGAGCTGTGGGTAAGTCTCTCTGTGCTTTCTCTTTGATTTTAATTTACATGTTAAACTTGTATCTGTTTTCTCTCTACAATGGCTTTTTGTAGTTTTTTTTTAAGCTTGAAAGGATGGGGATAAACTTTTAGCCAGAATTCAGAGAAATCTGTTGAATATTTCCTTTTTAAATTTTATTTATTTATTAAAGATTTTGTTTATTTATTTGACAGAGAGAAATCACAAGTAGATGGAGAGGCAGGCAGAGAGAGAGAGGGGGAGGCAGGCTCCCTGCCGAACAGAGAGCCCGATGTGGGGCTCGATCCCAGGACCCTGAGATCATGACCCGAGCTGAAGGCAGCGGCTTAACCCACTGAGCCACCCAGGCGCCCCTCCTTTTTTTTTTAAAAGATTTTATTTATTTTTTTGACAGAGAGATCACAAGTAGGCAAAGAGGGGGAAGCAGGCTCCCCACCACTCAGAGAACTCAATGCGGGACTAGATCCCAGGACCCTGAGATCATGACCTGAGCCGAAGGCAGAGGCTTGACCCACTGAGCCACCCAGATACCCCTGTTGAGTATTTCCTAATAACAGAGACATACTTTTTTTAAAAACATTTCCCCAAATGTCTTTTTCTTTCCTTTTAACTGAGTTTGAATTAAGGTCCAAATACATTGAGTTAAGGTCCATAGATTACAATTGTTTCAGGTCTTTTTTATTTTTATTTTTATTTTTTAAGATTTTATTTATTTATTTATATTTATATTTTTATTTATTTATTTTTTTAAAGATTTTATTTATTTATTTGACAGAGAGATGACAAGCAGGCAGAGGCAGGCAGAGAGAGAGGAGGAAGCAGGCTCCCCGCTGAGCAGAGAGCCCGATGTGGGGCTTGATCCCAGGACCCTGAGATCATGACCTGAGCTGAAGGCAGCGGCTTAACCCACTGAGCCACCCAGGCGCCCCTATATATTTATTTTTAAAAAGATTTTATTGGGGCGCCTGGGTGGCTCAGTGGGTTGGAGCCTCTGCCTTCGGCTCAGGTCATGATCCCAGGGTCCTGGGATCGAGCCCCGCATTGGGCTCTCTGCTCAGCAGGGAGCCTGCTTCCTCCTTCTCTCTCTGCCTGCCTCTCAGCCTGCTTGTGATCTCTGCCTGTCAAATAAATAAATAAAATCTTAAAAAAAAAAAAGATTTTATTTATTTATTGGACAGAGATCACAAGTAGGCAGAGAGGCAGGCAGAGAGAGAGGGGAAAGCAGGCTCCCTGCTGAGCAGAGAGCCCCACGCAGGGCTCGATCCCAGGACACTGAAATCATGATTTGAGCCGAAGGCAGAGGCTTTAACACACTGAGCCACCCAGGCGCCCCTCAGGTCTTTTAATTATAACTTTGTCCTCCATCTCTTGGAGGAGTCTCCCCAGCTTATAATTTTGTTAGAAGATGCTGGATCATTTGTCTTACAGAGTTTCCCACAGTCTGGATTTTGCTGATTGCATCCTCACTGTGTTTTTTGTTGTTACTTTAGCATGGTCTTTGTCCCTTTTTATTTCCTGTAAATTGTAGGTGAATTTAAGTTTTTTTTTTTTTTTTTTTTTTTTTTTAAGATTTTTTATTTATTTATTTGACAGAGAGAAATCACAAGTAGATGGAGAGGCAGGCAGAGAGAGAGAGGGAAGCAGGCTCTCTGCTGAGCAGAGAGCCCGATGCGGGACTCGATCCCAGGACTCTGAGATCATGACCTGAGCCGAAGGCAGCGGCTTAACCCACTGAGCCACCCAGGCGCCCCTCAGGTCTTTTAATTATAACTTTGTCCTCCATCTCTTGGAGGAGTCTCCCCAGCTTATAATTTTGTTAGAAGATGCTGGATCATTTGTCTTACAGAGTTTCCCACAGTCTGGATTTTGCTGATTGCATCCTCACTGTGTTTTTTGTTGTTACTTTAGCATGGTCTTTGTCCCTTTTTATTTCCTGTAAATTGTAGGTGAATTTAAGTTTGATTACCAATCACCCACTGACCCTGAAACTACTTTACAGGTGGTTTTGTGTACTTCTAATTATAGCCAATGATACATTAAAGTTGGGGGTAGGAGGCATTGGGAACCTCTGCCCAGAGTACAGACAATAACTGGATACATTATCTGTAGAGAATTTAAAAGCAATAAAATAATCCACTACAAATTAGTGTGCTTTTTATTATCAGATTATAGAGGCAGTTCTAAACAATGTATGCTAAAATATTCATTCCTAACAGGGCAGATTTACACACACACACACACACATGCCCCACTTTATACAATATACAATTATCTCTTTTTGAAGTGTTATCAGTTATTAATGATCCACTGTCACTCATTCATTTGTGGTTGTTTTGTGGTGGTGATATTGTAATTATATTATTCCTTCCTGGAATAAAGAGAACAATCTATTTTACTAACCCTGGGTACAAATCCTATAGGAAAAGTAGAGAGTGATAAAGCTTTAATTCTTTCATTATATTTACCAGTTTTAAAAAGATATTGAGGGGGGCACCTGGGTGGCTTGCTCAGGTGGCTAATTGTCTGCCTTCAGCTTGGGTCATGATTCCCCCTGGAATCATGGGGATCGAGCCCCGTGTTGGGGTCCCTGCTCAGTAGAGTCTGCTTTCCTCTCTGCCTCTGCCTATCGAGCCTGCTCATGCTCTTTCTCTCTCTCTCAAATAAATAAATAAAATCTTTTTTAAAAAAAAACGATAGGTGGTTTCCTAATATCCTTCAAAGATGGCCAAAGAGAGGGTGTTTTTTGTTTTAGTTTCATTATGAACTCAAGGATTTAAACTTTTTGGGGGGGTGGGATTTAAACTTTTTTAAGATCCTTCTATTTATTGAGAGAGAGAGAATGTGCGGGAGTTGGTGGTAGAGACAGAGAGAGAGAGAATTCCAGGCGGACTCTCCACGGAGTGCAGAGCCTGATGTAGGGCTTGATCCCATGACCCTAAGACCATGACTTGAGCTAAAATCAAGAGTCAGATGCTCAACTGACTGAGCCACCCAGGTGCCCCAATTTTTTAATGTGTTTTAAACTTACGATTATCATTTTATTCCTATTCACATTTTCTAGTCTTTGGCCCGCAGAAGTTTAGTGGGTCCTTCCAACACTCCGAGCACTTGATAAATAGCCTTGCTTGTTTTCTGGTTCCAAGCTCAACCTGTTCATTTCACGCGCCACACCTGGAATCAGCCATTCTCTCAAGAGTCTTAGTTCCTTTTGGGAAAATGATATTTAGAGACCATAATTTGTGTTAGGAACGTAGACATTTTGGGGGTGCCTAGATGACTTAGTGAGTTAAGCATCTGACCTTTTTTTTTTTTTAAGACTTTATTTATTCATTTGATGGAGAGAGTGAGAACATGCACAAATAGGAGGAATGGCAGAAGGAGAGGGAGAAGCAGGCTCCGTGCCAAGCAGGGAGCAGGACACTGGGCTCAATCCCAGGACCCTGGGAACATGACCTGAGCAGAAGGCAGACACTTAACTAAGCCACCCAGGCGCCCAGACACGACCTATTCGTTTTTTTTTAAAGATTTTATTTATTTATTTGATAGAGAGAGATCACAGGTAGGCAGAGAGGCAGGCAGAGAAAGAGAGGAGGAAGCAGACTCCCTGCTGAGCAGAGAGCCCTATGCGGACTCGATCCCAGGACCCTGAGATCATGACTTGAGCCGAAGGCAGCGGCCTAACCCATTGAGCCACCCAGGCGCCCGACATGACCCATTCTATACACAGATAGGGAACCTGGACTTTAGGCTTAAGAGAGCTTGCCCTGGGTCTTTTGGTAGTGGAATTATAGAGCTCACATTTGAACCCAGACCTTTTGGGTGATTTCATTATATGTCACTGTAGTGTTTAAGCCTCCCAACACATGCACAGTTTCCCCCTTACCTAAATGGCCTCACCAGATGTTCCATCCCAGCCACCACTGACCAAGCACCTACATACTTCTTCCTGACACTTATGTCAATCCAGCCCTAGGAGGTAGCAGTTATAGTTGTTAGTTTAGTTTTGTTTTTTTAACTGTAGGTAGATAGACAGAGGCCTAACTACCTGAGTCACCCAGGCACCTCAACAGCCGACTCTTGGTTTCTGCTCAGATCATGATCTCAGGGTTGTGAGATTATTTTATTTTTTTAAGATTTTATTTGAGTGAGGGAGAGAGAGAGAGAGCAAGCACACACGAGCAAGGGGAGAGACAGAAGGAGAGAGAGAAGCAGAGTCACCACTGAGCAGGGACCCCAATGCGGGGCTTGATCCCAGGAACCTGAGATCATGACCTGAGCCAAAAGCAGACACTTAACCAACTGAGCCACCTGGGTGTCCTGGAAGTTAGTTAATTGTTTTTGATACTGTATGATTTATGCATATACATTCTGTCCTTGACCTCTATATCTTAGGGTTCTGACATAGATACTTGCAAGTGGAGCATATCCTTTTTTTCCCATTCATTCCCTCCTGTATTGATGTCAGTCTTTAAAAGGAGCACTGCAGGGATTTTATTTCAAAATTCAAAAGGGTGATAGATAAAGAGATCATAATCTCTATGGTAGCCTTCCCAACTCCAATGAAGCTTTAGTTAAATTTTACTAACTCAAGCTGGGTGTGTTTGTGTTCTGGACTATTTGCTTTAACAGTATTAGCATTTAAATTGTCACAACTAGGCTCTAAAGTTAACGCCCCATTAAGATACACAGGGAAAGTTCATAGCTCTGTTGGTATTATTATTTCAGTGAGCAGCCTCCACCTCAGTGTAGTAGCAGAGTGTTGATTACATAATAATGTCTTCCCCACCAAAGATCTAGAAACTGAAATAAAAGAAAACAAAACACAAGGAAATTAAAATTATAGATTAGATTTTAAAGCCCAGTAACTTCACTAAATTAAGAATTTGCTAGATGTGAGCTTACTACTTCGGTAATCCGTGGATGTCTCTGTGAAGGAGAAACTAGAAAAACTAGTACAACAAAGTATGCCTAGATTCTGAAAACCACCTGGGTTTGTTTTTTTTCTTCCTTATGTTACCAGTTGTGACAACACTATTTGAAATTTGATTTAGTGGTTAATGTCGGAGATAGTTAAATTTTACTTTTTTATATTTTTAAAGATTTATTATTTTTAGAAAGAGAAAGTAGAGGGAGGGGCGTAAGGAGAGAAACTCAAGCAGACTCTGACATGAAGATCAATCCCAGGACCCTGAGATCATGACCCAAGCCGAAATCCAGAGTTGGATGCTTAACTGACTGAGTCATCCAGGCACTCCTGCATTTACTTTTCTAATTTCTGGATAAGGTTTGAGTGAATATAAAGTAAGAGTTTGTCATTTGAGGGACACCTGTGTGGCTCAGTCAGTTAAGCATCTGCCTTTGGCTGAGGTCATGATCCCAGGGTCCTGGGATCGAGTCCCACATCGGGCTCCCTGCTCATTGGGGAGCCTGCTTCTCCCTCTGCCTGGCACTCCCTCTGCTTCTGCCATTACACTGTCTCACTTGCTCTCTCTGGCAAATAAATAAAATCTTAAAAAAAAAGAATTTGTCATTTGAGTTTAACAAATGCTAATAGAAAGGTGCTAATAACTTTTTTTTTTTTTTAATTTTATTTATTTGTTTGACAGACAGATTACAAGTAGGCAGAGAGGCAGGCAGATAGAGAGAGAGGAGGAAGCAGGCTCTGTGCCAAGCAGGAAGCCCAATGCGGGGCTCGATCCCAGGACCCTGGGACCATGACCTGAGCCGAAGGCAGCGGCTTTAACCCACTGAGCCACCCAGGTGCCCCGAAAGGTGCTAATAACTTTGAAAACTAGATTTGTTTTGCTTCTCAAATTTAGTTAAGCTAAAGAATTCAGAGTCAAATGATAAATACTGCTTTTGTATTTGTAAATGTGATTTCAAAACACAGGCCAGAGAAGAGTTTTGTTTTTTTTTTTTTTTTTAAGTTTTTTATTTATTTCACAGACAGACCACAAGTAGGCAGAGAGGCAGGCAGAAAGAGAGAGGAGGAGAAAGCAGGCTCCCTGCTGAGCAGAGAGCCCAATGTGAGGCTCGATCCCAGGACCCTGGGATCATGACCTGAGCCGAAGGCAGAGGCTTTAACCACTGAGCCACCCAGGCGCCCCCCAGAGAAGAGATTTTTTTATCCATTTTCTTTGTTTTCCCACTTTTCAAAAAAAAAAAACTTGAGGAATACAAAAATGTAGAGTATTCATGGTTGGTTTGTTTTTTTTATTCATTTGTTTTGAATTTACATTGATAGGGATGATAGATTAGATAGGTGATGGAAATTAAGGCGTTCACTTATGATGAGCACTGGGTGATGTATGAACATGTTGAATTACTGTATTGTACACCTGAAACTAATATAACACTGAATGAAAACTTAACTAGATTAATTTTTATATAATTTCATATGTACAGAAAGTTCCTAGAAAAGTACAAAGAACTTTAGTATAGACTTCATCCATATTCACTAAAATTTTTAACCTTTTGAAGTATATAATAAACTGCATGTGTTTAAAATGTACAGTTTAAGTTTTGACATATACACCAGTGAAACCATCACCACAACCAAGATAATGATGACTTCTAAAAGTTTCCCTCTGTTCCTTTGTAATCTCTCTTTCCTGTCGGGACTAGCCCATTCCTAGGCAACCCCTGTTCTGCTTTCTATCACTGTAGATTGATTTCTATTTCTAGAATTTTATGTAAATGGAATCATGCAGTATATGTTCTTTTTCCCTCTGTATCTTTTACTCAGCACAATTATTTTGAGATTTATTCATGTTAGATTCACTAATTGCTAACATCTTGCCACATTTGCTTTTATATTCGTGTTTGCACACCCCATCTTTTTTCCAGAACTGTCCAAAAGTAGTTGTATATATCATAATCTTTCCCTTCTTACTGTTTGATGTACATTTTTTTTTTTTTAAGATTTTCTTTATTTATTTGACAGAGATCACAAGTAGGCAGAGAAAGAGGTTTGGGGAAGCAGGCTTCCCACTGAGCAGAGAGCCTGACTCGGGGCTCCATCCCAGGACCCTGGGATCATGACCCAAGCCAAAGGCAGAGGCTTTAACCCACTGAGCCACCCAGGCGCCCCTAATGTACATTCTTTTAAAGATTTTATTCATTTATTTGACAGAGAGAGAGCATAAGCAGGGGGAGCTGGAAGCAGAGGGAGAGGGAGAATTAGACTCCCCACTGAGCAGAGAGCTCATAATCCCAGGACCCTGGGATTATGACCTGAGTCGAAGGCAGATGTTTAACCACCTAGTCGCCTTTGTGCTCACTTCGGCAGCACATATAATAGCCATCTAGTCGCCCTTAATGTACATTTCTTAAGAACAAAGATATTCTCATGTATAATCACAGTACCATTATCAAATTCAGAAAATTTAACCTTGATACACTATCTTTTAAGTCATATAGCTTACATTCCATGTTCTTATTTTTTTAGTATACTAATAATATGCTAGAAACAATACCTCACCTCATAGAGTATTTAATCCAGTATCATGTATTACATTTAGTTCTCTTTTTTTTCTTTTTAACTTTTTAAAGATTTATTTATTTTAGCGAGAAAGTGCATGAGTGGGAAATAGAATCTCAAGCAGACCCCATGGTAAGCGTACGGAGCCCAATGCAGGGTTGGATCCTAGGATCCTGAGCTGAAACCAAGAGTCAGATGCTCCTAGTTCTCATTCTTTACTCTGGAACAGTCCTTAGGCTTTGCCTTTCGTGACGTTCACATTTTTGGGGTTTTGTTTTGTTTTGTTTTTAAGATTTTATTTATTTGATACAGAGAAAGAGAAATCACAGGTAGGCAGAGCAGCAGGGGGAGAGAGAAGCAGGTTCCCTGCTGAGCAGAGATCCTGATGTGGGGCCCCATCCCGGGACCATCAGGACCTGAGCTGAAGGCAGACACCCAACTGGCTGAGCCACCCAGGCACCCCTAGATCTCAGTCTTTACTCTGAAACAGTCGTTAACCTTTGTCTTTCATGACATTTAAACGTTTTTGAAGGTCACACTAGCTCTAGCTGCTAAATGGATTCAGATTATAAAGTTTTGGCTGGAATATTCTGTAAGTGTTAAGTTATCATGTTGGTATTTATGTAAACCCTTTTCCCCTCTTATTGGTGATCCTAATTTTGGAACTTAAGGTGTTGTCTTTTTCCCCATTAAATAGTTACTAGTTTTCCTTTTGTGTAATTAAATAATTTGTGGAGACATATCTGGGGGGACTTTGTAAGTATTTCAGTATTATTTTGGAAGACATTTTCAAAATGGGAAAGACATTTAAGCATAATGTGTTTGAAAGTCCTGTTGAAACTGATATCTGATGACAATAAGAGGGCAATAGTGTATTGCATATTCTATAGAGCAAATGAATGGAAAAGCTAATTTCTTTATAGGATCTGCTGAGCATCCTTGTAAAATTGAAGTATGAGTTTTTTTTAGTCTTTACTTCCTTAATTTACAATGGAATTGATAGAAAAGGATTCTGTTCATTTTCTCTGCTTATAGACTTTATAGGTGGCAAAAATTTGATCTCCTGGCAAATATAAATTCTTTATACTATCTATTCTCACTTCAAGAAATATTTTCTTTTTCAAAACTCAAGACACTGCAGTTTGGAGCTTATTTACAACATGGTATATCAGATGCATCCAGATAGACTACAAAAGTCTATTGAGACACAGGTTAGGCTCCAGGGATATCTCTCTTGACCTCTCAGTTTTACTCTTTCTAGATGCATCCTTGGGGAATTGTTCACAAAGAAGCCTATTTTTCAAGCCAATCTGGAACTGGCTCAGCTGGAGCTGATCAGGTACAGCTATGCATGTGCTCTGGGTGCCAAGGTGTGATAGGTGATCTTATTTTCTAATTTCTAATATTTTTTGTTCATTCTACTAAGTAAGTTTATGCTTCTTATGTCCAAGAAAGTTTCTTAGTCAGATTCACCACGTATTTTGTCATGGGATGTAGATGTAAAGAAGTTGTAATCCCCTTTTTTAGGTCTTACTAAAGGTGTTACCTCTTAGGTTCCCCCTTTTTAGACTTTTTAGATCTTTGCTTTTTTTTTTTTTTTTAATTCTTCATATTAAAGCATGCCATTTTCAGTGTGGCTGTTTCATTCCTAGGTTAGATTAAGATCAGATTTATTTAGCAAACAATTATTGTACCTGTTCTATTACAAATTCCTTTCTCTGTTAAACTTTAGGATTTAGAAATATATAAGATAGGTCCTTGCCTTCAAAAAGCTCAGAATTTAGTAAGTGGTAAAGCATGTAAACAGATAATTAAAGGTAGCTTATAACTTATTATTTGTTAAGCATTAAATTCCGTTGTCTATCAAAATTTCTTAGGCTCTCTTCTGCCAGTTTTCCCTATAGGGACATTATAGGATCAGCTTATCACTTTGAAATTAATACTATCTGAACAGAACAAAATTGATAATGAAAATCTTTATGGAGGTTTAAAAAAATGTTTTACAAAACCAAGTGTATGGTTAATTTTGGATTCTTTTGCCAGATTTTCTCTTCACTATCTTGTAACCAGTTGTTTCCTATTCCTTCTGTTCTTAAAGCAGTGAGGTCAGGTTTTATCTTTCTGCACGTCCTCTAATTTAATAAGCCAAGACTCCCCCAGACTTCAGGAGGTAATAATTTCTGCTTCTGTAATCTCCAGAATTCACAATGCTGACTTACTCACTTCTTGTTTTGGCTTTTTGCTTTGTTTTCAGTCGACTCTGTGGTAGCCCTTGTCCAGCTGTGTGGCCTGATGTTATCAAGCTGCCCTACTTCAATACCATGAAACCGAAGAAACAATATAGAAGGCGTCTACGAGAAGAATTCTCTTTGTAAGTTTGGCAAAAATGTACATCTGGTTTCTATGTTTAGCTGGTGTTTAGACTTGACTTTCTCCTGGCATAGGGAGTTAGTGTTGTCCCAACTTTTTATGGCACACACCACAGGAAAACATTTTATCTTTGAACAGTGTATGAATTTTACCATAGTGCTGTTGTAATTTTCTCTTATGGAGGTTTTATTTATTTATTGATTGATTGATTGATTGATTGATTTGAGAGAGATTCAGAGAGAGACAGACAGACAGACAGAGGGGGAGAGCAGCCTGACATGGGGCTCAGTCCCAAGACCTGGAGATAACTACCTGAGCCAAAGGCAGACACTTAACCATCTGAGCCATGCAGGCGCCCCTGCTTTATATATTTATTCATTCATTTATTTAGATTTTATTTATTTATTTGAGAGAGAGGGAGTGAGAGAGAGAGCACGACGAGTAGGGCAGAGAGGGAGCTGGGCTGGGCAGAGGGAGAAGGAGAAGCACATTCCCCGCTGAGCAAGGAGCCTGATGTAGGACTCTATCCCAGGACCTTGAGATCATGACCTAAGCCAAAGGCAGTTGCCTAACCAGCTGAGCCACCCAGTGCCCCAATTTTTTTTTTCTTTTTCTTAAGTTTTGATTTTATTTAAGTATTCCCTACACCCAACATGGGATTGGTACTCATGACCCCAAGATCAAGGGTTGCATGCTCTTCCAACTAAGTCAGCCAGGTGCCCCTGAAGGCTTTAGGTGATAGAAAATCATTTTATTGTCAACAATATGTAAGTTTTCTCATGGTCCTTTTGATCTTCCCACAATAAAAAAGAGAATGGAACTGCTGGCTTCATGTTTTCTACCTGTATTACAGCATTGCATGAATCCTGTGTGGGAGCAAATCTGCTTGCTTGTTTAGCCAGCTTCTAGCTCCTTTCCATGGTTACACATGGAGCTGGAAATTCAGAGACCTTTGGCAGAAGGTTACAGGTTTAAGAACTCTGGGATCATTTTGAATTTGTTCTTTCCACAGCATTCCTTCAGCAGCACTTGATTTACTGGACCACATGCTAACACTAGATCCTAGCAAACGTTGCACAGCTGAACAGACTTTACAGAGTGACTTCCTTAAAGATGTTGAGCTCAGCAAAATGGATCCTCCAGAGTAAGTGCTGCTGGCCAAGTAGTCACCCTAAACCTCTCACTAAACCTCAGGAGATGAGAAACTCAAAATAATAGGTTTTTAGAAGGAACTCCAAATGACTAAGTCCAGAATGGAGAGGTACCCTTGAATATTATGATTGATAAGAGGTTTGTTTTATTGCTCTATGTTTTCTTTTTAAATAGGGAATAGATTTAGTTATGATATTTGTTCTAATTTGACTCGAGGTGTCTTTTGTCCCTGAATCCCCAGCATTTTGCCTTGTACAACTTCTTTGAAAACATTCTTCTAGTTTTTGCTCTTACCTTTTTCATTTGCTTGAATCTCCTATGTCTGGTGACCATGTATATCCCATATTTGGAAAGACAGTCCTAATTTTAAATAGTTTGCATCACTGTCAGGTAATATAACCCGAATTTTGATGTTGAAAATAGAGTGTTTGAATGTGTGTCTCTTTCAGCAGAATCTTCTGTATTTTCTGTATTCTGTAGGATCTTCTAAGGTTCTATACTCATGTTTCACGTTTGGCAGATAAAAAGTCTTATATCTTTGAATTTATCATTGACAGTGTCACAGCTTTCATGTCAGAGTCCTTGGGTATTTTTTTCTTACATAAAGAAACGGTCTTAAAGAGATTATTTATTTATTTATTTATTTACAAAAGATTTTGTTTATTTGACAGAGAGACACACAATGAGAGAGGAAACACAAGCAGGGGGAGTGGGAGAGGGAGAAGCTGGCTTCCCACAGAATGAGGAGCCTGACGCAGGGTTGTATCCCAGAACCCTGAGATCATGACTTGAGCCAAAGGCAGATGCTTAATGACTGAGTCACCCAGGTGCCCCGAAATACACAGTATTTAAAGACTGAGTGGGTAGTAACCATAAATCTAATTGTTTCAAAGAAATGTCCATATTTATTCATATTTATTTACTGCACTAGAATTTTGATACATTGAATGTGGATTGAAATACATAAACTTTTTACTGAAATTTGGGAGCTCTTATTATAGGGAGATTTTGACTCCGGTAATCTTTATTGTAATAAGATTTGCATAATCAAATATGAGGACATCTGGAAATGTATATTAAAGTTTACTAATAAACCCCACAAAATATCGAGCCATGGAAATTCATTGGGTAGAAAGAAGAGAAGAACCCGTTTTTTGGTCCTCACAGATCATAATACTATACTTTAGTGGTCCATAATACTATACTTTAGTGGTCCACCCCCTTGCCTGGACTTTTTTGTAGATACTAACAAGCTGGTCATCTCTGTCTTGTTTATTCCCCATTGAAACTTGACGAATAAAGTTCTCCTTTATTCTTGTTTTGTAAAGCAAGAATAGTTATAAGACTTAACTATTTGGAATGTGGGCATTTATATAGTAGGTATGTCTCTGATATTAGCGAGACCCTCATTTCTCACTATAAATGTGTTTTTTGTGTGTGTTGTTTTTTTTTTTTACTTGACAGACAGAGATCATAAGTAGGCAGAGAGGTAGGCAGGGAGTGGGGAGAAGGAGGCTCCCCACCCCCCGCTGAGGGGCTCGATCCCAGGACCCTGAGATCATGACCTGAGCCAAAGGCAGAGGCTTAACCCACTGAGCCACCTAGGCGCCTCTTCATTTCTCACTGTAGAAATCTCTTGGGCTTTTGGACTTTTATTTCCTTAGACTACCTACCATATGCCATGATCCCTTTTACAGTGCTACTATCTATTTACTAATATTTCTAGTTAATTTTATTTATATTATTCTTTCCATTTCCCTCTGCTCTTTGCCTTCACATTTTAATCTCTGGTTCTTCCGTTCACTCACTGTTGCAGTCCCACACACATTTCCCCTTTGCTTTCTCTTTTTGCAGCCTCCCCCACTGGCAAGATTGCCATGAATTATGGAGTAAGAAACGGCGACGACAGCGACAGAGTGGTGTTGTGATAGAAGAGCCACCTCCTTCCAAAGCCTCTCGGAAAGAAACTACCTCAGGGACAAGTGCTGAGCCTGTGAAGAATAGCAGCCCAGCACCACCTCAGCCTGCTCCTGGCAAGGTGGAGCCTGGGACTGGGGATGCAATAGGTCAGTTCTAGGATGGAGTTTTTGTGCTTTAAGGACATTAGGGCAGGTTTTGATGGTCAAGTGCAAGAATGCATGCGTGCGTGTGTGTTTTAGTTTCTAGCCACTGAAGCATTAATAAAGAAGTGACCTCATTATGAGGAGAAGGAGCTAAACCAAGTTTTGTGCATGTTGTCTAGAAAGTCTACAGTAGATTATTTTCCTTTCAAGAAAGTGGGAATGCTATATCTTAACTAGATGTATAGCATAAATCATTAAATAGGCCAAATTTAAGGCTCATTTACCCATGGTTTTCTTTTCTTTTCTTTTTTTTTTTTTTAAGATTTTTTATTTACTTGGGACGCCTGGGTGGCTCAGTTGGTTAAGCAGCTGCCTTTGGCTCAGGTCATGATCCCAGTGTCCTGGGATCGAGTCCCACATCAGGCTCCTTGCTCGGCAGGGAGCCTGCCTCTCCCTCTGCCTCTGCCTGCTATTCTGTCTGCCTGTGCTCGCTCTCTCCCCCCCCCTCTGATAAATAAATAAAATCTTAAAAAAAAAAAAAAAAAGATTTTTTATTTACTTGACAGAGATCACAAGTAGGCAGAGAGGCAGGCAAAGAGAGAGGAAGGGAAGCAGGCTCCCTGCTGAGCAGAGAGCCCGATGTGGGGCTCGATCCCAGGACCCTGGGATCATGACCTGAGCCGAAGGCAGAGCCACCCAGGCATTCCTTACCCATGGTTTTCTAATATGTAATTTGGAGCCCTGTTTATGTTAGATTTGCTAAGACCTTCTTAGAGTCTAATCATTTAAATCACAATTGCTATTAAAGGTAGTTAGTTCTGTGGAAGGTTATTTGATCTAAATATATCCAAAACTGTGTAATAGTGAACAGTTATAATAAAGTGGTTGTCCTGTGGTACCATCAGTTTTTCTGAACTATAGGTATTCTTTCCATGGCTCACTTTCCTTTCCCTGTCCACCTATAAAAGATTGGTTTTTAACACTGGCTGCACATTCAGATCATCTGGGAAGCTTGAAAAGTAAATACTCCTGAATAAATTGCCAGATCTCTGGGGGTAGAAACTGAAGCATCTGAATTTTACAATCTCTCCTAGTAATTGTGATGTGCAATAAGGGTTGTAAGTCACCGATCTTGAAGAATATAGATAAAATGAGATCACTTTTACTCACAGTACAGAGATGTTTTAGCTTGTTCCTGTGTTTTGAAGTGAAAATATAAAGAATAACAAATTGTCATGACACTTTGAGGCATGAAAAATGAGATATTCAAAATGAAACTTAATACTTTGAATATTGTAAGTTGCTGTTGCCAGTTGAAGAAGCCAGAGGTCCTTAACCTGCCTCATCCTCTTATATATTGGCTCCACTGTCTGTCCACAGGCCTCGGTGACATCACCCAGCAGTTGAATCAAAGTGAATTGGCAGTGTTACTGAATCTGCTGCAGAGCCAAACCGACCTGAGCATCCCTCAAATGGCTCAGCTGCTTAACATCCACTCCAACCCAGAGATGCAGCAGCAGCTGGAGGCCCTGAACCAATCCATCAGTGCCCTAACTGAAGCCACTTCCCAGCAGCAGGACTCAGAGCCCTTGGCCCCAGAAGAGTCTTTGAAGGAGGCACCTCCTGCCCTAGTGGTCCAGCCTTCAGCAGAACAGACAAGCTCTGAAGCTTCAAGCACACCAGCTGACATGCAGAATATGTTGGCAGTTCTTTTGAGTCAGCTGATGAAAACCCAGGAGCCAGCAGGCAGCCTGGAGGAAAACAGCAGTGACAAGAACAGTGGGCCACAGGGGCCCCGAAGAACTCCCACAATGCCACAGGAGGAGGCAGCAGGTAAACAGATCGGTCATGAATCTCATTGAGCTCAGGTGCTGTTGATCCTCTTAAAAATCTCTTTAACATTTTCTTTTTCACATCAGTGGCCTCAGTTTCAGTTTTCTGTAACCTAGCCTACAGGAGAACATAGCACCCAATGATGTATTTCTTGCCTGGCTTCTATTTAAGTCTCAGAGCTCCTCAAAGCACTTTTCATATACTGATTGTTTTTCCATTTCCTGGGAGGTAGGTAAGTAAAGCCTCTGTATCTAACCCTAGGAAACCACAACCATACCTAGTGATACATCTTGAATCACTGTGAGAATGGTGGCCAACTAGTACTAGCACTTGAAAATCTGCCTTCCAAATAAATCATCATCAGATTGTACAAATAGTAAATTTTACTCTAGTGTAGTGAATACTGGATACCAGTCTTACCTGAAAGATACAGTAAAAAAAAAAAACAACAAAAAAAACCTCTAATAAAATGCCATTGTTAATCTCCTGAGAAGTAATATAGAAATATTTCTAAGTAGATAACTAACACCATACATTTCCTTTCCCCCAAAATTAGAGTGTATAAAAATGCTTTTTAAAAACCTGTGTTCCTAAGAGAGACAATTGAATGGACCCCAAATTAGGAAGTGAGCGTTACGTAAAGAAAAATCTAAGAAAAGGAAATATATTATACCTTGGTCTGGCGTGACCACACCACACAATTTTATTAGAGGAAAAAAAAGTTTAAATTTTCTAATTCTCATTCACAGTCTTTTTGCAAAATGCTTACTTATGTGAAAGTGTTTTCAACTTGGGAATTTTCGCTGTCCATGAAGACCCCATGAATTGGGGACTGAGAAGAGGCACAAGGGCTGAGGAGGTACACTAACCTTCAACTTTAGGTTGTCCTACATTCGCATTTCATATGGGATGGTGCAGAAAGTATATGCCTTTTTTCAGCTGGTATACAAATATATGTTATTTTTCACACATGCAAAGCTTTTTAAAACTGGAAGATAACATAAATAAAATTAAACCCTTTACAGATAGGGAAACTGAAATCCAAGAAGCCTGCCTATGGTCTCACTGCTGGAACCATATTATTGGCAGAGGCAGAATTAGGACTGGCATACTTTTCTTAATATGGATTTTTTTTTTAATTTGTTTTCTAATTCAGTTTGTTTTCCTGTCATACTGATTCCAGTTGCTTTTAAGAGACTAGAACATGAAATAACAGAAAGCTAATCTAGAATCAAAGCAGGCCTTTTTGCCTCCTCTCCCACACCTTCCTTCTTCTCCCCACCCCAGCAGAAAAATTCAGCTATAATCAAAATACCTGGAAGAACTCATTCAAATTAAATAATATAGGAATTGAAAGAAATTTACCCAATAATTGAGCTAACAAGCTGTCAGCCAAATGGTAAGATTGAGCTAAAATTAAGGCCTGGCCTATGGCCAGAAATTGTTGGGTTTACTTTTCAAAGGAGAGTAAAAATACCAATCCTTATTATTACCCACAGATTATCCAGTTTTCCTGATCTCTCCTGTTTGTTTCTCCCCTGCTGCTGCCTCTCTTTTGGCCGTTTTACTGTTCATTACCATTTCCACCAGAGGGCAGACTGAATAAGCCAGAGAAGGTGGAAATCTTATCACTTTGGCTATGTTTAGCTACTCTTTACTTGTGTGGGGAAAGGGTTAAGATTGGAATTTAATAAATCAATCAAAATATTTAAATTATTTATACATTTCATTAATAACTCCCTCCATTAGTACAGACTGTTAAGAATTGGAAATCTTATTAACACTAAATATTATAATAGTATGATTTTTTAAATGTGCTCTTTATTTTTTTAAGAAGTTTTATTTAATAGTTCTTTACAATCTGCTTTTCTACATTGAGGTAGTTTCTGTACTCATAATGTGAATTTGAACTCAAGAATTAGTTCTCTTGAAACACAGTATTTACATAAAAGGCAGAGTTCAAGTATGAAAAGTAGTATAGTTGGAAGAATAAGTTTAGCTTTGCTTGCTTTTGCAGTAAGGCATTTTTAAAGTTGTTTACCATTGGTATTAAAAAAGCTGGTGTTTTATGTATAGTCCAAAAATACTTTAAAATATAAGTGGTACTGAGATGTTCTTATGTAGTGAGATATATAGTATGGCAGCAAGAAACTCCAAAATCTATAGATGTTTATAGTCCAGTTAGCTCTCCTATTTCAGTATATCTTCTTTTCAGTTGTGAGTTTTCTATAGCTAATTTTTTGTCCTTAAATTCATTTTTACCTACCACCTAGTCAAACAACCGATCTGTCAACAAGCAACTTGGGTGGGTACGGTATACAGGGTGACCAACTCATCTCTGTAACTGTCATGGTTTTAAAACTGAAAGTCAGCAACCTGAGAAACCTGCTCAGTCCGGGCAACCTTGGGACTGTTGCCCCCCCTACTTATATGTTACATATAGCACCTGAACTTATCCTTCCAGGGTACAACGTTACAATATTGTGTTTTCAGAGTACTTTCACCTGCATGCTGAAAGAATACATACTTAATTTACTGATTGTCTTTGCAAAATATAATTGTGGTAAATATGCTACCAAAATACTTTATAACTAAAAACTATTTTTGGCTTGTCTGAGTAATGACTCTTATATTAGTAGCTCAGATAATAAAGAATTGACTATATGGGCATTTAGAAATACAGTTCCATAGGGAACAGAAAAATCAATCCTTTGGAAGATACCCCAAAACATTAAACCTTTTCTTCAGCAGGCTGACTCCTAACTCTTTAAAAACACTGTTCTGATTGTACTTGCTTTTGTATGTCCTCAAACTCACACCATTTTACATCTCTACTCTCCAGCCTTGGCAGGAGTTACCAGACAATGATTGCCATGCTTAGGTAAATTTAGCCAACAGGGGGGTTGGGGCGTGCGGGTGTGGGAATGTGGGGAGTGGTTCAAGAAAGACAAAGATCTTTGGAAAGACAGAGTGTGGTATATAAGTTCAACATTTCTAAATACTCAGTTCTTGTCACCATCTCCAAGATAAACAGATGCTTATCAATAGCCCATTCATTCTGCATGACATTACTCTAGTGATTTTTTTCATAGCATGGAAAAAAATGCAAGAGGTTGGGAAACAAAATAGAAAATATGATAGATTAGTCTATCATTACTGTAACATAGAAAGCTGAATGACAGAATGGTGGTTAATTAATATCCCTTCCTTCAGAATGTGATTTTGGGGAAAGGGGACTAAAGTTTGGAGAAGCAAGTGTATATTTATACGTGACGGTGATGAAAGGTTTTTACTTTATTTCATCTCTCCTGTATATTCTTTTAAGTTCTATTTCAGGTGTTAACCTTATATCATCAAATGTTCTGTAAAATGTGTTAGCTTAAGTCCGTGCAAGGTCTTCTATTGTACAACGAGATTATGTGCTAGAAATGTGACCACAACATGTGTATTATTTCCTCTCATCTTCCTTCTTTCTACGTTATTTTCATTAATGTTTTGATCCAACAGCAAAAAGGGGTGGGGAGGCTGCTAACAGCCTACATATTAGAACAGTTCCTTAAGGAAGGAAATGGAGGAAATCTCAGACAAAAAATCAGGACAATCATTTGAAACATATGAGCTTTTTTACACCAGCTGTTAGATTCATAATGCAACTGTTTTATTTTAATCACTTGATTTTATTTATAAATTGCAATTTCCTGATCCCAAGATTTTATTCTTTATATATATATATATATGGTTACTTGTATTGATATTTGTTTATGTTGGTCAGTGTATGTGTGTATGTGTGTGTGTGTTTGTGTTTATAATCACATGTGATTTTTAAGATGGTGTTTAAAAGAAGTAACCCTTCCACAGCATGTCCTCCTCACATTCTTCCACCAGAGAAGAGGCCCCCTGAGCCCCCCGGACCTCCACCGCCGCCACCTCCACCCCCTCTGGTTGAAGGCGATCTTTCCAGCGCCCCCCAGGAGTTGAACCCAGCCGTGACAGCCGCCTTGCTGCAACTTTTATCCCAGCCTGAAGCAGAGCCTCCTGGCCACCTGCCACATGAGCACCAGGCCTTGAGACCAATGGAATACTCCACCCGACCCCATCCCAACAGGACTTACGGAAACACTGATGGGCCTGAAACAGGGTTCAGTGCCACTGACACTGATGAACGCAACTCTGGTCCAGCTTTGACAGAATCCTTGACCCAGACCCTGGTGAAGAACAGGACCTTCTCAGGCTCTGTGAGCCACCTTGGGGAGTCCAGCAGTTACCAGGGCACAGGGTCAGTGCAGTTCCCAGGGGACCAGGACCTCCGTTTTGCCAGGGTCCCCTTACCATTACACTCAGTGGTCGGGCAACCATTCCTGAAGGCTGAGGGAAGCAGCAACTCTGTGGTACATGCAGAGACCAAATTGCAGAACTATGGGGAGCTGGGGCCAGGAAACACTGGAGCCAGCAGTTCAGGAGCAGGCCTTAACTGGGGGGGCCCAGCTCAGTCTTCTGCTTACGGAAAACTCTATCGGGGGCCTACAAGAGTCCCGCCAAGAGGGGGAAGAGGGAGAGGAGTTCCTTACTAACCCAGAGACTTCAGTGTCCTGAAAGATTCCTTCCCTATTCATCCTTCCATCCAGTCCTCTGAAACATTAATGAAATCATTTGCCAGAGCGAGGTAATCATCTGCATTTGGCTACCGCAAAGCTGTCTGTTGTATTCCTTGCTCACTTGCTACTAGCAGGCGACTTATAAAATAATGATGTTGGCACCAGTTCCCCCTGGATGGGCTACAGCCAGAACAATTACTTCAACTCTACCTAGTAGATACAAGTAGAGAATGTGGAGAGGGTCATTAAATTGAAAAGTAAATGTTGTATTAGTTCATTTGCCTGCACTTCTTGAGCAGAAGAAAAGGAGAACAGTTTTAATTTTGAGATGGCTCAGGAGAGGTTCTCTTTAAGTTTTTAAAATTTGGGGATTTTTTATGATTTCTTTCTTTTGAATTTTGTTTTTGTTTTGTTTTGTTTTCCTTTAAAGATAATAGTGTTCACAATATTTGAGCTACTCTTAGGCTTTTGCTATAAGAGAGAGAGTGACTGGCTGATTTAAATAAATGTTTCCTTCCTCTCCACCATCTCACATTTTTGCTTTCAAGTGAACTCTTTTTTTCCCCATTGAGCATCTTGAACATATACCTTTTTTCCAAATAAATTACTCATCCTTTAAGTTTGCTCTGCTTTGGCAAAAGACATGCCCCTCTCCCTGCACATGAAGCAGGTGGTAGAAAGAGGCACTCTTGGGCATGTAGGTAGATTTACCCCATCTCTTCCTTTTTGTACCCCCTCTATAATTTATAGAGTTTCTCATTCTCTCTCTCTCTCTCTTTCTCTCTCTCTCTCTCTCTCTCTGTCTCTTTTTGAGGCATTTGTTTGGAAAAAATTAATCGTTGAGATGCCCAAGAACCTGGGATAATTCTTTACTTTTTTTGAAATAAAGGAAAGGAAATTCAAACTCCTATATTGTTCTCTGTAACTTTTCAATTCTAAAATGTTTTTGTTTTTTTTAAAACCATGTTCTGATGGTGAAGTTGATTTATAAATGCAGACAGCCTAGGACATTGCTGTTGAGCTGGGGTTTAAGATGATGCCTCCATAACTAGAGGGCTAGTAAGAGCAGTTAGCGTACTGTTTACACATATATTTTTATGTCAAAAAAAAAACCTTTGAAACAGAGCATTATTGTCAAAGAGAAAAGAAATACATCCTGAAAATACATGAAAATGTAACTTAGTTTAGGGTGCATATTTTTCTGAAAATCTATCAATATCTGAGACCTTTTTTTAAAAATTTTAAAAGAATAGGCCATGAGAAAGAAACAGTATTGACATATACACATCTCAGCATGTATATCCTGCCAATTCTTTTGGGGAATTTCTTCTAGAGAGATTTGATTTTGGTTTTGTTTTTTGGTAAAAGGGGTTAAATTATGACTTCATGGCAAGAATTTTGCCTTATTATAAACAGGAAATGAAAAAGGGAAGGGCTTTCAGGGTGGGATAACTTGGGAGACTTCTCATTCTGGCTTCCATTTCTATGTGAATACCAGCATATAATGTGTTTTAAAAACATACACATTCATATAAATTATCTGCACAGACTTAGACCTTTGTGAAACGTAGATTAGGGCCCTTTTACAAAGAAAAGGCAAACATGCTTCAGCATCTTGGAGTATAGTTCTCAGAACTCAAGTGAAGTTTTGTGTTTCAATGCCAAGTTCTTATATTAAAAAATAAAAACTACTTGTAAGAGAAAGGTGCACGAATAAAAAAAAAAAAAACTTTAAAGAAAGAAGAACCCTCTTCAGATATTTACATGAAGACTATTTTCCCCTGTTTACTGAAATAGGTAGATATCCGGTGTGTGTATTTCTTTATTACTCTCTGGTTTTTGGTCTGGCCTTGCCCTCATGGGCAAACATTGATTAGAGGAAGAACCTTCTAGCCATTTTGGCATTGATGGCTTTTTATAACAGTGTGTCCAATTAGATTTGCTAGGCTCACTGACATGCTATTGAAAAATTCCATTACAGTTCACCTAAACGTTTTGTCTGTTGACTTCTTAGTCCTCAGACATGGGCCTTTGTATTTTAGAATATTTGAATTTGAGGCATTGGGCCCTACTCCCATTTTTGATTGAAGAACTTAAGCCTGGGATTCTTTCAAAGGTATCTATTCAGTGAAAATAACTGGTCTCCCATCAAATATGAATAAAATTATCTATATTTTAATTACATTCTGGTTATCAGCAGTCATCAATAATGTTTTTCCTTACCCCTTCCCATCCTTTATTTTTAATTATGCCAAATATTCTAAATAATATACTTAAGCCTCCATTCCCTCATCCTTACTACTAGGGAAGGGGGTGAGTGTATGTATGGGGGGTGTGTGTGTGTGTGTGATTCCATCTCACCCCCTACCCCCATTTAGGGAGTGTAGCCTTTACAGTGAAAAAAGTTCAGTAATTTTGACTATTTCTAAAAGCAGAGGAAAAAAGAAATCCTGGAATCTGTGTGGAGGAAGAAAAGGTATTTGTTAATTTTTCAGCTGTGTTATCTATAAATGAAGGAAAGTTTTGGGCAGAATTTCAACTTGACTGTTAGAAAATTACAAACCCAGATATATTCAAAAGTGGTTTTTGTTTTGTTTTAATTATTGTACCATGGGAGATAAGTCCATTAAATACATTATTTTGAACAGATGAGAAATCTGATGCTGTTGGTGAATGAGAGGCAAAACTGGTTTGACCATGATCATTTTTGTGGTTTTGAAAACAATTTTGTTTGACCCAGTTCCTTAGTTTTTTCTTCAACTGTCCATAGGAATGATAAAAATGACATCAGATATATACTTTTCAAAGCAGGGCAGTAGCACAAATTTGTAAGTAGGACTTTTTGTTAGGTTATGCCATAGACGTCACCCAGCCACTGTGTGTGTGTATGTGTGTGTAATATGCATTTATAGTTACAGTACTAAAATGGTTACCAGCAGGTTTTGAGAGAGAATGCTGCACCAGAAAAGTGTCAGTTGCCACCTCATTCTCCCTGATTTAGGTTCCTGACACTGTATTCCTTCTCTCTCTTGTTTTTGCCCCACATCGGGTGTACCTTGTCTATGTACAGATATTTTGTAATATATTAAATTTTTTTTCTTTCAGTTTATAAAAATGGAAAGTGGAGATTGGAAAATTAAATATTTCCTGTTACTATACCACTTTTGCTCCATTGCATTTACTTCTTAACCTGTAGCCTCTGAGCAGATCTAATTGCACGTAAAGGGTTTTTTCCTCCACTTTATCTTAGGAGTTCTTTGTCTCAGAATCTCTGTAGTCTCAAAATATTTTTTTTAAAAAAGTTCTCAGGGTTTGAAGAGGTGCTTCAAAACACAAGGCTAGGAACTAGAGAAGAAAAAAAGTTGGGGAAACTGTAAGGTGATTTTTTTTCTTTTTAAGTAGAAATAGTTACACAAATGATGGTGCCAGGCCATTGAAAGAGTTGAGCCTCATGTGCCCTGACTCCTCCTGAAAGGAGAGATAAGTGGGTTTTTAGCTCAACTTGTCATTGAAATTTGTCAATGGAAGTTGGTAAGAGGCTGTTTAGAATAGTCTCTTAAATATAACGACCCCCGACCACTTCTTATGTGACCATGAGTAGCGTAGGCATGGAGATTAGTGTTCCTAGCACTGTTGAGATTTCCTGATGTGTTGCCAATCCAGGAAATGAGTAAAGTTGTTTATAAGGGTAAAATTCCTATTATCTTCAAAATCTTTCCTGTCTCCACCTGAGGAGAGTATTGTTTTCCCATCTCTTTCATGGTTTAGGACACAGAACTAAAATTTCCCTTGTGTATGCTGCAGTCCTGCAAGTTATGACCTAAGTAGGCAGACAGCAAATAAAACCCATTAGAAGACAGGAAGAGGAGCGATAGGTTATCAGGAAGTTGTTGGTGGGGTGAGCAATCATATAAAGTTAAAGGGTACACCAGAACAAGGAAATTAGGAAGATGAATTCAAATACTGGTGATGAGGGTTGCCAATCTGTTTATGAATCCCCAAAGTTTATGATGTTCCCTTGCCTGTGGGCTGTCTTTACCCAGAATGAGAATGGAAAGCTCAAGATTGTTCCAATTCTTGGAATCCTGTGTTCCTGGTTAGCCTCCAGAGAAAAGGAATTTGGTTTTGGTCTTTATTATAATTTCAGATTCATGACTAGGAGTGTGAACTTCAACCTATTAGATAATATTGTTTGCACTTCATAGCAGTGGCAGTCTTTTTATTTCTCGGCCTAAAGGCTGAGGACCGAACTAACATGGACTTTTTTTCCCCTCTATCACAGCCAAGGCTATTTCTAATTAAAGACCATGCTGTTTCGGTATATACATTTCTTAAGCACTGTCTTTTCCCAGACAGGTATCCTTAACTATAATGGTAAAGTTAATGCCTCAAGGAAGTTAACAGTTAATGTTCTTCATGCTGGGATTTCCTTTGTTATTAAAGATTTCCCCATAGTTTGACTGTGTTTCAGGTATGGAGTTACTTCTCAGTTCACAACTTAGTCATCCTAAAGGGCTAGGTGGAATGGAAGTGGGGAGTTTCTCAAGTGAGTAAATATTCAACCATTCCAGGGGAGAGGTGAAACTGCTAAGTCTTTTGGTTGTCTGGGAGGCAAGGTGAGCATTTCTGGACACGCTGGTTAATTTTACTGTCCAGGTGTGGCATTTCTCATCTATAGGGATACTTTTAATGTTCCTGTAAACTTAAGAATACTCTCAAGTGAACATTTACTTCAAGGTAGGGTTGAAAGACTATGGGGGAAGTATGACACCCAGAGGAATTTCTGGGGGTACTCTACCACTCCTCCCCATGTGCAGCCATCTCCATTTCCTGTCCACCCACTTTTCATTTCCTGTTTTTCACTCACTGCCCACCTTGCATGCATTAGGCCTACCAGAGGTATTGATTGCTTAATCCTACAAGATATTTAGAGTTACTCGTGCTTCCTAGTTTTGAAGGGTAATAGAGGCAACTGAGAAGACAAATGTCTATTCCAGATCCTCAACTTACTGGGCAAGAGGTGAGGGAAGAAGCAAAATAACCATGCTTTCTTATTACTAAGGAGATTTTTAATTTATGTTGTGTGGGGTATAAGAGATTCCTTTACTGGTCTAGGAAGGGCAGGGAGTCTCAACACTTCAATTCATCCTCTTCCCTCATATCCTGAGACATGTTTTTTGGTGATGACATTTCTGAGCTCAGCTGCAGATGGTGTCTGTGGGAAGTAAAGCTTGGTGAGTGAGAAGAGGGCCCTGCTATCCATAAGAAAGCAGATGAGGATTGCTTTGATGCCCTGGTGATTAATCACTAAAGTGCCAAAGCGCTTTGGCCACTGAATTGCTCTCCTACCTATTTCAAAAGTTAGTCCAAGGCTGAGAGAAAGGGGCTGATATGAAGTTTGTCTTTAATACTCTCTAGATGGGTGCATGTTAGTGAAACTTAATTTGTAGCCCATAGCCACAGCATACTTCTCTGGAATAAGAGAATATAGCCATAAAACAAGTTCACTTAGACATAGTTTTCCTAGGACTTGGAAATAGATGGATTTTTTAGGTGTTTTGCTCTGGTGTGGTTGTAAACAATAGATAATGTTGATAGTTCCAAAGGAATGAAGGGCATTTTATCCAAGCCAAACCATCTGTACAGAGATGCAGCACAGAGAAACCCCACAAAGGCTACAATGTAACAGAGCTAAGTGAAAAATAAAGCTTGGGTCTTGGAGGATGTTTTTTTCTTTACCTTCAGGAGCCTGTTCTGATGGCATGTCAGGGAGAGGATCTTTTTACCTCCTGCGTCTCAGAACTACAACAATACATACCTTGTAGGTGAGGTGAGGATCGGCTTGGAGACAGATAACCCTCCTACCAAGGGTAATGCAATTTTGAATGCTTTTGGGCCCTGGAAAAAAGAAGCTGAATTCAAAGACTTAGAGAAAACTTAGGAGTCTGATCCCTTTTATAAATTCAGGAACTTCTGAGTGTGGCCTTATTACCAGTATTTGTATTTTATGTTAGGGAGCCAAAGGCCTCACACAATACAAAGCAATATGAGAAGGAGATGTAAGTAAGGGGAAGAAGGAGATCTGTAGAGCAGTCTGTTAGCTGGGCTGCAGAAAGACACTTAGGGTATACTAGCTTTTGAAAGAAGACATAGAGATATGGGGTGGAAGGAAGAATTATGGTTGGGCTAGTTAAAAGGGATAACTGCCTTAAGTTTCATGGTTCATTTTAGGGAGGCCCCATTAAAGCAACACCTTGAGTAAAGAGTTCCTCTTGATTACAGTAGTGTTACCTTTATGGTTGGAGGATGGGCCTTAGAACCTTAGGTTGGGAGATGTTTTGAAGATGTTTTCACTTCAGGAAGCTTGATTATATCAGGCAAATTACATTTGGGAAATTTTGCCTCCCACTGCTACCTATGTAGTTCAAGAGAATAATTAAGAAATGAGGAAGGAAAAAAAAAAAAAAAGAAATGAGGAAGGGATGATACGGATGCATCACTTTAAAAAAGTTACTTGTATTTTTGGAGTTTTAAAACTCCTGAAAGTGGTTTTGTGTATTTTAGGCTAACCTAGAAATCAGGGTTATTCCTCTCTCCTTTTTTTCAGATCCAAGTGAAGGCAGTGTGTAGAAGAGTAAACAAACCAGAATATGTGAATTAGAGTCACAGACTGTTAGAACTACAAAAGGACATTAGTTTGTCTAGTTCAATGCTGTCTTCAGCCAGTGAACAAATAGGCCCAGAAAGGTTGAGAACCTATGGTTTGGGGAAGAAGGAGGGAGAGAATAGGAACTAATGTTGTCCAGGAACTCATCATGTGTCAGGCACTGTGCTAAATGCTTTACTTTTATTATCTTGATCATCAAGCACCTTGAGGCCAAAGGATGGAAGGAGTAAAAGGAAAATCCCTCTTATTATTCTGAGCAGTAAGTAGGTGATAAAGGGGAGTGGCAGATCACTTTTTCCTGTCTAACTATGTAGGCTTAAACTACAGGAATTGAAGAGTCAGTGTTTGAGAGTGAGGTTAATCTAAAGAAGTACCCACTAAATAGTTGAGACTCATGATTAACTTCTCTGTTTCAGGGGACCTTCCAAAAATGTGATGGTCAGAGGTAGGCTAGAGGCAGAGCTAGTAGAGAACAAGATTACTTTTGGCTTTGGTGTTGATTTGCATTCTAGAAAATCAGTCCACAACCTGAGGATTAGATTAATCTTACAAATAAGGAACAAAAGTGGGGCATCTCATCCTATGGGGTGTTCAAAGAAAATGGTATTCATATCCTAAGAATCAAGGAGATAAATGTCTTTGGTGACTGTGCTTGTTTTTGGGTTTTTGTTTTGTAGCACACTTTGAAGTCATGAAACAATTTATAATTTTGGAAAGACTCAGTGTCAAGTTCAATGTTGATAGGAGCAGGTGGCAGCCTGAACATTGCTATGAAGAATGAGATTTTATTCCTCGTTGTTTGATATGATATCCCAAGTGTTGTACCACGAGGGCTGCTTCGGTAGGGACCAGTAATGTCATTAGCAGAGTCATGTCCTAAGTGCAGGACAACTTCTGGGGAAGATTAAGAGAGAATCTCAGTTTTTAAAGAAGCTTCTGGATCAAGTGAGTTGGGTCTTATACTTGGGTGAGAAGTAAAGAATCAGTATTTATAAGTCAGCACATTAATGCAGGCTATAAAATAAAATAGTAACCTAGTACAGAAGTAGCCAGAGCCAAGAAATAATTCAGAAAGTTAGAGTTAACCAGAAAAGATTCTTTGAAAGTAAAGAAGATAGGGGAACAGATGAGGTGTTCAGATGAAGAAAACGTACAGAAAAATGTTTATGTGTGTTTTGTGCAGAAGGCTATGAATGAACTACTCAGGATGGTAAAGGAGAAGAATATTAAGAAATAAAGTTGGAGGAGCAGTCTTGTGGGCCTGAATGAGGAGTTCAGATTTGTTAAGCATTAGCAGGAAGCAGAGCATGATGGAATGAATATGATGTTGAGGACTTTCGCAGATGTACTGGGTCAAGGAAGCTATCTTGGTAGGATATTTTTGTTCTTGACCAGATATGGGGTCCGGAGGGCCTGCACTTGAGTGGGACAAAGAGAATGAGAAGAAAAGAAGGGGGTCCATAGGAGTTAGCAAGGCTTGATGATAATTTGGATGTGAGAGATGACCCCAGGACATTAATCCTGTTGATGGTGAGGAGAGCTTGGAAAGAGGTAGCTGCTTTGTTTTTAAGAATTAGGAAGTGTTTATTTCATTAATCAATTGATAGGATACGTCTTTGTTTAGTATTTCAAGGTCTGTGGGGGAGCGGTCAGCACCCCTAGGAAATAGTGAAGTGTGTGGTGTGCGTCCAGATGATCATCTGCACTCTGTCCTGGGCAGGTGGGAGATCCAGGTGAAGGAGAGTTTATTGCTGGAGTGTTCCCGCAGACTTTAAGAATGCTATCCCTCTCCAGATCTAGGAAAGAAAATAGTTTTTTGCCAGTTTCTTCCCCTTTAATGTTTTGAAAATGGGATATGACTAGCCTGTGGCAGCATGTGCCTGTGGATGCACAATTCTCTGGCTTGTTTCTTGGAAGGCCTTTTTCTGTCCCTCCCTGGGGGTCATTTGTATCTCTGGTTCCTGCTCCCAGAGCCATAAAGTGGGAGCCCCCATTTATTAATTGGGTTGGGATTGGGGAGGGGGTCCACGGGGGACTCTTTAGTGCAGCAGGCGGGGGTCTTCCCGAATGAGCCCATTAGCCAGCCCCAATGGCAGCTGAAACGGGGCCGCAGCCAAGTCCTCTCCGTTTCAAAAACCCTCCATCGCCTGCAGCAGATCAGAACAAGGCCTGCGGGAGCCCTTAGCTTCTGATTGCAGCTGTGAGGAAGGACAAAACAATTTATAGGAAGCCAAGTAGCTCCTGTCTCACTATTTCTTCCTTTCTGACTTTGGGGAGGGGTTAAGACTGGGATGTGGTCCCCCCACACACCATAGCTTCTTACAAGGCAGGTATAGGCCTACAGTTGGAGAGAACAGTAGTGAGTGTATTTGTGCTGATGGGACATTTATGTCAGTGCTCTGGATGTATTTACACATGTCCTTGCTTTTTTCTTCCATTCACATGCAGTTGTATTTGATACATGGTCCTCCCTAGGGCAAAGCCAAGCGTGTGCTCAGATAGTCTCAGTTGTATGTTGGGCAGCATGCTTATCACACTCTTTCTCCATACATCTATCTGCCTTGTTCCTTCTCTGCCTTGTCAAGATTCAGGGTTAGAGTCTTAACATCTCTTCATAATAGAAGGAATTTGGCATTGAAAAGAAGGCCTCCTACTGGGACTCCCTCATTTGTCCCTTTGGTTAAGCCAGCATGAGAAAAGTAGGCATCTCTAGGGGAGCTTCTTTCTGCAGCGGCCCAGAGAGAAGGTGTGAAGGGCAGGAACCCCTCACCTCCTGGTAAAAGGAGGGGTTTCCTTCCTCACAGAATCACAGAGGGCCAGACCTAGAAAGGAACCCTAGAGATCACCTAATTCACTCTTTCAGTGTACAGAGTGGGAAACAGCTTTGGGGAAGGGTAATGTGTTGCCCACTGTCTCATAGTGAGTCAGTTGATGGCAGCCAGCCAAGACTGGAGTCCAAGAGGCCAGAATCTTAACCTACTTGAGTATAGAGCCCCTGACCTTAAGACTGCCAACTCCCGTGAGCACTGACCTTCCTCAGGAAAGGAAGGTGGGCTGTGAGGTTTGGAGGGGGAAAGGTAGATTTGAAAAACATTAGTAGAAAAACTGAGAAGTTTTATGTGTTTTTACCTCAAAGACTCATCTCTCCATGACCAAATTGTACAATTGTAATTTTTATGTAGTCAGGAGCTCTGTTCATTGGGGATGCAAGTGGCAGCCAAAGATCTTGATGCCCCCAGAGTTACCCCCAAGTTCCAGGAGCACTTTGCCACCAGCTCTGAGGTTTGGAAAGCAGAAGGAAAAAACCCTCTGAGGCCCAGTCAGGCTCTTTTGCGTTACAATATAACTATAGAAAAGCAAAATCTGAAGGAAGGGAGGAAGAACTTGCCTCACCTTCTAGGAAACTAAGGGGAGTCTCTGAATGAGAGAAGGCATTATGGAACTCGGAGTAAAATGAGTTATTCTCTGAGATTAGTGGGAAACGAGTTTGGGGGAGGGACCCCCTACTCCTCTCCCTTACTAAATTTGAGTTGTCTGTTTTTTCTCCTTTGATGAGGCAGAAGGAAGGTGGTGTGGTGCCCCACAGTGACCTAAGCCTTAAATAGTGTGTTTAGTGAACAAGCACAGCAGGTTCTGAAGTTATCTCACTTTGGTGCTGACACTATCCCTCTTTGGACCTCTCTGAGAGGTATCCTTTCTAGTGCTTATCTTCTGAGCATACGAGTGTGGGAGCCAGTGATGTGTATAGAGGGAAATGCTAAAGAATCTCTAAGCTGGAATCAGAGTCTTGGAGAGAGAAAGGTACCACTGGGCAGCTTAGAGATAGAGTTATAAGCCTTGGTCAGAGGGGCAGTGGGTCTGCAAAAAGAACATTGTATGCTGATGACAAAGAAACAGATCCTAGTACATAACCTTTACATTTTCTCCATCATTGATAATATTAGGGGAACTTGAACTGGTCTCCATGCAGATTCCTCCCTACATAGGGAGTATGTATGTTAGACTGACTTGTCCAAATTGCATCAAGTCTGCTGTCCCCTCACAAACCTCCTTTCTGTCTGGGATTTTGTCTGTCTGTCTAGGATTTTCTTGTTTGTTTGTTTGTTTGTTTTTGCCTCCCAGTCATTCTTGAAGAAGCTGTTTTGGACAAGGCGATGATGATCTGATCTAAAACTAGATGACCTCCTCTTGAGTAACCTTCTTGCATTAACTTTGCATTAACCTTGAACCTTCATCACCCTTTATAATTCTGAGTTTCACAGCTTCTGGTTCTGTTGAATTTCTAATTTATCTCTTAAGTATAGGAATCATTGTTTTTAGTTTATCAGACTGGGAGCTGGTTCCCAGAAGGTATGACTGTTAGAGCAGTTATAATTCTCTCTGGGCGCATACTTAAGGTTCATCTTAATCCTTCCAGGCTTTGTGAATTCAGGTTTGAGGGAATTGGAAGAGTGGTGACCATTACCATCACTGTTACCTACTAAGGCCCTATTTCCTGGGTGAAAGACCAAATTTCTCTTTGGTGTCTAGTCCCTTGTCTCATGTCTAAAGTAACCTGTTATTTTCCTTTACAGGTGGCAGCAGCAGCAGGAAGGATGGCCCTTGAGGAATTTGGTGAAATCCATCAGTCACCTGGCATCTGGAGCTCTTGACGAGTTCAGTCTTTCATAGACTCTATAGCCAGGTAGGGACCTAAGACCAATCAGAGGTTTCAGGTACACTTTTGTAAGGAATTCCCCACCCCCTACATACAACTAGTCTCAGGGAAGTTTCTTATTCCCAAGATCTCCAGAAGAGATCTCTGAAAGTTTCTCCAGACTCCAGACTCTGGATATCCAGAAGAGATCCAGAAAGTTTCTCTGACTTTTTATTTGATGCTATTATGGTATCCTACCTTCTCATTAAGTTTCTCCCCCTGGTTAGAGTAGGTGACCCTCTTTATTAATATTGACAGTCATTTCATTCCTCTTCTTTCCTCTTGGCCCACTTTGCTAATGGGTATTCCTCTTTGGTGGGATACTGATGTCGGTTACTCTTAGCCTCTCCTCTACAACACTCGTCCCACTTACCCATCACCATCACCACCACCACCACCACACACACACATACACACAGGCTTGCCTTCTTCCCCAAGAAGCTATTTTCTCTCCCTTTCTGAGTGGGATTGGGCATGCTGTCCCTTCTTACTGCCTCTCATCAACTTTTCTACCTCCTTTCCAGATTTGATGGGAGCTCCCACCTGTCCAGACAATATATAAGACATAAGAAGTAGAGGCCTACAAGCCTGCTTCTCTCCAGCCTCATTGCCCAGAACCAGGCAGGTCATGAGTCTCCAGTGCTCACCCCCACCCTTCTTGCTGCCAGGTAGGTGGCTCTTCTGTCTGCCCACTAACCCCAAACAGGGTCGTATTTCTTTCTGGAAGTATTTTTCTCTGTTGTTAAATATCTCCAATAAGGGGAAGACCTTAGTGACTCACCTCTCTGCCTTGTGACTTCCAGTTTTAATCTTTAGCTGGATTAAATATCCACCCCTTTCCAATAGTTCGGAATGATTTCCCCCTTTTAGTGGGTGTGGGAATAAGGGACCAGTAAATATGATATTTCACCCTGGAGTGTAAGGGTCTAATGATGGGCAATACTTCTCTTGGGGCTGAAAGTCTAAAGCCCCAAATATCCATTCTGCCCAGTGGCCTGGCATACTTGGAGAATACCTTGATCTTTCGAGGGAAAGCTGTGTTTATCCGGTGTCTATTCCCAAGGACAAAGATCTCAGGCTCTGAGAATCTGTCTTTATTCATTCACAGACCTCTCCTGGGAGTAAGAAAGGATTACTATACAGCAGAAACCAACCACCAGGGGCACCTGGGTGGCTCAGTCCATTAAGCATCTGCTTTTGGCTCAGGTCATGATCCCAGGGTGGACCTGGATCAAGGGTAGAATTGAGTCCCACATCAGGCTCGCTCTTTATTGAGGAGTCTGCTTCTCCCTCTGCCTGCTGCTCTGCTTGTCTCTCTCTATGACAAATAAATAAATAAAATCTTTAAGAAAAAAGAAAAGAAGCCCATCACCAGGTGACAGTGTCTGGAGTTCAGGTGACATGGTTCATGTGGCATTATCCGGTATCTGTAAAAAGTTGGTAGGGATGCCACAGCCGCTCCCGCCACTGGATGTGACATCAGCTTACCTTTTGCTTTTAGGCCTCCTCTCTCAGCAGCTCCTCTCTTACCCCTACAAGCCAGACGGCACAAGCAGCAGTTCTAATAGGTGCCAGCCCTGGATAATGTACACCCTCCCTGGTTGACACATACCTGGGATGCAGGATGGATGGGAATGCAGGAGATTTCCCTGGAAGTGGTCGAGTGGTAGTACCTTCATGACTCAGAGATCATCAACATTCATAATTCTGCCCTTCCAGATGTCAGTCTTGGTGTCTGATCCCTCAAAGCCACAGGGCCACTTGGGCAGCTGCAGTCTTGGTTTCTGCCACACGAGGGTGCTGCTGACCAATTAAAACTCCTGCCCCTTAGCAGACAGGAGTTTGGGTGACAGGGGCACCCTTTCCTCAAGACAGGGATCAGAAACAATCTGAGAGAGCCTGAGAGCCAGGCCCCAAGAAGCCAGAAGAATGATTAATACCACTTTCTCTTCCTTAGAAATGGCCTGAGACCCTGAACAGGCTGCCCTAGTGGCCTGACATCTCAGTATGTTTCCATCTGAACTCAGGAAGCCTCCAGCTCTGGGCACCAAACATCTTGCATAGGTGCTTTTCTCCCTCAGGGTGTAGTAGGTTTCCGCTGTCCCCAACACCTCGACTGTCTCCCTGCCTCTTAAACAGTCGCTTTCTAGTCCAGAGGGTAGGGGTACCTTTGGTTTCCAGAGGAAAAAAATCTCACAATTGTTGGGAGAGAAGTATCTTTCTTAGTGAGAGAGTGTTGGGGAGAGGGCTGAGAATGGGAAAGTTCAGCCTTCTGTGTGCCATCACCTCCCCTATCACAGACCTGGAGAACTCAAGATGGTCCAGTGGACGTTTGCAGCTTGAGTGGCTGGAGGACACCTCAAAAAAAGGTGTCAGAAAGCCAGATGGGGAAGGGGATGCCTTGGCCTGTGAGCTTTAAACTGACCCTGTATGGGGCCCTTTTGGGGGTGAGGTATCCCACAATTGATCCTCAGTCTTCATGAAGCCCTTCCAGGCTGAACAGGCTAAGGGAGATGACAGAGGTTCTCCTCCTCCCTCCTACCCCCGTGCCCGAGGGCCCCTCCCCAGGAGGACAGCTTGATTAAACAGTCGGTGCTGCTGGAATTACTGCACAGCTGGTGCTCCCCCCAGCACCCCGAGCAGAGCAGCAGCGCAGATTAAAATCTCCAATTAGCGTTAAAGTGAAGTGAGGAGGTACTGAGGCTGCCAAGGAGGCCAGGCGGGGGCCCTGGGTCGGCAGACACCCCCACTGGTGCCTGGGTTCTGAGCTCCACCCCCCCAGTCATCCCTTCTTTCCTAGCTCCTCTCGCAATAGCTCTCAGTGCCCACTAGCTTTGCATTGCTTGGGGCCACAGGACTTTCTGGGGGGGCAGAGGGTGGAGCAGATGCCTTACCTGACAAAATGCTGGGGACACTGTAAGTGTGAAGGAAAATGAGCGATCAGTGCTTGTCAGGGGAGACACCCTGCTCACAGCGTGCCAGGCAGCCAGGTTGAGGTGACTTCACACGCCTGCCGCTGCTATTTGCCTAGAGAAAGGGCAAACAGGGCAGGTCCTCCAGACCCAGACTGTCTTACCTCTAAGATGCTGGGTGTTGTGGTGCCCACACAAACATCCATCCTTGTATACTTTATACTATCTGACCCATCTGCTCCCACCCAAATTATGGCTCTGTTCTTCCTCATTCCCTCTGTTAGGCTCAGCTTTCTTGTAGGTAGGGCTAGGCACAGCCTAGCTTGAGAGCATCGCCATGCCCTGCCACCTGGGTCCCAGCCGGCTTCTCATTGCCTTCTTTGCAGTTTGGGGAAGAGCAGGGATATGCCAAGAATGGAGGCCTCAGACTCTCCCAACCTCCAAACATCATACCCCGTCCTAAGGGCCCTCTACCATTTACACTTCTGCCCTTCACTTACCAAGCCCAGAAGGAGGGCAGCACAGCAGCCACACCCTCTGACTTCCCTCTGCCCCTTTAAGGGAAATGGAGGTGGGTACCCAGCTGACTGAACCTACTCACACCTCCAGAAATTAGACACCAGGGCACAGTGCCACCCTCCCAGGCTGGCACATGCTACCCTGGCAGAGGTTCAAATAACACCACCCCCCTTCATCCTCCCACCCCGATGTCTTCCTCTTCTCTCTCCCTCTTTCTTCCTCTCTCTCTCTCTCTTTTTTTTTCTCAGCTCAAAGCACAGCTGAGCCTTAAAAGGAAGGGGGGAGACCAAGCTGGGGCGGGGGGGTGGAGAGCTCCAATAGCACGTTTTCACCTGCCATTTAATTGGATGTATTTTTAATTAATGGGACCTCAGGGACCAACATGAGACAATCTGATCTCTGAATAGGGACAGGGGAGGGATTGGGTTAGGGAGGAGGATTGGGCCACTGGGTGCGGTTACTGGGAACCCAGGCCCATCAATCACTGGCCACTTTGCGCTCTGGCATGGGGAATAGTGAGGTGGAGGAGGAGGGGTGGTGCTGGGGTTAGTTGCCAGGATTTCCCCCCAACTGCCAGGATCTCCAAAAAAGGATAGAACTATACTAGTTGACTTGGGTCTGAGGCCCAAAATTGCAGCCAAGATATTAGGTAAGGCAATTTTCTTGCTCTTAGGATTTTGTCCAGTTGGGCCTGTCCTTGGGAATGATGTAAAACTGAAAGGAAAGTAGGGACAGAGTTTTGAGGTCCTTGAAGAGAGAGGGCAAGAGCTAGGGACCAAAGAACCAGAGACTGTATGAGAGGAAAGAGGAGGGCAGGGTTTAAAGATATTTCTGAATGTTCAGACATAGGAGAAGTGCCCTGGAGGTTATATGAAAAGCATGTAAGGCCTGATGCCTTTGGGGTGTGACTCATAGAAGCTTACTGCTGCAAGGGGAGAACTTGGAGTTCATCTTGCCGAACACTTCACTTTACAGATGTAGAAATGGAGACCCAGAGAGGAAAAATCATTTGAATCCTGTCCTGGAGTTGCTTTGTGTTCCTGGCTTCAGAGAGTTCCTGGGAACCCAAGGAAAGGTAGGTAGGTAGGTAGGTAGGTAGGGCTTGGGGAGGGAAGTCAAGGGAAGAGGACTGGCAGGATTATTACTGGAGTCTCATATCTCTGGCCTCCAAGACAGAAGCAAGTGAGGGGAGTCGGGCAGATGCATTGTTGGAGGAACATTTCCCTCATACACCTAGTTCCAGAGGTCATCTCATCTGTTCCCCTGCTTCCAAGTAGACAGATCCCTGAGATCCCCCCACTCTCATGGGATTTTACTATACTCTGTAAAGTCCACAATGTATCAACTACCCTAGTTCCTTAACTAGGAAATAAGTTTCGCAAAAGTGACTAAATACTGAGCTCCTTTGAGATATTATTACAGGTTTCCCTGTCACAGTATAAACTGCTAGAAAAAATTATGCCGAAGAGTGGTCTTACACCTCTTGGCCCATGTCTAGGCCTTAAATAGAGAGGGTTAAAATTCAAGGCTATGAAGGCTGAATCAGAAATGCCTCTGTATTCATGCGGTGCCATGGCCCCAGAGTACTTAGTCAAGCCCTATCTGACTTTGTGCAGTGTTGGTGCACAATGGAGAGGAAGGAGTGTTTCCAGCTGTCCACATCCCCACTCACTGTTCAGACACTAGGGTTAAGGAGGGAAAGAATGAAGGAGAAAAGGGGCTTTCCCACCAGGTTGCCAAAGGTGGCATTTCCTGGCATTTTTTTCCTTCCTTAAGAAATTCAAGATTCTTGGTTCTGTGCTTCATGAGACTAAGCTGGAGTCAGGCAAGGGTGGGCACAGAGCATGGAAAGCAGTGTGGATAGAAACTTCATCACACTTTCCAAGCCATCACACCTTTCCCCTAATCCCAGAATTATCTTCTTTCTTAGTATCCCATTTTTAAAAAAAATATTTTATTTATTTATTTGACAGACTGAGATCACAAGTAGGCCGAGAGGCAGGCAGAGACAGAGGAAAAGAAGCAGGCTCCCCGCTGGGCAGAGAGCCCCATGCGGGGCTCCATCCCAGGACCCTGGGATCATGACCTGAGCCAAAGGCAGAGGCTTTAACCCACTGAGCCACCCAGGTGCCCCAGTATCCCATTTTTAAAAAAAGATTTTATTTATTTATTTGACAGACAGAGATCACAAGTAGGCAGAGAGAGATGGAGAAGCAGGTTTCCCGCTGAGCAGAGAGACTACTGATGCGGGACACGATCCCAGGACCCTGGGATCATGACGCGAGCCAAAGGCAGAGGCTTTAACCCACGAGCCACCCAGGCACCCCTAGTATCCCATTTTATATCCCCAGAGTCCCTGAGGAAAAGCAGGATGTGCCTCTATAAGTGACCCACATTCACCCTGCCTTACGTTTAGACCTTCAGGATCATCTCCTTGCCTTCTCTACAAACAATAAATGAGAAGGACCCCTCACATCCCCTCAAGACAGTCTGGAAAGAATCCATCTGCCTCTTCCCCTGCTTCCAAGGGCCTATAGTAGTGGGATCTGGGAGGAGAACTGTGCCAGGAAATTGAAAAGGAAGATTCTCTTGTCTGGGAAGGTCCAGGAGGAGCCTGAAAAGGGGGAGAATATGGAGAGGGGAAATTTGGGAGCTGAGGCCTGTAGTCCCATCTGTGGGGCTGGCTGCCTAACCCAGGGTAGGCCGTTCATACTGACTATTATTCACAGGATTTATTAGAGGCTCTTGTTTACAGAGCTACTGTTTCTCCTTTGAAATACAGAGCAGGAGCAGTGGAGAAGAACAGCAAAGAAGAAGGGGAGAGGGTGTCAGGCTTTCGGTAGGCCCTTTCTTACCTCTTTTCCACCCCTGCTCCATCCCTGCTCCAATATTGGAGGGTCCAAAAGGCCCTTAAAGCATTTGATCTAGATCCTGGATGTTTCTCTAAGGAACAGGGCTTCCCTCCCCAAAGTCCCACTGGCCCTGCCTCACAATCCCAAGGTTTAGGCAAGATGCCAGATCTACAGCCCTGGAATCAGAGCCTGGAGCCTGGAGTCCAGAAAGATTGCTGAGCCTTTGCTGGGAAAGAGGAACAGACTTGAAGTAAGTGGGAGGCAGAGGTAGCAGCACCCAGAATGCCCTGCACTTTGGAGAAAAAGGAGCTCTATATTGGCCCAGGGTTTAGCTTTTACTCTGACAGGACTCCTCCTTTCCTCCTTTTCCCTCAGTGTAGATCTGGATGTCTGAACCTGACACCTCAAAAGTTGTTATATATATCCCCTCTCTAGTTCCCCAGACCAGGGAGGAGGGGAAAGAAGGCATCTCAGAGGTGGCAGTACTATGCTGTCTATCTGTCAGCACCCAGGGAGGCCAAGGAGAAGAAACAGTGACCAGAGAGGGAACCAGGAGGTAATACCTGCTCTTGAAACAGTCTCTTTATCCCATCCTCTCCGGCACCCCCGCTCGCATGCTGACAAGGCTGTGTGCCCAAGTGTGCCAGCTCTCCTGGCTGGCAGTCCTGCTCTGCCGTGCAGGCATCCGGCTCTCTGCTCCTGCACAGAGCATGTGCTGGGGTCTCTCACACTCCTTTGCTCACTCATCTCAGTCTGTCTGTGTTGCAGATTCCTAGGGATGAGAGAAGAAACTGTGGCGCTGTGAGTAGAAAGATGGTGGACTTGGGGTCCTTTGGGTGCATATCTGCCTCACTGGAGGGCAAGGAAGGAGAAGGCTCCTGGCAGCTCCCCTGAGCTCGGGGTTCTGGTGACTCATAGCAATGGGGGCAGCTCATGAAAACAGAGGGGAAGGGGGCCCAGGCTTGTTAGAGCTCTCTTTTTACCCCAGTTCTCCCCAACTCTGGGCTATTTGGATGAGGTTCTTTCATCTGAACTGTGGGGCAAGGAGAGGCTCCAGCTATGAAAGAATAGAGGGAAATGGGACAGAAGAGATGAGGGGAGGTTGAGCATTCCCAGAAAGAGGCTTTCCATTGAGGAAAGGATAGGCGAAGCTGGTAGTACCCTGTATATGCACTGGCACAGAGGGTCCTGGGCATTCACATGTGCAGGCAGACACAACTCCTCCTTGGAAGGATTGTTGCTTAGTCTCACTGCTCTCTTCCCTGGAAACAGACACCGTAGATCATCAAAGATGCCAATTGCCTCTTCCTCACAGGCCAGGTGGGCAGTGTACATCTTCCCTACTCTGAGTCACGGGGATGAGAGGATATTGTGTTTGAGATCACATCAGCAGAAAGGGGCCAGAAGATGGACCAGGAGAACCATTCATGCCTCTGACCTCAGTCCAAGGGACCTCCTTGTTTCAGCAAAGGGAAACAGGGATCTTTGGTACAAGTGTATCCAGACAATAGTGCGGTGAAAGATGGGCTAAGTAGGAGGAGAGTTTTCTGACAAAGCCCATTTTCATTTGCCTATTTCATTGCTCGAAGCCCTCCAGCTTGGGGTGAGGGGGTGCTCTCTGCTGGGCTGCTTCCGGAGATCCAGAGATGGTTTTGGTTGGAGAAAGTGATAGACCAGCCACTTTTCATTCTCCACTCTTCCTCTAGGGAGACAGACCTTCTCTACTCCCCCAGCTCTCCCTGGCAACATTGGGAGCCCAGGGCCCCCTGCTGGAATACTGATAATAAAGCTCAGTCCTGAACTGAGCCAACACATCACTGGGCTCTGGTATAGAAATGGTGCTGTGAGGGGAGCCTGGGTGCCCCAGGTGGATATAGGCAAGTGTGGGGAGTTTAGACCCAGGAGAGATAGTCGAATCACTCTTCAATACCACACACTCTTCCTCTTTCTCAAATTTTCTCCTTGGCCTCCCTTTTCTTCTACCTCCCTTCAGCTAGCTCTACTCCTGGCCACCTCACCCCTTTGAGTCTAAGAAGATATGGTAAATAGTTGTCTGTTCCCTACACTTTTCTCTCTCTTCCCCTACTCCCAAGACCCAGCCAAGAGTTACCCCATTTGAACTCTTTGTACTAGTGAATGCCATCAGGATCTGAACCCAGAATTCCCAGCCTTTGCCGCCTCCCCCCAACTCTGAGAATGCCACTCTGACTCGGAAACTGACTCTTTAGTGCTCACCCTCCCCACCAGGGTAACCAGGCCAAGACTGGTATGTCCACTAACAACAAGGCCCCTGACCTGAGGCAGAGGGCTGCTCCAAGGGTGCAATGAGGCCTGGCCCTAAATGCAAGTATGCCTGTGCATTGGGCACACTGGTTTATTAGTGTTATTTCAGCATTGTGATGCAGAGAGAGTAAGTGTAACAGCTGCTCCTTGCTTGCAGTGTTTATTGTTACCTAGAGACAACCTCCTGGCTTTTTCCCAGCTCCCCCTCCCCCCCAAGCCCAACCCCCTCCCTGCCAACAGTCCTACTCTCCCCACACTGATGGGAAATTTATAGCTTGCCCATACCATGCCTTTAACCCTCTCCTGTCCATAGGGTAGGTGGGGCAAGGGAAGCCAAAGAGAGCACTGGGCATGCTCAGGCCCCACCAGGGTAGAATGGTGTGCAGAGGAAGGGAGGAAGGGAGGACACTGCTCCTCCCCAGTCTGTGTCCAGACTCTGACTCTCGTGTTGAGAGAAGAGAGCTTTGGACCCCAGCATCCTCCTTATAAGATGATTCTCTTCCCTGGACATCTCTAAGCCCCCCGAGTTGGTCTGCCTGGTCCTGAACAAGCACAGTGAAGTAGTATTAAAACAGGATTAAATGTGGAGAGGCAGAATCCCCAGCCCTCTCCTTTCTGTAGAGATGTCATATCAAGACTAACAAGAGACTGTGGCATGAGGGATGCTGGCCAGACTTTCCCAACTAAGTAAATGTCAAACATGAAACTGGTTGATGAGTCAGGTGGAAGAAACTACCTACTCTGTCTTTACCCCAAGCCAGCACTCAGGTCCCAAGAGATTCCCAGACCATTCTCCAAGCTGGTCTCCTTGGTCTGGTGAGGCTACTCCTTTCTGCTCTTCTTCCTGACCCATTTTCTCCTTCTTATCTTTCAGTTTGATAGCTTGGATTAAATCCAAGAGACCAAGAGGACTGAAACATCTTAGTCATAGCTTCAGCAGAATTGGGGAAAGAGAAGCTCCTCCAATCCCTCCTGTATAGGACCTTTCATGGAAGGGTACCATGTCATATATTCAGCTGTTCCCACTGGAAATAAGAGGGTTTGAAGAGGGACTGGATTTTAGCAAAAAAAGGTAGAAGGCAGACTTATGGAAAAACTTACTCATGGGATAGGAAACTTCAGAACAGGGATACTTCAGAGATTTTTTTTTTTTTCCCTGCCTGGAATAAGTTTAAGTCTGTGCCGACCAAGGAGAATTGAAAAAACAGGATTGCTTTTCTGTAGCTTTTCCAGATTTGGGCCTCAGTGCAATTTTTTCACTAGCTTTGGGAGTGTACCCCTTCTCAATCCTTCTAAATGTAGTAGCTGATGGTTAAATTACAAGGTTGGGAGGCTTCATGCCTCCCAACCAGGAAGCTGGTTCCAGCACCAGCACTGCCATTAAACAACTGGGCTACCTTGTAAGCATTCTGGGTTAATTTCTCTGAGCCCTACTTTCCTTGTCTACAAAATTCAGATAAGCAACCTCTTAAGGTCCTAGAGAATATTTAATGAAGTAATGTGTGTAAAACACCTAGGATGCCACCTGATACTTACTAGGTGCTCAGTGTTTGATACAATAAATTGTTACTTTTATGGAGTCACCAGAGCTGACATTGCTTCAAAGACTCCATGAATCCTCTGAAATTATAGGCCAAGTAACTGAATGTAGGTATGCTGGGAAGAATGTCCGTGATTGTCTTCATGATGGGGAGCAAGGGGTGGCAGTCTCCTGGAAAGGAAATAGCCCCAATCCCCTGACTCAGACTCTGCCATTCCCACGCTTCAAACCAGGAGCACATTAGGCAGTGTTCTGCCTAGAAGTACAGCTTCATCATCTAAGATGGAGCTGTGAGAGATAGCCATTAGGATAGCAACATCTAGCATTTGCCAGGCACTTTACAGTTTGTCAAGCACATTTACCTGCATTAGCTCTTTTAATACCCAGCATGTCCCAGTGAAGTGAAGAGAACTACCATTTATTGAGTGCCTACTATGTGCCAGGCATTGTACTGAATGTATTTTTTAAGGCAAATTTAAAGTTTATAGAGTATCATCACCCAAATATGTCATGATTTAGAAGACTCATCCCCTATTTTTAATCATTTAAGTATTTTACTGTTATAAATAATACCAGAATGAACATTCTAACACATAAACCTTCATGCATTTTTAAAAAGATTTTATTTATTTATTTGTCAGAGAGAGAGAGAGAGAGAGAGCGCACAAGTAGAGGGAGAAGCAGGCTGCCCACCGAGCAAGCAGCCCAATGCAGAACTCGATCCCAGGATCCTGGGACCATGACCTGAACTAAAGGCAGACACTTAACCGAATGAGCCACCCAGGTATCCCCCTTCATGCATTTTTATAGTAAATTCTAAAAAGTAGAATTAGTAGATCAACAGATACAAATATCCCCTCTTCCCTATGATTATGGTCACTTTATAGATGTACACTAAGGAGAATAATGTTTTTTAAATTTTTCTCTTTGGAATTCTGCAGTGAAACACAAGGGCAGCCCCTTTTCTCTCCTTGGCCCAACTGAGAGACATTAGTAATCTAGCTTTTTTTTTTTTTTTTTCTTAATTGAGATAATTATAGATTCACATGCAGTTTTAAGAAATACTACAAAGGGGTGTTTACATGTGTAAATTTGTATATCTACCTCTAGAGTCAAGGCACTAAACAGTTCCAGCACCACAAAGATTCCTTATGTTGCCCTTTTATAATCACACCTACCTCACACCCTCCATAACCCTTAGCAACCACTTTTCTCCTCCACTTTTTGAAATGTTGTCATTTCAAAAATGGAGTCATACAGTGTGTAAGTTTTTAGGGTTGGCTTTTTTCACTCACAAAATCCATCCAAGTTTTTGTATGTATCCTAGTTTGTTCCTTTTGTTTATTCCATGGCATACCATGGACCACATGGACCACAGTTTGTTTAACCATTCACCTGTTAAAGGGCACTTTGTCCTCTCACTTTGTACTCACTACCAATTAATGAAGTAGCTCATTTTACTTGGTGTGCTATTTTATACTCACAATTATTAAGCTTCTTTAACCTTCACGCATGGTACTATTATTATTTTCATTTCATAGATGAGGAAAATTGAGGCTCATAGTAAATAATTTCCCCATGATTACATGTTAAATGGCAAAGAAGAGCCTGGAACCCAAGCTAATAGGGCTCTTTCTACTGCACCAGACTTTCTCAGACCTTGACAGACATTGCTGGGAATAGGGTGTGGGCAGAACCAAAAGATGTTGGAGGCAAAAAGAGCACTGGAGCAGCTTGGGTCAATTCAGGTGTTTACAGCTAACTTTGACTCATAGGTTAGAGGAATAGCAGTGTCATAGAGCAGGGAGCAATATGGCATGTGCCTTTGAAATTGTTTCCCCTGTGCCAGGGAAGAACAAGGCTGAAGTGGATAGAGCCCATGACCAATCTGCCCACAGACCTGGGACCTGGAATCAGAAAGGAAGCCTTTGGGTATCTAGGAGAGGATGTGTGGCTAAGGTCCCCCATGGAAGTGTGAAGCTGAATGTGCCTCTGATGAGGTCTGAGGAAGCAGGCCATGATGAGTGAGCTCTGTTCTAGAGGAGCAAGGGCAATAATAGCACTTTTTTTTTGGGGGGGGGGTGAGGGAGCTACAGGTTATTTACACACACACACACACACACACACACGCACGCACACATCCCTTGGGCAGGCCCAGTATTTAGGACATGGTATAGGGGGCAAGCAGAGTAGAAGCAAAAGGCCAGTCCAGTGCTTAGTCCTCGCTTTACAACTGTTCTTTACCTCCAGCTGAAGTAACGGACAGCGAAATCAGAAGGAGTTGGAGAAATCATTTGGTCTGTCCCTCAGCCTGTGGGCACTGGTTGAAGCTGACAGGTGGAAACCTAGAGTTGGCCCAGACCTGATGGGTGGTAGAGATGCCAACTTGTGGGAGAGAAGGTTTGGCTCCTCTCCTGGGAGCTATGTCTGGCCAAAGGCTGCCTCTTCCCACCTCCTGCTGGAACTGGCTCTTTTATAGCTGATGTTATCATTGCTCCATTGGCCTATTCCAGTGCCTGTGGACTCATAACAATTTTCCCTATGTATTCATGGCTCTAGAACCAGGCTCAGAGCACATATCACTCTTCTCCATCTCCCCTGGCCCACAAGAAATGGCACATCTCCCAGTCACACCCACCACCCTTGCCCAGTCATTCCAGCCATGGAGGATAAACACTGGGGCCTTCAGAATGTGTGAGAACTGCGCTGTATCATTGAAACAACCAGAGATACCATTCTGAACTTGTGTCTTTTGGCTGGAAGTTCTTAGACAAAGGGAGATCACTCTTTACTGAATCTTACTCCCACTGAGATTTCCTGACTGTTGGAGGTCCTGAATGTGGCTGGGAGACAGCTCCTTTTTCTCCAAGCCAAGATGGCTTCTAACCAGGAATTCTCAGAACGCCTGCTTATTTCCTTCCCTTGGCTGCCCCTCTACTCCAGGTCCCCTTCTCTCCTGCCACCACTACCTTCCCATTCCTTCTTTCTCTTCTCCTCTCTCTCTCTTTCTCAGCAAGTTTTTTATGTGATTACAGGCACTGCATGGTAATTAGTGCTAAACTCATTTGCACAACTACAGTTAATTGGCTACAACAATTAATTAATGTGTTGGAAATTTGGCACTGGAAAAAAAAAAGTTTGTCATTTAAATAAAAGGGCAAAAAATTGTAGAGTGAGATACCCATAAAAATCGAGGGCAGGCTTCAAAAACCCAGCTGGGCCTCAAACTTCAACCCAGCCTCAGATGCCTTCCCACTCTCAACTCCAACACATTTTCCTCTTTCTTTCCTCTTTCATTTTTTTTTTCCTCTTCCTTTCTTTCTCTATTTCTCTTCTCACTCCATCTTTTTTTTTTTTTTTTTTTTTTTTTACAACTTAAGCAAACTCATTTCCCTGATAAAATATAGCATGACTAATGGCTAGAGCATGTAAAAATCATTGGGAAAATGTCCTTGGAAGACGAATGCATTTTCAGCAGAATAATTAACTTAATTAACAAATTCACATGCATATTCATCAGGCTATTAATGTCTTCTCGGCTCAGCTTGATGAACATTGCGGTAATAACCATCTCATTTACATACTGCATTCTACTGCGATCCAAAACAGAGACAACATACAGGCGTACACACACACACACACACACACACACACACACTTGCACGAATACACACAACATGTCTGGGCCGCTTTGACTTCCAGGTTGGCTGGGCATGTGTGTGTACGTGTGTATGCGCGCGCACGTGTTTGGTGTGTGGTGGGTGTCTGGGAACTCCAGCTGGGTGGTGTGATCTTTAGAGGGTCCTGTGTTGAGGTAGGCTAGAGTTGCCCACATGTGAATGTCTGAGAACTTTAATCCTCTGTCTCTGCCTCTCTGCCTCTTTTTCCTTGTTTCTTTTTCTCTGTGTCATTTTCTCTCTTCTTCTCTTGCCACCCCCCCCCCCACCATGTCTCTCTAGGGAAAAACTTGGTATCCGTGCCAACTTTTTCCCCCCTACCCTCCTCCCTCTCTCTCCTCCTTCCCCTCTCCCAACTGCTGCCAGCCGGCATCAGCGCCGAATTGCCATCTCCTTGAGCTCTCTGTGGAGCAATCTCAGAGAGCAGTAAGGTGTGACGCGGGGCTCTGCCGGCTTCGCAGCACCGCCTGCGGAAAGAGCGCAGGATGGCGGAGGAAGATTAAGAGAAATCTCGAGCAGGGCTCGGCTGCCATTGGTGTGTGCAAACGCCGAGGAGGAAGGGAGAGGGAGAGCGAGGGGGGGGGGTGGAAGGGGGGGGTACCAGCAGCTGTCGGCCTAATTCTCCTAACACTCTGCTTGTGGTCATATTAGAAAAACAGATTATGCCCCTCGGTGCCACTCACTTATACTTGACATACGTTAATGTTCTATATCTCCATTCTCGGGTCTTGACAACAGTGGACTTTAGGTTGAGGAGAGGGTAGGAGTCTGGGTCGCCAAGGGGCACAAAAGACCCTGCCCTCTCATTCTCTCCTGACCTTCAACCCCAGCCTGTACTCGCTCTTTAGAAAGCAAGCCTGGACATAGAATTTGCATCTGATGCCACCATTTGCCCTTGCTTTTTGTAGTCCCTTAGGAGGTGCAGAGATCAGAGGACGTTTGAAAGCCCTTTCCCCAAAAAGTCACTCCCTCTTTAGTCTTAATAGGTCACTTCAGGGCCCTGTGAGGCCAGCTCAGCGGCATTCCCACCCTTAATATTTCTATGCCCCCCCCCCCCAAATCGGAAGTCGGGGGTCAGAGAAAGGAGTCCATGACCATCGGTGCTCCATGAGGGGTTATAGAAAAGCCATAAGCAAAACAAGGCCAGGATTGTTTCTGGGTTGCTATGGAAACCAGGTTCCCTCCTCCTGGCAGGAAGGGAGGAGAGCCTGAGGCCTTCCTCCTTCCACCAATCCGGAAGGCTGTAAAGGCGGAGTTTACCAAGGCCTGAGGGAATAGAGCTGTTCTTGGAGGACGAACCAATCATTCCCGCAGCCTTGCCTGCCAGTCCATAGCCCTTTGACCCCCACCTTCCCTACCCTTTCACCTCAATATTCAAAAGAGGCTTTTTCCTCTGTGCCTTGTCCTCTGTGGAGACCTGTTGCTTAGCAACCACTAGTGCCTTCTTCCCAATAACTTGCAGGGACTAAGAGATAAAATATCTGTCTATATTCAGTTCCCCTCCCCTGTCTATTTATATTTAATAACTCAAGCCCTGTCTTGGGTTCCCTTGGCACCTGTTTTAGAGGGCTTTTAGAGGGATTAAGCTGCAGCCTGAAGGAAAAAAGTTACATCGGAGGAAGAACTTCCAAACAGGGAAGAGTGGGAGAAAGGACTGGAGTAGGTAGGGAAGCTGTGGGATCATATTCTCTTAAATATAGGCAGGGTTGGGGGGAAGTATTTAGAACTTGGAATGTGGGGAGGGGATGTCCATAGGGATTCCCAAGTGTCCACTTAGGACCTGGAGTGGACCCTAACAGAACAACTAACTGGGCTGGCACTTTTCAGTCCCCACACCTTGCCTTGTCCCCTTTTCCTGTCTAGAGCCCCCTCATATTTATGTGAGAGGCCCATCCCTCTTGAGAAGTCCAGTTTCCTAGTGTCTAGAAGTTGGTTTCCAAGAGTGAGGGCTGTATAAATGTATGTCCACCAGGCCTGGGTCTCTCCCAAAGTTTGTCAGTCACAGGGAAGGAATTCTTCTGAGTTATCTACTAGAGAACCCCAACTGACCCGGCAGTGGGAGATATAGAGTATCATCAAAAATGAGGAGCAAGGAAGGTATAAGTATAGCCTAGTAGGTGCATGTCGGAACACCTGGATTAGGGCCCCCTCTCCTTACTCAACTGTGATCCAAGTTATTCATTTAATCTCTTAAACTCCTTGTTGGGGCACCTGGTGGCTCAGTTGCTTAAGCATCCAACTCCTAATTTCGACTTAGGCCATGATCTCAGGATCGTGAGATTGCCCCACTTTGGTCTCGACACTGGCCATGGAGCCTGCTTAAGATTCTCCCTCTCCCTCCAACCCCCCTGAACCCCCCATTCCACTTGTGCACATGCGTACTTTCCAACAAAAATAAAAATAAAACTGCTCATTGCTTTGTCTGTAGATCAAGAATAACCATGTTTACCTCCCTAGACTTTAGTGGGATCAGTTAAAGCGATATTGAAAGGAAACACTCTGAAAACTGCCACATTTAAATAAATATTATTTTAAGGTCTGGAAAAGGTCAGACTGCTGGGAACAGGGGGGGCATCATGAATCCAGCCCTTGCCTTGGCTTAGGAACACCAATAGTTTCTTGGCCAGAGGGGTGTGATACTTTGCTCTATGGTCAGTCAGATGGGGAGCTATAAATCAAAATCAGAAACACAGGGCTCTTTAGGGAAAGTAGCACAGAACATCCCTATCATCTTCCCCACCTCCAATCCCAGATTCTGACCTCTAGTTCTCCCAGCTGACACCCTACCCTGACCCCTCCCAGTCAGCACCTTCACTGTCGTCATGCTAGATCACAGACTGTACAATTTCACCCTCCATACCCCCCTTTTCAGCACCTCCTCCAACCCAAGCCTTCTGTGGGAGACAGATGGGGTGTCTGCGATGGAAAAGGCTCTGGGCTCTACGCCGCCTTGGGTGGGCAGCCCCCCTTCCCATCTCCCCACTACTCCCGCTCCCTACCTAAGACACTGAGATTCACCCCGGGCAGCTTTGGGAGCTGCTGAGGATTCCAGCGCTCTTCCCTTCTCAGACTCAGCCCAGAAGCAGAGCCAGAGTGACATCTTTCTCTGAGACCTAGACCCCAGCCCGTCTTCATGGAAAACCAATGCAGAGGGGAAAGTATGTTAGGGAATGGTAGGGCTCCATGTGAAGGACCAGTAGAGGAGAGGCGGGGGTGGGGGGTTGGCACGCAGAGTCCCTCACTGAGGACTGGATGGCTGGGGTTTGGGACCTGAATTGACTGAGGAGGCTAAGACTAGGCAGCTCCTTTGTTCCAGAAATCTGGGGTCCCTAGAGAGAGGCTCAGCTTGGGGAGGGGGAGAAGGGAGCTAACATTATACAGAGCACCAACTGTGAGCCAGGCACAATGCCAGAGCCTTTCCATACCTGTACTTACAACTAGCAGGTGAGGAGTCAGGGTGAATAGGTGTCTCATGAGCTCTTAGCATCTCTCAGCACAGTTGACCAACTTCTCCTTTGATTCTATGATTTCACTCCCAATTCTCCTACCACTCTGGCTGCTCTTTCTCTGTCTCCTTTGCAAGCTCATCCTCAACTCCTTGGGCTCAGCCAAGTCCCCTGATTATATACTTTCATGGCACTATATATTCTTCTTTCAGAGCACTTAGCACAGTGATTTCACACTTATTTGTGCAGTCATTTGAATAATAATCCTATTTCCTCCACCAGATGGAAAGTTCCATGAAGACAGTGACCACGTCTGTCTATATTCACCAGTGTGCTCCCAGTGCCCAGCACAGTGCCTAGCATACAGCAGCTGTTTGGTAAATATTTGTTGAATGAATGAAATGAATGAATAAATCACAAAAGGACATCACTCTGGCCTAAGCTCAGTTCTTAGCCATATCCTCACCCCAGAGTGGATGTACCCCTAATGTGTGGACCAAAGAACAGGGTGCCTGGGAGGTCAGGCCACCTCATTCTTCTTGGGGGAAAAGACAAAAACATCAGGACTGGAATAAACCAAGTTCCAGAATATGGGCTCCCTGCCTTACTAGCACCTGGACCTGCCTCTATGCTCTCTAGCTTCTCCAGGAATGGAGAGAGTTCAAAGTCCCAGTAACTTCTCTCCATTTGTGCCTGAAATCACTCTTGAGCTGGAGGAGAGGAGTTCCATCGGAAAAGAGTGCTCTGCAGAAAACCCCTCATTTCTCCCTTAGCTGAGACTGCAGAGACCATCTGTTGCCACTCCTTTGTTTGCTTCTGTCCTCTTCCCCTGGACTTCAGGGAAGAAGATCGTTTGACCAAGTGGGAGGGGTAGATGGTGAGAGCAAGACAATCTGCTTGTTCCTTGAAACATCCGGGGTAATGTTGATGAGCCTCAGCCAGGTGATCGGATCAGAGGAACACAGGAGCCAGCAGCCTCAAGTCCTTTGAGGCTTTACTCTGGTCCCTGGGAAGCAGGGAGTGGACAGAATGACCTCTGGGAGGTGCCAGTGTTCACCCCAGGGGCTTTATCTGACCTCTTTGCTGCCTTTGCCATCTGACCTCAAACAAAATACCCAAATCTGCAAGAAGTTAATGTTAGGCCATGGGTGGCAGCCCCTTGCTCTCCCTGACCGTTTCCCATTCTAGCCAACAGCCCATCCCAAAGCATCTCTCCCTCCCAGCTCAGCATCAGTACCCGGTCCTTACCCAGTCCCTTGTCCTGACAGCACCCCTCAGCACGCAGGTACTTGGGGTCATGGATCTGGAAGCCACTTTAGGCAGTGTTGCTCTCTCTGACCCCACCTGTTCTTTGGGCCCCTAATGAAGTAGGACAACTCAGGCTCTGGGCCAAGTCCCTATGTCCTCATCAAAAGCAACATCTGTCTCCTCGAAGAAGATAAGCCTGGAGGGAGGGAGGTGAGACAGGCACAGGGGAGAAACCCCAATCCTGTCTGGGCCCTCACCCCAGATTCCACTGCAGGCACAGATTGAGGGTGAGGGGGTCAAGACAGCCAGAGAGGCCTATTCTCACGCATGCCCCTGCACAGATCTTTATGCCTCTGAGCCCCCAAATATGAGGGCCCCTCCTGGGCTCACCCGGCTACCTGGGCTGCTGTTGCTGCCAAGCCGGCCTTCTTTTATTCATGCGTTGTTTTATTGCTGGCAAATGCTGCTGCTTGCCGCTGTTGGAGGCGTTCCTGCCAAATCCATCCCAACATCTTGGCCTGGCATCAGGGCAGCATGCTAATGTGGAAATTTAAAGAGCCGCTCGGCTTTAAATCGGAATTTTAAATGAGCAGCAGTGCTCCAGAGGGACCCAGGCAAAATCGAGCAGTATGCACCCTTCCTACTCCCACTCCTATAGCATCACCCTACCTCTTCTTGCCTCTCCCCTGGACTTGGACACTAGATGAGGGGGAAGCATGGGACACACTAGGGGATGAGGGGATTACCAGGGCAGAGGAATTGATGTAAGACGGCCATCGAAGCCAATAAGGAGCTGTGATCCCTCAGCCCAGACCAAGAAATCCACCAGTTGCTGTCATGGGCAAAAGGAGACAGGGACCTTCAACACAAGGGAGCAGGGCTGGGGCTGGTGAAACTGACATTCCTACCCCTCTTCCCATTTTACCAGGAAACAAGAAGAGAAGACCCAGAGCAGAGAAGAGAGAAGGTGGGACTCCATAAGGACACACACGTGCAGGCATACACTTGCACACGCCGGATATGTGCATGCAGCTGTGTGTACAGGTCAGGATGCTTGCTGAGGCCCCCTGCAGCACGTGCACACACGCTCACTTATCACCCATGCATGGAGAAGAATGATTCACATGTGCAGGGCAGTCTTCCCACATCCAGACCACTGACCTTCAGGTTGTTAGCCTGAGCTGTGCCCCAGCTTTTTCCATGAATCCTAATGCACCAATGTTCCCCAGCTCCTGGCAGCTACCTTGAGTCAGCCACGGTGATGACAGAGCCTCATAGCGACTCTTTCAGGAGAGGGGCTGGGGATACCTGTGCTCATCCTATGCACCTGTCCTGGCTGCAGTGTGGTCCCTTCTCTGGTGGCCAGCAGATGACAGGCTCAGACATCTCATTTGGGAGAAGCACTGGGCACAGACTTGATTTAAGAGGGAAGAGGAGGCTAATGGGAGGTGAGAGAGGCAGAATCTGTGCCTCTCTGTGACCCCCTTTCCTTCTTACCTGTTTCCAGGAGACAAGTGGCCCCTCGTTATAAAGAAAACATTTGTCAAGCGCCTACCCTCAAGGAGACACTGTTTAGCACAGTGCCTCACAATTTTCTGAGCTGGGCTGATGACAGATGCAAGAATCTGGATGTGCTATCCCCACTGGAGGATCCACAGTAATTCTCATGGTAACCTCAGCCTTACCCATTTTAGACTGCCAGGCCAAGGGATGCTTTCTGACCTTCCCCAGGAATCCCCCTCTCTCAAAGAAGCCAGCTCCTTCACGGACTGGTGTGGCTGCCAGCCAAGAGGCTTGGGGCAGGCCTGGGGCATGCAGCTGGCACCTGCCCACCAGATCCCCAAGGAGGACCTCCTCCCTCACCCCATAGCCCCATTCAGATGGCCCCTGGGCTACAGGGAGGCAGGGCTCTCTGCCCCCCCACTTCAAGCTGGAGCACCCACCACCTCCCTTTCCACCATAACCTGCTCCCAGATCCCCCATCCAGACTAGATATACCAAAGACCCACCAGGTACTTCTTCTAGTCTGGATCAAAAACTTCATACAATAGGAGTTGTACTGGGGCTGGGTAAGAGGCCTTGACAGGTGAGGCTTGGGCTAGAATTATGGGAGAAATTGCTGAGGTCAAGAGATGGACGAAAAAGCCCTGGGGCATCTGGGTGGCTCAGCTGGTTGAACATCTGACTCTTGATCTCAGCTCAGGTCTTGATCTCAGGGTCGTGAGTTCAAGCTCCCCACTGGGGTCCATGCTAGGCATGAAACCTACTTTAAAAAAGAGAGAGAGAGATGTATGAGGAAGAAGAACTCAATGCGAGTGACATAGGACAGGAGGACATGAAGGGAGGAGGCTAAGTGAGTCTGCCTCTCTCATCTAATTAGCAGCATGCAAATAATATGCAAATAACCCCCTCTTTGTTTAGAGACCACTGTGTTTTTGGATGTGGGCTACAGAGGGTCCACCAGGCAGCACCTCTGAGACCAAAAGACATGGAATTCCCAGGCTCAAAAAAGAGGCCAGAGTGCAGCCATCTTGTAGCTTATTCCCTGGATGCACTCATTTTCTATGGGCCTCAGTTTCCCTGTGTGTGAAATGGGAGGACTGGCCTGGATGGTCCTAAGGCCTCTGACCAGTACTGACAGTCTCAAGTTTTCTGATGTGGGGCCCAGTGCTGCATGAGTTGGAGGGTTGATTCCATTCTGGGGTGGAAACTACTTGGCCCTCTTGCCTGTGCCACTTACCTCACCAGTTCTGCAATGCCATGCCCGTCATGCCCATGCACCCACCATCCCAAACGTGGACAGTCTCCTGTAGACAATATTCTCTCCCACTCTTTTACCCACAGGGTTTCCTCTCCTTGAAATGGCCTTCCTGCTTTAGCCCCTACCCTGGCTAGCCCCTTCTCCAACTCTTGGCCTGGCATCAGGGCCTCTTCCACCTCTGGGCATCCCTATGCACTGTTTACTTCTCTCATTTCCCATTAGACTGTGAACTCATAGAGGGAAGGTACTGGGTACTGGGTTTAGTTCAAGACGGAATCTCCAGTGTAAATGTATTAGTTTTCCAAGGCTGCTGTAACAAATCATCACAAACTTGGTTGTTTAAAAAAAAGAAAGAAAGAAAGAAAGAAAGAAAGAAAGAAAGAAAGAAAGAAAGAAAGAAAGAAAGAAAGAAATTAATTTATTCTCTTACATTTCTGGAAGCCAGGAGTTCAACATCAGTTTCAATGGGTGAAAATCAAGAGCAGGACCGTGCTCTCTCTCAGGCACTAAAGAAGAATTTGTTCTTTCAGCTTCTAGTGGCTGTTGGCTTTTTTTTTTTTTTTTTTTTTTTTGCTTGTAACTGCCTCACTCCAATTTCTACCTCTGTCTTTACATCACCTTCTATTCTCTCTTGTCTGTATAATCTGCCTTGCCCTCTCTCTCTTATACGGACACTTGTGGTAGCATTGAAAGCCCACCCAGATGATCCAGGATAATCTCTGCATCTCAAGATTTTTAATCACATCCACAAAGATCTTTTTTTTTTTTTTCCAGATAAGGTAAAATTCACAGGTTCCAGGGATTAAGAGGTGGACATATCTTTGGGAGCCACTATCAGACTATCAAGATAAATGAAGACATCTTTAAAATTACCATTTGTTAAGCATCTACCATGTGCTAGACATCATAGATTAATTTTTTTCAATCTTCAATAGCCCTGAAAAATCGATTTTCTAAAAAGACTCATTTACTTAAATATGTATTTGTTTGTTTGAGAGAGAGAAGGAGCGAGTGGAGAAAGGGCAGAGGGAGAGAATATCCAAACAAACTCCCACTGAGTACAGAGCCTGGCGGAGGGCTCAGTCTCAAAATCCAGGGCTCAGTCTCATGACCTCAGGTCAGGACTGGAGCCGAAACCAAGAGTTGGATGCTTAACCTACTGAGCCTCCCAGGTTCCCTGAAATGTAGTTATCAATGCCTCTACTCTACAGATGAGGAAACTGAATGAGGCTCAAGGAGATTCAATCACTTCCCCAAGGTCACATAGCTGAGAAGTGACAGAGCCAGGATTTGAAACCAGATGGGTCTAGCTATAAAGCCAGCATGATTTTTGCCTTCCCAATGGTCTCCGAGCCTATCCCAAGTCCTAGCACGAATTTCTCACCTGAATCGTGCAGAAAAGAGGTGGACAAAAGAAGGAAAGATGAAACCCAGTCTTCCTAAAGATATTGACTCAAACTTTCTTTTGCCAAAGCCCCTTTCCACTCCTTTAATCCTCCCCATCACCCCTGACCCCTTGTTTCAGAAGCCTGGAATCTCCCCCAGTTGGCAGCCCCCTGCCAACTACAGCTGCCCAGAAGGGTGGCACAGTGTCTGGACTTCAGACAGGAGACATCAAATTGCAGAACCAGAGGGGCCTCTGGAGGTCACCTCTTCTGGCTGTCTCTGCTCATACATACATCTGCCTGTGAGGACAGACAAGGCAGACAGGGTCCAGCTAGTGGGCAGCAGAAGGGGAAAGTGGCCATCTCTTCCTTCAGGTACACCTTCTGCTCACTTCCTACATGATTTGTATTGGGAAGTCCTTACTTAGGTCTAACCTTCCAGATACCATGCTGTAACGAAAGCTGGCCAGAGTCAGAAGAACTAGATTGTCCAAAACATAAAATTGGATTTTGGATAAGTCCATTTACTTCTCTGAGCATCCGACACTTCATCTTTAAAATGGGATTGAGGGTGCCCCTCATTGGCTCAGTCAGTTAAGCACCTGCCTTCAACTCACGTCATGATCCCAGGGTCCTAGGATGAAGCCCAGAGCTCCCTGCTCCCAGGGAGCCCGCTTCTCCCTCTCCACCCAGCTCAGTGCTCTCTCTTGCTATCTCTGACTCTCTCCCCCTACCTCTCTTAAATAAATAAATAAATAAATAAATATTTTTAAAAAATAAAATGGGATTGAGAATAATGGTAATGGCAGTAATACCCGTAATAATAACCGTCTCCCAGGGCTGTTGGGGGGATAATAGCACAGTCCAGGCCTAGAGGAAAGCAGGTGCCACGGGATAATTTTGTAACAGCCCCTCGACCCTCCAGACGAAGCCCCTTCATCCTGGGTAGTACAGGGTTTTGCTCACCTCAGCCAGTCTGGTCTGCCTTGCGCGCTAGACTGTGAACTCCTCTTGGCAAGACTTTGTTCATTTTTTATCACAGCCCATTATCCTCCCCGGTGTCTAGCCCGTGCTTGGGTACGTAGGTTCAATCTACATTTGATAAATAAAGTGAGAGTATGAGTTGCACACCCAAGTCCCGAGAGACAGAGGGCCGGACTCCCACCACTGACCCTTTGGACATGACCCTTCCCCCGGCGCCCCAGCCCACGCCCCGCCCGGCTCTGCCCCGCCCCAGGTCCAGGAGGCGGCGGCGGCGAGGAAAGGAGACGCTGCAGCTTTAAGATTCCTCTCGGGCGTCCCGGTTGCCAAGGCGCGGTTGCCAAGGACCTGCGCGGAGCTGCGTCCGGCCTCAGCGCGCCGGCCTCGGGTTTCCTCCGCCGCCGCCGCCGCCGCCGCCGCCGCCGCCGCCGGGCCGCGCCGGGCTCGGCTCCTCCGAACCGTCTGGCGGACTTGGCACCGGCCCCGGCTCCTCAGTGCCCCCGCGGTGCGTGGCAGGCTGCGGCTTCATTATCCTGATTGATTCCTCCTGCTCCCCGACACCGTGGGGGCCCCGGCCAGGGAAGGGGGGCCGAGGCGGCATCTGCGGGCCCCTTCGCCGGCCCTCGCCCCCAGCCGCTCCTCGGGCAGCAGTCACCTCGGAGCCCTGCTGCGGCCAGGCCAAGGAGGGAGGGCCGGGCCAGCCTATGCCTCCCTGGTGGGCGGGGAGAGCCCCCAGGAGGAACGGAGCTGTGTCCAGCTGGGTTCGATGCAGTGGCCCAAGGCGCCCGCCCTGGGCCATGAACGCCGCAGGTCTCGGGGTCTGCCTTCAGCAAAGGTTTTGCGCCTTCCCCAAAAGGGAATGCAGGATTTGGGGTGAGGAGGGAATACAGTGATGGACTGAGAACTTCAGGAGAATAGGCTTTGGCAAAATGGGAAAGGTGACATCTTCGAGGAGCACTGATCACGTGGACCAAACCCGGGTGATTCCGGTCTTATCCCATGCCTCCCCGGATGCCTTAACTGCAGTTCTCAGGGGAAGCAGGGACAGGGTCTGCCCAAACAGCACAGGACACGGCAAGGATCTCTGCTTGAAGGAAGGTTAGGGGCCTCTGTGAGTTAGAGAACCTGTGCCCAAATGTAGCAGCGGGTGGTCGGGCCACAAAATCGTGGTTCCCCCCTAAAAAGCCGAGTGTTGAGGTGAGGCCTCAGTGGAAGGAGTCTCAGCCACGCCTGAGATTGGAGGGTCTTCCTAGTTCTGCCACTTGGTTTGCGACTTGGGCAAGTAGCTACCTTTTTTAGCCTTTGTTTATTAATCTGTAAAATGGGTTAAGACCTCCCTGAGAGTTATCAATGGCTAAATGGGATAATATGTTGATGGCAGGACCCTAAATTCTCTGGCAAGGGGTAGAAATGGAAATGGGGGGCTGGCTTCCATCCCTGCTGCTGTGTTGGATGAAACCCTCCTCTCTCCTTGAAGGAGGTAAGTCTCCTCCATATATGCTTAATCCCTTAACTGGAAGATGACCTGGAACCTTCCAATTGGATCTGCTTCTTTGTCAGTGTAGAAGGGCAAAACTGCGCTCCCATCTCATTGGTATGGCATGGATTTAATTTCTAAATTCACATCAGGCTCTCTACCACCCCTGTCCCTCTCTGGGTAGGGCCTATCTTTATACAAGACTTGACAGTCTCCCTCTAGTGCCTTAATGTTGTTCTGTCCAAGGGCCAGACCTGAGAAATTTCTTCTTTGGGCATTTTGGCTAACTCCAATCTTTAGCTCCTCTTTAGCCCTGGCAAAGAAGGGGTGGAGAATGTGAAGCCAAATTTTTTCCAGAGCTGTGGCAATCGTTGTATTTGTGAACATGATCTGGGCCACGTTGGCTACTCAGTGTCTATCTCTGTTTCCTTTTCTGTAAGTTTATTAATTTATTCTTCCAACCCATATTTCCTGGGTGACCACACTGGGGCAGCATGGTGCACCCAGAAGGTAGAAGTGTGGAAATAACAGAGTGGGAAGAACTCCACTCTGAAGCTGCTGATCTTCTGAGGAAAAACAGACACACATATCAATCTCTCCAATACAAGGCTATTTGCATCAGGAGGACCTCCAAAATTCCAGAACTTTCCACAGTGTCATGCTACCTCTGCTGCCACCCTCCCCCATACCGCCCTTCCAGAGCAGAGCAGACCTTGCCTTGGACTCTTCAGCCAGAGGCTAATTGCTTTCCTATGGAAAAAGATCCTAAAATTTGAGTCTGGAGCTTTTGTTCATTTGGTTTGGTTGGAATTATCTATTTTTGTAACAATCATGCATTACTTTTATATTCAAGATTAAAAAAAAAAAACACAAAAACATTCCCAGTTTGGGAAAAAAGATGTCAGGGAGGATTTTTTTTGCAGGGGGGGAGATCCCCCTCTGGTGACCAGAGGCAGGTCAGCACACAGATCTAGGCATGCCAGGCTGCCCAGGGCCCTTGATCAATGTGGTTCTGGGAGAGGCTGCCTCAGTCTACCCACTGGCCTGGCTCCTCACCCCCTCCTGGCTGGCCTGCTCCATCCTCAGCATCTATAGGCCTGAGCTCCACTTCCTATTAATACAAACCACGTGGCACCCTTGCTGTGGCGTCTCTAGGCAGAAAAGGGAGCCACAGCCGCCTAGTGGCTGCCAGGGAGGCTGGCAGGAAGGGGCATCTCCACCAGGCGTCTCCTGGGAAACAGCAAGCTCCCCAGAGAAGGGACATTTGGAAATAAAATTCCTGCCGCTGTGTGTTTGTATGTGTGCAGGGGCGGGAGAGGGAGTTAAGAAACCTCACCGGCCTCTTCTGCTTTTCTCTCTCAGGGAAAGCCTCTTCCAGCAGCTCTCCGGACTCCCACTCCCAACTCCAGCCCATTCCCCAGAAACCACAGAGGGTCTGCTGGGAGCAGACAAGAGGTCTAGAAATGTACCTTCAGATTCATGCTGTGGGTGGGGAAGAGCGCTGGACTGAGAGCCAGAGACCCACGTCCTCAGCTGCCCTGCCTCGCCCTGTGGCCCGGGTCCATTAGACCCCCTTCCTGAGTCCCGCTTTCCTCTGTGAAGTGAGGGTACTGAGTGAGATTGCCCCCTTTAGTCTTAGTCTTCATACTGGCCTTCTGCACAAGGCTCAAGAATACAGTTGGGGCGTTCTAGGCCATTCTTTCTGGCACTTGGAGCAGACACCTGAGAGTAGTTAATTATTCCTTGTGTGACCTTGACTGATCCCTTAAATTAGCGGGGTCCCTGCCCCCTGCACATTCACTCATTCAGGTATTTACTGGTGCTTCCTGAGCCTGAGGAGAAGATAGAGACCATCCTGATTGAGAGGAAAGAGGCCCTCAGCCCCCTCCACGCTGTCGTGTGCCCCAGGCCAGCTACATGGCACATTCCTTCCACAAGGACCCCCTTCACATGGAGCCAGAGGGCCCTGGAAACTTCTCTTCCCATCGTGCTCATAGCCAACCAGAGGGAGAAGCCGTGATGCCTCAAGGGGAGTAGGGATGGGCTTGATGTCCCTGCCCCTTCCCGTCTCACATCTCCCTGGTTCTCTTTGCCCTCCCTTGCTCTTGAGGGCCAAGCCCCCACTCCCAGCCAATACCACCCACCCCTGTAAGGTAATCAGACTGGAGACAGGTGCCCTTGGGAAACCACATGCAGAGGTCAGAGATGCCTGAGTAAAAGCCACTCTCCCAGCTGGAGTGCCCTTCTTCCTGGCCTGACCTCAGAGCTCCCTTTCCTCTAGAGGTGGGAGGTGCATGGGGAGCTCTCCAATCAGGAGATAACCCCCCATAACTCTAGGAGGAGGGCTGGGATCCCTGTAAAGACCCAGGGAGCCTAGGCCTCCTCGGGTGTCCTCTTAGGAGAAAACATTGGCTCACACACCTGGCCTTGTGGCTTCTTAGCCCACATCTGCCTGGGGACCAGGCAGTTGAGGTAGAAGGGAAGAAGGGGGGTGGGAAGGGAGGTCAGGAAGTAGAGGTAGGAGGCAGGAGGAGTGTTGATCTGGATTCTGACTGGCACCTTTATTGGGCACCTACTGTGTACCAGGCGACAGGCTCTGTCCCAGCTTTACCTGGATTATCTTCTCCAGTCCTCACTTGAGCCCTGTGCCAGTATTATTATCCTGCTCTGACAGAGAAGGAAACTGAGACTCAGAAGCATTATGTAACTTGTCCAAGGTCACACAGCTTGTCAGGAGTGAAGCCAGGATCCCAGCCCAGGTCTGTCAGCCTCCAGTGGGTTCTCTCTGCTGCCAGAAAGTCCTCCTCCTGGAAAGCAGGTCTGGGGTTGGGGTTTTCAGTTAGAGCTCATCAGGATCCCCAGAGGTAAATCTATTGTCATCTGCCCTCCTCCTCCTCACCCATCTGCCAAGCAAGTCGCAGGTGAGCCCCCCGCCACGGCCCCTGCCCCAGCCCCAGGTGCTAGCTCAGCTTTGCCTGGCTCCTGGCCTCTCTCTGGTGCCCCCAAGGTGGCTCTGAGGTCACCCCACACCCCAATGCCTTTCATTCTGCATTTTCAGATCTCAGAACACAGAGGAAAACGTAGGAAGAGAGAGGAGGTCACTTGAAGGTTGGAAGCAGGGGCTCTGGTCTTGGGCAAAGGACTGGGGGGCCCAGTTATCTCCTTGATTCAAATGAACCCTTTCCCTAACTCCCACCCCTCACCCCCAGAGACAGCCAGAGCTTTGCTTAGTTAATGAAATACAAAAGAAGGAATCAGGGGGTGGGGGTGGTCGACGCGCTGGAAAGCAAGGGAGAGAGGAAAAGTTGGGTCTCTTCCAAAGAGTTAATGTTCCACAGTATGATCGATTAGGTGTCAGATGTAATTTCAAACCAATACAAGATGAATGGCATAATTTTCCCTCTCTCATTTTAGACAGAATTAAGAATCCATTAGCTAACACAAATTTTTGGCAAGTTTAATAGGAGCTCAAATCTACATTCGGAGAAAACGCTCCCCAAAGCCTGTTTCAAGCTTTTACTCCTCAGGCCCCCCAGCCTCCAGTATCCTCCCGACCCTCACAAGCCCTCTGTCGTCTCTCCCCACATGCAGCCCCCTCTCCCTTCCCCTAGCCCTTCCACACGCCCCTCCCTGGCCCAGCCTGAGATTAACTGGCCTGACCCCTCTGACAAAGGCCGTGCCTGCCCACCATTGTCTTCCAGTGGCGATGGGTGGGGGGAAGGGGCGGAGGGGCTGGCAGTGGGCCCAGGAAAGGAGGGAGGTTGCTGAATTGGCCCCAGGCTGCAGACAAACCCTAGGGAGAGGGGTGAACTGGGGCTTTGGGACTGTTTGTGTCTCAGCTACTCCCCAGTTTCTCCCCCAGAAAAGTTCTTATTTTTGTCCAAGACAAAGCATTACCCAGTTCATGAGAGGAGACACAAACCCCATTCTGCCTTTTACATCTACATGTATTAGTGTACAAGGTAAACCTGAGAGATGAAAAACAATAGTTACCATCCCATTCTACAGATGGGAAAACTGAGGCTGGGGGAGGTGATTAGAATCAGCTGGGTCCAAGGGTAAAACTTGGCTTTGCTACTTCCTTACTAGGGCCCTTAGGCCTTTCCTCTGGGCCTCAATTTCCTTATCTGTAAAATGGGAGGGACCTTGGTCCCCAGTGCAGAGTATTATCCTGAAGGCCAAAGTCAAGGAGAAAGTCAGGTATCCACTCTGCAGGAGCTTCCTGAATCAGCTCCAGCGCACCCCTTCCAGTCTCACAGCCTGATCTGGAAGACCAGCCTGCAGACTGAGCTCTGTCCTGGAAAGCAAAAGAGGCCAGAATAATGATTATGACAGCTTCCCCTTACTGGGCACTGATTTTATGCCGAGAATGGGAACCAAGCTCATTTACTACTCAGACCTTTATCAGATACTAGTATCATCATCATCTCACTTTCCAGGTCAGGAAACTGAGGCACAGACAAGTGAAGGAACGACTAAAGTGCTAGCAGGGGCAGAGCTAGAATTCCAACCCGGGCAGCCTAGTCCTAAGGCCTATAGCTCTCTACCCAAGGTGAAGCAGAGGCAAAGGTCTGGGATGGTGGAGGCCCAGGATGTGATGACCCCAGACCCTGGGTCTGGAAAGGCTTCATGAAGGACTATAGGCTTGACTTAGATTTTAACTGATGAGTAGGAGTCTACCAGGTGGGCAAGGAGAGAAAGAATGTTCTAGGCAGTGAGAACAGCATGTGCCAAGGCACCGAAGGAAGTCTCAGCATGGGGATGGTGAGTGACGCACTGTGCCAACCAAAACATGGGGTTCATGTGGAGGATGGCAGGAAACAGGTGGGATAGGCAGGCCAGGTGCTTCATTCTGACAATCCTGCTCTAGAAATTGGGAATTCTAACTTCTATAGCTAACCTTGCATGTCATACTCAGGAGTTACGAGTTTTTCATGTTGTTGTAATAATAGAGGTAGCATTTTTCCATGTGCCAAATGCTTTATAGCAATTGCCTTGTTTCTTCATTACAATAACCTTACAAAGCAAACACTGTTATCCTGTTTTTCAGATGAGTAAACTGAGGCTCAGAAATACTAAGTTACTTGCCTAAGAGACACAGCTAAAGATTGAGAGAAGTGACCATTCGACCCAAGTATAACCCCAAAACCCAAACTCATAATCACTGTGGTTCTGGGTCCTGGGAGGCAGTGGGGAACTGGGGAGGGATTTTGGCAGGGAGTGATGGGTTGGATTGGGTTATAAGAAAAGAAGAGGTTCAATTGGGGCACCTGGGTGGCTCAGTGGGTTGAAGCCTTTGCCTTCGGCTCAGGTCATGATCCCGGGCTCCTAGGATCGAGTCCCACATCAGGCTTTCTGCTCAGCGGGGAGCCTGCTTCCCTTCCTCTCTCTGCCTGCCTATCTGCCTACTTGTGGTCTCTGTCTGTCAAGTGAATAGATAAAATCTTTAAAAAAAGAAGAAGAAGAAGAAGAGGTTCAATTGGACCAGAGTGTGATTGGAGGCTCCATATGGAATTTTTTTTCTTTTTTTAAAAGATTTTATTTATTTGACAGAGATAGAGAGAGAGAGAGTAGGCAGAGAGACAGGCAGAGAGAGAGAGGGAAGCGGGTTCCTGGCTCACCAGAGACCCTGATGTGGGGCTCGATCTCAAGACCTTGAGACCATGACCTGAGCTGAAGGCAGAGCCTTCAGCTGAGCCACCCAGGCGCCTTTCCATCTGGAATTTTCATCTGGACCAAAGCACTGGAGAAGGATGGGGGGAAAGGCTCTCCCCACCCATGAGGATGGAAAAGAGGGCCTCCCAGAGCCTAAGTAGTAATAACAATACCAATTCTTCAGCAGCCTCTACCCTGTGACTGGACCATCTCCACCATCTCCAACTCACACAGTGTTGTAGGGCAAATACTGTTAGTCCCATTTTACAGATGAGAAAGCTAAAGCTTAGAGAGCTTGGCCAGTTTCTCTGGACCACACAGTTGTGTTCTGGCAGAGCTGGTACTGGCCCAAAGCCCTGGCCTTCCCTCATACCTCACTACCAGAAGGTGGCTGGGCTACACACCAGATGCCAGCTCTTCCCTCTTGACGTGGCTTAATATTCCCTGAGGTACCTACGGAGCCATCTCCCCATTTGGGTCCCAGCAAATGGCTTTGAGCTAAGGGAGATGGAAAGGGGAAGAGGAAGAGGGGAGGAGAAGAGAAGTTGGGAGAGAGAGGAGCTCTGAGGGGAGAGCCGTCAATCATTTTTCCTGTTTCTGACCACTCAGGAAGATGTCCAGGGCATGGTTAGAGGAAAATGAATGCATTCAGTTATCCTCGCCTTAAAAGTGGAAAAGACACTTCATGCCTTTGCCTCATTTTCCACCTTTTGGGAAGTCCTTCCTGTTACCTAACTCGCATCCCTCCTAATGGACCCACAAACAATCCCAGTTGCCAGTTCCATGGAAGAGCCCATGGACCCCACCATGAGGAAATATCTTGTCACCTTCCTCCTGCAGTAAAGAGTCAAGGGGTGGAGGGATATTGTGCCTCCTTAGCTTTCTGTCACTGCACACCCAGAGGTGGGGGTGGGGGCGGTGGAGGGACTATGTTCCCAAGTTATCCCACTGGAAGAAGGAAATGACTGGTCCAGCCTCTCCTCAGCAGAGAGGAGAAGGACCAGCAGTATCTGGGGTGAGGGAGGGGGAGTACCTGCTGCGGCCACAGCCTGAAAAACAGACCCAGGGCTCCTGTCCTGAAGAAAGGAGATCTCTGAGTTTGGATAAAATTACTTCACTTGCTGGATATCACAGCCAAGAGTATATAAAGGAATTCATATCCCTGCCGAGGCCAGAAATTGCATGAGCCCAGGGCCGCCCTTAAGGGAGAGAACTTGGGGAGGAGACTGGAGAGAATACTTAAGAAAAAATGACTTTGTGGGAAAGAATTTGAGCTTAATTTTTATTTATTTATTTATTTGAGAGAGAGAGAAAAGGAGCAAGGTAGGGAGGGATAGAGGGAGAAGCTGACTCCCCACTGAGCAGAGAGCCCGATGGACTCAATCCTGGGACCCTGGGATCATGACCTGAACCGAAGGCAGGCACTTAACCGACTGAGCCACTGAGGTGCCCAGAATTCAGGTTTCAGAAGCAAAAGACCGCAAGTTAGAATCTGGGCCCACCCACTGTAAAAGGTAAGCTACCTGGACAGACTTGTTCACTTATTTGACACATGTTCCTTGATAGCCCATCCTGTGCCAGGCACTGAAGATCCTTACCTTTAAGGAACTTATATCCTAGCTGGGAGACAGGCATCATACATCAGTAAACTATATGTTAGGGGGCGCCTGGGTGGCTCTGGGTGGCTCAGTGGGTTAAAGCCTCTGCTTTCGGCTCAGGTCGTGATCTCAGGGTCCTGGGATCGAGCCCCACATCGGGCTCTCTGCTCAGCAGGGAGCCTGCTTCCTCCTCTCTCTCTGCCTGCCTCTCTGCCTACTTGTGATCTCTGTCAAATAAATAAATAAAATCTTAAAAAAAAAATAAACTATATGTTAGAAGGTAGTAAGAATTATGGGGGAGGAAGTTCACAAGAAGGTGATCTAGATTGGCGAGGTGGATAAGGGTAGACCTCATTTGGAAGAGCAGCATTTGAACTAAGACCCGCAGGGGATGAAGAAATCCATAGTGTGGGTATCAGGGAGCAGCCAGCAAACAGGTGAGCCAGGGCCTGAAGGGCCCAGGGGGGCCAGTGGACTGGAGGGCTCCAGGGTGAGCAGAAGCAGGTGAGGCCTGAGCTGGAATGGAGCAAGGCACAGACTGCACGGGGGCCCCATTTGTATAGGCTTTGTTTTTCTTTGTATAGGCTTTGGTTTTCTCCGGGAATAAAATGGGGAACCTGGCCAAATTTCCAGTGAGGGAAAACATGATCAGACAAATGTTTCAAAGGTTCACTGTTGCTCCTATAGAGAGTATAGACGGGGGCTGGGGGAGGGGAGTAGGGGAGAGGTGAGGGAAGAAGCAGGGAACAGGGAAATCGGGTAGTTGTTTAATCTAGCTGAGTCTCAATGTTCTCATTTGTCAAATGGGAATGAAAAGTGTTCCAGAAGATATGCTATAAAAGATTTGTGCGTATATCCCCAGCCTTTAGCAGATGCGGTTCAACAAAGTCTCACTGAGTGAAAGAATGAATGATTATCTTTCCATGCCCTCCTCACTTACATAACTCCTATCCTAAGCCCAGAAACAGCTCCTTGGAAGCTTCTAGAAACCAACAAACATGGATTCTCATCCTGATTAACCACTCTTCTTCATCTGTAAAATGGGGATAATATTATCTATTCCCCAGGATAATTGTAAAGATTAAATAAAATAACGTGTGCCAATCTGCATTGCCCAATTGGAAGCCACTAGCCACATGTAGCTATTTAAATTTAAATTAATTGAAATTAAATAGAATTTAAAATTCATTTCCTCAGTCACAGTTAGCCATATTTCAAATGCTTAATAACCTCATATTGGCTAGTGACTACCATACTGAACAGAACAGAAATAGGACATTTCTATCCTTGCAGAAAGTTCTGACAGTGCTGGTCTGAAGCACTCAACTTAGCCTGGCCCAAGTCGTAAGCACAGGAATGCTACCATTCTTGGGGGACTCGGGCAGTGAGACTGATTATTCTTTCCATAGTTTGCCAGAGGCCATCCATTTGATGTTCTCCAGCGTTGAGTCTAAAGATGAAGATCAGGGAAGAGTCAGGGGCTAGTCAGGGCAGAAGGAGAGAAGGAGGAAGAACAGGTCCCTTGGACAACACCAAAAGAGTTGGCACTAAGGATTGCCCGGGGGGTGGAAGTGAGTAGAATATTGTGTCGAATATTGTGTTGGGCGCAGGGAAGAAAAGACCAAGAGAGAAAAACAGAAGAGAGAGAGAGAAATTCAGGCATCCAAGAGCTGGTCCCCAGGAATGCAAATTTTGAGATCCTTAATCTGTATTATTGAGTTCATTCATACTGCCTGTGTTCATTGAGCACCTATTATGTACCTGGTCCTGTCCTACATGCTGGGATGCTACTATTTTAAAAAAAGGCCCCACCCACAGGGAGCTTGTGTGTAGATAAGGGGTGGGAAAACTAGAGGAGGAATATAAGCCATGTGTAACATACATAGCATGCTAAATGGTGATGTGTACTAAAGAGAAAAATAAAGCAAAAAAGGAGAGGGAAAGGAGGTGCAGTTTTTGATGGGGGTAGTCAGGAAAGTCTCTTAGAGAAGGTGGTGGTTTATTTTGGTTGCCTAGAGCTGTGGGGATTGAGAAGAATGGGGAAGGACTGACAAAGGGGTGATGAAATCCTCAAAATTGTGATAAAGGTCACACAACCCCATGAATATACTAAGAAACCATTGAATTGTACATTTTTTTCTTTTTTAAGATTTTATTTAGGGGCGCATGGATGGCTCAGTTGGTTAGGCAACTGCCTTCGGCTCAGGTCGTGATCCTGGAGTCCTGGGATCAAATCCCACATCGGGCTCCTAGCTCCATGGGGAGTCTGCTTCTCCCTCTGACCTCCCCTCTCATTCTGTCTCACTCTGTCTCTCTCTCTCAAATAAATAAATAAAATCTTTAACAACAACAACAAAAAGATTTTACTTATTTCTTTGACAGAGAGGGACAGCAAGAGAGGGAACACAAGCAGGGGGAATGGGAGAGGGAGAAGCAGGCTTCCCACTGAGCAGAGAGCCCGATGTAAGGCTCCATCCCAGGACCCTGCGATCACGACCTGAGCCAAAGGCAGATGCCTAACAACTGAGCCACCCAGGTGCCCCGAATTGTACACTTTAAAAAAAAAAAGAAGAAGAATTTATCTGGGGCACCCTGGGTGGCTCAGTTGATTAAGCATCTGCCGTCTCAGGTCACAATCCCAGGGTCCTGATATCACACCCCACGTCGGGCTCTCTGCTCTATGGGGAACCCGGTTCTCCCACTCCCTCAGCCTGACGCTCCCCCTCCTTGTGCTCTTGCTCTCTTACTCTCAAATAAATAAATAAAATCTTTTTTAGAAATCTATTTATTTATTTGAGAGAGAGAGTGCATGAGGGGCACAGAGAGAAAAAAGAGGGAGAGAGAATCTCAAGCCGACGCCCTACTGGGGATTGAGCCCAATGCAGAGACCACCACCTGAGTCAAAATCAAGAGTCAGACACTTAACCGACTGAGCCACTCAGGCACTCCAAATTGTACACTTTAAATGAGTGAATTATAACTTAGCAAAGCTGTTATTAAAAGAAAAAAAAAATCACTCTGCCTGCTGCACCGCAAACAGACTGAAGGGACCCAGGGCCGAGACTGTGGTCATCCAGGAGAGAGGGGACAGCAGCCTAAACCAGGGTGGTTAGCAGTGGGGTGATGCGAAGTGCTCAGAGTCTGGATAGATTTTGAAGGCACAACAGACAGATTTGCTTTTGGATCAGGTATGAAGTGTAAAAGAGCATTGTCAAAGAGGACTCCAGAATTTCTTGCCTAGGAAACCACAAGAGCTAAGGAAGTAAAGGCCTGGAAAGGGAGAGGGGCTGGCCTGAGGGTACCAGTCACCAAAGGCACCTGAAAGGGACTCTGAAAGGAGGCAATGTAATTGCTTAGATTGGCAGACCCCAGCCTTTGACTTTGAATTCTAACCCTACCACATTACAGAACCTCTCCCAGCCTCAGGACCACAGGCTAGGATCTACTAAGACTGATTAGGACAGATCCGACTCATTTATGATGGGAGAGCATTTGCTCCTTCTGTTTCCCCTTCCTCCCACGGACCTGAGACAGCTCTGAGCCAGGAGCTCAGAAGAGAACCAAGAGGGGTCTATTGCAGACCTTAGGCTCCTGAGGGAGAACTGGTTGGAGTTTGGGCATTGCTCCCAGCTGTTTGAATCCTGTAATGGAGAGAGAACAGGGAGAACATGCTCACACACCCCACACCCCCCACTCCGCCATCCCCTGCCCCCACTCCCACCCCCCCAGCCTGAAGGGTAGGCAGTCTGGGTCCTGTGACTCCACCCTCTCTAGGGGCAGGGAGGCTGGGCCCTACACATTGGGCTTGGAGATATCCTCTGAGTCAGTTCTCCCCAAGCTGGTGAGAGATTCTAGGAAGCTTTTAATTACCGCCTCAGAGTGGATGCTAGGTTAATGTGATGATTCGAAAGGTGTATTTTTCAATTATATTTAACGAAAAGATTTATAGTGAAGTAAAATATAATTAGGAGGCTGCCAGCAGACAGACTTCCTGGGAGGAAGAGAGATGAGAGAGACCCTTAATGGGGCAGGTTGGAGCCCAAGCTACAGGACCGGCTCATCCCACCCCCACCCTGCAAGACGTCAAAACATTAATCAATTCTGCCATTCAAACACACTGACTCAGTGTCTATGCCATGCTGGGCTCAGAGTTTACCAGGGGGACAGAACAAATACTATGGTCCCTGTCTTCAGAGAGCTTACAGACCAGCAGGATGGGGGAAAAAAAAAAAAAAAGGCAAGGCAACAGTTAAATACTGCAAAGGAAATAGTAGAAAAGGCATCAGAAAAGTTTCTTGGGTGGACGTGGGGGTGGACAAAGTGAGACCTGAAGCATGATACGGGGCCAGCCATGAAGAGTGGGAGAGAGGTGAGGGCACTGATTGGACCAAGAAAGCCGTCCAGTTCCTAGAGTGAGAAGGTGATCTTAGTGTGTGCAGAGTGGAAAGAAAGGCCAGTGAGGCTGAGACATGGAGAGGGAGAGGCAGGGGCCAGTGTGGGTCTCTGGGGAAGGGGGGAGGGACCAGATCCAGCTGATAAGGAGTTAGGATTTTATTCTACGTGCTGAGGAAGCCACAGGGAAATTTTAAGCCAGCGAGTGAAAAGCTTATATATTTTAAAGATTACCCTAGCTGCTCTGGGAGAATGGATCAGATTGGGGCAAGGTGGGAAGCCAGAGCAGACACCCAGAGAAGAGGTGATGTGACCTTGTGTAGAGGGAAGCAGTGAGGAAGGAGAGAAGAGAGGGACTCAGGGGGCTCTTGGAGCAAGGATCAGTGGCTCTTGGTGAGAGGCTGTGTGGAGAATGAGAGGAAGGGGGAACTCAGCATGAGTCCAGGTTTTTGGCTTGAACAACCAACTGGATGCTGCCTTTTACTGAAATGAGGAAGCCCAGAGAAGAAATAAGTGGGAAGAATGTGGATAAAGAGTTCAGATCTTGGGGTGCCACGATGGTTCAGTCCATTAAGCATGTTCAGGTCATAATCCCAGGGTCTTGGGATCAAGCCCCAAATCAGGACCCCTGCTCAGTGGGTAGTCTGCTTTTCCCTCTCCCTCTGCCTGCTGCTCCCCCTGCTTATGCTCTCTCTCTGTCAAATAAACGAACAAAATCTTTTTTTTAGATTTTTATTTATTTATTTGACAGAGAGAGTGAGAAAGCACAAGCAGGGGGAGCAGCAGAGGGAGAGGGAGAAGCAGGTTTCCTGCTAAGCAGGAAGCCTGATACGGGGCTCGATCCCAGGACCCTGGTATCATGACTTGACCTGAAGGAGAAGCTTAACTGATTGAGCCATACAGACGCCCTGAAATCTTTATTAAAATAAAAAAGAGAGAGTTCAGATTTGGAATGGAGACCCTCTAGGGACTTCCCTGGCCCTGAATGCTGGAAGTCTGGATGCTTCACCCCAAGGGGGTCCACTTTTATCACCTTATTCTATTTCTCCCTGCATTGTCCTTCAGCTTTTTTGTATGTCTAACTTCCATTCCCCCTTTTGCACTTGCGAGTGCATGCTTCTCTCTTTGGAGAGCGAATTCTGTCATTCTCAGCTCCCTTTAACTGCCTAAATTCCTGAAATGCTACCGCTAAGTTCACATTATACTCGTATTCACTGAGAACCCACTATGGGTCAGACAACATGCTGTAAGCATTGGCTACAGTATTTCCATCCAATCCTGCTAATCACTCCTTCCATGGTATTAATATAACAGTAACAAGGGTGACTGGTTTGTTTAGGCAACTGCCTTCGACTCAGGTCATGGTCTCAGGGTCCTGGGATCGAGCCTCACATCAAGCTCTCTGCTCAGCGGGGGTCTTCTTCTCCCTCTCCCTCTGCCTCTGTGCTCGTGAGCTCTCTCTCTTTCTCTCTCTCTCAAATTAATAAATAAAAATCTTTTTAAAAATATAGAACAATAATAATAGTGACCATTTAATGGCAACTCTCTCGAGCTAAGCCCTTTACATGAATTATATTTAAAATTTAAAACAAAATTTTATTTACTTAAGTAATCTCCACACCCCATTTAGGGCTCGAACACACGACCTCAAGACCAAGAAGTGCACACTCCTCTGAGCCAGCCAGGTGCCCCTACATGAATCATATTTAAATCTCACTGAGAAATAACCTGCCCAGGGTCACACAGCCAGTTAGTATTGAAAATGAAATGAGAGGGGCACCTGGGTGGCTCAGTGGGTTAAAGCCTCTGCTTTCGGTTCAGGTCATGATCTCAGGGTCCTGGGATCGAGCCCCACACCGGGCTCTCTGCTCAACGGGGAGCCTGCTTCCCTTCCTCTCTCTCTACCTGCCTCTCTGCCTACTTGTGATCTCTGTCTGTCAAATAAATAAATAAAATATTAAAAAAAAAAAAGAAAGAAAGAAAATGAGATGAGAAATCAGGATTGTCTCCAGTACACCAGACTCTCTGGGGGACATAAGAACTGCATGGGTGATGAAAGGAAGGAACCATTTGGACTGCCTTTCCTCTCCTGCTCGCTCATTCTTTCCCAGATGAAGCACAGAGGTGACATTATTCTCTGACTTCCTTCCCTGGGTGCAGAGGACAGGCACGCCCCGATGACAACTCCCAGGCATGCACTGTGTTGGGCAAATCTGCATGTTTGTTGGGGAGGGAACAGTTGTAGGAGCTACCAGGTCCTAAGAGGCATTCCTGGTGTCATAGGGGTGAGTGCCTAACCATGTAATGAGGGCTCCTGCTCCGTGATCCAGAGAGGTCATTCTTTTTTTTTTTTATTTTTTAAGATTTTATTTATTTATTTGACAGGCAGAAATCACAAGTAGGCAGAGAGGCAGGCAGAGAGAGAGGGGGGAGCAGGCTCCCTGCTGAGCAGGGAGCCCGATGTGGGGCTCGATCCCAAGACCCTGAGATCATGACCTGAGCTGAAGGCGGAGGCTTTAACCCACTGAGCCACCCAGGCACCCCAAGATGTTTTTCTTTTATCCCCTATCCTCTGAGGAAGGGTTTTGTTGTATAGATGTGTGTGCATTTGTGCTGGTGTGCACATGTGTGTGCAAGCCAGAACAGGCCTGTCTCCTATGCATTTCCCTCTGAATATGTATGTGGCATGATGGTTTTCTAGTTGTCTGGGCCCTCACGAAGGCAAGTAACTTGTACATTTTTTTCATGTATAGGCCTGTGATTGGAGTTCACGCAGTATAGAGAAGGCCTGCCCTAGAGTTGAGTTCTGAGCTCAGCTCCCCACTTCTTCTTGCCTGTCCCTAGCTCCCTGCTTCTTCCCCACCTCCCCTCATGCTGGGCAGAATGCCCTTAGCCTGTGCCGGCTGGCACACATGCCACATGGTGCCTGGCGCGCGTCTGGGCAAGGATGACGCCCCCAGGCCCGGCTGGGATACTAAGCCACCCGCTGCCTCCCCCATCTTTAGAACGGAGCGTCCCCATCCCGTCCCCTTTCTCAGCCAGGGACTCGGGGAGCAGGCGGGGACACGGCACAGACAGATACGAACACACAGATGCACCCAGAGACGCCCACAGGCGTGTGCCCCAGAGAGGCACAGGCGTTCACACAGCCTTGGGCACACTCACACATGCGCATTCACAGAGATCCAAAGAAACTTGTAGGCACTCACCACTTGCACAGATCTCGACCTGAAGTAAACCCTCCTGTCCATTTGGGTTCACTTCTGACAAAGCAGGCCGTGTCTCTGTCCATGGTGCTGAAAGCAGACTTTTCTCCTTACAGAAGGACAAGACAGGGAAGAGAGGAGAGGAGACCTGGAATGGGTGGTAGAAGACACAAGAAATGGAGGACAGAAAAGAGACAAAAGGGAGAAACCCACAGATAAATGAACGAGAGAGAGAGAGAGACTTGAAAGGATACCAGGGGAACAAAGCAGTGTTCAAACAGTGGGCCTGGGAGAGGCGGGTGATGACAGAAGTTGATCTCAGATCCCATCGCTGCTTTAATTGCAGACTTGGGTTCAAGGATTTAGCCATCTTTGCCCTTCGGGGCCAATTATGGGAAGAGTTTGGTAAGGGTACTGTGACAGGTGAGGGATCCTGGATGTGTGGTTCCTGTGGCCTCCAGGTGTCTTTTTCCAGGTACCTCCTTGCCTTGGAAGACCTTAAAATAGTAGTGGAAGGAGACAGATACCAAGAAAGTTCTATCATAACCCCACAAAAAGCTTCCTACCTGATTTATTATCTCAATTTGTGTTGGGCAAGTGGACAGCAATGTTGATCTGGATTTGTTCTGAGGATTGTAGGGATTTAGTGACTGCTTAATGCTTATCTGTAAGATTGGATTATGGGTTCCTATCTCCCTCTCTTGAGATAAAAACTTCTCTCTGGTGCGATTGCCTAGTAGGGATTCTCCCCCACCAGCAGCCCCCTCGTTGTGAAATATATGGAATATAAAGAATGCCCACGGGGCACCTGGGTGGCTCAGTGGGTTAAAGCCTCTGCCTTCGGCTCAGGTCATGATCCCAGGGTTCTGGGATCGAGCTCCGCATTGGGCTCTCTGCTCAGCGGGGAGCCTGCTTCCTCCTCTCTCTCTGCCTGCCTCTCCGCCTACTTGTGATTTCTGTCTGTCAAATAAATGAATAAAATCTTAAAAAAAAAAAAGAATGCCCACTTTCCTGGTGGAGGAGGAGGATTTTCAAGAATGAAAGGGCTTTATTATTTAATAACTAGGCAAGAGGGGATGAAGAAGATGAGGAAGGATGAAAGAGAAAAGGGGGGGAGAAAGAATGTGTAAAGATGGAGGAAAGGAGAGAGGGAAGAAGAAAGAGATTGGAGGAAAAGGAAAGGGAGAGGATAGAGGTGCAGATGGCAAAAATGAGAGAGGGCATGAGTCACTCAGACAGACTCCAGTGTCCAGGGAAAGGACAGGGGAAATATGCCAGGTGGAGCAAATTGCTCCCCAGGGGCCCAGATTAGACTGGAAGTCCAGGCTGGTCCTGCAGCTGTTCACAATGGCATTCTCCACCCTGAGCTTCGGGCAGAGAGACCCCATGGGCCAGGAGTACAGATGTGAGGAGAAACTGCCCTAACACAGAAAGTGGGATCAAATGCAGTCAGGTCTGTGTTTAGGTTTCCTCATGTGTGGGATGGGGACAGTGAATGCCTTCTTGGGGGTGTTTCCACCTATTTGCATGTGAGAGGTGGCAGAAAGAGAGCCACATGTATGGGAGTTCACAGGAGAGAAGGTATTGGGTTGACTGAAGGTAAGGAGCAGGCAGAGGAAGAAGAGAGGCAGAAGGAGAGAAGTGAGTGAAAAAGAAAGGACAATGTTCCTGAAAATTTGTGGACCTCCTAATTATTCTCTTTTTCCTACCAAGAGAGAAGACAGGAATAGGATACAAGTTGGATGTATGTGCCCCAGTGTCCTTTTCTGTAGTATGGGTATGACAACCATCCCAACCTCAAAAAGTGGACAGCAATTATCTCAACCAAAAAGTGGTTGAGATAATCATTAGCTTGTGTGTAATGCTTAATTTAAGTCAGTTATGAATACATAATAAGATCCACATATATGCTAGTTTCCATCGTTATTGTTAGATCTTGGTTTTGCACTGGAATCAGGGAAATTTTTCTTCCTGTTTAACTAGAACTTCCTGCTACAAATTCGGGTTCAACCTGTGGGTCTCCTTTTGAGCACCACAGAGAACTGTGATTTCCCAGCTCTTCAGAGTCAGCAGATTTTCTAGGGGTACAGAGGAGGGCTCCCATGGTGAGGAAAGACAGGGTCTAGGGAACAAGGTACACACCAAGGACCGTCAAGGATGTTTTCCTGGATTCCTGAAAAAGCTGGATCCTGGGCTTACATCAGTGTCTCCCTGCCCAGACTGGAGTCTCAACACTCCACCCTATTAGAGCTAGTGCCCCCCCCCACTCAAGCCTGTACAGGTGTGAACATATGGGTCATTTCTTCCAGATTGCTCTTCCAACCCCAATCCCTTCTCCCTTTTTTATCTACACTTCTGCTCTTTTCTTCTAAGGAATCTAGGTAGGAGGAAAGAAATTCCCTTACTACTTAGAGGGGTGGGATTTCCCCACCCTGCACAGGCAAAATAGATGGTCTCATTCTGGAGGTCAAGGAAGCATGTGGGGACTGGCACAATGAGGGGTGAGGGGTGGCAGGGCAGCCCCCATGTCCTCCCATTCCCCCCAGCTCCTGTCTCATCACTGTCACCATTCAATCATAGCAGATGGGCTGCAGCTGTGAGCGCCAGCCCGGCACACAGGCTGGTCCGTGCCACTTGGGAGAGAAGGAAGAGAAAGGGAGGGAGGGAAGGAGGAGGAATGGAGGGAGGAGGGAGAGGAGAAAGGGAAGAAGAGAAGGAGGAGGAAAAGGAGGAGTGTGGAGGAGGAGAGAGATCGCTTGAAGAGAAAGGGACTTGGTACCTTTTATGCCTCTCTCTTCCCAGCAGGAGAGCAGAGGCCAAGGCTGGGCTCACAAGCTGGGCAGTGCCAGGCGAGATGGGCATATGCCCTTGATTACTACCAGGACCGCAGGCCAAGCCTCCGCAGCCGCCACGGCCTCATAAATCAGTTTTTAAGTAGCAACCACATGGACATTTCCCAGCTGAGAGGCCTGGCCTCTGTCGGCCCAGCTAGGGCAGCCCTGGTGGAGGGGCAGGTGCCAGGCCAGGGCATAGGAAAGAGAGAGGTGGTCATCAAGGCTTGGTGGGAAGTGGGTTAGGAGCTTGTTCAGGCAACGTCTGAGGGCAGTGTCTCCTGCCAAAAGGGAGTATGCAAGAAGGTGACAAGTGGCTGGCAGTGGGTCCAGAGCCCCCTGTTGGGCTCTTAGACCCTGTCCCGGTTTCCCCTGGGGAAACTGTCCACAGACTTGGAGGATGGTGTTGTTACTGGAGCTCCCTCCCTCCAGATCCTCCTCCCATTTATAATAGAGTCTCTGTGAGGGTGAGGGCAGTGTGTGGGCATGTGCACTTGGGTATCCAATGTGCTCACTGCTCCTGATGGGTAGGAAGCTATCTCCCCGATATCTAGCCCAAGCCCAGCGAAGACCAAGCATCTAGTAAGATGGCTTGAATGAATAAATGATCATGTTCAAAGGGGGTCAGTTATGTGCGTTCACAGGAACGTGAGGATTTATATCCGAGCATGTATGATGGCCAAGTCTATGTGCGTATACATGGGGGGTGTCTGTGGGTGCTCTGGGGAGATCTGTTCTGACAGACACCCCTCCACACCCTCCCTTTCAGCCCTCCCCTGAGCCCTGATTCTCCCCTTCTGAAGACCCTGTAAGACGGTAGCTCCAGAATCCCACTCCCCCCAGCCCGATCCCTTGGTAAACACCCCCTTCTGCAGGCCACCGTTGGTGCTTGGGGGGGAGGGGGTAGGGGCACGGGGAGCGCGGGAGTCCCGCCCCTGGAACGGCGGGCAGAGCCGGCGGGGTGGGGGCGCCCAGCCTTCTTGCGCCCAGTGTCTCCTCCCTGGGTGAACAGATGTCTCGGAATTTTAGATGTGCTCTCCGCCCCTCCTCGCAATAACTACCCCCACCCCCAGCTGGCACTGGCTGTGGCGTAGCGCCCTCCCCTCCCCCACCTCCGATAGCAGAACCGGCTGATGGATCAGGGAGCTCGGCCGGAGGCCCAGGCCAAGAGGCGGGGGAAGCCGACCGGGTCGCGGCAACGGGCTGGGCCGAATTCCGGAGACTCTTGGTGCGGAGAGAACAGGGTCGGCGCTGCCCCCGCCTCTTGCCTTCTTCTCTCCTTCCTTGCCAGCTTCCTCATTTCCTCAGCCCTATCTCTCCTTCCGAGATCCCCGTCTCTGTCCCTCTCGCTCTCTGCCCCACCTCAAAACCCTCACATCATCCCGTCAACCGCGTATACGCAAACCCTCCACACAGAGCCTCACACTTCGCGACAGAAACTCCTCCTGGCAACTTCGGCGGAATTCTTCCCTCCAGAGACCCCTTTCCCTGCATTCCGTGAGCCACCCCACCCCCAACTGGCCGCCTGCCTGCCCTCGGTGGAAACCCAGAGTTAATCCGGAAAACAGGAGGGAGGGCAGGAGGGGAGTGAGGATCGACATCAGGGAGGCCAAGGATACCCGGTTTGGCCGGGGTTTGAGAGACACCCAAATTTTCTAATCACTGCTAATTAAGGAACAATCCAATTCCGCGGACCCTCAATTCGGGGAAGGGGGCGGGACCCGCTGAGGGCAGGAGGGGGCCTTGGCAGGGCTTGGCAGCCCGGGGTGGTGCCAGGCACCCTCCCCCACCCTCCCCCCACCCGCCAGCATTCCGAGGTAACAGGCATTTGTTACCCAGCTCGTGCCAGGAGCGATTGGCAGGTTCGAGTAGGCACAGTCATTCCGCACACAGATGTCCCTGCGTTCGCTCTTCTGATATGAATTCTGTCAACTCCGAATCTGAGGGAGAGGAGCAGACAGCCCCACAGACAGAGTTACAGACAGACAGAGCAATTGTCTGGAGGACACAGAACTGCACAGATATTTGTTTTTTTTTTTTTCTTCCTTCTTCTCTGAAAAAAAAAAAAAAAAGATTAAAGAAAATTAAGAAAGACACTCACTAATTTGGGGGGACCCATCTGAGCTCCTGAGAGTGGCCCTCACTTTCTCAATCCTCCCCCCAGTTCATGCCCACACTTTTCCATTCTCCCCCAGGGCTCCAGAAATCATCCCTGAACTTCAAATTCAAGTCTTTGCAACCAGAACCACGGAAGTCTGGGAGGTCTCCTTCCTCCTATAGGAAGAAGGAATTCCCGGATCCCTGCAAGTTCTAGAATATCATCAACCTGGTGCAGGTTCCAGCATTCTAGAATCTCTGAAAGTAGAAATTCCAGAACTCCCGCTCCTGGGCAGGTTGTGCCCAGGGATCAATTACTGTATCACCCTCTCCATCAGAGAGGGGGAAGTGGGTGCTATCCCATGTACAGGAGTGGGAGGCCCCCACATCGCCTGGTCCTCACCAGCTGTCCCCAGCGTTGGCAACCAGCCAAAAACACAGCCTGCCCTTTGAATTAGGAATGCAGAAAGGTCGAGCCCCCTGACTCCTACCTCTTTCTGGCACTCCCTCCCAGCTCCAGTTTCCATCCTGACCCTCCACACCTGACCCGGCCATTCTGCCTCTGCCCGCCCCAGCAGCTGTGGGAGAGAGCTGGTTGGTCACTGGGCATCTGTGAGCAGGCTGGGCTTGAAGAGCCGCTGGGGTTTGGTTCTCCCTGGGCAGCCCGTGCTGGTGGAAGAAGGGGAAGGCAAAGGGGCCAGAGTAACTCACTGACATCAGAGGAGAGGGGCACAGAGGGATTCGGCTTGTGGTTTGTTGGGTTGTGTTTTTTAAATCTTTCTTTCTTTTTTTTAAAAAAGAAAAAGCCCCCATCCTGTGTCATCATTTTTATGGGATCTGCAATTCTGGCAAAAATCTGTCTTTAATTTAGCTGTCCATATAAAAATCCTCACTGTATAATAATGAACAGATGCCATGGAATTTAAGCTGGAGCCTCGGCTCCGCCCCGCCTTCCCCCCGCGCCTGGCACGGGGCACCGGGCACCGGCTGAGTGGCACAGACTGGCACCAACACGGGAGCAAAGGGTGGGCAGGGGGCGACCTGGGCTCAGCGCCAGGGCACTGGGGTGGTGAAGGGGTGTCCAGGCGCTGGTCTTGGCCAGGCGGGAGCTCTTCCGTGGTGGCACCAAAGGAGAAGTGTCTGAGGGATGTTTCTTTTTCTGCAAAATGATCAGTAGTTAAGGATTTTGGTTTGTTTTTGCTTAAGGGCTTTGTAGTCCTTCTCAGGTTTTTTAAAAAAGCACCGCCTTCCCCCCAATATTAATCCAAATGTTTTCGAAGTTTTAATTGAGTTGTGTTTAACTCTTCCCCTGCGCGGCGCCCCCGCCTCGGCCTCCGAGCCCAGCCGAGCGCGAGTTCGCTGCAAGCGGGATCCGTACGGTTTCCCGCCGGCCCGAAGCCTCCGAGGTATCCTGGGCGCCAGTGCCTCCGGAGGCTCCCGGGCAGCTCCCGCGGGGCAGGAGGACCCTGTTCTCCTCCAGGAGTGAGGTCCGATGTGGCATCTGATTGTTAGGCAGGAGAGACGGAGGCAAGGGAGAAAGCCCCCACTTTCCCCCATACCAATTCTCTCGCTTTTCCCGAGGGGAAAGAGAAAACTACGCGAGTCGGGTGTTCCCCACTGCCTCCGCCTGCGGTCCAGAAAGCAGGCATCGGCTCAATTGAGAGGTTGGTTCTGAGCCCCCCACCCCCACCCCTTGCCTTTAATGCGACTCTGGCGAGAACAGATGTCCCAAGCCGGGCGGACTGCCCAGACCCCGCCCAGCTGTGCCCTTGGCGAAGACTTGGCTGAGGGTAGGAACTGGCACGCGGGTCCCCAAAGGGGCTTGGGGGCTCCTTCGTCCCGGCGGGACCTGACCTGGCAGCCTTGGCCTCCTGGCCAGCGCAGCCTCGGGCGGGAGGTGGAAGCGCCCCGGAAAGACCGGTTTCTAATTCAATTAATTCCAAAAAAAGGAATGAGACGAATACCGAGGTGGAGAGAAAGGTTTGAATAACAGCACACCGGGCAAACACTCCGTGTATGGAACCCTGCTCCTGTGCGGGAACAGGCGATCAGAGTTTCCAGCGCCAGAGCCACACCCTGGTGCACATCTGGGCAGCAGCTCCACCCAACGCAGGACCCCAGCTTTCTTGGCACAGCCAGTGTCTAGGGGATCCCTTGTTCTTTCCTTTGTGAGCACCGCAGGTTCTCCTCACACGGAGTGGGGGGTCTAAGTCCCCCCCCCCCAGTCCCTGGCATGTCCCCCTGAGAAACTGGTTGCCTTCCTGCCTGCCAGCCCAGACTTCCTCTCAGCGTTCTCCTGTTGGCCCTCCGTGGGCAGGCTGCTCCTATTTCAGTGCTTTAAAATGGAGAAAGTTTCAGAGGGCAGCCCAACCCTTCCCAGGTCTGTGCCTTTCTTACCACTTCCCACCCAGCACAACTTTGTCCAGAATTTTTCAAGAGGCAGGACAGAGAGGAAAGAGGCTGATTCAGGATTTGGGAAGGGAGCAGGGTTTCCAGGTTTCTTAAGGTCCTTTCTGGTCCGTGGCCAGTGCCTTCATGTCCCAGCCCTAAAGAAAGAAAAGTGACAATGTCTTGGGCTGTGAGCTAGGAAGCCTGTTGTGACAGCTGAGACCCTTCTTCCCCTTTCCACATCTCACAAAAAGCAGATTTCTCCTTTGAACACATAGGAGCAGGTCAAGTGTGGAGGAGTCCTGGTTTGACCCCTGCTGTAACATGAAGAGCCTGGGAGTGGAGGTGGAGACCAACACTGGTGAGGCCCGGCCCACGCTGTCCCTTTCTTCCCACCTCCCTTAAAAACTAAATCGTGGAATCTAGAATTATCCTTCAGTCTCAATGTCCCCTCAGATCAACGGATTTCTCCAAGGAGCAGGCAACTTCAAATTTAAGATTCTGGGGAAGAGGAGAAAGCAAAGGTCATCCAAGAGGGAATGAAATAACTGACCTCTGTGGGAGATCCTTGCAGCCACGGACTTCCCCATAAAACAGAGAGAAACAAATACGACCTGATGGAGTCTAGGGGGTGTCAGGGGTTCCCTGTTGTTGACTCCCATGGGGTTTAGTTTCCTTGGACTGTACTCAATGGTTTATTGGACTGTCCCACCAGGTGACAAAATGAGAGCTGGGGGTTCACTGGGCATCAGGGGCTCATGGTCCAGATTATGTCTGGTTAAACAGAGAAGACAAAAACGAGCCTTTTCCTCGCTTTCCCCCGATGGACAAATGGCCTGCACTCAGAAACTTCTCTGTTGCCCTGTCATTTCCAAATGCTTGACTTTGGATAAGGGTGGGAAAATCAAGGGGAAGACACCCTCCAGATTGATCCTGGGGCCAGCCTTCAGGTTCTGCAGTCCAGGGGTTGAGCTATGCCTGCTAGTGCGTGCTTGGAGATCCCGCTGCTCAACCTAGGGCAAGAAGGGCGTCCTCTCTTCGACTTCTCCCCTTGCCCCTTCCCTTCCACTGTTCTGGCCCCTTTTAGCTTTCTCCGCCCCGCACCCCCCCCCCCACCTCCTTCTGTTCCTGGAGCTTCTCTCTGTGTGTGCGTGCAAGCAGGAGAGCCAGTGTGAGGAAACGACCTGTGAGGGGGAGCTTGGGGCCGGGTGTCCTCATGCATCTTCTTCTCCTGCTCATCTCGCTATCTCACCAGGGAAGTTGAGTGTTGGAGAGGAGGGTGATGGGAGGATAGAGCACAGCCAGAGTGCAGGGAGTGTGGGGGAAGGGTCAGGAATTGGGAAAGGGATAGCTCAAGTAGCTGCTGGAATTCACGGGAAGCAGCGGTGCTCCAGATCCCCGCCCCAAATGGGGCACCCCCAGCACCCCCCCAGCCCAAAATGACCACAGACGCGGTGGCCGGAGAGTCATCAACATCTTTCCAAAGGATCTGGAATCCAGCTTCAAAAGCCGAATTGTGCCGCGTGGAGTAGCCGGAAGAGGGAAACGTAGGAGTCTGTGATCTGGCCAGGGAAGCCACGTGGAGGGGTCTTTTGCTTCCGGCCCCAAGCCACCTGGATGCTACCCAGCCCGGGACTTCAGAACGCGTTCTAGGAAACAGGCTGAGTGGGAGAGAAACCCAATTAACCTTGTTTCCAGGGCAGGATAAGACTCAGGCCTTGGGATGGGTGCCGAGTTCCTTTTCTCTCTAGTTGTCCCTGCCAGGCCTGTCCCATGCCATGAGCAGACCAGGCTCCAGATTTGAGTCTGGGATTTGCGCCTAGCTTCATACACCATTTGAGAAGTGGGGGAGAAAGGTGGGTCAAGTCCTTTCTCCCGAGAATAGGGATGATTCAGAGTTTTATTAAATTCTCTTAGACCACCAAGAGAAGTGAATCCTAGGTGGAAGGAGGCAGTTCTTAATCTCACTTTAGAGATATGATCCTGTAAGAATTCTAGAATGAAATTTTGAGAAGATTCCAGTGAAATTCTCTGAAAACTAGGCAGGTGTCAGGTGTCGGAAAGGGCCTCTCACTGTGCGGCTTAAGCAGCGTCCCTCTGCGACCAGAATGCTCAAGACTGGACAAGAGTCAGCACCTGGGAGCGGACAGCTCCAAGGCCCCAGCAAGAGTCCTGCGGTGGAGGAGAGAGGGCATCCTCCCCACTTAAGTGGTCACTTAAGGGGGAAGCTGAGCTGAAGGTCAGACAGTATAATCCAATCTACCCTTTCACATTTAAGGCTTCCTTCTTCAACTACCTTCTCCTTTCCAGATTTTGTCAGGGTGCTCTCATTTGGGGGCCTGGAATCCAATCTTTAAAAGCCTTAGCATGCCTGACCACAAGCTCCAGCCCCAACAGCACCCCCCCCCCATTTCAGCCCTAAAACAAGCAACAGTATTTGTGTATGTTTAAAATAATTTAAGTAAGCCGTGTCAGTAACAGTTCAGTTTCGGTATTCCTAACCATGTTCAGGCTTTGGGATGGTGGTCTTTGGGATTTAGACCCCCCTTTCCAAGTATTCCAGGGGTCCAGTGGGCACCGGTGTCTAAGGGAAGGTCCTTTCAGGGAAGTCAGTTCAGAGATGCCTATGCCCCTGAGGCTCAGAGAAAGAGAATTCTGGGCAGAGCAAGCTCTGCTGCGGTGTCCTTCTTCTACCATCCTAGACTGAAGGCGTCCCTCTGTCTGGAGCTGCACCAGGCAGAACGGAAGCTGTCTAGGTATGGACCAGGGGTTTCCTGCTGTCCTGTCAGGGGAAACACATGGCAACCTCAAGCTCCATTCTTCCAGGTGGGCACCTCGATTCTGACCCCTCCTCTAGCTCTGGGAACACCTGCAACCTTGCCAACACTACTACAGATATCAGCCTTCCTGAGACTAAAAAGGGCTGATTCCCCTGAGTCCACTGAAACACAAATTTAAAACCAAAAAGACTTCCTGCTTTAATAGTTCATCCTCATAACCTTATATATTTTTTTTATTTAAAAATATCCCCATCTGGTTCAAATGGTTGTCTCTTTATCTCTATGCACTTATTTTTTGCAACAGCGAACAGAGGGTTGTAAAAAGACTGGCTGCTCCCAACTGGGTCGTTTTTTAAGTGATGAAAAGATATTTTGTTCTCAAAGGAGGTGCATGTGCATGTTTGGGAACTGAAGGAGTGTAAGGAGATTAGTGCAACGCTTTGTGCTAGGAGTGTGTGTGAGTCTGTATAAGGTCTGGGAGGGCAGTGAGTGTAGCTTTTTTGATGCCCAGTGGACCGGTGTGAGCGAGGTTATAAGGTGGAAATCCCACCCGGCAATGTCTAGGGTAACTGTACCCGGCCTCTATACAGTCACTCGACTCTGTGTCTTCATCCCCCAGAGCCCCAGCTCAGTCCCCCAAATGAAATGAGGCCACCGTGAGAAACCGGGTCCGGCTTTGCATCTCATTTACATAAATATTTATTAATCGTCATTAAACTGAACAGAAACACGCAATGCACTTCGGGTGTCCGACGGGAGTTTCATCTTCTCTACAAGAGGAAGGTAAAATTGCGTGTGAGTGTGTGGGTAAGTGTGTGGGTGTGTCGCCTGTGGGTTTGCATTTTTTGCATCGTGTGTTTGGATGCCTGATCTCCTGCCTCCGGTGGGGAGATGTTCTCCTTTTGCCCCTTTCTCTGGGAAACTTCCAGAAAGAGCCCTCAGCCCTCTCCCTGCCCACCTGCTAGCCAGAGCCAAGAGGACGCCTCAGACAAAACAAAAACAAAAACAAAAACAAAAAAAACCAACAAAAAACCTCTCCAGCCACCGGAAATCGCCGGGCGCCTTGCGCCCACCGAGGCACATTTGGGCAGGGGCGGGGCTGGCCCTAGGTCTTGGTCTCCACCCTCAACCCGGGATGAGGATTGCCTGCGGGGAGCGAGGGTTCGGCGAACTCTCTTCCCTCTGCCCCCAGACGCCCGCGCGGGGCCTTGCGTGTGCGTGCGGTGTGGTGTGCGTGTGTGTGTCTCTCATGCAAACCCTCCCTCCCCAAACCGACCCCCCCAACAGTTTGCCATTCCATACAAATTTGGAAACAGGTTTTTAAAAAACAGCATGACGCACAATGGGGACGGGGCGGGGGAGGGCAGTGGCACTGGGGCCCCAAATCTCCGAGTCACTGATTGTAAGAACCTGGGGAGGGGAGGGGGCGGCGCCGGCCCCCATTTCACCAAAGTGCACAGATCCGCGCTTGGGCGGCGCGGCCCGCGGGCCGGGAGGGGCATCCCGGGGCCGGGCCGGGCCGCTAGGCTCTGTCAGAACCTCCTTGCATAGATATTTGTGTCTTTTTATTATTGGTAGTAGTATTTTTTGCCTTTTATTGCTTCTAAAAGTTCTTACTGCGTTTTCTCTCCGATCCGGACTCTGCGTTCGGCCTCCGTTGCCTCTCAGCTTTTTTTTTTTTTTTTTTTTTTTTTGTATGTTTGTTTAAAAAAAGGAAAAGGGAAAAACGGATTCTAGTTACAAATTGTCTTGGCCTCTCTCTTTCCTCTCAATCCACACTTCCTCCCGCCAAAATTAAACTCACAAAACGCTGAGACTAGGGGTTGGGGCGAGGGCGTTCCAGGTCCAGACTCAGGCGCCCTGACTTATGCCCTCTTCAAGAAAGAGGGGGCGCCCGGCTCCTTTCTGCCTCGGCAGCTCGGTGTCTGTTATAATAATAATAATAATGATAATAATAACGATGATGATAATAATAATAATAACAACGACGACACAACAATAGGGGGAAAACAGTATCCCACAGCTCAGCTGCCCCCTTGCCAATGCCTTTGGGCCTGCAGGGGGGAAGGGGAGGAGGAAACCTAGGTGTAGGGATTAGGAAATGTGGGGTGGTCTCCAGGGAGTGCCCAAAGATGGGTCCCTGGAGAACCACCCCTGGGAAAGAGGAGGAAACCCCTTGGGGAGAGAGAAGGCGAGTCCCCTGGGGGAAGCGAGGCCCCTGGGACGGGCCACCCACAGGTAAGAGGACTGCCCTGCCCAAGAGAGGGTCAGTACCGGCGGCCCGCTCCCCGCGCCCGGCGCCAGGATAGGTGGGGGTCCCCTTGCGCTGGGAGGGGGCCTGGGGGCAGGGGTGCGGGCAAAGGCAAAAGAAAAAGAAAGGGGCAGGCGCGAGGTCTCAGTTATGGAAAAACGCATTGAGCTCCTCGTACATGGGGCCCCGGTCGTGGTGAAGGTGCATATCGTAAGACAAGAGATTCTCCGAGTGGACGCCCCCGCGCACAGCCGACGAGCCGAAGACCAGCCCGTGGCCCGTGGGCCGCGAGCCGGGCAGCGCCGAGTAGTGCATAGAATAATGGTAGCTCTTCTCGTGGTCGGGCGACGAGTCCTGCTTGAGTGAGAAGTTGCCATTGAGACAGAGCGGGGGGCTTAGCGGGCCCTCGTACTCGGAGCTGTTGTAGTCCGGGCTCGCGCCGCCGCCGCCCGCAGCCGCATACAGCGTCTCGTAGGCGGCGCAGTAGCCGTGGGTCCGCAGGGCGTGCGCCGCTCCGCCGCCCAGGCCGCCCGCCGCCTGGCACTGTGCGCCCGCCAGGCGCGAGCACGGGTACGGGTAGGGGTGCATGGCGAACGGGCCACCCGAGCCGTGGAAGCGGCCCGTGCCGTCGGCACCCTGCTCCGTGAGGAAGTTGCGCGAGTTGAGCTGCAGGCAGCCGGCCACCAGGTTGGTGGTGGGCTGCGACAGACCCTTGCACAGCGTCTGCACGTAGGACACCAGGTCGGGCCGCTTGCCGGAGCGCAGGATCTCCGAGAGCGCCCAGATGTAGTTCTTGGCCAGGCGCAAGGTCTCGATCTTGGACAGCTTCTGCGTCTTGGAGTAGCAGGGCACCACCTTCCGCAGGTTGTCCAGCGCCGCGTTCAGGTCGTGCATGCGGTTGCGCTCCCGCGCGTTCGCCTTCTGCCGCCGCAGCTTGGAGCGCTCCAGGCGCGCCTTGGTCATCTTGCGCTTCTTGGGCCCGCGCTTCTTGGGCCGCTCGCCCTCTGCCTCGTCCAGCCCTTCCTCCTCTTCCTCTTCCTCCTCCTCCTCGCCCCCCAGCTCGCCTTCCTCCTTGACCTCGGCCAGCGCGGCCTCCGACACCTCGTCTGCACGGAGAGGGACTGGCTTGGCAGCCCGGGCGGGCCCCGGAGCCCCGGGCCCCGGCGGAGGCGGCGGCGGCGGCGGCGGCACGTCGCCCTTGTCGCTCCTCGGCTCGTCGTCGTCGCCGTCGCCCCAGCTGGCGAACTTGGGCACGTCCGAGAGGAGACCGGGCTCGCTGAACAGGCGGGTCAGCATGGTGCCTGAGGGCGCCCCGCGGGCGGGAAGGGGAGACAGCACTGAGTGAGGGGCGCGCTGGGGTCACGCCGCCCCCCTCCCCCAACCTGCCTCCACCCCCGAGTCCGGTGTGGATTCCTGCCCAAGGGGCCCGGGATGCCCACCTCCTCCGCCTGCCCCGCCCAGAGCTGGCCCAGCCCTGCCCCGGCGGCCCGCCCGGGATCTCGGCCCAGGCCCTCTCCCCAGCGCTGGGCCCCGGCTCCGCCCCTTGCCTGAATGAGGGGCCGCTGCCGGCGCTCGGGGCTTCTCGGGGTCAGGGCAGGGACCGAATAGGGGCTTTAGGAAAGCGACATCTTCGCCGGGGGAGGCGGCACGCTCGCTCTGAACGCCGGTTCTCCTCTGGCGGTGGAGGAAGCCTGGGCGGCCGCGGGTGGGGACAGCTGCCCCGCTCCGCGGCTCTGGCTGCCCGGGCCCCCCGGCCCGGCTCCCCCACCCCTCCCGCGGCTCTCACCCCCACGCTCCCTAATCCAATTTGCAACTTGGCCGCGCGCCGCCCTCGGCTCGGCCCCCACCCCCGCAGCCCCAATTCCAGAGGCGGGAGGATCGTCTCTTCTATCCGTGGCGTCCCCAGCTCCCCGAGCCGGCTCCGGGAGGTGAGGACCGAGGAACCCGGGCGTGGGGAGGAGACGGAGAGAAGCGAGCCCTATCCGTCTCTCCTGCGGTCAGGGACCCCTTTCCCCCCTTCAAACTGCCTCCCTCCTTCACGACTCTTCAGATCTCGTTGTATTTCGGGGTTGATGAGGGAGGAGAATCAAATTTGTTTGCTTTTTTTTCTTTTTTCTTTTTTCTTTTCCTTTTTTTTTTTTTTTTTTTTTTGTGGTAAGGAAAGGTCGCAGGTTCCTCTGGGACAACCATGGGGGGGGTCCCATCTCAGTCTCTTCATTGCCCCCCCATGATCCTGCTTTTCTCCCCAAACCCATTGCAGGCAGAGACACCTCCCTCCGCAGCCCCCTGAGCTGCAACCCCTAGGGGAGAGGGAACCCAGGACACCTCTGATGCCCACCCTATGAAGGGGCATCCTCCCAGGAAGGGGGGATTTGGGGACCCGCTTGTCGGCCGAAGCAGCCGCCCTCCCCCACCCCCCCACCCGGCGGGTCAGATCCAGCTCCCTTTCGGACAACTTACCTCGGAGAGGAGTCAAGGGGAGAGGGGAGGGGAGGGGGGGGAGGGGGGCAAGAGAGAGAGGGGGGAGAAGAGGAATCTTCTCGCTTATTTCATTGTTCCCCCATCTTCAGGGAGCGGGGGCAGCGGCTCCTCAAGGCGGCGGGCGCCGGCGTCTTCAGAGCGCCATGCGAACCGCGGAGCGAGTGTGGCATCTCTACCAGGCGGGGTACCAGCCTCTATGCCAGGCCATATGGGCTTGGCACGTCACGGGCAGCAGCTATCACATGAGAGACGGTGATTGGCATGCGTCTGCATTGGGGGAGAGCCGGCTCCCCCGGGACCCGCCGCCATCTGTCACTCTCTACTCCAAAAAAAAAAAAAAAAAAAAAAAAAAAAAAATTAAATAAATAAATGAAATAAATAAATATCTCTGCCGCCCTCCCCTCCCCGCCCAACGCAGGGAAAGCAGGGATTGAGAGGGAGGTGGGAGGAGTTGCCCCCCTCGATTGTAGAGCCCCCCACATGGGAACAATGGGGTGGCAAGCCTGGAAATTGGGGGGGGTATGGTGGCCCCCAATTCTATGCTCTTTCCAGGGTCCTGCTCTGTCCATTTCCTCCCTTGCAGGCCCCCAAAGGTGGGTCAGGGACCAAATCCTCAGGTCTGGAGAAGGGACCTCTATGCTTGCCCCCACTCCGCAGGAGGATCTCCTCAGCCACAAAGGGACAGCTGAGGCCCCCTCCCAGGGTGGGCGTGGGGGGCGTCCCTGGCCCAACCCCATAGGTAGATGTTGGCACCATGCCATCCCTCATCCCTGTCTGCCCCTCCCCCACCCACCCTCACGCACACACAACATATGTGGCTGAACGAAATTCAAACCAAGGGAAAGACAGAGAAAAGGAAAGACTTGCCTGGATGTCTGTGCTTCTGCATGGGCGTGTGTGTCTGTGGGGACATGTGTGTATATCTGTGGAGTCAGCCTATGGGAGAGATTTCCTTAGGTGTTTGGGGGCATATGTATGCTGAGGTGGGGGTGGAGAAGAGCCTCTGGAATAACCCTAAGCCTATGCACCCCCCCACTGGGAGTGAGGGAGAGGGTCTCAGTCTGGATTCCTAACCAGAAATCTCTCATCGCCACCCCCAACCCCCTCCCCCTGCTAGACAAGCAACCTTCCCACCAGTGGCTTCCTCTCCTGGTCTTCTGACTTATTGAAGGGAGGAGGAGGGGGCTGGGCTGGAAATTGCCTGAAGTTCTTGGAGAAGACTCAGCATTCTCTTCCCCCTACAAAAAATACTGAAAATACTGAAGCCAACTCCAGCGGGCTTGAGAGGGACAAAGGGGAGGTGGGTCAGACAGGTGTCTTGATAGAGAAGGTAGAAAATTGCTGTTTTCTCTTACAGATCACCTTTCATCTCTCTCACTGGGCCAGACACAGATGCAAATGGCACAAGTTGAGGGAGGTAGCTTGATACACGCGCGTGTGTGCGCGCGCGCGCGCACACACACACACACCCCCTTGTTCCTCACCCCGCAGTGCAGAAAGTGGAGAGACATCCTGACTCAGACAGATCCATGAGTGTGAGCAAGTAATTACAACCAGGTGAGAAAGACCCTTGCCCACACCCCGATTCAGCATTTGTGTGTTTCAGACCCCCATTTCCAGTCCCTCCCCAGCCTCTAGCTTACACAGACAACTTCAGTTCTATCTTCAGCACACACACTTTGATGTCAACTGCGTGCCAATCGCTGTGGTGGCGCAATGACAGCAAGGCAGGGCTTTGCTCTCAGTCTGGGCAGGGACCGTTTTTCTCCCATAGGGAGCCTCCAAAGGGGACCTTGGGCTGGTAAGACAAGGATTTGGTCCTTGGTAGAATGAATTAAGTTTTGGATCAAGGCACATAAGATGGCTAAGGAGGCCTTGGAGAAGGGGGGCTGGTGCGGTCTGAGGCTCCCAGGGATAGTTGGCCAGGAACTGAAAAGAGCCTCCGAATGAATAGCCCCAACTTGTTTTTTCCTGTGGCCCAGAGGGGGACTGTCTTGCCCAGGAACACACTAATGGAGAGCAGAACCAGACATAGAACGTAGGGGGCCTAACTCCCAGCCAAGTGCTCCTTCCACAACCTCACAATCTGCCTCAGTGGTCAACCAAGGCTGAGAGGCCAATGCTAAGTTCTCCACCAATCCTGTGTGGACCTTAGGTCTGGGAAGGTAGAATCCTACCTCTGGCTGATGGCCTAGGGTGCTCTGGGCATGGCCAGAGGGAGAGGCCAAAGGATAGGCCTCAGGTGGGGCAGAGACTCAGGAATGCCACCCAGCCCCTCTCCAAATGTGAGCACAGCCTCAAAATCTTTGCTGTTGCTTTACCGAGGGTGAGGTCTTCAATCCTGACATGGAGTCCTTCTCCTCAAGGCCCCTGAGCCATGTGACATTTTGGTTACATTCACACACTTTGGGCTCTGATTTCTGCCCAACCCCACTTACTAGCATCCAAGAATGCTAACTACCGGAAGCAGGTTGCACACTGTCTCTTAGTCTTGATTTCTCCATCTGTAAAATGGGGATAATAATACTGCACCTCGTAGAGCTGCTGTCGGTACTAAATGGGATAATACCTATAATGAGGTAGCACAGGGCCAGCAATATCGTGAGCATTCAATAAACAATTAACAATATCTCTTATTTTTATTAAAGCCCTTTGTAAACTGTAACGTGCTCAACCATATTAATTTCTTACACATACCCACACACACATTGAGGATGCTTTGTCTATACAGGAATTGAGTTTTTGTTGAATTGATGGGAGAATGAACGGATGAGCAAGTGAATGAATACTTCCTTGGGGGAGAGAGACCCCCTCTGCTTTCTCCTCTGGACACTGAGAGAGGGGTTAAGCCACCTTTGCTTTCTGCTCGGGGTGGGAAGCCATACCTTGTTCAGGATAAGGGGGCCATTGGGAAGTCACTCCATCTCTCCTGGTCTCCTCTCAAGAATGACCTCAGCTCTCTGGGTCAGAGAAGTCCCTCTCAGCCTCCCCTGACAGGAGGAGGTCTGGGGGTGGGGGGTGGGCACACTGGAGGGTAGGGGCAACTTCATCCCTCTAGGTCTGTTTCCTGCCCCTGTCTTTTCTTCCTTCAGAAAAATGGAACAAGTTTTTCTCACTCGACACGTTTCAACTTTTTTTTTAGAAGATACAATAAAAAACAGGGGAAAATTGGAACAGAGGGAGGTGTGGGATGGGCCAGCCCCAGACATAGGCTTGGAAGAGGTACAACACACACGTGTCCACATCCACACGAGCAAGCATGAACATACAGGGACATACATGCTTCTCTCTGTTCACCCAGAGATGCGGAGATGCAGTAACGGAGAGACAGAAAGAGCCAGAAATGGAAGGAAGGAGACGGAAGGAGAAGGACACCCAGAGATGCCATCTGTTCCTCCCCCTGGCATTGGGGGAAGGGAGTTGGTGAGGGGCCTAGTCCCCTCTGGGTCTCTGAGAGGGAAAGGGGAATGGTGGGTACCTCAGCCAGACCTCTAAGACTCCCTTTCTGCTGCCCACCCCCATGGAGGGAGCTGGGAGCTGAGGGTCTGAGGTTCCCATGGAGACATAGCCCCATCCCAAGGGAGGCCACAGTCTGGGCACCTAAAATGGCTGCCTCAGAGGGGTGGCGGCCATTTTGTGCAGGCTTAGGTCCTGATGGGGGGCAGGGGGGAGGCAGGCAGAGAGAGGGAGAGGGAGGGGACAGGTCATTCCAGAGCAGTCTAGGGGAATCTGGCTCAGGGGACAGTTCTGTAAAACTGCTCTCATTACACCCCCTGCTCCCCCAAGGTAAAGACATACACACAGACGTGTAAAGGCTCCACTCCATTCTGACACCCAGAAGGACACCCAGCCAGCCACTGCCGCCCCGCCGCCACCACCACCATGCCCCAAATAAGACTGGTGGGGGCAAGTGTGCTGGAGCAGGAGACTTGATTTCCCACCAGAGTGCCAAGCCATAGGGAGCAGGTGGATTAGAACCCAGGGGTCCCTTTTCTGGCCGAAGCCATCTAAAGCCATGTCCTAGGGCGGCCCTCCACTGAGGTGGGCAGGCAGGTGGAGAACGAGGGTGGGAACATGGTGAGGAGGGGGCAGCCTGTTCCCCTCACCCCCACCTCCAGTCTGAGGGGACAGGCAGGAATTTGGAGATCCTCTGAGGGCCCGTGCTGCTGGCATGAGCTGTGCTGTGGGGGGAGGAGGAAGGGGAGGGGGCAGGCTGGCACTGCCCAGACGGCGCCTGTTCCATCAGCTTAGGATGCTCGAAGCTTCCTCCTGAAGCATAAGAGCACCTGCCACCCTCTTCCCCAGCTCCCTGCCCCACCTCAAGTCCAAAAGGGCTTTGGGGGAGGGGGACCTGCCGCTTCTTCCTGGCTCTGGGGTGGGCACCTGCCCCGCTGCCCCCTCCCCCGCCCGCCGCAGTGTTCTGGGGAGCGGCGGGCACGCCAGATGGCGTGGCTGAGAATGCGGCGACGTTGCCGGGAGGTGAGGGCTGGCACGGGTGATATGCGGCTGCGTGCCTTGTGGTGCCACGGGGGAGGGGAAGGGGAGGACCAGTGAGGTGTAGCCCCCCTCCTCCGCGCTGACCTCCTGTCCTGACCTCTAGCTCACCAGCAGATTCTCCTTCCCCTGCGCCCTGGGTTCCCATCAGGGCCTAGGCCGCACCCAGAGCTGGGTGGGCACGCACGCAAGGGACAAGGCATGATGCTGAGAGTCTTGGGGCAGAACCCTGCTGCACCCTCCCCCCTCCCCACCCTGCCCTCAACAAAGGGTGATGGGGTGGGAGACCTTCTCATTCTCCTGAAAAGCCAGTCCCTTCAGGATTGTTTCCTTGCTCCAAGAGCAGAGCAGCCTTTGCTCCATAACCTTTGACTCCTGCCTTCTGAGCCCTGTTCTCGTAAGAGCTGCTTCCTTGATGGACACTGGTCTCTGATTCTCCCTGTCATCAAACTTTCCTCCATTCCTCACAAGGTTGGCTCTTGGATGGACACCTCCTCCTGGGAGCCTTCCCAGACACTTCCTGGGCAGGGCCACTTCAATACTTCCCACCCTCTGTTGGGAGGATCCATTTACTCAGGTCTCCCTGACTTGACTGTGGTAGCTACTTGTTTTATACCCCAGCAGTCTCGCGCTTCTCACGGGCTGTACTGAGTTGGCGGTCGATATGTGCTTGTTGCATCAGTGCCTGGCGGAGAAAGCGGGAGGGTGCTGGAGCCTTTCTGCAGAGAATCTTCTCAAGCAGTAAGGGCCAGGGTCCCTGGTGAAGCTCAGAACTCCCTGGCCCTTCCTCCAGCCTTTTGCACAAATTTCAGTCTGGGGAGCTGGACTTGAGATAGGGGGTCACAGTTTTCCCCTGAAGTGGCTGTCAGAGACAGGGCATGGGGGGTGAGGCTGAGCCTAGGAGTGTTTGGCTTCAGTTCACTGGGCACCAAGCTCTGGTTCTGAGGCCACAGGGACCCACAGAGCCCGCCCCCACCCCCGAGTGGTCCCTGCCCAGTATAGATCCCCTTACTCCAGCCTTATACCCCACACCTCTCAGCAAGCTCAGAGCCCCTCCCCTCCCCTGTCCACCTTGTCCCACCCTGACCCTGCATGGGGGTAAGTGCAACTGCCCAGAAAGGAGGGCGGAGGCAGGGAGATGAGGTCCAGGAACAAGGCCGAGGCCCACTCCCACTGCCTTTTTCTCTTTGCTGATGCTACTCTGCAAATCCACCCCACCACCACCCAGCAATATCTCAGACCCCTTCTGTCTCATGAGCCCTGTCCAGGCTCACCTCCCCCATGAAGCCCCTCTGCCCATGGGGTCTTGGTCCTCAGGCTTCTGGCACAGGACCAAGGCTGTCCATCCCTGCCCATCCTCTCTGAAACATGGTATGCAGGCATCTTCACTGGCTTCCCATGCTCTCCAAGAGCAGGCCACACCCTTAGGGACACCCCTGACCAGGCTGCTGCCCAGTTCTCACCAAAACTTGTTCCTGCCTTCAACCCTGCCTTTCAGCGGCTCAAAGTTGCTTCTGCTTTCACAAGCATCATGCCTGTGAGCCTTTGTTCCGGTTGTTGCCTAGGTCTGGTCTGGAGTGCCCTCAGCCTTCTCCTACCCTTTTAAGCCTAAGCATCACTTCCTTCAGGAAGTCTCTCTGGGTTAGATGCCCCTACCCAGTCTTCTCTCATGCTTTCTGGACACTTCTCCCTAGGCAGAGGTATTGACCTTTGCCCATCTGATGGCGCGTTTGTTCCTTGAAGGCAGGAAGTTGGCCCAGAGCCTGGCACACACGATGTCCTCAATACGTTGTGGTCCCAAAGGCCTGCCAGCCACTGTTGGAGCAGGTGCCAGCTGGAGCCCAGAAACTGAAGCCTGCAGGGGGGCAGAACACTCACCTACAGGAAGCACCTCCTTGAAACCCTCCCTCCTTTGCCCTCAGCCTCCCCCACCAACTCTGGAACAGACATGGCATGTCAGCCTTCCTCTCTGTACAATGGGCATGATAATGGCAATAAAACCAGCCTTCCAGGACTGTGTGTCCAATAGGCTACCAGGTGTGAAAATGCTGCCTCAGTCTCCGGCCCTGTCCAGATATGGCTGATTCTGCCCCCAAGCCCTTGGTCAGCTCTCCTTTTCAAAATCTTTGTTCCTGGAGCTCTGGTCCTCAGTGTTCCAAATGAGTGGTCGGGGATGTCCTGCTCCTGCTCCTCCAGGGGTCCGCAGAGGAAGGCAGTCAGATGAAGAGGAAGTTTAAGGTGGTCAAAAGAGCACCCATCTTAGCAGGGTCTTGATCTTGGTCAGATCCCACAACTCTCTGCTTCATCATCTGTAAAATGGGACTAGTGCCACCTGCCCACTTGCTTACCTCCCTCAGGACCTGAGAGGACAGAAGAGACAGCCAGTTAGGAAGTGTACTTGGGGGTGGTTAGGTCCTGTTTGATGGGAGATGGTAGCCCCCATGGGGTAGTGAAGGGCATTACTAAGAGCTGAGGACGGTATGTGTGTTTTGTCCTCTCTTTCCCCCAGGTGGGCTCTGCGGAGAACTTCCTTGCGACCTGGGCATATTCTGGTTTCCTCCCCTGGAAATCAGAGCCAGACATCTGGGCAGGGGACTTTCAGGAAACCTGATACTGGACAGTTCTCTGATGCCTCTCTTGAGCACAGCGTGGGTGGATGGGGCACCAGAGGCTGGGCGTGGGCACAGGAGGGCAGCCCCAAGGGGCCATGGTGGGGGAGTGGGGTGTACATTGAGGAAATGGCCAGGAGGTTTCTATTTAACCAGATACCTCTGGCTCAGCCCCTGGAAGACTGGAGCCCAGGACTTAGCCATTGCTTCCCTACTTCACTACCCCGTAGAGTGGGCACAGGGAGGGAAGGGTCTAGGGGTTGGAGCCTCATGGACTGACACCCCATTTGACAGATAAGGAAACCACAGCACAGATAGGAAGAGTAACTTGCCTGATGTCACACAATAAATGAGTGGCAGAGCAGTAACTAGAAACTAGGACCCCAATTCCTGCTTTGGGGTCCTCCTGTCCCTGGCCTCTGAGTCCCCTATAATAATGGAACATGGGAACCAGAATAATGTAAGCACAGCACTGAATGTTGTCTGTACCAAGCACTGGGCTTCCCATGTGTTATCTTACTCCATTCTCACTCAGACCTCAGAGGCAGGACTACTGTTGTTTTAACCCCACTTAAAGATGAGAATGCTGAAGCACAGAGAGGTTGGCATGGAGGTCGCCATGCCAACGTCACACAGCTAGTATGTTGCATGTGTGGGATTTGAACCAGTTCTGACTCTGTCCGTGCCCTCTTTCACTATTACAAACTACTGCCTTCTCTGAAAGTCCCACTATCGCCACACTGTGGGACCAGCAGCCCCTGTGACAGAGAGGGAAAAGGAGGGTGCCCTGAGAAGGACTGGTGCCCAAGGTTTGCCCTTCACCCAGTCCCCCACAGGAGCCAGTCTCCCAGCGGGTGTCTCCACAGTTCTACTCATGGGTGCATGGGTGCTCCTTCCATGCACCGGGAGAGGCTGTCACGTTACACATGCTTCCCTCTTCCCTCGGCTCTTTCAGAAGCTGCCCTCCTTGCCCTTGCAATTTCGGTGAGGCGCTTCTTCCACCAGGAAGCCCTCCCTGATGTCATGCCACTCCCTCTTCTGGCCCTTGGCACCACGTTGCGCACGTGGGGATGGACGGACCAGCTGGATCAGCTTTACTCCTGATCACCAGCCGCCTGTCACACCATTCTGTTCCCGTCTGCAAAATGGGAATAAGGAGCCCTACCTCACAGAATCTTGGGTGAGATGAGAAGCGAAGCGGCATTTTATGAGGAAGCCCCTGGCACCCAGAGGGACCCTGCCGCTCGCTCCTTCTCCTTGTCCTCCTCCTCCAGGCTTTCTCCCTGTTCTCTCCTCACCGCCCCCGCCCGGCGCCTGGCACAGGGCCCGGCGCGCCCCAGCCGCCCAATCCACGCTCGCAGCCTGACTTCCTGCCCGCCAGGCTCCCTCGGCACGTGCCCCGCGCCCCCCCCCCCCCGGCGTCCCCCCACCCCGGGAAGCGCCACCTCCGGAGCGGCCCCGCGCGCGCCTTGTGGTCCTCCGCCCTGCTCCGGCCGCCGCTGGGCCTCCCGATGGGGGTGCGGCGGGCGGCTCGCAGGTGGGGTCGGTGAGGGCGGAGGCGGGTCGGCGGCGGCGGGAAGGGGACGCTGCCCCTTTAAGGTGCCACCGCCGCGTGGCAGGGAAACAGCTTGTGCCAGCCCCATTCCGCCCGGCTCCGCTCGCAACAAGAAACACAATGCATAACAATCAGGCGCGCGCTTGGAGCCGTGCCACGCGGCGGGGGCGGGGCGGGGCCGCGGGCGGGGCGGGGGCGCCTGGGTCGCGACCCCCGACCGGCGTCCTGCGTCCCCGGGCTGGCCCAGGCCTGGCGCTCTCCTGCGCCGCTGCTCTGCGCCCCAGCGAGGCGCCCCTGCGCCCCGGCGCCCCCCGCCTCGCCCCGCTCGCCTCCCCCTCCCTCCCCGCCTTCGCGCTCCCTACAAAGTTCATTCCCACTAACTCTTTTCCAGGCCACTTCCCCCTCACATCTGACAATCCGGGGCCCCTCATTCTCCCAGTAATCACTCCACTGCACTAATTGCACATGCAAATATGCAAATGCGTATTAATTAATTACTATACTAATTAGTTCTGTGGTATTTGCGAGTAATAAATCATTGGATGGGAGCGAGGAAGCTGGAGACCTGGCCCATTTTCATTCTGCATAAAATTTTAATGGTCTCTCTGGCTGATCCGGGACGGCAGCGCGCGGAGAGGCTCTTAAAGGGCCAGTGGCGGCGGGAAAGGGGCAGGGGCGGGGAGCGCGGGGCGACCCGGGCGGAGCAGGTGCCCGGGGCGGTCTTGGAGATGCAGCCCACGCCCTGCAGAGGCGGTCTCCGGCCTAAAGTTGGCTTTTCCCCTCCCCTCTGAGGCTTAGTATCCTCCTCGTTGGCTTCTAAGGAGAGAATCTGGGCGGGCGGGAAGGAGGAGGCTGAGGTCGTTTTCTTTAAGAAAGGAAAGAGGGCAAGGAGCTGAGAGAGGCCAATGCCAAGCCTTTTGGGCCCCAGGGAGACAGAAATGAAGACTCCCTCCTGAGGATGACTGAGTAAACTGAGGCAGTGGACAGGCCAAGGTTAGCTCTCACCCCTGCCTGTCCCCAGGGGAAGGGAGCTCCTGGGACCGCTTGGGTGCCCCAGTCCTTCCATGTCTCTGGTGGGGGCCACCCAGGAAAGCCTCCAGCTTTCCCTTTCCACATGATCAAACTGCTGCCCCGCCCCCGTGGGCACCAGCTGGTACCCTGGCAGAGCAGTTCTGGGCCTGAGTGGGCCCCCGGGACTCTGCTATATTTCCAGGAGGTAGTCAGGACCTGGGCACAGGGAGGGGTCTGGCTGCTTTGCAAGACCATTGACGTGGGGTTGTGCCTCCCGATTGTGCCCAAGCCAGAGAATGCCAGAAGAGGGAACACTAAGTAAGGGCTGCAGGCCTGCCCTGAGCCGGGGGCCCCCAGGACCAGGGTCTCCAGTCTGGTTCTGCTCACCTTCCAATCTTCTGCCATCAACAAGCCCCCCGGTTGGGGCAAAGCCCAAAGGGGGTCAGTGCTCTAGGGGGGCCAATAATAATAACAACAGCAACTAACAATGCCATTAAATCAGGCTTTCTGAGAGTTGTAGATATCTTACGATTGTCCAGTGACATAGGTTCTGTTACAGTGTCCATTTTGTGGATGGACAAACAGGGGCACCGGAAGGTTTAGTGACCTGCCCTAGGTCACTCAGTGACAAGTAGCAGAGTGGGATCTGAATGCAGGCGGTCCAGCCCTGGCATCTGGGTTCTTTCCACCATACTCTGCCAGCTCTCTCTCTACCACCATGTCCTCAGCACCTGCTGAGAGCCAGGCCCTGGCTGAGAACTTCATGGGCAGTGTCTTAGCCAACCCTCCCAACCGTCTGGGAGGTAGCTTCTGGGATCTTCCCCATTCCAGGGTCGGGGAACCCATGGCTCAGAGAGGTTGACTAAGTTGCTCTGGCCACAGAGGGAGGATGGGGGCAAGGCCAGGTTTGCTTCCAGCCTGTGTGACAACAGTTGAACAGGTTTTCTGACGCCCCCTTCTCTGCATCCCTTTGGGGGTGAGGAAGGATGGGGTCACCGCAGCCCTTGCTGAGGAGAGAACAAGAGAAGGAAGGGATTTCAGTTAGACTCGGGGGAGGACTTTCTCCCAGAGAGGTGGGGGCTCTGGGGGTGGAGTGGGCTGGAGGCTCTTCCTTCTTTCCCCAAAAACAGGCTGCGGAAGGCCCCTGGCTATTGGGGCGGGGGGAAAAGGTGGGGGTAGAGGGATGATAACAGAATGGAAGGAAATGGTCCAGTCACAACCCTATTACTCCAGAATCCCAGTTATTGTTGTTGTTGTTTCTTCATTTTGGCTCCAGCACTCCAACTTGCCCCCGCCCCTTCCTCTGGAAATCTCCTGAACTCCTCCACTCTTAACATTTGCTCTTTGAGGGGACTCAAGAAATCCAGTCTCCGCTCTTCCCAGCAGGGGGAAGGAGACATACTGTACATACTTCTGTGCCAGGCACCCGATGTGCACCAACTTCAATTTTCACAATTTTATAGTCAGTATTCCTATTTTATTAATGGAGGCAGGGTGGAAGAAAAGAGAGGTTAAGTTACTTGCTCAAGGTCACACAGCTGGCCAGCAGGAGAGTAGAATCTGAACTTCTGACCTGGTGTGCTTTACCACCCAGCTCCCCCTTCCCTGCTGAGCTCCTGCGGCTACAGGGGCATGACCACGTTGACCCCCTTGCCCAGTGGTCAGGGCTTTGGGTGGGTACCTTTGAAACTGGCAGATGCAAAGATAAAGAACATGCCTCATGCCTTTCATTCCCATGGCCCCCAACCTACACGAATTTTCATGGAACCTTGTACATGCTGGCAGAAGTTGGATAAGATGAATGTTCAGGAAGCCCAGATCCCTCCTCTCATTTTCCTGGGGATGGACAGCCCCCCAGAGTGGGATGCTATCCCAGCACTCCCCTCTCAGCCCACCCTGGCCAGAACAGCAGGGTCAGGGAGTCCATTGGCTGCTGTCAGGCAGACCACCCTCATTCAGGGAATTGAGATTCCCACTCTCAGGGATGACCCTAGGGTCCTTTTACCTCCCAATGTCTCAGAGGAACTCCCTCAGGGAATCTGGACACCCTCACTCCCCAGCCCCAAGAAAACCTTGGACACCTACCTTCTTAGCCTGGGAGCCCTGGGGGAGGAGGGGGGTAGGGCCCTGGGAGGGATAGCCTTTGGGCTGCAGCCCTCTAGGAAAGAAAATTCATCCTCACCCCTCTACTCCACCAAAGCCCAGAGAAGCTGGGTTCACCAGCACCCCCCCCCCCCCACATGCTCAGTTCTGAGGAGAATGGGGGCAAGTTGGGGAGTTGAGGGAAAGAGGCAGGAGGCTCTGAGCTTCTCCACGCAGCCCTCAGGGCCGGGTGCCTGGGCAGGAGGAGGGGGCAGAGCAGCTGCTGGCGATTTATTAAGCAGTCACGGAAAAATTGGTTTATAAATTAACAGCTGTTTTAACTTTAGGGCCTCTTCTTCAGGGAATGGAAGCAGCCGACTGGACCGCGATCGGAGTGTGTGTGAGGGCTGGTGGAGGGGGTAGGAGGCGGCGGGCTCCGGCAGCTGGCATTCTTCGGGGGCAGCCTCAGCTGGCACCTCGGGGGGCACCAGGCAGTGGCCAGAGCAGGGGGTCTCCAGGTGCCCGGGGCTGAGGCTGCCGCCACCGTGGGCTGCCTGCTTGCTCACTCTTCTCAAAGCCATCCTACCTGAGGGCGCCAGAGGGCAGAGACACCGCTGTACGCATGTCTGCCACCAGAGGGCAGTCTCCACACACGGATTTCTGCTCCCCAACCCTCGGCCCCGCTGTGTGAGTCCAAACTGGGCTGGAGAGAAACCGGGTCCAATGCCCAGCAACAGAGAGGGCTGGTCCAGTGCAAGCTAGCAATCTTCTACTCACCCATCTTGAATGTATTAAAGGCAGCAGTAAAGAGTGAGAGCTCTGGAGTCAGACTGTCTTCTCACGAACCCGGTGAACCCTCTGGGCAAAAGTTCTGAGCCTCATTTGCCTCATCTGTAAAATGGAATGATACTAATGAGGTTTAAATGAGATCATACATATAAATGGCCTAGTTCAGTGCCCAACACAGAGTAAATGCTCCGTATATGTCACCCGCTGACAATTTCTATGACTTGTGTATCCATCCATCCATTCATTCCTCAGTCCATCCCCTGCACGCAGCGCCTCCTGTATTCTGGTCACTCTGGCTGGCAGGTGATGGTGCAAAGACAAATGGTGGGAAGGACACTTCTCAAAACGGTGTGTTAAGAGTTGTGATACAGGGGGACGCCTGGGTGGCTCAGTGGGTTAAGCCTCTGTCTTCTACTCAGGTCATGATCCGGGGTCCAAACCCTGGGATCGAGTCCCGGGGCTCTGCGGGGATCCTGCTTCTGCCTGCCTCTCTGCCTGCTTGTGATCTCTCTGTGAAATAAATAAATAAAATCTTTAGAAAAAAATTTAAAAATATTAAAAAAAAAAAGAGTTGTGATATAGAGACACCTGGGTGGCTTAGTCATTAAACATCTGCCTTCAGCTCAGGTAATGATCCTGGGGTCCTGAGATCAAGTCCTACATCGGGCTTCCTGCTCAGCAGAGAGCCTGCTTCTCTCTCTCCCTCCGTCTGCCGCTCTGTCTACTTGTGCTCTCTCTATCTCTGTCAAATAAATAAATAAAGTCCTTAAAAAAAAAAAAAGAGTTGTGACACACACACTGAACAGGGAGGGAAGATTGACTTGGATGGGCAAAAGAGAACATTTTGGGGTGATGAAATGTTCTATATCTGTGTTGTGGTAGTAGTTGTATGTTGTTAAAAATTCTCAAAAACTCATAGAATTGTATATTTTAGGGGCACCTGTGGCTCAGTTGGTTAACTGCCTGACTCTTACTATGACCTTAGGTCTTATCTCAGGGTCCTGGTTCAAGTCCTGCATTGGGCTGTGCACTAGGAGTGGAGCTTACTTAAGAAAGAAAGAAAGAAAGAAAGAAAGAAATGTATGTATTTATATTTATATTTGATGGGGGGAAGGCGCAGAGAGAAAGGGAGAGAGAGAGAAACTCAATTGGACTCTTCAGTGAGCACGGGCCTGGAAGCAGGGCTTTATTCCATGACACTGAGATCACCACCTGAGCTGAAACCAAAGGTCCAAGACTTAACCGACTGAACGTACCACCCAGGCTCCCCTAAATGTAGATTTTGAAATGATGCATTTTATTGTATATAAACTGATCCAATAAAGTTGATTTTTTAAAAAAAGATTTTATTTATTTATTTGAGAGAGAGAGAGAGAGAGAGAGAGAGAGCAGGGGGTGGCGTGGGAAGAGGGAGAAGCAGGCTCTCCGCTGAGCAGGGAGCCTGATGTGGGGCTCCATCCCAGGACCCTGAGATCATGACCTGATCCAAAGGCAAATGCTTAACTAACTGAGCCACCCAGGTGCCCCCCCCATAAAGATTTTTTATTTTGTTTGGTTTGGTTTGGTGCAAAATGGTGGTTTATTAAAGCACGGGGACAGGACCCATGGGCAGAAAGAGCTGCTAAAGTTGATTTTTTGTTTTTATTTTTTAAAAGATTTTATTTATTTGACAGATCAGGAGCAGGCAGAGAGGCAGGCAGAGAGAGAGGAAGAAGCAGACTCCCCGAAGGGCAGAGAGTACCCTGGGATCATGACCTGAGCCAAAGACAGAGGCTTTAACCCACTGAGCCACCCAGGCGCCCCTAAAGTTGATTTTTTAAAAAGCACCCATTTCGGTGGTCAAACGGATGGGTATAGATGAATAAATGAACGAATGAATTAATATGATTGCGCATCTGTCCTGATAGCACTGTTGTCCTGGCCGAGAGTGCCCTTGCCCTCTCCTCTTCTTGTCCTTGGTTTTCCCCAGAGGCGGGCCTTGGAATTTGCCCCTCCTCCCATCTCTCCACCAGCAGCTTCGACAGGGAAAGATGCCCCAGTGTGCCCAGCTAGCGTTCCCCGGCTTCTCTAAGGTTACTTCCCAGGGCTTCCAGGGCCTCCCTTCCAGCTGCCACATGCCAAGCCGGCCAGCTCTGCTCAGCTCCGTGGTGCCAAGGTCACGGGTGTGATGCCCAACTACAGACCCGCAGTGCCAGCAGTTCAGTCACCCAAACCCTGGCCGACTCCGCCACCTGCTGGCTCTTTTTGGAACCGCACCCCTGAACTCCAGGGAAGGGGGAATCCACTGCAGACCTGCTAGGAGTACAGCACTGGGCTGGGGGCTTTACTCGTTTTATCTTATTGAATCGTCACAGCTACCATGTAAGGTGGGCTTTGAAACACGAGAAAACTGAGGCACAGAGATAGTAAGATTTTATCACAGTAAATTATAGATTCCAGGTTTCCTACCCAGGTCTGTGCAACTCCCCAGTGTATGTTCTGTCCATCTGACAGTATATTGCTTGGGGGAAGGGAGGGAATATTCTCCATCTTCCACTCTCTCCAACTCCCAGAAGGAATTGCACAGCTTCCCACCTCCCTTCCAAAATCATCTTCCAGAGAAGGTGAATGTTGTGCTTCTTGTATGCTGGGCAGTGGGGCAGCAAGCAGGCAAAGCGAGAAGGACAGGTCTCCAAACAGTAGGTTCAGCCCTACCATACATTAATGGACGCGCTACAATTCTTATTTTTGTCTGTCCACACAGAAAGACCCACAGTTCAATCGGAGTTAAGTCAAACAAGGTCTTGATTTTGTTTCTTGGACCCAACCGCCTGTGCTTCTAACTCAAGAATAATAACCGAGGAGTGGCACATTATTTTTACATCTCATTTCCATATGATTAATTCTAAGTCGAAGAGAATGGAGGTCACCCTGGCCCCTTGCTTCTTAGTTCCCATCCCCCATGTGCCTGATCCTGGCCACATCTCGCAGCTCCCCCTGGGCTCCCCCACCCTCACTTAGGCCCACCCCACCCCTTGCCCCTGACTGCATCCCCCCAGGTCCCAGAAGTCCTGTTCCCTTCCTCCTCTGTCACCCACACAGCCCCCGCCACCTGGCCGCCCACCTGAAAAACTTTTCCCCAAGTTCTTGAGAAGTCGCGTAGGAACCAGGAGAGAAAAATCAAAGTAATAAAACCTCATTTAATTCCTAGCGGAGGGCAGAGCTGTGAGCAGCAATTATCTTAATGCTGAGCTATTTTTATTCTCTTTCCATCTCTGTCTTCTGCCTCTCTCCACGGTGAAGCTTTCTTTCTCCCTTTGTCTCTCCATCTCTCACATGTGTTTTCTCTGTCTCTTTTCACTTTGTCCTGCCTCCCCACCTTCTCTCTCTCACCTCTTGTCCCTGTCATCCTTCTTCCCTTCCTCCCCCTTCCTCTGTCCTGTGCCTGTTCTTCTGTCAGGCTTCCCCACCCCTCTTGGCCCAGGTTTTGTGGGCAGAGCTGTGGGGGCCTAAGCTAAGGCTGGGGGAAAGATCCCCCCCTCTACCCCAAGGACCCTATCTTCCAGGCCTAGGCTCACAGGGGGAGTTTACCTTCCCCGCTGCCCCAGCTTGGGTCAGGGGTATTTTTCCAATATGGCCTCCCAGAGCGCCAATCCTTTGGCCAGAAGCTCCATAGCAGAGCTCTGCCTAGTCAAATCAGCCTAGCCGCCAAGGTCCCCAGGGCCTTTCCATTCTGATGCACACCGTCTCATTCAGGTGTGACTGGTGGTGAGGCCTCCCTGTCCCTGTCCTCTTGTCACCCACCCAACTGTCCTCTGTCCCCTTCACCCTGCTCCAGGACTTTCCTACTTCTCCAGCCCTGGAAGCCACAGGTCCCTCACCCTCACCTTGGCCCAGGGCCCACTCAGGTATACTGCCTGTGGAGTGCCTTTCCTGTGCCCCTTTTGGCTTTCAGGCCCTCCTTATTGACCCTCTCAAGGCACTGCCAAAGTGCTCTTTGCCACTCCCCAGCACACCCCACCGGGAAGAGGGGTCCAGCCCAAGCCACGGCTGCCAGAGATGCCCAAAACCCTGTGTCACGATCTGGCCTCTGCCTGTTTCCCTGACTAACATATATGTCAACAAACACAGTGGGATTTGAACCAGGCCTGGGGTTGGGAGAAGTGGAACTGAGTGGCCAGGACTCCCAGCTCCTCTAAGCCAAGCTCTGCTCTCCTGCTTCCCTCTGGGTCACTCTGGGGTACAACATCGTGCCCTTGACCCCATTTCCAGGAGACTTCTCTGTTCTCTTGCTTCCTACTGCCAAGGACCCAGCATGCTGGGGCTAGGAGTGGAAAAGTAGCCAGAGGGGGTGGGGCAGGGGCGTGCTCCTGGCTGTTCCAGGTCTGAGTGTGACCAGCAGAGAAGACAGCCAACACAAATAGAGCCCCAGGAAGACGCACTCTTATGTGCACGTCTACACATGCTCCCTCTTGGAGTTAAGGAGAAGCGTTTCTGTGCTCTCCCATAGGCCTGCAGAGATACTGAGGGCCTGTACACATAAACAGGGACACTATCCCACAGGGCCAGCTCCTCCTTCTCCCCCTCCAGAGACACACACAGACACCTCTGCAAAGAGAGAGAAGCTCACACCTCAGAAATGAGCACACGCACCTCTCCCCCCAGCTCTGTTCCTGAACGCACCAAACTCACACACGTGATGGCACGTGTACTGGTACAGACAGCCCCCCAACTCTGTCCCCCTGGGCTGGCTCAGCTCCCCCCACCCACTTTAGATCTGGGGAGAAAAGGCAGGAGACACGTGACCCCAGGGTACATCAGGGCAGGGACACATTCCCTCTCCCCCGCCCCCCAGGACCACAACCTCATCTCCCTCTTCCGCATGGGCTAGAGCTGTGGATACAGCCCCTCCACCCCCACCCCCCCACCAGCAAGCTGCCACACGCCAGCCCATCACCTTGACAGCCTCTGACATCCTCCCCCACACCCACACCCTCCCCCAGCACACAGCCTTCCCACACCCTGCCACTCACACCCGCATCTTTGACACTCTGACACACTTACTCACATAGACTCACACACACTCATGCCACACGAAACCCCACCCCCACCCCACACACACGAGCTCCTAGCTACAGGCACCACAGGGCCCCGGCACTTATACACTCCCTGGCATGATGACTGACACGTGTCCTCCTACACACACCCGCTCTTTCACACTCTCTGGCTCTCTAGGACACCCCCATTCACAGCGTGACATGCTGGTGGTAGTTTCTCGAGGACCTCTCAGGCCTCCTCGCGAAACTCCGAGGACCCAGGCCACGAAGGGGTTAAGGCCAGAGTCCTGTCTCCCCGCTGCCCCTCTCCTCCCCACCACGACGGCACCCCCGCCCCGCCCCACCCCGCCCCGGCCTCCCCCTTCCATCATCCTCCCCGCTGGACTCCATCAATAATGCAGCTTCAAGTTCTCGGGAGACGGCAGGGGGCCCCCAGCCCGCTCCCCGGGTCCTGGCGCACACTCCGCACCCCCCCTCCCAGCCCGCGGAGAACACGGTTCTCGGCGCTCATTGGCCACTTCCCGCTGGGTCCTCCCACCCAGCCCCCGGGCGCCAGTCCCAGGCGGAGGGGACTGGCAGGGGACCCCCAAGGCTGGGGCCAGAGGGTAAGACCTGGAGGGACGGAGCCAGGCTGAGACAGAGGCGCAGGCAGAGGAAGGGAGGGAGAGAGAGGAAGGCGGAGACACCCACGGAGACCCTCAGGGAGAGCGAGGGAAGGAGGGAGAGGCGAGACTCGGGGAGAGGGGCAGAGACCCGGAGCGGGCGAGCCGGGAGCCCAGGCTGCAGGCTCCCGGGGACCAGCGCGGCCCGCGCGGCGAGCGAGCCCGAGAGCCGAGAGTCGGGGGCGCTCGGAGCCGGCGCGACCCCCTCCTGCTCGCGCGCCCTCCCCTCGCGGCGCGCGGTATTTTTATCTGAGCGTGAGCCGCTAGCCTCCCCCTCGCCGCGCACAGCCAGCGCTCGCCGCCGCGCCCGGAGCAGCGCGGGGAAGCCGAGTCGGGACCGCAGCCCGGGACCCCGAGACCCCCAGCCCCGCCGGCCACCCCGCCCGCCATGGACCCCAAGGACCGCAAGAAGATCCAGTTCTCGGTGCCTGCGCCCCCCAGCCAGCTAGACCCCCGCCAGGTGGAGATGGTAAGGGGATCGGGCCCCACCCCCGGCAGCGCCCCTCAACACACCGCGGGCTCCTCTGGCCGCGGGGCGCTGCCGGGGCCCGACCGGCTTGGGGGTGGGGGAAGACGGGAGAGGCTCCGTCCGTCTCGGACACGCGGGGGCGCGGGGCAGCGCGTGAAGTTCGCTGAGGACTCCGGCAACTTTTTCACCGGGCCGCAGACTGCTGTGCGTCGAGCGCTGGGGGGCCTGGCCGTTCCGGGCCAACCCCGGGTGGGGAGACTGTGCTTTTGACCCTGCACGGTGTCCTCCTGACCGAGGCTGCCCCGGGGACCGCGGCGCCCTGGCCCCAGACGGAGTCGATCGGAAGTGAGACGCGTGGTGCCCTGACCCACGGTACAGAACCGGCCTCCGCCTTGCGGGTCCCGGGCTCTGCCGCCCCTGTGGCCTCACCGTGTGTGCCTGGACCGGGCCGCGAAAGCCTTGTTCTGACCTCCTTCTGCTGCCGGGCACTATCCAGAACCACAACATGGGGTTGGGGGGCACCAGTCATCACAGAAGCCAGACCCCTTCACAGAGTACTGAGTTCTCTGGAGAGCCTTCCTGGGGGTCGAGGCGCCTGCAGCAGTGGTGGGAGTGGACAGAGGAGAAGAGGGCCTCCGCTCCCCCCCCCCAAAAAGTAGCGTGTTCACTTGTTGCTGAGCTGCGACTGACACCCAGCAGAGCAGTGAGAGTGGAGACAAGTCATTCTTCGGGGAGAGGGGAGGCCATGGGGGAAGGGGAGGTCTGGGTCCTGGGTCTAAGCAGCTTTGGATCTGGAGGGCAGTTTGGAGAGCCCGGCGCGCGTGGGGGTGGGGGGGGTGGGGGGGTGGCAGTTTCAGCTTCATTCACCTGGTTCTCTTTGTGCATTTCCCTGGAGCTTGGAGAGGACCTAATTAACTGACAGTTGGTCTGATTGCCAAGTTGGGGGGGCAGGTACTGGGAGAGCTCAGTGCCCCCCCCCCCAACGCACCCTCTCACTCTTCAGCTTGCCTCAGGTACCAAGGAGGGCAACTTTTTGGTTTTTTATGAGCACTGGGCCAAGAGTTTTTCAGCCTCTGAGAGACACTGCTAGAGAGACCCAGACGCAGCCTTCCAGGGATGCCTCCCCGACTGGGTGGGTCTGGGGCTCAGGCCCACACCTGAGCCTCAGTGTGGGGTTGCAGGTGTCTGCCTTGCCCAGACTCAGCCTCCCTCTGTGGTAGGATCCGGTTTCTTTGGAGCCCTTGAGCTGACCTTAGGTGGGTGGGGACAGGTGGGTGCCACGGCCCACAGGGCATCTCCCACAGCCAGCTTCTGGTTCCTGAGGATTGACATCTGGAAAAGCAGGAGAGGACAGGCCTCCTTGAAAGTGAAGGTGGAAAGGGAGATGCCCATTCTGGAAAAGCCATGGAGTGGGACAAGCATGGACTAGGAGTCAGCGATGGGCTTTTCTTCTTTCTCTGCCACTGCGAGCTGGGTGGCCTTGAGCCCTTAGCTCTTGGAGCCCTGGGTTTTCACCTCTCAAATGATGGGGTTGGGTGAACTACAGAGTTCCTTTCAGCTCTGACAGTCTTTGATTCAAAGGCACCCTGGGGATTTCAAAGCACTGTTCCCTGCTGCCTGTGGAGGGGGGGGTGCAGGTGTCTGTCCTGCTCCCCTCCCCCTCGCCCCACCTCTTTCTCCATCTCCTTAGATCCGGCGCAGGAGGCCAACCCCTGCTATGCTGTTCCGGCTCTCAGAGCACTCCTCGCCAGGTGGGCCCTTCCCCCCTTCCCCGCTGCCCCAGCCCTTGCCCCACCCTAGCTCTGATACCTTCTCAGGGCCCATGCCAAAGTCCCAAGAGTAGGAGATGGAGCAGAAGATGAGGGGGAGGGGGTGAGGTCTGGGAACCCAACTCTGCTGGGTTCATTTATTGCCCAGGCACCTTCCAACACCCAGAAGGAAAGGGCACACTTTCCCTTTCCCCAGAGCTTGAGCCTTTGGGGAAAGTAATTCAGATTCTCTTTCTCTCTTCCCTTTCCTCCCCGTCTTCTCTCTTCTTCCTTCGGTTTTCCTTGGTTCATTCATGGCCTCCCTCAGAGGAGGAGGCCTCCCCTCACCAGGTGAGTTTCCAGGGGCCCCTGGGAGCCCTTTGTGGTGGGCTGGACAGGATTCCTCCCAACTAACACAGGGTGCCTCCCAGAGGACACATTAGGATATCCACTGGCACCTTGGTAAGAGGGCCTGGTGCCAGGGTCCCACTGGAACAGACTTTCGAGCCCTTGTCTCTCCTCTGCTCAGACTCGAGCTGGGCCTCCAGAACCCTGGATGCTGCCCTGAGCCAGACCACAACTTATGGAAGAACCCCCCGCCCTGCCCCAACCAAAGCAACAGGGCAGCCTGGCTGGACCAGAGCAGTTGTGGGTGGCCTGGGCTGCCAGGGTGGGATGGAGTGGAGGAGGAGTGAAGGGAGGGGCCTCTGGTGAGCCTGTGTAACCTGGCACTTACCCCAGCAGAGAGCCTCAGGAGAGGGCCACCACCTCAAGTCGAAGAGACCCAACCCATGTGCCTACACACCCCCCTCGCTGAAAGGTACTATCCCCCCCACCCATCAGTCTGGTTGGCTCCTTCACCCAGGAACCAGGCTGACACTGGGGGGAGGGAGGTGAAATGTTGAGCTTTTGTCAATGGGGAGGGATTGTCTTGTAGCCCAACCACTACTTAGGGACCAGATCTTTCTTAACTTGGCCTTGTAAAGAAGGGGCTCAGGGGCTGAAAGGGGTGGCTGAGGGCCTCCAAATCAGGTTGTGGGGTTGAAAGAAAAGAGGGGACTGGCCTGAAATAACAAGTATCATCAACATAAAGAGATACAGCTCTCTACCTCCTCTTTGCAAATGTGTGCCAGACCACCTGTCGCCCCCCCCCTCCATTCCCCCCACCCCAGATCTCCCCGCCCAAACATGACCTTTTCCAGAAGCAGCCCTTGCTCCCTTCTCCCACTGGAAGAACATTTGCAAGGTCAGCAGACTGGTTCCTCCTTGGTCCTGCTTCTCGTTTCTATATTGAAACACAAGTCATTCCTAGAGCACGCACTTAGAGAACACCTAGTGTATGCCAGGCCTCACAGGTGGGCACTGGGCAAGATGGGAGGAGTCAGATTTGACCCTCGCCCTCCTGGGGCCCTTTGCTTCAAAGGGTGGTGGGCGAATTACAGAGGAGAGGAAGGTTAAGCCTGGATTTGAAGGATGAGTTGGGATTCGACAGGCAGTCAAGGCGTGGAAAGGCATTCTAGGAAGAGGAAAGGAAATTTGCACAGGGGAGGCAGTGTGAAATCGCAGGGAGTCTTTAGAGTCCGTCTGGAGACTTGGCTTCTCACGGGGAAGCTGGGGAACCTACACCTGGAGGAGAGAGCTTGGAGCTGGGGGCCTGGGGAAGGTCTCTTCCTAACTTAGCCAAAGAATGCCTTCCCACCCCCATCTCAGCTCTGGCCTGAGGCTCTTCCTGCCTGGCCAGCCCTCTCCTTCCACAGAGGGAGGAGACCGGAAGGGTGTGCTGGGAGCTCCCTCTGGGGTGGGTTTAATGAGTTCCCAGCACCAGCCAAGGTCAACAGGTGCACCTGTCAGCCTACCTGTCTTCCTGCCTGCCAGTGTTAGGAGCAGAGAAGAGAGGGTAGGAGGAGAAGGGAGAAGGGCAAGTTCATTTTCTCTTCCCCCTAGGACAGAAAGAGGAAGGGACAGCATGTGGGCAGTGGGTACAGCACCAGGAAGGACTTCCCACCTGAGCGGTGTGGGGGAAGGCCAGCCCCTGAGGGAGGGATGAGGGAGGTGGTGGCATCTTCTCAGGAGAGAAAAGAAGTTTCTCTCTTTCCTCCCTACTCTGGGCTGAGGAGGGCTGAGTGGATGTGAGGGGCCAGAACTGTACCTCGAACTCTCGGTCATGAGCTTGGGGCAGAAGGCTGGGGTGAAGAGGATGGGGCCCATGGACTTCCCGAGTACCCTGCCAGGGCTAGAAATGGGCTCCCCCTCATTGCTCCTTTGGGCCACCCCTTAGCAGGGTCTGTGTTGGGAGAGGCAGGGCATTCTGGGGGTTGTGCTGGAGACAGTCTAGCTTTGAAAGGGGAGCTTGGGTTGGGCCCCAGACTTGGAGTCCAGGACCCCAGAAATGAGCCAGAGAAGAAGACAGCCGAGGGTGAGGGGGAGACTGGAGAGACACAATGGGAGGCGAGGTGCGAGGGAGGCACACGGGGTGCCAGCATGGGTGGGCTCCGCATACCTATTGTCACTGTGGCTCAGGAACTAAACTCTCCTCCCCTGATTGGGGGAAGGGGAGAGGGCGGTGGCTGGAGCAGCCACCTCCTCTCCGCCCTGCCCCCCAACCCTCAGAGGACCCTTCTGTACCTGGAGAACCCTATTTTGCAGGCTTTAGCCCCTTTCCAGGCAAGGGAAATCTCCTGGCAGGGTTGGGGGTTTGTAAGGGGAGAAGCCGAGGGTTCCAGGGGAGGGTGGACAACACCGGGGTCTTGGCTTGAGGGGGACTCTCCAAGGCCAGGCTCTCACTTGGCTCAAGGTGATGCTCTGCCGCGTCCCCAAGGCCAGGGCAGGGCGATCTATTGCATTTTTATTGCCTGGGTAGTTTGCCCAGAGCCCGCGGGAGGCACTGGGCTGGGAGCCTGGGGCAGGGCAGGGCAGCGGGCCCACACAATGCGCCCTCTGTGCCTGTCCCAAGTTGGCAGGAGTGTGGTGCCCTGTTCGTTGCACCGGAGGTTTCCAGCCTGGCCCTCCCAGTCTGGGCTTTCTGAGGGGAGGGCCTGCCTGCCACCTGAGAAGGAGCTGTAGCAACCGCAGCCCCTAGCTTGTCAGCTCCTGTCTGTGAGCTGTGAAGTCTGCTACCGGAGGGCTCTGAAGTCTCCCCCCTCGCCCCACCCCCAGTCCCCCTGCTGCTTCTGCTCCCAGACACTCCTCACAGCGTCCCCTCAACCCCTGCCATTCCCCTAGAATCCCCCAGCCCTGGCCCCTTTCTCCTAAGCCCCTGGGCCTTTATATCTTTTGAAAACTTCTCCTCAGCTGCCCACACTGTTCCTTTCCTATCCCAGCAGGCCTTGCTGGTGTTGGGGGGGTGGGTGGTGTTTGCTGCTTTCTAGGTCACCACAGAGGGAGCTGGAAGCTTGGGGATGTGGGTCAAGATTGTGGGGGCTGCGTCTGAGCACGCCACATCCCCAGGCACCAACTTGACGGGCTGTAGACTGTTCTGTCCTCCGTCTCCGAACTGTTCCCAGCTCAGCACCTGGGGCAGAGATGTGTGGAGTGGCACCTCTGACAGGGGCAGTGCCAGGAGGTGGGGACCAAGCCCAGCAGGATCGGGGTAGGCAATGAGCCCTAGGCAGTCTGGACCCTCCACTAGAAACTGAGAGGGACAAAGCCCACAGGCCCTGGGCCCACGGGTTCTGGGCCTTCTAGCCGGGGCTGTAACTAGTGGACACAGTCTCCAGTACCGGGTCCTTGGAGAAGCAAGCATCCCAGCCGCGGAATGTTAAGCTGCTGCTCTACCTGCCTGGTCTTGTCTGGCTTGGTACCCTGTGCTTCTGGGGGGGCCCCCTGGTGCCAGCCTCCAAGAAGGTCTGCCTCACAGGACAGCTTAGGAGCCAAGCGCAATTAAGGGTCTACCCCCTGCTGCTTCTGTCCTGGTCTGGCCACCAGCAAGACTGACCTGTGACCTTTAGCTTTTGAACTAGACCCCTGAGTGAGTTAGCCTTGCACCAGGCCACGTGCCTCTCCAGCGCCATGGGCTCCCGGTCGGCCAGGCTCACCCCTGCCTTCCCGGGGCCCCATGTGCCAGCCGTGCAGCGCATTGCTGAGTCGCACCTGCAGTCCATCAGCAACCTGGGCGAGAACCAGGCCTCCGAGGAGGAAGATGAGCTGGGGGAGCTGCGGGAGCTGGGCTACCCAAGAGAGGAAGACGAGGAGGAGGAGGAGGAAGATGACGAAGAGGAGGAAGAGGAGGAGGACAGCCAGGCTGAAATCCTGAAGAGTAGCAGGGGGCCTGGTAAGCTGAGGGGGTGGGGAAGCCTGGTGGGGTCCTCCCTGAGTGTCCTGGGGCACCCCTCCCAGTTCATAGCTTTTCATACATGTAAACCGCCATCGCACGGCGAGGGCCTCCCCATCCTCCCACCCACCCACAAGGTGCTCTACTGGATATCTGGGCTGCTCCCATCCTGATCCTGTTCCTCTCCTGATCAAGTCGTCCCCAGTAATTCCTCTCTTCCTTGAGGATTACGGCAAGGCCACATGAGGTTTGAGGCTAGACCCAAGAAAAGACTTCCCGGCCATGGCCGTGAGGGGCTACAGGAGATGCAGGGATAGAAAACTAAAAGGGTCCAATGTCCCCATTTCCTGCATTTTTAAACGTAGGATGTGGTTTCTGCTGGGAGGCAAAGAGCAGGTTCCTAAGTCCTCCCCAGGAGGCTGTTTCTCCCCCTTTTATTTCCTGGGCTGGGGTGAGGGGGTGGGGGTGGTGAGAGGGTGCCCTCTAGTGTCTAGATGAAGAATCTGGGATTCTGCGTTTCAACTCCAACTGTGAGGTAAGAGAGGGTCCAGAAGGGACCTAAGACCTATACCAAAGACCCAGAGCTAGAGGCCCCAGACCCAGAAATCTCCACGGAGGGTCCCAAGGCCCAGAGAATTCCTAGGCAGCAGAAAGATCTCTGCCCCTCCCATAGCTGTGTTTTCCATGTTTAGCTATGGAAAGCTGTGCCCTATCTATCCCTCCCGGTGCATGTTAAACTTTCTGGTCCTATTATTTATGGGAATGAGAAACAGTCGACCACCCCTGCTTGCAGTGTCCAGCCCTTGCACCCAAACAAAATGGTTTGGACCCCCTCTGCATCTCTGGCAGTGGGGGATCAACACTGGAACAAAAGCTTTAGGTAGAAGTTGAGTGAACTCCCCGGTGAGACCCTTAGGACAGGTCGAGAGGAAGCAAGAGCAGACCTTCCCTCTGGAAAAGCAGCAGGGCAGAGGGTCAAATGGCAAGATTACCAAGGAGAGATATTGATCACCACCACTCCCAGAGTGCGGGTTTGGTCTGGTCAGCATATTAACTAGTCTCTTATTTAAGATAATCTATGCAATTTCCTTCTCACCATCCCCTTCAGAGAGGTAGTAACTGACTTATCGAACTCACATAGCTAGTCACTGGGACAGCATTCTTAGTCCAGCGTTCTCTCCATCATACCATGATGCCCTCAGAAAGCTTAGCCTCAGCCATTAGGCTCCGCTCACGCTCCAGGAGGGCTGCTGAACGGATACTTAGAGTCTGTGTTCTTATCCCTTCATTCCCATTCCCAGCTGGGCAGAAGACAGCTTGTGGCCAGGGTCTGGAAGGACCCTGGGAGCGCCCACCCCCTCTGGATGAGCCCCAGAGAGATGGAAGCTCCAAGGAACAAGTGGAAGATCTGGCACTAAATGGTGAGGCGTGGTGGTGGCGGATGGGGAGGCGGGGCTGGGATTTTTGTAGGCGTGGCCAAGCCCTGACTCCCTCCGCTTGCCTTGCAGAGCCTGGGGAGGAGCCACAGCGCCCCGCCCACCCTGAGCCTGGCACATAGGCAACCGTCCTCGCATCGCTCAGAAGGAAGTGGAGGGGGCATTGCTGTTCCCCAGAAACCCGCTCTGTCCCCACCCTATTCTGTATCCTTCCCCCTCACTCGCTAGGGCTGTGGCTTCTGACTTCTAGAAGACTTAAGGCTGGTCTGTGTTTGCTTGTTTGCCCACCTTTGGCTGATGCCCAGAGTCCCTGGGCACTTGCTGCCTGATGCCTACCCCTGCCAGTCATTCCCCCATTTACCCAGAGGGAGGCGGGATGTGAGAGAGTTTGCAGTGGATAATCCGGTAAGGGTTGGGGGCAAAGGTTTATCCTTCACAGTTCTACTCCCCAGACCCTTCTCCTGGGCACAGAAAACCCACAGGGCAGGACCCTAAGATCTGGGGAAAGAGGGTACTGAGAACCTGTAGGTGCCCTTAGACCCTTCTCCATCCCCTCTCCTATGGGGGATTTCAAGTTACCACCCCTCTCTGTCTTCTACCAGGTCCCAGGATTCAGGCATCCTTCTCCTCAACCTCATCATTTTAGAAATCTTCCCTTTATCACCCCTGCTCCCCAGCCTGGGTGCCTGGAAGATGGACTAGCAGAGGCTGCTTTGTTGCGTTTTGTTTGTGCTTTGATGCCAGGAATGCCGCCTAGTATATGTCCTTAGGGGGGCGCACGGTGGGGAAGCCAGGTTCTCCTTGTCCTCCAGCTGCTCTGCCCCCTTCCCCTCGTCCCTGACTCCAGGCCTGAACCACTTCTGTGCCGTAATAAATAAATCTTTGTAAATAACCGTGCTGAGACTTCTCTTTCAGGTAAAAGGAGAGGGAGGAGGGGGAAACGGGGTCCCCTATGTGGAAGACCTGGTGGGTAGCCACCTCGACCCTAGTGTCTGGTCCTCTAGTCTGGATCTTTCCTGCAGACAAGGTCAGAGCACTCTTAGGAAGGACCACAGGAGTACCCTAGGATCCTGCTAGGGGGTGGCTGAATGAGGCAGGGAGGGAAAAGAACTTTCAAGAGTAATTGGGTTTCTCCAAAGGGACCTGTCCGCCAGCCCCAAAAGCCTCCCCTCGGTTAATTCCCCTTTTTAACCCCACAGTGCCAGGCCTCTGTGGCCCAACAATGATGATGATCCTGGGATTCCTTCCCATTTCCCCCACCATTAGTAAGACCCTCTCAAGCAGTCCCCACTTCCGGCCCTCCAAGCCGGGCCCTAACGCTTGGGGGCGGAGACTGAGGCGAAGGGGCGGGGCTGCACCCTACGTACGGCCCCGTCGCTCTCGGGGGCGGGCGCAGTGGCGGAAGTGGCGCCACCGGGAGATCCTGTTCCGTTCGGAGGCGCTCCGGGGGCTGCCGAGCCGGACTGCGGCTGAGGCAGGAAGAGCCTGGGCGGTGGCTGATATGGAGCAGGTGGGTCCGGGGGAGGTCACTGGGGCTGGGTGGTACGAGGTCTGTGTCTTGTCAACGGATTCCACCTCCCTGCCCAGTGTCCGTTGTTGGTTCCGTCCGACCCTTCCCGCACCCGCCGCGTCTCAGGTTCCGCCCCCTTTCCCTGCTCGGCCTCGCTCCGCCCCGCGCGGGGTTCTGGGGGGCTCCGACGCGGACCCTCCGCGGCCCCGCCCACCCGAGAGCGCCCGGGAAGGGCGTCCCGGATCGCCCTCCCGAGACACGCTCTTCACTCTGAGGGGAGAGGCGAGGCACGGAATCTGGGTAGTGGGGGTCAGGAGTTGGATATGGGCAGGGGTCAGGGTCTCTGAAAGAGGAGGAAAACATCTACACGTCCCGATAGGTCTGCGTCTCACTGTCTTCCGGTCTCCCCCAACTTCCTTTGAAAACGGCAGTGAATGACTTCCCTAACTGACATCAAAAGGGCTCTTTAAAGAATCTCGAGTTCTTAGAGGTGCATTACACCAGTGACACTCGTTCCTAATTGATGTAATTGACACGCCCCTCCCCCTTGGCGTCCTCGGCGTCTGCGTCTCCTGATTTTCTTCCTCCTGTCCTGACAGTGGGAGTACCGTTTCCCAGTCTCGTCTCCTGCCCAAACCGCCCGCTCTATACACTGAGTTTTGATGGTCTCATCCACTCTTTTGGCTTCAGCTCTACACCACCTAGGTACCCGAAAGGCACCCACATCGACCTCTTTCTTCAGCGTAGTCCCTCCCTGGAGCCCCAGACTTCGGCGTCCCAGCTACCAGTGGACAGCTCCACTTCAGCGGCAGCTCTCTTGGCCTGGTCTTTCCCCCCTGCAAGTGCATTCTTCCTGTGCCATCGCATCCCAGCGCGAGACCAGGAAATTGTATTATGCTTCCTCTTCTCCCTCAGTTCCCATATCTGTGGGGTGCCCCGATCCAGCTGACTTCCTGAACATGCTGTACACCTGGTCCTGGGCCTCCATCTCTTCTGGTACCACTTGGATGTGTTTCTCACCAGGATAACTGTAGTGGCTTCCCAGCAGCTTCCAATCCTGGCTGCTTGCAACCCAGTCTCCACACTAAGCCTTAGGATCCTTTTTTTTTTTTTCTTTTTTTTTTTTAAACTAAACTTCTGACTGAGCCAGCCAAGTGCCCCTTTTTATTTTTATTTGAAGATTTTATTTATTTATTTGACAGAAGCCAGAGAGGCAGGAAGAGAGAGAGGGAAAAAGCAGGCTCCCCGCTGAGCAGAGAGCCTGATGTGGGGCTCGATCCCAGGACCCTGGGATCATGACCTGAGCCGAAGGCAGAGGCTTTAACCCACTGAGCCACCCAGGCGCCCCTTGTGATCTTTTAAAAACACAAGTCTCATAGCATTACTTTCTTGCTTGTGGAAAAAGCAAACAAGTTGGCCTCCCACTGCTTGTGGAAAAAGGTGGATCCCAGCACAGTTTGCAGCACCGTCTGGGTTCTGGCCTCTTTCCTGCCAGTCTCCTAAGTGCACCCTCAAGTCCAGTAACAAGGTGCTGCAGGATGAACTTGCCCACACCTTGTACTTTTCTGTCTCCATGTCTTTGCACACCAGCCCCTCTGCCTGGGAAGCCCCTTCTCTTATCTGCCAGGCTACCTTCTACTTGTCTTTTTAAGTGCTCAGCTCAGGCAATATGACCTCTGGGTTGACTTTCTCCCACCCACCCCCCCAAGACAATACTACCCCCCTGTGTCCCTGCAACACCCTGTCCATACTAGAACAGTGGTTGAGAATACAGGCTCCTGATTCAGACTTTGTGGGTTCTGATACTATTTTGTCCCCTTGGTGAGGAAAGTGCCTCAGTTTTCTCATTTTTTTTTTAAAGATTTATTTACTTATTTGACAGAGCAAGAGAGATCACAAGTAGGCAGAGAGGCAGGCACAGAGAGGGGAAACAGGCTCCCCGCTGAGCAGAGAACCTGATGTGGGGCTTGATCCCAGGACCCTGAGATGATGACCTGAGCCAAAGGCAGAGGCTTAACCCACTGAGCCACCCAGGTGCCCCAGTTTCCTCATTTGTAAAATGGAGGTAGCACTGCATCTACCTCATAGAGTTACTGTAAGGATTCAATGAAATAATGTGTGTGTAGGGTTTAAATCAGTGAGCACATGAATGCTCAGTAAATACATGTGAGCTGTTATTGCTTATATAAAAATGTTACAGAGCAGTGGTAGTAATTTTTAATTTCGTAAGTTACTTGAGGAATGTTGATGTGGCTGACTTCTCAGTCTGTCCCAGAGCCCCAAAGCCTGGCTTTTTGTCAATAAATAAAATGCTGAGGTGGAGGGCATGGGGTTCGGGGTTTGGATTTATTGAATGAGGATTCAAGAATGAAAAAGACCCAGGCCTGATGTTAGTCTGCTCAGAAATGACTCTGGAAATGAATGAATGTTACATGACAAGCATTAATTCTGTGGGGATGTACACAGAGCTCTGGGAACCCGTGGGAAAGAAGGGCCAAGAATGGCTTCCCAGAGCAGCTGACAATTAGTGAGGGACCTTAGGGCAAGAGGATGAGCTTACCAAAGAGAGGTAGAGACCAGGGTGGACTCAGAGAGTGGGCAGCTGGGTCCTCTGAACAGAGCTCTTGCAGGGGGAGGGCTAAGGAGGGCAGAGGCAGCCTCCTTTGCTGAGTTTGGGGATTCCTTTCCTTGCTTGGCCATAAGGAAGTGTCCCCTTGGTTTAGGAGCCTGTGGGGACCATGCCAGGAGGGGACTGAAGGCCTGGTGCCTGGTGTTGGGAGCAGAGCCCCTGGTGTGTTCAGCCTGCAAGCTTATGCGCTGGGCCTGTGTTTTATTTTTTATTTTTATTTTTTAAAAAGATTTTATTTATTTATTTGAGAGAGAGACAGTGAGAGAGAACATGAGCGAGGAGACGGTCAGAGGGAGAAGCAGACTCCCCATGGAGCTGGGAGCCCGATGTGGGACTCGATCCTGGGACTCCAGGATCATGACCTGAGCCGAAGGCAGTTGTCCAACCAACTGAGCCACCCAGGCGCCCCTGGACCTGTGCTTTAGACCGGAGTCTGGGCCTTTGGTCATGCTAGTTTGCCTGCCTGAAATGCTTGTCTTCCTTGCCCATGGTTGATATATATGGATTCTTCAAGGCCTGGGTCAGAGGGCTCCTCCCCTTTGTGGCTTTCCCAACCTCACCCACTGCAGCCTGGGTCAGATGTCCCTTCTCTGAGGGCCCATGGTCCATTGTTTGTTCCTCCCTGAAAGTGCTGATTACAGTGAGACACTCTTTTATGTATGTGTTAGCTTCCCTCACCAGACCCCGAGCCCCCGAATAGCCCCAGGGACTAGCACAGGCTCCGATTTAAACTGAATTCTTGGGGGGGCACGCCTGGGTGGCTCAGTGGGTTAAAGCTTCTGCCTTTGGCTCAGGTCATGATTCCAGGGTCCTGGGATGGAGCCCCCCACACACACATCCGGCTCTTTCTCTCTGCCTCCCTCTCTACCTGCTTGTGATCTCTGTCTGTCAAATAAATAAATAAAATCTTTAAAAAAACAAAAACAAAAAACAGAGCTCTCACACACCTAGAGTTGGCGGGGGGGGGGGGAGGTTGTGTGGGTGAGACGAGAAAGCCTGTACATTTGTCGGCTCATACTTGTTCCCTCGAGTGGTAGAGATCGTTGGCTCCATTTTACAGATGAGGAGGCTGGGACTCCAGGGAAGTAAGGTCAGTGTCACTCAGCAGGACCTTCAAGAACTGTCTCTTGACTCCAGGTCCACAGCTGTCTCTGAGAAACTGCCTGGGTACCCCTCCCCCAGGGGTGGCTGCCACATCTGTAAAACAGGGGACAAGCAGGGCATCCTCTCTGACCAGTTGTGTATCCTTGCGAACTTTTTCAGGCTAGGGCTGATCCTGGCTTCTGCCTGGCCAGAGCTGGTGCTGGCAGGGGTCCGTACTGAACTCCCTTCTGCCTGTGGAGCCTTCCCTTGAATGAGCTGACCTGACTGAGCTCTCTCCCGGAAGATGACTGGCCCTTTCCAGACTGACCTTGAGAACTTGACCTCACTAGCTCCCGAGTTTTATCCAGTAGCACTAAGGGTGGGTGGGGCCTGACTCACCAGCCCCTGAGTAGGCCAGGGGTCTTGTCAGCACCAAGCTGGGGCATCCTGGACATTTAATGGGGCCTGGTGTGTGGAGGAGGCAGGGGGCCTGAGTCAGCCTTGGTCTGTTAGGGTTTTTCTGTATTTTCAAAACATCCTGGCCGGAGGGGGCAGTGCACAGCGATGAATGTACTTTCTGTTTTGGCTTGACTCTTCCCCTTTCCACTTCTCCAGAGGGAAAGGAGAAATGGAGCCTGGTTTGTGTCCTCTTCTTAAAGTCTTCCTCTAGGAACTTCCCCAAATTCTTTGTGAGTGAGACAGGGTAGAGGCCAATAAGCCAGCTGTGCCGTGGCTGATGGCACGGGCCACTGAGCCCGGAAGTATAATAGAGCCTGCTGTTGCTGTCTGGGGTCAGCTCTCTGAGGCCAGGGCCCATCTCTGCATCCGGCAGTGCATATGGGGCCCTGTTTGGGCAGAGTCTATGCTGCACGTGCCTGGCCCAGGCCCTGCCCCTAAGACCAGATCCGTAGCCCCTCACAGTAGTCATAGCTGCTGTTACTTAAGCACAGACATTCTGTGTGGGTTATTCCTAATCCTTTCAGTAGCTCTGTGAAGTGGTCACTATACCATCCCCATTTTATAGGTAAGGAGACTGAGGTTCAGAGAGACTCAGTGATTTAGTCAAGGGCTCACAGCCTAGTCATGAATGGTCGGTCTTCAGCTTTTGACTCCAGGTCTGATGCCCAGTCCGCAAACCTGTGCCCTTTCCCCTGTTCCAGGCTGGACATTACAGACCCACAGACCAGTTAACTTCCTGAACAGGTGCCATGGCCAAGCACTGTGACTCAGGCCTAAAGTGTTCAAGGAAAGATAACTTTGACTTTGAACCTCAAGTCTAGAGTAGTGCTGAGCCAGAGTCCTGAGAGCTGGGGTCGGAGGAGCCTTGGATGGTGAGGGAGAGCTTTGCCCAGGAAGTGGGGTTTGAACTGGTCTCTGAAGAACTCGAGTTCTCTCCCAGGGGAAGGAGGTCATTATAGAATGTGAAAGTGGAGGGCAGTGGAGGCTCAGAAGGGAGACTGCCAGCCATGGTGTGTTCTGGAAGCAGCCAGTGGTCAGGAGAGTATTGGGAAGGGGAGGAGCCTCGGCCCCCCCAGCCGGAGAGGAGCGCTGGGATCTCTCCCAGGGAGCATGTCCTTCTTTCTTCTGGACCTTCGCTATCCAAGGAACTTAGCTTATGTCATCTTCTCTCTGCAAATTGGTGCCCAGGAAAAGGGAGGAGGGCATCCGCACCATGCCTCAGGTTGCGGAGGAAACCAGTTCCCCTGGCCTGCTGGTGCCTCGACTCTCCCTGAGGAGAGACACCAGCAGAGGGCGGAGTCCAGCTCCTGGAGAGACAGTCTGGCCTGGGAGGGCTCCTCCTTCAGGCCTGGGCAGGGCTGTGTACATGCACACCCGTGCTCAGGCTAGTTGCTTGACACTTTGCCTGAGTATCTTCCAGAGCCTGGTACCTCTCTGGGTGCTGGGCACACAGCACGGAGCAAAGCAGGGGGAGTTCCTGCTTGTGTGAAGTTTGCATTCCAGAAGAAGACAGGTAGTAAACGCAGACCTGTAAACATATAATACGTCTGGGGTGGTAAGCTCTATGAAGAATAAAGCAGGGAAGGGGATGAAGGGTGGGAGCTAAATAGGGAGTTCAGGGAAGGCTTCTCCAAAGGGACATGTACAGAGACCAGAATGGAGGGAGTACTGCAGAGACCTGGGGGAGAACTTCAGACAGACAGGACAGCAGGTGCAAGGGTCCTGGGGTGGGAGCATGGCCATGCTAGTTATGTCCAAGGAACAGAGAAGGACCAGTATAGCTGGATCAGAGGGTTCCAGGGGAAGAGGCTGGGGAAGAGCAGGCTTGTAGGCCAGGATGGAGACTTTGGCCTTTACTCAGGGTGAGCTGGAAGCCATTGGAGGTTTGGAGCATTGGGGAAGTGTGGTCTGACTTCTACCAGGATCCCTCTGGCTGCTGTGTTGAGACGAGACTTGGGATGTAGACAAGGAGGTAGCTAGGAAAGTGTAGCAGGTAAGAGGTGATGGTTTGGACAGGGTGACAGCGGGCACATACACTGGCCAGATTTTGAAGGAAGAGCCAGTAAGATTTGCTGACGGTTTGGATGTGGAGGGGAGGGTGCTGGGCTCTCCACAGGCTCTTGGCGGGTGGCTGTAGGGCCTACGGGGCCAGCAGAGGTGGGCCAGCTCTGCCCCATCCTGCCCCGGGGGACTGTGGGCAGTCCTCTCCAACCTTCTGTCTCCTCCAGCCCACCCTCACCTCCACAGCTTCTGGTGGGGTGTGAGGAGTAAAGGAGAGGTGTCTGCAGGGGGTCAGTGCAGGCCCCTGCTAGGCTGCATTTGTTTCTTCTGTGCTAGCTCCTCAGGATGGCCTGTAGTCCTGTGTTTTGTTTTCGTTTTTAAAGATTTTTATTTATTTGACAGAGAGAGTACAAGCCGGGGTGGGGGTGACAGGCAGATGGTGAGGGAGAAGCAGACTCCACACTGAGTAGGGAGCCCGAGGCAGGACTCGGTCCTAGGACCCTGGGATCTCCACCTGTGTGGAAGGCAGATGCTCAACAGACTGAGCCACCCAGCTGCCCTGTAGTCCTGTTTGATCTGCTGTCCTGCCCTCCCTGAACCAGCTCCCTAACTGGTGACTGACCAGTGGCAGGACACAGGCAGCAGCCACCATCTTCCAGAGTCTTGGCCTCCTGCCAATCTGTGGAGTCTCCACTCACCTGGGCCTTATAGGGGTGACTTGACCCAGAACAGCCCCAGTCCTGGCCTGAAGCCATCCAACTGAGGCAGTCAGATCTCAAGACTGTGTCTTCCTCTAAAGAAGAGACAGGGGTGTCATCCTGGCTGATCCTTATTCGGTGATCACTCTGTGTCAGGGACTGTTCTAGGCCAGTGCATTTAATAAGCCGTTTAATCCTTACAGCACCTGTAGGAAACAGGTGCCACTGTTATCCTCACTTTACAGAGGAGAGAACTGAGGCACAGAGAGGCTCAGCCGTAGTAAAGCAGGAATCCAGGGTTTGAACCTTCTCCGGGCTTGGCCTTTCTCGGTTCTTTCTCAGTTCTTTCTCAGCTTCACTGATTCCTCCTGGTTTGTACAGAGATAGGGACCCCACTGGGAAGCCTCCATGGCCAGTGTGAGGCTAGTGCTCACATTTGCTGAGGAGTACGGAGTAAGGGAGATGTTGAGAGCCTGTGTCCACTGTCCCATCGGCCTCAAGAGAAGGTTTGGAGAAGCCACACGTCTCAGAGGTGTGGGTCATTTCTGGCTACTAATGAGGCTTGGTTCCTGTACCTGGAGACCAGGATAGCTTAGCTTTGCAGAGGAAGCTCTAGCTGGACCTGGCATAGTTTGGCTGGTTCTCTGTTGGAGGTCAGGGCATGTTAAAGGGCAGGGGGCCTCAGAGGGGACTGTGGCATCAGGGGCTAACGTCTGCTGAGCCTTTACTCTGTGGTTCCAGGCACTGTTCCAGGCACTTCACATGCATCGCTGTGTCTTTTGATGCCCCAGATAGCGGGGTCAAGACAGGTGTCCCCAGTGTCCTGTATAGCCTCTGAGGCTGGTACAGTGAGTACGTGGCACTGTTAAATTGTAGACTTGCCTCGGCTTGGGAACCCCTGGGAGCTGCAGGCCTTCCGGGTGTTGAGCGGCAGAGGTGGCTGGAGCTTCTGGTCTGGGCTGTGACTGAGAGCTGTCAAGGACCCCATCTGTGCCCTTGTCCCCTAAGAGCTGTGGAAATGGGAAACGAGGGGTGCCTGCAGCAGGTCCGGGCCCCAGTGGGAAGCTGTAGTGTTGGCGGTCGGCCCTAGCACTGCCCCTTAGAGCCTGTGCGGGGAGCCAGGACAGCCCCCGCTTCCTGCCACCGCCTGCACCCTGGGAATTCACCTGTGCCTGGAGCTGGAATGACATGGGCCATTCTTTTTTCTTTTCTTTCTTTTTTTTAAAGATTTTATTTATTTGAGAGAGTGAGTGAGAGAGCACAAGCAAGGGGGAGATGAGCAGCAGGCCGAGGGAGAAGCAGGCTCTCCGCTGAGTAGGGGGCCTGATGTGCGACTTGATCCCAGGATCCTGGGATCATGACCTGAGCTGAAGGCAGACCCTTAACACACTGAGCCACCCAAGTGCCCCGCGTTTTAACCATTTTTAAGGGCATGGTTCAAAGGCATTAACTATATCAGTGTTGCCTTTATTTAATGTATCGGAGGAAACTGAGTCTCATAAGGTTGTGTTTGCTCCAGAGTGCCCAGCTCATAAGGGCAGACTGAGACTTGAACCCTAACCTCGGAGTCCAGTTCTCTTTCAGCAGTGTCAGCTGCCTACTATTGTCTGGCCTGAGTCTGGGACCCTACCCGAAAGCCCCTCTTGCAGTCTGGCCAACAGTGGCATTTCCTGGGGTAAGAGAAGGCCTGGCAGGCCCTGGGGGCCCGTGCCTGCCCCTCTTCTTTGCCTCAGGAACTGAAAGAACTGGAGTAATCTGGGGTGGATTGCCTCCTCCTCCTCACCCCTCTTTCCCTTGCAAGCTGGGATGATAAAACCTCCAATTTCCTCGTCCCCTTCCCCAAGCCAGTGTAGCTAAGCTTCTCCTAAAACACAGGCCCTGTGAATGTCAAGTCTACAGCTAACCCCAGGGCGGACTCCTTTACCCCACGCGTCCTGTTCTGCGCCTGACGCCTGGTCAGGGGCTTGGGCGGAGCAGGGGGAGCTGCTTCCGGGGTCCCTGGTGGCAGCCCTGCTGTCTCCCGCCCACAGCACTCATTCCTGCCTCCCTCTCAGCAGGATGCTGGGCACGGTGGGGCGGAGGCCAGCTGCCACCTTCCACCCCCAGGGCCAGGGGACCAGAGCACAAGTGCTTTGGGGACCACTCAGGGGAGTTCCAGGCCGAGATGATTTCCGCCTCTTAGACTGGCAGGTGGCTTGATGAAGCCCAGAGAGCTTTTGAAGTCATCTGAGTGGGCAGTTTTCAAACTGGGCCTAAGGAAGTGCCCCTGGGGTAACCCTGGGGTTTGAGGAATGTCTGCCCAGGGGGACTGTCTGTGGCCACCTTCTGTGGCAAGACCCAGAGCAGTCCCATTTTTATTTTTTTTCTATTTTAGATTCTAAGTAAGGTTTTCTTTTCCTTCTTCCTTTTTCTTTTCCTTTCCCTTTTTCTTCTTTTCTTTTTCTCTTTCTCTCTCTCTCTCTCTCTCTCTCTCTCGTTCTCTAAGTTTCTCTTGCTTGAAGAAAAGGGTTTGAAAAAGCACTTCTCCCCTCAGATAAAGAAGCAGGGCCTTGGGGCACCTGGGTGGCTCAGTGGTTAAAGCGTCTGCCTTTAGCTCGGGTCATGATCCCAGAGTCCTGGGATCAAGCCTCGCATCAGGCTCTCTGCTCAGCAGGGAGCCTGCTTCCCTTCCTCTCTCTCTGCCTGCTTCTCTGCCTACTTGTGATCTGTCTGTCAAATAAATAAAAATCTTAAAAGAAAAAAAAAAAAGAAGAAGAAGCAGGGCCTTGGTGAGGACTTGCCGGGTTACTCAGGGTTAGTGGCTTCCCCAGGACTGGCGCTCAGGTCTTCATCCCTGACCAGTACTCCTTCTACTGTATGTGTTCTTTGGTTTCTGAGCAGCTTTCACGGTGGAGGGTGATGTAGAACCACTCCCCCACACCCCCTTTCTCTTGGCCAGCTGTCCCCAGCCCTGCCTGGCTTCCACGCACCCCTGCGTCTGGAACTCTCCCGGATTCCCCCAGCACCTTTGCTCTCAGCCCTCATCTGCGTCTCTCGCTTCACCGAGGACGTCTGCATGTGTGAGTGTCAGTGCCGCTGCTGCTCCCAGAGGAGGGGGGGTGGTCTCACACCAATCTGCTGCCACCCGGGTCCTGTCCCCAGGGAGGGAGGGAGGAAGGAAGCTGGGGACAATGCCAGACAAACTTGGGAGAAGCCACAGCACCCTGCAGTGAGATCGAGAAGAGGGAGAGGAGTGGATAGGGAAGCTCACACACACACACACACTCGCGCGCACGCACACACGGAGGAAGGGAGCGTGAGACCGAGCTGATGGCGGTGCAGACAGACTCACAGATGGGGGAGACTTGGGGAGGAAGACCCATAAAGATGGTCACAGGAGCGGGATACAGAGACACAAAGATAGAAAGGCGGTTTGGGAGAGAGACAGGAAGGAGGAAGAGAAATGGAAACAGGTCTGGCAGCAGACAAGAGAGCCATTAAAGAAACGGAAATGTCACCCACCCTGGAGCCATAGCCCTGTCACAGTGAGCGATGCACTGTGCGTTCTGTCTGCCACCAGGTCCAGCTGACGGATGTTGGGGGGGTCACATTGCCGGCAGCCTGTCACATCTCTCTGACCGCCTCCTTCCAGAGCTGGGCCCAGCTTTCCTTCAGTGCCCTCCACATGAGCCGGGCATGGCAACCCCAAGGGTGTGCTGTTGGGGGGTGGCCTTGTGTGGCTGCCTCTGCTGAGAACAGCCCACTCCTGTCCACTGGGGCTTGCATGGAGGCAGAGGGGTGGACACACTGGCTTGCTCAGAATCCCCTGCCAGTCACAGATGGGGAGCTTGCTCGGGACCTGATAGATTGAGGGGCCCCAGAAGGTAGTAGACATGACAAAGGTATGAGGGGATAGCAGATCGGGGCGGGGGGGCACTGGTTAGGTCTTGCCTTGTCAGGACCCAGAGACCGACATCCAGGGTTCTCCTCCCACTAGCCCCCAAGCCTGGCTCTCTGGCATGAGAGAAGATTCAGGGAGACTCTGACCGAGCCCCAGAAGCCTGGGCACCACCACACTGAGCCTGCTTCCTCTGGCTCTGGGCTAAGCCCCGGGGACAGGGCCGCTGCGGGCTCTTTGCCAGCACATGAGTGGAGCAGAGACCTTGGGTCTGAGGACCGCGTGGCCGGCAGGGAGTCCTCCAGGTCCCTGCCCTAGTGTTCGTAAGAGTTTCGGCCCGTGGCCACACAGGCAAGGGGTAGTTCGGGCCGTTGGCCCTTCAGTCTTGGCTGCCTGCTCTGTGAACTAGAAGGCCCCGTCCTGGCCTGCATGGGCCTGAAGCACAACTGTGGGCACAGGGTTCTGTGGGCAGTGGGGCTCGGGCCTCGCCTCGGGCCGTGGCTGGTTCTCTGTCGAGGTTCGACCCATGTCGCGGCAGCATGGCACGGAGCTGAGGACCAGGACACCCGCTGCAGTAGCCGCCAGCAGGCCGTCGTGCAGCCTTCCTGGGTGCCAGGCCCTGTGCTAGGTGCTGGGAGACGGCAGTGACTCGGCCGGGGGAAGCCCTGCACCCGGAGAGTTGGCAGAACAAGGACTAAGACGCTGGCAGATCGTGACAGGCTCAGGGTCCCTGTCATAGAGCAAGACTGCTGTCCCTGGGGGGTGGGTATGGGGCAGTTCTGAGGAGGAGAGGACTTTTTATTTTTTTTAAGAATTTTATTTATTTGACACAGACAGAGAGGGAACACAAACAGGGCGTGGGAGAGGGAGAGGCAGGATTCCTGCCAAGCAAGGAGCACAATGCGCGGCTTGATTCCATGACCCCCGGATCAATGATCTGAGCCGAAAGCAGACGCCCAATGACCAAGCCCCCAGGCGCCCAAAGGAGAGGACTTTAGAGCTGCTTGTTGGAAGGATTGGGGAGGGGAGAGCTAGGTACAAGGTCCCAAGGCAGGACCTGGCGGCCACACTGAGGGACCGAAAAGAAGGCCAGGGTGGCCGTGGGATGGGCTGTGGGGTGGTCCTGAGTCCTATCTGCCCTGTAAGAGGAGCTTCTGGAATAGCGGGTGGGGCCGCCAGGGCAGGGCCTGGGCTGGAGGGCTCTGGAAGGCGGGCTGTGATCAGTGTTTGGCAGACCTTCCTCTGCCTGTTTCGACAACTCTTTTCGCAGCAGTTGTCGCAGGGTAAGAGAGGCAGACTCACCCCGAGGGCTGGTTGTCACACCAGGGGAGAGGATAGTAGTGGGCCTGACGCTGGAGGGAAGGGACCAAGATGTCCTTCCTTCATATGGCTGTCCCGGCACACAGCACTCAGAGACGCTGCTCTGCTCTAGGAAGTCCCTCCCAGTTGCCATGGATTAGGGGGTGGGAGGGTAGGGCTGGCTGCTGGGAGGGAATGTGGCTTTGTGCTTGGCAAACAAAGAACAGAGCTTGGGGCCCTCTTCTCCTGGGGGGGGTGGGGGCAGGCCCGAGAGGCTGTTGACAGGACCAGAGGCTGAACCTCCAGCGGGCCTGGCAGGAGCAGGCTGTACCCTAAAGCCGCGGGGAGGACCCCAGAGCCCTCCAAGGGTGAACTGTGGGTTGCTGGGCTTTGCGGGGCAGGAGTTGGTGAGGAGGAATGAGAGCGAGAGGGACGCTCAACCCCCTCCAGCTCAGAAGTGGGGCTGCTGGGGAGAATTTGGGCTTAGAGGGCCCTGGGCCACCCTGGGGTTGGGATGTGAGGGGGACAGATGCGTTTGGGAGCAAACGGCGTTGGTGGGGGGGGTGCGCAGAGGGAAGGAGGTTAACTAACAGGACCTCCAGGCTCTCACCAGGCTGCCTAACCCAGCCACCCGCCTCCCTGCAGCCTTGCAGCTGAGGCCCCGCCTTCCCCCCCGTGAGGTGGGGGCCCATCAGGATGAACAAACTGTCTGGGGAGCTGGCCCGCGACTTGGAGCGCAGCCTGCCCGCCGTGGCCTCCCTCGGCTCATCGCTGTCCCACAGCCAGGCCCTCTCCTCGCACTTCTTCCCGCCCCCTCCGGAGAAGCGCCGCACCATCTCTGATGTCCGCCGCACCTTCTGTCTCTTTGTCACCTTCGACCTGCTCTTCATCTCCCTGCTCTGGATCATCGAGCTGAACGTGAGTGGACCGTGAGTGGACCCCAGACTGCACTGGGGGTGGGGGTGTCACCTGGGCCTTCCTCCAGCTGTAGCTGCCACTACAGCTACCAGAGGATGGTCTCTGGCGGGGGTTAGATTTCTCGGTAAAATGAAGAGTGGGAAGATAGGAACATCCGTTCTCATCTTCCAAAGAAAGGGGAGCTCCAAGAGCTGGAGAGTCATTGTCGAAGGTCCCTTAGCAAGTAGGTGAAGAAGGGCAGAGTTTGAACCCGGACCCTCAGGCTGCAGGGTTCACACCCTTGACCTCTGCGCCAAACTGCCCTCTAGTGGACACTCGTGAGGAGGGCGGAGAGATCCCAGTGGACGGTGCTGGTACGGTTGAAACCTTTGTCTTCTTTCTGGCTTCTGTTGCTCTCTGGCTCCATTCAGTCATTCCTTCATCCATCCACTCACTCAGCAGTTTTCAAAGCCTTGCTGCATCCGAGGCGCTGTGCTAAACGCAGAGGACACGGTGCAGGGCCAGCCAGTAAAAACTCCCAGTTCCTGGTGGTTCCTAGCTCCCTCTCCCCATTTTGGACACAACTCCAGTGCCCCCCAGTTTGGGCTCAGCAGCCTGGAGGTGGGGCCGCCTCTCAGTGCTGAGTCCACACCCTCCTCCTTGGCGTGCGGTGCCGGGCTAGCGGGCCATGGCACCTGACCTCCAGGCACTGACGGCCCCGAGCAGGACCCCACCACAGAGGCAGGAGCTGTGAGAACAAAGCTCCCAGGCTCCGTGGGTCTCAGTGTCTCCTCTGTATTCACTGCGGCATGTCAGTGAGGGACTCGGCTTCTCTGAGCCTTCCCTTGTTTTCCTTCTGCGGAGCGGGTCAGAGAGCCTTCCTCCAGGTCTCCAGCTCTGATGACAGGAAAACGACGAGTTTGTTGATGGAAGTGAGGAGTTCGGGGAGGGGCTGGTTTAAGGGTGAAAAGGACAAGTTTGAGGTGTGACAAGTGTTCAGGGAGAGGGCTCTGGGGGTGATTGTCCTTTGAGCACATAGATGAACTGGCACCTTCAACAAGATTGAGCCATGGGGGACCCTAGGGACCCTCTTTACCAGTGAGAAAGCTACGGCCCCATAAGATCCAGGGCCATTTGAGGAGCTTCTGATGTCTTAGGCATTCTTCCTTTTTAACTTTTTTTTTTTTTTTTTAAAGATTTATTTATTTATTTATTTATTTATTGGAGAGAGACACACACAGAGACCTGGGGGAGGGGCAGAGAGAATCTCAAGCCGACTCCACCCTGCATGTGGAGCCCAGCGTGGGGCTCCATCCCACAACCCTGAGAGCACGACCCCAGCCGAAACCAAGAGTCAGATGCTTGACGGACTGCACCTCCCCAGCGCCCCGGGAGGCATTCTTCCTTTTGAAGGTCCCAGCCAGCATCAAAGCAAGCACTAAAAGTTACCCACAGCTCTCATTCAGTATATATTTTCTTGCCAGCAGACAGCTGAAAAAATTTTGATAATTTTCCTTTTGAAATTATCTGAATGTACTGGGTACTGGGTAGAATTGCTCAGCAGTCCTCGTGCGTACTTGGGAATTCTTGCAAACTGAGAAGTCCGATCTCCAAATTGTTTTCAGATGTAATGAAAACTTCAGAATGCTGGGCTTAGCCGTTCGTCGAGTTAGCCATCATGTTTCACTTGATAGACATTCAATTAAAAGGTGATTAATTTTTGGTTTTGTGGCTTTATTTTCATGTTTTGAAGCATATATGTTTTTAGTTCTTGAACAGGCCGGGCGTTGCCCAGTGGCTACAAGGGCCCCAGAAGGGTCTTACGGCCAGAGACTGGCAGGGGTCAGGGCTTGGCTCCCCTGAGTCAGGACACCATCGCCATCAGCACCTGCACGTGCCCAGGCAGGGGGAGACCTCTGAGGGGCTGCAGCTCTTAGGGCTCGGAGGAGCTGTGGAGCCCAAGAGGAGGGCCAGGCTGGGGTGGGAGGATGTCAGTGTGGGGGGTGGCATGTGAGACTCTACGGGGCTCAGGGGAGTCTTGAGGTCAAGATGCACAGTGGGCGGGGCGCCTGGGTGGCTCAGTGGGTTAAAGCCTCTGCCTTGGGCTCAGGTCATGATCCCAGGGTCCTGGGATAGAGCCCCACATTGGGCTCTCTGCTCAGCGGGGAGCCTGCTTTCCTCTCTCTCTCTGCCTGCCTCTGCCTACTTGTGATCTCTTCGTCAAAAAAAAAAAAAAAAAAAAAATCTTTAAAGATGCACAGTGGGGATGTTCAGAGGTGTTCATGTGTCAGCGAGGGGGCTGCCTGGGCTACTGGCTTCTGCTCTAAGCACTGCAGTCACCTGGGAGCTTCACAAAGATTCCAGACGCTCAGCTCGCTCTGGGATTCAGACTCAGGGTTCTGAACATCTAGATGTCAGTAAGCACCCCCTGCACACCTCAGTTTGGGTCACCTGCTAGGAGATTAGAAGCTCTCGTCTAGGTGGTCATGAAGGGTCCTCACTTTGCAGGCTCCTGGGCTTCATTTCCCAGAGTCCTCTTGTTTCCTCCCTTCTGCAGGGGGCTGGCGGAAGCTGAGGCCTGTCGCCCCGTCCCTCCTGAGAAATCAGGCTGCATCCTGGCTCTCAGTATCTGTCCAGATCCTCTCCCTCCCCAGCCAAGGTGTCGAGTCCCATCGAAAATATATGGGTGGCTGGGGCAGGGACGAGTCTGCTCGCTCTCTGTTGCTAGCCGTTCCTTCTAGCAGCCTGATGGATTTTGCCCATTAAGCACAAACCTAATCAATTGATTTGCCACCTGGGGCTCTGTCTGACACCACTGCCCACCCCCGGTCCCCATCACCCCAGATGGACAGTTGGCTGGGAAGATGAAGCACCATAGTGGAGAGGGGGAGATGAGATTATGTGAGAGGCAGGCTCCCAGCACCCAGTCAGCCAGCCCTACCTGCCTGCATGGGGACTGTTGCCTCCCCTGCACAGCTCCGAGGCCCCCCATGCCTCCTCCTCCCTGGGCAGCGTGCCCACAGGTGTCCATGCTGGAGCCAGGCCCTGGCCATCCGGGTTGCCCCGGTGCTTGGAGGAACGAGATTAGTGCTGGGGTCTCAGGTCCTCCCTTGGTGCTTCGGGGCCCTCCTTGGGCAGTGGCTTATCACTCCGCCTGCTTGCTCGCTGTTCCCAGAGGTGAGGCACCCCTGGGGACTTGGTTCTGCCTACAGAGCTGCTCGTATCTTCCTCTTTCAGACCAACACAGGCATCCGGAAGAACCTGGAGCAGGAGATCATCCACTACAACTTTAAAACGTCCTTCTTTGACATCTTTGTGAGTGGACTTAGGGAGGGGGCCTTCGGGGGCAGCGGAGGTGCAGGGATGTGCCTCTGGCTGGGTTCTCTTGTTCCTGCAGCACACATCCTAGTCTGATCGGGGACACTTGGCTCCCACCCTCAGGGAGCTCTTCCTAAATAAGGCCCTCCCTTCAGAGAGCCTCAAGGGTGAGGGAGAAGAGTAGACCCCTGTCCAAGAAGGTCACATCCGAGTCATCCCGCAAGAAACACTGACTCAGTCGTTCTCTCCTGAGGCATCACACCCCATGTAGAGGGAACGTGGGGGAGCGGGACGGACGGGGAAGTCAACCTTCAGCAGGAGCAGGGGGCATTGGCTAGCCCATGATGGCTTGTGTGTCCCCTGCCCGCCTCCCCACCAGGTCTTGGCATTCTTCCGCTTCTCGGGACTGCTCCTGGGCTACGCGGTGCTGCGGCTTCGGCACTGGTGGGTGATTGCGGTAAGATGGCCCTCTCCTGGCAGCGTGTGGGCCCTGGCGGGGCTGGTGTGAGGGGCAGCGTGGCAGAGGACTCACTCCCCAGCTCGCTTTCCCTCTCTCCCTCCTTCCCTCCCCTGGGCAGGTCACGACGCTGGTGTCCAGCGCGTTCCTCATCGTCAAGGTCATCCTCTCCGAGGTCAGTGGCTCACGGTCAGGCTGGTCTGGTGGGCCTCTCACCAGAGGGAGGGATGGGCTTCTCCCAAGAGGGGACCCATTCTCCGATTTGGGGCATCTGTCCCTGTTGTCAGGTTGGGGTGAGGGGGAATCCTGTCCTTGATATTTCCAAGGGAGCATCTTCACTGGCTTCCTCCACCTGTCCCTCTGCAACCCCAAGAACAAAAAGTTCCTCTGCCAGCCTATCCTCAGTTTATCCTGCCGCAGAATTCATTAAGCCACCTCAGAGGCACGTGCCACACGGGGTCCCCAAGCAGCCGGGCCCAGGAGTGGGGTGTGTGCCACAGTTGGTAGCCCCAAGAGAAGACTCTGCATTCGGGTGACCCTCTGCTGTGGAGCTCAGCCCCCTCCCTCCACAGCTGCTCAGCAAAGGGGCATTTGGCTACCTGCTCCCTATCGTCTCCTTTGTCCTTGCCTGGCTGGAGACCTGGTTCCTTGACTTCAAAGTCCTGCCACAGGAGGCCGAGGAGGAACGATGTGAGTCCTGGGGAAGGAGTGCAGGGAGGGTCATTGCAGCCCCAAGAGTGGAGAGTTTCGGGCATGAGAGCCAGTTCGGAGCTATCTTGGCAACTCTGAACAGCCTCCCGGACGGAGCCTGAGGGTGAGCTTGGAATGGGGGGACCCCAGGCTGCTAAGGCATGGCTGTCCTTGTTCTGGGACAATGGCTGCCTGTGTCTGCTCCCCCAGGGTATCTTGCTGCCCAGGCTGCTGTCGCCCGTGGACCCCTGCTCTTCCCTGGTGCTCTGTCCGAGGGCCAGTTCTATTCACCCCCAGAATCCTTTGCAGGTGAGGGCCAGTGGGTGAGAAACTCCTTCAGCGAGGGTATTCATCAGGAGCGGGTTGGCTGGGTCTCTTTATTCTGTTCCTTCTCTCAGGTCCTTGGGGAAGGCGAGCACCCCTCTCCCTATCTGTCCCCCCGCAGTCTTGTACCCCTCCACCTCCTCACAGTCTGTTCCCACTCCTTCCTGTTGTCATCTGTGCTTATTTTCCGAAGGGTCTGACAATGAATCCGATGAAGACATTGGGAAAAGAAGCTTCTCTGCCCAGGTATTTGGCTCCCTGCTCCCACCCGATCTTTGGAGTGGGCAACCCCCCCTGGAGAAGGTGCCAGTGCTGGGCTCAAGCCGAAGTGGGAAGGGGCTTCCCCGAAGAGGGTGGACCTCAGGCAGCCCGAGTGCCAATCAGTGTACCCCTGAGTGTCTGCCTCACCGTCAGTCAGGCCTGCTGGGCCGGCTCACACCTGGGGCCCAGAGGGGAGCGGTTCAGCCATAGCACCTGGGGCCCCCACGGGGCCCGAGAGACAAACCCAGACTCTGTGGGTATGGAGTATGTGGAGAAGGAACTGGCCACAAAGCAGGTGGTGGGCGAGCCCCAGGGTGAGTCCTTCCTGCCTCTTCTCCTGGGCCAGGAACGGGAGTACATCCATCAGGGGAAGGAGGCCATGGCGGTGGTGGACCAGATCTTGGCTCAGGAGGAGAACTGGAAGTTTGAGAAGAACAATGTAAGGAAACTCTCTCCCATCTGACCTGCCCATGTGGTATTGAGAGTTTTTGCTTGCTTTTCTGAGGCCCAAGAAGCCCAGGGATGGCCCAGGTTGGAACCCTATTCCTGTGCCAGGAGAGGGGGCTGAGCCCCCGGGGTCGCTGCTTAGCAGGAGGTGGGGCCGGACTGGATGTTTCCACTGCGCCCTCCTCTGACTGCTGCCCTGCCCGCACCCATCCGTGGTCCCCTACTGCCCTCCGCACTCAGGGGGAAGCCATGCTTTGGCCGTGATCTGGGTGTCTTGTTTCATGAGCAGAACCATATTCTCTAAAGAGATGGCTGTGAGCTTAGAGAATGGGGACACGTCCCTGTCCCTGTGTGTGGCCATTCCCTCTGGCGGCCCAGGATGGCCTGGAGACATGGGTCATCGCAATTGTAACTGCAGCTGTGCTTCTGTCCTTGAATGTGACAGCAAAAGCCTTTCTCTCCTTGTTGCTGGATGTTTGTCAGAACCACTGTTTTTTTACCGGCTGCCGGAATATCACTGAACTCCTGGAGTTTTCCACCCTGAGCTGTTACAAAGCTGCCCTGTTGGGGCGCCCATCCCTTCACCACTGGCCCACTCTACCTGCCCTCCGCCCACCTCCCTGTCCCCATTCTGTCTCTACCGTAGGAGTACGGGGACACTGTGTACACCATCGAAATTCCCTTTCACGGCAAGACCTTCATCCTGAAGGTGAGGGAGAGAAGCAGGGGTCCTGGAGGCTCCTGGTCTGTCTGAGGTTTCAGCAGGGGGCTGAGGGGCCTTCTGGCAGGTTTCTTCCCACCAAGAGGGAAGGGCTACTGTGCCCAAGCACATCTGGCCCCGCTCAGCTCTCTGCCCACCCTGTCCCAGACCTTCCTGCCCTGCCCTGCCGAGCTGGTGTACCAGGAGGTGATCCTCCAGCCCGAGAGGATGGTGCTGTGGAACAAGACCGTGACCGCCTGCCAGGTGAGCCAATTGGGCCCAGCCTGGCCACCCCTCAGGGCAGAGCGACACGGCAGGGCAGGTACAGTCATCCCCCAGCATGACCATGTCCTCAAACTGTCCTGTGCCTCAGCTTCCCTGTCTATAAAATGGGATGATGGTAATGGCACCTTCTGGAAAGGGAGTGCACAGACAGAGCTCAGCCCAGGACCTGGGAGTGGCTGTTAGTAAAGGGACCTGGGCAGAGAAGAGGCTGGTCTGGGGGTTCCCTGAGGTTCTGAGACCCTGTGCTTGGGGTGTTCCTGGGCTGGGCTGTACCTCACATCTCCTCTGATGGCCTTTAGATCCTGCAGCGAGTAGAGGACAACACTCTCATCTCCTACGATGTCTCTTCGGGGGCCGCGGGCGGGGTGGTCTCCCCCAGGTGAGCCCCACCAAGCCCCTCCTCTCAGGCAGGACTCCTGCCCTTGCATCCTGGGCCTGGCTCCCTGCCCATCTAACCCTCCCGCCCCCAGGGACTTCGTGAACGTGCGGCGCATTGAGCGACGCAGAGACCGCTACCTGTCCTCGGGCATCGCCACCACCCACTGCACCAGGCCCCCTACACACAAATATGTCAGGTGAGCCATCCCGGCTGGCCCGTCCCCTGGTGGCTTTGAGGGCAGGGTAGGGGACCATGTGGACCTCTGGGCACTTTGTCCTGCCAAGGCCACCTTCCAGCCCCCTGTCCTGCTGGGCTCTGCCCCTCCCAGCTCCTAGGCCCCGCTAATCTGCTCTGCCTCCTGGAGACTGGGGGATTAAGGGCTGGAACCACACGGCCTTCCAGGGCAGCTCCAGGGACGGCCCAAGGCCAGGGAGCAGTCCAGAAAAGGGGGCTGGGAGCCACGAGGTGGCGCTCGTCCAGGAGATCTGAGCTGAAGGCTCGGTGTCCTGGAGCTTTACCTCCTTGCTGCTGCCCTGCCTCCCCCCACCCACCCACCCAGACTGCTCAGAAGTCCCCACGGAGGAAGAGACATTTCAGTCTTCCTGTCCCACGTCTTGGGGCATCCTCCAGGTCTCAGGCTGTCACCCTAGACCCCAGTGCTGCAGCCAACCTTCTTCCCGATTTCCCGCTCTCCCCGTCCTTCTTGGGGTTCCACAGAGAGCACTGGGCGATGAATATGAGATTTGACACACCAGACCCACGGGTGACCAGCGGGCCTCTTTCTGCGGAGTGGGCTTGAGCATGCTCAGGGGGGCTGTGGGGGAACGGCCCAGGGACGGGTTGTGCCCTGCCCTCCTCCTGGGAAGGTGCCCCCTCCGGGATCCCCCCAGCACTGTACTGCGAGCTGATTTGAGAAATGCGAGCAAATGCACGCAAGGCCCACCCCTCCCTTTCCTAGAGGACCTGCACAGAGAGGGTGACGGCTGCCACCAGGGGTGCGCAGACATCCGCAGGCTATAGAAGGGGGAGCTGGGCCTCATAAGGTGCAGGTGGAGGACTGTATCCTGTGGCCTCCGGGATACCTGTTCTGGGCCCTACTCAGGCAGAGTGGCAGTGGCTAGCTAGACCAGTAGCTCCCTTCCATCCTTCACCCCAGCCCATGATGGGCCAGGAATGGGGTGTGGGGTGAGGTCAGAGGCCTTTCCTGGCTCCAATGTGCCCCCCTAATTGTGCTTTTCTCATAGGGGAGAGAACGGTCCTGGGGGCTTCATCGTGCTCAAGTCAGCCAGTAACCCCCGAGTCTGCACCTTCATCTGGATCCTTAATACAGATCTCAAGGTGGGGGTGCTGGGACTCTGCTGGGGGATCTTGGGAGCGGTCACCTGTCACACTCAGGACCTCACCTACTCTGTCTCCTCTCTTATGCTCAAATTGGGGACCGGGTCAAGATGTTCTCCCAGGTTGCTGGAGGGACTGTACATGCCCTCACTTCTCTGGGCCCCGCAGAGCGGTGGCTGGCTGCCAAGCCGGCCCCTCCTGGGTGTGTTTGTGTGGCCAGAGCCAGGAGCCGGCACAGTGTGTTCTTCCTGCCGGGGGAGGCGGGGTGGGGGGCGGTTAGGCTGCCTTCCAGAGCTGCACCTGCACCTGCAGCTCTGACCCAGGGGAGCCCCCTCCCCCCACTGCTGCTGGCTGAGGGCGGGCCTTCCCGAAACTTCTTCCCACCTTCCCGCAGGGCCGCCTGCCCCGGTACCTCATCCATCAGAGCCTCGCGGCCACCATGTTTGAATTTGCCTTTCACCTGCGGCAGCGCGTCGGAGAGCTGGGGGCCCGGGCGTAACTGTGCCCCCTCACCACCCTGCAGGGCAGGGTCCTGTCACCACAGCCTTTAGAGCCAGAAAGGGGGCCAGCAGGGCTTCCCGGAACCCACAGAGGACCTGGCCTCAAGCACTAGGAAGGAAGACGTTTCCTCTTGGTGCAGCCCCTCGGGCCCTGGTGCCACTGTCCTCCATGCTTTGCTGTGCCTGGGAGCCATGGCCGTGAGCAAGTTGTGCAGTCAGGCACCCAGGTGCCAGGGCTCTGCCACCAAGGCCAGTGGGGTCTGCTCTGCTGATGTTTACGCAGTGACTGGCCTTGCCTTCAGGAGGACTAGATGCAAGATGCCCCTGCCTGGCCCGGGGCAGGATCTGGAATGGAAGGGGCAGACCTGGTGGGAGAACACCAGGGCCCCGAGCAGGATGGAGGTCAGGGCGGCCTGGTCACCTACGTTCAGGTGCAGGAGCCCCTTCATCTGCCTGCTCTCTCGTCATGCTTTTTTAGGATTATTTAAAAGGTCTGGGACCTTTTTCCCCATGCACTTGTCGGGGAATGGGTGGCAGGTGGGGTCGGTGGGTGCAGGCAGTGAATGTCTGCCGCTCCCGGTTTCTCTCCCTCCCCCAGGGTTCCTTGGGGACCTTTGTAATTTGAGCCAATTATTAAAAATGGACTTAAAAAAAAAAAAAAACGGAAAGAAAAGCAGCCCCTCCTTCCTGGCCTCTAGCGGGAAGGGGGCAGCACCGTGGAGGGGGCGACAGAGCCCGACCGCTCTCACACCCTCTCACACCCTTCTGGAGCTGGCAGGAGGTCAAAGCAAGGCGGGGTCCCCGGTCTGGGAGCCCCCTGCTTTCCTGACTGGTCCAACTGGACAGATGACTGGTCAGAGGAAAATGCCCCAGCCCTCAGCCAGGCCTCCTGGGAGGGAAGGTCAGTGGAAGGTCTCCTGCCCAGGAACTTGGGGGAGGTGGGAGTGGCCCGGCAGCATCTGTGGCAGGCCGTGACTGTCCTTGGGATCCCACAGCCAGTCTGGGAGTGGGGCCTGGGCTTCTGGGTCACTGAGGCACCTCTGGGATCTCTGTTTCTCTGGCTCCACTCACCTGCCTCCTCTGCCCCAGCACACTCGCCAGGGGCAGCACAGTGGGATCACAGGCAACGGCCAGAGCAGTGCAGGGCCACCGCCATCCCAGCCATCCCTGCCCTCCCTCCCTCCTCCCTCTATCCCTCCTCCCTCCCTGCCTGCAGGCATCGGGGGGCAGCTCAGCTAGCTTGGAGCCAGGACATGGGCAGGGCATCCTAGCTTGGTCTGGCCAGGTGCGTGACCCTGGGCAGATCTTCTCTAGGCCTCTGTTTCCTTTTTTGTCAAGACGAGACTCGTTATGTCGGACGGCTGTCCTGAGATTAAAGCAAGAATCAGAGCTTGCTTCAGTAATCAAGAGGATGTGGTTCTGCCCTGGGTGGGCACCTACGGGCCTTCCCAGCTGCTGGGTGCTCTGCACCTCCCGCAGGGTCTCATCTCAGCTCCTGTATGGCCTATTCCTGCGCCCTTTGCTGTGTCTGTCTCCTCGGCGATGACCCATCCTCCCCCGCCCCATGCCCAGCGCCCCATGTGCCAGCTTCCTGCACCGTGAGCTGTCCCCCTTGGGTGCTGGCTTTCCCAGCAGCTGTACTGCTCCCCTGGAGAGCCAGGCCCCTCCCAGGTGGCCCAGTAGAGCTGCTCAGGACTTTGTGGCCAGAAAATGGGGCTCAGAGAGGGGCAGAGGTTGTTGCCCCATGGGCACGGAGGCTTATTATGGCTGATTTGGGGGCAGAGCCAGATCTGACTGCCACTCATCAGAGCCCCTGGGTTTGCATTGCACCTGCCCTGGAGTGTCGCTGGGGACAGAGCCGGGGGCCGCCTCCCACATCTCTTTCCACCCTGACTGGCCACTGGGAAGCCATTTCTCTGACTTGTGGCCACCGGAAAGGAAAGCATCTGGCAAACGCTCATGCCTGGGGTCCCAGGTGTGGAGCTAACCAAGTCCTTTTCTGCCAGTGCAGTGGTGGCCATTGAGGACCAGGTCTTGGTGCAGATCCCGGGGGCTTTGCCCTTGGTCCCAGGCAGAGGAGAGCTGTGGGAGCAGGACCCGATGGCCTGGTACAGAGCCCAGAGAGGGCCTCAATTCCTGCCGCTGCCCACTCTGTTTACAGACAGGCTGCTGCCCTCCCTGGGCGAGAGGGAAGGGGTGGGGCAGAGAGCAGATGCCAAGGTGGCACGAGGCTGGGCATGTGCCTGGTCTCAGATGGTGTCAAAGGAGTGTCACACACCTGGAGGTGTCACTCTGAGGACCTCTGCCCCCAGTGGAGCATCTTGATCTCTTGAGAAGCTGACTGCTGACCCCAGGCGGCGGCTGGAGCCCAGGGACCCCCACCCCCACCCTGGGCCGAGAGTCCCATCGGTGAGCCTTGGCTCTGCTTATAGCATCTGACGCCAGAGGGGCTGAAAATAGCCCCTGGAGGAGGTGGAGGAGGGGGCTATTTAAAGGGCCTGGGAGGAGCAGAGCTGAGACCCAGTGAGCACTGATCATGGCCACTGCAGAGCTGATCTGCCAGGTGTCCGAGGAGGACCGTGAGCGGCGAGAAGCCTTCTGGGCTGAATGGAAGGACCTGACGCTGTCTACGCGGCCTGAGGAGGGGTGAGTGCCATGCAGCTGGGAATCCCCTCTCCCCAAGAACACCCCTCCTGAGCCCCAGGGGATCAGAGCACAAAGCCCTGCAGAAGTTTCTGGGGAGTGGGGACTAGGAGGGTCCCAGTAGGGAGAGTGGAGTCACTCTGCACCCCAGGACCCGGCAAGCCCCAGGGAGCCTTCTGCCCCGCTCAGGACTGGAGGGTAGCACATCTCAGGAGCTCGGTACCACCGTGCCCTCTCCTCCCCAGTTGCTCTCTGCATGAGGAGGACACCGAGCGGCATGAGACCTACCACCGGCAGGGCCAGTGCCGGGCGCTGGTGCAGCGCTCTCCCTGGTTGGTGATGCGGATGGGCCTCCTAGGCCACGGGCTGCAGGAGTATCTGCTGCCCTACCAGCGTGTGCTGCCACTGCCCATCTTCACCCCCGCCAAGATGGGTGCCGCCAAGGAGGAACGCGAGGACACCCCCACCCAGCTGCGGGAGCTGCTGGCACTGGAGACAGCCCTGGGTGGCCAGTGTGTGGAGCGCCAGGACGTGGCCGAGATCACCAAGCAGCTGCCCCCTGTGGTGCCTGTCAGCAAGCCCGGCGCCCTGCGTCGCTCCCTGTCCCGCTCCATGTCCCAGGAAGCACAGAGAGGCTGAGACAGATGGTGACTCGGGCTCTAATGTGCCTGCCGTGGGCTGGGCCCTTCCTGGCTAGTACCATGGAGGGGAGCTGCTGGCCATGGACGCTTTGTAGTTTGCCCAGAGTTGGGGGCTAGGGGAGGAGGGAGCCAGAGGCCAGGATGCCTGGGTCCCCTGAGTTCCCAAAGGGAGGGGAGCAAAGACAGTGGGCACAAAGGCTGGAGAGCTGGGGGCTGGCACAGCCAAACATCCCCAGCCCCAGGAAAAAGGACAAAAGATGCTGGTGAGGACAGAGGTCCCTGAGGGGAGTGACCCTGGTCCAGGCTCCAGCTTCAGAGAAGGACGAGGAAAAGGGGATCTGGAATGCTCTAGGAAGGAGGCTTGGAGGAGACTGGAGTGAGAGGGATGTGAGGAAGGCAGAGGCAGAGTGGAGCCCCCAGCATCCTCTGTTAGCGCTGCAATAAATGCTCAGTTGTGTTCCAGACTTTTCTTGTTCCAGTCTCTTTCCTTGTGGGGGCCAGCCCATTGGTGTCCACTACCCCCCCCACCCATGCTCACTTCTGAGAATAAGCCTTGCAACTGAGCTAAATATGGCAGAGCTAGTGGGTACACTCCATGCTGGGTGGGGGTGGGGGAGACGGGACAGAGCTGTAAACAGGGTGTCTGTCCAGCATGGGTCTGCTGTCAGTGCCTGGCCTCTGTGTTCAGTTCCCTGGCACTGGGCAGTGCCCAGCAGGCCAGCTGGCATCCAGGGCCTGCTTAAATTATTTCATGGAGTAGATGGAGGGGGCTGGCACCAGGACTGTCCTTGGCTGTACCTAAGGGTGTGAATGGGGTCACTGACCCCAAGGCTGACCTACGTCTCAGACCTGAACCCAGATAGAATCAATCCTTGGCGGGGGTCAGGCACTCTACCCTCCCTGCCCAGGGAGCCCAGGGTGGGTTGTGGCAAGTAGAGGCTCAGGTTATTGTCTGTGACCCCCACAGCTGCTGTGACTCCTGTCCCAATCTGGTCAGCTGGCTCAACAAGGAGACACGTTCCCCTTGGGACAAGGTGGGGGGCCAGGGAAGGCACACAGGTGAGGGCACAGAAGAGGCTAAGGGCCCATCTGGACAGGGGCTGGTAGCCTCACCCGGGCAGAGCAACAGTGGACTGGCCTGGAGCGTTCCAACTCCAGGAAGACCACGGAGACGGCCCCATGGAATCCACCTCCCATCTGGGGGAATAGGAGGGAAGACCCTGGCATCTTGACCTGTAGTGCCAAGCAGGACCTGCAGACCTGGGCTGGCCCCCTCCCCAAGAGGGGAATGCAGTGTGGGCTGGGGAGAAGAGGGGTCAGAGACCCCAGACTGATGTAACCCTAAGTCCCTTGGTGCAGAAAGCCCAGCCTGCGCTCTCTGGGGCCCGGGGACACGGGGAGAACGCCTGCACCCTTTGCCCTCCCCACCGTCACACTACCCGGACAAGGCCGTGGCCAGAACGACCCGAGCCTTCTGCTCTAGGAAGCCCCCAGATAAGCGGCTCCCAGCCCGCAGGGGCCGCGGGGAGGCCCTGCTGTTCCGCTGGTTAAGTGCATTAGCTTCGCTCACATCCCCTATCTCGGGTGCCATCGGCCGGGCGGGGCTGGAGCTCCGCTCTGGGGCCCCCAGGCAACCGCGACAGAGGCCAGAACGGACTGTCCTTTCCGGGGTGGGGGTGGGGGTGGAGGGCCCTGGGGGACAGGGGTTGGTAGGAAAGGACGGAAAAGGGCTGGAGGAGGGGCGACGGGGGCGGGGGGTGCAGCTGAGGTGACCTAACCAGGGAAAGGTGTGAATATTGGACGGGATGTCCCCGAGGAAGGAGAGCCCGGGGCGGGGGCTGATTCGAACCCTGGCCAGAGAGAAGGGGTGGGGTGGTGGGGGAAGCGGGTGAATGAATGGCTGGGGAGCCGGCGGAGAGCGACGGGAGGAGCTGCGGTCCGGGGTGGGTGTGGGGGAGTCAGGGATCTAAGGGTCCTGGGGGCACGGAGCTGGCTTGGACCAGGTCCGGTGAGGCAAAGGGGGGCGGCGGGAGCAGCTGCGGGGCCGGGGCCGGGGGGGTGGGGGTGGGGTGTGTGGCAGGCAGGCCCGGGCCGCCCCCCACGCGCCCCGAGTGTCTGCTGCTCGGACACTAAGGGAGATGGATGGGGTGGGGGAGATGCAGCGCGGAGCCCCGGGCTGCTCCTGGCGCGGCCGCCACCCCCGCAGCGGAGGGTCGGGCGGGGAGTCGCGCAGCAGATAAAGGGGCAGCGAGGCGAGAGAGGACAGCGCGGACGACGGCGGCGGCATGAGCAAGGCAGACCCGAAGCCCGCTGCGGGCATGGCCCCGGACTCGGACCCGGGCCCGGCGGCTGTCGCCTCGGCCTACCAGCGCTTCGAGCCCCACGCCTACCTCCGCAACAACTACGCGCCCCCTCGGGGGGACCTGAGCCTCCCGGATGGCGTGGGGCCTTGGAAGCTGCGATGCTTGGCGCAGACCTTCGCCACGGGTGAGCGCAGGGAAACTGAGGCCTGGAGGACAAGAAGGCATCGGGGAGCTAAACGGGGATACGTGCGCGAGCCCTATGGGAACCAAGAAACAGCGATAGGTAGTTAAGAGGCAAAAATAGAAGAGGAAAAGAAGCAGTATCTCTTAGGGCGCAGAGGAGAGACCCTCGTAGAGGGCATTGGGAGGTGAAATAGCAGATGCAGGAAAGAGACCCCAGAGACCTCCGGAGACAGAGAGGGAGGCGGAGATGGGAGAGGGAAGAGAGGCCCCTGGCCGAACTGCCAGGGACCTCAGGACTTCCCCACCTAAGCCTCACAGGTAGAGACAGTCATACAGATGTGGAACCGAATCTCAGAGGGGTTCAGTCCCTTTCCCAAGGTTGGCCAGTCGGCGTCAGGGCCAGGACTCAGACCCAGGTTAGCTAATGCTTTTTCCAGAGAGAGGCACACTTCTGGAGGAAGGGAGAACAACTGGGAGAAGCTGGTGAGGGAGGGAGGGACTGAGGCGGGGGAGCCTGGACAGGGCTGGCACAGGACCCCCCTCCGCTGCCCCCCACTCCAGGTGAGGTGTCAGGACACAGCCTCATCGACATTGGTTCGGGCCCCACCATATACCAGCTGCTCAGCGCCTGCGCCCACTTTGAGGACATCACCCTGACAGATTTTCTGGAGGTGAACCGCCAGGAGCTGTGGCTCTGGCTGCGGGAGGAGCCAGGAGCCTTCGACTGGAGCACCTATAGTCGGCACGTCTGCCTCATTGAGGGCAAGGGGTAAGGGGGCTGCCCGTGCGGCACGGGTGGGGGGCAACCGAGGACTGAGCATGGGGTGGCCCTGAGCCCTGGTCTTGCCCCGGCACAGGGAGTCCTGGCAGGAGAAGGAGCTCCAGCTGCGAGCCAGGGTGAAGCGGGTCTTGCATATCGATGTGCACCAGCCCCAGCCGCTGGGTGCTGGGAGCCCGGCGCCCCTGCCTGCCGATGCCCTGGTCTCTACCTTTTGCCTGGAGGCCGTGAGCCCGGACCTTGCCAGCTTCCAGAGGGCCCTGGACCACATCACCACCCTGCTGAGGCCTGGGGGGCACCTCCTCCTCATCGGGGCCCTGGAGGAGTCATGGTACCTGGCTGGGGAGGCCAGGCTGGCCGTGGTGCCCGTGGGAAAGGAGGAGGTCATGGAGGCCTTGGTCCGCAGCGGCTATGAGGTGCGGGACTTGCGCACCTACGTCATGCCTGCCTGCCTTCAGACAGGGGTTGACGATGTCAAGGGCATCTTCTTCGCCTGGGCCCAGAAGAAGGTGGCAATGTGATGGCCCAGTGCACCCAGATCCCCTGTGATGTGAGGTGGCACAAAATAAAGAAGTTCCTCCTGCTGAGCATGAGCTTTGTCTGTGGCTCTCTCTGGGCTTGGGGGGCTGTGGAAGCCACCAACCCTAGCCTTTTTTTTCCAGAAGCTTCCATGACAGTAGGCTTCTTTACCACTCATTCTTCCCAAACTAAGGAAAGCCAAGGCCAGAGGGAGCTCGTTCAGCATCTGCTGTGTGCCAGGCACACTCGGGCCTCACACTCAGCAGGTCCTGTTGTCTTGTTTGCAGGTGAAGCTAAGAAAGGTTAAGTAGCAAACAGCAGCAGAGCCTAGTTTAGACCAGAAGGGAAGGAGAGAGTACAGGGGGAGGGAGTGACAACCAGGCACCAGTTCCCTCCCCCAGAGCACTCCCCCCAGCTCTGCATCTCCTCCCCCATCCCCACCCCCACGTGCCTAGGTAGAGACCCCACATGCCTACTGCCTCCAGCCAGCTGTGTGGTCCTTCCCTCCGGCCCACACTACTCACACAAAGGAGCTAAACAAGGGTAGGTGAGGCTGAGAATTGGTTTATTAAGAATGTCCCTTGCTACCCTCCTATCTTAAAATAGTTCTCAATATCAAAAGAAACACAGGCCACCCAAGTCTGCCTAGCACAGCACCTCTACACCCCAGGGAGGGACAAGGGGGCTGGGAAAGAACAAGAATCCAGATTCCCTGCTCCAATCACAGAGACTGCCTTTGGATGGAAAGTTTCTGGAGCTCCACATGGTATCCTTGTGGAGCAAGAATGTACTCGGGCTGCTGGCAGCTAGCAGGGGTCACCTTTACTGGGGTACAGATACAGCATGGCCCCTGCCTGCCTCTGGGAAGGCCAGAAACCAGACCCAGCCACAGGCCTTCGCCGCTCCTCCCTCAGATTGCCCCCCAAGGTCCAGGCTGTGACAGAGAGGCTTAGCAGGGAGGGCATGGGGAGAGGGGGAGGCCAACCAAGCCTAGGAGAGGAGACGGACAAGAAGGCTGGAGAGGCCTCCAGAGGGGCTGGTTCTGGAGGGTGATTTGAGTTGTGTGCGGGTCCTCTGAGATCTGGACGGTGACTGTAAAGTGGGGGCAACAGACAGGAAGACACACATACAGTCTGGACAGCTGAACCCCACCAAGCCAGCCCCTGAGGACATCCGGGCTCTCGGCCTGGCCTGGGGCTCCGTGCAGAGTTGTGCGCAGTAGACAGTTGGTGGTGGTGACCAGAGCACCTGTTTTCCTCCAACCTCCCCCCACCCCGACGTGGCACACTCATGGCACTCACACTCACCTCACACCCAGTCTCTGCAAACTGCCCTGTCCCACACTCACCCACGTGTCCTGCAACACACACTTTCAAACCACTCACAGCCTTCCCCACTCTCCACACGTGCTCACACCCACTGTCCCACCCAGCAGCCCACACACTCAGGCCTGTGCCCGCCACACTGTCACCTATGCATGCACTCAGTCTAGCTCACACTCCCTTACACACTCATGTGCAGGCTTCTGACCAGGAGACCAGCCAAAAAGCCAGACAGGCACCTGTCCTGAGCTCTCTGGGGTTGTGGCCCCAAAGGCGGAATGCAGTGAGGTCTTCTGGGGGTCTGGCTGAGGCAACAGTCGGGATGAGACCACTCGCCTATCTCAGCAGCTTGGTCCCTCAAGATCCCATGGGGAGGAGACCTGCCAGGAAACTTGGGCAGCCAAAGAGCAAGAGTCTATTGCCACCTAGTGGTGCCCTGAAGGAGGGCAGGGGTAAGAGAAGGGGGGAACCCCCGCTGTGTTCCCAAAGGCCTGTCTCCCAGTGAGACAGACAGGTGTGGGAAGCACCCAGGCGTTGAGGGATGTGAGAAAGAGGCTGATGGGGAAGCAGAGGCAGCTCCCCTCTCAGCGGAGCTAAGAACACAGTTCCATTCCAGTTCTCCAGGAACCAGAGGCACTGCCCATGCTCCAACCCCAGATGCTGACAGGCAAAGCCTGAACAGAACCTGAGATCTGTGAGGGCCATGTTGGGGCAAGCGAGGTGATGGGCAGTTACATGATTCTGGGCCCATACCCTTCATGTCCAAATTCAAGATGCTAAAAGACAAAAATCGTCTCAAGGATTCTGGGGAGAAGGGGAGCCAGCAGGGAGAGGGCAGGATCCCCGGCAGGGCAGACCCACTCCCAGGGCCTTCAGTCCAGCTTGAACTTGGCCTCCGATTCCTTCAGCAGATACAGGCTGTCATCTTTCAGAAAGCTGTGGGCAGAGGGAGGAGCCCGCTGAGGTCCAGCTTTGAAAGCACCCCGTGGGGAGAGCATGGGCAAGCCAGCAGGGGGTGAACCGTGCACAGAGGCCTTAGTGTCCTCCAAGAAGCCAGTGAGGATGGACGCAAACAAGGAGCCCACTGGGCGGCGAGTAGCACCCACCTGAAGAAGAGGACATGGACAGGGATGGTGCTGATGTGCCAGATGGCGTGGGCATCCAGGACCCAGAAGAAAGGCGGGAAGTCGAGCAGCTCGAGCAGGGACAGGCCCTGTAGCAGCAGGACCACCGCCATGCACTTGCGGACGTGAGGCAGCCGATGCTGGTTCCGCAGGCACCAGGCCAGCCACCACACCACGTTCACCAGGCCTGCGAACGGGTGGGGGGTGGGGTGGGGAGAGGCTCACTGCCTGCAACTCCCTCTGCCCCGCCCCCCACGAAGCCTCCCCTGTCCTCATGCTCTTTGACCCCAGGGCCATCTTCCCACTCTCCTTCCAGCCTCCCCCTCCCACCCCAAGTTCTTTCCCCCTCCCCCACCCTAAGAGCCTCTCTAGAACCTTCTCTAGGAACACCACCAAATCCCTACCGGCACCCCAGGCCAGCAGTTTTACACGTGGTCCAGGTGCCCCCCCTTTCCCCACAACCCCTCGGGGCCTCAGTCCCTCCTCCTGCCTCACCAATAGCCACATTGGCCGCCAGGTTGTAGCCATAGTCGAAACGGACGAGGCTCAGGTAGGAGACATGCGCCGTCAGCATCAGCAGCAGGAGGGCCCGGAAGGCGCTGACCACAGCTGGGTGCTGCAGCCCCACGGTCCTGCCCCCGCCATCCAGAGCTGCTCAGGTGGAGGGTGGCCCGTGCCCAGAGCAGCATTCCCTAAGCAGCCCTTCACCCTGGCGTCAGTATGGGGAAGCCACTGCCCTCCTCCTCCAGGGGCCTGGGACCAAGTGTAACTGCTCCTTGGACAGAGTCAGGACCACTTGCTCTACTCCAGAGTCCCCATCCTGAGCAGCCCGGGGTGTGTGTGTGTGTGTGTGTGTGTGTGTATGGGCGCGCGTGCCTGAGTGTGCTGGGCTGCAAGGCCCCGGGGGAAACACCCCTAGGGATAGGTGAGGCCACCCGGTTCTACCCCCAGTGCCTGATTTTGCCCCTACTGGGGCCAGGATGGGCTCACCTGACACAGCACAGATAGATGGAGTGTAGAATGACGGTGGAGGCACAGAAGTAATCCATTTTCTGAGGACAGGGAGAGCTGGATGAGGGGCCAGCATAAGGGAGAGGGAGGTGGGCAGGGCTCCGAGAGGACCCAGCACCGATGGGGCGTAGGGGGCCAGGTGGGGCGGCAGAGGCACTGTCTGGAAGTCCTAGGCCTATGTGGTGGGCGGGGGTGCTGGGGGGCGGTGTCAATGTCTCGAGCACTCTCTGTCTGCCGCTGTTTCACTCCTGAATTTAATGGTCATATCCCTGTAGTCACATTATAGACCTTGTTAAAATGTCCACAGCAGCAAGGCTTTGGGGGCATTGGGGAGGTGCCTGCCAGGGCTCCAGGACGCCACAGAAAGCAGAGCACAGGTGAGTCCCACAGCTGTGGGCCCAGGCCTGGTGGCTCCCTCATTGGCTGGGGGACCTTGGGCAGGCGATTGGGCCTTTCCAAGGTTCAGCTGCCTCATCAGTTAAGAGCCAGTGCTCACACCTGCCTCCCAAGGGTCAAGGGAGGCTCAGGTGTGTGAAGAGGTTAAAAGGGCCTGGGGTGGAGCAAGGGCTCTGTGATCGGAGTCCCTAGGAAACCTAAAGAGACCTCAACCCCTTCTGGGGTCCTCTGGGACTGCCCCACACATGAGGGGGAGCAGGAGGGGCGCTCACCTCTGTGAGGTCGGTGTCCTTGGTGTGGAATACTGTGGACCAGAACCAAGCATTGAGGGAGACCTGCAAGGAGGGGCTAGTAAGCATGGTGTCCTGAGCTGGGGAGAAGCCCTAGGGCACCCACATGGGTCTCACTCTGGAGCACAGAAATATGCTTCCCTCTGCCTCCAAAGCGGGCCGCCCCTCTCCACCAAGCTGCAACCCTGACCCCCAGGCTATGGGGGCTGGGGCCTCCACAGGTTCCGGCCTGGCCTAGGAACCAGTTCTGGCAGAGCCAAGTTCCCTGCTTACTCAATCACTAAGACAACAGCCCCCGGGGGGGCCTCGCCTCCTCCCCCAACCGGCAGGTGATGACAGCCCCGCCCGGGCCAGGGGAGCTGGTGACCTCAGCCTCTGGGGGCGGGAATGAAGTGGGTGGGGTGGAGGGGCTCGAGCCAGCTTGGGGCGTGTCCGGAGCAAAGCAAGCAAGGCAGGGAGATCGAGCTGATCCCGCTGGGGCCAAGTCTCTACGGAGGAGGCTGGCCTGGGGAGCCCAGCTTCCTCCTGGGTGGGCCGGCCCAACCCGCCAGACCAGTGTCTGCTACTCCCAAGCTCTGGGAGGAGCGGAAGGCTGGAGGGGCTGTGGTGGGCACGGGCCCAGGAGCACGTCTGAGGCCTTTCCCCTGGCAATTAACTGCAAGGAGACAGCACAAGACCTCTTGCAAATGAATCCTAGATCTTGTGGGAGCTGGGGCGGTACCCATGGTGGATGCCCAGATCACGGAGAAAAGGGTGGGCTTGGGGGTGGGTGGGGAGACTCCTACACTAGAAAACCAGGCACAGCCCGTCAAAGGGAACGCAGCCAGAGGTCTGGCCTGGGATGCACTGGAGATAGGGAGGGGTGCCCTTGAGGCGGGGAACAAGCCTGCCTGAGATGGGTGAAGGCCAGGAGCTGCTCATTTGGGTCCAGGACAGCAGGAAAACTGGCAAGGAGGATGCCTCTCCGCCCAGTCCTGCAGCAGGAAGGCCAGGCGGCAGGATGGGTCCCTTACTGCAGGCCCAAAGGGGTTTATGAGAGCACAGGAAAAGCAAAGGGGTGGCGGCAGGCCAGGCTCTCTGCAAAGGCAGTCAGTAGTAGAAGTCTCTGGAGGCTCAGGTAGCCCCATGCAAGCCTGTCTGGCCTGGGTCCTACGCTGATTCTCTCTCTCAGCTTCTGCTCCCCATGACCTGGACAAAGGCCCTGCCCTCGGCCTGAGCTTCCTCCTGTGACTCATCAGGGCCTAACCTCAGTGACCCTTCCTCCCTCTCCAGCCCCGACATCAGGGGACTATTCCATGCCAGGCTGCGTGCTCTTTTGAAGATGGCCATCCAGTCCCCATGACCCTTCCCCAGAGATGGTATAAGAGGCATGGCCTGGAGGCAGGGACAGCATGGAGTGGCTTCTCAGACACTGCTCCCAAAAGGTCTGTGAAGCTCAGGGTCAGCATGGGGAGAGGAGGAGACTTGGGGCTGGAGGCAGGGACCCAGGGCAGGCCAGAAATAGGGACGCCCTCGGGGAGGACAGTGGCCTTGCAGCCAGTAGGAGAGGAAGGTGAAGGGGAAAGTGGCAGGGGCTGGCAACCACCCAGGCCTCCCTCTCCCCACAGCAGAAAGGGAGAGGTGACAAGAGGACTGAGCTAAGTGATGGTTCTTGGGCTGGGGGACAGCATGGGTCCAGGGCTTAGCTCCACCAACAGAGTGAGAGTCGCCGGGTGCCCTGTTCAACTGCCTCTCCGGGGGGCCTTCCACTTACAGACCCCCACCTGAAGCCTGGACTCTGCACCCCTGAAAAGTCCTCTCTCCCGGGGACCCTGTCCCATTATGAGGGACTCCTCTTCTGACCTTCTCCTCGGACTTGGGAGAGAAGTGTCATTAAGAATGCAACCCCCTGGGGTGCCTAGGTGGCTCAGTCGGTTTAAGCCTCTGCCTTCAGCTCAGGTCACAATCCCAGGGTCCTGGGTTGGAGTCCGGGCCTGCTTCCCTCTCCCCCTCTGCCTGCCTCTCTGCCTACTTGTGATCTCTCTCTCTGTCAAATAAATAAATAAAATCTTAAAAAAAAAAAAAAAAAAAAAAGAATGCAGCCCCCAGGGTTAGGCTGCCAGGGTTCAAATCCTAGCTCTGCATTTCCCATGTGTCCTTGGGCAAGTTATTTAACCTTGCTGGGCCTCTGTTTTCTCATCTGTAAAATGGGAATGATCACAGTGTTCATAAGGATTTAATGAGCGATACAAGTGCAGTGTACAGCCCAGGACAGGGCAAACATGATGGGGTGTTTCTTCCCAATTTGTTGAACAGAATAGGACCCTCACATCTCTCCACAGACTTGAGGCCAAAGAGGCCAAGTCTGCCTTCCGCTCTCCCCAAAGGCCAGAGAAGTCCAGGTGAAGAAAAGAGGTGGTCTCCCCGTGGTGACCCCTCCCCCAAAACTGTTCATGCTGGGGGCAGAATGTCCACAGCCTCCATAATAAGATGGGCCCTGAGTTCAAGTTCTGCCTCAGTCCCTAAATAGCTCTGTGATCTTGAACCAATAAAATCTCTTGAGTTTCAGCTGTCTCATCTACCAGAGCGGCTTAATAAGGATACCCAGTGCACGAGAGGGTCCTGAAAGTGCTGTCTGCAGAATGCCTGGCAGAGAGAAGCCACTTGTTCGACGGGTGCTGCTGTGGCCACTGGCACACAGTGGGTCCCTAAATGTCAGTATCCCCCCCCATGCACGGAAGAGATACTATTTCTTTTCACGCGAAGTTTGTAACCAAGACTCAAGTGAAAAGGACAGACAGACATGGAAGGAAGGGAGAGGCTCCAAGAGACACAAGTGTGTGGCTCGGGTAGAAGTGGCGGGATCGGGGGGCAATGGTAACTGGCCAACCAGCCAGGCCGGGAAAGCGCTGGGCTGCCCAGCAGGCACCGGGAGCTTTGTGTAAACACTGAGGAAAGGGGGAGGCCAGGGGCAGGGTGCCAACAAGGGTGGGAATGGAGGGGGAAAGGGAAGGCTCCGGGAGGGAGAGCAGGAGGCTGTTTCAGTCTGTCGGAAAATAAGAAGATTGAGACAAATATATCACAGCCGTGAAACTGGTTGGATGCCAAATGAGCCAGATCTGTCAGGAATTTGACCCCAGTGCTAAGCCCCAGTGCTCGGGGCTTGTCACTGACACCGTGACGGTGGGGACATGTGGCTCTTTAAATAGCTTGGTGTCTCAGAAGTGGGGGAGGCAGAATGTTAAATATGACGCCTGCTGCCATCCTGGCCTCCCCCCTCCAACAGGCCACAGTGTCTCGCCCCCTGCCTCAGGCAGGGCAGCCCTTCCCCACCTCCCTCTTGAGAGGGAAGAGGGGAAGAGGCGAATGAGATGGGGGGGGAAGATCGCTTTTCCCACCATCAAAAAGGATTCCTTGATTTCCTGCCTTTGTCTGTTGCACTGGCTTCTGTTTGACCAGTGGGAAGTCCTTCCCGAAGTCTAACCATCATTCTGCTGCAGGCTCAACCTGTCTCTTCTCTTGGTTTCTGCAGCAGGGGCAGAACACAGTCAGTCCCCACCTCCATCCATCAACCTGCAGGGACAGTCTGGGCTCTCCTGGCCCCTCATTCTCTCCCCCTCTACTTCTGAGGACCTTTCCTTACTAGACGAAAGGTGGGGAACTGGTTTGGCCTCCTGGCTTTGCAGAGAGCAGGCACCCCCAGTTTCCAGAAGTCAAAGAGCTCTGGCAAGCTCTCCCAAAGCCTGGCTGATGTCCAGCCCAAGCCAGGACCAGATGTCAAGGCAGAGATTACTCCCTTGTGCCAAAGCTTTGCCAGCCCTGTTTGGGGAGCAGCTCCTCATTTCCCAGGGGTAAAAGACAGAGACAACTCTCCCAAGACTTAACCTGAAAAAGGCCTTCTGATCCTACCCCAAGAGCAATCAGAAGCCTCACTCGCTCCAGAAGACCCAGCCCTAGACAAAGTCCACCGCCACGCCCTCTATTCAGCTCAGGATCCCTCCCTCCCGTAAACACAAGCACGCGGGACTAAAGATCAAGTGTAAAGATCAAGCGTAAAATCAAAGGGAGTGTGGGCACCAAGACCCGTTCCCTCGAGTACTTAGCGCCAGCATGTGGGGGTTCCATGTTCCAGAACCCCATATCCTGAAGATGTCCTCAGGCACAATCCCCAGGTATCTGCCCTCTCTCAACCTAATATCCCCTGCTCTGTCCTAAGTGTTCTCAGTAGACTGGACTGCGGGATACCAGCAGGCCTGACCCTCCCCAAGAAGGAAGCTGAGTGGCAGATACCAGCGAGATCAAAGATCCAAGAGTCAGGGAGATCAAGACGAGAGTTGTGATGTGACCTCTGGCAAAGGCTGGGACCCTCTGAGTTCCCCCCAAGACCCATGGGTCTATCCAAGGCGGCGCTCAGCTTTGTTCAGAGAGGTCAGGCAGGGCTGTCCAGCGTTCTTTAGTAGGGGTGGGGGCAGGGGGGGTGGTGCAGGCTGTGGGCCCAGACAGCAGTGACCCTGGAAGAACCCCCAGGGAAAGGAGACAGGTGTACCCTCCTCAATTTCTCTGCCCTTCCTGCTTTCTTGGCCAGGACCAAGCTCCCTCCTCTGAGAGCGGCCTAAACAGGAAGTGGTGGTTCCAGGCCACCCGTGGCCAGGACAGGGTAAGAGGATGCCAGGCCCCGGCCTACACAAGCATCCCTGCCCCCCAGCACTAGGGGCCTCTCTGTGCCACCTTACCTCTCCCTCCTCTCCTCTCCACCCAGCCACACTGTGCCCCGCTGACCTTTTCAAGGCTGTCTGTGGCTGTCCCACTGCCCCCACTTTCCGCCCCTCTGCTCCTGCCGTGCCTCCAGCCCGAGATGCAGAAATCCAAGCTCCTCTCCCTTCACGTGTATGTGTCTAAGCCTGATCAGGCCTGCGAGTCTCCAATGGAGCCTGTCCCCTTTCTGGGCTTCTCTGACGGACTTCTCCACTTAAAGGACGTAGTCTCCCTCCTGACCTTACTGCTGCCAGGGCTCTGCCCACATTCTGCCCTCCGTGGCCAGCCACACCTGCACCTACCTCCCCCCCAGGGCTCAGCTTTTTGGGGCAGGAGCCTCAGTTCTCACCACTGCTAACCCCGGTCTCTATCCATAGCAAATGCTCAACAGACATTTATTGGTATACGGAAAGAGCCCAGAAGAGGAGCTAAGCCCTCTTACGGTCCTGGAACCAGTCCTAGATGCCAGCCTGTCTCCCCCAGTCACTAACTTGTGAGCTGCTGACTTTGGACCAGGTTTTCCGGCTCTGAGCCTTGCTCAGAGCACCCAGTGGTAACATGAGGATTGAATGAGAAAATATACGTAAAGTACTTAGGACAACGTCTATTATGTAATTCATAACAGTTATTATGGATATTTGTTAAATAGAAAATATTAGGGAGGGTTGACATTTCCCAGAAACTTAACAGCCTCCCCCCTGCCCTCCTTCCAATCCCCGTCTCCTAAGTCTGAGGCGCAGCCTGGACTTCTCAGTACCCTAGTATGACCAGTTTTCCCAAGGTCCTCAGAGACCTTGCGGTGGCCAGATGCAGGGGTGTCCTTCAGGTCTCTTGACTGTCCAGCAGAATTCCAGAGAACCGCCTACCTGCTCATACCTGCTCCTGTCCCAGGGCTATCCTAGTTTCCCCACCTACCCCTCCAGCCACTCCTGTCTCTGTTGCTGGCTCATGCTGCTTTGTCTGAACTTCATGTTTTGGGGGCCCTTGGGGCTCCATCCTAGACCTCTTCTCCTCCCTCCTGCCAGTGGCGCATCGGCCGGGCCTAGATGACACGAGTGCAAACTCAGCCTGGGTTCAAAGCCCGGCTCCTGGGGCAGGTTACTTTTTCAGTTCTTGGTTTTCCAGCGGTAAACTCAGGGTAATAGTACCACCTATTCACAAGCTTATGATGGGGTTAATGAGATTAATATTTATAAAATGCTTAGAATGGTACTTGACATACAGTAAGAGCTATGTATGTGTTTGGTAAATAATTTTTTTAAAAAGATTTTATTTCTTTACTTGACAGAGACAGTGAGAGACGGAACACAAGGGTGGGGGGAGGGTGGAGAGGCAGGGGGAGAAGCAGGCTCCCCGCTGAGCAGGCGGAGATGGATGCAATGTGGGCTCATCCCAGGAGCCCGGGATCATGACCTGAGCTGAAGGCAGACTCTTAACAACCAAGCCACCCGGTTGCCCCAGAAAGAAATTTTTTAAAAATGTTGGGGCACCTGGGTGGCTCAGTAGGTGAAGCGTCTGCCTTCAGCCCAGGTCATGCTCAGCAGGGAGGCTCCTTCGGCATCTACCCCGTCCCTAAGTCATGCACGCGATGGATGGGTGCACGCTCTCTCTCTCTCTCACAAGTAAATAAAATCTTTAAAAAAATGTTAACCACCTCAAAACATAGCTCAAACTAGTTCTCTTTAATATCTCCCTTCCCAAGACCCATGCCCCACCCCAGTCTCGGCCTACTGTGCCCGATGCTAAAACTTACTAGGCCCTGCAGCCACTCCTACCCCTCTAATCTATTTGCTACCACAATAGCCAGAAAATGAGCTTTCTAAGCAAATCTACTCCTGAAATCTCTCCCCTTCAACCCTCAGGGCTTCCTGAGGCTTCTAGAGAGTCAAGATTGAAAGTGTTAATGTGCCCCCAGGCTCTCCATGGGCTGGCCCCCTTCCCTGCCCACCTGCCACCGGTCTCGCACCCACTCTCTGGCTTCCAGCATGGCAGGCCTCCCCGCCTTTCAGGTTCTCTCTCTCTTCTGTGTGTGCACATTCTGTGTCTTCTGTGTAGATGACTCCTCCTACTATCCCTGAATTCACCTAGCTAACAGTCATTCATCATCCTGATCTTCCTTCCAAAGCCATGTCCTCCGGGAAGCCCTCCCTGACTGCCCCGCACTGGTCTGGTCCAGTGCCCCCTCACACGCCTTTATAGCACACATATCCTCCACCACACTTTTCTAGACTTACACTTTTACCTTCAGTTGTGTGCTTGTGTGGTTATGGCTGGAGGGCAGGAACCTGTTTTTGCTTTTCTTGCTTTGTCTTTCTAAGTAAGCTCTACACCCAACTTGGGACTTGAATTCAGGACCCTGAGATCAAGAGTTGCACGCTCTCCGACTGAGCCAGCCAGATGCCCCCTGTTTTTATACACTTTTGGATCTCCAGCACTCAGCCGAGTGCTGGGCACATGGGAGGTGCTTGATACACAAATGAATAGCTGCTTTGGTGGCAGACAGGTGATTGAGCACAGAAGCTTACAGTGGAGGTTCTGAGGGCAGCCTCTTACTCTCACACCCTCCCCAAGGTCGTCATGGTGCAGAGCTGTACCCTAGTCCGTGCTTCTCACATGATTCCCGCCCTTGATGCTGGCTCCTCTGCCCAGTTGCACTGTGAAGCTCCAAGACTACTCTGGAAACTCACATGGGACATATTTCAGTTTCTCCAGGAGGGTCAAAGACCAGGCTGAGCTCTGCGTGGAGTCCTGTGGCTGCCATACCTCCAGGCCTGGGCTGGGACTGAGGGTTGCTTGGACTCATCCAGAGGGGTCCCTACAAGCATGCTCCCTACCACGCCTGTCGCTTCTGTGCTTGTAAACTGCCCTACTAGGTCTCTTAGTGGCTTCTGCCCTCAGGACAAAATTCTCTCCTCCCTCCCTCTCTCTCTTCCTCCTTCCCTCCCCGACAAACAGCCTGGCCTAAGACTCTGCTAGAAAGGTAAGGTCTGATCCAGGACCTCCCTGTTTTCTCTCCCTAGACCTAAGCACCCACAGCTGCAGTTTTTGACCTGGAAAGCACCGAGGAAGGCAGGGGAAGGCAAGCCCTGTTGGGTGAGAATGGGGATCGAAGAGTTCCTCCTTCCTAGATGAGGGTGTAGGGCAGGAGTACTGGCAAGTTACCTACCCAGGCGAAGGCCACGCAGGTGGGATACATGGGGGAGGAGGCTGGCACGGAGGTGTAGTAGCGGCACAGCATCACCAGGCTGGCCAAACCGTTGAGGAAAGAGGCCATGGCAGAAGCTGGCTCTTGGAAGAACAGGAACCGGGAGAAGGGCCACTGAAAAGGGAACACATGGAGGGGGCCTGAGGGGCAAGCAACCCCTAGCCAGCCCGACCTGCTTTTCCTTGACATGCCACATCAACAGGTCTTCAGCTGGTTCCTTAGCTCTGGACCTTGGCCAAAGCCTCAGGTTCAGTCCCTGTTTGGGTCATTGTGCTCTCCTCCAGGCCCCAGCTGAAGGTCCTCCCTCTGTGGGGCCAGGATTCACAGCACTGGTAAGCCTGGTCTCGGGGAAGACCAGGCGGGCCAGTGCAGGTGGCTCAGTATGGCCTGGGGGAATGAGCATAGACTCGCCATCCAGAAACCTGAGGTCCTAATCTGTCCATCTTCTACCACTGACCACAGGCCTCTGAGCCTTAGCTTATTCTGACTAACTGGGGAGAATTATTCTTGTCAACTTCAACAGTCTAGAACAAGGTTATTATTGGGTGACAAAGCACTAGCAGGGGAGGGGGTGAGAAGATGGGGAAAAAGAGTGATGGGCAGTAAGGAGGGCACATGACATGATGAGCACCGGGCATTATATGTGACTGATGAATCACTGACCTCTACCTCTGAAACTAAAAATGTATTCTACGTTGGCTGAGTTTAAATTTAAAAAAAAAGAAAAAGAAAAGAAAAAGCATTAGCAATCTGAGGGGGGTATTACTATTTTAACCCAGAATACTACTGAAGAAGCAAAAGAAAGCATGCTGGGCGGTGGGGTCAGGAAATTCGTTCTTGTAGCAAGATGGACATTCGGCCACCCTAAGAAGTCCACCATCACTCTCTGAGGTCACACAGCTTCCCAGACCTTCTAAGTCCAAATCCAGAGCCAAGACTCACTGGTTCCATCCGATAATATGAAAACCAGAGATTCTGAGAATAAGCACTGACCCTAAACACCAACCCATATCACCCCACAGCTCAGACTGCCTGACTCAAGGGTATCTTTCTCCTACAGCACTGTCACCATATACCATATACCTACCCCGACCCTCCAACTCACCTTGCCATGGAACTGAGGCACTTTGTGACCTTCCTTGAGGTAGAGGCCAACAGTGACCCACATACACTCATACTTACAGTCGTCCTGACAGGTCCAGCCTGAAACACAGAAATGGGACCCGGTGAACTCCCCATCATGGGAGGTACAGAGAGAGGTCAAATGGGACCCAAACTCAAATCCAGGCTAAGAGGGCCTGTAGGTTGGAGAGAACCAGATGAAATCTCAAAATTCTAGCTTCCCACTTGGTTGTATGAGAGACGGTGGGCTACACACATAAAGGAAAGGTGTGTGTATGTGGGTGTGTTTTAGAGGATGGGGGTCTGCTGCGAGCAGAGATGTTTCTTCTCTTCTCCTTCCACCAAGATGGGAACTTTGGCATCTGACAGACTCATCAATAGATAGGTGGGCTATATTTGTTATTGCTGAACTCAGGCTTTGGTCTCACTCGCCAGGGTGACTTCTGAGGCCCCAAACTGCTTATCCAACTTTGTTTTCCATACTTCTTTTCAGGCACCCTGAACCCTGCTCCCTGAGTAAACCAAGCTACCGGAGATGCTCACATCTGCCCAGGGCCTCCATTCTCTCTGTTCCCTCTGGAATGCAAAGGCAGAGTAAAGAGCACAAACTTGTAGTTAGACAGGCCAGAACTGGAAACTCCGCTTTACCACTTTCTGCCTGCGTGACTTAGGGCAGGGCACTTAACCTCTCGAAGTCTCCCCATTGTAAAATTGGGTGAAGGGTAATCACCTTCAAGGGTTGTGAAAATGACCGGACCTACTGTGACTTCTGTCACACACCAGCTGACCACAATGGCCACAGGTCCAAATTTAATGTATCCATCCTGAAGCCCTTCCTTCGAAAAAAGTTCCAAGGATGATCACTGCCCCTACAGTCTCAAAGCCAGAATGATTCCTTCCTTCTCCATATGCCGCTATTGCTGGACTTAGGGGTCTTTTAGGACTCAAATCATCCTCTCCCTTGGGCTGGAGAAGGCTAATGTTCCCCTGAAGACTATGACCCCGAATGCCAGGGCACTGGGTCCAATTTCAGTGTCATTCTAGGGCCAATTCCCAGGAATATTAAATAAATACCTAATTGAATAAATAAAAAAGTAACTAAGACTGGCTGATGCTGCTCTGATCAACCTGGGGCTTCTCATAACGGAGAAGGGGTAAACGAAGGTTCAGAGGTGGTTTAGGGGAGCAAGGGGGCGGAACCAAGGCTGAGGGGGCGGGGCTTTCCGCGGGGTGGGGCTTACCTGCTAAACTCATGTAGATTGGCTGGCGGGAACGGAAGTGCCTCAGTGCGCCCCCCGAGCAGTTCCGCTCTTCGCATCGGTGCACGCAGTCGCGGTACACCGGCTCGCGGTCGCCCTGGGAGCCGCTTGCCAGCGCGGCTGCTCCAGCTAGCAGCACCAGCCGCGCCGTCCGCCCGGCCATCCCTTCAACCTGGCCCTCCGCCGGCGGAGGAGCTTAAGAAGTCTTCACTTCCGGAGTAACCGGAAGTGCCTTGTGTTCTGTATTCTGCTCTCGGGTGACGTCCACCCGCCTTAAATATAAAAGTGCCCGGATTTCTGTGGGCGCCTGCCCCGCCCCTCGTCTTACTGTCATCTCTATATATCGAGGCGACAGGGCTAAGAGAAGGGGGACGCCAGGTGGGTTAAGGAGCAAAATAAACTGGTCTTTTATCAACATGCGCCCTTTTTCTTCTCTATGCTTTCTTTTATGAGGCATGGTTATTTTTCCGTACCAGCCCCGTCGAATTTCGCTTCCTAATGGACCTGGAACTGTCCATTTCTCTCCATCGGCACCACCCTGGTTTAAAGACCTCCTCATCTGTCGCCGAGGCAGTCGCAGGGGCCCCTTCACGAGTCTCCCTGCCCCCTCCTTTTGACCCCATCGACTCCGCGTTCCGTTAACAAATTCAAATTTGACCGTGAAACTTTTCTTCTTAAATGCTTTACTAGCTCCTAAATACCTCTGGATAAAAATCATAATTCCACAAGTCCTGCATGATCTGACCCCTGCGCTAGACCCAAGGGGCCATGTTTGTCAACCCTCCTGGTTTTGCTTCGTCTCTATCATTCATACTCTCACACCTACTTCTTCCTCTAGTCTCAATTTAAACACCATTTCTGAGAGTGGTAACACCTGCAGGGTGATATAAGATACAAGTGGTATGTTTTCCCCCAGGGGGGTGGGGACCTCTGCTGTCTTGTTTACCACTCTACTTCCAGCTCTAGGACAGAATTTGGCTCTGGTAGGCGCTGAGAACTCATTTCTTTTCTTTCTTTTTCTTCTTCCTTTTTTTTTTTAAAACGAATAAACAATGTTAATTCAATGTAAGAATCTGGGTGCTAAACCCAGGGCTCTCAAATCACCAACGTGATACAGACCACACTGAGATGTAATATTAAAAAAAAAAAAAAATCAAGAAGAGGACTTTGGGGTTAGGACACTTGCTCTAATATCCATTTCTTCCTCCCAACATCACCACCAGGACACACAGACATACCCATCTCATTGAAGCACTGAAGCCTTGTAGCTAGATGCCTAATTAGTGTGTGTAGATTAATGACAGCCTTTCCTCCTCTCTCACTCTCCAACCAGGTCAACTTTTCCTTTTTATATTGAGAAGTGGAATGAACCAGAAGTAAAATTGGATTCCATTTACTTACTCATTTAGCAAACATTTCCTGAGTACTTAGCTCTAGCACCATGCTAGGCAAGACTCAACTCCAGGAGGCCCCATTCATATTGTATTTTCTGTGAATAGCGCTCAGGGGTGCACCATCCACACTGTATTTTTTGTGAATGGTTCCTTTTCAAGTTAAGTATAACTTGAATAGTATCCCTTGGAGTTGAACACCCAGTTGATAATGATTGGGAAGCTGAAAGGAACAAAACAACCACTCAGCCCTCCAGGAGCTGACCAGAAGCAATCTAGTGCTAATACTACTTTGCATCTGATAGATCAGTCCTTTTCTACTACATTATTTCATTTTGTCCTTACTATAATGCTGGGTTTACATTTTTTAAAAGATTTATATTTATTTATTTATTTGACAGAGAGGTAGAGAGAGCACAAGTGGGGAGAGCGAGAGGGAGAAGCAGGCTTTCTGCTGAGCAGGGAGCCCCATGCGGGGCTCGATCCCAGGACTCTGGGATCATGACCTGAGCTGAAGGCAGAGACTTTAACCCACTGAGCCTTCCAGGCACCTCTGGGATCAAATTTTTAATGAGCATCCTCATTTTTAAATGAGCATCCTCATTTTAAAAAAATGTCAGGGTCCTGGGATCGAGCCCCGTGTCGGGCTCTCTGCTCAGCGGGTAGCCTGCTTTCCCTTCCTCTCTCTTTCTGCCTGCCTCTCTGCCTACTTGTGATCTCTGTCTGTCAAATAAATAAAATCTTTAAAAAAAAAGATTTAATTAATTAATTGATTAATTTGAGAGAGAGAGAAAGAGAGCATGAGCTCAAAGCCAGGGAAGCGGGGGAGGCAGAGGGGAGAAACAGACTCCCCACTAAGCAGGGAGCCCCTGCTCATGATGGGAGCTGAAGACAGGTGTTCAACAGACTGAGCCACCCAGAAACCCCATTGAGAATTTTCATTTAAAGATGAGGAAACTCGGGCACCTGGGTGGCTCAGTGGGTTAAACCGCTGCCTTTGGCTCAGGTCATGATCCCAGGGTCCTGGGATCGAGTTCCGCATCGGGCTCTCTGCTCAGAGGGAGCCTGCTTCCCTCTCTCTCTCTGCCTGCCTCTCCGTCTACTTGTGATCTCTGTCTGTCAAATAAATAAATAAAATCTTAAAAAAAAAAAAAAAAAAGATGAGGAAACTTAGGGATGCCTGGCTGGCTCAGTCAGTAGAGTTCACGACTCTCTCTCTCTCTCTCTATTAAAGATCTTATTTTATTATTTTTTAAATATTATATTATTTATCTATTTGACAAAGAGAGATAGGGAGAGAGGGAACACAAGCAAGGGGAGGCTGGGGAGGGAGAAGCAGGTTCCCCGCTGAGCAGGGAGCCAGATGCAGGGCTGGATCCCAGGACCCTGGGATCATGACATGAACCGAAGGCAGCCACTTAACCAACTGAGTCACCCAGGTGCCTCTAAGATTTTATTCTTAAGTAATCTCTACACCCAACATTGGTCTTGAACTCACAACTCTGAGATCAGAAGTTACAGGCTTGATCTCTGGTTTGTAAGTTTGAGCTCCATTTTGGGTATAGAGATTACTCAAAAATAATTTTTTTTAAAGATTTTATTTGTTTATTTCAGAGAGAGAGAGAGATAGGAGAGAGAGCAAGCAAGCAAGGGGAGTGGCAGAGGGAGAAGCAGACTCCCCACTGAGCAGGGAGCAAGACGGTGGGGCTCAATCCCAGGCCTGTGGGATCAGGACCTGAGTGGAAGGCAGAGGCTTAACTGACTGAGCCACACAGGCACCCCCCAAAATAAAATCTTTCTTAAAAATGAAGAAATTGGGTGCCTGGGTGGTTCCGTGGGTTAAGCCTCTGCCTTCAGCTCAGGTCATGATCTCAGGGTCCTGGGATGGAGTCCCACATTGGACACTCTGCTCAGCAGGGAGCCTGCTTCCCCCTCTCTCTCTGCCTGCCTATCTGCCTACTTGTGATCTCTCTCTGTTAAATAAATAATTAAGATCTTACCCCCCAAAATGAAGAAATTTAGCATAAAAGAGGATAAAATCCTTTGAAAGCAGATTCTCCCTTTGAGAGAACTCTGGAGTAGAGATAGGGTTCTTTTAAAACCTTTAAATTTCTGATTTCAGAGGCTTCATCCTATATTACATATTACATCAAACATTAAAAAGGAAGGGAAGGGGCGCCTGGGTAGCTTAGTCTGCCTTAGAGATTTAGCTCCTGATTGGGGGGCCTGGGATTAAGCCCGGAATTCAGCTCCCTGCTCAGCAGGGAGCCTGCTTCTCCCTCCCCCACTCCCCCTGGTGTGTTCCCTCTCTCGCTGTCTCTCTTTCTGTCAAATAAATAAATAAAATCTTAAAAAAATAAAAAGGAACAGGAAATGTAAAAAGAACAATTTCAGGTAGTCACACCTGTGGAGTTATATAATTGGATAATGTAAATAGGGAGGGGGGGTAAGGGAATGGGGAGGGAGGAGAAGGCTACTTCGGATTGGGTGGTCTGAGGAGGCCTTTTGGAGAAGGTGACATTTGAGCTGAAACCTCTGTGACCAAAAGGAACCAGTCCTGTGAACACCTGGGGGCAGATTGTTCTAGGCTGAAGGAACAGTCCTTGCAAAGGCCCTAAGGCAGGAACAAATCTGGCATCTTTGGAAAACAGAAAAGAAGCTTGTGTGTTTGGAAGGCTATGAGCTTGAAGTGACAGCCAGAGACTAGATTCTGTCAGGTCTCGGGTCACAGTTAAGAGTTTAGGGCTCAGTGGGTTAAACCTCTGCCTTCAGCTCAGGTCATGATCTCAGGGTCCTGAGACTGAGCCCCACATCCGGCTCTCTGCTCAGCAGGGAGCCTGCTTCCCCCTCTCTCTGTGGCTGCCTCTCAGCCTATTTGTGATATTTGTCTGTCAAATAAATAAAATCTTGGAAAAAAAAAACGAGTTTAGGCATTGGGAAGTCATTGTGAGCTATTTTAGCACTCGAACAAATAAACTTATGTTTCAAACATTTACTTTGGGGCACCTGGGTGGATCAGTTGGTTAAGTGTCGGCCTTCGGCTCAGGTCATGATCTCAGGGTCCTGGGATTGAGCCTTACATGGCGGGGGTGGGGGGTGGGGTGGGTGTCCCTGCTCAGTCTGCTCAGTGGGGAGTCTGCTTCTCCTCTCTCTGCCTCTGTGTTCTTCGTCTGTCTGTCTCTCAAATAAATAAATAAAATCCTTAAAAACAACAATAACAACAAAACATGTACTTTGGCTGTTTTAGGAAAAGAAGGGATGTAGGATTGAGAGAAGGCAAGAGCAACACGTAGGAGATCAGAGGGTAGTGCTTTCACCCAGAGAAGACCTGATAGAGGCTTGGATGGGCTGGATGGCAAAGATGCCAATCCTTGGATGGGCTGGAGGAAAAGCACAAGTATCAGAAGAGGAAGTGCTAGATCTGAGAACGACCAGATGTAAAAGGCCAGAAGAAGAATCATTAATGTGGGTCCCGTGAATGAAATAATCTGAAACTGGAATTGTCTCTCCAAATCAGGACTTTGTGATTGCCACAGTTTTATGCTTCTGGAAACTTCCCAGCCTTCTCTTCCCCAGATTAAAAGCCAGAGGCAAGAGTGTCCTCATTCACATCCCAGGAGTCTGCGTCTTCAGCAGCAAGCCAGGGGAGTCTGGAGTCCTGAGGGGGCTGAGTAGAGCAGGAAAACTCAGTGTTTGTGAAACAGAGAATCTGGACTCTGGCAGAGGGATGGCTCAGTGGGGCTTTCAAGGGATAAGCCTGGGTTTGAAGGAGTCGCTGCTCCCACACTTAAGTCTAAAACAGCGACCAGGAATTATTCAGTTCTCTCATATTTCAGTCAGCAAAATGAAGCCTTGTTCAAGGTCACAGAACCCAGCTACTGTCTGAGGAGAGATCCCTAGATAAACTGAGGGTGCGTGTTAAATGGCCAGCCCAATCACTCAGCACAGGACACAGGAACACAGATCACGACAGTCTTGCATGTACGGGCCAGGAGGGAAGCTCTGTGTACTTCATGCGTTAAAACCAGGTAAGGCTGGGAATGCCTTTTGTCTTGGCAATGCAGCCTAGAGAGGGAGCGAGAAAGACAAAACTCCCTAGGCCTTGGGCCTGCATTCCTGAGATGGGGTGAGAAGGGCTAAGGGAGGTGATCAGCAGGCCTGGGGTCAGCATGTCTGGTATGTTGGCTTGGGCTCTGCTCTTTGCTACCCAGTGACTAAGCTAACCCTGGCCCAGGGAGCAGCCTCCTGGTGGCTGGGTAGCAAGTGTCCTTAAAAGGCCACCTTTAAAAGGTCAGATTTTCTTTCTTTTTCTTTCTCTCCCTCTTTGTTTTTCAAATTTTACTTATTTATTTGACAGAAGGAAAGAACGCACAAGCAGGGGGAGCAGCAGAGGGAGAGGGAGAAACAGGTTCTCCACCAAGCAGGGAGCCTGATGCGGGCCCAGGACCCTGAGATCATGACCTGAGCAGAAGGCAGACGATTAACCACCTGAGCCACCCAGGCGCTCCTAGAAAGGCGGATTTTCTGGTCAGAAGCTTCCAAATTCCACTCTCCTATGGCTCCAGGGAGGCTTTGTGCCTACTCTTGGGGGACTCCTTCCATATAACTAATTCACACAGATGCTTCCCCAGCAACTCCTGCCCCAGACTCAAGGCCCTGTGGAGTAGGCCCCAGTCTGTGGCCCGGACCTCGGACTGTGGACCGTCTCCTCCCTTTATGTGTTTGTTTTCAGTCCTCTGACCCCAGGTTGGCTGGTGAGATAGGCAGAAGGAAGGACACACACACACACACACACACACACACACACAGGGTCTCCTGCTGGTGAGGTAGGCAGAAGGGAGGAGACACACACACACACACACACACACACACACACACACACACACACACGGTCTCCTGTGTCCCCCCAGTCTGAGAGGCTGGTCAATGATTGACTGGCATTTCACAGGCTACTGGTTTCAGACTCCAGCCTGTTGACCCTCAGAGGTCATCTCTTTAAGCCAGAGCCCCGTCCTGCCTCTTCAGTACCACTGGTCTGGCCCTACACCTCCACCACCTACAGGCCCAGTACCTCCTCAGGAGGATCTCAGGCATCTGCCCTCTGCCCCTCCTTGGCTCTCCTCTCCCCTGCAGTTGCCCCTCTCCTCCTGCCTCCCTCTCCACAGGCCCCTCACCAGACCCTTCTGGCAAACTCTCAGGCTCCTCCTCCCTCCCCGCTGAGGCCCCCTCAACCACTGTCCCTTAGACATCCTCTTTCCTTGGCTCTCCAGCCAGGCCCTGCTGGAGAGGCAGTGGAGGGGAGAAACGAATCAGCAGCGCCCACCCCTGCCCCCCTTCCTCTCCTCTTGTCAAACACCAGACAAGGTTTTCCCCTTCCTTCCCGGCTCTGAATGGGCTCATTCTCTTTGGAAGACTGGCCCCTCTCGAGCCTCCTCCCCGGGCGTGAGTTCTGACCCCGCTCCTCCCCCATCCCCACGCCGGCCGCCCCGCTCCTGCTGGCCCCGCCTTCTCTGGGCAACCCACTGGGACTGAGCATTGTCTCCAGTCCTGGGTGGTGGGGGTGGGGGGCGCGGTTCCTGGGATCTGGGATGCGGAGAGGGTGTGCTTGTTGCCTGGGTGGGGGTTAGGCCGGAGGACATAGGATCTTTGTAGAGGAAGGACTGGTAGTTACCAGGATACCTTGGAGAGTCCTTCTCAAGCTCCGCTATGGGAGGAGGGGTGTTGGGGGAGGGGGGGTTCATGCTACTCTCGATTCGGGACTCGAGCAGAACGCATGAAGGTAAAGCCTTCTGGTTCAGTTTCCCTTAGTTCCCTTGCAATTTCAAGGCTCCTTTCATGCAAAATGGGGAAAGATACCATGCGCCTCATTTGATATCCCAGGACTCAGCGTGCTGAGAGGAGTGTGACTCCCAGGACAGCTGGGGGCGTGGAGGATGGGTCCAGTAAAGGACGTTCCATAGCAGCTTTCCTGGCTGGACAGACCCTCCTAACGCCAGAGCAGGGGAGTGTAGGACCTGGCGGAGAAGGGACATCTCTAACACTGACCTTAACACTACCCCATGAAGAGTGACACTCGAGTGTGAGCATGATCAGCAAGTGACTCTTGGAGTTAGGTCCAGGATCTCCTCTCCCTCAGGGCTGAGAGACACCTTGACCAGGACCCTGGGTTTGGGTTTGTGATGGCTGAGGGTGATGGACTGGTTTGGGCTAGCTGTTCCCCTTTTCCCTCATTAGCCCTGAGACAGATGCTCCTGGGGAAATTGATTAACTCACATGAGCATCTTTTCCTTGACCCCACCCTCACACTAATTAACTCCAACTCTAAGGACAAAGAAAATAGGGGTGTTGATGCCCATCCTGAAGGACTGCCATGGTGTTCCCCCACCCCAGCAATATTTCTCAAACATTTGTGACTACTATCCAAGGAATAAATCTGTTGTGTATCATCACCCAGGATATACACAAACTTACCCACACTAACATGTGATGAGCACAATCATTTCTATTCCATTCTATTTCTTACAAAAAAAAAAAAAAAAAAAGACTTGTATTGATCATCTAAATTGGTTTGATGACTGACCTTCCAAGAGAACTTAACCTGCAGTTTGCACATTGCTAGTTCAAGCCAGAGGTGGACTATTCCCGTGGTGTTAAAGAAGGGTAAGCCCCAGGCCCCTCATTTGTATACATGTATATAAGTTTGTGCTCACAACTTTTTATTCCTTATCTTGAAGGGAGCCCCCCAAATTTCAAATTTTAAGCACCGCAAAACCTGCATCTTTCCCAGTGTAAGTAAACCTGTGACTTAAATGAGCAATTACCTTGTGCTCCATACTATTCTGAGCACTTCACAAACACTGTCTCCTTTAATCCCTGGGACAGTATGCCAGATGCTGTTTTACGAGTGAGCAAACTTGGTCACTTGCCTAAGGTCATACTGCTAATATGTGGCCGATCTGGAGATTTGAACCCAGGTGGTTCTGATCCCACCCCCCACCCCCACCCCTGCCTATAATGCTGCTAGGAATATGAAAACAGTTTAAGAAATGCTGGTGTCCTTCATTCTCCAGTCCTCACTAGATGCCTCTGATCCCCTCTTGACCAGCACAGGCATGCTCTGCTCTTGGTGGAGGCATTCCAACTAGAGTTTGCCAGACATAGGAAGTAAAAAATAAGGATGCCCCGTCAAATTTGAATTTCAGCTAAACAACGATTAATGTGTTAAGTATGTCCCATGCATTCAGCTAAACAACGATTAATGTGTTAATTAAGTATGTCCCATGCATTTTTGGTTGGAATTTCCAATGGAAACACACCTTCCTTCTGTCAACCCATCCTATCTCCCACTGGGCCTTAAGAGCAGGATCTGGGGCTCCAGATGGAATGCAGAGTGGGTAGGCAGAATTGGACACGCTAGTAAAATGCAAAGGACAAAAAAAGAACTTTGCATGGATTGGGAGCCCAGTGTCCCCCTAAAACCAACAGAGGAATGTTCTTCGAAAGATTAAGTTGGATGCGCCTCAATTTGACTCTCCTCCAAACTTGTAGACCCCGTATTAAAACTGTGCTTTTCAACCTGGAAGAGATGCCCAAAAAATTCGAGAAGGTATGCCAGGGAGTCCCGGAGGCCACAAGTTAAACACAACCCACCCATCCCCTTTACTATCAATTTGATTTGAGGATGTGGTGGGAGAACCATTGTTGGATATATATTTTTTAAATAGGCACAGGATGGAGTAGGATGCGAACTTGCCGGGAACGTCTGCGGTGAAACCTGCGACTTCAAGGAACGTTAAGGATGGCAGGCTGAAGCATTTGCCCTGGACTCCCCCCGGGTGTGTGTGTGTCGGGGCCGGGGGGCGATCGGCGTCCCCCGCTGTAGGGTTCTCCGTGGGAACGCGCGAGAAGTGCGCAGGCGACCCCGGCGTCCGGGCGCCGGGAGGGGCGCACCCCAGGCCTGCGCGCCGAGGGAGAAAGTGAAGCTGGGAGTTGCCACTCCCAGGGACTCGCTGGAATGCGGTGGCGGGGGTGGGGGGGCGAGCCGGGAGCGCGCTCGCTCCCAATCACGGGAGGCGGAGGAGGTGGAGGAGGAGGGCTGCCTTGAGGAAGTACAAGAATGAAGTTGTGGAGCTGAGAGTGCCCTGTGTCGAGCCCCGGGAGCCGAGCAGAGACCCCAAGCAGCCGTTCGGCCCTTCGCCGCCCGGTCCAGCCCGAGCCATGGGGCGGGAGCCGCAGTGAGCACCATGGAGCTGGCGGCCTGGTGCCGCTGGGGGCTCCTGCTCGCCCTCCTGCCCTCCGGAGCCGTGGGCACCCAAGGTGGGTCTGGTGAGGGGAGGGCGCGGAGCGGAGACGCGACCCTGCAGCCCGGGGCTCCACGCCGAAGTCTCCGGGCAGGCGGGGGGCAGAGGGGGGCCACGCGAGCTCGCCGATCGGCGGTTTCGGACGGTCCCGGCGCGGCGGGCAACCGGCCGGGGCGGGGAGGGGGGCCCCCGGGAAGGTGGGGCAGGGGGCGAGGACGCCCTAGGGGCGTCTTGGTCCGGAGACTGGCGCTTTCCAGACTCCGCCAAGGCTCTGGGAACTTGTCAGAAAAGTTTTCTGAAATTGTTCAGAAAGTTTGCCCTCAAAGGGTGGTACTGCATGGGGCATGTGTGTGAGCGTTTTTCCCCTTTCTGGAGCCCCTTCAGACCTTCTCAAAGCCTTTCCAGTTGGCAGCCTCCGCCTCCAGACTGGACTGGGCTGGATTCCTCGGGGGTCCCTGCGGCTGCCCCTCCCCCTGCCCCCTCCCGGTCCCCCGCCCCCTGCCCGCAGCGGGTAGGGTTTAGTTGCTCCAGCTTCAGGCAGGATCGGGGTGTGGAGGGGGGTGGTGGTGGTGGGGAAAACAACCTGTCCGGCCAGAGCCGGGCCGGGGAGAGGGTGGCCGGTCCGACTGCAGGGTTGCCTCACGCTGGAGTCTGAGGTGGGGGGAGGGGGAGACGTTTGTTGGGAGCGAGTTTCTTTAGGGCCAGCTCGGGGACTGTGCGCTTTGTGACTTTTGGAGAGCATGGACCACGGACGGGTGGTGGTGGGTTTCCTGGTCTGGGGCACAAGAGGGCCAGAGTTCCAAGCGAGGGATTCCTGGGCAGTTGTGGGGGGTGGGGTGGAGAAGGAAAGTTGAAGAAATCCAGCCAGACGCGGGTATCCGGGCGCTGGATCGTCCTTCATGCTGCGTGTGGGGAAGTTTGGTGGTGGGGGCTGTGTGGGTTTTGCCCCACTTTGTCCCTCTGGATGCACTGACAGGTAAAGCTGAGGTGGGCTGGAAAGACACTTTATGCCAGGCATGGTGCATGACGGTTGGTGTGCATTCCTTCCTTTAAATCGTCAGACCGACCCTACAAGAGGAGACCTGCTGGTATTCTGGTTTCCAGGTGAAAACCGGGGCTTAAAGAGGTTAAATAGCATCAAGGAAGTGGTGGGTCCAAGACTGGATCCGGGACAGTGTGACCCGCAAGCACACATTGGAAGTCCCTGTATCGGTCAACCTTGAACAATGGTGGAGACTGCTCTGCATCCCTGGGTTGCAGCGGGCGAGACAAAATAAGAGTGTTCTGGGAGTGGTGGGTGGTCTCCATTGGTCAGGGAGTCTGGAGAAGGGGTGGGTGTCATCCTGTGTGTGTGTTGCCCCTGGGCGCTGAGCGCTGCTGTGTTATCAGAGGGGTTTTGTCCCTGGGTGTTCCGGAGTTGTGTGGCCTGTGTGTTTGTGTGTCTGGGCTTTAGTGTTGCCAAACAGTAGTCTCCCTGCTGGCTTGGGGACTTAGCTGAACTCTGCCCTCAGGAGGAACTCCCTCAAGGTGCTGGGCCAGATCTGCTGTAAACAAGGGGAGGTGGCCCCACACCTTCTCTCCCAGGAAGGAGGCTCGGCTTTCCTGGGAGCCCGTCCTTCTCCCTGTTTCCCAGGCGGGTGCCCTCAGCCCTGACCTTCTGCTGGGATGAGTGAGGCTGGGCTGTGTGGTCAGACGGAGCTGCTGCCTCCCTCCCCTGGGCCTGTGCTTTGAGCACATGGGGGTGGCCTGGGTTGCTGCCGATCTGAGGGCTCAGTTCTCCCACAGACAACTGGGGCCTCCTCAGGTCGATCTCACCCCTCCGTCTGCGCTGCTGGGTGCAAAGACAGATGTTGGGCGTGTCGGGCAGAAAATGGTGGCGGCAACAGCGCTGTGCCCAGCTGCCTCCAGTGTCCCTGTTGTATGGCAGGGCTGAGGGCTAGGGCAGGAATTTGAAGGAAAGGAGATGGAGAGGACCGGAGGGGCAGGATTTTGCCAGGATCCATTCCTAAATATTTATTTATTTCTGAGAAAGGGGGGGGGCAGAGGGAGAGAGAGAGAGAGATTCTCAAGCAGACGCCCCACTAAGTGCCACCCCCTCCTCCCGCGGCTCCCCCCCCCATGTGAGGTCTCAGTCTGATGCCCGTAGGATCCATCCTTAGAGGTCAAAGTTTTGTCAAGTGTAGTAAACACATACTTCTTATCTTGCAGAGCTCGTATTTTTAATTCCCACACTATTCTTCCAACAACTTCCTTTTTACCATACTTGGGGGAAGTAACTACATTTTAATATTCAAGGAGAAGAAAAAAAACAATGAAATGCTAGAATGAAATGGAAAATGGGAAAAGGGAAAACACAGGGCAATCAAATACAAAAGCACCTTTTATTTTCTCTTGGTTTGGAATTACCCATACTCCTGCTATATGAACTTCTCTTGCCTTAAATTAAAAAAAAAAAAAAGAAAGAAAGAAAAAAAAAAAAGTGCAGTGTGCTATCTACGTGCCAGGTTCTTTTCCACGGATGGTTTCATTTCATCTCTGCAACAATCCCATGAAGTAGGTATACACGGTTCAAAAAAAGTGAAGTGACTTATCCATGGCTTCCGAGAGACCCAAACATGTCTAGACCCAATAATAATGTCTAACGAGGAAGCATTAAGAGTTGGGTGAAGTTTTGGGGTGCCTGAGTGGCTCAGTGGGTTAAGTGGGATCAGGTCATGATCCCAGGGTCCTGGGATCAAGCCCCGCATCGGGTTCCCTGCTTGGCAGGGAGCCTGCTTCCCTTCCTCTCTCTCTGCCTCTCTGCCTACTTGTGGTTTCTCTCTCTCTCTGTCAAATAAATGAATAAAATCTTAAAAAAAAAAAAAAAGAGTTTGGTGAAGTTTTATCCTATTCCACAGGAATAGGGTGAGTAAAGCCTCAGGGGCCACTGGGTAGCCAGACTGGGGTAGAGGTGCTACTCTGTAATTCTGGCAAATGACCTCCTTTATCTAGGCTATAGAAAGGGGAGTTAGCTGGGCCCCACCGAGTCCTCTCCCTCCCTGTCCTGCCCATGCTTGCCTTCCTCTCGCGCCCCCCAGGCATGGCAAGGGGCTGAGAGCAGGGACAGGGCAGAAACCAGGGGGGTCTGCAGGGTATGGGACAGCTGAGTGGAAGCATGAGGAGCCAGTAGGGGGCTAGAGTTGGGGGGTGCTGGAGGAGGGCCCAAGTAGTTGTGCGTACCCCCGGGTGCTGAAATGATCTGGAAAGAGATCCCCACCCCCCCACCACATTGTCTTTTTGCCGGTGGGAAGACCTCCATCTCTTGCTGGGGCCACCTTTCTTCCCCACCCCTGGGCACGAGGGGTGTGTGCTCTCCAGGAGTGGGAGAATTATGATAGCCAATATTTGTGTTGTCTCAGTTTTGTTTACAAAGCCTTGTTGTGTTTACAGACTGCTTTTTGATTCATTATCTCATTTAACTCTCATTTAACTTCTCTGCAGAGAGTAAGAGTTGTTATTGTTTTATTATGCCATCCTTACAGCCAAGTTCAGGTCACTAAATATTCATTGAGAGTGCCTGCAAAGTCATAGGCACTGCTGGGCCTAGAGATGAACCTGATGTGGACTCTGTCCCAGAGGTCCAGGGACTTGCTCAGGGTCACACACAAGAAGCCCAGCTAGGGTTCTGGTTTAATGACCCTGAGCCCAGGCCCTTGTCTGATATTGGCCTTGATACACCACGTGTGTGTGGTGGGTGAGTTCTGGGCATCTTACCCACCTGGGCTCTTACCCTTTGGGTCTGGGGGAGGTGAGCTTTGGGGGTGCAGGTAGTGACATGGAGACCAAAGGAAGTATCTCTTGCTGGTGAGCAAAAGAAGCATCTGGGGCTGAAGTGTCATGGGGAGGAAAGAACCCTCTTGAGAGCGTTCCCACAGTGTGGACCGAACCTTGACACTGAGGTCCAGCCGGAGGGGATATGAAAGACCCTGAACAGCCTTTGAGCAGAGGGATGGGCACCACTGCTTCAACTGATCTTTTGGTTTGGAAGTTCTTGATTGGATTCCTTCCTTCCATCCATCCATCCATCCATCCATCCATCCATCCATCCGTCGTCATCCAGCAAACTCTTACCTGGTGTTGGGCTGGTCCTGCCTCATTGTGCTGCACCAGAGAGCTGGAGATCGGGGCTCCTGAAGGTCAGGTGTCCTGGAGACGCAGAGCCCCTCTGTAGAACAGGACTTCCCACCCCCTCCTCCAGAAGGTCAGTGGAGGCTGGGTGGATATGGGGGACTGGTGAGGACTGGAGAGGAGGAGATTGGTGAGGAGAAGGGGAGTGGTGGGAGGGGCTGAGCTTCCTGGTGAAGGGGAAGGAGTCAGAGAGGTCGGGGAGGTGACAAGAGGCCCTTCTTGGCTTCATGTCAACTTGGTGGGGGAATTTGCCTGCCAGCCTCCAGCTCCCTGGGAGAGAGTAGGTCTCCGTACCAATTTTGCCACCTGTTGCAAATACTTAAAGAATCTTAGACTCAAATCAGCCACAGACAAACTCACTAGCGGGGTGGGGCTACCACTCTTTGGTCCTGGACTCAGCGCAGCCCCCCTTCCCTGCCCAGAGCCTATCATGTTTATCAGTGGCATCAACTGAATTGGTGTGTCTTTCCCTTTGCACCGGGCGTTGGGGGGGAATTTGTCCGTGTCCAGTGAAAAATGTAGGATCTAAAGTCAGACTCAAGTTCAAATCCTACCTCTGTTGGCTTACAAGCTTGATGATCTCAGGAGAGTTAGCCCTGTCTGCCTCAGCTTTCTTTGGGAGATAAGAGTTTGCAGTCCCAGCCTCTGGAGGAGTTTTGAAACTCCGCCCAGAGGGCCTGCCTGCATACAGTAGGTGCTCAGTTAATGTCCCTGCCCTGGGTGTTCCCATTGTTGATGTTTTCCTATTGCCTGGTTGCCACAGCTGGTGTCCCTTAGAGGTGGCAGAGGGCCTCAGGGGGTGGAGACAGCCTCTGCCTCAGCTCTGTTTGTCCCTGTCACAGGCTTGGGCAGGCTTGGGCCAGAGCTTTGGGGTCTGGGCCTAAAGACAGCTGTGCCTACACAGCAGCTGAGGCTGCTGAGGCCGCGGGAGGTCCTTGCAGCGGGCGTTATTTTGGGCCTGTTCTGCCATCCCCAGCTCCTATTTCTCTTGGGAGTCTGGAGAGAGGGACCCTTGAGTTCTATTTCTGGGCCCTCCCCTTCCTCCTCCTCCTCTGCTTCCTTCCCTCTCTGTCCCAGGGGTGGGAGAAGAGACCACACTGGCTTTTACTGGTAGACTGTCGGCTCATGGCCCACAGGCCCAGGCGGGAACCCCAGGAGCTTGCCCCACTAGCCTCTTCCCAGCTTTTGGGAGGCAGAGGGATCTTTTGTTATGCCCAGGTCCCCAGGACTGGACTTCAGGCTCCACGTTGCTAGGAGAGCAGGAGCCCTGCTGTTAGACCTTGGAGTCCGCCTTGGAGTCCGCCACCACTGTCCCCTGTAGGCTGGGGGAGGTAGGGTGGCGGCCCACAGGAATTGAGGCGGCTCAGGCACCTGTGGGCTGTGTCTCTGGGGGTGCCCTCCGCCCACCTCGCCCCCAACCCCGGCACACCCTCCTGGGCAAGACGAGCTAGGTGATTCATCTTCTCACCAGAGCAGAAAAACGAGTTCAACTGGGCACTTTACTCTCCCCCCTGCTGGCAGGCACAGAGCCAGCCGTTGTCCACAGTAGCCCCTCACTAGGGTTGGCTTTCCTTCTAGATTCCTGGGCTTCGTAGGCCCTTCTGGGCTCAGGGACACCCTGTAGGGGCCCAGGGGGGCTGGGGAGGCAGTTCGGCTCGATGCCCCTTGGCTGGTGGCTGGCACCGGGCAGGTAGGCAGAGCTGACGTAGTGCCCTTGCGGCAGGCGTTTCGTGGCAAAGACTCTGCCAGCTGGTTCTGGAGCCTTGCCCTGAGGAGGTGGCAAGGGTGAAGTGCCAGCACAGGAGCCATCAGAGGAGGCATCGTCCAGGCCCAAGGTCTGTGGCCTGGGTCCGGATGCCCATTGTTGGGGGTCTGATACTCCTTTTTTTGGCTGGGGGAATTCCAGAGGTCCCTGCAAGTGACCAGGCCCCTAGGGGTCCCCATGCCCCAGCTGTGACTCTACCCGACTTCCTGGGTGGCATTGTGAGGGTGGATATCCCTTGCCAAGAGGTTGGCATGTGGGTGGTATTGGAATGGGGTGCGGAGAGTGCCCTGAGTTTGTTTGCTTGGGAGAGGGGCAGGGGGTACCCCGAAGATGCATGATTCATCATGGCCTCTCTAGGGGGATTTTTACCCCTTGGCCATGGGTCGGGCCTTTGGGACAAAGGGAGGCTTTCTTTGCCAGCCAACACGCTGTATCAGGCAGGCAGGCTCCCCAGGCCTGGCACAGTGGGGGCCCCTTCTGGATGGGGCACGTTAGAAGGGGCCTCTCCTTGGATTTCCCTCCTCTTCCCAAACTTGCAAACCTTCTTTTGCAGTTGTGCCTCCTGCAGGTGTAAGGGACATGGGAAAGGCTCCTTCGCTTGTGCTTTCTCACCGTCGAGATGGCACGACTCGGGGGCAGGGGGGGTGTGGAGGAGGGGCCAGGCTGCAGAAGCCCCTGGGCAGCGCCCTCTGACCCATGCCCTCCCTCCCACCAGTGTGCACCGGCACAGACATGAAGCTGCGGCTCCCAGCCAGTCCCGAGACCCACCTGGATATGCTCCGCCACCTCTACCAGGCCTGTCAAGTGGTGCAGGGTAACCTGGAGCTCACCTACCTGCCTGCCAATGCCAGCCTGTCCTTCCTGCAGGTGAGGCCCCTGGGTGACCCAGCCAGGCCCTGCCTCCAGCTGAGCGGAGCCCTATGCCAATAAGTGCTGAGAGAAGAGGGTGCCGTCTGTTTCTGCTCTCGTTGCCGTTCCTTAACTGGGAAGTCCTTTCTGATGTCTGCCCCCTGTCTCTGCTGCTGCAAGACTGGTTGACTCCCTCTCTGTGACATGACAGGCCACAGACATCTCGGGGTGGAATGGACTCGATTCTATGCTAAGTTTTTTTGCTCTCTTGCCAGCATGATCCCTTCCCCCTGTCCCCCTGCCCTAGTCGTTGTCCCTGCCCTGCCTGGAGTGGCGAGTGGGCAGCTAGGAGATACGGGTTCTAGGTACCTGTTCTGGTACTAACAAGCTATGCAAGTGTGGTCTTGGCCCTTGGCTTTGGAAGCAGTAAGAGGCGTAGACTGCCCTCTGGGAAACCATCAAATGGGAAATGTGTGTGAAAGCGTCTCATGAAAGGGAGAGAGTGGGAACCAGCCTGCTGGGTTGTGGCCACTGTGACCTGGATTGGGGCCATGTGCTTGATACGGGATCAAATCACAGACATCCTCTCATGCAGGTCTTTTCCTTTCCTGGCCGAGGAAGCTGAGATGCAGAGCGGGTGGGACGCTTGCTCTCAGTTCAAAAGTGCTCCACCCACCATCTTGACCCTACGAGAATCTGACTTGGGGAGGTGGAGAGGGGCCTTGGTCTTTATGCCTGAGAGAACTGGACTTCTCAGTGGAGGGGGGCTTGGCCCCAGATCCCAAGCCCTTGGTAACCCTGAGGGGGTCTTGGGAGACTGGTAGTGTTCCAGGGCCCAGGCCTGCCTCAGCCCAGCGACCCTCTTCCCTCCCAGGATATCCAGGAGGTGCAGGGCTACGTGCTCATCGCTCACAGCCAAGTGAGGCAGGTCCCGCTGCAGAGGCTCCGAATTGTGCGGGGCACCCAGCTCTTTGAGGACCACTATGCCCTGGCCGTGCTGGACAATGGAGATCCGCCCGAGGGGGGCCCCTCTGTGGCAGGGGCTGCCCCAGGAGGGCTGCGGGAGCTGCAGCTTCGAAGCCTCACAGGTGGTCATCACTGTCACCATCACCTTCTCCTCGATGTTGGGAGCTGGCGGGGGCCACCGCTAGCCATGGGAGGCTGTGGGTGAATTAGAACTTGAATCCCTCAGGATGGATGCAGGTAGGGCTAAGGAAGGTGCCTTGGTGAAGATCAGGAAAAGATAAGGAAGGTGCCGGGAAGAAGGGAAACGGGAAGTCACGGCTTGTATGAGCCTGCACAGTTTGGTAATGAGGATACAGGCTGGGATTTCTCCACTTCTTGGCCAAGCACCCACGTGCAGTGAACAACCTGTGTAACTGTATGTGGCAGCCTCGGAGCTGACAGTATCCCAGACTCTGTGGCTGGTTATTTTGCACACAGGATCCCATCTTGGTGCTATCTTGTAAAGAAGCATCAATATTAGGCTCTTTTTACAGATGAGAAAACAGAAAGGTTTACAGTGAATGGGTGATTTGCTCAAGGTTACATAGCTAGTTAGTGATGAGGCTGATTTTCAGGCTCCAGAGTCTCTCCTAACCATGAGGCAGTGTGCCCAGGGGGTAGAGGTGGGAGGATAGGAGAGAGTGACGTGGACATCTGGACCAGGTCATGGACAGCCCACCCCTCCCTGGAACTCAGGTTGTTCATGTGTATGTGGAGCAGGGGTGGGGTGGGGCTGGTAGAGCTAGAAGATGCGGGTGTCTTCTCTGTGGGGCGAGTTTAAGAGCCCTGCTCCCCTCTAAAGAAGCCAGGAGGGCCCCACTGGAAGGCAGAAGGTGGCCAGAAGGAGAGGAAGGTGCTAATTATTGCTCACCCTGCAGAGATCCTGAAGGGCGGGGTCTTGATTCAGCGGAACCCACAGCTCTGCCACCAAGACACGATCCTGTGGAAGGACATCTTCCACAAGAACAACCAGCTGGCCCTCACGCTGATAGACACCAACCGCTCTCGGGCCTGTAAGCTATGCTCCTCCCTCCCTGCCTGCCACTTCCACTCTTTCTTGGGCAGCCCGGAGACCCCAGACTCCTGGCTTGCACCCACCATCCGAGCCCTGCGCTAACCCTGCCCATTTCCTCGTTCTACCCCATTCTCTCCGTGTCTCTTCATCTCTGTGGCCCTCTGTCCTGCCTCCCTCTGCTTTTAGAGTGCGCCTCGGGTCCTTCGTTCCTGCCAAGTCTTTCCTTGTTGTGTATTTAACCTTCTGATCTCTGTCTCTCTGTTTCTGTCCCTAGGCCAGCCCTGTTCTCCAGCTTGTAAAGACTCCCACTGCTGGGGAGCAAGTTCCGGGGACTGTCAGAGCTGTGAGTCTTAGGCCCAGAATCTGGGGGGCAGGGGGCTGAGTGGAGGAAAGGGGACATGGGGCGAGGCGCGGGTTACCAGGCCTCGGTGTCTTACCTCGAGTGGGAGGTCGTGATGCTAGGGAGAGTTTGGTGCCCGGCGGGGGACTGCCCAGGCCTCATCCTGCCCCTTGTCTGACAGTGACGCGAACCGTCTGTGCTGGCGGCTGTGCCCGCTGCAAGGGCCCAAAACCCACGGACTGCTGCCACGAGCAGTGTGCGGCTGGCTGCACGGGCCCCAAGCACTCGGACTGCCTGGTACGTGCCCATGGGGCCCCAGGGTGGGCGCAAGGCAAGAGGCGCCCCACCGGCTGCGGCCCTCTTGCCCCTTGAACACCAGGGAAGAGCAGCCCAGTGACCACCAGCTGCCTGTCCCTCTTGTCCACCCACTCCCCACCCCTCCAGGCCTGCCTTCACTTCAACCACAGTGGCATCTGTGAGCTACACTGTCCAGCCCTGGTCACCTACAACACAGACACCTTCGAATCCATGCCCAACCCTGAGGGCCGGTACACCTTTGGAGCCAGCTGTGTGACCTCCTGTCCCTGTGAGTGCCAGGGACAAATGTCATTTCGTAATTTTGCTTGGAGGGGGGCTGGTTTGCTGGTTTATGTAAATGGCAGCTCAGGTGCAACCAAGAGCCCAGGCTGAGGAGCTGGGCCGCCTGGGTTTGAAACCTAGCTCTCCCATATTCTAGTCATGTGACCTGCCCGCTGTACCTTCGTGTTCTCATCTGTGAAATGGGAACGATAGCCCCACCCTTGTAAGGTGGTTATAATGTTTGAACGAGTTCTTATATTTTTATTATTTTTTAAAAGATTTTATTTTATTTTATTTATTTGACAGCAAGAGAGATCACAAGTAGGCAGAGAGGCAGGAAGAGGGGAGGGGGAAGCAGGCTCCCTGCTGAGCAGAGAGCCCGATGTGGGGCCTGATCCCAGGACCCTGAGATCATGACCCAAGCCAAAGGCAGAGGCCCAACCCACTGAGCCACCTAGGCTCCCAGTTCTCATATATATATATATATATTCTTTTTAATTAATTAATTAATTAATTAATTCGACACAGAGAGATCACAAGTAGGCAGAGAGGCAGGCAGAAGAGGAAGGGAAGCAGGCTTCCCGCTGAGCAGAGAGCCTGATGCGGGCCTCGATCCCAGGACCCTGAGATCATGACCTGAGCCGAAGGGCAGCGGCTCAACCCACTGAGCCACCCAGGCGCCCCTAGTTCTTATATTTTTAAAAGATTCATTTATTTATTTTTAGAGAGAGAGATTGCAGGGGGAGGGGCAGAGGGAGAGAATCTCAAGCAGACTCCTTATTGAGTGCAGAGCCTAATGAGGGCTGATCTCAGGACCCGGAGATCATGACCTCAGAAATGAAGAGTTGGATGCTTAACTGACTGAGCTGCCCTGGCGCCCCTGAATAAGTTAATATTTGTAAAGCTCTTACAACAGGGCCTGGCACATACTGAGCACTCCCTAAATGCTGATTTTTATTCAATAGTCTAGATTGGTCAGAGTTTCTTTTAACAGCTTCCCTATTTATTGATGTGCATTCAGGGACTGACCTTGGATGTAGGGCCCTCTTTCTTCCCATCATGGGTGACAGGAGTGGGCTCTCGGGTCCTGGTTGTGCCCTCCCCATGGTAGGTCAGAATGAATGTAGAGCCGGACTGTGCTCAAGTCCTGGCTTCTCCACTTAATAGCACAAAGACCTCGAGTAATTTACATAAAATTGCTTTGGTTCCCTCTTGACAAAAGGGGAGTCAGTGTCCATCACATAGGGTTGCTGTGAGGTGTAAATGAAGGTCAAGTGCACAGACACATAGTAAGGGCATTTCAGTATTGGTCGGTCCTGTTTACTCTGTGGGCACGGGGACATTGCTCATGTTGTGGCATAAGGGGCCAGGGCACCCGGACCCACGGTCTCCCTCTCCTCAGACAATTACCTGTCAACGGATGTGGGATCCTGCACCCTGGTCTGTCCCCTGAACAACCAAGAGGTGACAGCTGAGGATGGAACGCAGCGTTGTGAGAAATGCAGCAAGCCCTGTGCCCGAGGTGACTGCTGGCCATACCCTGAGCCAGGCTGCACTTCCTGTCCCTCTGCACACCCAGCGTTGCCCGCTATCCCGACCCTCTTCAGACCCTCCTGGGACCCCGTCCTTTCCTTCCTCTGCCTCTGTCCTGGCCCTCCCTGGATCGGCCCCACACATTCCCCCATATCTCCTATCAGTGTGTGAGGGGGTATATGGCCCCAGGGCCGGGGGGGGGGTGCAGGCTGTGGGCAGGGCCCCGCAAGTGGAGGCCCTAATGCTCCATGTGGGGGCCAGGATAGCCCCCCCTCACCCCGCCCCTTCCCACAGTGTGCTACGGCCTGGGCATGGAGCACCTGCGGGAGGTGAGGGCGGTCACCAGCGCCAACATCCAAGAGTTTGCCGGCTGCAAGAAGATCTTTGGGAGCCTGGCATTTCTGCCAGAGAGCTTTGAGGGGTAAGGATCTGTGAAGTGCAGGGCGGGCACAGTGGTCTGAGAACGGTCACCAAATCCTGAGTGCTCAGAAGTGGCAGCCTCTCTCTGGGAGATGCTGGGAGACAGAGGTGGGAGGCCAGAGGGTGCGGGGACTGGGTGGCGGCGGGTGTGGGGTGGGGGGAGGCTTGTTCTCATCAATGACATGTTCTCCGCAAACATGCACTTGTAGGGCGGTCCAGCCATTCAAAAATTCTCCTTGAGTTCGTAGTGGCTAATAGATGGTGGTTTATCTAAACACTGGAATTCTCAAGTGATAAAAAAGAGACAAAGTAGACACTGGTGGATTCGACAGCATGGACAGACCTCAGGACCCTTATGTCCCGCAAAATAAGCCAGGCAAGAGAGAGGCCCCATGGCACGATTCTCTTCATGTGAGGCTCTAGAATACGCAGAACCACCCTGTGGTAATAGAAATCAGAACAGTGGTCGTCCCCGGGGTTGGGGGGGGCTGGAAAAGGGACAGGAGAGAAATTTCTGGGGTGAATGGCAGCATTCCGTCTATCAGTTGGGGTCGTGGATACATGAGTGAATGCACTTGTCGAAACTTCTCCAAGTGGACATTAAAATTGTGCATTTTATTGCATGTGAATGAGACCTCCTTAAGATTATGTGTTAAAAAAGGAGAAAAAAAAATTCCCTTTAACCCTTCCTGTAGCTGTGTTCCCCGTTCTAGAGGAAACCACTGCTGACAGCTTGCGTGGGTTCTTCTAGACCAATTCTCCATCTGTGGACACACGCAGAGGAACATAGCTGTAGTAATTTTGTTGAGGAGGTTGACTTAAAGTGGGAGCTCACTGTGGGCCTTGTCTGCCTCTTGCCCTGGAGAGTTGGCCATGACCCTTCGTGTCGGGCTGCCTCTCGCAGGCGAGAGCCGGGGCTGAGGAGCCAGGTGGCCTGGGTTTGGAACCTGGCTCTCCCATAGTCTGGTCATATTACTTGTCTGTTGTACCTTCATATTCTCATCTGTAAAATGGGGGCAAGGATAGCCCCACCCTCACAAGGTGGTTACAACGTGTGAATGAGTTAGTAATATTCATGTGCTGTTAGAATGGTACCTGGCAGATACTAAGTGCTTTTTTTTTTTTTTAAGTGCTCTTAAATGTTAGTTTTCGTCTCTAGTCAGGGTGGATAGGGTTTATATTTAACAGCTCCCCTATTTCCTGATGGGTATTTAGGTCGTTTTCAGTTTTGGCTCTTAGAAACAGTTCTGTGCTGTACGTGTCTCTGGAACAGGAGCCAATGTCTGTCTAGGCCACATTCCTAGAAGTAGGATTTCTAGATCAAAGCATATAAATACTGTTTTGACAGACCCTGCCAAACTAGGGCCTGGGCTTTGAAACTCGGGATGAAAACAGCCGGGCTTGATGGGCAACGGGTTTAAGTGAAGTCATTAATGGAAGGGGGAAGAGGGGTAGGGCTGGGCCAGCTCCGGGGGTCATGCCCACCCGCTTCCTGGCCGTGCTGACTCCTCTCCTAATCCTCCTTCTAGAGACCCAGCCTCCAACACTGCCCCCCTCCAGCCTGAGCAGCTCAGAGTGTTTGAGGCCTTGGAGGAGATCACAGGTGGGCTTTGCCTCTCAGCATGCTGCTCGGATGGGGTCGGGGGTCCTCCTCCTGTCCCCACATCCCTAGCCTCCTCCTGTGCCTGCAGGTTACCTGTACATCTCAGCATGGCCAGACAGCCTGCCTGACCTCAGTGTCTTCCAGAACCTGCGAGTCATCCGGGGACGAGTTCTGCATGAGTGAGCACCGGGGAAGCAGGGCCCCAAGGAGAGGCTGTGGGTGCTGTGGGCACTCGTTCCCCGGGGGGACTCCAGCAGTAAACCTTCCACGGGAGTTTGCCTAGTGTGCTGGGGACGGGAGGGAGGTGAGGGCAGCCCTTGCCGACGAAGGAGGGTCGGTGGTACAGCCAAACTGTCCTCCCACAGCGGTGCCTACTCGCTGACCCTGCGAGGGCTGGGCATCAGCTCTCTGGGGCTGCGCTCGCTGCGGGAACTGGGCAGCGGGCTGGTCCTCATCCACCGCAACGCCCACCTGTGCTTCATACACACGGTGCCCTGGGACCAGCTCTTCCGGAACCCGCACCAGGCCCTGCTCCACAGCGCCAACCGGCCAGAGGCCGAGTGTGGTAAGATAGGGAGCCTGGCACCGTGCGCTCCCCGTCTGCCAAGCACCCACCCGGGTGCCCCGGTGGGTTGGGGGGAGCCTAGCAGCAGCAATCTCAGGCTCGTGCAGATTGCCTGTTCCTGACCGGCTCTGGCTGGCTTGACCTCTGGGCATGGCTTCTGGCTGGGTCCTGCCACACCGCCTGGTGTCCCTGCCTGTCCTCTCTGGTCCTGGAACCTCTGCTCTTTGTGTCCCCTTACCCTCCCCTGCATTGCCCAGCACCTGTACCCACCACTCCGGGTCACGGCCACCACCCCCAGCCTCCTCCCCTGGGTCACTTGGACCTGGAACCTCCCTTGAGTGTCTCCTCTGACCCCTTCCTCCTCACTGCAGTGGGCGAGGGCCTGGCCTGCTACCCGCTGTGCGCCCATGGGCACTGCTGGGGTCCGGGGCCCACCCAGTGCGTCAACTGCAGCCAATTCCTTCGGGGCCAGGAGTGCGTGGAGGAATGCCGAGTACTGCAGGGGTATGCGGGGTGGGGCAGGGGGGTGGCCAGGGAGAGGGCCCAGGGGCTCCTTCCAGACACCCCCCTCATCAGCCACCCCCTCTGTCAGGCTACCCCGGGAGTATGTGAAGGACAGGTACTGTCTCCCATGCCACTCCGAGTGTCGGCCGCAGAACGGCTCAGTGACCTGCTTTGGGTCGGTGAGTTGCCGGTGGGCTTGAGCTGGTGGGGAGGGAAGCGAGGACTGGAGGGAAACCAGGCCAAGTCTGCTCAGCTGTCCCAGGAGAGGGCTCGGAGTTCAGACCTGGATGAGGGGAGGGTTGAGGACTCGGGGGACGCTGGGGACTGCAGGAGTTCTGTGGCAGACCACGTGATCCTGTGGACCATGTAGGCGGCCCAGGGAGGCCCCTGTGCTTGGCTGTGGTTGTGCCATGGCAGTCAGACCTCTGTGCTTAGGCATGAGACTATCGGGATTCGAATCCAGGCCCTGCTTCCAGCCTTGGTTTTTTTCATTTGTAAAATGAGTATCACTTGAGTTACCCCCCTGGAAAGTAGTAAGCATGAATTTAAAATAGGGCTTGGTGCCCTGCTCAAGCACCAGAAGGATTTGCTACATATTAGTTACTGTTAACTTGCTCTTTTATCTTAGTAATAGGCTCTCCTATGGGGTTGAAGCCTGGGACCTGGGGCGGGAGACCCAGCAGGTCTGCAGCAGGTCTGGGCTGTCCCAGGAGCGGGGTTGAGGGGGGAGGAGCGCATGCTGTTGAGTGGGAAGTGTGAAGGGGACACACGGGTCAGGTCCTGCTGCCCTGGGAGGTGTTGGTGCCAGCCCCCTACAAATCCTTCCTCCCCTCCCAGGAAGCTGACCAGTGTGTGGCCTGCGCCCACTACAAAGACACTCCCTTTTGCGTGGCTCGCTGCCCCAGTGGCGTGAAACCCGACCTCTCCTTCATGCCCATTTGGAAGTTCGCCGATGAGGAGGGCACGTGTCAGCCATGCCCCATCAACTGCACCCACTCGTGAGTCTGAGGCCCTTTCTGCAGGCAGGAGCACTTTGTCCCGGAGCCTTTCTGGGGCTCTTATTGTAAAAGGGGGATAACTCTGCCTTTGCTTATCCTGAGACTCTTAGTTTGTTTTGTTCTTTTCTAATCCCCAAAGTAACACTTGTAAAAAAAAAAAATTTTTTTTTTTTTAAGATTTTATTTACTCATTTGAGAGAGAGAGAGAGACAGAGAGAGAGGAGAGTACTAGCAGGTGGGAGAGGCAGAGGGAGAAGGAGACTCCCTGCTGATCTAGGAATGGGGCTCGATCCTGGGGTCCTGGGATTGTGACCTGAGCTGAAGGCAGACGTTTAACTGACTGAGCCACCCGGGGGCCCCTGTTAAAAATTTTTTAATGAGGCACGCCTGGGTGGCTCAGTGGGTTAAAGCCTCTGCCTTTGGCTCAGGTCACGATCCAGCGGTCCTGGGATCAAGCCCCACATCAGGCTCTCTGCTCAGCAGGGAGCCTGCTTCCCTTCCCCTCTCTCTGCCTGCCTCTCTGCCTCCTTGTGATCTCTGTCTGTCAAATAAATGAATAAAATCTTAAAAAAATTTTTTTAATGAAAGCATGAAATATAAATGAATGTTGTTGGCAGTTGTATCCCCACTGCTAATAATTTGTAATATTTTTTCTCCAGTTTTTACCTGTGCACATGCTAACATAATTATTATTATACCACGTTAAATGAGTTTGAATATATATAATTACTCTTAGTTGTTTTTATCTATTCACATTCTAACATGTTATTATAATAGATAAACTGTTAATATACATTATTATTCTCTTACTGTTTTTATCTGTGCGCACGCTAACATACTATTTTTTACTAAAATAAGATCATAGACCATACATATTGTTTGCAAATTGCTTTTTTTTTTTTTTTAAGATTTTTATTTATTTTATTTTTGAGAGAGAGAGCACAGGCAGGAAGGACAGAGGGAGAGGGAGAAGCAGGCTTTCTGCTGAGCAGGGAGCCCGATGCGGGGCTCGATCCCAAGACCCTGGGATCATGATGTAAGCCGAAGGCAGATGCTTAACTGATTGAGCCACCCAGGTGCCCCTGCTTTTTTTTTACACTTAACAGAATCTTGCAATGTTTTTCCATGTCCTAACATGGTGATTTACCCTATTCTATTTTTTATTTTTCATTTAGTTCTTTAGTTACACGTGAGACCCATGAATACATCCTTATGTTGAACATGTTCAGCAATATTAAAGTATAAATACTGCAAAGCAAACGTGCCCTTTTGTTCCACTCCCCTGGGAAGAACCATCAGATTGACTCCAGTTTGTCATCCTCCCAGGCTTTTCCCTACACATTCACGTAAACATATATTACATTTATAGTAGTTGAGTCCTGTAAGAGTGCTGTTTTTGTAGGTCAGAAATGGTCAAGGAACCGCAGTTTCGTATAGTTCCTCTGCTACACCGTCAGGTTTGTGTGCACGCATCAGTTAATGCAAACAGGGTCATGCTCTGTACACTGTTCTGTATTTCGCTTCCTTCCTGTCCCCCCCCCAGTTTATGTATCTTGGGGTCCTTTCGTGTGAATGCACCCATTTTTTTTTAACTACTACATCTGCAGCACAGATGTAGTAGTATTTTTTTCTTTCTTTTTTCTTGCTGGGTTCTTTTCTTTTTCTTTCTGTTGTATTTTATTACACTTGAGCTCCGTGTACGGGTGAGCATCTTGTACGTGCCCCCTGGCGTACAGGTGTTGTCATATTTAGGGTCTATCCCAAGAAGTGGAACCACTGGGTCACAAACAGGATTTCCTAGGTGTCGTCAAACGGTCCCCTGCAGACGTTGGGCCAGTTTTCTCCCCTGGCATTCTTTTGCAGCAGAAGTGGCCGTCCTTTTGGACTTGATGCTCCTTTGGGTGCCCCTCAGTTCCTACCCTCCCAATTCCAGGGAGGTGGAGGGGAGCAGGAAATTCGAGTTCAAGGCCAGAGAAGGAATCTCCTTGTGAGGTGGTAGGAACAGCACTGGTGAACTTGAGTCCAGTTTCTGCCTTTGTCAGATGGTTAATAGCCCAGCCACTGCCATCCCAGGATGGTTGTGAGGCTGGAGTGAGCCCAGGAGGTGGTGTTCAGCGTGGCTGATGGGTCTGTCTCTCCTGCAGCTGTGCAGATCTGGACGAGAGGGGCTGCCCCGCCGAGCAGAGAGCCAGGTCAGCCCAGTCCCCGGGACATGCCCTATGCTGCCCCTCAACCCCCTACCAGTCCCTGGGTGGTTGTTGCTGTTTGGGGGGGGGGGTCTCCTGACATGACACCTGTCCCTTCCTAGCCTAGTCTCCCACTGTTGATTCCCCTTTCAGTTTGTTTCAACGAGTGGATGGAGGATCTCCTTAGGATGTCTAGGGGGCGGGGAACAGGAAAAGATGGCGAAGATCCCGCCACTATCTCCTTACCCTTGAGTAGCTAGATGTCTCATAAGGGACAAAGGGAGCATTCAACTCCCGGGATAAAAGGTAGATTGAGAAGAGAGTGTAACTGCCCTGGAGCGGATGATGAAGTCTTACCCGGGTGGGGGAGGCTTCAAGGAGGAGGTGGCATTTGAGCCAGGCCTTGAAACGGGGGCAGGTAGGTCACTTGCATTAGACAGAAGGCAACCAGGTGTCACAGTGGGGGAGGGGCCAGGAACATCTAGGAAGTGTTCAGTTTGAAGGTTCTGGTGTGGTGGGCCACTGAGTGAGCACATAGAAGGGAGGAAGGGATGAAGTCTGAGTCGGGTTAGGGCATAGACCCTCCTTCACTACTGGGCCACAGGGTTGGACTTGATTTCTGGGCAGTGGGGAGCTTTGGGAAAGACTCTGGGGACAAAAACAGTTCGGAGTGTGTCCTCAGCAATTGTTTGTCCGTGAAACAAGCATTCACGAGAGGTCTGTGGTGTGCCAGGCTTTGGCCAAGCAAGGGAGGGGGGCATGCGTGGCCATGGCGGGGGTCAACCCCCAGGAGCTTCATCTGTCCCAGGATGAGCTGAGGCTGGAACGATGACCCTATGGAGAAATGGTGGTCCAGGCAGAAGTAATGGAATGCACCAAGGCTGGGGGTGTGGAACATCATGACCTATGGGTGAAAAATTTGGCTCAAACATCAGAATCACTGGGTGTGCATTTCTGGGCCCCGCCCCATACGGCACATAGTTTGGAGATGGGGTTAAAAAGGGCTAGAAGTGTCCACCACTCCAAGGTGGTTGGAGCCAAGGGAGAAAGAGAGGATGGAGTCCATGGGTCGTCCTTCCAACTACCCCCCTTTTTAAATTTTTATTATTTATTTTTTTTAAAGGTTTTTATTTATTTGACAGAGTTCACAAGTAGGCAGAGAGGCAGGCAGGCAGAGAGAGAGAGGGAAGCAGGCTCCTGCTGAGCAGAGAGCCTGATACAGGGCTTGATCCCAGGACCCTGAGATCATGACCTGAGCTGAAGGCAGAGGCTTAACCCACTGAGCCACCCAGGGCCCCCCCCCGACCCCCCCCCCCAGCCTTTTTAAAAGATTTTCATTTATTGAGAGAGAGAATGAGCAGGAGAGAGGTAGAGGAACAAGCTGATTCCTGACACTGAGCTTGGATCCCTGCAGGGAGCTTGTTCCCAAGACCCTGAGACCATGACCTGAGCCACCCTGGCACCCCCCAACTTACTTACCAAACACTAGTGACCTGCATCTCCTTCACCCCTCCTGGAAGAATGCCCCTCCATCATCCCTGCACGGCCCAGCGTGTTCCTCACTCCCTAACACTATCCTTGGCTTCCGCCCTCAGCCCTGTGACGTCCATCATTGCCGCTGTGGTGGGCATTCTGCTGGCTGTGCTTGTGGGGCTGGTCCTCGGCATCCTAATCAAGCGAAGGCGGCAGAAGATCCGCAAGTACACGATGCGGAGGCTTCTGCAGGAAACCGAGGTGAGGCTGTCTGAGGGCCTCCCTGTTGGTTTGGGGTCTGCGGTCCAGCCTCTGTCACTGACGCACCACCTCCCTCACCCCAGCTGGTGGAGCCGCTGACGCCTAGCGGAGCCATGCCCAACCAGGCTCAGATGCGGATCCTGAAAGAGACAGAACTGAGGAAGGTGAAAGTGCTTGGATCCGGAGCCTTTGGCACTGTCTACAAGGTCAGGGGTGGGGCCAAAGTTCCGAGGGGGCGGTCCCAGAGGTGGGCGGTCCCAGCGGCGGTGTGGGGGTGTGGCCAGGAGAGTTGAGAGCAGGGTGGAGGAGGGGTGCTGTTTTAGGAGGCTGGAACAAGAGGAAAGGGAGAGGAGGGCGGGATTTAAATAGTGGGGTTGGCCCCGTGGTGGAGAGGGCATTGGGAACACAAGTAAGGACCTTCCGGATGACTGCAGGTTGGATCTGGTGTGTCCTCTTCCTTCTCACATCCTCCTCTCTCTGCGCAGGGCATCTGGATCCCTGATGGGGAAAATGTGAAGATTCCAGTGGCCATTAAAGTGTTGAGGGAAAACACATCTCCCAAAGCCAACAAAGAAATCTTGGACGTAAGCCCCTCCACCCTCTCCAGCGGGGAGTACATGAGGGAACCCCAGACTGCAGGTCTGGGCTCTGGTCTCTCTCTCTTCACTGGGGTTTGGGGAAATATGTTGTGGTCATCCAAACCTCGACTCTTAACCTCCTACCTGTGGGCCACGGTTCTGGTTTGTGACAGATGGGGCTGGATTGACTGAGGGTCCCCAGTGATGCCTCGGCCCTCAAGAGGGGTGTGTGGTTGTTGGGGGGCTCTGGTCTCCCACCCCCTCTCAGTGTGTATCCTTGCCACCAGGAAGCATATGTGATGGCTGGCGTGGGCTCCCCATATGTGTCCCGCCTTCTGGGCATCTGCCTGACATCCACGGTGCAGCTGGTGACACAGCTTATGCCCTATGGCTGCCTCTTAGACCACGTCCGAGAGCATCGTGGGCGCCTGGGCTCCCAGGACCTGCTGAACTGGTGTGTGCAGATCGCCAAGGTACGCGCTTAGAGGACCTGGGCTCTGTGGGTGTCTTTGAGGGCAAGCCTCTCTCTCCACGCAGGGCCAGGATGGGAGGTTTCTTGGGAGAATACAGCCAAAGTGGGGTCCACAGCGATGCCTCTGATCACAGGGGATGAGCTACTTAGAGGACGTTCGGCTGGTGCACAGGGACCTGGCTGCCCGGAACGTGCTGGTCAAGAGTCCCAACCATGTCAAGATAACAGACTTTGGGCTGGCTCGGCTGCTGGACATTGACGAGACCGAGTACCACGCAGATGGGGGCAAGGTAAGAGGAGGGAGCAGGGTGAGGCAAGGTGGGGTGGGGTCTGGCCCCTGGGAGAACTCTAAGAATAGCCATGTCCCCACCACACCTAGTTTGAGAACTTCTTCGCTCTCCCAGGTGCCCATCAAGTGGATGGCGCTGGAGTCCATTCTCCGCCGGCGGTTCACCCACCAGAGTGACGTGTGGAGCTACGGTGTGTGGCCGGGAGGGTTGGGAGGAGAGGTGGACAAGGATCCATGGCCCTGGGGTGGAGGGCATGGAGGGAGGAAGAGAGAAGCAATGGGAGAATGAATGGAGACATTTTAGCATGAATGTGGGAGGAAAGAAAGGGGCTGCCAGGGTCTATGCACTTCCCCGAGACTAGGGAAAGGCTGGGTGGCTTCTGCCCCTTGGCAGTACGCCCTCCCTTCTTTCCCCCGTGGTGCCAGGCTCTTGGGTAAAGCCTCTGGGGCTCAGTGCACTAAAGGGCCCTCCTGCCTCCCCCCACCCCAACCTCTAACCCTACCCCCTTCTCTGCCCCAGGTGTGACTGTGTGGGAACTGATGACTTTTGGGGCCAAACCTTACGATGGGATCCCAGCCCGGGAGATCCCTGACCTGCTGGAAAAGGGGGAACGGCTGCCCCAGCCCCCCATCTGCACCATTGACGTCTACATGATCATGGTCAAATGTGCGTGGCTGAGCTGTGCCGGCTGCCTGGAGGAGGGATGAGAGGTCCTGGGTGGAAGGGCCTCCCAGGGGGCTGGGAGAGGACCAAGTGCAGGGTCCCTAGTATGGTTAAAGGAGCCCTTGGAAGGGTCTCACTTCTCTTTTACACTACCAGGCCAGAGGAGCTCTAGAAGACCAGCTAGTTAGAGACTTACATGCAACATAGAAAGGGGAAACTAGTAGAGATTCTCAGAGGATCTAGTTGAGGACCTGAGTCTGAGTCTTCTCTACCCCACCCGCTCCAGGGGGGGGGCGGGTGTCTAGATCAGACTGGAGGGGGAGAGAGTGGGGCTGGGCCGCACACAGGCTGCAGCCAGAACTGAGATGCTGAGCTCCGTGCTACCTCCAGGTTGGATGATAGACTCTGAATGTCGACCACGGTTCCGGGAGTTGGTGGCCGAATTCTCCCGCATGGCCAGGGACCCCCAGCGCTTCGTGGTCATCCAGGTACTGGGCCTTTCCCCTCGGTCCCTGCCTGTGAGTGAAGAGCATTCACCCACAGAGGGTGGGAAGGAAGAGGATTCCCGGTCCCAGGCCTCCAAGCCCAGCCCTTGCTGGATCTGTCAGACCTGGTCCTCCCTGAGCCTTCCCGGGGAGGCTGTGCATGAGGCCGAGGAGAGGCTGCCACGCTGTCTCCCTCCCCAGAATGAAGACTTGGGCCCCGCCAGCCCACTGGACAGCACCTTCTACCGCTCGCTGCTGGAAGATGATGACATGGGGGACCTCGTGGATGCTGAGGAGTACCTGGTGCCCCAGCAGGGGTTCTTCTGCCCCGACCCTGCCCCAGGTGCTGGGGGCCCAGCCCACCGCAGGCACCGCAGCTCGTCCACGAGGGTCAGTGCGCTCGGTCACACTGTGGTGGGTGGGCGTACTTACCTCCCCCACGGACTAGGGTCTCTTTCTCCTATGTCACCCCCTATCACCTCTCATGGAGACCCCACCATTCCTGAGGACTCCTACTGCCTTCCAGCCCTTGACCTCTTTCTCTCCACGGTGACTGTTTCAAACCCCAGTGGTGACCTGTTTATCTCCTGTGATCTTGTCACTTCCCTTGGAGTCTCCATCCCAGATCCATGAATAACCCCATCACAACCCCCTCTCGTCTCCAGAGTGGCGGTGGTGAGCTGACACTGGGACTGGAGCCCTCCGAGGAGGAGCCCCCCAAGTCTCCACGGGCACCCTCAGAGGGGGCTGGCTCTGACGTGTTTGATGGCGACTTGGGAATGGGGGCAGCCAAGGGGCTGCAGAGCCTTCCCCCACAGGACACCAGCCCTCTACAGCGGTACAGCGAAGACCCTACTGCACCCCTGCCCCCAGAGACTGATGGCTACGTTGCCCCCCTGACCTGCAGCCCCCAGCCTGGTATGGAATCCAGGCCCAACCTGAGAGATTGGGAGGGAAGTGCGGGAGGAAGTTGGGAGTGTGGGGGGCAGTGGTAGCAATGGGGACTCATGGGTTCCTTCCCCTAACAAGGCACCCCCCCTTGCCCTTTCAGAATACGTGAACCAGCCGGAGGTTTGGCCGCAGCCCCCCTCACCCCTAGAAGGCCCTCTGCCACCGCCTCGACCTGCCGGTGCCACTCTGGAAAGGCCCAAGACTCTGTCCCCCAAGACTCTCTCCCCTGGCAAGAATGGGGTTGCCAAAGACGTTTTTGCCTTTGGGAGTGCTGTGGAGAACCCTGAGTACTTGGTACCCCGGGGCAGGGCTGCCCCTCAGCCCCACCCTCCTCCAGCCTTCAGTCCAGCCTTTGACAACCTCTATTACTGGGACCAGGACCCATCAGAGCGGGGCTCTCCACCCAGCACCTTTGAAGGGACCCCTACAGCAGAGAACCCTGAGTACCTGGGCCTGGATGTGCCAGTGTGAGCCAGAAGTCCAAGTCTGCTGAGGCCCTGCCGAACCCTCAGGGAGTGGGGAAGGCCTGACTTCTGGCTCGAGTTGGGGTGAGGCAGGAAATGGGCCCTTGGCCCTGAATCCAGGGCATCCTGCTGCACTGGGAACCAACCCTCCTCCAAGTCCCAGAGAGGGGCTCAGCCTGGTTGGTGGAGGGGACAGCACTGTTGGAGCCCTACCCAGCCAACTCTTTGGTCCCATGGATGCCACAGCCAGTCTCCTCACCTGAGGGAGCAGCTCACTTATTCCAGATCTTTGACATTGAAGGACATGGGGAAGCTGGGCCTCTGAAGGGGAGGAGGCTCTAAGGGAGAGTCTTAAGCAAGAGCAGCCCATTCACAGACGGTCCCTGAGACCTAACTCTGCGCCCTGGAAGACGGGAGCAGCAAAGCCGCCAGATCAGTCCTTGTACAGAGTGCTTTTCTTGTTTTGTTTTTACTTTTTTTAAAAAGATGAAATAAGGACTCCGGGAGAGCGGGTGTTGTGGAGAGGGGTGGGACCCTGGGGTGGGGGTAAGAGTGTCCTTTCTCCATACCCACTTTCTCCATTTGCAAATATATTTTGGAAAATAGCTGGGCATCAGCCTATGTCTGGGGTGGCTCTGTGCCAACCCTTACCCCCTGCCTAACTTAAATTCAAGTCATCTTCTCTGGAGGGAGTGGCTAGGAATCCGGAAAGCTTGAATGAGAAGACTATCCTGTTTCTTGGCTTTTGGGTTGTGGGGGGGGGGGTGGAATCTTCAAGTTGGGATTTTAATCTGAGAGCCCTTTGACAACCAGATCATTCTGGTTTAGAAATAATGAGTTCCTAAGGCCACGCACTGGAAATGAGGGTTATTTCCTCCCCTTGGGGGGGTGGGGAGGGAGGTAATGCATACTGTGTGACTCGTTTTCCTTCCCTTGGCTATGAGTGAGGAAATCATTGAACTAGAAGTAACTATCCCAAAAAAGCCCACCTACTCAGCAGAGCCCCCCTGGTGGTATAAAGGCTGGGCAGGCCCCTATGCTACCAACCCCCCCCCCCCATACACACACACAAACATAAAAACACACACTAGATTGGTACAGGGGTTTGCAGTACCACTTTATTGCCAATAGCTGACATTGCCCAGGGCTAGTGGAAAGTAGAGTTAGAACTGTGGTGGCATTTGACCGGTACAGCTGAGCTGGAGTGGGGAGCAGACTTGGGCGCTGATCCTGGGAAGGGGGTATAAGGCGGCTGTGGAAATGTCCATGGAGAAGTTCTCTCTCCCATCCCCAAGACCACCGCAGCTTCTATTCCCTCTTGGTATCCAAAGGGACAAAGTGGAGGCCAGAGTCTTTTAGCTTACCAGGACCCAGGTGAGGGGAAAGAGGCAGTGGGGAGCCCTCAGCAGGACCAGACAGGAGACCATGGCTTGGGTCCCAAAACTGAGCAGGAACCCAGAATCACGTGTAGTTACAGGATGACGCACGGAGGACGGCTGTTGGTGATCTTTTCTAGGGGTTCTCCGTTACTGGCTCTTCGGATGGCCTCAATGAGCTAGAGGGCAGAGGTGGAATGGAATGATCCACTGCAGGGGAAGGGTGAACCGGGGCCTCCTGACATTATAAATACTCACATCTTTTTCATAAGGGAAGCCCCCATTTTCCAGCTTGGAGAACACCAGCTGTCCATTGATTTCGATCTCAAAGGCACCTGGTATTAAATAAAAGAATGAACTGTATGCTGACAACAGGCATGTAAGGAGAGGCTCTCACACTCCTTGGACTCTTCGCAGGCTCCTTTCTGTCTCCACCGACCCCACGAGAGACTAGTTCTCTGAACCATTTCCCAAACCCGGCTCAAGCCAAAGGAACCCCAGGGAGGAGTTACCTGTGTGTCCTCTGAACTCTGGGTTCATAATTCAAAGAAGCGCTCCCTCCCCTCCAACCCTACACTTCTGCAGTCTCACCCATTTTTCCCTACAGGTTTCCTCTGTGTCCGCCGCCCTCACCTTTGGAAGGGGCCTCGAGTTGGTCGGACGTTTTACTCTGTGCCAGACACTGCTGGACACTATATAAAACAGCCAGTTCCAGGGCTAGAAAGTGGGAGAGTTGAGATTTAGAACACTGACTCAGCAGGTGTTCTGCGGGCCTCACCTGTGCCCCCCAGGCGCGACTCGATCTCAATGCCGGGGTACTGCTCCTTCACGGCACTCGCCAGCTCCAGGTAGGTCGCCTCAAAACCGCAGGGTTCACTAGGGACAAGATGCTTGGGCTCTGCCTGGGTTTCGGAGGAGGGGCCTCCCGTGGACCCACCCCCGTTCGGTCGGGACACCCCACGGGCTGGAAACGCTCACCAGTACTCCACCACGATGCGTACCCCACTACCCGGTTCAATTTCCCCGGGAGGGGGCGCTTCAGACGTCGGCCCCGGCTCCCCGCTCATTGCTCCCGACTCTGCTTCAGCTGCCGCTTCCGGGTGTGACGCGACGCCGCGAGCACGTGACGGGGCGGGGCCTCTGGGCGGAGCGGGCCGCGCGTTACGTCCGGGCGCCCCCTGCAGGCCGCGATTGCTGCTGCGTTTTGACCCTAACCCCAGTTTGAGGGCTGTGGGCTGGGTGCACTGGTCCTGATCACCTTACCCCGCCCGGGTTCTCAGAGCGCCGGACTTGCCCGGCATCTCGTGTCCGCTGGACGTCACGGCTACATATAATCTCATGAACTATCTTAGACTGCAAGTGCTTTACAGTTTACAAAAGGAAGCGAAAGTGATGGGGCAAGTGGATCCAGGGCCTGGGGTTGGCTGATGTTACGAGATGGTTGCTGTTTCTTGCTAACATGCTGATGGCATTTTAAACTACCCCATAGTTCAACACTCCGGGGCTTCAGACTCAAGCTCCAAAGCTGTAGGCACAGTCGGGGACAGTGACTGCTTCTTCCCTGCAGTCTGGAAGCTAAGGCTTTGGGGCTTCCACTCCTTAGGCTCTGCACTCACACCTGCCGGGTTCCTGCACCTCCCCCATCTCATCCTGGCCTGGGCTGGCATTGAACTCTGAAAATGGAGGCTGTTTTGCTGCCTTTTTTCTCTCAGGAGTCCCTGGGATATACCATAATATCCTAACAGGTCACCTACATTATTACCATCCCCTCAAATCATGAATTTTGGGGGGCTCCTGGGTGGCACAGTCAATTCAGCTACCAACTCTTGCTTTCCTCTCAGGTTGTGATCTCAGGGCCCTGATCTCAGGGTCTTGAGATGGAGCCCCGCAGCAGGACCCATGCTCTGCGAGGAATCTGCTTAAGACTCTCTCTGCCCCTCCCCAACTAAAATAAAAAAAATAATCTAAAAAAAAAATGCAATTAAAAAAAAATTCAGTGATTTCCAGAGTTGTGCCACCATCACTACAGTCAGTTCCGGAACTTTTCCATCAGTCTAGAAAGGTCCCTCCTGCTTGTTTACAGTCCAGCCTCCAGCTTCAACCCTGGGCAACCATTGGTCTGCTTTCGGTCTATAAATTTGCCTTTTCTGGACATTTTATATAAATGCTATAATATGTGGTCTTTCGCTTCTGGCTTTTTTCATTCATTCTAAACCTTTTGAGGTTTATCTACGCTGTAGCAATGGGGCTGTTTGCTCTCTTTGGTTGCTGAACGGTATCCCACTGTACAGTTATACCATCTTTTTTGCTGATCTATTCAATATCAGCTGACGGTCATTTGTGTTTCCAGTTCTTAGCTATTTTGGATAATGCTGCTATGAATGTTCATGTAAGTGTCTTTGTATGTTATGTGTGTTGTCATTTCTCTAGGAGTAGAATTGCTAGGTTGCATGGTAAGTTTATGTTTAACTTTTTGAGAAACGGCCAAACTGTTATTCAAAAATGTCTGTACCATTTTATATTCCCACCAGCAATATACGAGGATTTGTTTACCCATATCCCTGTCAACACTTATTGCCTGTCTCTGATTATAGCTATCCTGGTGGGTGTGAGGTGGTATATCATTGTGGTTTTAATTTGCATTTCTCTAATGACTAATGATGTTGAGCATCTTTTCGTATGCTTATTAACCATCCATGGCTCTCATTTAGAAAAACATCTATTCAAATCTTTTGCCCATTTTTAAACATTTTTTTAAAACATTTTCTTTATTAGGTGCCTGGGTGGCTCAGTTGGTTAAGCAACTGCCTTCGGTTCAGGTCATGATCCTGGAGTCCTGGGATGGAGTCCTGCATTAGGCTCCCTGCTCAGCAGGAAGTCTGCTTCTCCCTCTGATCCTGCCCCTTCTCATGCTCTCTCTCTCTCTCTCTCATTCTCTCTCTTTCAAATAAATAAGTAAAATCTTAAAAAAAAATTTTTTTTTCTTTATTTATTTGAGAGAGAAAGAGTGAGAGAGAGCATGAGAGTGGAGAAGCAGACTCCCCATGGAGCTGGGGGCCCAATGCAGGACTCGATCCAGGGACTCTGGGATCATGATGTGAGCTGAAGGCAGTCGCTTAATCAACTGAGCCACCCAGGCGCCCTCTTTTGCCATTTTTAAAAAAGATTTTTATTTATTTATTTATTTTTAGATTTTATTTATTTATTTGACAGACAGAGATCGTAAGTAGACAGAGAGGCAGGCAGAGAGAGAGAGGAGGAAGCAGGCTCCCTGCTGAGCAGAGAGCCCGATGCGGGGCTCGATCCCAGGGTCCTGGGATCATGACCTGAGCCGAAGGCAGCGGCTTAACCACTGAGCCACACAGGCGCCCCAAGATTTTTATTTATTTATTTGCGAAAGAGAGTGTGTAGGAGAGAGAGGGAGAGATCATGAGCAGGGGGGGATGTACAGATGGAGAAGCAGACTCCACCTTGAGTGGGGAGCCCCATACAGAACTCGATCCCAGAACCCCGGGATCATGACCTGAGTGGAAGTCAGACATTTAACCAACTGAGCCACCCAGGCATCCCAACAAGTTGGCTTTTGTTGTTGTTGTTGTTGTTGTTGTTTTTAAAATTTTCTTAGTGATGTCTTTTGAAGTGCAAAAAACTTAAATTTTGATGACGTCCAATTTGCTGATTTTTTTGGTCAGTTGTGCTTTTGCTGTTGTATCTAAGGTCGCTGCCTAACTTAAGCTCAAGAAGATTTTTTTCCCATAGTTTCTTCAGACGTTTTATTTTTGCTCTTACATTTAAGTCTATGATCTATCTTGAGTTAATCTTTGTAGATTGTGAGGTAAGGATCTAAGCTCATCTTCTGGCATGTGGAGAGTTGATTGTCCCAGAACCATTTATTGAAAAGATTAATCTGGGGTGACTGGGTGGCTCAGGCGTTGGGCTTCTGCCTTTGGCTCAGGTCATGACCTCGGGGTCCTGGGATTTGAGTCCTGCATGGGGCTCCCTACTCATCGGGTTGTCTGCTTTTCTCTCTAACCCCCCCCCCCCCGCTTGTGATCTTTCTCTCTCATGCTCTCTCTCTCTCTCTCAAAAAAATAAATAAAATCTTTTTAAAAGTTCAGATATAACTTATACACAGTAAAATTTGTCTTCTTGAATGTACCTTTCTGTGAGTCCTAACCGAGCTGTGTACCTACCACCATGACCAAGATATAGAACAGCTCCACTACTTCCTCACAAGTCCCCTTCCCCTTTGCTGTCAACACATCTCCCTCCTCCCTGACCCCAGATCTCTCTTCTGTCCTTATAGTCCCACCCCCTCCCAAAGCCATATAAATAGAATCCTACAGGGCTCAGCCTTCTGAGTCCAGCTTCCCTCTCTAACTGCATCCTTCAACATCCAGCGTGATCTTTTCAAAATATAAATCTGCCTGCCTTTCTGTGCCTGGAGAGCCACTGCAGGGTCTGGCCTCGACCCATAGTTCCTGCCTGTCTGGACAGACAGGATGGATGGCTCTTAAACCTGGTTTAACCACCTGAGGGCTTGTCAATACCACACATTCCTGGGTCTTGGCCCTGGAGACTGAGATTCAGTAGATGGGGAGGGGCCCAGGGATCTGTTTTTACATAAGCCTGAGGAGATATGGAGGCAGGTGGTCCCTGGCCACACTTTGAGAAACATAGCTGAGTCCAAAGCACTCGCCTTTCTCCTCACCAGCCCGAGCTTAGCTGTGTGGCCTCTTCTCTTTCCTTCTCCTCAACCCCACTGTGCCTTTTCATGCCATGTCCCCTCCCGATAAGGGCTTTAGCACTTGTTTCCTCATCGGGAATGGAACTCCCCCCATTCCCACCCACCCTTCTCCCTGCTTCAGTTTCCCCTCTGCTCGCTTGTCACTTACACAGACAAGGTTCCCCAACTCATTGGGTGAGTCATTCTCCCAGCATACTGGTCACCTGTCACTTCTTATTTGTGTGTGATTTTTTTTTTTTTTAGAGAGGGGGAGGGGCAGAAGGAGAGGGAAAATGAGAGAATCTTCTTTTTTTTTTTTTTTTTAATATTTTATTTATTTATTTGACAGAGAGAGACACAGCGAGAGAGGGAGAACAAGATTCCCTTGGAGCGGGGAGCCCAATGTGGGGCTTGATCCCAGGACCCTGGGACCTCGACCCAAGCTGAAGGCAGACGCTTATCAACTGAGCCACCCAGGCGTCCCGAGACTGAGAGGATCTTAAGCAGGCTCCACACCCAGCATGGAACCCAATACAGGGCTTGATCTCATAACTCTTGAGATCATGACCCGAGTCGGTCATTTCAAGAATCGGTCACATAACTGACTGAATCACCCAGGCGCCCCTTAGGGGATTTTTCTATTAACATCAGTCTCCCCAACTGGGCTGCACGAGGATGAGGGCAGGGTCTGTTTTTGCTGCTCCCTGCTTTTTCCCCAGTACCATGCATGGGGTTTGCCTATAGTAGGTACTTAACAAATATTATTGAATGAAGGAAGGAATCTTTAAGTGAGTAGTCTACTGTGCTTTGCACAAGCTGCTGCTCCAAGAGCCAGGTGACCTCGCCCCTCCCCCACTTCTTTGTTTAGTCCACTCATACTGGTTTTTCTAGGAAAACCCCATTTGGGGAAAGTTGAGGCTTGAGCCGCTCCTTGATAGTACCTCAGGGCAGACTGCTTATCACTCTAAGTACTGTTTGTTTACCCAACTGTCACCCACTTGAGGCTGGGAGGTGGCTACTGCCTTTGATCTGCGCCCTTCCAGGCCCTCTCCCTGACCCTTCTGTTTGCCGAATGCTGGAGGAGAGAGCTAAAGTGATTGCTCAAAGGGGAGTCCCCTGGCACCTGGCCAGAGCTTTCCCTAGATCATTCCTCCTACCATGAGACCCTGTATAACCCCTTAGCTTTCGGAAGAAGCTGAGACCCTGGACTTTGCAAAGAAGGGAGAACTTCGGGGCGCCTGGGTGGCTCCGTTGTTAAGGTGTGCTTTCCGCTAGGGTCGTGGACCCAGGGTCCTGGGATTGGGCCCCGCATCAGGCTCTCTGCTTGGCGGGAAGCCTGCTTCTCCCTCTCCCACTCCCCCTGCTTGTGTTCACTCTCTTGCTGTGTTTCTGTCAAAAAAAAAAAAAAAAAAAAAAAAAAGTCAAGAAGGGAGAACATCTCCCTGGATGCCTCTGAGGGCCAGGGTGCGGGCTGGGTGGCCAGACTGTGGTTGGAGGTCAAGGAGCAGCCCCTGTTCCTGGACACCCTTCTAGCAGTCTTCCCTCTTTGGCTGAGTGCTCCTTGCCCCATCAGGTGGGACCCCGAGGCCCAGACAGGCCCCCCGGCTTGGCCAATGAGCAGACCAGATTTGGTGAGGAGTATGGGGAAGGGTGAGCGCCGTTTCTGTACCCTCCAGCCCCTAGTCCCTCCCTCCCACATCACGAGGACTCTGGATCTTCGCTCTGAGACTGCTCAGCTCCACCATCCTCCCCGCCTCTCCCCTGGCACCTGTTGCCACCCGGTTAAGAAGGGCAAAAACAATCCCGGCCAGCCAGCGTGGAGTGTCAGGGAGTCCCGCCCCTCCTCCTCTGGTTCCTCCTCCTGTGATTCTTCCCCAGGCCCCGCCCCCACCTGCCCAAGATAATTTTAGTTTCCTTGGGCCAGGAGCTTGGACACACAGGACTCTCCCTCCCCCCAACCCTCACTCTACGTCCAAAGTCGGGACACCCTCCTGCCACCTGTAGGGAAGAAGGAGTGGATTTGAAATCAAGTCCAGGTGTCTGGGGTCCCAAGACAGAACCGGACTTTGTACACCCGGTGTCCTGCTACTTCTGTTGGGGCCCTCCAGGTAAGGTGACCAAAATCGGTCCCAGCAACCTGCTCCCACCCCCAGCCGCCCCAGCGCCCCAGGCTGTGCCCATGTCAGGGCCAGGAGCTGGCAGGTTGCCCAGGTGGGCGGTCGGGCGGCCGCCTGACTCCCCCCTCAATGATGTCAGGCCAAGGGCGGGGGCAGGAGGGGGACAGGTAGTTAAGGGCCTGGCGTCTCCCTCTCTAAACCGGTGGCCCCAGCCAAGTGTTCCGACGTCCAGGGTCCAGGTAAGGACCCAGCGGGCACTTCGTCTTGAGGGTGGGAGCAGCGGCAGGTCCGGGGTCAATGTTTAAAGATTCAGCCTCCTGCTGTGTTGCTCTGGCCGCCTCGCTTTCTTTTTCTCCAATCGCCCATATCCCGCCCCTTCCTCACCATCTGCCCTCAGTCTTTCCCTATTCTCATTTCCTGTCTTCCTTATTCCTTCCTTTCCTCCCTGTAGCCCGCCTCCGTCCCGCGCCCGGACAAAGCAGCTGATGGGGATGGGGAAGAAAGATCTCCGATCCTCTCGGCTTTCCCGCTGAAACTAGTCCCTCCCCACCTTCCCAGAAAAAGAGCTAGGTGGGGGCCTGAGCACCCAGGGCTGCCTAGAGGCATTCCTGGCTCAACCTGAGGTTATCCGTTTGAGGTTTTCCCAAGACTCTACCAAGACTGACGTCTCCCCGCAGGGGCGGGGGGAACCCTCCAATTTGGAAGGCAGCCGAGGAGAGGGATCTCCTAAATTGTTAGAGCTCGGTCTCGGGATTGTTTGCCTGCTCAGAATACAGGGTCCTGTCCTAGGAAGGGGAGGTGGAGGCGGGGCAGGCCCCGGGGTCCTTCCTGGCGTCGGAATGAAGGCTGGAAGGCTAGAGGTCTGGATGCGGGGGGTCTGCGGTGGAGCGGGGACTAGGGAAAGTGTGTGTGTGCGTGTTTGGGGGCAGGGGGCAGTGTTTGGAGAAAGACCCGAGTTTGGATCTCCCTGATACCGCGGGGATGGAGAATGCACCTGTCCGCCCTTGGAAGGCCTCCCAACTCTACTGCCCCTCCAGAAGGGCCTGTCTTGGTCGGCCTGTGCTAGACTGCTCGCCCCTCTCCGCCCCATCCCCTTGGGGCTGGGGGAGCCCTCCGGGAAGGCAAGCAGCCTGTAATGATTAACTCCACAGACACAATCTAGCATTCTTCCCAAATTAAACTTTAAGAAAGCTTACCCTCCGCCCCCCCGCCTTTCCCATTGGGCGTTTTTTTCCAGAGTTAGGGAGTGGGCGGGGCCTCAGCGACCTGGGCCCTCCTCCCAACTCCGGGTCATGTAGGGGTTTCCCGCCTCCTTACCTGGGCCCTGCAAGCTCACAACTCCCGCAAGGTTGAAACTTCCAACCACCGCCCGCCCCCCCACCCCGCCCCGGCCCCCATAAATCCCGATGGGGGCGGACGTGGAGTGCTGGGCTGGCTGGACCGGGGCCTTCCCGCCACCTGCTGGTCCCCCGCCTAGGCCTCGGCCCTGCCAGCCCCTCCCCCCCTCCCCTGGCTACGACGGAGGTGGCCTTGTTTTCCAAGGGCCCTTAATACTGGGCCCTGCCACCCGCCCTTGGGGCCAGCCAGGTGGGGCGAGATTCAGGAAGTAAACAAGGAGGCAGGAGGCTGGGAGGGCGGGAAAGAGGGTGGGGCTGGAGCCGCGGGGCAGGAGAGGCGGTTGGGGAAGCTAGGACTTGGGAGTCCTAGTGTTGAGGGGACTGAGACCTTGGGGGTCGGTTCTTTCCATAGAAGCTTTCCTAGGGCCCCCGTTTGAAAGGTTCAGGACTCTTGGGAGAGTGTTCCCCGGGCCCCAGAACTAGGACCTGCTTCTCCTCCCATCCCATCTGTTTGGTTCTAACTGCCCCACTCTTCTCTTGCCTTAGAAGGGTCTGGAAGGCAAGGTGGGAATCCAAAGGCCAAATCCAAGTCTTCACGGGTCCTCCAGCCCTCTCAGGCCAGATTCTAATCTGATTCTGATTTAAATCTGCCATTTCCCTGCCCAAACACTGCCCTGATTCCTTTTCCCTCTGGGATGGAGTAGGACCCCACTTTTGGTCTCTGGGTACCACGCCCCCCAGCTCTCCCTGGAGTGAAGTCACCAGGGTTGGTGACCCCAGGGTAGAGGGGATAGGAGCTGGGACATAGTGCCTCGTTGATGTTCTGGAGACTTGTTGATGTTTGCTGCTGGGTGTGTCTTGCATTCCCCCCCCCACCCCCCGCAGGACCCTGAGCCCCCTAAGCCCCCTCCCTGCCTCACCCTCCTGGCCTTTTCCTCGTCTGCCTGTCTTTGTCTTTCTCTTGGGTGTCTTGCTACTTCTGCTCTGGTAGTACCCCTCTGGCTGGGACATCCCAGAGAGTGTATTGGGAGGACCTCACCCCCCCCAAAGTTGACATAGATGAGTCCTCTGGGCCCACTGTGGCCTGGGTGCTAGGAGTGGGAGGCAGCAGAATGAAAGCCTGGTAGGCCCCAGACAGGATAGGGAGCACTACATGGCTTTTTTGGGTGAGTGAGGGCATCACTGGGGGTTGGGTCTGCTCCAGCTGGGCCTTTGAAGCCAGGCCAGGCCTTTTTTCTCTCCTTAGGTAAGGGGACTCCCGGACTGAGAGGTGACTAGGTGACTAGGGGACCCGGAAAGGCAGATTGCAGGTCCCACCTGGACTGGAGGTGGGCCTGGGTGGGAAGGCAAAAATGAGGTCGGAGGAGCTGCAGGGCCCACCATCTTCCTTCTCCTCCTCCCCTAGCCGATCCCTGCTTTGCGCCTCCCCCTCCCCCCTGTTCTTCCCCGCCTGGTCGGTTGGGGGTGGGAGGGGGGAGAGGTGGGTAGAGAGGCAGGGCTGTTTGTATTTCTCCTAAGTCAGGAAGTCGTGCAGATGAGTCAAGGTTGAATAGAGAGCCCCAGGCAGTGGTGTCCCGCCCCACCCTGACTCACCTGTCCCCCAAATCCTCTCACTTAATGGTTAGGGGCCTGCCCCGTCCTGGAGGGTCAGTGCCAGGTCCTGCAGGCAGCCTAATAGCACTGGCCTAGGTCTCCAGTTCTCCCAGGTCCTCCCAAGTTCCAGCCAGGGGGAGGGGTCCTGCTTCCTGTGGAGGAGGGGCCTGTGCTGCCTCTGTCCCCGGTGGGCATCTTTGTCCCAGCTCTCCTGTCCTTACTTGTTGTAGGTGCCTATGCAGCACCTGTGGGCGATAGGATGTGGGTAGGACCCCAGCCCTGCCTGGGGGTGCTGGGTGGCTCCAGACCAGTGGGTGGATAAGACAGGTGCATGGAATTGGCGCAGAGGCCGCAGCACAGTACAGAGCAGGAGCCCTTCTGTCTGGAAGTGGAAAATCCAGGAAGGCTGCTTGGAGGAGGTGGCCTTGGCATTGGGGCTTTAAGAAAACTGGGCAGGAGGAATCTGGAGAGGGTACCCAAAGTTTGGGGGCTGCTGGGGGATGGCCCCCCCAGGCTAGTCCTGTCCTCCCTGCTGCTGAGCCTGCCTCCTGCCCTCCTGGTTCCTGTCTTTCCCCACCTCCTTCTCCCCTTCTGCGCATCACTCAGCACTTGGGCAGGCGTTGTCACAACAGGCTCTGGCAGCTAGGTCTGGCAATGAAGCACTGGAAAAACCCGGGGCAGAGCCCAGAGGAGTGAATGCCCCATGCTTAGGGCATGCTCAGAGACTGAGAGTCACACAGTCTGTGGCACACAGAGTCTGTTGCCGCTGCTGGGCTTGTGGTGGGGGGACCCTCTTAGCTTTTCCCCTGGGCAACGTAGCGCTGACAGAAGAGCACTGTACTTGGAGTCCAAACACTGAATTCCAGTACCTGACTCACCTGTGACGGGGGCAAGAATGCTTCCTTCTCAGGAACTTGGTGTCCCCTTTTGCAAACGGGCTCATACTACCCTTCCCCAAAAGCTCCAGGGAAACTCCAGTTAGAGGAGGTGCTGTGTCAGCTCCGAGGGGCTCCTTGGCAGCTGTGTGAAGTCAGGACATCTGGGTCCTCTTAGCCCCTCTCTGTGGGACAAGGGCACAAGAGTGGCTGCTTTCGGGGCGCCTGGATGGCTCAGTGGGTTGAGCCTCTGCCTTTGGCTCAGGTCATGATCCCAGGGGCCTGGGATCGAGTCCCGCATGGGGCTCTCTGCTCGGCAAGGAGCCTGCTTCTCCTCATCTCTCTCTCTGTCTGTCTCTCTGCCTATTTGTGATCTCTCTCTCTGTCAAATAAATAAATAAAATCTTTAAAAAAAAAAAAAAAGAGTGGCTGCTTTCAGCTCCCTCTTCTCCCTCAGATGTTATGGAGCTGGGTCTGTCTCCACCTCAGCTCAGCAGCTCCCCAGAAGACCTGTACCTGGCCCCTGGGACCCCTCCTGGGACTCCCCCGCCTCCCGATGCCCCTCTTCCTGGGGAGGTGAAGAGGTCCCAGCCTCTGCCCATTCCGACCAGGTACAATGGGTGGATAGAGCTGAGGAGGGGCTGGTGGTGGTCGGGGTTGGGGGGGCTTCAGTGCTGGGTAAGGCAGAAGCTTGCAGTCCACAAATTCTCTGCCTCCCTTCCTTGGGCCCCAGGAATCTTCTTCGAGAGGAGGAGCTGCGGACAAGCTCTCTGCCTTCCATCCCCAACCCCTTCCCTGAGCTCTGCAGTCCTCCTTCACAGACCCCCATTCTTGGGGGGTCCTCCAGTGCCAGGGGGCTGCCCCCTCGAGACGCCAGCTGCCCCCATGTGAGTTGTCTTGGGAGAGAGAAGGCAGGGATATGGGGGTGCTGTGGGACTGGGGTAGATATGGTGCCGCTCCCATAGAGGTGGGTGGATTTGGTCAGGGGTCCCTGTGGGTACAGCAGGCAGGGGAAGGGAAGGAACCACCCTCGCCCTTCTCCAGTTGTTGGCGATTCCTGGATTGCAGGTAGTAAAGGTGTACAGCGAGGACGGAGCCTGCCGGTCTGTGGAGGTGGCGGCGGGCGCTACAGCCCGCTACGTCTGTGAGATGCTGGTGCAGCGAGCTCGTGCCCTGAGTGATGAAAACTGGGGGCTGGTGGAGTGCCACCCCCACCTAGCACTGGGTGAGCTGGGGTGCCAGGGGCTGTCTGGACAGGGAGGCGATGCTTCGCACCTTGGGCTAGGCAGGTGCCTGCCTGGTCTCCGCCGACCCCTGCTGTTTGCCCTTGACCCCAGAGCGGGGCTTGGAGGACCATGAGTCCGTGGTGGAAGTGCAGGCTGCCTGGCCCATTGGTGGAGACAGCCGCTTTGTTTTCCGGAAGAACTTCGCCAAGTATGAACTGTTCAAGAGCTCTCCAGTGAGTGTGTGGGAGGGGACTCTGGGCACTGGGATACCCCGATCCCCACCCTGGCTCCTCGACCCCTGACTCCGGACTCCTTTCCCCCCAGCACACCCTATTCCCAGAAAAGATGGTCTCCAGCTGTGTGGACGCACACACAGGCATATCCCACGAAGACCTCATCCAGGTAAAGGGACACCCCCATCCCGTGGCATACTCATGATTGCCCAGGACCCCCTATTGGTTTTTTGGCCCTTAAGCATTTTGCCTCCCCTCTGTGTGGTGGAGAGTCTAGCGCAGTGCTCAGTGACTGGACAAGTCATGTTTCCTGGCTGACCATCAGTTTCTTTGTCTGTGAAATGGGACAATAAATGTATGCGGCACGGCTTCTCTCCTGAAGGCCTGTGCGTGTGTGTGTGCGCGTGTGCATGTGTGTTCCTCTTGGCATTTCACCCTCTCACCCTCTTCCTGCTCTCTTCCGGCCCCAGAACTTCCTGAATGCAGGTAGCTTCCCAGAGATCCAGGGCTTCCTGCAGCTCCGGGGATCAGGACGGAAGCTTTGGAAACGCTTCTTCTGCTTTCTGCGCCGGTCTGGCCTCTACTACTCCACCAAGGGCACCTCCAAGGTGAAGTCTTTTTTTTTTTTTTTTTTTTTTTAAAGATTTTATTTATTTATTTGACAGAGATCACAAGTAGGCAGAGAGGCAGGCAGAGAGAGAGGGGGAAGCAGGCTCCCTGCTGAGCAGAGAGCCCAATGTGGGGCTCCATCCTAGGAGCCTGAGATCATGACCTGAGCTGAAAGCAGAGGCTTTAAACCACTGAGCCACCCAAGCGCCCCTCCAAGGTGAAGTCTTGAGGGTTGACAGCCTCAGCCCCTGGGATATCCCATTCCCGGAGCTGTCTCTTCCCTTCCTGGAAGGCCTAGATCTTTCTCCCCCTGCGCCCCGAGACCCTCCACTGCTTCTCTTTCCCTCCTGGCTCACCTACCCCAGGAAGTAGTAGTGGGAAAGGCAGGTGAAGACTGAGTTTGAATCCTGGTTCTCCTTCTGTTTGCTGTGTGACCTGGGGCACTTCTCTGATCCTTTCAGAAATCTCCCCAGCTAGCTTACAGGGACAGCAGTTAGGGGGACAGGGGCTGTCTATAACAGGTCCTGCCCATGCTGCCTAGGATCCGAGGCACCTGCAGTATATAGCAGATGTGAACGAGTCCAACGTGTATGTGGTGACCCAGGGCCGCAAGCTCTATGGGATGCCCACCGACTTCGGCTTCTGTATCAAGGTAAAGACCCCGGCTGGGCCCTGGAGGGAATGGGAGCTGCTTAGGCCCCAGGATCCCACCTAGGGCTTCTGAGCTCCATCTGGGACACCCAGATGCCTCTCCCTGCACCCTGCCCTGCCCCTCGGAGACAGACATCTGGTCCTAATGGCAGATACGGGACCCGCTGTTTGCCCTTCCTACAGCCCAACAAGCTTCGAAATGGCCACAAGGGGCTTCGGGTCTTCTGCAGTGAGGATGAGCAGAGCCGTGGCTGCTGGTTAGCAGCTTTCCGCCTCTTCAAGGTGGGCCTCACCCTCCGGATCCCTTTTGCACAAGTAGCTCTGCCCTCAGGAACGAGGGAGCGCTCTCAGTATGCCCAGGCCAAGGCTGAGTCCTGGCTCTGGCCTCAGAACGCTCCTTATCTGGTGGTAGGGGGGTTTCACAGCCCCGTCCCCAGCACCTGCTTGACCTCAGGCTCTCTTTCTCCCTCTGCCCCGAAGTATGGGGCACAGCTGTATAAGAATTACCAGCAGGCCCAGTCCCGCCACCTGCGCCCGTCCTGTGTGGGTTCTCCACCTTTGGTGAGTGTGCACGGGGGCATTAGCTGGGCCTGGGCACCCAGGCCCCATCCTGGGGAAACATGGGCGCTCTTCTGACTCCTCCACATCCTGTCCCATCTACAGAGGAGTGTCTCTGATAACACCCTGGTGGCCATGGACTTCTCTGGCCATGCTGGGCGTGTCATCGAGAACCCCCGGGAAGCTCTGAGTGCAGCCCTGGAGGAGGCCCAGGCCTGGAGGGTGAGGGGCCCACAGCCATCTGCATGTTTGTCCTGGGGACCTTGTGTGTGTGTGTGTGTGTGTGTGTGTGTGTAAGAAGGGGGAGGGGCAGAGGAAGCAGGAGAGAGAGAGACTCTTAAGCAAGCTCTATACTCAGCATGGAGCCCAACTCTGGGCTCAGTCTCCCCACCCCAAGATCATGACCTGAGCTGAAATCAAGAGTCGGATGCTGAACTGGCTGAGCCACCCAGGTGCCCCCCTCCTTGTGGGTTTCCATGGCATGGGAGGAAAAAAGGCGTAAGGGAGTTCCCCAGGTGCGGAAAGGGGCTCTGTATTCTCGAGGTGTTGGGTCATACCCCAATCACGCCCTGATCCCCTGTGTCCCCCACTGCTCTACAGAAGAACCACCGTCTCAGCCTGCCCACCCCAGGCTCGGGCACGAGCCTCAGTGCAGGTGGGTGAGCACCCAGTGTCCTCAGGGGCGGGGGTTGCTGTGGCTTTTTTGAGCATTCCTGGTGGGGGTGGCTAGGGTGTTGGGGGGGCCTCCTCCCCAGAGTGACTGCCCTTCTGCGTTCCCCAACTCCAGCCATCCACCGCACCCAGCCCTGGTTTCACGGACGCATTTCCCGAGAGGAGAGCCAGCGGCTCATTGGGCAGCAGGGCCTGGTAGACGGGTAAGGGGCAGGGCTGAGCAGGAAAACAGACCCAGGGATAGGAGGGACCCTGTGTTGGGGTGGCAGCTCTGGGTCTTCAGGTGACGGTGCCCTGTCTCCTGGCAGCCTCTTCCTGGTCCGAGAGAGTCAGCGGAACCCACAAGGCTTTGTCCTCTCCCTGTGCCACCTGCAAAAGGTCAAACATTATCTTATCCTCCCGGTGAGTCATCCCCGTCCTCCTCCTCAAGCCCCTGGAGCAGCTCCACAGCTCCTCCCCTCCGCCCCCACCGTGTGTCTGGGGTCTCTCGGGGAGATGCCTACACCCCCGCGCCTCCCCCGACCTGCTGTCCCCTCTGGCTGTCCCCCAGAGCGAGGAGGAGGGCCGCCTCTACTTCAGCATGGACGACGGCCAAACTCGCTTCACCGACCTGCTGCAGCTCGTGGAGTTCCACCAGCTAAACCGCGGCATCCTGCCCTGCGTGCTCCGCCACTGCTGCACCCGCGTGGCGCTGTGACCCGGCTCTGGCCGCCCAGGTGCGTGTGGAGCGGACTCCAGGGCACAGAAGCTCACGCACGGGCTCCGGAGCTCAGGAGGATTCCCCTCCCCCGGAGAGCGCGGTCTGCTTTGCTCTGTTGCCTCTCCCTCAGGCAGCAAGCGCCCCGCCTCACCCCCCACCTCTCTTCTCAAGAAAAGGCACTGGGGGTGGGGGCTCCCCTCTCCCGGAGCTCCTGGGCGCGGCCCTGGGGCAGGGCATTATGGGAGAAATGGGGGCAGCCCAGGTGGTCTTAGCCCCCTCCCCCCCACTTTGTACAGACTGAGAGGCCAGTTGATCTGCTTTGTTTTATATGAGTGATAATAAAGCTTATTTTTTGATACAGCCGTGAGTTCTGTCTGGCAAGACCTGGCTCGTGGAGTGGAGCAGGGGAGTGGGAGAGGGGGGCACCAGGCCTCGGCAAATGTGTCAGATGGCTGGGGCCATGTGTCCTCCAGCCTGGACGTTTCTTGAGGACAGGGTGGTCTTGGTTATGGGAGTCTCCAGTGAATGAAAGCATGTATGAGGGACTGTCATCCAGGTGCCATCTCCTGACAGGCCCTAAAGGAAGTCCTGTGGGCCAGCTGTTCAGATGAGTCCTGGCAAACACGCAGTTAGGAATCTCCCACCCCTATCCGGATACATGGCCCAACACCTCTCCCAAGTCCACATCAACCCCTCTCCCTCCTGCTTTCTTTTCTTTTCTTTTTTTTTTTTTTCCAAAGACTTTCTTTAATTAGAGAGTGAGAGAAAGCACTAGAGCCGGGTGAGGGGCAGAGGGAGAAGCAGACTCTGCTGAGCCAGGAACCCAATGTGGGGCTCCATCCTGGGACCCAGAGATCATGAACAGAGCCAAAGACAGACGCTTAACTGACTGAGCCACCCAAGTACCCCTCCCTCCTACTTTGTCTTATAGTTTGCTCCCTCTAGAAGGCCATATAAATGGGACCCCACAACACTCAGCCCTTTAAGTCTTGCTTCCCTCTCTAACCCAATCTCCAACATCCAGAGTAACCTTTACAAAATACAAGCCCAGGTGGACCCTGTAGAGTCTGGACTCTCCCCACTGCCCATGTTGGTCTGTTATGGTCTAAAAAGAGTTTTTTTTTTTTTTTTTTTTTTTTGACAGAGAGAGATCACAAGTAGGCAGAGAGGCAAGCAGAGAGAGAGAGGAGGAAGCAGGCTCCCTGTGGAGCAGAGAGCCCGATGCGGGACTCGATCCCAGGACCCTGAGATCATGACCTGAGCCGAAGGCAGTGGCTTAACCCACTGAGCCACCCAGGCGCCCCTAAAAAGAGTTTTGTCAAAACCGTTTTACAGGTTTTGCTCTTAGGTGACAGGAGAGCTTTAAAATGACTCAAACTGGCAACACCTGGACCTGCCATTTGATCTTTAAATCACAGAGGAAGACCTCTCCAGACAAGTGAGCTCCACCTCGGCATTATTTTTGCCAAGAAATAGAACCTCCATCTCATCCCTTGGATCTAGCGGCTAGTTTATCAGAAAAAAATGGACAGAGGAACATGTGAAATGACACACGGGGATACGATTACCCAAATCCAGACTAGGAAACTACAGAGCGGAGAACCCAGCTTTGACAACAAAATTACAAGAAAAGATGGGGAATCTCTAGATCTCAAGAAATTCAGCCATACGTGTAATGTGTTGACCTTGTTTGATTCAAATCTGAACTAGCTAACTGTAAAAAACATTTATGAGCAATCGGGGGAAATTCGAACTCTGATGAGATATTTAATGATATTAAGGAATTATGGTTAACTTTTCAAGGGGTGATAATGGTATTCGTGTGTGCGTGTGTTATGTGTTTAAGTCTTCAACCTTGAGAGATTCATTCTGAGGTATTTATAGGTGAAATGACGTCTTTGCTTTGCTTTTTAAAATAACCCCAAGGTTAGGGATGTGAGTATGGTCATAGGCTGGCTGTAAGTTGATAATGGTTGAAGCTGGGTGATGGGTACACGGGGATTTGTTAAATTCTTTAAATTTGTGTTAGCTTGAAAATTCTATAGTACAAAAAATTTTTAATGGAGAAATCTCTCCCTGAATCTTTGAGATTGGGCATGAGGTGGTGGGATCCTGTTTTGTTGGTGAGGAAACTGATGGCTCAGCGAGACCTGCCCCAAATTACGGTTAGTGGGAGAGCCAGGATTTCAACCCAGGTCTGAATACAGGTCTGGGCTGTTCTGCTGCCCCTGCCTGGCTGACTTCCAGGTGGAATTCCTAAGTGGCCTGCGGGGGTGGGGATGGGGAGGAGGGGTGGGGGTGTTTTCCCTTGGAGAGCCCCTCCCTTCTCTGTAGCCCTGGTCTCTGGCTTGGGGGGGGGGGGGTTGTCCTGAAGTGACCCTGAGAAGGACCAGCCACCACAGTCAGCCCTTGGGCCAGGCTTGTCACCCCCAACCTTTGGGGCTGGGGAGCCAGGCCTGTCAGACAGAGTGGGGAAGATAGGCCTCATTCACCCTCTAGCTTAGAACCTTCTGGGGACTTACCCTGAAGAAATTACTGCGGCCAGGCATGAGAGAGGTACCGGTTTTGTTTTTTGTTAGCAGGACTCCCTCAGGCAGCAGCGACCAGAGCAACCTGTTGCCTGCTGCCTGCCATGGTTTCCTGAACCATCCCATCACCAGCTCCTCCTCGGGCCTGAGCTGACTGGTACTGGCTATGTGACTGGCCAGGGATACCCAGGTCCCCTTCTAAGGTGTGGGTGCTAGGGGTCCATGCTGGGGTGGGAGAAAAGCGGCCAGAATGAGTCATGTCCAGGCATTTAAGCTGTATTTATAGAGCCCGGTGTCTCTTCATAGCCTGAGGCACCAGTCAGGGGACAATGGCCTTCTATGTCAATCAGCTAATTAGAGTATGTGGCACAGATATCGTTTTCACTTCATGCACAGGAAACTGAGGCTCAAAAAGCATGACCCACCTGAGGTCTTATATGGAGTTAGAGGCAGAGGTCAGACTCTGCCCAGCTTTAGGTGGTAGAACGTAGCCCTTCTCTGCCCTTCATTCTCTGCCCCTTCTGTTCTTTTTTTTTTTTTTTAAGATTTTATTTATTTATTTGACAGAGAGATCACAAGTAAGCAGAGACGCAGGCAGAGAGAGAGGGGGAAGCAGGCTCCCTGCTGAGCAAAGAGCCAGATGCAGGGCTCTATCCCAGGAACCTGAAATCATGACCTGAGCCAAAGGCAGAGGCTTAGCCCACTGAGCCACCCAGGTACCCCTACCACCTCTGTTCTTAGTGCTGGCTACTGTGAAGGACCTGGACCACTGGGGACCCTTTGAGGAGGCAGCTGGCTTGACCCTGAGCAGCACACTGGCAATCAACAGATGAACGTCCTCATGGGGTGGCTGAGATCTCTGACTTCTTGGAGGAAAGGCAGCTGCTGAGAAGGTGGGGGACAAGGGCCCCTCAAGATCAGCTTGCAGAGGGATCCAGGACAAGACTCCCCAGCTCTGAAGACATGGGAAGGCTGCTGTTCTACTGCCGAAGAGGCTGAAGCATGACCCACAGAGGCCAGACGGCAGAAGGGACTTCCATGGACAGCTGCAGTGTGGCTAGTGGAGGCTTGTGGTTTTGATGGAATCTGGGCTGCTGGGAGGGCAGCAGGGGCCTTGTGGAGATCGTACAGACCAGCACCTAACAAACGGTCTTTTCAGTATCAAGCTATTGGGTTTGATTTTAAAAAGTGTATGTGATTTTTTTTTTTTTAAGATTTTAGTTGAGGGGTGCCTGGGTGGCTCAGTGGGTTAAAGCCTCTGCCTTTGGCTCACGGCATGATCCCAGGGTCCTGGGATAGAGCCCCACATCAGGCTCTCTGCTCAGCGGGGAGCCTGCTTCCTCCTCTCTCTGTCTCTGCCTGCCTCTCTACCTACTTGTGATCTCTGTCTATCAAATAAATAAACAAAAGCTTAAAAAAAAAAGATTTTATTTGAAAGAGAGAGCAGGGGGAGGGGCAGAGGGAGAGGGAGAGAGAGAATCTCAAGAAGACTCAGCCCAGAGTTCAGAGCCTGCCTAATGCGGGGCTCGATCTCACAACCCTGAGATCATGACCTGAGCCAAAATCAAGAGTCACATGCTTAACCCACTGAGCCACCCCAGTGCCCAAAAAGTATATGTACTTATTAAAAAACATTTCAGAAATCAGAAAAAGACTTTGGAAAAGAAAAAAGAAGATTCCCTGTCATCTCCCTGAGGGGGAGCCAGGCTTTGACAGGGGGTGACACATGGTCCCTATCCAGGCGCTGGCCCAAAATGGTCTGTAGCACATCCTGGACACCAGCTCTTAGGGCTATTATGACTGGTGTGAGCCTGGAGCCAGGGTATGTGGCTCACCCCAGGCCTATAGGAGGACGCGGCCACAGGGCTGACCTCCCTGCCTGGTCAAGTGTGGAGGGCAGGGAGGGCTGCTGGCAACTTTCTGGACTTTGAGAACAGGTGAGCATGATTCTAGGGAAGCCCACCTCCCCCAGGATGCCCTAGGTGGGACATCCAGACAGACAAAGCTCTGGACAATTGATGCTTTCACTGATCCCCAGATATCCTGTTCAGTGAAATCTACACGGACTCCAAGTTCATGGGTGGAGGGCATCCTGGTGTCAGCGGTGGGTTCAACACTGGGTCAGTGATCCTGCCTGGCTCCTTCCTTGTGCCCAGTGCCAGGCACCCTGAGGAGGGAGGGAGGAAAGAAGAAAAGGAGATAGGCAAGAGAGACCAAGGCTATTCAGAAGGATCCTTTCTTCCAAAACGTCTACATAAGCAGTTTTCTACTGCCTTTCTGCAGTCCAAAGGTTCCAGCAGGAGTTGGGAGGCAGGTTGGGGTGGGGTTGGGGAGAGCATTGCCTTTGTATATGGTAGTTCGGCTTCATGGTATAGTTGGAAAAAAAGGCTTCCATGACTATAGGACTGGTCTGGTCTAGCAGACAGAAAAGAGGGCCCAATCACACAGAGGTGGGGTCTGTGGCAGAGTCTGCTTTCCTGTCCCATGCTGTTGGCAGAACCTTAGCTTTGCGGCTTGGGAGTGAGATGCAGAGTGTGGCTTCTTAGGACAGGATTCTCAGCTTCCAGCTGGGGCAGGGAGTTGAGCAAGGATGGAAAAGACATCAGGATCTTGGGGAAGTTGGTGTTGCAGAGTCTAGAGCCACAGAATGGGTGTCCCTGGGGGCTGAGGCTGGTCCCCAGGGGTTCTCCATGATTTCCATATGGGTAGGGGTGTTGGGAAGTGGGGGTACTATCTGGGCTGAGATGGATTGTGCCCTACCGGGCCTTAAGGAAGTCTGAAATTCAGTCCCTTGTGGGGTGAGCTGTGACGGTAGCTAGCACCCTATGGGAGGAGGGCTGCATCTGGTCTGAGGAAGAGGCAGGTTTTTCTTTGCTGGGTACCTGAAGGGGTGTTAGCTGGAGTTGCGATTTCATGGTGGGAAGCTTGTTTTTACTTGGATCAGGTTTATCTTGGAGTGGTTTAGGGGCGACTGAGGGAGACTGGGAGGTTACCTGCACCTCCACAGAACTGCTGCCAAGGCAGTATTCCTCTACGTTTACCTGAACACCTCGGGCCCCGAGGTAGATGCAGGACGTGATAGAAGTTGGTATTCCCACTAGACACGAGCGCGATTTTTCAAAGGATGCCAGGGCATCTCCTCCCTCCCAGCCCTCTTACATCCATCAGTCCCGATACAGGTTCCCACCTTTTGGTTCTCTTCTTCCCAGCTGAGCCACCACGTCCCACAACAGCTAAGGAACGAGCTGGCGGTGGTGGTGGGAAGGGCAGCGGCATAAGTAAGGCGAGACCTGAGTCGGACGAGGCAGGAGTCGGAGTGAGGATCCCGCCGTCGCTCTGGTCCCCCAGCACGTGCGGAACGCTCAGGTCCCCCACCCTGCCCCCGCTGCCCGCCCCTGGGCTCCCTTCTTCCCGCGGCCTGCGCGCGGTTGCTGGACGGAAGGGCGCCGAGCCGTCTAGGGGCTGCGGGCGCTGGGTCAGTCCGGCCCGCTTCTCCAGGGGGCGCGCTCGGGGGCCGCAGAGTACGCGCTTCGGTCCCCGGTCCCCAGGGAAGGAGGCTCGCTTGGCGCCACAGCCGTAGGCCCGTTCGTCTCGGGGCAAGGAGTTAGGTTGTTCTTCACTCGAGTTGGTGGGCTGCGTGGGGGCCTCCGGACGCCAGGCGGGGAGGGAGGCCTGAGCGCCGCAGCCAAGCTTCTCGCGACCTCAACGGCGAAGGCGGGGCAGGACCTGGTGGGCGCCGCGGGCCGGACGCTCTGGTTCCTCGGGACCCGCGCCCCCGCCTCCTGACGGCGTCCGAGCCTCTCAGCCGCGCGGCGGCAGTGACACCCAGTGGCCGTGGCGGGAAGTGCAGGCGCCGCCCCTTGACTCCCGCTGAGCAGGTCGACGCCTCTCGAGGTTCCCACTCGTGGTTACGCGCGGGCACCCCCAGGAGAGAAGGCCGCGCTCTGCAGACTGCCCCGCGGGGCACTTCCCCTTCCCCTCCCCCAGTTTCCTCCCCGGCAGTCGCCCGAGCCCTGGGAGATCCTGCGGGGCTGCAGTGCCCGGAAGGGCGGGGCGGGGCGCAGCGGCGGCGCTGGGCTGTGACCCGGAGCAGTTTCACTTCTGGATCCTACCCCGGTGTGAAGGGACAGCATCTGGGGTGGGGGTGGAGGAGAGGGGGGGGACACACAGGCGTGCGGAGGGCTGGCGCTCAGGACCCCGGAGGAAGGATGGCCTTTTACCCCCGGGTGTCACGCGCCCCATGCCTCCCTGCATTTTCCACCCCCACCCCACGCCACGGGTTCCACCACGCTGTCCCCGGAGCTACCGCTCCTCCCCAGCAGCCGCCTCCGCGGGGGCTGTCGACCCCCGGAGAGGCCCCGAGCGGCGTGGGCGGCAGGAGGAGCGAGCTGTGAAGCCGCAGGCAGGGGGTTAGGCTGCGGGCTGCTGAGACGCCGAGCTGTTTCTCAGAAGTGCAGCTGCCCCTCCCCTCACACCCCCCCTCAGCTCCCACCTCGCACCGCACCCCTTCCCCCTCCTCCTGGCCTTCGCTATCCTCGCCTGGGCACTCCCAACCCGGGAATCTGGTGTCTGAGTCCACGCAGAATTCAGAGAACCTGAGAGAGGCCGGGGCCGGGGGTTAAGACCCAGGCTCCGTGCCCATATTCGGAGGCCACAATTCCACTGTCACCTCCCTGTCCTCCAGACTCCTGTGGGCCAGGATTGGACTTTCACAGAATGGTTTACAACGTGGCCACTTGGGGAGATCATAGGCCGGCCATAACCCTTGCTTCCAGGGCCCCACCTCCCTCAGTGCCTGAGTGTGATGGGGAGAGAAGGGAGAGGGCACAGGACCCTCTTTCTCTCCTCTTCTTTCTGGAGTTAGAGGAAGGGCCTGGCTGGAGCCATGGGGTCGAGGCTAGGCTTAGTCTCCGTTGGAAGGAACTTGAGAAGATCCAGTTCCAGGGAAAAATTTAAGGCCGGGAGAGGGAAATGGAAGTGTCCAGGGTCACCGAGAGAGTGACAAGGCTGGGGTTGGAAGCCAGGAGTCCAGACACTGAGCTGGAGTCTGCACCGGGTTGTCATTTGCTTTATTCATTGACCCTGTACCCTTCTCCCCAACCCCAAGAGTCTCGGGAGGGTGGCTAGGGCCTGTGAGTGACAGGGAGGTTGAGGTGCTGAGACTAATCCAGTGGGGGTGGGATGGGGATTGACCTGGTGGAAGGACAAGTCTGGGGAGGAGGTGGCATCTGCCCCCCTAGTTCCCACCAGCCGCCCCCAGGGCTGTGGTTTATTTGACTAGGCAGCTCTTCTAGGGGGCCTGCGGGGTGGGCCGGTGATGGGGAAGACTGCTGGAGGGCTTCCTGCCCCTTCAGTCCTGGGGAACGGGGGCAGCCTACATCACCCACAGGTCCTCTAACCTCCGTACTTTCCACTGCAGTGCTCTTTCCTTGGGTAAATTCATGTTCTTCTGGGGGAAGATCTGTTATTTGGGGGGCAGGGAGGCAGCTGCCTACTTCACGGGTCAGGACAGAGTTAAAAACAAAACCGCAGCAAATTCAACACCCCGTGTCCTTCAGGGACTTTCCATGACACCTTCCTTCCCCCTCTCCCCCAAGCCAGGGAGTACCTCCCCAGAGGGCCTCCCCACCCCAGGTGCAGTGGCTTTTGGCTTTTATGCAAACAACTGTCTGACCGGGAATGCTCCCCAGCCAGAACTGGTATCCCCAGCCCCACTCACTCCCCAACCAGCCCTCAGCATTCCTGGCCTTCCCTGAGCTCTCTTCTCGCTTTTCCTCAAACTCCGGGTGCTAGGGAACAGGAGGTGAGGGAAGGGACACAGGTCCTTGTCCCCTTGCTTGCTCTTGGATGGCAGTTGTCTGCAGGTGGAGGTTTGGCCTGGTTGTGTTGAGGGATGGGGGAGGGGGAGGAAGAATGTGCAGGTGTGGGGTGGCCTCCCCTGCTAGGCCCACTACCCTCTGAAGTGTCACATGAGTTCCCAAGAATTAGGAAAGGAAACTGTCCTTAGGCTGGAAGCCCAGCCAGTCCCCGGGCTGTCTCCATTGCTCACTGGCAACTAGGAACAGGTCTACCGGTCTTCCTTACTCTTGGAGCTGCTTTTGCTTTGGGAAGGGAGTGGGGAGGAGGAGGGCCACATACCACTCTCTCTTAGCCACCCATAGACCACTCTGCAATGTATTTAGTGTTACACTAAAAAGGCAGGCAGCAACACAATTCCTCTCTCCCTGCCCTGAGCGCTGGGACTGCAAAACCTGCTGGAGGACCTCCCAACAATCTGGCCCTGTGGGAGGGAGGCGGTGCTGAGCTGGGAGCCAGAGGACGCTGCCACCAACCCGACCCCATCTTTGTTAACCCTAAACTTCAGAAATGGCTTCTTCCTGCCTCGCTCACAAAGGAGGGGAAAGGGAAGATGTTTTGGAAGAGGCTGAGCTGAAGGCCAGATCATCTCCTAGACTCTTTACTGATATGTTCTAAAAGAGAACAGAAGACAGCAAGTCAGGGAGAAAGCTGGATAATTTTTATGTCATTCTCCTAGGACTTTGTCTTCAGCGCCTTAGGTTTAGGCCTCCAAGTATCTTAAGACTATATTTAAATGCAGCTGGGGCCCCTGGCTGGCTCATTCAGTAGAGCATGTGACTCCTGATCTTGGGGTTGTAAGTTTGAGCCCCACATTGTGTGTAGAGATTACTTAAAATCTTCTTTAAAAAAAAAAAAAAAAAAAAAGTAAAAAGGCAAGTGTGGCTGAGTTTAGTGATGGCGCTTGAATTTCCCAGATTCCCAAGAAATTTGGATGTTTCTGAGACCCCAGAGATGAAAAAGCCAGGACATGTCTATCTTCTAGAAATAGCCTCTGCTGAGAGCAAGGGCAGAGCTGTGTCTTGGAACTGGGAGACACTGCGGTGTTGATCCTGCCAAATCCAGTTCCCAAATTTCTCGGGCCCCCTTAGAGAGCTAAGGGCCAGTGGAACCAGTATCCCACTCTAGGGGGCTGGGAGCCAGCAAGAGGATGCCAATGGCAGGCTCAGCAAGGCATCAGAACAGATGCCTTATTTTGGTGGTAATTTGTTTACCTTGGTACTTGGACTAAGAAATAGCCAGAGGGGCTAAATTAAGAAAATAGTCCTAGGGGCGTCTGGGTGGCTCAGTAGTTAAGCATCTGCCTTTGGCTCAGTTCATGATCCCAGGGTCCTGGGATCTGGAGCCCTGCATCCGGCCAAGCACCTGCTTGGCAGGAAGCTTGCTTCTCCCTCTCCTGCTCCCCCTGCTTGTGTTCCTGCTCTCACTGTCTCTCTCTCTCTGTCAAATAAATAAATAAATAAATAAATAAATAAATAAAATCTTAAAAAAAAAAAAAAAGTCTTAGAGGCAAAATTAAACCCTTCCATTTTCTGACAACTACAAATGATAGGCATGCACAATGACTAATTTTAAACACACCAGTATTTTTTATTTCTCAGTGTAAAAATCAAACATGATACAGAAACCTTGAAATCTATCAGCAGGGTTTTTTTGTTTTTGTTTTTTTAATGTGACTGTGCACTCATTATGGTTCTAGCAAGGTTAGCATTGCTACATTTCAGAAGCTGACTTTCTTTAAACAGTCTTTACAGAGGAGTAGGACACCTTATAGTGCTCCCAATGGTTGGACTCTGGGTAAAACTCAAGAGGAGTTAAGAGGGAAGGTCACTGCTGGGCAGGGAGGGCATTTCTGAGAAACCCAGATGAGAATGTTATGAGCACAGGCCGTGTCAAAACCACTCGGCAAGGCCTCCCTCCCTTCCTCCCTGGGGGAAGGCCACCCTGAGCCCCTTTGAACCCCCAAACCAGGTTCCCTTCTTCCTCCGCCATTCTGCAGACAAGGGTCATCCACAGACCACACGTGTGGTGGCTTTGGCAACCAGAAATTAAAAATAACCTATGGTTTTTCCAGTAGCCAAAATGATCCCTCACCAAAGCTCATAGACTGAGAACCTGAACATGCAAAACCACAGTCTGGGTGAAGAGATGTCTGCTTTTCAAATGACCTGCTAATTCTTTGCAACCCACAGTAATTTGGTTTCTGTGAACCCACAGAAGCAGGCCCACCAAAAAGGGTTTTTGTTTGCTAACCTGGAAAAGTCCTTGTATAAATGAGTCACTGGCACTGGGATCATTTTGAATGCTGCCCCATTTTCCTAAAGTGTTAAAATATCTGTTCTCAGTCTATTTAGGAGAGGAAGAAGCAAAGTAACTTCAGAAGCTAGGTCCCACATGCTTGAGAGGAGGTGGGTGACATTTTGGGATGCTCTCCAGGATTTCTAGAGTAGGGTCAACAGGGAGATGGACAGTGAGGACCATTTGAGGAAACTCTAAGTTACTTGGGGAGTCGATAGTCGAGAGCTCATGAGACAGGGAGGGAGCAAAGCCATTCTACTTCCCTGGCTACAATGTCATGAAGTATCTTTAGCATGAAGTTCACTTATACTGGTTCTAATTGTCAGCATATTCTTTACTCTTACACATTAAAATAACATGAAGGAAACTCTGTGTTTGAGATTAAAGGCCTCCACTGGCTACTGAATTACTGAATCATGGTCCTAGAATGGCCTTTGAATATCTCCATGTCTTTAAATTCACATATAGTGCATACAGTAGAAAACTTGTAACCATCTCAAACAGCCCCTGCCCAGTAACACCATCCCCTAGACAAAATTACATAAGAGCTCATAACATCCTCGGGAGGTAGATACTACATCCTTACATTTTTTAATCAAAACATTAACATTCCATTTTCAAACGTCAGCTCAATCAACATCAATGTATACGATAGTCCAGTCTTGTAATATTCAGAGGAAACTTGCATTCAGCTTTTTCAAAGTGCAAAGACCTGGTTATCATGTTGATGGCATGGTGGGGTACACACTATCTACAGCTTGGGTGAATGGAGCTACCGTCCTGTGTTCTGAACTCATGTAAGTCTGAAGCCTACACTTCTCTTGAGGGCTCTTCTGAGTCCACGGTCGTTAGAGACAATGGTGTCCAGCCCTGGCTTCACTGATCATTCAGAGAACCATTCAGTCCTTCAGCTTTAGAGAACAGAATCCTTTTCCTAGGGTGGCCCAGGTCTAGCCTTTGGTTTCAGGCCAAAATTGTCTTCTTTACAGGCACTTAAGTCTCAAATCCATTGTTTTTCTGAACTCTGCCTACAGAGAGAGGTTCTCTGATCTATACTCTCTGAGCATAAAAATAGCTCCCAATTCTTTAAAAGAGAAGAGACATCATTGTGTATCTCTTATCTTCCTCTGCAAAGCCTGATGGTATTTTCTAGAACAAAATTTACCTTGCTCCACTATCTTTTTATTTTTTATTTTTTAAGATTTTTATTTATTTATTTGACAGACAGAGATCACAAGTAGGCAGAGAGGCAAGCAGAGAGAGAGGAAGGGAAGCAGGCTTCCCTGCTGAGCAGAGAGCCCAATGCAGGGCTTGATCCCAGGACCTGGGATCATGACGTGAGCCAAAGGCCGAGGTTTTAACCCACTGAGCCACCCAGGCGCCCCATTCACTCCACTTTCTTGTCTTTAGCTCTTAAATCTCAATTCCAAGTCTTTGTGAAAGAACCTGGCTGTCTCTGAAGGTTCAAATCTTGAGTGGTTTGGTTTCTAGATCTCCACTAGAGACCAATGGATCTGTTATCTGTGGGGTACACTTTAAAGTTAGGATAGTAGCCATTTATTTATTTTTTTTTTTAAGATTTATTTATTTATTTGACAGACAGAGATCACAAGTAGACGGAGAGGCAGGCAGAGAGAGAGAGAGCGAGAAGCAGGCTCCCTGCTGAGCAGAGAGGCCGATGCGGGACTCGATCCCAGGACCCTGAGATCATGACCTGAGCCGAAGGCAGCGGTTTAACCCACTGAGCCACCAAGGCGCCCCGGACACTAACCATTTAATATTTCCATTATGATCTTACTGCCTGTGTTGGGCTTTTTCCTTTAAAACATGCTAAACCTCACATTTGGCAGAGGGGAAAAAGCAGAGGAGGAGAGTAAGAACAGTGATACAGAGACTACTTGGAAAAACTTTATGTTGGTGTGAGATTTGTTCATAACACAGTGTTTCAACTGAGCAAAATTTTGTGCTTTTTTTCTTTGCAAAAGAAATCTGAGGTCACTTTATATCTGGGCCACTGTGAATATGGGCCTAGCAAAATGTTAAGCACTGCATTTAAAAGGTGAGAAAAGTTGTCACTGACAAAGTCAGAAGCTGCGTCAGGAACAGTTCAGAGTCGGTAATAAGGGAAAAGATTAGTTAGCTTATCTGTGTCAAGCAAGGATCTTTTAGGGAGAATGACTTAAGGAATCTAAAGGCTGGTGAATTTATCTATATCTTTTTTTCCCCTGGTAGTGGTGGTGGAAGTAATGGGGGAGACACTTCTGTTTAGTTCTTGCCAGTAGGAAGTACCTGTGCAACAATTCAAGAGGAGTGATGAGGAACATCTGGAGAGCCAATTCCCTTCCCTTCCCCCCTCATCCCAATTCTGTCACCTTGGCTGCAAGGGAACTTTTCGTGGGGTTGGTTATTCCCTGGATTGTGGCCCCCTGGGTGTGTGGTGGGAAGTGACAGACAGCTCAGATCTACAGGCTGCTGCAGGACCTCACTGTCCAATGTGGTTGGATGTGAATCCTGACTCTGCCCTTCTCTTTAAGCAACCGTGCTAAGATTGTCCTACACCCTCTCCCCGACCCCCAGCACAGGGAAAGGGCATTTATTGATATAAGCGGTGCCTACAGAAGGACATGTTTACCAGTGTGGTGATAGCCACTACATACTACCTGGTTCAACTTGATGGTTTACAAACGTGGAGTTTGCATATACAAATTTTCTCTGCACTCCGTGTGCCCCAGCTAGGCCCAGAAGGCTACAATGAAAGTAGCATTTGTGAGTGGTCACTGCACTTAGAAAACTGACCTCAGAAGAATGGAAATCATTCAGAAAATCTGTTAGTCACAGGGAAAATGAGGCATGTCTTCAAAAAAAAAAAAAAAGTCCCCAGCTTAGTGGGATGGGCCTCTTTCACTATCTTAAGGAGCCAACACTGGTTTCTTCAGAAAGACTTTCCCACTAATCTGTTGGAAATGCTTGCTTTCCCCAGTTTTCTCTCCAACCAAATTCTCTTTCTTTTGTCCCCTGAAGAGTCAGCAGGACGTGTGGCATTTCAAGAGTATAACAAGCAGCTCCTCTGCCACAATGCGTGTCAGTAACCTGGCGTAGCTTGGAGTCTAGGATTACGGAAATACAGTGAAATGCTGAGGACTACGAACTGAAATACATCCAGTCTTTTAGCTGAAATCTCAAACATGTTGGGACTGTTACCATGGAATTTCACAAAATCTGTTTTCCTGAGACAGACACCATGCTACAAAGAAGGCTAAGCCATTTGTGCAGTCTGAGGGGGAACATTTTAATTACTGGCAGCACATAAGTTAGTTGAGTTTGAATCTAATGCCTAAGCCCTTTTGAAATACCAAGGCAGATACGTAAAATGCAAATCTAACAGGAATTGGGGATTCTTGACTCTGGTAGAAGTGTGCATAAAACTACTCTCAATTTGTAAATAGATTCCATGAAGTTGTCCCTGGAAGCAGAATTTATTCTAACACCAGTTCTTAAAAAAGAAAAAAAAAAAAAAAAAGGCTTTGGCAAGCAGCTGCAGGTGCCACTTTGTGTGTACACTTTGGGGCAAGATCAAAATACCTTCCTGTTTTTTGTTCCTCCCCACCATCCTCTTCACATTCACAACTCAGTAGTTAAAGGAAAAATTTAACACTACCATTTTCACACCAAAGAAATGTGAAACAGGTATTCACATACATATTCTCTTGCTTAGTACCCATACATGAAAAGGCTTAAAAGATAACTGAAGCTACAGCATAATCACATAAATTTAAAGCTGGAAGGGACCTTAGAGAGCGTTTAAGCCCAATTCTTTATTGTTAAAGAAACTTAGTTTTAAGAGTTTAGTGATTTGCCCAAAGTCATATAGCTAATTAGCAGCCAATATGGAATTTGCAAACAGATTTTGGGACCTCTACTGCAGTACTAATTTTACAATTATCCCTGCACTTTTCCTTGATAGCATATCTCTCATAATTAATGACAAAGCTGGCCAATAGATCCGCAGAACCAAGAGCAGACTTTCAGGAATCTTCCTGGCATACAGCAGCTTAAAACAGGGAGAAAACCTTATCCGCCTTGATGAAGAACCTGTTAGCAGGGGTACGCCTCTCTTCACTTCTTCAGGAAGCTTAACACTGAACCAGACAATACTCATGATATCTGTCCCTCATTCATCTCCTGTGGGAAAGGGGAGACTAAGTCATGCTTTTTGGATTGTCTATTTTCTGTCAAAAAAAAAAAAAAAAATTATCGGCAAATGTGCCTTAGGTCTGTATACTAATGCTCCGTGAAGGAGACCAAGAACGTTCACAGAGCTGCCCCTCTCCTCCTGCTGCTGAACTATTTCCCCTTCAGAGTCCAGTTCTGCCAATTTCGACAACAGGAAATGGATGCCTTAAGAGACAACTTTGTGAAGTTTCAATGATAGTCTATGTTTAAAACCATTAGTTCTTCTGGTATAGAATTTCTCTTATATAGGACTGGTTTAACCCAAAGCAGTTTTTTTAATTGGTATGGGAGGCTAGAAGCAGAAGTATCATCGAATAACTTGATTTTTTTTTTTCTTTGTGTGATAAGAAATGGGTCTGCTGCTTGGAGACTGGGGTCTTCAGGAACTGGTAACAAATACTTATTTTATCACTGTTCTTTTCCTTACTATTAGACTCTAATTAGGGATGAGGAGATTATATCCTAGACTTTCAGCCTCTGTTAAGTGCAGAAGGGCATGTCTTCCCACCGAAGTTAGCTGGTGAGCTCTTCTTATGGACCTGGGTGTATGACTTTTCCACATATGGCACTGTATCTCAGAAAGAATGTCTCATGCAGCACAGCTGGGGGACTCTTTTGACTGGCAACAAACTCCAAGGACTGCTTGTTCTATTGCTGCAAAAGGTAATGACCAAATACTTCAATGGCTTTTAAATGTCATAAAAACTCAAGTCCCCGATGAGAAAACAAAGGTCTCACAAAAATGATAACATGATATAAAAGCAAACAATTTCTGAATGAAGACAGCATTTCTCTGTTGTCCATGTGAACTTGACCCTTTGGACACTAAAAGTGGTATGGAAAGGGGTTTGGAACTGAGTTTGTTTGGAGAATAGCTTGTTAGGCGGGGTGTCGGTTTTTACAAATTATGTTGAATGCTCAGGCATAAATCATCTCTGGGACCAGATGTTCACTTTAGCATGGCTCTGTGCTCTCCTCTGGCTATGTGAGATGAGAACTCATACCGATCATGGCTTCGATATCCGCACATGTTACACTCAAAAGGGTCACGAAAGCCGTGGCAACCCATGTGAATAGTGAACATCACGTAATCCAGGAAGAGGACTCGACAGTGGTCACACCGATACACATCCATCACCTCCCCTTCTTTGCTGATCACTTTGATGGAGTCTCTCGGACAGATGGGTGGGGGCTTGAGGAGTTCATAAGAGCGGGGGACCTCCTTCAGAAGTGGTATCCCATTGCGGGCCCTAGCGGGGACCATGTGATTTTGCTGGTAGATGTGATTCTGGCGTTCTTCGTGGTTGCTGTCAGTGTCCGTGGAGTCATGGCCACTATTGTTGGGGGAGAGGCCTCTTTCAGAGGGCAAGCTCTTCTCTGGCAGGTGGATATTCTTCTTTTCTAGGTCTTGGGGGGCACCGTTTGGCATTTCGGCACGGGTGAGGGCTATCGGATACATACTGCTAATTACTGGAACCATCTCTGAGGTGGGAGCAGGTGGGGTCTGGACCAAGGGGCGCAGGGCTTCAGCACCAAGGTAGCTGATGGCATTATTGATGGCTTGGTCCATCATCCGGGTCTGGATTATCTCACTCTCTTTCTCGTACATATAGCTAGGATTATAGTTGACGTCAAAGCAGTGACGCTTCTCACCTAGAAGTGAAAGAAAGAATTATAAGAGGAAGAACACAAAGGCAGAGCTTGTTAAATAATCTTCCGGAATCCTTGAAAAGGGAGGAAAGACATGCGGCTTGCTTAAGAACACCCAGCCCAGGCAGGATGCTTCCATTCAGAGCTGGGGACAATCTCAAGGGACAGTGGCTGACAGCACACATTTGGATAGTCAAAATGAACTAAGCCAGTAGGCAAAAGGGGGAAGTCAGAGATGTTGTTAAGCTGAAGCTACAATGTGAGCTGTTTCTACCGCTCACATCAGAGGGGTGTGCTGGAGAAAAGCAGAGAAAAAGAAACAAGAGGACAACAGGGCAGGGTGCCAGGGAGCCAGGGAGCTGCCCCTGTGCAGGAGCGTGGCCACCTGTGCACTCCGACTGTCCATGGCCTCTCAGCACCCAGTCAATTCCCAAACTATTATTGTGCTTGTTATTTTCTGCTTGTAATACAAGGGAGCTCGGGGGACGGAAGTGCTGCAAGAAGTGGAGACACTCAGCAACTGGCCTCTGCAGCTTTTTAAATAGCTACAGAGGCAGAAAAAATAGCCCCCAAACCTCCAACTTATCACTCCCCAAACACATCGTCACCAGACTGAGATTTAAGTAAAAGAACTTCAAATGTAGAAAGTTTTAGAAAAGTTTTCTTGAAAGATCATGGTCTTTGTCCCTTTTATAAAGTACATTATTATTTTGCTTGAAAAAAAAAAACAGTATCATTGATACACATGTGATCATTAGGGCCCATCTCACATTTTTTTTTTAAAGACTTTATTTATTTATTTGACAGACAGAGATCACAAGTAGGCAGAGAGGCAGGCAGAGAGAGAGGAAGGGAAGCAGGCTCCCGGCTGAGCAAAGATGGAAGACTCGCTTCCCCGCTGATGGAAGGCTCGATCCCAGAACCCTGGGATCGTGACCTGAGCCGAAGACAGAGGCTTTAACCCACTGAGCCTCCCAGGCACCCTGGGCCCATCTCACATTTAACTGAAAAATTTATTTGTGGTCACCCTCTCTTACTGCTCATGTCAAACTGCTGAGAAATTCTGAAAACAGAGTTTAGCCACCTTTGGGGCGTGTGGGTGTTGTGTGTTAGAAAACAGAGGCTCTCTGGCCACAGGGAAGGCAGGAGCAGGGTCTGCCGTGATGGCAGATGTGCTCAGTGGTGAGTGGCTGGTAGAAGGCAGAGAAAGCAGGATGTGTCAGGTACTGAAAGTGAGGCTACCGTATTGCTAATGCTTTTCCATTCTGCAGACACTAGATTCTGGAGAGATTTGCTGAACCATATCCTCTCTTCTGCAACACTCCCTAGGCATGTTATGGTTCCCAGACCTGTCACTGCCACACAGTAAAGGGTCCAATAATGAAAGAACACAAGGAAACAAAATAATTGGAAAAACCGGTTCCTGTTCTTGAGGAATTTCCAACTTAGTGGGAGAGAAACAAGACCTGTATCCGTGGAATCGGAAAAAAAATAAATGTTAGAAGTTGTGAAAGAGTTGTCCTGCTCTGTGGGGACCTTTGATTTTATTCACTTTTTTTAAAGACTTTATTTATTTTGAGAGGTGGGGAGGAGAGCACTCATGTGTGCAAGCGGGGAGAGGGACAGAGGAAGAGAGAGAATCTCAAGCAGACTCCACATTGAGGGCAGAGTCTGACAAAGGGCTCAATCTCATGACCCTGAGATCAAGATCCGAGCCGAAATCAAGAGTTGGACCCTTAACCAACTGAGCCACCCAGGAACCCCTGATTTTATTCTAAATGCCATGTTTGAGGCACTTAAGCAGGGGAGTAACATGTCTTCTGTAAAAAGAATTATAAGGCACGATTACAGCAGGTTGGTGTAAATTGCATATTTAAGTGTTAAGGAAGTGCAAAAAATTCAGGAGTACCTGCGACAGGGAAAGCATTTCTTAGAAAACCCAGATTTTGAGAAGAGTCAATATTACTAGTACAACTTAGATTTTCAGAGAGGTCAACAAGACAATCGAGGGAGGAGCCTGACTGAAGGCAGGGAAGTGGGACTACATAGCACATGACCAGGGAAGAGTAAGAGAGTCTGGCTGTAGCTGTATCTGGAAGTATGAAATACAGAATTTTCAAACTTCACTTATTCCTTCACATTCTGCAATACTGACACCTCAGGGTAATGTGGTGGTTGAATGCCTGGGTTCTTGGATCACGTGGACTGGATCTGACACTGGCTCATCAGTTACTCGTTGGATGACCTTGGGCTAGTTATTTGACATGTCTGTGGCTCCGTGTCCTCATGTGTAATGGGATAATAATTGTATCTACCTCCCAAGGTCACTGAGAAGTGCATGGAACAATGCCTGATACATAGAAAGCACCTGGTAAATGTGACAGTGTTTTGTTTTGTTGCAGTGAGCTCACATTTTTTTTCTTTCTTTCCTTCTCTTTCTTTTTTCTTCTTCCTTCCTTTCTTTCTGGCTAAAATGAATTTCCTTTTTTTAAAAAAACATTTTATTTATTTTTTATTTTTTATTTTTTTTAAAGATTTTATTTATTTATTTGTCAGAGAGAGAGCGAGCACAAGCAGACAGAGTGGCAGGCAGAGTCAGAGGAGGAAGCAGGCTCCCCGCGGAGCAAGGAGCCCAATGTGGGACTCGATCCCAGGATGCTGGGATCATGACCTGAGCCGAAGGCAGCTGCTTAACCAACTGAGCCACCCAGGTGTCCCTAAAAAAACATTTTAAAATTTATTTTTGAGAGGGAGCATGTGTGAGCTCACAAACAGGGGGGAGGGGCAGAGGGAGAAACAGACTTCCCGCTGAGCAGGGACCCCCCCTCATTGCAGAACTTGATCTCTGGACTCTCAGATCATGACCTGAGCTGAAGGCAGAGGCTTAACCAACTGAGCCACCCAGGAGCCCAAAATAAATAAAATCTTTTTTTTTAATGTTATTTATTTATTTTGACAGAGAGAGAGATCACAAGTAGGCAGAGAGGCAGGTAGAAGAGAAGGGGAAGCAGGCTCCCCACTGAGCAGAGAGCCCAGATGCGGGACTCCATCCCATGACCTGACCCGAAGGCAGAGGCTTTAACCCACTGAGTCACCCAGGTACCCCTAAATAAAATCTTAAAAATAAAAAAAGAAAGAAAGACAAGGAAACAGAGAGATTTATTTAAGTTTTGATCATATATTGTGAATACCTGGACACAAAGAACCCCTCTCTTTGTTAAAAACAGAGATTACCAATTGTGAGATCAGTTTGAAAGAAGACTAACATCAAATTAAGTCTAAATCTTTTTCCTTGGTATAATCAGGGAGATTGAGAGAGAACTTAAAAACAAAATAATTTTCTTGCCCTGTGGGCTTCCTGACACTTTGCATCCCAGATTTAGGGAGATATTGAAAAAAGTTAACACGTGGTAGAACCAAAAGATGGGCATTCTGAATGACCAACCATATGATTAGATTTGAACAAAGAGCAAACCGCTTCATGCCCTTAAGCAAGGTAGGCTTGCATCAAAATGTTATTTTCCAAATATTACTGGAAGAACCAAGTGTAAGACCAGAACAATGAGGAACTGGAGCCAGAAAGACCAGCTAAAAGATCTAATCGAGTAAGATGGATTTGTCCTGTGTCCACACTATCTTAAGGCCAACCTGACAGTTTCTAGAGAAATACCTGAGAGAAAAAAATCTGCAAAGAAAAATACTCTGCCTTAGCAACTCAATGAAAAACAACAGGAAAGTAGACCTTTTCCAAGGTCATCAGTGGTTCCTATTTTCAACTTCCAGATTGGATATATCTTTGATCAAAGGTGTTTGAAAGAGTGAGGCTGAGAACATGAAAGCCAGCTAAGGTCACAAATATTCATTCCCCTGAAAGTGACACAGAAATAATGAACGTTGGTTTCTTGGCCTTTTCGAGGTCATTGATGATTTCCCAGTGTGGCTGGCTCTACTCTGCTCCTCAAATACCAGGGTCCCCTGAGAATGTTTTTATCTTTTTGTCTAACGGAGAGGTTCCAGAAAGTTTCCGGGGTGGGGCAGGCACATCACAAACTCTGCTTTTATCCTTTCTCCCAAGAGTTTGCTTTACTGAACTAGACCTACAGTTTCACAGTCTCTCCCACCTGCAGCACATGTCAGAAGACAGCTGAATGCTCAAGTTGTAAGAGGCAAAACAGTAAGAGGAAAATACACCCCTGGATGAGTGGAAATATGTGACTGAGTTCTGTGGTTAAGGCAGACCATTGTTCATTGTGAAGACAGGAGAGCCTCAGATCTTCACGTGCATGCAACCTGCAATCATCAGATCCCCTCATCTCTGAGTTACGGTAACTTGAGTAGTGCAGATGATTATCAGTCACCTGTAGACACGATGACTCAATGTGTATGAAACCCAGAAGGGGTAAGCTACAGTAATTGAAAAGCCAACAGCTCACGTTTCTTTAGTAACACACTCATAAAAAAGGTTAGTCAAACCACAAGAGTATAACTTCTCCCAAACCTGCAAGGAGCCTCTAGTCCAGCTTGTAGTCAGAATCATACCACACCTTTGAATGATTAATGATCGCAGCTTCAGGCTGAATTAGAGGTTTCCTTCTGATCACAACTGGCAACAGCAAGTCCTGACTTTAAGAACCAGGACCATTCCTTACCTGTGCTATTTTTTTTTTTTTTTTAAGGTGTCCATCCCTACCATCAAGGCTTTGGTAAAGATTTTAAAGATTTTATTTATTTATTTGACAGAGATCACAAGTAGGCAGAGAGACAGGCAAAGAGAGAGGGGGAAGCAGGCTCCCCGCTGAGCAGAGAGCCCAATATGTGGCCTAACCCAGGACCCTGGGATCATGACCTGAGCCGAAGGCAGAGGCTTTAACCCACTGAGCCACCCAGGCGCCCCAAGGCTTTGGTAACTTTAAACCGAGTAACTGGCTGACCCGAAGAGCTGCACTGGGGAGAGGGTGTACGGTTGTTGGCTTCCAAGTGCCAACTTGAAAGTACAGAATCACCACCTAGAGCTAAAAGGGACCTTAACTGAGCACGTGAATTCAGACCTCTGCCTTTGGGGCCGAGTGACAAGATCCACCACCCTAATCTGTTTACCTCTGGTTTTTATACTTCACGCTATCTAGCACTCTGCCTTATATATACTGCTACCAAGAACAGCTATGATTTATTGAGCATTTACTATATATCCAGTATTGTCCTAGGTACTTCTTGCATATTCTCTCATTTGCCTAAAATGAATTAGCATCTCTGAGTCAGATGAAAAGCCTAACCTACAAACAGGTTAACTTGCCAAGGTCACTTAGTTAGTAAATGGAGAACTAGGATGCAGCCTAAGGGCCAATATATATAATCTGTCTGTGTCTTACCAGGGAAAGGGAGAGAGAGGATCTTAAGCAGGTTCCACGCCCAGTGGAACGTCTCTTGAGATCATGACCTGAGCTGAAATCAAGAGTCAGATGCTTAACTGACTGAGCCACCTGGGTGCCCCTGTGCTTGAGCTTTTTTTTTTTTTTTTTTTTTTTTTTTAAAGATTTTATTTATTTATTTGACAGAGAGAGATCACAAGCAGGCAGAGAGAGAGGAGGAAGCAGGCTCCCTGCTGAGCAGAGAGCCCGATGTGGGGCTCGATCCCAGGACTCTGAGATCATGACCTGAGCCGAAGGCAGTGGCTTAACCCACTGAGCCACCCAGGTGCCACCCCTGTGCTTGAGCTTTAAGTGATGTTTCCTGGCTGCTACCATGGCTGCACAATCTCACCACTGGGAGTGGCTTCAGATTCTCTGCTGGGATCGTCCCATAAGCAGTGGACAAGCAACTGTGCTTTGTTCCATGTGGACCAGCACCATGCATTCAAGAAATATCTATGATGCACAGAGTTGCTGTGGTGTTTGTATGTGCTTAACAGAGTGCCTAGCATATGTAAGCACTCAGTAAGTGCTAGATCTTTTATTATTACTATTGTTATTATTAGCCTCACACCATGTTAGGTGCTTTGAGGAGTACAAACAGAACTACAGTCCAACAGGAGATGCAGCATTTACACAATTTCATTACAAATTGGTACCCCTAAAACTATGTGGTGGGACAAAGTATAGTCAACAAAGTGAAGAGAGAAAAATACAGCTTCTCAAATATGCCAAGTAATGTGGGACAAATATTACGTTTATTTTTAAAACTCTCCTTGTAATCTGAGGAGGTGGCAGTGGTGGTGGTGGAGACAGTTCTGTACATCACAACAAACTGTTAAACTCATCCTGAGTACAGTGGGAGAACAGAGCAGAAAGAGAACTCAGGAGACTATGGGAATGTAGACCACGTGTACGTTTTTTTTTTTTTTTTTAAGATTTTATTTATTTATTTGTCAGAGAGAGTGAGCACAGGCAGACAGAGTGGGAGGGAGACGCAGAGGGAGAAGCAGGCTTCCTGCTGAGCAAGGAGTGTGATGTGGGATTCAATCCCAGGATGCTGGGATCATGACCTGAGCCAAAGGCAGCCACTTAACCAAGTGAGCCACCCGGGGAATCCTTTTTTTTTTTTTAAGAGATTTGGGATGCCTGGTTGGCTCAGTCGGTTAAGCCACTGCCCTTGGCTCCAGTCCTCCATGGGGCTCCTTGCTCAGCGGGGAGCCTGCTTCTCTCTCTGCCTATGTCTGCCACTCTATCTGCTTGTGCTCTCTCTCACAAATAAATAAATAAAATCTTTTAAAAAAGATTTATTTATTGGGGCTCCTGGGTGGCTCAGTCAGTTAAAGGTCTGCTTTCAGTTCAGGTCATGATCTCACGGCCCTGGGATCAAGCTGTATGTCGAGCTCCCTGCTCAGTGGGGATTCTGCCTCTGCCTCTGCCTCTCCCTCTGCTCTCTCTCTCTCTCTCAAAATAAATAAAATATTTTAAAAAAGAAAACAAATAAAGATTTATTTATTTGTTTTAGAGAGAGAGAAAAAGAGCAAGGGGAGGGGCAGAGGGAGGAGAGAGAGTCCTAGGCAGACTTGTCACCAAGTGTGGAGCCTCAAGCAGGGCTCCATCCCAGGACCCAAGATCACCACCTAAGCCGAAACCAAGAGCTGGATGCCTAACAGGCACTCCAACCACATGTACTTTTTTTTTTTCTTTTTTTCTGTGTGTACTTTTAAGGGCAGATGGGAGGGAGGGCATTCCAGACAGACAGCCTGGACAGAACCATTACATACAAAAGGGAAAGTATTACACAGAAGTGCAAGTAGTTCACTGTGGCTGAATTAAAAGATTAGTTGGCTGAAATGATAAATTTAGAAAAGGTAACTTGGAGACAGATTGTGCAAGGCTCAGAACACCTGGGTGGTTCAGATTTTATTCCAATGGGAAGCCACTGAAAGGTTTTTTGAAGGGGAGGGGGATGATTTGAACTTTAGAAATATAACACATTTCCACTATTATAGGTACCATGAGGGGTGATGGGAAATACTTGGGTTTTCTTTTTAAGTTTCTTCAAGTCACTGAACTGTACCTTCTTTTTCTTTTTTTTTTTTTTTTTCTTTTTAAAGATTTTATTTATTTATGTGACAGAGAGAGAGATCACAAGTAAGCAGAGAGCCTGACACAGGGCTTGCTTCCAGGACCCTGAGACCATGACCATGACCTGAGCCGAAGGCAGAGGCCTTAACCCACTGAGCCACCCAGGCATCCCTGAACTGTACCTTCATGCCATATCCCATGTGCACTATCGCTTACAAAAGAGTTGGGGACCAGGCAGGAGGGTAAATGGAATATCTGTGAGGTGATGGCTCTGCTCTCAAGCTCAATGAAAGTAAAGTGACTAACATTTCTTTCAGGAGGAGGAAAGTAAAAGGGAGCCACAGAATAGGCAGGAAGGAGAGCAAACACAGAGAGAGCCATGGGGTGGCGTGGGGTGAGGAAAACTGAGGTGAAGACCATGTTCTGTTGGGGCAGAAGCCTTGTCCTCTACGAGACGAGCTATTCGGGTGTCACCAGTTCTGATGGAGTCACCAGGGGAAAACTATTTTTCTCAAGAAAATATACCCTCTGGGCGGGAAATGACCACCCTTCCTCAGGGGCTTTTTCTTCCACCAGCTTTCAGTGACTACATTCCTCTCTGTCCAGAGCCTTGGTGCAGCACACATGACACACGCTGCTCAGGGTGACCTCCCAGGGCAGGAAGGCCTTGGACTGTAGCTCGTCGTAGGCCTTGGTCCTTACCCTGCTCTGTCACCGCTAGGTGCATCTCTCCATCTCTCCAATCCTCTCTCCTTCCCTGGGAAAAGACCTCTGCTGGGTGTTCCTGATATCCCTTCAAGCTCTAAAACGGTATGATTCTGTAGTACTTATAGGATTATAATTTCAGCCCTTCGGGAAGGGGTAGTAGAAGATACTTTTTGCTGTTAGAAACAGGTATTCAAACTGCTTCCTGCCGCTCTGTTAACCAAAGCAGACAATTTCTCATTAGTTACTTCACAGGGAGAATTGATGGTGTTTGTTGAAGTGTCAAAACCTCACTAACATGTTTACCGCGGGTGAGTGAGATCTTTTTTCATGTTCTTTTCAACATGCAAACTTCCTTTAATAAAATAATACATAAAATTAAAAATAATAAGGAGATGCTATGGTAACCACTTTGGTCGGAATAACACATCTGTTTTTGGAGAAAGAATGAAAATCAGAAAAAGAAATATGCAGAAATGTAGTCATTTTCCTCCTCCCTCCAGGAGAGAAATCTGGCCTCTATTTTGAGCCAAGTATTTGAAGATGGCCTAGTTAGAAGTCTAGTCAAACAAGTTTATAATAGGAGAATAAGATGCAGAGAAAGGACAACTTTTAAGAGGGTTAGGTGCTAAAAGAGCAATGAAGAATTATTTTGATGATGTAAAGATGCTGATTTCTAATGAAGGTATGTCAATTTACGTCTAAACACAGAATGAAACAAAATTTCTTGGAGAATTAAGAAAGAAAGGATTTTATTTTTCATCTACATGGGCAATTTAATTGTACTTTTACTCTTCAATAGATGAGTGTTTTTGTGTTTCTAAATGCACTTAGACTTAACCCAATCTGTCTCTCTTCCTCAGTTCACTTCTAATGTGTGAAAAATGCTACCTACTGGTAGTTCTCTTGAGCCTGCTGAAAAAGTAGCAGGCTGCCCTGAAGGCATAATTTCACCTTTAACCTCATAGTTCAAGAGGTCAGGGAAGCCAAGGTTGGTCTAAATGCTGTGCAACTGTCAGCAAGGATTAAAGGGAGTGACTCATTCTTCCTTCACACTTTACTTTTTGCCATTTCTCTGGCAGCTGAATCTTTTCAGAAGACGGTGCCGTGGAGAGGAAATACAGGAGACAGGAGAGAAGAGGTAGGAAAACATTAGCCCTGTATGTTCTGCAGCTCTTCATCCCATTCAGGGTCAAAATGCTCCTTCTCTCTCCCCAGTATTACTGTTTTCTCTGAAAAAGGTTGATTCTATTAAATGACTCAAGGGGTTTCCTTTATTTGAAAACGATCTCCAAAAGGGAGGTTCAGGTTATAAACTAATTCCAAAAGATTAGAACAGGGCTTAGGAACAAGAACATCGTGGATATGGCAGGAGTGCTGTCGCCACTTCCAGAAGGGAATGAATGGGTGGGCGAGAGAGCAAATGAACAAGCAGTATGGCCTCAGTAAAAGAGATGAATGTTGGGCTAATGCAGCTGTTTCACAGATTCCCAGATTTAACCACACCTTCCTAAAAAACAACAACAACAAAAAACCCCACAAAAAACCTAAAGTATATGACATGGTTCATAACATAAACATGTTGCCTGTATAACCTTGAGAAAACAGTTACCTGAATCTACACATATGGGCTTAGAAACACAAAATGGTATTCATAATTGCAGCCTTTGCTAATTCATCGTGCAGACTTGTAGAATGAGAGAGCTGGGAGGGACATTCCCGATCACCTCATCACCTATTCAGTCTCCTCATTTCACAGATGAGTAAACAGAGGCCCAGAAAGGTTATGTGATTTGTCTAAACACACACAGTTAAGAAATGACTGAGCTAGAATCGGAACCTGGGTCATTTGGCTTCAAATCCAGTGTTCTTCCTACTATGCAATACCAAATTTACCAAACAAAATTTCCCCTGGTTACTCAGGGCCCTGAAGCCCTGAAGTTGCTACCTCAGCTTAAATCAAGAGCTAACTCTTACTAGGTTTCCTGATTCCAGCATAGAGAGAACATAATGGTTCTGAAGATGAGAGACATCAGTACCTGTAAGCATCTCTCCTGAGTCTGGAAATGAAGGATTAAAAATCCTCTGTTTACAAGGGTAACAAATGGAACAGATCCCTGATGCAACAAGCAGAATGGTATGGACTTGGACATAGGAAATGTGTTTTCTTTCTTTTTTTTTTTTTTTTTAAGTTTTATTTATTTATTTATTTGAGAGAGAGACAGTGAGAGAGAGCATGAGTGAGGAGAAGGTCAGAGGGAGAAGCAGACTTCCCATGGAGCTGGGAGCCCGATGTGGGACTCGATCCCAGGACTCCAGGATCATGACCTGAGCCGAAGGCAGTCGTCCAACCAACTGAGCCACCCAGGCATCCCAGGAAATGTGTTTTCTTAAACCCATGAAAATATCACAGCAAATTTTATTATATTAAGTAGGGTTTCAGCTCAACTATAGGTTAGGACAGGGGCGTCTGGGTGGCTCAGTTGGTTAAATATCTGCCTTTGGCTCAGGTCATGATCCCAGGGTCCTGGGATGGAGCCCTGCATCAGGGCTCTCTGCTTCTCCCTCTCCCTCTGCCTGTTGCTCCCCCTGTTTGTGCTCTCTATCAAATAAATGGATAAATCTTAAAACAAAACAGGGTGCCTGGGTGGCTTAGTCGTTAAGTGTCTGCCTTCAGCTCAGGTCATGATCCCAGGATCCTTGGATGGAGCCCCACACTGGGCTCCCTGCTCAGCGGGAAGCCTTCTTCTCCCTCTCCCACTTTCCCTGCTTGTGTTCCCTCTCTCGCTGCATCTCTGTCAAATAAACAAAGTCTTTAAAAAACAAAACAAAACAAAACAACAACAACAAAGCAACTACATAGGTGTAGGACAGCTACAGGAACCAAGCATCTTCTTTCATATGTTAGTTCTCTTAGACCAAAGAGCCTTGACCATAATTCCATTGAAATTGAGTCACTTCACATTTTTTTCCCTTGCCCATTTCTCCCCATGTCCCTCTCCACATCAAGTACAGGCATTTCTAGAGTCAAAACTGTCCCCAAATCAAATTACAAAGTAAATTACCCTTACAGAATAAAAACCTCTACTTTGCTTTGTTCTGACTCCAGTCAGAACTTCTTCACAGAAGTGGAAATCAAAAGATGTATGAGCAATGTCTTAAGATCATGTCTTGGAATCACAATTGGCCCACTTGATCCACTGCTCCTAAACCCCAAATGAAGGTCACTACACGCCCCCTGACATTTCTCACAAAGGAGGGGTAAGATGGTAACAGGGGTGGGGGGCGGAGGGGTGTGTCTCTCTAAACTGAAATGCACCAACTTTATTCAGTCTGACACAATTCTTTAAGTGATTAAAAGGATACAAAACTCTCCAGCTAATCACAATAAAATAAATAAGGCATAAGCACTTAAACAAGCATAAATATTTACCTAGGTAATTTAAAAATATATTAGTTCTTTCAATATGTCTCTATACTGCATATAAAATATCTGCCTGTAAAAAAAGATCTAGACCAGAATAAAATTTAACCAGATTTAAAAACTAGGCAGGTACTTAGTATCTATCAAAGCTACTGAAAAGAATTAAGCACAAAAGGATTGTAGTAAGACATCAGCAGCACCAAATAGCTTTGGAAAAAGAGATTGACAGGTTTCTAAAATTCTACTGGTTTTGAGGGAGATCTATTTTCGTGTGATAACTATTTTTGTTCGATATCACCAAATTTCAGTTTATAGCAAAACTGATACATTCAATTCAGCTGCCCCCTTTACAAATACAAATCTATTTTAAATACCATGGTCACATTCATGTAAACATCTGGGAGAGTTGGGCAAAACATCTCTGCCGTTCAGCAGCCTGAACACTTTAAAGAATATAATTCTTTCTTTGCCATTTCATTCTGCTATATTATTTGACAATGTGAAAACCGGTGGCAAAAAAATTAACTCCAGTGAGACAAATGATTGAATCCAGACTTGTTATTTAAATCTATGTTTTCCCAACTTTCTCTTAAAGCCAATCTTCAATTAAATTCAAGAAAGTATGAAAAAGAAAAAGGGAAAGTATGGCAATTAGTTTTAGAATGTGAAAAAAGTTGGGGCATGATTACGGAACCCACTTGTAAAATATAATTACAAAAGATTACAAAAATGCTATCTCAAACATCTTACTGGTGTCAATTGCCTAAACTCTCTCATGCAACATATGTCATTCAGAATAAAGAGGAAGGAACAGCATTTTTAACACCAACTCCATTTAGGAAATTGGATGTCAAATACTCCCACCATCAGGAGTTAAGATTATTCAGTTAAAGTATTTTGTTCTATTTGCCCTAGTTATCAAAATGAAGCACGAAGAATAAACGTGTATAATGGAAAACCAATTATCTTATTTTAACAGAGATTAAGGGCCTGTGTAGTATATAAGCATCCTATGTTATCTCATTTAAACTATCTACTAACAACAGCAGGAAAAAGGCTCGTATTCTTACCAATGAATTTCTGAGGCATTGAGCTTTTTCGTTTTGCCACATTGCTTGCTAATCTGTCCAGAACGAGAGCTCTTTCACTTCCCATCTCTGCTTTGATGTGTCTTGCCTCCGCACTTGCTGGTTTGGAAAAATGTAAAAAGAAGAGGGAAAAGAACACGGTGGTAAATGAGGGAGAAAAAGGAAATATACTGGAAGGAAAAGTGTCAGAGATCTGATGCACACTCTGTTGTTACCTGTTATTACTGCTCAGATTCTTGCCTGGGGTACCTGCTGTGGTCAGTGAAGCCAGCACCAGGGCACGTTCAAATCTTGCAGTCTTATGCTGAGATGGGAAAGCCCGACCCATCCCCAACGAGTATCTTCATTAGCAAGAGGAAGTATTAAATAAACAGCCTGGACGTGGTTGGTTGCAAAAAGATAGATAGATGGAGATCTTCTAACCCCTGATCAGCCTTCTTTCTGATTCTGAGTAACTGCGTGTGACACCTGCAGACTGATATAATTCTTCTTAACAACTTAAAAAAAAAAAAAGTATGGTGCCCCAGATTTACTGCTCTGTTTATGTTAATAGCACTTTTGAAAATAGATACACTTACCCAGACAGCAAGAAATCTACTCAGTGATTTGTGTATTGAGATTTTTAGTGTTTTTTTTTTTCTTTTCTTTTTTTTCTGGCATGTTCCTTTCAGTTCCTATCTTTTAAATTCTATTTCTCTGGGCTCTGCATTATCTGTTTCATATGCTCCTCACATTTCAAAGTTGTCTCAGCTAAAATTTCCCTGAGCAACACTTCTGTTTTGAAATTAAAGAGCAATTTGTATAATTCATCTTTATTATATTTCTAATGAACAATGTGAATAAAAACTGCCTAAGAATATGGTCTAGTTGTTAATCCATGAATAGACCATTAAGTGGTTTAGGCCTGTGGTTCTCAGACCTGCTTGAACATTAGAATCAATCTTTCTGAAGAGAATGTAGGAAAACACCTATGCCCAGGTTCTCCTTCAGATCCTGAAATCAGGATCTCTGGGGTAGGCGCCTAGGCAACAGTATTTTTAAAGCTCTCCAGATGATTTTAAAATGCAGCCAGAATTGGAAACCACTAGATTATATAAATAGTACTAACATCTAGTCAACTAAATAGTACACTAGAATAAATAGAGTATAATTTACCCTGGTACAGCAGGCAGTAGTCCATAAGAGTCCAAGCCTAAAGTTCAAAGAGATACCAGCTGCTCTAAATGTTAAGGCTTTGAACCTGAACACATGATGCCAGCCCAGGCTGCAGATCTGCAAACTTTTCTGTAAAGGGCCAGATAGTAAATACTTTAAATTTTGTGGGACACATCTAGTCTCTGTTCCATATTCTTTGGTTTTTCCCCCAACCCACTACCCTTTAAAAATGTAAAAACCTCTGCACACTGTCTGCTGCCTACATTTGGCCCAAGGGTCACAGTTTGCTCACTCCTGTCCTACACATTCATATTGTGTTACTACAAACATTTCTTTCTGTTTTAACATAAACATTTCAGCAGAACCAAACTAAAATGATGTATCCATACATTTCTAACATCTCTAAGGAGGAAGAAATTGAAATTAGCTTAAGAGACTAGAATAAAAAGAAGTGATGGTTGCAGAACAGATTTTTCCCCCCAAACATATGCACAGTTTTAGGAATGGTCAGTGATCATTCTGTAGTTGAAGAGTTTGCTGTGTGAAGAGATTCTAATATACAGAAATAATGTCACGAATTCTATGGTCCTCTCAGACATTCAGTACCACAAACTGACATGTCCAGAGAGGGAAAAAAAAACCAGTCACCTCTGCAAGTAAACAAGCGAAAAACCTCCAGGGCAAGACTGTCAAGTAAGAAAACTGTCAGGGCAAGAAAACTAAAGCCAAATTAAAGAAAGAGAATTCAAAATATTAAATATGTTTTATTTTATTATTAGCATGTTTTTGTTTGTGTTCCCAGTCATTGCACAATAAATTATAAAGCTGATGGTTTTTAAATTCAGGAATAAAATAAAATCTGGCTCCAAAAAGGATTAAAAGGACAATGACCATATTTACTAGACTTTGGGAGTTTCTTGTCAAACGTAATTATATGCTTCAAAGAAGTAAGTCCCAGGCTCCGGGTTCAGTTACTAACAATACTATTTGTGTAAATGAAAACAGTAAAGGTTAGGGCCTGGTGGTAAAGCACTATCACTTTGGCTGACCTGCTGTTGCAAATAATGGGCACTTTAGAGACAGGACATTTTGTTACTGAGTGAAGTGGGTCAAATTCTGTCCAGCACAGGGATAGGTTTAAATGACCAAACAGGAAACTATTATATATATATTATTTCCTTTCACACAAACCACCACCAGATGTGGCACTACCCAGAGCCCCAAGAGCAGAGAGATGAAAGACAAAGGCCTGGGATTTGAAATCAGTTCCTGAGGCTGTTACAAAGACACTTTTTCTTAGAATCATCTGAGAGGCAGTGAAGTGGTGCTTTGACTGAGAACAGTCATTCTGGTTTGAGCAACTTTGAGGGGATTAAATCCAGGTTAACCCCCCTTTCCCCCTCCCACCTCCCCTTCCAACTCTGTATTATTATCAGAAAGCTTTACAGCGAAACATGAATGAAAAACAGTCCTGTGGGAATTTTTAAGTCCACCCCCATTTTACCACTATTCATATTGGTTCTTCAGTCACTCCTCTAATGGGCTAATCATCCCCCAGAAATCTGTCCCTTTAAGCCCCAGGACTCACCCCAAGCATTATATCACCAGCCTACTTTTCCCGTTCAGCTCTCTGCAGTCACTGTCTACATTTTACCAAGTCACTATCAATTACCACTAGCAGCTTTCTGAGGACACATACTCAATACCTTCTATATTCAGGAGGATGCTAGAGCGGGGATGCATGACCTAAATAACATAATGAGGGCATGTCACTAAATGGCAGCCTTCTGAGATAACATCACCTTTTATCCCTGGTTACTCACCAAGCTTGTCTTGACAAGTCATTTCTAGATAAATCTTACTCTGTAGAACAGTGGCCAAATGCCTGACATTTAAAAAGATAACATTCTGAAGTGTTTGGATGGACAGATAATTGGGGGCATGGGTGGAGACTTTCCCATCTCCACAACTCTGGTTAGAGCCAACAAAACCCTCTGAGGCGAATCGAGAGGGCTTCCCCCACCCCACCCCCTCTCCCTGGTTTGTTCACTCAAAATATGAACTCCAAGATCCCAACTGTCATTGGACATGTAAACACACTCTAGAAATTAAGTTCATCTTTACCAAGTTAACCGTTTTTTATTTGGCAAGTTAGGCAAAGGTTCCAACTTTAACAGAATATGCTGCACTCTTTTTTTCCCCCAAACTGCTGGTCTTTTGCCTTGCAGTCAGTTGGACAGCTTGCTGGGTACTACTACTACTTGGGCATGCTTTAAAACAAAAGGAAATGCTCTGGAATTAGAGGATCTCTCGGGATTATAAACTTAGGCAGTACTCTTTTCAGCAGAGGACCTCTGCCTTTTGGTCCTCTGCTTCAACTTGAAGACCCAACTGTCTATTTATATAGTCTAGACTTGTTATCTTGCCACATCATGTCTCAAAAATGTAAGTGGAGGGAAACCAGTTTGGCAAGATAGCAAGGGGACAAGATAATGGGTTTAAATGATGAAATAGGAAATCCGTTCCTGGGTGGTGTTTGGCAGTTTAATGTTGCAAGAGGTGGGTGTGGAATACGGATAGTGGCCAGGAGTACAATTTACATACTTGGTTCATGAGAGCCTTGGAGGAGGGCTGTAATTCTGGATCAATTCCTCATGTCACTTGCCTACTATATAGTGGATGTATCAATTTTCATTAGCAAAATGATTTTAAACACACGTTGAAGATATAAATAATAAAACTAATATGAAGCCATAATTACAGAACCGGTTTCTATCTTTCATCTCCATATAAGTCTTAATTGTCTGGTTTTCAGTTAACTATTTCCATGATGCAATTCCTATCTCAAAGTGACTGCAGATTTAACCATGTAATTGGTTGTGTTTTTGTGTTTGTTCAGAATCTTTCATTTGATCTTGAAGTGTTAAATGGAGCTCAACTAAGAGGCATTGCTTCCTGTCTCTTCTCTGGTGTGGTCAGTAGGTAGCTGATGGACAGTGGAACAAAGGGGTGTTATTGTGTAACAAGAATTGTCTAACAAAAGATTGCTATCAAAGATTGAGGCAGGTTCTAGCAAAAAAGTTACATAAAATTGTTGCCTTTTTGAGCAAGTAGAATAAATACTACCTGTCAGATGGTAGCACTTTTTAAGAAGAAAAATCAGTTGGGAAAATCAACTTTTAAAACATTTTAAAGTTTTTCATTGGCCTCTTACTTCGCAAAAAATGTAAGTTTATTTGAAAATTCTCGTGCTTGTATTGGCTCAGCCAAAACAATGAGCATGAAGATAAAAGGCTGTGACTCAAAGATTCATAAAGAAATTTAATCATTCAGGGTGCCTGGGTGGCTCAGTGGGCTAAGCCGCTGCCTTTGGCTCAGGTCATGGTCTCAGGGTCCTGGGATCGAGTCCCACATCGGGCTCTCTGCTCAGCGGGGAGCCTGCTTCCCCCTCTCTCTCTCTGTCTGCCTCTCTACTTGTGATCTCTGTCAAATAAACAAATCTTTAAAAAAAAAAAAAAGAAATTTAATTATTCAATTACTTAAAAAAATCTTTTTTTAAAAAGATTTTATTTATTTATTTGACATAGAGAGAGATCACAAGTAGGCAGAGAGGCAGGCAGAGAGAGAACGGTAAGCAGGCTCCCCACTGAGCAGAGATTCCCAATGTGGGGCTCGATCCCAGGACCCTAAGATCATGACCTGAGCCGAAGGCAGAGGCCTACCCCACTGAGCCACCCAGGCATCCCAATTACTTAAAAAAAATCTTGTTATTGCTAGAACTCACAGTCAAAAAATGTCCCACTTCAAGTACTCATAATGTGTGTGAAATTAGGCTAAATGAATTTCTATTCCAGTCCCTTTCTGGAATAAGAATCAAGCTAATGTGAAAATGAAGTTCGTGCTCATCTCCATTCTTCTTTTCATATATACTCCATTAAGACCGTAGAATTGGAGCATCGGATGACATCATCTGTGAGGTCTGGAGTAGAAACCTGGACTGATGTAGCAATATCACATGTGAGTGATAGACCTTGGTAGTTTATTAACAGATCAAGCACCCATTGCCTTGCTGGATTGCGAGTTGTCCAAGGGTAGGGGCTAAACTTTCACTCATTTTTATGAACAGCTCTGGCACACAGAGAATCCAACGACTGCTATCTGAATGAAATAAAAATTATTAGTAAGGCCAGAAGTCCCATTACCTAACACAGCATTCTTTTGTAGACTGGTGCCTAGCCCAGGGCTTTTTTTCTCTTTTGCTTCCATAAAGACCTGCTTACCCAAAGCTAGGGATTTACACTAGGCTGCACTTTAATTGACAATAAGCACTTGATGAATAAAGTGCCATAGCCACAGTAGCAATGGAGTGTCATCTCTTTAAAAGCAAGGGAGGAAGGGGTAAGAAGTACCACTGGTTAGGTTGGTCAGGTTCAGAATGGAACATGATATCCAGACTGGGACTCCCACTTTAAAGAAGAAAACAGAAATGAAAACCACATCAGGAGTAGTGGCAATAACAAAAGGCTTGGCTTGTGTGAACTGAACATTCTTTACATTTTAGGGGCACCTGGCTCGCTCACTCAGAAGAGCCCATGACTCTTGGTCTTGGAGTCATGGGTTGGAGCCCCATGGTGGGTGTAGAGATGACTAAAAGAAATAATAAACTAAAAAAACCACATTCTTTACATTTTGGATTTCAGGAAAAATCATGGGAACTATCTGAAATACAAAAGAGTAATATATCGATTGACATGCTGTTTTTATTTTACTTGATTAAACTGTGACTTTATACATTTTATAACATGAAACCAACATTACAAAATATTTGTTTTAAACAAAGAAATGAAAATTTGCTGACTTAGTTAACCCCTTATTTTTTGCTGAGACTTAAAGAATTTGCACGCATAAAACCACCCTATGAAATGCAAATTAACTCAACCTCTGTTTTTCAGCATTTCCTGAATCACCGTAAACCACTGAAGATAGCTAAAATATTTCTTTCATACTTTCCTAATTTGACATTCCTAAAAAAATAAAAAAAACGTTATGGGGATGGGAAATAAGGTGGTAACCTCACTTTGAAATCAGTATTTTGAACTTAATACTCATAGAGGATAGTATACTGGTTTTCCCCCTAACTCCAAGAAACTCAAGATACACATACACGCATATGTGTCTACTGGTGTGTGTGCTTCTCTATTTCTTTCACAAACCAGATAATATATAACTTTAAACAACAACTAATCAAGCCATATTTTCCCAAAGTGGAAAAAAAACCAAGATGTGTAATTTTTTAAAAAGATTTTATTTATTTAGGGATGCCTGGGTGCCTTAGTCGGTTAAGCCACTGCCTTTGGTTCAGGTCATTATCCCAGGGTCCTGGGATCGAGTCCCACCTCGGGCTCCTTGCTCAGTGGGGAGCCTGCTTCTCTCTCTGCCTCTGCCTGCCTCTCTGCTTGCTTGTGCTCTCTCTCTCTCTCTGACAAATAAATACAATCTTTTAAAAAATTGTCAAAAGAAAGATTGTATTTATTTACTTGACAGAGAGAGACAACAAGAGAGGGAACGCAAAAAGAGGGAGAGAGAGGGAGAAACAGGCTTCCCACTGAGTGGGGAGCCCCATATGGCGCTCGATCCCAGGACCCTGGGATCATGACCTGAGCCAAAGGCAGACACTTAACAACTGAGTCACCCAGGCACCCCCCAGATGTCTATTAACTGATGTACGGATTTAAAAAAAACAACAACACTAAATCCATACAATGGAATATTATTAGGCCATAAAAAATAATGAAGTGCTTATATGGGATACAACATGGATGACCTTGAAAACATTATGCTAAGTGAAAGAAGCCAAACAAAAAAGGCCATGTATTGTATGATTCTATGTACGTGAAATGTTCAGAATAAGTAAATCCATAGAGACAGAGAGTAGATCAGTGGCTGCCAGGCGCTAAAGAGGGGGGAACTGGAGAATGACTGCTAATGGGTACAAGGTTTCTTTTGAGGGTGATGAAAATGTTATGGAATTAGTGGTGATGGTTGTATAACTTTGTGGATATATTAAAAACTACTGAATTATACACTTTTTAAAAAGGTGAATTTTTTTTAAAAGACTTTTTATTCATTCATTTGGCAGGCAGAGATCACAAGTAGGCAGAAAGGCAGGCAGAGAGAGAGAGGAAGAAGCAGGCTCCTTGCCGAGCAGAGAGCCCGATGCGGGGCTCGATCCCAGGACCCTGGGATATGACCTGAGCTGAAGGCAGAGGCTTTAACCCACTGAGCCACCCAGGCGCCCCTAAAAAGGTGAATTTTATGGTAGGTGTATTATATTGCAGTGAATTTTTGAAAATAAATATAGCTAACCATGAAAAAAACAAAACTTCCAGTGATTTTGAAGCAAGTCACTCAATTTTTTATGAGTTTCAATTTCCTCACCTCTAAAATGAGGTGGTAGGATTAGATGCTGTCTTTAAACTTCTAGCTTTAAATATTAATAATTTTATTTGGAATATAATAGATTTTTATAACCTGGGAATGTCTCACAGAAAGAGCTCTATTGCAAACATTTCTCTTTAGAAATAAGGAGGAAATCCAACTCTTTGATAAAACCAAAGATGCCATCAGGATAAAAAGCAGAAGCATTGCAAACAACAGAATTCAGTTGGCCAGCTCCTAACACCATAAAATAGGCTTTATCTAAAAGAAAAGTTTCCTCTCACTCAAAGTAAGTACAGCTAGGCTACTAAGGATTTCCAGTCCATTTTCCCTGAGTTTCACATTATTTTTTTCATATTTTTGTAATCTTTCTGTTTTACAATATTCAAACCATTCAACAGCACCTACTGCTGGCAAACAACACATCCCCTAAGGATTCAATACTCGGAATACACAACATGTCCAATTAACCAAATAAAAATGTCAGGCAACCCAATCTATGGAACCAGAATAACAGTCACCTGCATGGGACAAAGGACAACTGCAAAGATGTGAAACAAAGACGTTTCATGCTGTTTCAACTGTAGAGTGAGAAGGAAATAAAACCACAATTGATATATGAAAAGCATCTAGTGTTTCAACCAATTGCCCCTAGGCATATAATTCAAAACACTGAATAAAATATGATATTCCTGAAGCCAAAGACAGACATCACAATAAATCATATGAGTAGACAAGTATATGATTTGAGGGCTTTGGGCAAAGAAAATCCTTGTAGTGTTGTTGTCAGTGTTTAAAGATATTTATTTATTTATTTATTTATTTATTTATTTATTTATTTATTTATGAGAGAGAGAGAGTGGGGAGGGGGAAAGCATGTGCATGGGGAGGGTCAGAGGGAGAGGGAGGAGACTCCCTGCTGAGCAGGGAGCCCAATGTGGGGCTCGATCCCAGGACCCCAAAATCATGACCTGAGCCAAAGGTAGACACTTAGCTGACTGAGCCACCCAGGCGTCCTGAAAATCCTTGTAGTTTTAACTGACTCAGCCTCAGCCAGCCCTCAACCTGCTCTACTCTTAATTGCTCTTTCAGGGAATGGCAACTGCATTCTTCATCACATCCCACATCAATCTGTTAGGAAATCCTGTTGGCTCTACCTTTAAAATGTTTAGAGAATTAGAACATTTCTCATCACCTCTACCACTACCCCAGACACAGTCTTCTCCCACTTGAATTACTATAATGGCTTTCTAACTAGACTCTCCAAATCCCAATCTTGTTGCAAATAAAAATTTCTTCTTAATAGCCAAGTAGAGTGATTCTTCTAAAATGAAAAGTCCAATTATGTTACCTCTCAATTCAAAACCCTTTGAAGATCTTCAGTTTCACTTGGTAAAAGCCACCCTTTATAATGGCCAACAAGGCTTGATAAGATCTGGTTTCCCATTTCCTTTCTGGCCTCATGTTCCCTTCCCCACTCTGCTCCAGCCACACAGGACTACTTATACTTCTTCAAACTCAAGCCACAGGGCCCTTGCACTTGCTATTTCCTAGTTCTCTGCAGGGTTTTCTCCTTATCCCTTTAAGTCTGTTCAAATGTTGCCTCCCTGACTTACCTTCTTTCCCCCCAGGACGTACTTCATTTTGCTTAATAGTACTTACTACCTTCTAATATACTGTATATGTTACTTATTTACTTTGCTTATGGTGGTCTGCCTTTCCCCATTAAAATATAAACTGCAAGGACAGACTTTTGTTTGTTTGTTTGTTTACTATGTCTCCCATCACCTAGAAGAGTAGATGCTCACTACATGTGTGTAGAACGAATGAACTCACCAGTCTCACCCAGGTCCGTGTTCTGAAGTAATGTACGGCAGCGCTCCTTATGCTCCTCGAGGGAACTTCTCTGCTTGTAACTCCTTCCACAAAACTCACATTTATAGGGTTTCTCAACTATAAGGAGAGCACAAGGGGGCACTCAGTGACCTTTAGGGGTTACAGAACAAGTGGTGTCGTGGGGCTCTGTGCATATTGTCCTTTAGGAATGAGGCTGCTGAAAGAAGTCAGGGTATTTGGATACCTATGCAGCTATATTATTTTTATATTTAGTAAACTGAAATAAAGTGATAATCTTCAATTGACTGTTATATTTAAGTTTTCTTTAAAAGAATAGCCTCCTTTCACATGTGGAAGGATTTGGATTTAATGACTATCACTGAGCACAGTGTTTTGGTTCTAGATGAAATGTTATTTCTTTAGGAAAAAATATAAGGCTGTTTGTTTGTTTTTTTCTCCTCAAGGAGGTTAGTGTGGCTTAAAAATGAAATAGAAAGAAATCCCTTATTTTGTGACATCCATCTGGTTGTAAGTAAAGAATGCTGGGAGTTAGACATTCAGCCAGAAACTGATGGATTTTTCAGAGTTCTGACATATTTGGATAAATTTAGTTTATCCTTGCTAAGTGGTTATAGTGAAGTCTGGGCTTGAAAAAAACTGAGCTAATTATAAGTAATAACTTCAACTCTGTGTCCAGGGCTGGCCTTTCTGATTTGTTGATAAATGTACCCTATGAATATGTCAGAGTTTTAGGAACTGAGATTTTTATTTTCTAATCCTGCTGCTCTGGTTAAAACAGAGTTTTGGGACTTAAAGTACTAAAAGATCCCTCTCGAATCCCAAATTAAAATAAATGCAGGTTTGCTAGGGCTAAAAATGTTGTTATCCGCATAGTGGGGTCCTTGAGAATCTATCTAAAAAGTGACCACTATGTTTGGATCTTACTTGAAAAAAGCAACAAAAGAGAACTATTCTAATTTATTTGGACCAAATTCATCCTTAATTCATTACTTTGAACAATGAACTATAAAAGAAACCTTTCTCTTACTACTTATGGTCTCTCATGGTGGGTTTTGCTTGGGCTGACTTGTTTAATCCTTAGTCTCTGAATTGTGACCAGTTGTGGGTTTGGGGCTGGGTTTTAGTCAAAGCAGTATGTGGATTGACATAAAAACAAACCTTTTTTTTTTCTTCAATTAAAAAGTTTGTCAGATAACATCAAGAACATGAGGTCCCAAATTTGAAAATAAACTCAGTTTTATTTTTCTAGGAGGGAAATTCTAAACGTTGAAAAAAGTTTTATTATCTTGCTTGGTTAAAATAAAGAGTGAAAACATCAAAATAGAACATAGTTGGGTTTTTTTTTTATGAATTCTTTTGCTGCTCATCTTCTAGAGATTAAAAATAAATACGCTGACCAAGAAGAAAGTCAGGTTTAAGAGATGCACACTTAAAACCAATACAACGTTATACTGTCAATTATATCCCAGTTTTAAAATTTTTAGCCCAGAATGGCCAAAAGGAACCCTCTGACAATGATTCATACTCCATTTACACTTTTATGTAACTTACAGACTGTATGTACATCATGTGCTTGTCCAGACTTCTGAATGAAAAGTGTGTCTGTGTGTTTTTTAGGAAAGTAATCTCTTAATAAAGTTTACCATAAGAAAATACTGATGACCATAATTTTTTCACAAAAAATTTAAAAGGCATTTTTATAGAGCAGACTTTTCCTGTCTCACTGTCTTGTTCTCTAGGGGAGCAAGGATGGTAAGGAGATGATCATCCCCATTGAGCCAGACGGAGAGCAATTAATGCCTTAATGGAAGTGTAATTAGCCCTAGAGGTCTCTGCTGTTGTAACCCTTCAGAACAGGAATGACGGATTGAAACCTCCATACTTAACTCTTTCTAGTTTCCTCAATGGGCACCAAGGAACACATATTTACTAGATATGGAACGCTCATTGCTCTCACTTACCAGAATGTGTCCTAAGGTGACCTGTGAGTGCGTCTCTTCTCTGGCATGCATAGTTGCAGAGGTGACACTTAAAAGGTTTTTCCCCTGTGTGCAGTTTAATGTGGCGGAGGAGGTTACCTTTCTGAGTAAAAGATGCCCCACACTGATTACACTGGAATGGGCGTTCACCTTTAAAAAGGACAAAAAGGAGACTTCTGATCACCCAGCAAGCAAGTGGCAAAGCATATGCACAGATTAGATGCCTATGGCAAAAGCTCATCTTTTAGATAATATCTGTTCATATCATATTGGGATCAGCTGGAGCTATACTTCAAGGCAAGTGTACAACTTACTTCTGGAGTCTTCCCTGTAGGAGAGAAAAAACATTTCCCTTCTTCAGTCCTCCATTCCCAAATAGCAAGGCTATTTTACTTATCGTCTTGGATTACAGCAAAAAATAAAGAAAGAACCAACATTCCCCCGCCATAAAAAAAACAAGAGTAGCTCTGGAAGTGCTTTCCAGATGTAAGTTTGTAACACCACTTACCATTCTTTTTTAATATAATCTCAATCTGAGAAAAAAAGAATCACAGACTCAAATCTTAATAAGGTATGGAGGGCCAGAAGTGCTTCTTTTTTAAAGTTTCAGATGTCAGATGGAGTCTATTGGGCTCAGTGGGACTGTGTGTTTGTATGCATTTCTACAGGCTGGCTGTTTATTGTCTGAAAATAAAATTTTTAAACTGGTAATAAAAACTATATCGTTTCATCTATCAAATTTGAACCCAAATTGTCTGCTTTTTAAAAAGTTATGCAAAAATGTATGAATGATGCTTAGGAAGCACATCACACAATTCAACTTTTACTTATTAAGTGAAGAAAAATATTTGGCTGACCTAGAACACTCAGCTTACTACAGTATTTTTATTCATGACATTTGCAATGTTTGCCAAACGGATAGTAAAACAGGAATAAAAATCACTGGGTAAATGAAAAGGCAGAGAGGGAGCAATACATCAGAATTACAGCAAAAATCAATGGAAGTAATCAAAAGTCATCCCAAATTCCACCATTTCACTTCTCACATGGTTGCATTAGGACAGTTTTCAGAAGAATGGATAAAGAAAACTATTTACCAGTATGGCTCCGCTTATGAACCATTAAGACATTGAAGCTAATGCAGGATAATCCACACACATCGCAGTTCATCTTGCCACTGGCTGGCCTGCTACTATCATATGAGACAACATGTCTTTCCAACTTAATGTTTTCATATTCATTATATTCTCTTGAATAGCTGTATGGAATTTCAGGCTCTTCCACATTTCCCATGGGCTCTGGCTTTAAAATATTCTCATCCCTTTCAGAGTATTCATCTTTCACTTTCATGCAATCATCTGCAGGGAAGGAAATGCAAGAAATGAACAATGATTGTATTTGGAGTTATCAAAGCGGCTCAAAGAGAGAGACCCACAACTGACAATTAAATACCAAATGAAGCTAATATAATACAAGAAACCACCATTAGGATGAGCATTCATTATTTGAATTCAGAACCACAGTCAGTGGAAAACACACACACACACACACACACACACACACACACAAATAGATAAGAGTTTTAGACCATCCAGAAAATGAGAGAACGGATTTAGCCGTCACTGCTTAAAGCGACCATGAAAAAAACATTCTGAGCAACTCTTCTCCAGTATTGGGGGAGAAGAAAGGTTCTCAGATTTAGTACCTTTTCTGGTGGCTGTAGTTAAAAGGCAATGTGGTGGAGCTCTTCAGTTTCAAGAAGAAAATACTGTTTTAATCCTTTAAATGCATTCAATTTAAGCAACTAAGAGTGAGGTTTGAATATTTAAAATGATTTTTCTGATTTTAAGAGCCATGCTTTGCCTCTTCCCCTTCCATGTATATGTACTGCTAAAATGAGTCTTATCTCTCTGTTTCTCTTGGAACTGATAATGAGACAACCTTGTATATAGAGGAAGCTGGCTGTGCTAGTGAAATACTGTTGAGAAAGATAAAAAGAGAAGTAATTCTTTAACATACTCTTCTAAGGAGTCACTTTCATTGACATAGGTAAATGGAGCTCAGCCTAAGCAAGGGGAAGCACACCTACACCCATGGCAGGGCAGGTGGAACTCAAAATCTTAGAACTGTAGGACGGGACAGGAGAGGAGGGCCTGGCCCACATGATTCAGCTGACCAGGCACTGTCTTACAAAGAGCTGCAATACTCTTAAGCTGAAGAAATAAGAAGTGAAGAAGGCAAATTTATGTAGTGACACTAATAACACCTAAATAATTGCCTGATAAAATCATAATAAATACTTGCCAGGGATTTTCATATATAAAATAAGCTGTATAAATGCTTACTTTTTCCCAACATTTATTCTTAGAAATTGGAAGTTATGCTTCCTCATGAGGAATCATAAATCAGTGGAGTCTTTGGGCTGGAAGAGATCACCTAGTCCAACCCTTTGGTGTTTTGGGTAAGAAAATCTGGCACCAGAGATCTTTTCAGTGACTTGCCCAAGGTTACACAGTCAGTTAACAGCCAGTGTGTGATTAGAATGCTGACCTCACACACTAGATGTAGAAAGTCTAGGTGGCTTCTTACTAACATATTCCACTCTCCCATCAGTGGTGTAGACATTAAAAACCAAAACACTGAACAAAAGATACTTTAAAAAACTGCATCCCTTCCAAAAAACACCAGTAAGTGCAGCTCCTGTTGCCACATAGGAGGAAGTACAACTGCAGCTGTGCCTGGCTTGCTACCTTCAACTCAAGTTTCAATTTTCACTTCTATCAAGGTTACCTTTTATCTATATTAACTGTGTTTGCTTAATAGAGCAAGACAGGGCCTAACCACCAACCCAGGAGCCATTGCTGCAACACTGTTCCTCTGCTTCTCACCACGGTTCATGGTTCATAGCATTTCACTCTTTGCTTAGAAGAGATGTAGGGCTGTAGGATCAGTCCAACATGTTTAAAATTTGCCCATTTAATGCATCTGAGTCACATATGAATTCATATCCATTTCCTACATGGAGAGAGATTCATTCCCTTCTTTCTCTGGATAGGTCTTGCCTGCCTTTCAGATAGAATTTGTTTGCTTAAGAGGTTTAGTTTAAGAAAAAAAATTTAAAAGAAGGATGCACCTGAGGCTTGTACCCTCCTCCCTTCCTTCATCACTCCAGCTGTGGGTGATATCCCACCAAAGCTTGAGTGCTCTTCAGTTTGCATGTAGGCGTTTAAAAGAACCTCAACGGAAAACTTCAGCTACTGAAAACCAAAAACAGCAGATAGGGGCCAGCAGAAAGAAGATCCTTTTCATTTTGGTTATAAAATGTTAATATGAACAGACCCAGGCCAATCCATGGACAATGACAATTAAAAACTAGGAAGATAAATGTGTGAGGTCTTTCTGAAAACACAGGACAAAAGAGAGTTGTTCCTTCCCTCAGTACTTGGTCTTTAATGGGTTTGACATCAAATTGAAATACTATACCGACCCGGCTCAAGAGAAAATCTTGGATTTTGTCCCTTAGGATTTAGCTGTAGAACAAAAAAGATGGTATTTGAGACACAGAATTCTGCGGGAAAGATAAGAGACACATGGATAGGATATAGGAAAAGTCCCTGGTACTTAATGGACCAAGAATTCTTCGGACAGTTGTTGGTTTGTCTTTGGAATTGTACTACTTTTAGATGAAAGAACTGAATGGCCTCTCTGTATGGTTACTGGGGATGAACAATTCATCATGCTTTACCATGTAAAGATACACAGAATTGAATATTAGAATACATTAGTACTGAGATACACATGGGATTTCTGAGAGATTACTGGGTGTAGCACTTAGCCTCCAAACAGAGCCCACCACAAAGATCAGCAAAGACACTAATCTCCTTCTCTTGGGAAGATTTATTGGAATCAAAGGGGAGCATTCTACTACTTAGTATCCCTTGAAAATATTAAAAGTATGTCTAAAATCAAACTTGTCATCTTTGAACCCAAGCTTGTTTCTAATTTTTTTTTAAAGATTTTATTTATTTATTTGAGAGAGAGTGGGTGACAGAGAGCATGAACAGTAGGGAGGGGAGCAGCAGAGGCAGAGAGAGAAGCAGGCTCCCTGCCGAGCAAGGAGCCCGATGTGGGACTCGATCCCAGAACCCTGGGATCATGACCTGAGCCGAAGACAGCTGCTTAACCAACTGAGCCACCCAGGCATCCCAGCTTGTTTCTAATTTATGACTTCATTATAATTCCAAGTGGCATCTTCCTTCTTCCCGTTCCAAGTCTTAAAAGTGGAATCCTTTTCCTTTAAATCTCCACATCAAATCAGTCTTCAAGGCCTACAGATTCAGGGTGCCTGAGTGGCTCAGTTGTTAAGCATCTGCCTTCAGCTGGGGTCATGATCCTGGGGTCGAGCCCCATGTTGGACTCTCTGTTCTGAGGCAGAAAGCCACTTCTTCTCCCACTCCCTGTGCTTGTGTTCCTCTCTCACTGTTTCTCTGTCAAATAAATAAATAAAATCTTAAAAAAAAAAAAAGACCTATAAATTCTATTTCCTCAGGCTCTCTGGTGACAATTCCTCTTTTCTGTTTCCTATTGCAATTTGGTCTAGCCTCTCATCCCATCATACCCAAACTCATCCTGTCTCAACACTCCTTTCCAGACAGTTCTACTACAAAAGTAAGCTATGCTTTCTATATCCATATTCTCAAATCTTGTGTAAAATTCCCTCTAATAGGGCTCCCACTTTCACAGTTCACTGAACTCACTGAATCTGCTCCCCTGAAGATTATAAGTCATCTCCTGATTCCTATACCAAATGGCCTTTTGTGTGCTATTCTCCCCAACTTCTCTGTAGCCCTTTATACTACTGACCATCCTTCCTTCCTCTTCTATACTCCTATTTGTTCAGTGAAACTGTAACTTCTTTCCTTACCTCTCTGATTGCTTTTTTCTATCTCTTTTTCCTCCATCTGCCTCCAAAACACTACCTGTAATGCTCTTTTTCCTTCCCTTGACATCTTATCCCCTGTGGTAATTTCATCTACTCTTCAGGCTTCAACTACTGTTTTATATATGATTAATTCCTAAATGTGTGTGCCTGATCCAGATACACACACACACACACACACACACACACACACACACACACATGCAGGTGTAATCTCTCTCCCCTTCTTCAGTCCTCCATTCCCAAAGGACTCCATAGATATCTCCCCCGTTACTCAAGCTAGACTCCTTACAATCATCTTTCCTTCGTCTTATTTTTGTGCCCCACTTAATCACCCATTGGTTCTATTTTTGTATCCTCTCTCCAATCTGTTTCTCCTCCCTACTACTTTGTATTCCCAGTATCCTGGATCTCAGGTAATCTCTGATTACCCTCCACATTGTTCTCCCTGCTCCCTTTCTCTCTCCTTCCCAGTTCATCCTATACTATACTACCACACTATCCTTCCTCTACTATAGCTCTGGTCATATCATGACCCTGTCAAAATTCTTCAATATTCTCTATTGCCGAGTTTAAAAGGCCTTTCAGCATCTGGCCCCAACCTGTCTTCGTAATGTTTATTTTGAATACTCATATATCTTTAACCAAACTAAACAACTTCTAAATATTCTTGCTTTTATTTATTTATTTATCTATTTAAGATTTTATTTATTTATGACAGAGACAGTAAGAGAGGGAATACAAGCAGGGAGTGGAAGAGGGAGAAGCAGGCTGTCTACTGAGCAGGAAGCCCAGATTCCAAGCACTGGGATCATGACCATAGGCAGATGCTTAATGACTGAGCCACCCAGGGGCCCCTATTCTTGCTTTTATTATTTCCACTGCCTATAAGGTCTTTCCCCAATGTTGCCACAGGTGGGTCCAAAACCTAAAGATTCTTTAAAGCCAATACTAGTATGTTACTTCTTACCCACCCTCCATCCCCTCCAGGTGCAAAATAATCTGTTTCTTGTTTCTCTGAGTTACTTATAAATTCACCTCATCTCCCATATGATCATATAAGCTATCTGAGGTCAGAAGCTACACAGGTTTTTTTTTTTTTTTTTAAGATTTTATTTATTTATTTGACAGATCACAAGTAGGCAGAGAGGCAGGCAGAGAGAGGAGGAAGCAGGCTCCCTACCGAGCAGAGAGCATGATGTGGGGCTTGATCCCAGGGCTCCATCCCAGGGCTCTATCCCAGGGCTCTGGGATCATGACCTGAGCCGAAGGCAGAAGCTTTAACCCACTGAGCCACCCAGGCGCCCCCCTCCCCCCCTTTTTTTTAAACTCAGTATCCCCTTTGACACTACTTGACCTGTATCTGTAGAGACCAGAGGCTTTGTGGTTTGAAGATAGAAATGTTGGGGGTCTCATCATAGACCTACTAATTTGGGTGTGGAGACTGGAAATATGCATTAAAATTATGCTCTGCAGGTAAATCTTAGGTACAAATGGACTTTAAGAACTGCCACTCCAGGGGGATGGGATGGGGGCAGAAAAAAGCACAGCTGCTCTACAGTTTGACGCAATGCTCTGCATAAACTACACACACATTAAATACTTAGTACACGAATATACCACTGCATTAGCCTCCTAACTGGCTCACAGTGTATGTGACCTCTATTTTATACTACATTTTATTTCCAGATTAATCATCCTGTAACACTAAAACTCCTTTTCAGAAACTTTTCAATGATTTCATTTTGCTTATAGAACAAAATCCAAACTCCTCAGCAAGACCTTCAAGGGCCTGTCCAGAACCTGCCCTGTGCCTACCCAATCATCTCATTCCTCCTCAATCGACCTTTTCTCTATACTAGAACCTTGCTACTAGAAATGAGGGCCTTGGATCAGCAGTTCCAGCATCCCCTGGGAGCTTGTTAGAAACACAGACTCTCAAGTCTCACCCCAGACCTACTTGATCAGAATTTGCATTTTAACAAGATCCTCGGGGCGCCTGGGTGGCTCAGTGGGTTAAGCCTCTGCCTTCGGCTCAGGTCACGATCCCAGGGTCCTGGGATCGAGCCTCGCATCAGGCTCTCTGCTCAGCGGGGAGCCTGCTTCCTCCTCTCTCTCTGCCTGCCTCTCTGCCTACTTGTGATCTCTGTCTGTCAAATAAATAAATAAACTCTTCAAAAAAAAAAAAAAAAACTTTTAACAAGATCCTCAAGGATTTCTATGCACATTAAAGTTTGAGAAGTTACAGCAGCAATCTAATGGCAATTTTCCAAGCCTGTTTTCTAGTCTTTCCAACACCCAAATGCCCTTCCCTCACATCAATATTCTATTCAAACTTCCAGATGCTATATAAATGCCATTTCCTCCATGCAGTCTTCCTCGATATCCTAACATAGAAAAAAATTCTCATTTCTATTCTTTCTCCTATACCCACTTCACTCAACTTTATGTATATAGCATGATACCATTAATCTCTACAGATTCACCTTAATGTAGTTGATGTGTTCATAAAATGTTACATGTAAAACTGATAATATTGTTCCACTGATTTACATTACACGTTCAGAAAAGTTTCTCTTCATTTTTCTTTGATTTTCAGTTGTCAGTGACTAGCAACATTTGAACTGTTAATAAAGGCCAAAAATCTTAAAAGATCTGGCAAGAAATACTTGAATATAGTGAACTGCTCCAAAATACCCTAAAGTTTTTATGAAGCGAATACAACTTTTGTGATGTGAATAATCTCCCATTTTAGTTTTGTAAATTCCAGTTTCCTATAATACATGTCATGTTTCTTAGACACTTAAATTGTCACTTAAAATACTATCAAGAATCTTCACAGGCACTAGCAATATTTTATTTCTTAAGCCAGGTGGTGGGTCCATGGATGCTTGTTTTGTTGTTATTCTTTAAAGTATACATGTAATTATATCTGCCTTTTTGCATGTATGATGTATGTCATACTAAAAAATGTTAAAGGCTTCCTGAGTAAATTTTTTCTAAGTGAACTTGTGGAGAAAAGAACATACCAAACCACAAATTGCTGATAAAGGTAATTGCTAAACATTCCCAGAGGGGGGAAATAGATGTCTAAATTGAATCTAACCCATAGAAAATTAGATTAAACTGAACTTCTTCCTAAAGGAGCTACTCTGGGGTACAATTGCTCCCATCTTTGTCTATGTTCTGGAGACCTCTTAGGAAGATGACACACACTAACACACACACACCCCCCAGAGAGAATTTTGTAGGCTGAAGAGAACAAAGGCTTGGCTCACTGGGGCTGATGCACATGGTTTCATTTCCTGGGGTGATGGTTATCACATGAAAGGCTTGCACTCCAGAGTAGACATTTTTGGTTTCACCTGAGACATTGCAAAAACAATGGGTCTTGGAAAGGATCCAAAATCTAAATCCTTCAGGGGCAATAGCAGTCTCAGCCAACTGTGCCTCAGTTTGTTTTTACAGGCACATAAAATGCTCAGTTGGAGAGAAGAACCTATCAAAGATGGCAAATGGAACAGACAACTTGGGTGTCCTGGATAACATGTTAGTAGGAATTTCCCAGTGCAAAGAGGGGATTCTGAATTTCCACTCTGAATTACGGGCTCTCAGAATCCAACTCAAAGAACGACAAAGTTTAGAGTGATAGCCTTAAGTTTGCCAGAGATACTGTGAGAAGAGGCAAAATAAGATAGAGGCTGTTAGACAAGGAAGACACAAAAGGGTGATGTTGTTTAAGTGTTTTACAAGGATTAGGGGTCATAACCATGAAATCCTCAGCACATGCAAAAGTCAACTGGATAACAAAGAAGCTTAATCATCTTAATGTGGCATTTTAATGATGCCACTGATTTGCTATGCCAATTCAGAGATAATGAGGCCCTAATGCTACAGATGTTCAGCCAGGCTAAAAGAAAGGGGGGGTAGGGTGGGTGGGCTTTTCTAGTATGCCATTTTCTAACTATCCAATTAAACAAATTGTGAAAGCATCTAAATAGTTTACCAGGTTTTGACAGCTGTTAATAGGATTTAGAAGCTTGAAGCACTAAAGAGCAAAATGGGAGATATATGTATGGTAGGTATTTAGTCTACAGAATTTGTTGCTATCATCCAATACCTTAGAAATAGATAAACTAAAACAGTCTTCCTTATAAAATTAATATCTCTAATCCTTTCCCACAATGGCCTCTTTGTATTAGGAATAAGAACACTGAAATCATGGGTCATTTTCATTTTCTAATTTACATTTTTATTTGTAAAGTGAGGAGGGGGGAAAACCAATGATATTTTGCCAACTAAAGAATACAAAGTTCTAGTATTTGTTAACCCATAAAATTATAAAGCTTCAACAAAAGCAAAACTTCTGGGCATTGATTTACACGATCCATTGTGTTGTCATGTTTCTCTTCTTTTAAAATTTAAAATGATAGGTATCCATTAATTTTTAAAACATGTATTTAAAAATTAGGGGAAAAAACTGGAAAGGGTGAATCAGACCACTAAGAGATTAAATATTAATATCTCATTAGTAGTGAAATAAGAGATAAGCAGTTTGGATAATACTTGGTTTAGTTAAAGTTTGCATTAAAACATATTCTCATCAGACTTTCAAATTTGCCTTTAAAAAATCTAAACTGGTAATTACTAAGTCATGTCACTTCAAATTCAAGAACATTAGCATGAAAACATGAAGAAAGTTTCAGTTGCAAAGGAACCACCCTCCGTTTTACTAATAACATTAATCTTCGTGTTATTATCTGACTATAAAATAGATTATTCATTGCCATAATAAAAATAATTTTAATAATTTCAGTATAATGCTTTACTTCCCCATTAGAACAAGAGGATATTTATTGCTTTTAATGACAGGAATATACTACATATCAGCAGTAGGTGAGATTCCCACTGCTCAGTTGGCCTAACTTTACTCTTCAGATATGTGGTTGGGTGAACTCTTCATCTACAGTTGTGAGGACTGAAGAACATGATGTGTGGAAGTTCCTTCTAAACTATGAAACAGTATATAAATGTAGTGACTTTTTCATTTCTGTCCATTGTAACTATGAACTCTTCCTATTGATCATGTAACCTATATATTATATTATTTTATATTTGTATTTCTGAGAAATAACAGCAATCCATTAGAAAATAATGAATGAAAATCTAAAAAAGATGCAGTTTTAGATGCTGCCCAAACTTACTAGAGATAGATTAAGGTATTTACGTGGTAGACGCTTCATTTATAAACCCAGAGGAAAAATATTATTTTTCTTTTATAATTCCTTTGTATAGAATATTCTATTTTTGACAGAGTTCAATCAAAAAATTTAAAGCACATTAAAATATGCTACTTAGAAAAACTAAAAAATTATCACCCAAATACAGTTAAATTGGCTAAAAACATTCTGATTGTCACAACATCCACCTCAGGATCATATGTTAGGGAAGGAATGAAAATGTCTCCATATCTACAACATAACTTCCTGGTATGCATAGTATGTGTTGTGTTACATGACAGTTAATTTATTCCCCACATAGATTAGGAGTATCTTCAAACCATGGGCCAGGTTTTGATAATATTTTGTGTCCCCAGAATCTTTCAGAGGACTGGCTTATAATAGATGTTAAATGAATGAATGAATGAATGAACTCTTTGATCAGCCTGAATCAATTTAAGAAGAAGGCGGCCAGGCAGGGAAGAAGGAATAGGGCACTTTTCTGTACCATTCTCTAATTTGTCTACAACATTCTGAGGCTGATACATAGTATGCAGAATTTCTCCTCATGATACATAAGAAAAAGACACAAGCCCCATAGTGATAACCAGTCCTCTAGCTTACATCTTTGCCCATGGTGGTCAGCTTTTATCTCCACTATTCCCTGCTTTGGAATAGGATGCCATCCTTTGGAATAGGTTGACCAGTTCCTGCTTCTTGAACCTCTTCCCTCAGATCTATTCCTGCTTGATTCATTTCTACCTTACTTATTTCCTCTGTCTACTCCTCTTTTTCTTTCTATTAAGTGTCAATGTGTCAATGGTCTCCTCAGGTCTGTTTCTTCAACCTTTTGTTTTCTCACTTTACATATTCTCCTGATCCAACGTTCTGTGGCTGATGACTCCAACATCTATATTTCCAGCCTAGTCTTCCCTGTTCAGTCCAACAGATATTTCCAATCACTTCTTGGATTTCTTACACTTGTTCCACACTCAACGAGTTGCAACCTAGCTCATTATTTCTCTCCCTTTGACTTCTCTTCTAAATCTGCTCTTTCTGATAGTCCCTGTTTTCCCCCTCTACATAGTGGTTGCATGATATCAATGTCTGTATATTATTCCACTCACACCCTTAACATATAGTAGCACTGAGCCAGGCACACAATTTAGCAATTGCTTACCAAATGAACAGAAGGAAGGCAGGAAAGAGGGCAAGAAGGAAGGAAGGGGTGAATGATTATCCTGTTCTTTGCTTCAAATATAAAATTAAGGTTGGAGACTTTTTTAAAAAATTGCACATATTGCAATTTTGCCCAAGGCTAGCGTATTAGGCCACAGCAACAACAAATTGTATTTCTAACTTAAGGTATGCCAACCTGACCTGAAGGGCATAAAGGATTCTTGAAAGAGAGGAAAATTAATATTAGGATCAATAATGAAAAGATTCTTGCTCTTTTTAACATTAAATCAATTAAAACAGAATACATAAAAAAATAATATAAAATTTACTATTTGCTACATATTAATACTCTTCCTCCTCTATGCTTCCTCCATTCTCTTCTCTCTGGCTAAGAAACATGGAAGAACTCAGCACTGATTTGTCCTAGGTGAATGTATAACACTAAAAGCCCATTAGGGAATAAGCTATCTTGTCACTGGAACAGGCTTGTCCCTGGGGGTAAAGTATAACAACTGCTTAACAGCTGCCCAGTAACACACTTCAAGGCTGCAAGCAAAGATGCATCCTTGCTCCACTAGAAACAGTGGAGGGAATATTGTCTGGAAGACTATAACTAGAAGGAATCTAACCAGTAAACTGGAGTATAAGTTTTTCTTCATTTCAAAAGGCAACTTCCAATGATCACGAATAGAGGGGTTTGTACTAACGGTATTCAAATAGCACCAGAATGGGTACTGATAATTACAAGGAAAAGACAGTATAGTATTTCACTCTTATTTTGCCCACTGAAAATGGATTTGAAAAAAAAATTTTTTAAGTTCTGATGAAAGAGCACAGGCTTTGGAGTAAGATGACATCTAGGTTCGAGTTGTACTCTGCCTGTATGATCTCAGCAAGTCACTTGATTTCTGTGAATTTTCTCACTTGTGCAATGATGATATTATCTACCCTTAACAGGGTTGTTACTGTAATTACATTAGGCAAAATAATGTACAGAAATATAGCATAGTAGCTGACACATATTATCTTCATGACTTTGAATTAGGCAAAGATTTCTTAGTATGATATCAAAAACATGAATCATAAATGAAAACATCTTATAATTCAATAGTAAGTCAAATAATCCAATTAAAAACGTGAAAAATATTTGAATTGACATTTTACCATAGAAATTATACAAATGAGCAATCGGCAAATGAAATTATGTTCAACATCATTAGTAACTAGAGAAATGCAAATTAAAACCACAATGAAATGCCACTTCACACCCACTGGAATGGCTATCATCAAAAAGACAGACAACAATGAGTGTTGGTAAGGAGGTGGAGAAAATGGAACTGTAATCTGCTGCTGGTGGGGGTGTAAAATGATATAGTCATTTGGAAAAAAATTTGGCTGATAGCCTTCTGAAAATGTTTCTAACAATCCCTGACTCCTAGTATTCGTATCCTTGTACAATCTCTGCTCCTTGAATGTGGTTTGGACCTGGATGATTTGCTTCTAATTAAAAGACCATGGTGGGGCACCTGGGTGGCTCAGTCAGTTAAGCATCTGCTTTCAGCTCTGGTCATGATGCCAGAGTCCTAGGATCAAGCCCCCTATTGTGCTTCCTGCTTCCTCTCCCTCTGCCTGCTGCTCCCAACTTGTGCTCTCTCTCCTTTTCTCTGTGCCAAATAAATAAATAAATAAAATCTTAAAAAAAAAAAAAAAAGAACATGGTCAAAGTGATGGGAAATCACTCCTGCTGTTAGATTATAACTGTGACTTCCATTTTGTTCTCACTCTTTCCCTGGTGCTTCTCGTGTGCTTCTCTGACAAAGTACGCTAGGGAATCCACATGGCAAAGAAGTGAAGGCTGTCCTGGCCAACCTACAGTGAGGAAATGAAGTCTATTCCAATAACTGTCAAGGAACTGAATCCTGACAATGACATGAGTGAGTTTGGAATTTTATCCTTCCCTAGTCAAACCTTCAGATAAGACCACAGTCTGGGTCAATACCTTGACTGCAGCTTCATAAGAAGCTGAGGACCCAAACAAATCATGCCTGTATTCCTGAGATAATCAATTTGTATTGTTTTAAACTGCTAAGGTTTGTTATATAGCAATCAATAACAATATAGATGTTTCTTATAAAATTAGACATAAATTTATCATACAACCCAGCAGTTTGACTTCTAGGTATCTACCCTAAAGAAATGAAAACTTATGTCCACACAAAGACTTGTACACAAATATTCATGGCAGGATCATAAGAGCCAAGAAAATGGAAATAGAAGGCCCACTATTTCACAAATTAATAAACAAAATGTATTTTATCAATACAGTAGGATACTGTTCAGAAATAAAGAGAAACGAAGTACTGAAACATGTAACAACATGGACAAAGTTAAAAAAAAGAAATATGCTATGCAAGTGAAAGAAGCCATAAGCAAAAGATTATATACTATATCATTCCTTTTGGGGTGCCTGGGTGGCTCAGTAGGTTAAGCCTCTGCCTTCAGCTCTGGTCATGATCCCAGGGTCCTGGGATCAAGTCCCATCAGGCTCTCTGCTCAGTGGGAAGCCTGCTTCTCCCTCTCTTCCTGCCTGCCTCTCTACCTACTTCTGCCTACTTGTGATTTCTCTCTCTATCAAATAAATTAAAATATATATATATATAAATATATAATATGTAAATATATAAATATATAGTATAGAAATAAATAAATATTTAAAAAAACAAAACAAACAACAAAAAAAACCCCTGTATCATTCCTTTTTTTTTTTTTTTTTTTTTAAAGATTTTATTTATTTATTTGACAGAGAGAAATTACAAGTACACTGAGAGGCAGGCAGAGAGAGAGAGAGAAGGAAGCAGGCTCCCTGCTGAGCAGAAAGCCCGATGCGGGACTCGATCCCAGGACCCTGAGATCATGACCTGAGCCGAAGGCAGCGGCTTAACCCACTGAGCCACCCAGGCGCCCCTGTATCATTCCTTTTATACAAGATGTCCAGCAATTGTAAATCTATAGAGACAGAAGTCAGATTAGAGGTTGCCTGGGGCTGGGAGTAAGAATGGGGATTCACAGCAGACTAGAGATTTTTTTTGGATGATAGAAATGTTCCAAAACAGTGCTAGTTGCACAATTCTGTAAATTTACAAAAAATCCTTGACTTGAACACTTAAAGGTATGTGAATTAAAGCTGTTAAGGGAAAAAACTCAATAAGTATTAAAAACAAACAAACAAACAAAAAAAAAACGGGGCGCCTGGGTGGCTCAGAGGGTTAAGCCTCTGCCTTCAGCTCAGGTCATGATCTCAGGGTCCTGGGATCCAGCCCCGCATTGGTCTCTCTGCTCAGCAGGGAGCCTGCTCCACAGCCCCCCGCCACCTACCCCTCTGCCTACATGTGATTGTTCTCTCTGTCAAATAAATAAATAAAAATATTTTTTAAAAACCCAACAACTGATATTTAGCTACACTGATACTGACTCTGTCTTAAGAGGGTAGAGTTTAGTTACTCATTTACCAACTATTACAAGAAGCATTGTGACAAGTGTAGCTTTTGGTCTACTATTGAGCCTTTATGACAAATCCTCATGAGACTATCTTTAACCCCTTTTGTTCCCATGTAACTAAAATCATGTCCTTTTCACAGAAATTAATAAGTGTTGTGTTTTTTTTTTAAAGATTTTATTTATTTATTTGACAGAGATCACAAGTAGGCACAGAAGCAGGCAGAGAGAAAGGAGGACGCAGGCTCCCTGTGGAGCAGAGAGCCCGACGTGGGGCTCGATCCCAGGACCCTGGGATCATGACCCGAGCCGGAGGCAGAGGCTTTAACCCGCTGAGCCACCCAGGCGCCCCGCAATAAGTGTTGTGTTAAAAAACACAAGGTGCATCTGTTACTTGGCAGTAGGGAAGACTTCTAAACCAACTCGAAGAGTTGGCCTCACAGGACATTTCTCATACTTAACTATTTTATTATCAACTTCAGAGAACACCTAAGTAACTACTGATTTTGCTATTTTCCTAAGTTGTGCTAGAATCCATAAAGATCCTGATTTTCTAATTACATTTTTTCTTTATCATATTTTGTACTTTTATGTTTTCATGTCTCACTTTCTATTCTGTTAATAATTTAGTGCCTTACTAGGCTATGATTATTAATCAATGAGCACTATTCCTGACCTACAAGTCAGCAGTAGTATAAAATCATATGGGGAAGCTCTCTGAGGGTTTACTCAGTGATATGAGAGTTTAGTTCTCCCATGAGAAAAGAAAAAATAAAGAAAAATCTTTTTTATATCATCTCAGAGACGGAACTAGTACAACCTGAAGTATTAGACCCAGAAAATCAAGATGATTGTAAGGAACAGTTCATAACAAAATGCCAGGAATAGTCCTGGGCTCCAAGCAATTAAGGGACGTAATAAAGGGACAGTAAATTGTGTCTAAATTTTGGTGAATGAGAAGTATGGCCATAAGCTTAGACTGACTTAAGAGAAGCTAATAAAGAGCCTTTCCTGTTTTCTCTAGGGCTGCTATGAACTTCCTTAAGGGTAACAAAGGCATGACTAGGATTTCTGCTTCTATAGACGCAGGTGCAAGAAAGCCTGGTTCTAACAAATCTTGTCAATGTTTTTAATGCCACCAGACTGACTAATATAGTGAAATATCTACCACGATCCCATTTTTACTTATTCACTTGACATAATTAAATAATCTATTAAGGGTAAGGTCACAAATTATTTTTAATTATTAAACCATCGGTCTCCATATGTTACTGTTTAGACAGCATCACCCCCTGCAGAATAGAGTTTTCAAGACTGTCATTTCTACAGCCTCAAATCTAGATCCAATTGCAGTCAGTTAAAAAGCAGATTTCAACCACACAGCTGAATGAGAAAACATCTGGACCTAACCAGTCAGAATGAGAAAGGTCACATGTTAAATCCAGATAATCTTGTTTATTGGTGTTTGAAGGTTATACACCAAGGGCTGGATTACCAGGGTCCTCCTTTAGGCTTGGCTCTGACATCTTCACTCATCTGCTGTGTGTGTGACACTTTAAAATCCAAAGCTTTCAAACTACTGTGCTGTCAGTCACCTCCAAATATAAACTTCCTAATTCTAAGCCTGAATACTACATCAACCTATTATTAGACTGCTGAGTATTAGGCGCTAAATTAGATGCCATATAACAGAATCATCAGAGGTAAATGCTGTCTATCTATTCTTTAAAAAACTGTTTTCAGAATTTCCATCTGGAATTTTTCTATGGATGAAGCATCTGTAACTTTCTTTATCAAAATTAAGAAAAAGGCCTTTGATTTACCCAATAATAAAATCAAAAGTTTGCCCTACGATAGCTTTCAGGTTAGTGAGAAAGGAGGATTATGCCTATTTCATGATTTTTTATAATAAGTATATGTTATTTTATATACATACAGAGCCGATCCAAAATTCTTTATGTTGGAAGCTGTTCTATAGACCATTACATATGGAACTATTATAAAAACAACAAAGTCTAGAAGCTGTAAGACCTTATATACCTTGGTCAGAGCTTTTTAATCTTTTGAGTTATGGACTTCTATGAGAACTGTACTCTTGGCCTAGATAAAATACACACATGCCCATAAACACAAAATTTCATATAGTTTTGAGACATTTCCCAAACCTTGAGATTTCAGGTTGAGAATCTTTGTATTAGGCCTTTAAATAGGCTTAAATTGAAGGCTCCTCTGTGCTACACTGTCTATACTTTATATGACGGGGGTTGGTCTTCAAATTATTGGCTCAAGTACCCTAAAAAGAATTTTTGAAAAGTTATGTTTCTTCCTTATACACAGCAGACATTAAGTGGAAATCAAGTTGACATCTACAATTTTTCATCATAGTTTAAACATTTTCTAAACAAATACAAATTTTGTTTACTATAAATAATAATGATTTAAACTGTTAATGCACTCTTTGAAATGTTTCCAATGAAATATAAATATTAGTAATTTTATTTACTCCATCATAAATTTAAAAATATATAAATAAGTTTAAAAAAATCAGAAAAATTTCTCCCTGAACTTCTATATCCGTTTCACTTTCCCCATTGAACTTCATCCTTAGGTACTGTTCTTTAAAGATTTATTTATGAGAGACAGAGAGAGAGTGCATGCACACACACGCACATACGCCCCTTTGCACTTATGTGCATGCAACGGGGGGGAAACGAGATTCTCAAGCAGACTCCTTAAAGAGCACCAAGCCCTACATGGGGCTCCATCTCACAACCCTGAGACTATGACCTGAGCCGAAATCAAGAATTGGATGTTTAACTGATTGAGTCACCCAAGAGCCCCCTTACGTACTGTTCTTTCTTTCTTTTCTTTCTTTTTTTTTTTAATTTATTTGACAGACAGAGATCACAAGTAGGCAGAGAGGCAGGCAGAGAGAGGAGGAAGCAGGCTCCCTGCAGAGCAGAGACCCCCAATGTGGGGCTCGATCCCAGGACCCTGGGATCATGACCTGAGCTGAAAGCAGAGGCTTTAACCCACTGAGCCACCCAGGCACCCCACATACTGTTCTTTTATTTTTATTTATTTATTTTTAAAAGATGTTATTTATTTATTTATTTGACAGACAGAGATGACAAGCAGGCAGAGAGGAGGGAAGCAGGCTCCCTGCTGAGCAGAGAGCCCAATGCGGGGCTCCATCCCAGGACCCTGGGATCCTGACCCGAGCCGAAGGCAGAGGTTTTAACCCTCTTAGCCACCCAGGCGCCCCATATACTGTTCTTTTATGCCTGAATCTTTGTTGCTCATCCTATCATACTTTTCTACAGCAACAACAATATATGTATGTATAAATAAAAATATTTGTTAATATGAAGTGCTAGGGGTAGAAAAATTTCTTCTGGATTGAGTTATTATAATTATTAGCATATAATTGATTAAAACCATATAGGTATGTTACAAATATTTATGAATAATTATTAAATATAAAAAGTAAAATTTGTTTGGGAATGTATCTTTTTTTTTTTTAAAAGATTTTATTTATTTATCAGAGAGAGAGGGAGAGAGCGAGCACAGGCAGACAGAATGGCAGACAGAGGCAGAGGGAGAAGCGGGTTCCCTGCTGAGCAAGGAGCCTGATGTGGGACTCGATCCCAGGACGCTGAGATCATGACCTGAGCCGAAGGCAGCTGCCCAACCAACTGAGCCACCCAGGCGTCCCGGGAATGTATCTTTTTAAGATTTTATTTTATTTATTTGAGAGACAGAGAGAGAAATGAGAGAGAGAGAGCATGAGAGGAGAGAAGTCAGAGGGAGAAGCAGACTCCCTGCTGAGCAGGGAGCCCAATGTGGGACTCGATCCTGGGACTCCAGCCAGTATCATGACCTGAGCCGAAGGCAGTTGCCCAACGAACTGAGCCACCCAGGCGCCCTGGCAATGTATCTTTTAATGAGATGGATGGAGGAGGAAGGATTTACAAAAGTTTGATTAAAGAAGTTATCTAATTGATCCTTTATGTGGCATCTTGGAAATATTTACACATTAGGGCAAAGAGTAAGGTTTGGGATAGGTGAATAATGTGTCCTTCTTTTATAAGAGGGATAATTGTGAAGGATAATGAGAAGGATCATTGTGAATGGGGAGATGGGGAAGAAGAACCTTAACTATAGCAGTCTTACAAGGCAGATCAGATTTAGGAAAAAGAACATACTGAAGTTGAAACCCCTGGAAATTGATTCACTTAAAATTATCCACACCCACTCAATCTTTGAAAAGTCTTCCCATATCTCAGTTTGATGGCTAAAAGAGACCCAATGCCAAAATGTATTCACATGTGCTTCCTTACTCTGCTTAACTGACTGACAATTATTTAGTGAGCACTTAGAACAATGCAGGGGATGAATGGATAAATGGATGGCTGGATGGTAAGGCAGAAAGAAAAATGGGTAAATACTGAGTATTAACTATATACCCCAAATTCTGGCATAAAAGAATAGTACCACTGAAAAAGATTCTACCTTTGCCATGTTGTCAGCTCATTGGTAGACAAAGTACAGGAGCAAGTTAAAATTCTTATGTTATGGGATTCAGAAAGAAGTAACTGATTCATGATTACTTGGGACATTGTAAGTTTAAGGTATGGTCAGTTGTGTCTAGTCTAAACCTCACTGTTGTTGCTTTGTGCTTTTTGTAACCATATCTACCAAAAAACTCCTATTATTTCATTAACTTTACAGTAATGTGATCCTCATTCTTTAAAGATAAAATGTACTTTTCTCATCTCCAACACTGTTTTCCTTCACGCAATTTACCAAAGAAAAAAGAAAAAGGTCCCCTCTGACAAATTATGAAAAATGATGAGCTAGGGAGGCAGAACAGGATTTCATTCAGTCCTCAGTCTGGTGGTGTGCTAGCAAGTGCTCAAAAACCAACTCAGAGTTGGGGGAAGGGCTTATTTGTAGCATTTGCTGATGTCAGTGGTATAAATACCATGGCTGAATTCAAACTACCAACGTGAAGCCAGCCAGCTGACAAAATTCCTGAAAGTTTAATAAGCGATTATGAGCTGACTCAGGCACACCACTGGGATTCCTCACTTATTCCTCAGCAGGGTGCCTTCGTGTGATTACCAAATTGCACTAGAGTACATAATGGCCCAGGTCACCATGCCCAGTGCCAAACTTAGTTTGAGAAGCTGAACTTGCAAGGCAAGATGAGATGCTATGAGAATTATCAGGCACACATGGGTGTTCCATGCACACAGCTAAATAACTGGACCGGAATTTACATTTTATTTTGCACCTTGTTTCTACTCCAAGGAGGTACAAACACTATTGCTCCACAGTTTAAAAAAAAAAACAAAAAAATACAAAAGAAAGGGATAAAGAGTCTTCAAGGACCCACTAAGGACAGTGAGCAGATCCATTTTTCTGTCAACCATTACAATTACCCATTCCTCCTTTGCAGATGCCAAATATTTTCCTATTAAGTTCCTTTTAGTTCACTGTGCTACACAGCTTGGTTTAAAAAAGAAAAAAAAAAGAATCCAGAGATGTTTTTTGTTAAAAAATTCACGGAGGTGTTCTGTCACCAAAAGAACATACCCGTTTGACACAGTAGAAACGGTAAAGCCTCTGCCCATTGTGAGCACTTACAGAAATCCCCTGTGAGTGAACTTCTGCAGCAAAGCACTGCTGATTTTGTAAGATAACCCCTGCATCCCATGAGCGACAGGTCTTGATCTGGGCTTGAGAGATGTAATATTTTGATAAAAAACGGTACTTCCTTTTGAAGCATATATTTGCGTGTGCTGAGCAGTACCACTGGAACCTCAGTGAGCGCCTCGGCGAGGCTCACTTGGTCTCTCCCAGCTCGCTCCAGCCATAGACCCCTCCTTCACACATCTAAATGTAGCAGTAATTAGCATCCATAAACCACAAATGTGGCTTGGGTTTTCTGCCTCCCCCTTTCAGAAGCATCAAAGTAGTTTTTATTTCTCATGAGCGCAAAAATGTTGTACACCTCTGAAGAGACAGACTTTGACATGGAAAGCTACTGAAGACAGGAGCTGTATCTCCTGAGGTGGGAAGAATTTCTTTTCAGCAGACTTTCTAATTAAATTTTTTATCTTTGATCTAAGGTATCACAATAGAAAATAACTGTACAAATAATTAAAAAGCAATCTATTTCATCTATTTTATTTCAGGCATATTTGATAGTTGTAAAGATGAGAGAGAGAAAAAGTATAGTCTGTTGAAGTGTCTCCCCAAAATTCATGTTTGCCAGGAAATTGAGAATGACTTTTGTAGATGTTATTAGGTAAGATGAGATCACACTGGATTAGGGTGGGCCCTTAATCCAATGACTGCTCTCTGTATAAGAAAAGAAGAAGGCCCCTGAAGGAGATGGAGGTTGGAGTCACACTGCCACAAGTCAAGAACACCAGGGGTTGCTGGGAGCCAGCAGAAGCTAGACAGAAGCAAGGCAGGATCTTCCTAGAGCCCTTAGAAGGAGCATGGTCATGCTGACATCCTGATTTGAGACTTCTGACCTCTAGCCCTGAAGTCCAGTGGCTTATATTTTATTGTATTCCTTGGGGAACATGGGGCCCATACAAGCAATAGGGATATTCTTTCTTACAGTATGTTATAAATATTTCTTTAACTTCTGCTTTTGACCTTATGGTATCTCAATGACATTTTAGGTCCAACACAAAGGTCCCAATGTCCTTTATATTCAGTGAAGTGCCTATGGTACCCCTGCACTCATCAAATTGCTAAACAAAACCAAAAGACTTGGAGATCCTTGGTTATTTCCGACTGTTCAAGATTAGTCTGATGAGGGTTGTGGTTGGTCACTGAAAAGAGAAATAATAATAGTTCATAGGAGTCAATGGCCAGGCTTAAAAAAGAACTCCGAACCTCTTCATTTCTTGTGTTTTTAATCCACTTTGATTACATTACTTTATAGGGTAGGTATTTTTACAAAGATATAAATGTGGGCTATTAGGGCTCTTTTTTTCAAAAAGCTTATAATGTAATGGGGTGAAAGTTTGTCATGCACAGTTTCAAACACAGTATAATTAGGTGCTTAAGCAAGTACTAATTAAACACACTCCAAAAACTCAGCCCTAAGACTACACTTGAGGGAGCTGAGATAGTACAAGGAGGTCTCATGGAAGAAATAAACTTGAATTGATGTAAATATCTCCAGTGTATTAGTCTATTAGATTTAAATTTTCAAGAAGAAACAATGAACCAACTAAAACCAACTAAGAGGTAACACATTTAATCCATAGATCATTTTATTTGTGACCAATTAATTTACATAAGGAGCTAATCTATGTATAAGATAAACAAAGCTGTTAGTGATATATATTTTTTCTCTTTACAAAATAATAGCGTTAGACTCCCCATTGATGTTCTTTTGAAATATTTACATGATCATTGTTCCTTCAAGGAGCAAAAACATTCTTAACTCATCACACAATAAATGTTACATCAGGCCAAGAGTCAGCAAACTATGATCTAAAGGACAAATCTGACTCACTGCCTGCTTTTGTACATAAAGTTACTGGTATACATATGGCCATGCACACTCATTTATATATCTTCTATGCTGTTTTACAATACAATAGCAGAATTGAGATGCTGCAACAGAGATCATTTGGTCACAAAGCCCAAGATATTTGCCATCTGGCCCATTACAGAAAAAAATTGCCAACTCCTGCACTAAGCTCATAGGAATATATAGTTTTAAAAAAAATCATCTCTGGGTCGTGAGTTGGAGCCCCACATTAGGCCTGGGGATTACTTAACACAACAAAAACTCTAAAAAACGGTCAATATCCGGATGATAGGAAACAAGTGAATTTATGTTAAATGTTAATATCTTTTAGAAGTTTTTTTTTTTTTTTTCTGAATATTTTTTGTTTCTCACTCAATACTTCTAGCTGGGTAAACACTTTTTCCCCCTAAAAAAATTTAGTTTTCTTTCCATAAGAGAAAAATAAAGTGAGCACTTTTAATCTTCTATAAATAATTTTCTAAAAGCTGGAAACTTAGAAAGATACAGATGACATTTCATTTTCTTTAACATATAAATCAGACATGATTACAGTATTCTGAGTTTAAAACATTCTAGGACAGATCTTAATTTCTAAAACTTTTTGGAGAACTTAAAAAAATGCTTTCATTAAACTTAAATAGAATAGGATCCTCTAAAGCATGCTTTTAGATAGCTAAATTTCCTTTAAAGGTATAATTCTAATTATCTTTTCTTTTCTTTTTTTTTAAAAGATTTTATTTATTAATTTGACAGAGAGAAATCACAAGTAGATGGAGAGGCAGCCAGAGAGAGAGAGAGAGGGAAGCAGGTTCTCTGCTGAGCAGAGAGCCCGATGTGAGACTCGATCCCAGGACTCTGAGACCACAACCGGGGCCAAAGGCAGCGGCTCAACCCACTGAGCCACCCAGGCGACCCTCTAATTATCTTTTCTTAAAAGATTTTTATGTATTTGAGAGAGAGAGAGAATGAGCAGTACGGAGGGTCCAAGGAGGGAGAGAGAAAGAGAGAGAAAAGCAGACTCTCTGCTGAGCAGGAAGCCCAATGAAGGGCCTGATCCCAGGATCTGGAAATCATGACCTGAGCTGCTTAACCGACTGAGCCACCCCTAAGTCTAATTATCTTTGAAAGTATAATCCTAATTAGTTTTAATGTTTCCCTATGCTGAATGTAACAGTAGTACTTTATTATGCAGCACACATAACTTCTTCCAGGCAATGCTACTTTCCTTTTTTTTTTTTTTAAAGATTTTATTTATTTATTTGAAAAAGATCACAAGTAGGCAGAGAGGCAGGCAGAGAGAGAGAGAGGAGGAAGCGGGCTCCATGCTGAGCAGAGAGTCCGATGTGGGGCTCCATCCCAGGACCCTGGGATCATGACCTGAACCGAAAGGCAGAGGCTTTAACCCACTGAGCCACCCAGGCGCCCGCTACTTTCCTTTTATTAAAAAAAATATTTATTTGAGAGAGAGTGAGAGCGAGAGCATGAGAAGGAGGAGGATCAGAGGGAGAAGCACACTCCTCACTGAGCAGGGAGCCTGACTGGATCCCAGGATTCCAGGATCATGACCTGAGCTGAAAGCCGTTGCTTAACCAACTGAGTCATCCAGGTGCCCCAATGCTACTTTTCAGTTCTATTATTTTACAGTTTAGCATGTATAACTTATATCTACTGATAATATTTTATGTTTTTAAAAAGTAGAGTCCTGGTAACAATCTTTCCAAAGGTATATGACTCAGATTAAGTGCCAACATTAATAGTAATCAGTTTGGAGCTTAATTGTGAAATAAAGGATTAATCTTTTAAAGCTAAAGTCAGCCTGTTCGTTTCTTTCTTTCTTTCTTTCTTTCTTTTTTTTTTTTAAGATTTATTTAATTTAGAGAGAGAATGTAAGGGGGGGGGGAGGGAAAGGGAGAGAATCTCAAGTGGACTCCCAACTGACCACAGAGCTGGAGCCCAACTTGGGGCCTGATCTTGCAACCCTGAGATAATGACCTGAGCAGAAATCAAGAGTCGGATGCTTAACGAACTGAGCCCTTCAAGTGTCCCTCATTTCTTTTTAAATCAGGGTTAGTGGAAAAAGCCATTTCCTCTGTTTTTCCCAAATTATTTAGAATGACTGATTATATCTTCTAGTCTCTACCAAGAAATGTTACAACACTCTTAGATCCCTAACAACTGGGAAAAATACACTGATACTCCATTCATCAACTGACATAGAATTGGAGGTAAGGAGATTGAAATGACATTGGAAGCTATAACAGTCAAAGATGATCCAAAACGAGTGGACCACAGAAGCTGAATGTCTCTTTTTTCTCCTTGGATGTACTCCTGGAACAGGGTCAAAATGCAGAGGCCTGGAATCTATTGTATGGATTCCTATGGAAGTGCTATATCACATGGGTTTTTACAATATATCTTTAAAATTCCTACTATTAAATGGAGTTGTTTGGGTTTTTTTGTTGTTATTGTTTATATTTGAGTATTTATTTATTTTAAAGATTTTATTTATTGATTTGAGAAAGAGAAAGAGTGTACAAGCCGGGGCAGAGGGTGTGGGGCAGAGGCAGAAGGAGAGAACGAAGCAGACTCCCCACCAAGCAGGAAACCCAATGTGGGACTTAATTCCAGGACCCTGGGATCATGATCTGAGCCGAAGTAGCTGCTCAACCAACTGAGCCACCCAGGCATCCCAATATATTCATTTGAGTATTTAATCTGGTGCTTACTTCAGAAGCAAGTATACTAAAATTGGAATGATTGAGTATTTAATTTTCTGTGTTTTTTTTCTGACCACCTGAAAACATAAAATGCATAGGCTACTTCTGAATCCAGAGTGACTTCTAACATAATTATAAATTTCCAGACCAAAGGTCCAAACATAAACTTAATGGCATCACCTATCAAAATTCAGAAACCCTAACTCAGAAAAATACAAGCCAAAGGCAGGGTTATCACTTGCTTCATTATGAGTATGACTCCATGGATAGCATCTTCAAGAGGTTGCAGGGTGTAGTTGGTAGAACATTGTATGCCTTTCCTCAGCACAAATGACCACATCCTGTGCCAGGCAGCATTTTTCATCTCTGTGGTTAAGAACTGGTACAAATGAATGTATAGCTAGGCAGAGCTGGAATGTTAGTTGAAGCTGTGATTTGAATCTCAGAAGTTTTAGACATAGAACTATATTTCTTGGTCCCTTAAGAATCTAAAACAAAAGAAAAATATCTTGAGAAGGCCAAGTACTATTCTAAGTGTTGTAAATACTAGCAGTGAAAAAGCCCAAGACCTTGGCTCATAAAAGATAGAGAAAGACAATAAAGAAATAAATAAAATTCCAAAATTATCCATGGTAAGTGCCACGCAGAGAATTAAAATAGGGAATGTGTTAAAATAGTGACTGGGCTGTCAGGGAAAATCTTTTGAAAAAATTGACATCTAAGATGAGATCTTAGTGACATTCATAAAGTAATAGTGATCAGATTTATCAACATAAATATTAGCATAAAATGTGTGCAATGTTAATATAAATATAGTGCTCAGAATTCACAAAAAAACCTAAAAGTATTCCATAGTGCTGATAAAGACTATCTTTGGGTCGTAGGGAGAGAGGTAAGTTTTTCTTTTTTCATTCTATGAACTTTCTAAAAGGTGGTAAAATTTTAAGCCATACTTAGTCTTTGTCCCCTGTTCCTGACAGAGTTCCTAAAACCCTTGGAATTTCCCAAGGTTTAAGAGTGTCTTTTGTTATTCATAACAAGCTCCATTCAATCACACCTGAGTTTATGCTAATGAACATAGGGTGGGGCTTCTAGATAACCTCAGGATGGGAAGATCACTGGGAAGACAAAGTGACTAAGGGTTAAGGGTTTCAGCTCCAACCACCAACCTCTGGGAGGGGGAACAGGGACTGGAGATTGAGCTCTATGAAAACTCTTGAACAACTCATTGAACAACTTCAGAGAGTTTCTGGATTGGTGAACACATCAAGAGGATGGAGGGTTGTGTACCCAGAGAGGGCATGGAGCTCTCATGAAGTTGTATCCTTTATAATAAACTAGTAATAGTAAGAAAAATGCTTTCCTAGATTCTGTGAGTCATCCTAGCAACTTATCAAACCTGGGGTGGATGGTGGTGGAAAACCCTGCATATGTAGCCAAGCAGGACAGAAGTGCTGGTAATGTGGAGACCTGGTAGCTTCAACTGGTGTCTAAAGTGAGGGCCGTCTGGGGCACCTGGGTGGCTCAGTTGGTTGAGTGTCTGCCTTTGGCTCAGGCTGTGGTCCCAAGGTCCTGGGATTGAGCCCCCATCAGTCTCCCGGCTTAGTGGGGAGTCTGCTTGTTCCTCTCCCTCTGCCCTCCCCTTTCCCCTGCCTATGCTTTCTTCCTCTCTCTCTCTCTCTCAAATAAATTAAATTTTAAAAATAAAATAAAGTGAGGTCACTGAGCCCTTCAACTGTGGGTTCTATGCTAACTCTAGGAGTTATTATTACGAGAATTGAATTGAATTTTTGGATGCCCATTTGGTGTATGGAGAAATTATTGGTGTTGGAAAATAAATCCCAGAATTGGTGTCAGGGGTGGGATTTGTTAAAACAATCTGGGCTCATGGAAACATGTGGTTTGGGAAGAGAAAAGAAGAGCAAGGAAGGAGGAACCTCTGATTCCTGGCCACATGGTCACCCATGTTATGGAAAAGCAGCTGTGTTATGATCAGTGACTAAAGGTAAAATTACCAAGGGTTTTCAGAGATGGATCTCCTTCCTGTGGAGCTGGCTCACTGGCTGCATAAGGAAACGCAAACTAACAGGAAAAAAGTTAAATTGGTTACTGTTATCTGAATTAACTAAAATGAAATGAAAAAAGAGTGTTAGATCAAACCTTGATGTTGGACCAAGCTCAGACTTCAGTCACTTTAAGCTTCAGATACTAAGCTCAAAGCTGCCCCAAAAGGTAAAATTTTGAGGGAACAATAGAGAGTACCTCTAAGGCCTCTGGTCACCAAAAAGATAGTTCACACAGTTGGAGGGCAAAATCGAGGGGATATAGTGTTGAAAGGGCTGGGCTGTCTCATTTTGTGAATCAGTATCATTAGCTCCTGAAGAACCATTACTAAAATGGACAGTAAGAGTGACTAATTTAGGGACGCCTGGGTGGCTCAGTGAGTTAAAGCCTCTGCCTTCAGCTCAGGGTTCTGGGATTGAGCCCTGCATGGGGCTCTCTGCTCAGCAGGGAGCCTGCTTACTCCTCTCTCTCTCTGTCTGCTTCTCTGCCTACTTGTGATCTCTGTCTGTCAAATAAATAAATAAAATCTTTTAAAAAAAGAGTGACTAATTTAGGGGAAGTGTATTTGGTTTTGATTCTATAGAGAAGAAAAGCATGTTTGGGTTGATATCCAACCCACAGCACACTATGGAATAATCAGATGGCTGTATGTGATCCAGACGCTCAGCAGCCTTGTAGATTAGATGAAAGCCACTGTTAGAGTCAGTTTTTTACTCTGAGAAGAGGACTATCTGACTCCCTCTATAAATGCCAGTGGAACATCCAGATGAAACAGCTGATAAACTTTGTATGTAAGCCATATGGGACTGGCTTTACGATAACAGAGATATTAATTCATTAAATATGCCTGTTCCCAAGGTCATGATAAATGCTGTGCTTTAAGGGGGTGTTATAAGAATGTGCATATTGGATATGGTATGGTAAAATTAGTAAAGCCATAGGAGGAGATGAGGACAAAGATTGGAAGGAAGAAGTTTATTATATTCACAGGACCCATAGAGGGGTAGTGCCCTCACAAGCCTGGAAAGCACCAATGTCAGTCAGGAGGCAGAAAAGAGCAGTTAAGGATATCCTAGGCCAGAGTTTTTACTGGAGTTTCTGAGAAAAGGCAAGGCAGGCAGAGTAAACAGTTTAGGATTGGCTGCTTTGAATAATCCTGGAAGACTTTGGGACACAGAATGGTCTTTAGTTACCTGATATACTTGGCTGTGGGATGATTTTGGGCAGGGAAATATTAGCTTGGTATATGAGAAATAGGTAAGGAGATAGTTGGGAGGTACAGGCTCTGGACTGATTGGTTTGTATATGAAAAGCATGATCCTGGTTAACCCTTCTGCCATCTGTAAGAATTGGCTACCCCTGGGAAAAGCAGTCTTTTCCCCAGTCTATAAAAGCCTCAAATATCAAAGCGTACAAAAATAAGACAATACAATTAATAAAACTGGTCCTATGATGAATGGATTCCAAAGAGACAAACACAGAATCTAAGAAAACACAAAATAGGGAGCCCCTTTTGTATGGGTACCCCATGTAACCTTCCTACTCCAAAATCAAGCAACAGTAGAAGAAACCAGAGTGAATCTGCAGTCTTAGCTTCCCCTCTTGGGTTTTACAGAGGCTAATGAAAACATTAAGAAAGGCAGAAGGGAGAATCAAGGGACTTGTCCCAACAAGGTGGAAAATTGTAAATGGTTACTAAGAAATAAGAAGAATAAAGGAAAACATTGGTTAAGGTCAAAACAAAGAAAAAGAAAGAAAGGGGAGAGTCAAAGGACTCATTTCAGCAGAGTGAAAATCTTTAGACTTTTATTAAGAAACAGGATAAAGGAAACAGACATTGAAGGGTTTGAAACAAAGATCTTAAGACAACACTGTGCAAGATTGGGTGGACCAGACTTCTTCCATTAAAGTGCCCAAACAACTCCACTCTATTCATTCCAGTGTAGAGGAACTTACAAAGCCAAAAGACAAAGATTACAAACAGAAATCTGATCTGAAATTAGCTAAGGCAATAGGCAGATTAATCTTTGTTATGACAAAGGGGACAGGGCTCAGCCTCTCACTAGGGATGAAAAGCCTTCTGCACATGAAAGGGTAAAATGGTCAGGGGGTGGAGAAGAAAATTTTCTGGGACTCCCTGACATGGCAACCTCATCCACTGTGGTATCAAAACTTGTTAGTGGGGTGCCTGGGTGGCTCAGTTGGTTGAACGACTGCCTTCGGCTCAGGTCATGATCCTGGAGTCCCAGGATCGAGTCCCGCCTTGGGCTCCCAACTCCATGGGGAGTCTGCTTCTCCCTCTAACCCTCTCCTCGCTCATGCCCTCTCTCACCGTCTCTCTCTCAAAAAAAAAAAAAAAAAAAAAAAAAAATTTAAAAACAAAACAAAACAAAAAAACTTGTTAGTGAAGCCCATCAGGAATATTCACTTTGAGAGAATATAGAAATGTTTAAGGGTTGATAGGATTAAGGTGGAAGCTTAGATGGAAATAGGAATGTTTAAATAGGCTCTATGTGAAGAAATTGTGTCTCCTTTACCTGAAAGTATTATGAGAATGGATATTTGTCTGACTGGGGAACATCTCCCTTACCTCATTTTATAAAACCAAAACCTGTTGATAGGTCACAGTTAGGAACGGAAGGGTTGAAGGATTAAGACAAAAGTCTGGAGGAAAGCTAGTATGTTTGAAGCGGCTGCATCTCTTACCTGAATGTCTTATGGCCGTGGATATTGTGTGTGACTAGGGAATTAACTGTTTCTATAAAACAGAAGGCATGTAAATCTGTCCTATTAATTCAAAATGCTAAATGGGGATGGATGAGATTGCCCAAGTCCACAGTGTAGATGAGAAGTAGCAGTGCTGGGTGGGGACAGAGTCTGTGTGGTAGCTCCATGTGGAGCATAAACTGGGGTTTATGGAAAAAGCCTGAAATTGCTTCCCAGCAGCTGTTAGGACTATGGGATGGAGAATTCCATTTGAAGGGCTATTAGCAGCCTGCTATTGGACATTAACTGAAACTTCCCCTATGACTGCAGTACAAAAACAGTCTTAACATCTGAAATACACATACTGTCTTAGGTGATGTCACAGAAATGCTCTAAGGCTTTTGGGAGAGCGATGTCCATAATAAGACAGAAATGGTTTATACAGGATTATGCTACCTGAGGCATGCAAGCAGGAGGTACTCACAAGCAGAGAATCTTTCCCCCAGGGACCGACTTCGGAACAATGTGAAGCTATATCATTACTTGGATGGTGCATGATAGACAGCTGTGACTGAACAACAAAGAGCTGCTTGGTTTATGGGTGGCAGTTCCAAGGTAAATGAAAAATGTCCTGTGTGGAAGACCACCACTCTGACTGAAGTTGGAAAAACAAATCAACTCAGTGGATGAATTCCGTGCTGTTTTCCTAGCAGTGATGGAGGAATAGAACAATGACAAAAGCCTCTGTCTACATTTTGGGTTTTACCTGAGCCATGGGTGAGGGCCAGTGGCCTGGCCATAGGGATAGGCAGAAGGAAAACTGATCTTTTAAAGGGATGCCCTTTGAAAGCATGACCATACAGAAATTTGAGGGGTACATTAAAGTAGGACATGTTGATGCCCATCAGAAGAATTCCCTTCCAGGCTTGGAAGGTCATTAGAACCAAGTAGATATCACATTGTACTTATTTGAAGTGACTACCTGGGTTCATAAAAGGAGGAGACATTTGGGGACCACGGCAATACAGAGGGCTGAATCTGGACATATTCCCTTTGCACTCAAAATGCCAACAAGAGAGACAGAGGCAGCCTATGTCTATGGGAAAGGGTCCTCAGAGGGAAGGCCCCTCCCACTAGCAAGTAAATTATACTGAACCAATGCCAATAACCATGGTAGAGGGCTACAAATGGGTTTTAGACATTGATTCTGGACTGTGCATTGCTTACCTGGTGGTAGATGCAAATGGTCAGAGTATTAACAAAAAAATGGATTGGAAGATACTGTACCAATTTGGACCACCAAATCACATTTCTTTAAGACAAGAAATACACTTTACAGCCTATAATATTAAATGACAGGCAGAGAGATATTGTCCTCAGAAGAATAGTTTCATAGAGAATTGGAATAGGCAGCTGAAACGTTTAAAACAGGGAAACTTGTAGTCATGAAAGGCTTGTATATGTCTTTAAGAATGTGTGCTCACACTCAACATGAGCAGGGCTAAGGGGGTATCCTCACTGATGGATGCCTGTTTTTCTGGTGGATCTGGGGCAGAGGGTTGGGGGAGGGCACTAATGTGACTATGCAATTTCTTTCCATGGGGGGAATATATTGGTATGATTATAATTCTTCCCAAGGGGAGAGGACACTGGTTTGATGACCATACTTTTTCTTTCACCCAACTTTTTTTTCTTCATCACCTCAACTTTCTCTTTCCTACTTGTTGGAGTAGTCATGGGATACGGCTGCAACAAGTGCTGGAAACAAAATGATTCTCAGGCAAGAAACCATAACTACAGTTTTAAATCTTTATGTTGGAATAGCTAAAGGCCTGATAGGGCAGGTTATACCTTCAATCCATTTGCCCAAACTGAAGATAACAGTGAAACCAGCTCTGCTGCTAGTGGTGTAAAGATTCAGCAGGTTTTGTACCTGAGTACCTCTACCCTGTAGGAACAAGAATGGATTGAGGGGGAGGCACTTGCTAGACTAGTATTGCTGCCTGCAATCTAGACCAGCACAGCCATTAAACCTAAAGTTCCTTCCAAACATGGAAAGGTTCAGGTAGAAATTAAGACGGAATAGTAGCTGAGGGTAAAGAAATGAATCAAAATGAATGAAATGAATCAAAATGAAATGAATCAAAGGGTAATGAAGGAAATCCAGTATTACATTAAAATTTTAAGAGAGGCTCAGAGTAAGATGATAATGTATATTGTCTCTCAGTTCAATTATACCAAATGCTGAAAAGGGGAAGCTATATATTGCAGAGACCAGTCCTGTTTTTGGAACCTGACAAAATCAAATGGAAGCCTGCAAATCTAAGTGGCCTCACCCTGGGAGACATTTTCATATGATACGATGATGGGCTGGAATAATTATTATTTTTTAAATTTTTTTATTTTTTATAAACATATATTTTTATCCCCAGGGGTACAGGTCTGTGAATCGCCAGGTTGGGCTGGAATAATTATTAATGACTGAATGTGACTGTAGTAATGTGTCAGTTCCTTGACTTTATTTATTTTTAAAAGATTTTATCTATCTATCTATCTATCTATCCTATCTATCTATCTATCTAACCTATCCATTCATCCATCTATTCATTTATTTAAAGCCCACGGACAGGGGGAATGGGCAGAGGAAGAAGGAGAGAGAGAATCTCAAGCAGCCTCTGTACGGAGCATAGAGCCAGACACAGGGCTTGACAGGGGCTCAATCCCATGACTTTGAGATCATGATCCTGATAATGTGACCTGATAACCCACTGAGCCAGCCAGGCACTCTACCAGTACCTTGACTTTTACAATCCTTTTGCTGTAAAAGATTCATGGTCAAAGACCAGTAGGTAGCTTATGGTAAAATACAAAAATATATTTGGTCTTTGTCCTAGGTTCCTGGCACAGGAGTTCCCCAAACCCTTGGAATTTCCTGAGTGAGAGGAGTATCTTTTGTTATTTATAACAATCTCCTTTTGATCTCATCTGAGTTTATGCTAATGAGATGACTTCGGGTAAGGACCTTAGATAACTTTAGGACAGGATGGTCACCAGAAAGACAAAGTGATGGGGTGAGATGGACTGAAGACGGAGCTTTATAAAAATTCTTGAACAATAAGTTTCAGAGAGTTTCTGGGTTGGTGAACACACCAACACGATGGGAGGATGGTGTGCCCAGAGAGGGTGTGGAAGCTCCATCCCCTCCTACTTCATACCTTGCCCTATGTATCTCTTCCATCTGAGTTTTATCCTTTGTAATAAACTAATAATAGTAAGTAAAGTGTTTTCCTAGATTCTAGCACCTTATTAAAATTGAAGGTAGTAGTTGTGAAAAACCCTGCATATGTAACCAAGCTGGACAGAAGTGCAGGTAATGTGGAGACCTGGTAGTTTCAACTGGTGTCTAAAGTGAGGGCAGTCTTGTGGGACTGAGCCCTTAACCTGTGGGTTCTGTGCTAACTCCAGGAGTTAGTAAGAGAATTGAATTGGATTGTTGGATGCCAGTTACTGTATGAAGAATTGGAGAACTGGTTGTTGGTGTTGGGAAATACCCCAAACTTTCTCTAATGAACATTCCTTATTTTTAAAATGGAAAAGAGTCAAATACACATTTTAAAAATGAAGTTGGTATACTTGAACTCTGAATAAGCACCTCAAATTCTCAAAGTTTGCTGATATCCTTTGGGAAATAATTAAATATTAATTTCTAAAAAATATTTTAAAATATCTCTAAAATATTTTTTAGAAATTAATATGAAAGTGAGACAGAGTGGGTGAGAAAGCACAAGCAGGGGGAATGGCAGAGGGAGTGGGAGAAGCAGACTCCCCATTAAGCAGGGAGCCCGATGTAGGGCTCCATCCCAGGACCCTGATATCATGACCTGAGCCAAAGGCAGACACTTAACCAACTGAGCCACCCAGGAGCCCCTAAATACTAAGCTTATAAAATGAAGAAAACTTAATTACTCCCAACTCAATCCATAAATCCAAGTTTTCCTTAGGAGATCCTGATTTCTTCTATATATTAAGCCTCAACCATATCTATAACTATTTTTAGTCCGTAACAATGACTCACCTCCTAGATCTTCATCTTCATTGGTTGGGCCTTCTGCACTGTCCACATTTTCTGTTTCATGTGATTTGGTTAAATCATAGTCATTCAAAATCACTGGGCCTTCTAGGAGATAAAAAGAATTTTAACTGTGTAGGCCAACTTTAAAGGATTTTTACAATATAAAATTTTTTATATGTAAAAATGTAATATTTTTATTAAGAAGAATCCCATTTTAGCATAATCTCTTAATGACCCAGTATCCCTTTCATATATACCCCAAGTGGAATATATGTGAAAACTCTTGAGGTTCAGAAATATGCCCAGGGTGCACCCGAGTTAAAATGCATTCACGTTCTTTCCTGGCAGAAATTCTCTCTCTTTTGGGATGTCTCACAATATTCAGTAGAACACTACTGCTATTTATGAACAAGAAGCATTTATGTAGTGTTGAGAAATACTGAGCTCAACAACACTGGCATAACCCAATTTGGGAAACATGTTTTCCTGAGAGAAAACCATAAGCAACAGTATATCAAAACTTATTTTCCTTTTCTGTTCACATTATAAAGGTGATTCTGAGGAAGATGTATTGACCCTCGTGCTCCTTTATTTCCTTGAACATTTACTAAATGCAGACAAGGCTGCAGATATGAGTAAGTCATAATTCCTGTCCTTAAGGAGCTTATAATTTACAGATGTAGATAAGACAAGATCATAACTATAATGCAAGACTCAGACAAGAGATAATACAGGTCTATAATGTAGACTCAGACAAAGGAGTAAGGGAAATATAACATATTACAGGAGTTCATAAGTGAAAGGGAACAGACATAATAAAAGCATGCTTAAACAAATAGCAAAGATATTAAAAATCAAGTTTAATAGAACTATATTTAAATATATTTGTATATTATATAAATACTGATAATATTAGATATTAGAAAAAAAGGAATATGTAGCTGGTATTACTTCATATTCAAACATGGTAGCTTAAAAAGATGTTATCAAAAGAAATAAACTAAAAATTCATTCACTTTCTATCAAACTCCTAATGTCCTCCCTAATGTTCAATGAAATATTTATTGAATAACAATTAAATACAACAAATAGTCAAAGATACTGAATCCTATGGCTTTTAAAGCTAGGTGAAGTAGTAGAAGTGACTAGAAACTTTGGGGTGGCATTCCTTTCACCTGCACCCTTGACTGAACACATGGAGCAGGACTTTTGCTGGAATCCAGTAGTAAAATGGAAACATATTTCATAAAATCCATGATGAAGAAGTGCTAAAAATATGGTTATCATGGACTCATGTTTTTATTTATAAACACATTAAATTGCTCATTTCTGCATGTTGTAATATATACTCTGTGAACTCTAAAACACTGTTCTAAATAGTAGCTCACTTTTCTCAAGCTCAAAATGACTAATATAAAGTGCACACCTGAACAACTAACATGAGGTACAGGTTCAATTAAAATATAAGATTATAATTGATAATATAATTGACAAAAAGATACTTGAGTGATAAATTTTGTAATATAGCATAAATTTTTATCCAAAGTGAGTTAATCAATCTAGAAAACATATAAGTTATTTTTAGGAAAATATTTTAAATGTTTATAGTTTGTTTTGGAGTAGGAGTCAGCAAACTATGGCTTGAGACCCAAATCTAGCCATGACTTGTTTTTGTATGGGCCCAGGAGGTAGGAATGGTTTTTATATTTTTAAAGGATTATTTTAAAAGTAATATGATAATTAACTCTCTTCTTGATTTATTTCACTCAGTATAATCTCCTCCAGTTATCACATGGTTTCACTTACTTGTGGAGCATAAGGAATAACATGCAGGACATTAGGAGAAAGAAAGGAAAAGTGAATTGGGGGAAATCAGAGGGGGAGATGAGCCATGAAATACTGTGGACTCTGAGAAAAAACCTGAGGATTTTGGAGGAAAGAGGTGTGGGGGGTTAGGTGAGCCTGGCAGTAGGTATTAAGGGGGCCACGCATTGCATGGAGCACTGGGGATGGTGCATAAACAATGAATCTTGGAACACTGAAAAAAAGGAATATGAAACAGAGATTATATATGGCCCACACAAAGTCTAAAAATGTACTAACTTTCCCTTTACACAAAAAGGTTTGCTGACCTCTATCTATAGTGAAAAGCACAAGTAGATAAAAACAGGAGCTACTACACCATTCAACAAAAACGGTCTTTATTTAAACCAGTCCATTAAAAAAAATTTTTAAGGAAAAAAAAACAACAGTGATCAACATTAAGTAGGGTGTAATTTGGCCCAATAATGCCAAAGGATTTATGTAATCTAAATGGATGAGTTATTTTTGTGTCAGAAAGAGACAACCAAATTTTTTCCAACATACTTCCATAGCATTTTTACTGTGATCAGAATATTCTTCTACTTTTGGTAATTTCAGTAAAGATATATTTCTAGAAAGACCTGATGTTACCTGTGGACACAGACTGTTCCTGAGTGCTTTTCAGTTCCACATTTGGTTTTGTATCTGAAAATAAAAAGGATTATAAATATTAGCTACTTAGAGTAAATTTTTTTCAGATTTGGAGCATTTAATAAGGATACCATTTTGGAAGTTTTAGCAGATTTCCTCTTCAGAGCAGGACTGTTCTTTCCTCCCTCTATCCTCCCTAAAAAGTACCTCAAGGAGAATAAAAGGAATTATCTATACAGTAATTGTATTTTAAAGAGATTAAGAGAAAAAATTTATTACTTTGTACTTAACATTTCTAGTACTTTTCCATTTTTTCCTGAAAACATGAGTTCCCATCTGATATCATGTTTCTTTGGTCAAAAGAGCTTCTATTAGCATTTCTAGTCATGGAACTATGTGAATGACAATTTTTCTTGGTTTTCATTTATTTGTAAATATCTTTATTTTGCCTTCAATTTTAAAGGTTTTTATTTATTTATTTGAGACAGAGAGAAAGAAAGACAGCAAGGGAGGAGTGGGGGGGAGTGACAAAGATGGAGGAAGAGGGACAAGCAGACTCCACACTGAGTGTGGGGTCCAACATGGGGCTTGATCTCGGGACTGTGAGATCATGATCTGAGCCAATATGAAGAGGTGGCTGCTCAACAGACTGAGCCACCCAGGCATTGCCGCCACCCCTTTTTAAAGATTTTTATTTAATTTCGCTTTTAATTTTAAAGGATATTTTTACTTGATACAGAATTCTGGGTTAACAGTTTTCTTCCAGCACTTCAAAGATGGCATTCTACTACTTCCTAGGCTCTATTGTTTCTGATGAGAAGTCAGTGATATTTGTATTATTTTTTTCCTATATATAATGTATTCTTTTTCTCTGAATGCTTCAATATTTTCTCTTTATTTTTGATTTTCAGCAGTTTGACTATGATATATCTAGGTGTGATTTTATTTGAATTTATCCCACTTAGGATCACTAAACTTCTGTGAAATTATGTTTTCCACTAAACTTAAGACATTTTCAGCCATTGTTTCTTCAAATACTTTTCCTCTTCCATCCTCTTGCTCCTTTCCTTCTAGGACTCCAACTGCATGTATGTTAGATTTTTTAATATTTTCCCACAATTCCCTGAGTATCGTTCTCCCCCCACCCCAGTGGCTTTTCTTTCCTCTGTGTTGTTCAGATTGAATACTTTCATTGATATGTCTTCAAGTGCACTTCCTATTTCTCCTGTCATCTTAATTTGTTAAGTTTGTCCAGTGAGTTTTCTATTTCAGATATTATAACTTTTAGTTCTAGAACTTCCATTTTGTTCTTTTATCATAGTTTCCTTGCCAAGATTTCCTATCTTGTAATTCATTACAAGCATATTTTCCTTTACATCTTTGGGTATAATTAGCATAGCTGTTTAAGATCCTTTCTTCCAGTTCCAACATCTGTGTCATCTTGACGTCAGTCACCATTGATTTCCTTTTATCTTGAGTATGGGTCCCATGTTCCTACTTCTTCATATGACTTAATGATTTTGGATTGTACTCTGGACATCGTAAATGAAATGTTACAGAATTTCTGGATTCTGTTAAATTCCTCTGGAGAGTATAGGAGTTTTTCTTTGTTTATTTTACTTTTTAAAGCATGCAGTTAACTTGCCTAGACTCAAACTCAAATTCTGCCTCTAGTGAGCAGCAACTAGAGTAACCAAATGTTCTAGCATGCCTGGAATTGAGAATTTTTCTAGATCAGAGAACTTTCATAGTCCCAGGGAAATTGGCACAAGCTGATATCTTGCAGAAGCATAAATCTCTGTTCAATATTTTAGCCTCAGATGGGCTGCTCAGAGTGTGACCCCATATATGTGTGGTTCAGTGATCAGCTAGAGATCTGGAGCAGCCAGAGAATTTACAGATAAAAAAGCCATCTGCCGGGGCGCCTGGGTGGCTCAGTGGGTTAAGCCTCTGCCTTCGGCTCAGGTCATGATCCCAGGGTCCTGGGATTGAGCCCTGCATCAGGTTCCTTGCTCAGCAGGGAGCCTGCTACCCCTCTCTCTCTCTGCCTGCCTCTCTGCCTACTTGTGATCTTTCTCTCTATCAAATAAATAAATAAAATCTTAAAAAAAAAAAAGCCATCTGCCTTTTTCAATACCGATTTCCCTCCTTACTTCCCAGCCTTCTATGGTTGCTATGGCTTCTTAAGCTAGTGTAACTGCAGATTATCTACCCAAGTTTTGGTCACCCTGAGGCTAAAATTGGTGCCTACCCTTGGGTTAAAACAAACAAACATAAAAACAGGTTGGTTCTGACATTTTCCAATGCTTTCATGTAATAGATTTTTTTCATATTTTGTCCAGAATCTATCATTGTTATCTGTTGGAAGGCTGGGTCAATAGGAGGTACTCCTCCACTGCTGGAAAAATCTTCTTTGTTCTTTAGTTTAATGATGATCATATACCCAAAACTGTTCAGGACAGTATTAATTTCAAATATTCAATACTGTTGTCTGGTCATATTTTAATTTTTGTTTTGAAAAATATAGTCACTGTATTTATATTCTATTTTAATTTTAAAATTTTAACAGATTATCCATTAGATGATAGCAGCAAAGCATAAAGGCAGGAAAAATACACATATTTTTAAAATAAGCAAAGGAGCAGCCTGGTATGGAGTGTCAAAACCTAAGATGGGAGAGAGCAATATCTATGCAAGGAAGGGACAGAGCCCAGGGCAGGCTGCTGGAGACTAACTACCCTGAAGAGTACGACATATAGAATGGGCAGTCTGAATGAGGTAAGGACGGATTCTATATGGAAAGCAGACAAATGGGAAATCAGATCCTGAGTAGGCTAAAGAGGGCATTCGGGCAGGAGAATTGCCTGACCTGGAATGCTGGAGTTGAAGAAGGATAAAGAAGGTATCCAAGATAAGGGACAGCTTAGCATGAGTCAGAACCTAAGCACGATACATAGGATATCTATGCGTAGAGGTGGTCTGGTGTGAGTTTCAAGAGCCGAAGTGGATTAAGCATTGCACCTACATGGGGACAGTGGGCAGAGCTTCCATGCAGAGGGGTGCTCCAGTGTAAAATACCAGAACTTGAGTGGAATGAAGAGGGCATTTACATGTTAGGGACAGCCTTGCATGGAGTGTCATAGCCTGAGCAGTTGAAAAGAATGTCTACATAGCACCATAGCTATTGTACAGGATGTCAGAACCCAAATGAGGTAAGAAAAGCATCCATGCTAAGGAAGGGATGATAGAGGCAATGGATGATTGATTGTACAAAGAGGCTTGATCCAGTAAGTAAATATAGCAAAGATAAGAGCCAGATTTTTCTCTGTCAGAGAGGGAGTTACAAATACAAAAAACCCTGTGGTACTGTATTGGAAATGAAAGTACTGGTGTGAACACATGACTTCTACTCTATATAACAGATATAAAATACAGATGTAAATGTGTGTATATGTATATGTATATATATATAGTCCCTAGCCCTGTCCACTGAGAGCTCCTGGGAGCAATGACACCACAACAACTTCTGGCATCCAGGTATTAACTTCTAAATATCATTCTCTGCCTAAAGGAACCAGGCTCCTTGGAGAAATGGCTTGAAGAAATGGCAGGGAAAAGTGTAAGATGGGCCTGGAATATTTTGTTGTGTTGCAAAGCAAGGAAGTGCTTTCTGAATAAAGAGGATATGTTAAAGGATACAGAAATCATCTTGAAGGGGTTTCTATTGGACAAATATGAGACAGGGAAAGTATCAAAATAATAATGATAGTACTGGATTATAACTTATTGAAAAAGACAAATTCATGAGTCCATATTGACATTAATAAGTAAGTAAACTGAAAGTCAGATGATGAATGGAATATTTATATAGTTTCAAGGCGCTTCTCCCAAATTACTTATTATTACAAAGATGAAAAGAGCACTACTGTAACTAAACAAAGTGATCATCATCAGTAATGGGACAAATGAAAGTTATGTGCCATCTGATAACAAAAGGCAGAATCACTTCTGTGATATTTCTGCCAAACACATATAAGATGAATCTAACCATGAGAAAATGAACTCTAACTGAGGAATATTTGACACGATAACTAGATTTGTAGTACCCAAAATTGTCAAGGTCATGAAAGATGAGGAACCAAGAAGTTGTTCCAGACTGAAGGAGAGTGAGGAGACTTGACAACTAAATACAATGTGTGATTCTGAGCTGACTCCTCCTGCAGTAAATTCACACTGTAGAATCAAATGAAGAAATCTGAATGGGGTCTGAGGATTAAATGGTAGTAATGTATCTGTGTTTATTTCCAGATTTGGACGTTGTTTTATGTTATGTAGAAGTAGTACACTTTAGTACATTTAAGTTTTCAACTGTGATAGGGCATCATGTCAGCAACTTAGCCTCAAAATACTTTTTTTTTTAAAGATTTTATTTATTTATTTGACAGAGAGAGATCACAAGTAGGCAGAGAGGCAGGCAGAGAGAGGAGGAAGCAGGCTCCCTGCTGAGCAGAGAGCCGATTCAGGACTCGATCCCAGGACCCTGAGATCATGACCTAAGCCGAAGGCAGCAGCTTAACCCACTGAGCCACCCAGGCACCCCACGCCTCAAAATTCTTGAAAAAATAGTTTTTGTACTGCACTGCAACTTTTGTTTAAGTTTGATAGCGTTTAAAAAAAAGTTAAAAAAGAAAAACCTAAATGTGAAACTTTTAACTGCACACGAAAGGGATTTGTAACAGGAGAAAAAAAGAAAGAAAACTAGCTCAAAGGTTTCACATAAACAACCTTCATGTGAAAATATCTTTTAGTTACTACAGAGCAAGGTGGCTTTTGATTTGGTGACCTAAAGGAAAAAGGTCCCAGTCCCCTGAACCTTTTAAAGTCTCTGACAATGGCATTTAAATAGCTCTCAATATTTTTTCAAGCAGCTTTTGTATGCTGTAAATAACACTAGAAATAACTTAGTACAGTTTCTAAGAGAAAAAGGAGATTCTGACTACCTTAGTATTCAGATAAAGGAAACATTAAAATCAATTATAATCAGGCTACATGGATATTCTTCGTAGGCACTAAAAAAACAAAACAAACAAACAAACAAACAAAAAAAACCCCACAAAACATAAAGACAAAAGAGATTGAAGTACATTTTTTCCATCTAAACTTAAAGGTCCTCATAAAAACATGAAGCCCGGTAGTGGGTAGTGAAGGAATTTCCAACTGAAGACTAGAACCTGTTAAATAGTTCTAAGCACAGCAAAAACTTTTCAGTTTTTAATGGATCATTTTGTAATTTCTTTAACTTTAGTCCAAACTCTCAGAAATGTTCTATTTGATGGGGTCTGCTAGGGTTTTTTTAATATGTTGGCCATCAACATAGCTTTAAAATATTTTCCAAAAGAATCCTCTAGAATGTTAAGAACGGAGGGTCTTTATATTTCTTTTGAAATAAATATAATTTCCTGTGCTGATGTTTACACATAAATGGTGCCAATGATGGAAGAATTCCAAAATGGGTTAATTTTAAGTATAGATCTCCTCAAAAAAAAAAAAAAAAACTCCTCTATTTTCTACATCTCTTCTCTTACTTGATAAGTAAATCATATTCCTGCCTTAAGACCTTTATATTTACCTTTCCTTCTGGCCAGAATGCTCTTTCCCTAGATCACCATGGGGCCCACTTCCTCTCTTCATTCAAGTGTGTGCTCAAAATTCACCTTACCAAACAAGCTTTACCTAACTACCTTATATAAAACATCGTCCTCTATGGGGGGGGAATTGCAGGGTTGGGAGAGGATGGGTAGGTGAAACAGGTGATGGAGATTAAAGAGTACTCCTATCATGGTAAGCACTGATTAATGTAGAGAATTGCTGAATCACTCTATTGTACACCTGAAACTACTATAACACTGCATGTTAACTCTAGTGGAATTAAAATTAGAAACTTAACAAAAATGTCATCCTCCACCATTATGTTCTTCTCTTTTACCCGTCTTTATTTATCTTCATTAAAATCTCTTCATTGTCACCACCTGGCACATATACACACATATTTGGGAGGGGCTGGGCAGAGGGAGAGGGAGAGAGAGAATCCCAAGCAGCTTCACACCTAGCATAGACCCCAAAGTGGGGCTTGATCTCACAACCCTGAGAAAATTACCTGAGCAGAAACCAAGAGTTGGACACTTAACCAACTGAGTCACCACGCACTCCTTGTCTATATTTTTTATTGCTATTTTGCTGTATCTTCAGGTCCCAGAAGAGTGTTTACTCATGATCGACACTCCATGAATATTTATTGAATGAACACATGAATTTTTGCATCTCTATCATTTATCCTTATGGACACTCTAGATCAAGGTTCTGCAAACTACAACTTACCACCTATTTCTGCATGGCGTGTGAAATAAGAATGGATTTTTACCTTTTTTTCCTCCTCTCCTGTGCTGGCTTTTACATTTTTATTTCATTCTATTTTATCTTATTTTGGTTTTTACATTTTTAAATGGATAAAAAAATTAGAATACTATTTTATGCCACTTGAAAATTATGAAATTCAAATTTCAGTATCCAAAAATAAAGTTTTTATTGGAACACAGCCAAACTCCTTCATTTATATACTGTCTATAGCTGCTTCTGTACTCCAATGGCAGTCAAACAGTTGTGACAGAGACTATATGAGTCAAAAAGCCTAAAACAATCACTGTCTCTGGTCCTTTACAGAAGCTCTGCTCTAGATCTTTTATTAATACTAACACTATATCATCCAATACAGTAGCCATGTGTGGTGATTTAACTTTAAATGTAAATTAATTAAAATTAAAAATTTAGTTTCTCAGTCACACCTGCCACATTTCAAGTACTTAACAGAACATGTGGCTAGCAGTTACTATATTGGACAGCACAGATAAGGAACATTTCAATCATCACAGAAAGTTCTACTGAATGATTCTGCTTTAGATTTTAGAATACCCTGCCATTGCTTGGGATACCGCTGTAAAGCTATTTCTTTAAAACAAACAGTAAATCTCTGGATCGGGAAAAATTAAACCAAACCACATATAAAAATTATGGATGCCTGGGTGGCTCAGTCGGTTAAGTCTGCCTTTGACTCATGTCATGATCTCAGGGTCCTGGGATCAAGTCCCGCATCAGGGTCCCCGCTCAGCGGAGCTCCTGCTTCTCCCTCTGCTTGCCTCTCACTCTGCCTGCTGCTCCCCCTGCTTGTGCTCTCTCTCTCTCTGACAAATAAATAAATAGAATCTTTAAAAAAAGGCATATAAAAATTAAATATAAAGCAAAATTTTAAAGATACTATGTCAGGAAACAACAATGACCATCTCCTACCAGTATTTCCAAAATTCCTGCAATTGGAATTTCAGGGAAAAGTTATGGTTTCCAGTAATGCAGTAATCAAAGATATAAAGCACTGAGACAACACCTTTCATACTCTTTGAAACATTAATATTACTCTTTGGAGGGTAAAAAACAAAAATGAAGCAAAAATAAAACACTATATGATACCAAACACCCAGATACAATATTTTAAAAATATACTTATATGTATGTGTACAAATAAATATTTAGCATCATATTACCATTAGGGTTATTTTGCTATCATTAGATAAAACTATTTTTCTTATCTTATTTGTTTTTAAGATTTTATTTATCTTAAAGAGAGAGAATGAGAGAGTTGAGGGTTAGAGGGAGAAGTAGACTCCCTGCTGAGCAGGGAGCCTGATACAGGACTAGATCCCAGGACTCCGGTATCATGATCTGAGCTGAAGGCAGTCGTTTAACCAACTGAGCCACCCAGACGCCCTTCTTACCTCATATAAAAGCCAGAATTATAATCTAGCAGAAAATCCTAGCAAACACTCTTTTCCAATCATTTGCGCTCTTGCCCTTCCCACAACTAAATATCTAATCTCCTGATACAATTTAATTAAATCATCAGTGTTATCCATTGACACCTTATGTCTTAAATAACAAATCTTTTTTTTTTAAATTTTATTTATTTATTTGAAAGACAGAGATCACAAGTAGGCAGAGAGGCAGGCAGAGAGAGAGAGAGGGAAGCAGGCTTCCTGCGGAGCAGGGAGCCCGATGCGGGGCTCGATCCCAGGACCCTGAGATCATGACCCGAGCCAAAGGCAGCAGCCCAAACCACTGAGCCACCCAGGCGCCCCTTAAATAACAAATCTTATAAAAGGTATAACCATTCTATTACGGAGATAGCTGGCAAAAGTATTGAACTGTCTTCTGAAGCTTTCCAAGTACTCTAGAATTTCAAAGTTTTACTAGCAATCCCAAACAGTTTTCTACCGGTATTGAAAACCACCCTTCACCATGTTTACTGAGAGATGACAATTTCAAATTTGTTTTTATTCCTTCAGACTCTCTTCTCATTGACAAAGATGGCTTTGAAAACAATTTCACTTGTTAGAATTTTTTGTTAAGATACTGAGATTTTGGGACGCCTGGGTGGCTCAGTTGGTTAAGCGGCTGCCTTCGGCTCAGGTCATGATCCCAGCGTCCTGGGATCGAGTCCCACATCAGGCTCCTTGCTCCTCAGGGAGCCTGCTTCTCCCTCTGACTCTGCCTTCCACTCTGTCTGCCTGTGCTCGCTCTCGCTCGCTCTCTCTCTGACAAATAAATAAAATAAAATCTTTAAAAAAAAAAGATACTGAGATTTTTCTCAGAGATTCTAGCGTTTTATGTACTGCTAAATGAAAGGAGGTAGATTACAAATAAAATTTAAACTTGGAAATGACAGCAGTCCGGTTAATTGAGAATTCATCAAAGTTCCTGGGTGAAAGTTTTTACCGCTTAGCTCTATTATAAATTATCTATGAACAAAACCAAATATTTATATTGGCAACAAAATTTGTAATCTTATTTTTAACTCAAATGGTTGTAAACTTGCCTTTATTTTAATACTATTATAATTACCATTCAATTAAGAATACCAGCTAACAAAATTCTCTTCTTACTTTCAGAAATCAGATTTCTATTCACTGGTCTGTTCTCCTGGTAGAAAGTGGAGGTGATAAAGAAGAGCCAGATGTTAAATCTTAGAGAACTCCTCCACTGAGTTTGCCAGCTGCCAGCGACACTGATGCCTGACAGCTGCCAGAAAGCTGTCTCTCAGTGTTGACACTCCTTTTAATCTTCATAACGGTAAACTGACTGCCTATCCCCATGCCTCTTTTGAAAAAAATATTCTCTCTTACATAAAATGTTCACTTTTTCTCTTTTACTAAAACCTTTGGAAATTGAATCACTGACTACAAAAATGTGTTCAATCGCAACGGTAACAGTCAGTACAGTAAATGTGGCAATGCAACAGAAGTATGAGTTACTATTTCTGAAAGGTCTTTCACCAGTTCTCTTAACACTACCACTTAAAATCATTCCTGGATTCTTAACACCACAAGAATAATATTATGTATAATGTATAGTATAGTATTATAATGTATAGTGAAAAATGACCTCTATAAACAATGAAATTAGAATATCAGCTTTAGAGCGGTTATCTTAGCTATCTGGCTTCTTCTTCCCCTGAATTTCCTCAAATATCCCATTTGAGTTGCACAGTCTCCACTTAGACACTTCCAATAATACAGAATGTTATTCCTTTCCATTTCAGAAAAACTCAAATGATTTTTAAAAAGTTCCTCCTTAAATATAGCTGAACTCAAATTTCCTGAAATGTCCATTTTGGGTCCTAGTTCAGCTCTCTGGAAACATACAGGATAAATTATCATCCAGATGCTACCACTCAGTTCCTAACAATGTTGTGAGAGCTTTCTTCTGAACTTGGTTTTGTTTGCTTCTGGCTCTCCAAAAATGGGACATTCAGCACATAGTCCAGTGGTGCAAATGAGATTTCATATTATCTCACAATATTTCTGCAAGATAAACAGGTGCAGTGGCATTTATTATTCTCCTGATTATACACACCAAATTTAAGGCACAAAGACAAAAAAATACAAAGTCACATAATTGTCTAGAGGTATGATGTCAGAGACACATTAAGAAGAGAAGCAGGATTCATGTCTTGAATTATACTTAGTTTCAAGTAATTTAAACAATGTTTTAAAGTATTCTATATAAATTATACATTTTAGAAGTAGGTCAGATATTGCAAACACTTCAGTTGACTATGATCGAGGAGAAAGGAAGATATAAAATGAGAGTAATTCCTCTAACCCCAAAATACTTCTTTCCTTTCTACCTTGGGCTAAGGTAAAAGTTAAGAAATAGCAAGGTTACTTCTGTAGGGACACCAGATCAAATACAACCCACATCACCATTCCAGTTTTTCCTACCTTATTCTTTTTAAATAAAATATCCCATTTTCTCCCTAGATTAAATGTCTAATGAGGAAATTAAAGACTGTTGGGCACAGGGCTAAAATAAGCAATGCAACATCTAGTGTTATTTTCTTTAAAAGGTCAATTACTCTAAAATTGTAGAAAAATAAATATGCTTTTATTTTACCATAGATATCATGTGCCATCAAACAAACATGTAGAGAGAAAAGGAAGAATGGGCATTTCATGTCATTGCTTCTTAAAAAGAGAAGTGCTAAAATGATTGAATCCAACATATTCCAAGTAAGATTTTTATCTTATAACCACAAAATATATAGTTTCTGTTATAAAATAACTGGAGTCAAAAACAATCATTCTTTTGGATGCCTGGGTGGTTCAATCAGTTAAGCGTCTGCCTGCAGCTCAAGTCACAATCCCAGGGTCCTGGGATTAAGTTCTGCATTGGCTCCTTGATCAGCAGGAGCCTGTTTCTCCCTTCGCCTGCCTGTCTCTCTCTCTCTCTCTCTGACAAGTAAATAAATAAAATCTTTTTTAAAAAAAATCATTATTTTGATGTGGGTAAAAAAGCTAAATGTGAAAGTTAACACAATCAAATTTCTAGAGAAGAATATTTTTATGGTCTTTGAGTAGGTAAAAATTTCTTAAACAGGATGTAAGAGGCACTCAATTCCAAAAGAAAAAAAATTGATATATTTGTCTTAATTACAGTTAAGAATTCAACTTATCAAGTAGATTAAGAAAACAAGCAAGTAATAGGCCGGGAGAAAAAATTTGCAATACACATCTGACAAAGTACATATTTCTTTTCTTTCTTTTTTTTTTTTTTTTTTTTTTTGCTTTTTGCTTTTATTGTTGTTGTGGTGGTGGTTGTTTTTAAAAAGATTTTATTTATTTACTTGACACAGAGAGAGAGATCACAAGTAGGCAGAGAGGCAGGCAGAGAGAGAGGGAGAAGCAGGCTCCCTGCTGAGCAAGGAACCCAACGTGGGGCTTGATCCCAGGGCCCTGAGATCATGACCCAAGCCAAAGGGAGAGGTCCAACCCATTGAGCCACCCAGGTGCCCCCAAAGTACATATTTCTAAAATATTTTTTAAATGTCTATAAAATCAGTAAGAAAAAATACAAACAACCCAACTTAAAAAATTGTACAGAAGACTTAACAGAACTTTAGGAAAGAGGATATCCAAATGGCCAATAAACATATGAAGAGGTATTAAATATCATTATTTATCAGGAAAATGTGAATTAAAACCACAATGAAATACCACTACACACACACACCAGAATGGCTAAAATTTTAAAAGATCAACTGACAGTAACAAGTGTTAGCAAGATGTGGAACAACTGGAACTCTCCAATATTGCTAGTGGGAGGGTAAACTGGTCCAACCACTTTAGAAACTATCTGGCAGTATGTATCAAAGCTATATATATACCTAACCTATGACCCAGAAATGCTAGCCCTAAATCTATATCCAAGAGAAATGAATGTGTATGTCCATCAAAAGACATGCATATGAAGGTTCATAATACAGATAAACACTGGAAACAATCAAATGTCCATCAAGAGTAGAATAAATATACAAATTGTGGTATATTCATACCTTTTAATGATAAAAGAAAATTAACTACCAACAAATATAACAATGTGGGTAGATCTCAAAAGTATGTTGAGCAGAAGAAGCCAGACACCAAAAAAACACATACTGTATGATTCTACTTATATGGAACTCAAGAACAGGAAAACTGATCTATGATGGTAGAAGTCTGAATAACATTTAACTTATGGCTAAGGGGGCATGCAAGTTATAAATGAGCATAATGGAACTTTCTGGGCTGATGCAAATGTTCCATAACCAAAGAAAAGTGTGTATATAGGTAAAAATTAATTAAGCTATATAATGTAAGATGTGTACTTCATTGCATAAATTATTGCTTAATTTTTTATAAATCTGTTGAACACTCAAACATATTCAAATATCTAAAATCGCAGACCTTAGAATTGCCATTATAGCACTATCTTCCCACTTCCGAAAAAAGTAAATTTCAAGGTTTTCTCATGCTTCTTTGTAGAAGAGTACAGATTATACCAACCATTTACTAAATGCACAGCATACATCTTAAAAATTCTCACAGTGAGGAAATATATTTACATGGCATGTGTTCAAGTAGATATGAAGATATATTCAGTGACAGCTAATACTGCAATCAACCCTCCCTGAGAATTGAGATTTCAAGATTTGTGCTGGTGTGTGTGTGTGTGTGTGTGTGTGTGTGTGTGTGTGTGTAATAAACTTAGGCTACAGATAGTTTAACTCTCATTCATCTTTGGAAAACAAAAACAAAATCTCTTGATCCACATTTCTCTCCAGCAACAGCTCCGCTTACTTCTCTGCTTCTTTCCTAGCTAAACTTTTGGGGGAAATGGTCTACATTTCTACTTCCTCTATTCCCATCCTTTAACCACTTTAAATTTGGTATCCACCCCCACCACTCCACAGAAACCACTTTTGTTAAGATCACTAGCAAGTTTTATGTTGCTAAAACCAATTTGTACTTTTTCCTCCTTATATTACTTGATTTTTCAGCAACATTCAACATAGCTGACCACCTACTCCTTCAGGAAACACTCCTATCTCTTGATTCCATTACACTACACTCGGCTGGTTTTCCTCCTGTCTTTCTTTTTCTCTTTTGCTGGCTCTTTCTTTTCTACCTGACCACCTAAATTAAATGTTTCTCAGAGCCCAATCCTGAGCCCCCTTCTTTTTTTTTTTTTTTAAGATTTTATTTATTTATTTGACAGACAGAGATCACAAGCTTGCAGAGAGGCAGGCAGAGAGAGAGAGGAAGAGGAGGAAGCAGGCTCCCCACTGAGCAGAGAGCCCGATGCGAGACTCAATGCCAGGACCCTGGGACCATGACCTGAGCCAAAGGCAGAGGCTTTAACCCACTGAGCCACCCAGGTGCCCCCTTCTTATGAAACATTCTCTCTTTAGGTGATCCCATCTACTCTCATGGCATTAAATATCACCTATGTGCTGCAGATGACCAAATTTCTATCTCTAACCAAACCTCTTATTTAGAGGAGAGGTTCACCAACCATGTCCCTGACCATTAATCTCCATGTTAGCACTCTTTCTATTTCCTTCATAGCACTTACATAATTTTAATTATTTCATTTGTTACTTACTTATTGGGAGGAGGTGTCTGTCTTTTTTACCCAACTATAAATTCAACGGCAGCAAAAGCACTGCCTATCTTGCTTACCATTGTATTGCCAATATTTTGTATACATGGCATATAATAGGCATTCAATAAATATTTTTTAAATGAATAATGAATGAAGATTTCTGGATTTTGGGTTAGGTTGTGTTATAAATATTGTATTACAAAACAAATAAAAAACAAATGTTATAAAGCTTTTTGTTACTCAACTATCTTTTAAAATCAGCATTTAAATAAAAAATATATGCTAAATACATATATAAAAATGATCTACCACTACTAATCCAACATTTACTATGAGACTGATGATAGGCTGCACTGATACTTTTCAAACTGTGGGCAATGTTTATAAGGCTTCAACATGCACAAGAATTCCCCAAAAAACTTGTTAAAATGAAGATTCGAATTCATCATGTCTGGCCTAAAATTCTGCATTTGTAACAACTGCCAGATGTTGCTAATGCTGCTGGTCCACAGACTCTATTTCTATTAGCAAGGGTCTAAAGGATCTTTTAAATGACTTATGAACTGAAATAAACATTTGCTGGGCCTCAGCTTTATGTCTAGTACTATGCGAGGTGATTTTCATATGCATTATCTTATTTAGGCTGTGGCTATTCTCTTGTAGTATAGTAAACTCAGAGCGGTTTTCAACCTTACCAAGGCCAAGTATCCCCCCCTTTTTTTTTTAGTTTATTTTTTTTCACCTCATGGTTATATTTATTTGTACCACAAAGGAAACAACACATCTACAAGTGTATAGCAATACTCCATGTTCCCATCTAACAGAGCTTCTGAGATTTATAGCCAGACTAATGTGCCATCTGATGTGTACTCCAAGTAAAGCTGGTTAATGGTGACCATGAACAGGTGCAGGATTCAAAGCTTTTAAGGCTTTACTTCTTTTATCAGCACTCCTGATTTCATAAATGATGAAGCCCATCAACCCCATTCCTACCCAAATCTGGCAAACTTGGGTATAGTAGGACTTCAATGGGACCCAAATATTTTTAACAAGGCTTTGAAGCATCTCAACACAGAACCCCTAGTTCAGGCCACCTTTGCCCACACAGCCAATGATCTGGAAAGAAGTGTCCTCCTTTTAGGAAAATATTTTATAATACCTCTTTTATCATCACGAATTAAATACAACCCATCCATACATGTAAGATTTTTCCTTTTTTAAAATAATTATTTGTTTATTTGTTTATTTATTTATTTAAGAGAGAGAGAAAGCATGAGTGGGAGAGGCAGAAGAAGAGGGAAAGAGAATCCCAAGCAGACTCTACCCTGAGTGTGAAGTGTGACAGGAGGCTTGATCCTTGGCTGAGACCATGACCTGAGCCAAAGCCAAGAGTTGGAGGTTCAACCAACTGTGCCACCCAGGCACTCCTTTAAGCTTTTAATAAAGCCACATTTGTCAAGCAAAGGTGAAAAATGATAATAAAGTAATCTGTATTTCAATAGGTAAGTATACCAGCACAATTATTTTAGAACAGATAATAAAGTAGTCATATATATTTGTAGAATCAACATGAATGCAAGACCTAAAAATACAGAAGGATACAGGTTCTATCAATAATGGCAAAAGAGCCTTGGCTCTGAACATAATAAAGAATCATCTTCCCTTCGTTTATATAGTAATTTCATTCTTAGACAATTTAGACTGTATTGAAACGATGCAAAAATACTGTTTATCCATAAAATGGAGTTAGATTCTGACAGTCATTAGACATAAAAAGCTACTGAGTTTCAGAAAAAGGGAAAAACTCCAACCTGGAATGAAGGATGGCTTCCTAAAAGGGATGGCATTTGCAATAGAACATAATGAATGAACAAAGATTTCAATGGGATTGTGATGCTATTAACAGTGATGGGAAGTCAGGAGAAGTTAGTTTGGGTTGAAGAGATGAAATCATTTTTGGACTTGCTGGATTTGAACAGCATTAAAAAAATGAGAGGGTAGGAAAAGTAATGCATGTTCAGAGACCACTAACCAGCCCACCAACAGTAGAGACAGAGGACACCACTGGCAAGGTATATTGAAGCTACATTGTGGATTTTCTTAAATGCTCTACTAAGAAATCCTTAAAATGGTTTTTCAGTAGGGGAGTAACTTGATATTTTAGGATGATCATTTTGGCAGCAATCCTCAAAATGGATTGAAGGAAGTAAGTCTAGATACAGGGTTACCAGTGGAAAAAAAAAAAACCATGTAAGAGTCTGAATCCATAGTTTTCAAAATGGGTTCTATGGAACTCCACGAATATGGAACTCCACGGCAGAGGGCTCCCACAGGTGCCACTCTGTTTCAGGAGAAGAAAAGGGCTAACAGTAGTTGTTTCTCTCTCCTTCATCTCAACTGGAACATCACCCTTGCATCTGTCCCACAAAAGATTTTTGTATAAAAGCGTGTTCTGTTGATTAAAAATAAATTTTTGTCATTTTTTGTGTGTCTCATTCAATTCTTTTTTTAATATAATTTTTTATTTTTTATTAACATATAATGTATTATTAGCCCCAGGGGTACAGGTCTGTGAATCGCCAGGTTTACACACTTCACAGCACTCACCATAGCACATACATTCCCCAATGTCCATAACCCAACCATCCACTCCCTACCTCCCTCCCCCAGCAATCCTCAGTTTGTTTTGTGAGATTAAGAGTCTCTTATAGTTTGTCTCCCTCCCGGTCTCATTCAATTCTTGTTGAATGGACCATGGCATACCTCAAGGAGTCATCATATAATATCAGTGTCATTGTATAGAGTACTTGCCACAAGATCTATAAGCATTACACTAATTTTTACTATAAATTTTTTTAAGTCATTATTGTTCCATTATACAGAGTATGTCTCCATCCCTAAGTTAGATTACCTGTATGTTAAAATGGTGACATATCCTAATTCTTTTACCCATTAATTCTGAGGAATTTTGTTTTTATGGTGGCAAGCAGAAGTGTGTTGGTCAGGATGGTCCATGAAGTCTTTTGTCCTGCTGAAATGATTCTCAAACCAAGAGAGGAAGAGTATCAGTGGCTTACACCAGTTATAAATAATCTCTCTCACCTGGTTCCCTTGAATCTGCTGACATACAATTGCTTTAGACAACTATTTCTTGTAGGCCAATGGGCCAGCTATTTCTCAAGGACTGAATGATACAGCATAGTATTTACAGTACCAAAATGAAGTTAGGAAACTTAGTCTTAACAAAGGAAGTTGTAGAGCCAAAGGGAAGGGGTTTAATTTCTAATACTCATAATTTCTACAGAACTTGCTGAATCTTAGACAACAGTGGCTTCCAGAAACTACTTAGTTAAAAAGGATCTGTTTCTAGCCCGGTAGTTTTTAAACTTTTCTTGAAGAAGCACTTCATTTTTCAAATGAAATCTCACATAGATTACCATACATAAAACAGATAAAGTAGTATCTTAGTAGTATACAATACACTAAATTCAAATATATAATAATTACTGAAAGGTGAAACAATCAGAACAATAAGCTGTTTTAATAAACAAAACCCAAAAATCTATAGATACAGATGAAACTTGCAGCTTTATATCAGCTTCAAATAAATACATTATTACTGTGTTTTTTTAATTTGTCAATATAAAAAGAAATGAAGATGCTTATATATAAAAACTGTTACCACTTGCAAGTGTTTCATCTTATTATTTCAGAATAGTTTTTAAACTATTCCCTGAAATTTGAAAGAGGATGGAAAAATAACCTTTCTTTCAGAGTTGAGTCACTAAAAATATCTAATCTTTACACTCTTAAATTATGAACATAAAAATCAGCAAGAAATAACCAACCTTACAATAAGTATTTAAAAAATTTATAATATAGAATCATGGTTACCATGCTCACATTCTTATTATTGAGCAGTTGGTTACTACACTGGTAAAAGCATGTTCCAAGCACATTAGTCTGAGCCTTTATGGGCACTTAGTTAAATAGAGGGAATAGGAGAGTTAATGATGTTCTTATATAATTTTACATGCGCAATTATGGACAGGAAAAAAAATACAGGTGCCGAAACACAATCTTACTCGTCACATTTATAAAATGTTAATATTTCAAAGAGTTTCAAAGAATTGGTAAAAAAAAAGTTTCATTTTGAGGTCAGAGTATAAATTTATACATTGATAATCTTCAATGCATTTGGTAAATGATACTCAAGAAAGTCAAATAAAATTTAAATCAAGTTAGCTTCTGATGCACATCTGTGGTACTGTCTACATAGTATGCAAGCATAAAATCAACTATTAATGGCTATTAGTGAGTGATTTCCTAATTACAGAGATAAAGGCAGATGATAACAAAAATGATTAATTGTTAGGCATAAAAATTAGTAACTTTCAGTTTTCAGACCAGAGCTATTATATATAGCTGTGATGTAACTCCACATCTATAAACTATTTACAGGTTTACGAGCATGATCTTTTTTTCATATCCACTGACTCTGTATGACGACTATTTTAGGAAACTATTTTGATGTGCCAAATATTCAGATAAGGTAAAAGTCTTTCAAATAGGTATCACTTTGCAAGTGAGCTGATAGTGCTGCAATAGAAAACTCAAATTAAGAGAAATATGTTGTCAATTTTAAGAATCACAACATTTGTTATAAAGAAATAGTTTATTGTGGAAAGTACAGTGCTTCACTGAAATAAAGAATGTAGCAAAAAAAATTTTTTTTAATCCAAAAGTTAGAAGACACTCTATTATTCTGCCCAAAGTAGAGCCAATATTGGATTAGAAAAAGATGGTAGTATTCATATTGTTGGATTTAGCCAACATTCTAAACTCTTCTATCAAACCTTTAACAGCTCCACTGACAAATTAGCCAGCAAAATTAGTTTCAATGTCACTCTTCTCCTTATTTTCTTTACCCTAAAAGCTGAACAAATAATCAAAAGACCAAACACACAGGCAATTGATTCATTAATTTATTCATTTAATATGACCATAGTTCTACTATGTGCTAAGGAATGGGCTGATGATAAAAAGATACTTACACTTTGGAACCTGACAGTCTAGAAGGATCTACAGTTATATTAATTACCAAAATAAGCAAGAAATCTAGTTAAATAATCTTCAGATAATTAAGAGTTACAAGTAGAAAATATAGCTTTATATTGTTTCATCAGTGATGCTATGGAAATAATTCAGTTTTGCTTATTTTTTAAAAGTTTCTGTATAGGGGCGCCTGGGTGGCTCAGTGGGTTAAAGCCTCTGCCTTCGGCTCAGGTCATGATCTCAGCGTCCTGGGATCAAGCCCTGCGTCGGGCTCTCTGCTCAGCAGGGAGCCTGCCTCCTCCTCTCTCTCTGCCTGCCTCTCTGCCTATTTGTGATCTCTGTCAAATAAATAAATAAAATCTAAAAAAAAAAAAAGTTTCTGTATAAACCCACAAATAATCTGATGTGCCAAAAATTTCAGCTCTAAGAACATATATTAATAACCACAATTTGTGATATAAAAAGTTGGGAGATAAACTGATTTTGAATTTTTGACAGTGAGTAAAGAGTACTGTTTCATAAACACATTTTATTCTATTTCAGATCTATTATTAAACACCTACTTTTTTAATCTCTTCTAAGAGGAACACATATACACATATCCACTATAATCCAGTATCAACTCTATATCATTTTGATTTACTCTACACTACTTTGGACTCTAAGAATTTTAATTTTGGATGCAGAAAGTAGATTTTCATTAACGCTGAAAAATTATCTCATTCAAAATCGTGGGAATTAAAGTGTTTTGATAATTATGTAGTAATAATAACTAAAAAGTATACATTGGTCATATTTAAAATAATCTACATATAATAGAAATCTAATTATTGTTTAATTATTTCATTTTTTTTTAGAGATTCAAAAGACCTTAGAGTCATCCTTATGGTTTTAAATTTTTATAAATATACCAGTTAGGGGTGCCTGGGTGGCTCAGTGGGTTAAGTCGCTGCCTTCAGCTCAGGTCATGATCCCAGGGTCCTGGGATCGAGCCCCGCATCAGGCTCTCTGCTCAGCATGGACCCTGCTTCCTCCTCTCTCTCTGCCTGCCTCTCTGCTTACTTGTGATCTCTGTCTGTCAAATAAATAAATAAAATCTTTAAAAAAATAATAAATATACCAGTTAGTAAAAATTTGTATTTTTAAAAAGCTAGATAGCAGAGTGATCTCTATGTCCTTGTGATGTTTAGGATCTCTTTTCAAAATAATTAATGAATTCTTAATACAAAAAAATCCTTTTATTGAGCACCTACTACAGGCAGGTTTCTGTATTAATCTCTCAGTTCCTCTCATACATGATCTAGAACTACAGCTTGAGTCAGGCGCCAATTAACACTGGATGTCTAATAAAAGATGTATGAATCATCTTTTAGTCCTAAATAAGTGAATATATACAGTTAATACGCTGACAAGTTTATAATAATGTATAAAAAGGCATTACTGGAAAGTTGTATGCTAATTTTATGGTATCATCTATATCTTACTGACTGAGAAAGCAAATTTCTATTCATATTTGATCCATATTTTAATGGACTAATACGTGATCCAGAAATCTGTCAATATAAAGTTAATAGAATACATTTGATTTTAGGAATAGTTTAGCCAATAAAACCAATAACATTTTTGTTTTCTTGGCATTCTTTTCTATTATACTGTTTAATTAAGTACTTTAAATTTTTCTGAGTTCTATCAAAAAATTGCTATCATCAATAAACTACTACTCATAAAAATTAATCAAATAAAAGGCATCATAATAAACATAACAGAAGTTGCTTTTCAGCACTATTTTTTTTTCTTTTAAAGGTTTTATTTATTTATTTGACAGAGAGAGAGAGATCACAAGTAGGCAGAGAGGCAGGCAGAGAGAGGGGAAGGCAGGCTCCCTGCTGAGCAGAGAGCCTGATGTGGGGCTCGATCCCAGGACCCTGGGATCATGACCTGAGCCGAAGGCAAAGGCTTTAACCCACTGAACCACCCAGGCGCCCCTCAGCACTATTTTCTTAATTGAATGCACCAAACTCTGAGGTTCTTTTATGAACCAAGAACTATTCCAGGAACTAAGTACACAAAAATAAGACATATTCTCTGCCTTCTAGAAGGAAAGACCAGGGAGAATAAATATTTAAATCAATAAATAATTTCAATACAATTGGCAAAAATAGGCACAGAAAGGAAAGGCTCTTAGCTTAGGTGGAAGAAGGTGAGGGACCAGTAGGGTGACCACCAGAAGGCACCAGAGAAGGTCATCAGAAGGAGGGCATCTGCAGAGCCTTCAGGGTGTGATGCCTGAGCAGAATCTTGAAGGACAAGTAAGCATAATCATGTACAGAATGGGTTGAAGACTTCAGTGAAGAAACTGTGAAATCCCATGTTGGATCATAGAAAGCATGAACAGGAATCTTTTTTTTTTTTTTAAAGATTTTATTTGGGGCGCCTGGGTGGCTCAGTGGGTTAAAGCCTCTGCCTTCGGCTCAGGTCATGATCCCAGGGTCCTGGGATCGAGCCCCGTATCGGGCTCTCTGCTTGGCAGGGAGCCTGCTTCCTCCCCTCTCTCTCTCTGCCTGCCTCTCTGCCTACTTGTGATCTCTGTCTGTCAAATAAATAAATAAAATCTTTAAAAAAAAAAAAAGATTTTATTCATTTGCCAGAGATAGAGAGAGAGAGTACACACAAGCAGGCAGAGAGGCAGGCAGAGGCAGTGAGAGAAGCAGGCTCCCTGACGAGTAAGGAGCCCGATTCGGGACTTGATCCAAGGATCTTGGGATCATGACCTGAGCTGAAGGCAGTGGCTTATCCAACTGAGCCACCCAGGCGTCCCACGAACAAGAATCTTCTAAAATTATGTTCTATCAGGATCCTGTGGCCTTTCTGTAGCTTTTGTTCTTTTGAACTTTACCATTTCATCCTTCATATGCTCATAATGGAGGGCTCAGTAAACTCCACCATTTGGAGGCTGTATCTCTGTAAACGCAACCATCCAGAGCATAGAAAGGGAATTAGAAATGAAAAATTGCTTCTACAAAAGCCATGTGGAAAGAAGCAGAAGCTGACATCAAGAAGAAGACAAAATTTGTTCAATAACCCTGGAATATTTAGTGTGGGGGGCATTCAACTCTACAGTTCAAAACACCCGCGAGTTTATATTATAGAATAATAATATACCACCTGATGGTCAGAATAGTAACCCAGGTCACCAAGATAAAGTTATCTCTTGTGTACTTTGTTTATAAGACAGGGAATTGTGTAATAAATACACTTAGAAAGATCTCTATCCAAAATAGAAAAGTTTTATATTAAATAAGAAACATGTCAATACCTATGAAATTTATATTTGTGAACAACCTCATTTCTCAACCATAACAGATAGAAGAACTACTGCTATTACAACACAAATAACAAAATTTAGCAACATCAAGAGTCTTTGGATAGAAAATATCTCAGATCACAGATTGTGAGAAAAGAAAGGAGTTACAGTTCCTGAGTTATTTATTCGATGTACTAACTTTTCATTTTGAAATTGAAATTGACAAAATTTCAATTTCAAAAGCTTATGTCATCTGACATCTTCATAGATAGAATGTCTCAATAAATGTTTGCTAAAGAATGAATTTAAAAAATTTTATATGCTGAGAGTATGAATAACTAAACAGCTTTACATTTCACAATAAACTGTAGCATGTTAATTTGATCACCAAATTAGGCAGAAAATAAAGGTATTCCATAAAGTATTCTACTTTCTTATACTGCCAAGAAATGAGAGGTATAGGGGCACCTGGGTGGCTCAGTAGGTTAAAGCCTCTGCCTTTGGCTCAGGTCATGATCCCAGGGTCCTGGGATAGAGCCCAGCATCGGGAAGCCTGTTTCCTCCTCTCTCTCTCTCTGCCTGCCTCTCTGCCTAATTGTGATCTCTATCTGTCAAATAAATAAAGTCTTTAAAAAAAATGAGAGGTATACACTATAGTTCAAATCTCTGTATTTTGAGTCCAAAATGTCAGGATAATAAAAAATATTTTAAATATCAAGCACATGTGCCAGATTAGTCAATCTGTTAGCTATAATAAACTAGATATTTTACTACATTGACTACTCCATCTTCAAGGACCTGATGATAGAAAAGCCAAATTCACATCGTTAATCATTTTTAAATTTTATTTTTTGATGTAAGTGTTGAAGTTTTTACATTAAGCACACTATATACTATCCATCTCTATGGACCTATGAATTTAATCTAGATATCCAGACATACAACTGATCACTGCCTATATCCTATATCCCACCTTTCCCCCTTTATAGTTTGTACATTCTAACTCAAATTCTATACAAGGGTTCATTCCTTTCTAATTCAGACAGTCTTTATTCAGGCTTATCTAAAAGTTTGTTAGGGCCATTACTATCCCAAATTATGCTATTAAGCTAGTAATTTATTTATTTCACATTAAATGAATTCAGGAGTATTAACATTTACTAGGAAATATTCTCCTTCCCACAGATTTACACTATTCTGTATGTTAGTTTGGAGAAGCGAAAGGACTAAGAAAAAATGGTGTTGAATATTAATTTATAACTTCACAAAAACAAATTTAGCAACTCATCTATAATAATGAAAGCATGAGAGTTTTTTAAATTATTTTTTCGTAATGTATAGTGACCTAATTTTTTCCTGTTCTTGGACAACCAGACCTTTACATGTTAACAATTACACTTCATAAACCATTTTTAAATATTCACAATGTCAAATTTTAGAGCACCCTCAATAATTTAAAATTTAATACCATAGTTTTTCATAAGAGAAAACACCTGAAGCATTATTCATAATGGCCATTTAAAAGTTTCCATATCCATACTAAACACATTGACTTGTTTGGCATTCTATAAGAAAAAAAAAATTATATGGGCCACAGCAGTTAGAAAAATTGTAAGCATACCCATGTAAATACTTCAGGATCATAATATTGCATTCAATGATATTATGTTTGGGGGGGGGAGAACCTCTACCTCCTATACCTTGTATCCCAAAATATTTAATCAAATTTAAATAACTTCATATATTCTAGATTTAGAGTTGCCAAAGATCAAGGTTAATTGACAACAGAAAATCCTTCGATTATTATGAAAAAATCCATGTTATTCATAAGATTTATCAAATTAACGTTTTTATTAGATGTCAGTATCTCATTTATTAAGACAATGAATATGTTTCTCACAAATTCTGATCTTCGAAATATCATCACCTTCCCCAACTTGAAATGCATCTGCCATTTTCAAGGTTTTACAAACATTTGTTGAACAGACCACTGAGAAGTTTACAATAGTAGTGTGAATTTTTAGTTACCCAAGTAAGTATATACTGTAAAATTTTTGAGAAACGAGGAGTTTCACGACTTTCAAAATTAATTCAAATGAAATTTTTAAATGGAGCTTGATTTTTGCTTTGGGTAAAGAAAGATCATTAGAAGATAGAGTTCCAAGGGAACCACCAGTGCCAACCACATAAAAATTTACCTTTCCCATATGATAACATTTACTCTTAGAAGAAAAAAACTGTCACGTTTCATTCTAAAGAAGTCACTCAGATTAGCATAATTCCAATGGACACTAAGCCATGGAGGAAAAAAGCATCCAAAAAGATCAGGGATTCCAACCTAGTTTGCTGCCATTTCAGGGACGCCCCACAAGTACTCTTCCTCTGCAGACTTTGAGTTGACCCCTCATGTCTGACAACCCTTAAGACATAAAACTGAGGAGAAGTTATCACTTTCCAAAGTTAGGTGGGGGCTTGGGGGGGGCAGTATGAGAGATGTATGAGAACCGACACGCTTTGCCTTCTGAAATACCTCATATTTACTTTTGACAAAAGAAATAAATAGAAGCAAAACCGAGATTCAGAAGGAACTCTCTCTGCTGCGTGCACCGGTCGAACTTTTCAAAGACCCCTTAGAAAAGAAGCGGGCTGGAGGCTCACCTTCCATCTCGCCGCGGGGCTGGGCTGGGCTGGATTGGATTGGAGTTGCGCTCTGGCTCCCCGGCCGCTCCACGTGCTCCTGCCGTCGCCGGGACGCAGCGCGCAGCTGGCGGGAGATTCCCGGCGTGGGGAGTCCCCGGGATCCGGCAGCCGCGTCGGCGCAGATTGAAAGGGGCAGGAGCCGGCGACTGGCCGGTGCGCGGGGTTACAGCGGCGCTGGCTGGCGGCGGCTTTAAAGTACGCCCGCCAAGGAGAGCCCGAGGTTCCGCACCTCCAGCCCCCTTTTGAATGTCAAACCTGAGAACCAGATAGGATGGAAATGGCGCATCAGTAAATTGTCCCAAAGTATCTATTTAAGAAGGATAATGGATGGGAGGGTAATATGTGGGGGGAGGGACGATCTGGATTGTTTTCTTAAGTTCAACGTTTAAGTTCCAAGAGGTTTGTCTTAAATTTAACAAGATCTGGAACTATTGGTCTAGATTCGGGGATGATAGCAATGAATATCGTCAAAGAGAACTCACTCCGTTTGAAGTCTTATGTTTTTCTTCCTGTTTTTCTTTTCACGTGATAATTCTTGGTCCAAGTTTTCAGAAAACTCTAAGACAGTTCAAAGGGATTTGGACCCTTTTATCAACTTTTTCATTTAAGGAAGCAAAAATTCTCTCACTTTTGTTTTCACTTACTCTGTACTCTATGTGTTTATTTTCTACTACTCTGCTTTCTTCCAAGTAGGATCTGAGACAGCTTACAAAAAACATATACATATACATACATACAATGTATCAGAAAAGTAAGTAAAGAAAATAGAGCTAAGGGGAGGGTGTGATAAGATAGTAAAATTAATTAAAGGATGTTACTGCACAGAAACATACCAGTCAACATCTTTTCCTAGTATCCTTCTTGCTTTATAGAGGTAAAGCACAAATTTGACTATAGGAAAAGGAAAGGGGAAGTGACTGGATGACAATTTTTCAAAAGCAGAACTTTTCTTCACATTGAAGTCTAAGGGACATTGTTCCAGTGAATCCTTATAAAGATATCCATTGTGTTGAATTGGACAACATGTGAATGATTCTCAAAAAGGTCACTTCCACCCTTGTTAGAAAATTACATTGTTACTGCATACAAATCTACTTCAGACTTAAGGTTGGGGGGTTGTGCATCAGCAGACCATATCAGAAGAAACCCACACTTACAAACTAAAGTATCCATATTGTAATTTATGAATTTTAGTTTATTTTAAATATGCGTTGGTATAGAAGGTCAACATACATGTGTGTGTATCAATATACATACACATTTATGTGTGGTGGGTGATTTTTTTTTTCCTGAGTAAACAGCTTGCATTGTCTTTGTTTTAAGATCATGACACCATGGAGGTATCTCTGTAGATTGTATGGTTTAGAGTTCTGTGGGATAATATCAATTTTGGAGAAATACTCTAAACACCAGGTCTAATTATAGTATTGAAAGGGGAAATTTGTTGTTTGTTAGTTTCTAAAAGCAAAAATAGCACATCAAAAGTAGCAGAAGAGGAACTGTAAAATTTCACAGGGATGGTTTAAGGATGAATAGTTATTTGGTTATTAAAAGGATGTAAAACTGTTATTATACTTAGCAGTGGAACGTGTTACTGCTCTGTAAATAATTAGTTCAAAATGAAGTATTTCAGACTCCAGAGAATGGTACTTAGGGGAATAAATAAAAAGTAGGTGGATGAAATAATTTATGTAGCTACTCCACCCTCAAGGAGGTGGAGCATAATACTCACTCCTTAGTGTGGGCTTTCGATAGTGACTTCCTTCCAAACAGTATGGTGCGTAAGGGAGGGAAAAGAGTAATTTTGAAGAAGAGAAATCTGACAAACACTACCTTAGCCAGGTGATCAAGGTAACGTCAACAGTGATAAAATACATTGATAGTATGTACGTTTAATACAATTTTATGGGAATGGCACTTATCTCTATAGTTATCTACCCAAAAATCTATGCCCTAAGTAAAATAATGAGAAAATGTCAGACAAATTCCCATAGAGAGGCATTCTGCAAAGTACCTAACTAGTTAAGGTCAGGTAATGGCATCAAAATGGTCATTAACTCTCAAGGTTGTCAAAAACAAGAAATGTCTGAGAAACTGTCACAGCCAAGAAGAACCTAAGGAAACATGATGACTTAATGTAGTGTGGGAGTCTGGGTGGGATTCTGGAGCAGAAAAAGGACATTTAAGTAAAAGCTAAGAAATCTAAATAAAGTAGATGCCTTATTTAACAGCCATGTATTGATGCTAGTCCATTAATTGTGAGAAATGTACAATACTAATGGCAAGATGTCATTAGTAGGGAAAACTAGGTGGGAGTACACAAGAACTCTGTACTACATTCACAATTTTTCTGTAGATCTAAAACTTTTTTTTTAAGACTTTATTCATTCATTTGACAGAGAGAGACACAGCAAGAGAGGGAACACAAGCAGAGGGAATGGGAGATGGAGAAGCAGGCTTCCCACTGAGCAGGGAGCCGGATGCGGGGCTCCCTCCCAGAACCCTGAGATCATGACCTGAGCCCAAAGCAGATGCTTAAGGACTGAGCCACCCAACTGTTCTAAAACTAGAAGTTTATTTTAAAAGAATGGAGGGGTACTTTCAACAAACTACTACTACTACTCATTTGGTTAAGTCTCATGTCACAGTATTCAAAGTTTATTACACAGTATTTATAAGAATCGATTGCTTCTAATAACTGGGAAACTAATTTTAAAAAAAACCCACTGTGGATTATAATGTACTTTGACTAAAACTGAAATGTCAAACTGCTAGGGAATTAAAGATAATCCCTAAATTTGTCTTCATCATCACCACCTCAAGAAGGAAGAGAACAGTTGAGACTAAACCATGAATCTAGACACAGTAACCGACATGGGTGGATCTGACTCACTGAATTACATCTCATGGCTTAAGCTACGTAGGTATAATTAACAGTGACTAAAAATGAAATCACTGACAAAGTTTGCTCCTGGACCATCTGAGATAGTCCAAGTACTGACTTGGCTCAAAGGAAATAAAACTGAAAACTCTTGATCTCACCCAAAATAATCATTCTGCACCCTGTCTGAACCTTGGTTTCTTTACCCACCGGCCTACTCAAAACCACCCCTGAGGGTGTCCCGCTGCTAAGAAATAGACAACAAACATGCCGCCAAACTGGTCGCCAAGAAAGAACCATAGAAGACCCGGGCATGGTCTCTTTCCGACCTCTGTGATCTTTACTCATCTGTTATCCGTCCCCACAGGAAAAGCAGACTTGGAGGAATCTTGCCTTTCGATTGGGCCCCTTTTCAAAGGCAAGGTTACTTCACGACCCTAAGTAAATTTGCATGGGGTGGGGGGTCTTCCAACGCCGTCTCATACTCGATGTGGAAAATTAAAGGTTCAATGTTCCTCTAGCGTGCGAGAAAGGGTGGGGACGCCTTGTTGGCGCACGAGCGGTTCTTCGGGTTCTTCGTTGGGGCGGGGGGGGGGGGGCAGAAAATGCAGTTAGGTAAAAATTGGGTGGAAGAGTTTGGAAAAGATGTTGCACACAACTTTAGGCAGAATTCGTGAGAAGCAAGGCACCAGAAATTCCCGCAGGCTCTTTGCTTCCTGTAAGGAGTAAATTCTTAACACGCTTCTCCCTCCCTCCAGTTCTAAGGTAATTGCACCCTTCCGTGCCTTACCCCATTGTCCTACATGGGATCCACACTGTTCCTCTCCTGGACGTCTTCAGCCTACAAAAAAGGAAATAACCGAACCGCGAAGGGTTGTCTTCCTTAACATTACTCTTTCCTTCTCTCAGGGCTAGGGGGGTGCTACTCAAAGAACGAAATCACAGAGAGCGCGGGAAAATGGCGCCAAGCGCGAGGCACTCGCACAAGGGCGGGCGCATGCGCGCGAAAGGGGGCGGGGGCGCTCGCCTCCAGTGATCGGGCCCAGCACGCGCCCGCCCTGCCCCCGCTCTCGAGGCGGCGGAGCGCGCACGCGCTCTCCTGCGCGTCCGCTCTGGCTGTAGCGACGGACGGGTAGGGGAGCTGACCCCGGCGGTTTGCTCCGCTCTGTGGAGGAGAGATGGGGAGGCGCTGGGCCTGGGCTGAGGTAGGAAAGAGCCCGACCCTCGACGCCTCCCGCGAAGCTAGCCCCTGAGCCGTGATGCGAGCGTGGGTCCTACTCTCCGCGGTGCTCTGGTACCTCACTGGAGGTGGGGCTCCTCCCGCCTGCCCGGTCCCCCTCCACCCGCCTGGCCCCTCTTCCCAGTTCTGCCCCCTCTGCTTCGCCACGCCCTGCCCTACTCTGTGCCCCCGCTCCCCTTCTACCTAAACAGTCAGTGGTTTCTTTCTTCCACAGCTGGATGGCAGCGTTCTTCTGAACGTACCGGGAAAGGCCTCATTTATGGCAAGCCGGGACACCCAGGTACTAAGGACCTCTTCGCCCGCAGAGTCTTATCAGAAGAGCCGGGTGTGCAGTGGACCTGCTTAGTGTTCTTCCAGCGAAGGGAAAGGGAGAGAGAGCTCACTGGCCGTCCACCTGGTGCTTGGCCCTCGCATCATTTCATCCTTACAGGGATGCCTTAGTGTTATCCCCTGGGCTAAAGCCGCACATCTCATAAGGAGCTGGGCTTCAATCCAGATCTTTCTCTGATGCCACCTCACTTCCGGGTGTCTCTGCTGCTTTGCAGCGCGCAGGGCCCGCACAGAGTGATTTCCAAGGCTGCAGGTCCCTCTATTTGGAGCTCCTACACATCCTTTAAGGCTCAGCTCAAATGTCGTTTATCACGGTGATGATACTTAGCGGCACTCCCCAAGGAAAATTGGTCACGCGGCTAACTTTAGATAATTTGGGGCCAGTTCACAGCATTTGTCATGTTTGGGATCTCTCCATGTTTGGAGCCCTTCCCCTTTTTCCCACCCCCCCCCCAAATTGTGGGACTGTATCTTCTTTGTATACTGGTATTCAGTAGACTTAAAATCAGTATCTTGTGGGACTGCGTGGGTTCAAAGTGCCTCTACCAGATCCGAACAGAATAGGTAACTGCAGAAAATCTTTCTAGTATGCCCCCACATAGGCTTAATTATTGTTCCCAAAAGAGGAGGTTTATACTTAAATATCAAGTTCCTCTTAGGGATGACAGTGATTATCTTGAGAATAGTTTCCTTTTCTGATCTCTAAATCAATTCTACTAACCCTTCAAAGAATTGTGATTCAAGTGAGTTCTGAATTTGTACATTAAAATGAATTAAATATACTATGTACATTTTTATAAGCAAAACTATAATTATGTACATTTTATAAGCAAAACTATAGTTATAACTATAAAGAATACTATCAGCCTAGAATTTTAAAAACTTATAGGAGAAGAAATTTATATTAACATTTTAAGTGTTATAATGATATGCTGATTTTTAAAATACTGAAATCCAAAAAGAGCTAATCAGTATGTCTTTGGGACAAAATGGCAGGAAGTGTATTTCTTAATTTTGTTTTATATTTTATTTTGTCGCAGTAAAAATATATGTAAAATTACATCACAGTAGCCCAATCCTTGCCTGTATGGATTTTAAACGTGCTAAAAAAGAAACAGTGGACCCCACCTACTCATGGATCGGGCCTAATGAAAAGCCATTAACAGGTAATTTATTTGATCTTAGTTATTTTGTTAAATGATAGGGACTTTTATTTAAAGAAAAGCACTGTGACTTATTAGGATGAACAAACTGAAATTTAATTTTAACTGCAGCTTCACCTGCTCCATACTTAGAGTAAATCATATTCTATTTTGGTCTGTGCCTTATTTTCTCTTTATTAAAAAAGATGAAGCAATAATTTTTTTATCCTACGTCCCAGAGCTATATTAGTTCAAAAGTTTTTATAAAACCTAATATTTGGAGAACCTGGGTGTCTCAATCAGTTAAGTGTCTGTCTGCCTTTTGCTCAGGTCATGATCCCAGCGTCACAAGTCCAGCTCCCTGCTTAGCAGGGAGCCTGCTTCTCCCTCTTGCACTCCCCCTGCTTGTGCTCTCTCACTCTCTCTGTCAAACAAATTTTTAAAAAATCTTTTAGGGGTGCCTGGGTGGTTCAGTGGGTTAAAGCCTCTGCCTTTGACTCAGGTCGTGATCCCAGGGTCCTGGGATCGAGCCCCATATCGGGTGCTCTGCCTGCCTCTCTCTCTGCCTACTTATGATCTCTGTCTGTCAAATAAATAAATAAAATCTTTTAAAAAATTTTTAAAAAACTTTTAAAAAAATTATCTGTGTAGCATCTATCTTGGAGATGAAGTATTTGATGTGGAATTTTTCATGATGTTAGAAGAGTGTATTGGGGTATTAGCATTATTAATTTCTGTCTTATATGAGGAAATTGTGTAGTACTACAGAGTAGTGTAATCTCATTTACTAAATTACCAGCATAAAGCAAACGAAATTAGAGGCCAACGGGGCGCCTGGGTGGCTCAGTGGGTTAAGCCTCTGCCTTCAGCTCAGGTCATGATCTCAGGGTCCTGGGATCGAGCCCCGCATCGGGCTCTCTGCTCAGCGGGGAGCCTGCTTCCTCCTCTCTCTCTGCCTGCCTCTCTGCCTACTTGTGATCTCTGTCTGTCAAATAAATAAATAAAATCTTAAAAAAAAAAAAAAGAAATTAGAGGCCAAGAAATGAATTAAAGAAAACCAAAATATATTTTAAAAGTGTACTTATGTGGTTTTCCATAGAGATAACAGAATTAATATTTTTTAAATTTTTTTTAAAAGATCATGCCCTGAGCTAAAAGCAGAGGCTTTAACCCACCCAGGCGCCCCAGATTTTTTTTAATTCTTGAAGTTAAATAGTCCATTAATTTTTTAAGTTTTGTGTTTATTTATAACCCCATTTACTAAATAATGTTTGAATTGTTATATGTTAAATAACCAAGTAATTTACTATTTCTGTTTAGAAAATAATCAAATAAATATAACTAAAACAGGAAAGCTGAAGATGGAAGATTTTCAGGAGGCTTTGTCTGGACTTTACTCATGTACTCTTTCTTATAAGACTGTCAAAGCAGAAACTCAAGAAGAAACAGTAGTAAAGCAGAGATACGACTTTATGATCTTTGGTAAGAATATGGGCACATTTTAATTTATACATTTAGTTTGGATAAGAATTAAGTGTATAGTTTCTTAATTTAGTGAAAATGAGCCTATTATATATAATTATTATGACTTATGGAGTATTTTGGCATATTTGACCATGCAAACTCATAAATTGACATCTAGATAGTATGTCCTAAATATCCTCTTTTAACCTCTCACTTACCACCATCTAGGTATGCAAGTACAATCTACTTTACCAAAATTTTGCCAGGTCATTTAAAACTGATGTTTAATTCTGTAAAAGCAAATTGATCATCCTTTTCATTGGACTATACTGACAACAATAACACTTTCTGCAAATTAAGACATTCCCCCATCTTACTGTTTCTGATACTGTTAACTTATCTATATATCCAGCCATTTCTTCTCTTGTACTGAGTAGATAATGTATCAGATGAAAACAAGCTTTTTCTTTTTTCTTTTTTACGTATTCTTTACTGCTTTGTCAAAATTGACCATATAGTTGTGGGTTTATTTCTGGGTTTTCTGTTCTTTTCTGTTCTGTTGATCTCTATGTATATTTTTGTGGCAGTACCATACTGGTTTTTAAAATTATTTTTATTTTTATTTTTTTTTAATTTTTTTATTTTTTATAAACATATATTTTTATCCTCGGGGGTACAGGTCTGTGAATCAGCAGGTTTACACACTTCACAGCACTCACCAAAGCACACACCCTCCCCAATGTCCATAATCCCACCCCCTTCTCCCAACCCCCCTCCCCCCAGCAACCCTCAGTTTGTTTTGTGAGATTAAGAGTCACTTATGTTTTGTCTCCCTCCCAATTCCATCTTGTTTCATTGATTCTTCTTCTACCCACTTAAGCCCCCATGTTGCATCACCACTTCCTCATATCAGGGAGATCATATGATAGTTGTCTTTCTCTGCTTGACTTATTTCGCTAAGCATGATACGCTCTAGTTCCATCCATGTTGTCACAAATGGCAAGATTTCATTTCTTTTGATGGCTGCATAGTATTCCATTGTGTATATATACCACATCTTCTTGATCCATTCATCTGTTGATGGACATCTAGGTTCTTTCCATAGTTTGGCTATTGTGGACATTGCTGCTATAAACATTCGGGTACACGTGCCCCTTTGGTAAATACCCAGTAGTGCAATTACTGGGTCATAGGGCAGTTCTATTTTCAACATTTTGAGGAACCTCCAGGCTGTTTTCCAGAGTGGCTGCACCAGCTTGCATTCCCACCAACAGTGTAGGAGGGTTCCCCTTTCTCCGCATCCTGGTCAACATCTGTCCTTTCCTGACTTGTTAATTTTAGCCATTCTGACTGGTATGAGGTGGTAACTCATTGTGCTTTTGATTTGTATTTCCCTGACGTTGAACACTTTTTCATGTGTCTGTTGGCCATCTGGATGTCTTCTTTGCAGAAATGTCTGTTCATGTCTTCTGGCTATTTCTTGATTGGATTATTTGTTCTTTGGGTGTTGAGTTTGATTAAGTTCTTTATAGATTTTGGATACTAGTCCTTTATCTGATATGTCATTTGCAAATATCTTCTCCCATTCTGTCAGTAGTCTTTTGGTTTTTCTGACTGTTTTCCTTTGCTATGCAAAAGCTTTTGATCTTGATGAAGTCCCAGTAGTTTCTTTTTGCCCTTGTTTCCCTTGCCTTTGGCAATGTTTCTGGGAAGAAGTTGCTGCAGCTGAGGTCGAAGAGGTTGCTGCCTGTGTTCTCAGAAAACAACTTTTTTTCATTAAAGTTATTAGTTTTGTATATATTTTTAGGACAAACATAAAACTTACTAGATAAGTTTCTATGCTAATTTGCAAGATTAATGAGATTTAATATTACATATTATTTGCAAATTGTTTAGTAGCACAATGGTAAGCACAATTGTTTTTTTTTTTTTTAAAGATTTTATTTATTTATTTGACAGAGAGAAATCACAAGTAGATAGAGAGGCAGGCAGAGAGAGAGAGAGAGGGAAGCAGGCTCCCTGCTGAGCAGAGAGCCTGATGCGGGACTCGATCCCAGGACTCTGAGATCATGACCTGAGCCGAAGGCAGCGGCTTAACCCACTGAGCCACCCAGGCGCCCAGCACAATTGTTTTTATTCTCATCATGTTTTACAGCCTATCGGGAACCTGATTATTCATATCAGATGGCTGTACGTTTTACCACAAAGTCTTGTGAAGGAAGATACAATGACCTGCTTTTTAGAGTGCTGAAGAAAATCTTGGATAATTTAATCTCTGATTTGTCATGCCATGTCGTAGAACCATCATATAAATGCCATTTTGTTAAAATTCCAAAACATGGCCTTGTACATGAACTATTTATAGCCTTTCAAGGTAAGAAAAAAAATTTAACATTTCTTTAATGTGAGATATCTTACAAATAGGCCTTAAATATTTGTTAAGCACTAAAGTATACTGTTGGTTCTAGCCTGGTTAAGGTTTTAAATTTTAATATATTAATTATTTACTTTAAACAATGATATATTGATATATTGTTACTTACGGTTTTTTTTTTAATTTATTTTTTTAAGTAGGCTCCACGCTCACTGTGAGGTTTGAATTCACAACCTTGAGATCAAGAATTACATGCTGTACAGACTGAGCCAAACAGGCACCCCAATATTGTTGTTTATCTTTTAGAAGTCACTATCATTTTATAAATTCTATGCAGCTAATATTTAACTTATAAATTCCTGAAAATTTAAATTGTATTTTTGAGAAGAACTTAATAAAAGAGAGGAACCAAACAAAATTGATTTCCATTTATTTTAAAGCCTTGTAGTTACTTTGATTAGCCCCCAGATGGAGTGAAATCATAATGTATAAGTCATTCAAATTGTGCACTTTATTACTAGGATTAGATAGATTAAACACATGCATGCATACATACTGAATTCAGCTTTATTGGAATGGATGGAACGTTTTAGAATTCTTTTGTGACGATATCATTTTTTTTCTTCTCCAGTTAATCCTTTTGCACCAGGGTGGAAAGGTGCATGCAATGATTCTGCTGACTGTGAAGATATAACTAATCATAATATCCTCCAGGTGAGAATTTCAATGTAGGGGGGAAGTATTTAAATAATTAATAAACTATGTAAAAATTTTTGTAAATACTTTTTTATTAAACATTTCTTCAAAAATTGATTTTTCCATGTTGTGAATATTAATAGTAGACATTCTAAGTAAGTAGATTTAAATTATTGTTTTTAAAAATATAAAGTATTATTGATTTTTTTATTTCAGTTTTTTAAGCAGAGAGTCTTGGCTTTATCAAGATGTTTTGTTTTGGAATAATACATCTAGAATAATAGATAGCTCCCCAAGTTAGTAATATGTATTTTTTCTATGTTGGAAGGATGGATCTCTGGTTTTTGTTTCCCAGAGGGTAACTAAGCAGCAGCTTGAAGAACAGCCCCAACCCCACAACCATGTAATCCTAGGTTAAACAGTAGTTCTTCCAAAATTGTGTCTCTGCTGGTCATAATAGTTGCTTCCCCTCTGCCATTCTCAGAGGCTAAGGGCATAGTCTAAAAAAATCCCTTTACTCTCCTGACCTAGTTCCCGAGCCCATACCCTTAATATTATGCATGGCGTATGGAAAGCACTAAGTTAGTATTAGTTATTATTAAACTCTGTGTTCAAAAAATAAAATTTACATCACTGGTTTGTAATATTGATTAGAGAACAGTTTTGGTTTCCATTTGGCTTGCCTCTTTGGAATTAGAAATAATGAACTCTCCGTTATCCACACATGAAATAGACATGCTGCAAATTATTTAAACCTCAATTTAATTTTTCTTAACTATTGTACATATGAATTGACAATAATTGATAAGGTCAAGACTAGACTAATTTTAGTATAAACACACAACTTTTCAGGAATTCATCTGTTGGATAAAGCATGACATGCTTATTACTATGTTTCATTGCCTCTGATACTGGAGGATAAATTTGGTTCACAATTCAGTAATTGTACTTCTGGTATTTTAAAATCTTAGGCAAGAGATCGGATAGAAGAATTTTTCCGGAGCCAAGCATATATTTACTACCACGACTTTAATAAAACTATACCAGCTATGCATTTTGTGGACCACAGTTTTCAAGTAGTACGTATGGATAGCTGTCGTCCAGGCTTTGGAAAAAATGAAGGTCTACACAGTAATTGCGCTAGCTGTTGCGGTAATTATAAAATTTAAATATCTAAATATTTAGGTTATATAGTCAAGAATAGATTATTAATTCCCTTAAGATAATTGAATGTAGTGATTCTTTCACAATACGTTATATTTAGTTAAAGGGAAGTAAAACTTCAAAGACCAAATTTCTAAATATAATCATTTTTATGTGTATTAATTCTTCCTAATGCACTCTTCTGTGTTATAAAACATTTTTATAGTGTTCTGAGTTAAGCTGCTATGCTACGACGGAAAAAAACAGAATAATGCTATCTAGAAAACAGAATTGGAAACAGAAACTAGAAAACTAGAAATAGGAACTCATAAATGGGACATTGCAGAAGATACTGTAAAATGCTGATATTGAAAAAATAAGATTCCAACTTTCTCCTACCTTTAAGATCATCAAATTAAAATGTTTCAAACTCACAAATAATCTTCCACAACTTAATTGGCTGAATATTACTCAGTGTAACATAAGTATAGAAACAGTGTGATACTGAAGGCAGATTTATATTACTGGTATAAAATACCTCTAACCGAAATGATAATAATGTACTCCATGTTTTTTCCTCTGCAGTGGTTTGTAGTCCTGGGACTTTTAGTCCTGATGTTGATGTTACTTGTCAGAGCTGTGTTTCCATCCGTGTTTATGGAGCTAAATCTTGCACATAAACTTCAAACAAAAATCGTATTATGAAGACTAGAGGTGAAAGTATTATTACTTGCTTGTGGAGGTGGGGAACATAACATAATTTGTTCACATCCCGGAGCATCAAAGATTGATTAAGTAAGACCAATAAGACCAAAACATTGGAAAACATACATTTTAGAAACTTTAAAAAGATAGTTGACATGGCATTTCTAAGAAGGTATTTAATATCTCCAGTGGACAAAGGAAAGTGTATTAGTGGATGATTTTCAAAGAAATATGTTTTGCTGTTTACAGACTGAATCTCTTGCTCTGTACCTAAGACTATATTAAGGTCAAAAAGAGTAGCAAAGTATAATATAATAAAAACTTTATACTTTCCGTATATTAATTTGTTTGAAATCACTCTGATATGACATAAAGGCATATTTACTACCTTCGTAATTAGACCAAAAAAAGGTTGTTTCTTTTGATCCCTTTGCTATTAGTTTGTTTTTTAAATAGTTTTAAAAGTATAGTTTCAGATTTATAGAATAATTGAGCACATATTACATACAGTTTAGTATACCTCACCCCTCCCCAATATACCCTACTACCCTATTGCATCAGTGTGATACATTTGTTAAAATTAATGAAAAAAGTTGATACTATTATTAACTATAGTTCATAGTTTATATTAAGGCAGTCTTTGTGTTACACAGTTCTATGGGTTTTGACAAATGCATAATGCCTTGTGTTTACCGTTACAGTTTCATTCAGAATAGTTACACTACCCCCCAAAATCCCTTGTGCTTTACCTATTTCATCTCTCCCTCTTGCTTCAAAACTCTTGACACCACTGATTTTTTTTAAACGACTCTATGGTTTTGCCTTTGCCAAAATGTTATGTACTTGCAATTATACCATATGTAGACTTTTCAGGCTGGCTTCTTTCACTTAGCAATATACATTTAAGCTTTCTCCACGTCCTTTTGTGACTTGATCATTTTTTATTGTTGAATAATATCCCATTGTATGGATACATGAAGGGCATCGTGGTTGCTTCCAGGTTTTGGTGATTATGAATAAAGCTGCTGTAAACATTCGTGTGCAGGTTTTTGTGTGGATTTAAGTTTTCAATTGCATAAATATCTAGGAGTGTGATTGCTGGATTGTATGGTAAGATTATGTATTGTAAGAAACTGCCAAACCATCTCCCAAATTGGTTTACCATTTTGCATTCGCACAAGCAAGGAATATGTTCTTGTTGCCTCTCATCCTCACCAGTGTTTGGTATTTTCTGTTTTTTGGATTTTGCCATTTTAATAGGTATGTAGTAAAATTTCATTCTTGTTTTAATTTGAAATTCTTTAATGACATCTGATGCTGAGCATCTTTCATATGCTTATTTGTATATCTTCTTTGGCTAGGTGTCTAGATCTTTGTTCATTTTTTCATTGGATTATTTAATCTCTTATTGCTGAGTTCTAAGAGTTCTTTGTGTAGTTTAGCTACAAATTCCTTCTCAGATACATGTTTTGCAAATATTTTCTCCCATTCTTTCTCTTCACTCTTTTAAGAGTGTCTTTTATCAAACAGAAGTTTCTGATTTTAGTAAACTCCAACTTACCAGTTTTTCTTTCACAGATCATGATTTTGGCATCATACTTAGAAACTCTTCACCAAACCCATAGTCATCTAGATTTTCTCCTCTTATATTCTAGAAGTTAACATAATCTCATGTTTACATTTAAGTGTAACATTAATTAATTTTTCGTGAAGAGTAGAAGTTGTGTGTCTAGATTCCTTTTTTTTTTTTTTTTTTTTTGCATATGGATGTCCAGTTCCAGCATCATTTGTTGAAAAGACTATACTTCCTCCATTGAATTGCCTTGCTCCTTTGTCAATGATCAGTTGACTACATTTGTGTGGGTCTATGCTTGGGTTCTCTCTTCTGCTCTACTTATCAATTTGTCTATCCTTTCATCAGTACCATGGTATCTTGATTGCTGTATAGTAAATCTTAAATCTGATTAGTATCAGTCCTCTGACTTTGTTTTTCTTTAGTATTGTGTTATTCCGGATCTTTGGCTTTCCATATAAACTTTAGAATCAGTTTGTTGATAACCACCAAATAACTTGCTGGGAGTTTGGTTGGAATTGCATTAAATCTATAGGTTAAATTGGGGAAGACTGACAAATATATCAAGTCCTCCTATCAAGGAACCTGGGATAGCTGTTTATTTAGATCTTCTTTGATTTATTTAATCAGAGTTTTATAGTTCTCCTCGCATAGATCCTGTACATATTTTCTTAGATTTATGTCTAAATATTTAAAGTTTTGGGTGCAGGGCGCCTGGGTGGCTCAGTGGGTTAAGCCGCTGCCTTCGGCTCAGGTCATGATCTCAGGGTCCTGGGATCGAGTCCCGCATCGGGCTCTCTGCTCAGCAGAGAGCCTGCTTCCTTCTCTCTCTCTCTCTCTGCCTGCCTCTCAGTGTACTTGTAATTTCTCTCTGTCAAATAAATAAATAAAATCTTTAAAAAAAAAAAAAAAAAGTTTTGGGTGCAAATATAAATTACATTGTATTTTTTGCATTTCAAATTCCAGATATTCATTGCTGGTATTTAGGAAGGCAATTGGCTTTTGTATATTGACCTCATATCTTGTGATCTTATTGTAATTGCTTATTAATTCCAAGATGCTCTTTGTTGATTCTTTGGGATTTTCTTTTTTTAAAAAAGATTTATTTATTTGTGAGAGAGAGGAAAGGTACATGATGCATGTGTACATGTGTGTGCATGGGGGAAGGGCAGAAGGAGATGGAGAGAGAATCCTAAGCAGACTCTGCGCTGAGTATGGAGCCTGATTCTGGACTCCATTCCATGACCCCCAAGATTACAACCAGATTGGAAACCTACTGGAGTGGAAACCAAGAGTCAGACACTCAACTGACTGCCCTACCCAGGTGCCCTGATTCTTTGGGATTTTCTATGTTACGCAATCATCTTATCTATGAACAAAGACAGTTTTGTTTCTTCCTTCCCAGTCTGTATATTTTTCACTTTCTTGTCTTGTCTTATTACATTAAATAGAACTTCCAGTATGGTATTGAATAGGAGTGGTAAGAGAGGACATCCTTGCTTTGTTCTGGATCTTAGAGAGAAAGCATCCTATTTCTCAGCTAGCTATAGTTTTTTTAATAGATATTCTTTATGAAATTGAGGAATTTCTGTTCTATTCCTAGTTTTGCTGGGAGTTTTTATCATGAATGGGTGTGGATTGTACCAAATGCTTTTTCTGCATTTATCCATGTGATCATATGATTTTTCTTCTTCAACCTGTTGATGAGATGGATTGCATTAATTGATTTTCATATTGAAGAATCCCAGCATATTTAGAATAAATCTCTTTTAGTCATGGTATATAATTATTTTTATACACTCTTGGATTTGATTTATTAATCGTCTATTGAAGATTATTGCTTTTATGTTCATGAGACATATTGGTCTGCAGCTTTCCTTTCTTGTAATATCATTATCTGGTTTTAATAATAGGGTTATTTAGCATTAGTATTAACATTGTAGATATGTGAGTCAGTCATGATCCTCTTAGGAGACAGAAAACATGAAGTAATTTGAACAGGAAAAGTTTAAAGAAGTATTAATTATAACAGGGAGTTAGAATAGCAAGGAATTGACTAGGAAGATATAAAGAGAACCCTAAAGAATATAGGAATAGCAGATATAAAGAGCACTACTGCCACTAGAACTGAGATAGAGTGTCCAAGAATGAGCCACCATCTCCCAGAGCAGATATCCAGACTTTATTGAAGAGGGCACAACCATGGGTCACTGAATGGCAGAAGTCACTGTAACTTCCCAGAGATCCACCCTTCGGGATGCCAAGGAAAGTTGTTCATGGGGTAATTTCTCACTCAACTACAAAACCACACAAGGAGGAGAGGCTTTTGCCAAATTGCTGGCCACCATGCACTGTGGGATATGAACACTGGAAATGTCTCGGGAGGCTGCCAAGGCAACAATCTAGAACCAGAAAGAAAATTCCTTTCCTCCTCTAGGATCTCCCTAGCATCATCTATGACAAAATTTAATTCTGTGCCAGCTGGTAAAGGAAAACATTTACAAGACCCAAATCCATTTTCATAAAACAGACAAGAAGGATATATTTGGAGCCGAGAGGCAATAAATTAATAACTGACAAGGTGCAACCCTTTGATTATTCAGCTTCCATATGTACCTTTCTACTACCTGTGAACACTTGTACATTGACAAAGAGCTTTTATATTTCTACCTAAGAAGGTCCATCATACAAGTATTCACCATTTCCTAAAAATACAATGAAACATAGTTCCAACAGTCATTGTTTATATCGATGACTATATTAATTATTCCTCAAGTTCATTCATAGTCCCATTCATTTCCTAAGGACTAAATTGTAAAATTCACAACCAACAACTTGAATATAAACTAAAAATCAGGAAGAAGAAAATGGGTAGTGAATATAATATAATAATAATAACCATGAATATAACAAGCAAAGAGAATATGTGCAAAGTTTCTGTAATTGGTCGTGAGGTTGTAATTGTTATCTTTGCCTTCCTTTTTCAAGTACTCAGTCCATCTTTTTCTTGGCCTCAGCCAGAATTTCAGTTGCCCTGGGTTTTTTATCTTGTGGAATGACCCAAACCTTCACACCCAAAGGGTATGGGTCCTTATGTTCGCCTTTTTAAATTATTGTTGTTGCTATGTAGTTTTCTGTTGACCCTTATTATTGGAGAAGGAAGAACTAAGTAGTACCCCAGAACATCTAAGTCCTAGAAAAGTTCCTCCTTGCTGCCATCATGTAGTAACTCAAATCTCCCTTGGTAATCAGGATAATCGCTCCAGTCAGTAGGTTAACACACCACTTACCTTGTTTCTGGCCTGTTGGTTCCATAGTATATGGAACTTAAATGTCCAGGTGACAATCTCATCTTCCAGTTCAGGAAAGAAGAACCACTGTTGTTGTTCCTGGTGGAAGCATTCCCCCACTTGAGGACAATGATCTCCAAACCAGTAGAGCTCACAGTTGCCAGGATAGAGAGTAAAAATTCTGCAAGTAGGTTACTAGGTGTAATTTTGAGAGGGCCCACTTCTACTTCCACCTCTGATTTCTAGACTATTCTGGCTATGAAGGAGACAGCGCCATATATATTAATCTCTGAGTCAAAGCATATACAGAACCCCTTTGTTTCAGGGTATTATCTCTCAACTGACACTGTAACTGAGATTTTGGTAAGCCATTTCACCTTTCAGTTATGCCAGTTGCTTCTAGGTGATGGGGTGGTAAAACCATTTAATTCCATGGTTATGAGCCCATTGCTTCACTTCCTTTGTTAAGAAGTGAATTCCTTGATCAGACAAAATGTGGTGTGGTATGTCAGGAAGGTAGATAAGGCACCCTATGAGTCCACTGGTGCTGGCAGAAGCATTCTGAGCACAGAAGGCAAATCCACGCCCAGAATTTGTGTCTATTCCAGTAAGGATGAATCTCTGTTGTTTGGACAGTTTTACTTCATCAGTGTAAAAAGAATTAGTCACACGGGTTAATGGATATAATGCTGTCCTGAGACAGACTAATGCATTATTCTTTTTTATTTGTAATAATCTGTCTCATTTTGAAAAAGAATTTTATAAAAGTGAGAAGCAGAATGTGAACTTTTTAAAAATTAACATATGATGTATTATTTGCTTCAGGGGTACAGGTCTGTGAATCATCAGTCTTACACAATTCACAGTACTTAATTCATAGCACATACCCTCCCCAATGTCCATAACCCAGCCATCAGCAGCCCTCAGTTTATTTCCTGAGATTAAGAGTTTTTTATGGTTTGTCTCCCTTCCCGGTCCCATCTTGTTTCATATTTTCCCCTTATTCCCAACATACCCTGCCCTGCCTCTCAAATTCCTCATATCAGAGAGATCACATGATAAATGTCTGTCTCTGATTGACTTATTTCGCTCAGCATAATACTCTCTAGTTCCATCCATGTCATTGCAAATGGCAGGATTTCGGGGGTTTTGATGGCTTCATAGTATTCCATCATATATAGATACCACATCTTTATCCATTCATCTGTTGATGGACTTATAGGTTCTTTCCATAGTTTGGCTATTGTGGATATTGCTGCTATAAACATTAGGGTGCACGTGCCCCTTTGGATCACTACATTTGTATCTCTAGGGTAAATACCCAGTAATGTGATTGCTGGGTCATAGTGTAGCTCTATTTTCAACTTTTTGAGGAACCTCCATGCTGTTTTCCAGAGTGGCTGCACCAGCTTGCATTCCCACCAACAGTGTAGGAGGGTTCCCCTTTCTCCACATCCTGGTCAACATCTGTCCTTTCCTGACTTGTTAATTTTAGCCATTCTGACTGGTGTGAGGTGGTAACTCACCACACTGTGGTTTTGATTTGCATTTCCCTGATGGCGAGTGATGTTGAGCACTTTTTCATGTGTCTGTTGGCCATTTAGATGTCTTTTTTCCAGAAATGTCTGTTCATGTCTTCTGGCCATTTCTTCTTCTTCTTCTTCTTCTTTTTTTTTTTAAGATTTTATTTATTTGTTTGACACATAAAGAGTGAGAGAGGGAACACAAGCAGGGGGAGTGGGAGAGGGAGAAGCAGGCTTCCCACTGAGCAGGGAGCGTGATGTGGGGCTTGATCCCAAGACTCTGGGATCATGACCTGAGCTGAAGGCAAACGCATCTTAACAATTGAGCCACCCAGGCACCACCACCACCACCACCACCCCGGCCGTTTCTTGACTGGATTATTTGTTCTTTGGGTGAGTTTGATAAGTTGTTTTGTTTTGTTTTTTAAAGATTTTTAAAAATTTATTTGACAGAGATCACAGGTAGGCAGAGAGGCAGAGAGAGAGAGAAAGGGAAGCAGGCTCCCCACTGAGAAGAGATCCCAATATGGAGCTCCATCCCAGGACCCTGGGATCATGACCTGAGCCGAAGGCAGAGGCTTTAGCCCACTGAGCTACCCAGGTGACCCAAGTTTGATAAGTTTTTTAAAGATTTTGGATACTAGCCCTTTGTCTGATATGTCATTTGCAAATATTTTCTCCCATTCTGTCCATTGTCTTTTGGTTTTGTTGACTGTTTCCTTTGCTGTACAGAAGCTTTTGATCTTGATGAAGTCCCAGTAGTTCCTTTTGCCCTTGTTTCCCTTGCCTTTGGCGATGTTTCTGGGAAGAAGTTGCAGCAGCTGAGATTGAAGAGGTTGCCATCTGTGTTCTCCTCAAGGATTTTGGTGGATTCCTGCCTTGAGTGTAAACACTTTAATGACTGAATTCTAAAGGGAAACCTCTGTCCCCTTAAGAATTAAAGTCTCGGGGCACCCGGATGGCTCAGTCGGTTAAGGGTCCTCTGAGTCTTGTTTGGCTTAAGTCATGATCTCGGGATCATGACATCAAGACCCATGTTAGACTCCACCCTCAGTGGGGAGTCTGCTTCAGATTCTTTCTCTCTCCCTTTGCCCCCCTCCCTGCCATCCCCCACTTGTGCTCTCTCTCAAATAAATAAACACATCTTTAAAAGAAAAAAAAGGAATTAAATGTCTACTTCTTGAAGGTGGAACTACCACCAGAACCATCCTTGAGAGACAGATGCCCAGGGGACCAAAGGAGGCAGCTCCATGTGCTCGGAAAGAACAGCTGACACATACATAGCACTATGTGCCAGGTGCTGTTCTAAATGCTTTTGATGTAGTTATTCAGTAGTCCTCATGTTCATCGTAGTAGGTACATGCTCATTATTCACATTTTATAGAGAGCAAGCAGAAGGACATAACTGTTAAGTAATTCGCCCAAAGTTACACAGCTAGTAAGTAGAAGAGTTGGCATGGGAAGTCTCCAGAATCTTATTTACTAGCTATTCTGTCTTTCTTAGCAAGTTTTATTTTAACAAGTAATTAACGATTCCTAACATTTTTTAAGGATTTTATTTATTTATTTGACAGAGAGAGGCACAGTGAGAGAGGGAACACAAGCAGGGAAAGTGGGAGAGAATGAAGCAGGCTTCCCACTGAGGAAGGAGCCCAGTGCAGGGCTCAATCCCAGGACCCTGAGATCATGACCCTAGCCAAAAGCAGATGCTTAACAACTGAGCCACCCAGGTGCCCCTCCACCTTCTGCTTTCTGGTGGTATGAGCTGTGACTTGACTTTTCTTCTCTAGCTCTTTTAGATAATCCCACAGAATGTAGGCACTGCTCTTGAGTTTGTGAATTTCTTTTTCCTGAGCCAGGAAACTATTTTCTCCTTTTACATTTTGTTTTTCATCCTCCAGTATCCTTTTACATTTTAGATTGTTGCCATATTTGCATCTTAACTGTGTTCATCCTTGGCAAGCTCTTCTTACCCCACAGCCCATGCATGTGATAAATGTTTCTCAGGGCTCTTCTTGCCTTCCTCCTTCGGTTTTGTAAGCTTCTTCATTCCCTCGGAAGGAAGAATGTAGATAAACTGACAGATTAGTATGATTACCTTTAGTTTTATGAGTAGAAGTAGTTTTACAGTCAAACAAAACCTGATCTCAAGAAAAAAAATTTTAAGTTACAATAATGGATTAAAAAAAAAAAAAAACAGAAGATTGCCAGCTTTGTGCAGGTGTCAGTGGCTTAGAATGGCTTATTATTTCACCAGTAACCCATTCCTCAGAACAGAAAATTCAGTAGCCAAGAAAGAACAAATTGTAACTGTTAGGAGGTAACATAACTTCAGACAGCTATGGCACAATAATGAATTATGCAGGCCTGAAACCCCCTGAGGTTGCAGAAACAGGACTGGTGCCAGAGTGTAGTCTCAGAATGTCAGTGTTTTTTCTGAAGACTGCTACAACTGTGAGGTGGAGTTTGGATAAACAGATAGTATGCTCTGGGTTTGGATCCTCCCAAGGTAACACATTGATATCTGGTATCTGAATCCAGAAACAAATAGAGAACAATGAAGGTGTTTGGAAAACAAAAGAGATAAGGAAACAGGAAGCAAAAAAGAGAAAAAGTGGTTTTAACCACCAACCACTGATTAGAAGACGTTGCATAACAACTCAGAGAGTAGGGGAAGTACACCTCAGTCCAAAGGAGCTTGAAGTCTGTGTCTTGCAGACAGAGATCACACAGCTTTTGATTTTAAAAGCTCCTGGACCCTCCCTCATATCTGTGGAAGTTTTCTGGTATGTAGGTCACTTAGAAGAAAGTCAACCAAATTAAAATGCAGAGGATGACTAAATTGAGGGTAGAGATGTGTGCCTGCGCCTCTCTATTCTTTCCTTCTGACCAAGCTCTGTTTGAATCTACCATTCAGTGGTCTTCAAAGCATCTCCCAAGACATGTCTGTCCTGAATGATGGAAAACAAGTGAGGAAGAACCTGCAGTCTACAGTGGGAAGACCCTGGCTTTCTGATTCTAGTCCTGCCTCTCTCATTTTCTAGTAATATCTTTGACAAAGACCATTTTCTCATCTCAGCCGTGGGGAAACTAATCCCAGTTTCAACCTGTCTTAGAATGTAACTTTATGTAGTCATATAATTTATAAGAAAGAACTTTGTAAACCATAAAACATCAACAATTTCAAGGTTCTGTATTAGATTGCGGAACCTGTGATAAATAAATGATTCTGTACAGCAAGGAATCCATGGCTTTCACCATAATGTGTATACATTGGTTAATAATCTTTTATTTACCATAACCCTCAATAGCCTGTCTCTTTCACCAGGGAGGGCACAGACTAGTGTCTGAGACAGATTACTACAGTATTGTTTGGTAAAGTGCTATTGTAACCTAGATGGTGGCTGAGAACCCTTCGTCCCTTGATTATTTCAGTGGTAGACTCTACGGAAAATTTCAGAAGGCAGATGGAGGAGGGGTTTACACTACTGCAGCACACACAAAAAGCTTCAAGTAGAATGGTAAACATCACCATTCTTCTACCACTTTTACTGTGAATTCTAATGTGCATACAGAAATATGCATTACACACAAAAGTATAGTTTAACAAATAATTATCAAATAAACATCTGAACTACCTACCACCCAAGTGAAAAAATAAATCTAGCATCCTAGAAACCCATCACTTTCCATGCACCTCTTCCTCCTCCAAAAACAATGATTCATAATAATTATTTTCGTCTTCTTAGATTTTTACCACACAAGTGTGGATTCCTAAATTATTTTCTTACCGTATATTTACCATATTATTTCAACAGTAACCCATTCCTGAGAACTGAAAATTCAGTAGCCAAGAAAGAACAAATTGTAACTGTTAGGAGGTAATATAATTTCAGACAGCTATGGCACAATAATGAATTATGCAGGCCTGAAAGCCCCTGAGGTTGCAGAAACATGACTGGTGCCAAAGTATAGTTCCAGAGTCAGCATTTTTATGAAGACTGCTAGAAATGTGAGGTGGAGCTATTGCTTTGGATCTCTCTATTTTTTAACATTATGTGGAGAGAATCAAATATATTCTTTTATGCCTTGATTCTTTCTTTCTAAAGATTAATCTCATATAGCATTAATTCATTTGTATCCATTGCTATATAGTATTCCATTATATAGACACAGTAATCCCCCCTCATCTGTGAGGGAAACATTCCAAGACCCCCAGTGGATACCTGCAATTGTAGATAGTACTGAACATATCCATTAGGATTTCTCTTTTATTTATTTATTATTTTAGGATTTTTCTCTCTCTTTTTAAAAAAATTTTATTTATCTATTTGACAGAGAGAGAGTGATCACAAGTAGGCAGAGAGGCAGGCAAGAGAGAGGGGGAAGCAGGCTCCCTGCTGAACAGAGGGCCCAATTCGGGGCTGGATCCCAGGACTCAATGATTCATAATAATTATTTTCTTCTTCTTAGACTTTTACCACCCAAGTGTGGATTCCTAAATTATTTTCTTACCATATATTTACCATATTATTTCAACAGTAACCCATTCCTCAGAACTGAAAATTCAGTAGCCAAGAAAGAACAAATTGAGATCATGACCTAGCCCGAAGGCAGAGGCTTAACCCAGTTGAGCCACCCAGGTGCCCCAGGATTTTCTCTTTTAAAAATTTCTGTAAAAGACTTTTGTCTATTTGTCTGTTGAGTCATCTTTTTAAATTGATTTTTACAATCTCCCTATACTGTATACTGGATACTATTGTTTTATGAGTTACATGTGTTTTAAATATCTTCTCCCACTCTGTGGCTTATCTTTTCACCTCTTCATGATGGCTTTTGGTGAATATGAGTTTTTAATGTTAATATAAGGGCAGTTTAACTTTCACATTTAGATCCAAAATCCACCTGGAATTAATTTTATATATTAGGGATGTGAGGTAGGGATCAAATTTCCTTTTTTAATCCATGTGGTTACCCAATTGTCCTGGCATCATTTCTTGAAAAGTCTAGTCTTTCCCCACTAATCTTCTCTCATATATGAAATGTTCATTTATGCATGAGGATCTACGTCTGAACAGTCTCTTCTGTTTTTCTATCCCTGCTCTAATGCTAAACTAAAATTATAGCTTTTATAATCCATCTTGATATCTGGTAGAGCAAGTATTTTACCTCATTCTTCAAGAGTATTATAGCTCTTTTTGTCCCTTTCCACTTCTATATTAAATTTTAGAATCAGCTTAAGTTAAACACTCACACAGAACTATTGAAATTTTGGTGGGATTGCATTGTACCCATAAATTAATTTGAAAGAATTGACATTTTCACAATATCGTGTCTTGTAATCCTTCAACATAGTATCTCTTATTTAAGTCTTCTCAGGTCTCTCAATAAGATATTTTAAAAAGATTTTATTTATGTATTTATTTGAAATATAAAGGGAGAGAGAGAGGAAGCGAGCCCAAGCAGGAGGCGCGGCATTGGGAGAGGGATAAGCAGGATCCTCAGTGAGCAGGGAGCCCTACCGGGGGCTCAATTCTCGGACCCTGAGAATAGGACCTGAGCAGAAGGTAGGCACTTAACCGACTGAGCCACCCAGGTGCCCTTCTCAATAAGATTTTTTAATTTAATATGTTAGAACTCTTCAAGACCTTTCGTTAGATAGATTCCCAGGTATTTTGGGTGCTATTACAATGAATATTTTTCCAAATTTCATTTTTTTGTTGCTGATATATATATAAGAATATGATTTCTTTGTGTATTTTGATTTTAGCAAATTGCTAAGTTATTATTCACTTTAATAATTTATCTGTAGATTCTTTTGGACTTTCTTTTTTATTAATAATTTTTTAATAAACATATAATGTATTATTAGCCCCAGGGGTACAGGTCTATGAATCGCCAGGTTTACACACTTCACAGCACTAGCCATATCACATACCCTCCCCAATGTCCATAATTGGACTTTCTATATGTATATTAGATCAGCTGCAAGTATTGCTGTTTTTTTCAATCCATATATATATTTTTTTAACTTACTATATTTACCAGACCTTCTGTACAATGTCAAATAGATATACAGTGAGAGCAGGCATCCTTTTCTTGTTTCTCATCTCAGAAAGCTTATAATATTTTACCATTAAATATGTTTACTACAGATATTTTGCAGTCAAATGCTCTACCACTGAGCTATACCCCCAGATATTTTGTAACATGTTATCAGGTTAGGGAAATTCCCTTCTATTCCTAGTTTTCTAAGAATTTTCATCATGAATGGAAATTGAATTTTATCAAGTGTGTTTTCTGCATCTATTGAGATTATCATGTTATACTTCTTTCTTAAACTGTTAACGTGGTGAATTACATAAACTGATTTTTTATTTTAAACCAACCTTAAAATCCTAGAGAAATCTGACCTTGTCCTAACGTATTTTTTTTAATTGTTTGATTTGGTTGGCTAATTTATTTTCTTATTTTTACATGTAAGTTCATGGGTAAAACTGGCCTGCATTTTAGGGTTTTTTTTGTTCTTGTTAGCACTAGTACTATAAATAGGTTGGGAAGTGTTCCCTCTTTTTCTGTTCCTTGGAAGAGTTTGTATAGATTGTAACTATTTATTCTTGAACACTTAATTGAATTTATCGGAGAAACCATTGGGCTTAGATTTTCTTTGTGAAGGTATTTTACTATTGATATAATGTCATTTGTGTTTATAGGATTTTTCATATTTTCTGTTTTTTCTTGATTTAGTTTTGGCGAATTATAGTTTCCTAGAAGAGTGCCCATTTCATCTAAAATCTCAAATTTATTGGTATAACGTTGTTCTTAATATTCTCTTATATTCTAATATTCTTTAATACCTGCAGCACTTATAGGAGTGTCCACTTTACGTATGTGCTTACTTTTTCTTTTCTATCACTCTTGTCAGAGATGTGTCCATTTTATTAATCATTTCAAAGATCCAATGTCTGTCTTTATTGTATTTGTTTCCTGTTTTATAAACATGTGCTTTTATTTTCTTTCCTTCCATTTGTTTGGATTTATTTTGCCAGCTTTTTTTTCTAGCTTCTTGACATACTTAACTCTTTGACGTTTTTTCCCCCCTTGGTCTTCTTTTCTAACATGAATAAATTAAGGTGACACATATTTTTACCTCTAAAAAATAGTTTTATCACACGAGTTTAATATGTATATTTTTCTTATTGTTAAATACCCCCCAAAGTCTAATTTTCATTAGGATTTCTCCCTTGACTCATGAGTTATTGATAAATGTGTGCCTAAATTTCCTAAGATATAGTGATATTTAGTAATGTTTTGTTATTGATTTCCATGTTGTTTTTATTGTGGCCAGAGGAGATACTATGTATGATTTCATTTTTTTTGATGTTGAAACTTATTTTATGGCTCAACATATGGACAATGTTTTTAAATATTCCAAGCATATATTCTACAGTTGTTGTTGAGTATAGTTTTCTAAATATGTCTGCTAGGTAAAGTTTGCTAATCATGTTGTTCAAAACATCTGTATTCTTACTGATATTTTTAGCTGCTTATTCTATCATTTACTAAGGGAAGTGATTGAGTATTTGACTATTTTGTCTTCTGGTCTGTCAATGTTTGCCTTGTCTATTTTAAGGCATCTTATTATGTGTATAGCAATTCAAAATTGTTATATCTTCCTGGTAAATTGAAACTTTTATCATTATGAAGTGACCTTCCTTGCCACTAATAATGTTTTATGCCTTAAATGTATTTTGTCTAATATTAATATAGACTCACCCATATCCCTTTGGCTAGTATTTACATATCCAATATATTTCTATCCTTTTATTTTTAATGTTTATATCCTTACGTTTTAGATGTCTCATAAACATCAAATGGATAAAATTTATCCATTCTGACAATATTGGCATTTTTACTGGTTCATTTAGCCCAGGTATATGGAATGTAGTTTCTAATATATTGGATTTCATTCCATATTTTCTTTTGGGTTTTTTATTTGTTTCACCTGTTCTAGGTTTCTCTTTCATTCATTTCTTGTATTTTTGTTGATAGGTTTTTTTTATCATTACACCTTTTTTCCCTCCATTGGTTTTTTCTATTTTATTAATGGTTATCTTAAAATTATAGCACACATACTAAATGATCAAAGTCCAAAATTAAACAATACCTTTTCCTTTTTCCCAGATAAAATATAACATTTTAATAGAAACTTTTAATAAATTCATTATATTATTATATTATGTTACTGTTACTTAACCTCACAAGATACTATTAGTATTTTAAAATTATTTTTCTATACAATTACTGTTCATTTATTTTTAAGTAATCTCTACAGCCCACATGGGGCTTAAACTCATGACCCTAAGATCAAGAGTCCCAAGGTCCATTGACTAAGCCAGCCAGGTGTCCCACAATTACTGTTCATTTGGATTTAACCATATATTTACCAGGTTTTCTATAATTATTCTTCATTATTTCATGTACTTCTTAATTACTCCTCAGACCTTTCACCTGGGGTCTCTTTCCTTTTGCAAGAATTTACTTTAGTGAGAACCTACTGGTGGAAAACTCTTCCAATTTTTGCTTGTCTAAAAATAACTTTTTTTACCTTCATTTTTTTTTCAAGATTCTATTTATTTATTTGACAGAGAGAGAGCACAAACAGGGGAAGCAGCAGGCGGAGGGAGAGGGAGGAGCAGGATCACTGCAGAGCAGGGAGTTCTATGTGGGCCTCCATCCCAGGACCCCAGGATCATGACCCAGGCAGAAGGCAGAAGCTTAAGTGACTGAGCCACCCAGACACCCCTATTACCTTCATTCTAAAAAGATAGCTTTGCTAGTATAAAATTTTAGGTTGACAGTTATTTCAACACATGTTAGATATAACTTCATCATCAAATGAACTCCATTAAAGTCAGTTTTAGTTAAACTATATCTCCTTTGAAGGTAAGTTATCTTTTTCTCTGGCTGTTTTTAACATTTTATCTTGGCTACTATTCTGCAATTTTACTATGATTTGTCTAGATGTGGATTTCCTTTTATGGATCCTGCTGTCATTCACTGAGCTTGAATCTGTGGCTTGGTATCTTTGATTAGTTCTGCAAAATTCTTAATCATTAACTCTTCAAATATTGTCCTCACCTTAATCTCATTTTCCTCCTCTTTTGGAACTCTGATTAAACATATTTAATACCTATCATACTATCCTCCATGTCTCCTGACCTCACTCCATATTTTCCATCCTTTATCTCTCTATATTTTGAGTATATTTTTCTGATTTCAATTTCACTCTCTGTTCAGTTACATCCAATATATTCTTTTATCTATAATGTTTTTATTGCATGATCAAATTTCTCATTTCTAAAAGTTATATTTGGTTTTTTTACAAACATGATAGGTGACTTTTTAATGGTTTCTTCTTGCCATTGGTATTATCAAGCTCATTTTAAAATTTCTTTAAATGTAATGAGCATATATTTGTAATCTAGTCTAATAATTCCAATAATAATATCTTTATAAGCCTCCTTCTGCTGTTTGTTGTTTCTGCTTATTCTCATCATTTCCTTATATGCTTTGGTATTTTTTACTGGGAACTCCTCATTGTCCTTAAAAAATTCTTTGTGGAAATGAAGATGACTTCTTCCAGAAAAGACTTGTGTCTAATTCTGACTGACATCTAGGGACCAATGACATCTAGGGACCAATCCTGGACTCTTGAAAACTAAGTTTGCAATTTGAGATTCTCTGAAATACCTAGATGATGCAAATACAGGTTGAGTTCTCTGAAAACACAAGTCTCTGGCCATAATATTTCAGACATTTTCTTTCTTTCTTTTTCTGTCTCTCTTTTTCTCTTTCTTTCATCCTTCCTTTCTTCCTTTCAACCTCTTCTTCACTCAGTACCAAGAGTCTTCTCTTTATTCCGTGCAGGTGAAGCAAGAGTATGGGTTTCCTTACTCTGATTTACTTACCTCAATGATGTGGCCCCTTGAGATTCCAGTTTAATCTGGGGAAGATCGCCTTTAATTAGATTTTCCACCTGAGCGGGTCCCTGGCCTTGGCTTCTGGATTAATCAATCCACAAGGCTAGCCAAACTGAAGCCCCAGCTTGCCTGGATTTGCAGATCTCGGTCTCTTTCATGTGGGGCAAAATGATATTACTGTTCTAATACTTCACTTACCTCTCCGGGTCTCCTTTTTACTTACATTTTGGCTTGAGCTTCTTGTCAGCAATTAGATGCTTTTTATGGTATTAAATGATCTTATTCAGGGGCACCTGGCTGGCTCAGGCAGAAGAGCATGCAACTCTTTCGTGATCATGGGGTCATGAGTTTGAACCCCATGGTGGGTGTAAAGATTACTTAAACAAATAAAACTTTAAAAAAATGTAAATTATCCAGCATTTTAAATTGTTTTGCATGGGAGAGCTAGAGCAAATAATCTAGCTGGATTTAAACCCTGTTCTCCAGAAACAAGTTTTTTGTTTGTTTGTTTTTTGTTTTGTTTGTTTGTTTGTTTTTAAGGGAGAGAGGAGGAAGCAGACTCCCCAAGGAGCAGAGAGCCTGATGCGGGGCTCGATCCCAGGACCCTGGGATCATGACCTGAGCCGAAGGCAGAGCCTTAACCCACTGAGCCACCCAGGCGCCCCTCCAGAAACAAGTTTGGTATCACCATTCTTGAATGTTCTACACCTATCTCATATCTAGAAGTTTTTACTGCCTCACATAGTTGCAGCCTCTATCTTGCTTGTGCTTCTCTCCCTCCTTCTCTCTCCTTTCACTGTCCCTCATCTCCATTTTAGGAGCAAAATCAATAAATTCTTTTATTTGTCTCCTACAAAGTAGTTTTCCCCTTTATCCAAGATATCCAACTCCATAGGATAAACCAGCATAGTTAAGCTGGCTTAACTAGCATTTCTCCAAAAGTGTTTCCTTCCCAAAAGTGTAAGCACAGTGTTAGAGGTCTCTAACTCAGCCTGGAGAGATATAGAAACTATCAGAAGTGGTATTGCTTGAGCTAAGAGTTCTGAAGAATGAGTAAGAGTTGGTGGAATCTCCCCCATCTCTCCCAGCTCAAATAATGACTATCCCAACTGCCCCCTACACAAAGCCATCTCTATTACAGTTTCAGCTGCTAGAACAGGAAATTCCTTACAGACATAGGCAGTTAATGTATTGAATTCCTTTTTTTTTTTTGAAGATAAGATTTTATTTATTTATTTGACAGACAGACCGAGATCACAAGTAGGCAGAGAGAGAGAGAGGAGGAAGCAGGCTCCCTGCTGAGCAGAGATCCCGATGTGGGGCTTGATCCCAGGACCCTGAGATCATGACCTGAGCCGAAGGCAGAGGCTTTAACCCACTGAGCCACCCAGGCACCCCGCCCCTAATGTATTGAATTTCATACTGGAATCAGGAATGTGAGTTAAGGGAAATCAGCAGATTAAATATGAACCTCAAGTTTCTGGGTCAGTTTAATCTCCCTTAGACAAGCAATCCCTTGCTGAGACTCTGAGAGGACAGAATAAAAATTTTTAGTGGCAACTGGTAGTTCTGAGGTTGAGCCAGCCTCATGAAATTCTGGATATGTCTCCCAAACTTTCCCCAACTCAAGGGTACTTCTGAAGAAAATTGTTTACAGAACCCTAGCAAAGAAAAGTTAGATTTAAACCCTGTTCTCCAGAAACGTTCACATTAGTGAAACAGACATATGTACTAATAATTTCAGTCCATTAATGATGAATGCCGTAGTAGAGATGTATTCAACGTGATGGGCCATACAGAAGTAACCCACTTCTTTCAGTAACGGGGTGACTACTGAAAAAGAGATATTTGAACTGTAGCTTAAAGGATGGGTAAGGTGGGGAAATGTGAGGACACCTGGCTGGCTGTCAGAAGAGCATGAAACTCTTGATTTTGGGGTCATGGCTTTCAGCCCCACATTGGGCATAGAGAGTACTTAAATAAATAACTTACAATTTTTTTCCGAAAAAATAAATGAATAAATAAATAAAAAGCAAATATGTCATTGTACAAGTAGATGTTCAAATAGAAGGCCAACAGTTTGGTGTAGCTGGAATCAGAATTTAAGGAAGCAGGAAGGGGACAATGTCAGAGTTAAGTTGGGATCATCCTATTGTCTTTCAGTAAACACTTCCATTAGTACCCTGCATTTTTAAAATAACATTCTTCCTATTTTGTACTTCTTGTTCAATGTCTGTTCTTCCCAATATTCTTCTTCAATAAATACTATCTAAAATTAATAACTCAAGGAAACAGTTAACAAAACCAAAAGACAACTGACAGAATGGGAGAAGATATTTGCAAACAACATATCAGATAAAGGGATAGTATCCAAAATCTATAAAGATAAAGCAAACCCAACACCCAAAGAACAAATAATCCAATCAAGAAATGGGCAGAGGACATGAACAGACATTTCTGCAAAGAAGACATCCAGATGGCCAACAGACACATGAAAAAGTGCTCCACATCACTCAGCATCAGGGAAATACAAATCAAAACCACAATGAGATACCACTTCACACCAGTCAGAATGGCTAAAATTAACAAGTCAGGAAATGACAGATGCTGGCAAGGATGTGAAGAAAGGAGAACCATCCTACACTGTTGGTGGGAATGCAAGCTGGTGCAACCATTCTGGAAAACAGCATGGAGTTTCCTCAAAAAGTTGAAAATAGAGCTACCCTGTGACCCAGCAATTGCACTACTGGGTATTTACCCTAAAGATACAAACATAGTGATCCAAAGGGGCACGTGCACCGGAATGTTTATAGCAGCAATGTCCACAATAGCCAAACTATGGAAAGAACCTAGAAGTCCATCAACAGATGAATGGATAAAGAAGATATGGCATATATATACAATGGAATACTATGCAGCCATCAAAAGAAATGAAATCTTGCCATTTGCGACAACGTGGATGGAACTAGAGGGTATTATGCTTAGCGAAATAAGTCAATTTGAGAAAGACAACTATCATATGATCTCCCTGATATGAGGAAGTGGAGATGCATCGTGGGGACTTGGGGGGGTAGGAAAAGAATAAATGAAACAAGATGGGATCAGGAGGAAGATAAACCATAAGACACTCTTAATCTCACAAAACAAACTGAGGGTTGCCGGCAAGGGGGGGGTGTGAAGGGAGAGGGTGGTGGAGTTATAGACATTAGGTAGGGTATGTGTTACGGTGAGTGCTGTGGAGTCTATAAACCTGGCGATTCACAGACCTGTACCCCTGGGGCTAATATTATACGTTTATTTAAAAATTTAAAAATTATAAATAAATAAATTAATAACTCAAGAACAAATATAAGAATATCATTTTTAGTTGTAATAATAACAAAAACAAAAACTAAAACTAAATAATAACAAAAACTAATGTTTAGTGACTAAAGAAAGTGGGACTATGTCAAAGGGTAAAGGGATTTGATAGGAAATTTTAAATCTTTTATATTATTTTTTGTTCAGGTATGTTTTCATGTGTAATTAATGTTTTTAAATTAAATTTTTCATTGAGGTTAAAAAAAACTTGGGGCGGCTGGGTGGCTCAGTGGGTTAAGCCTCTGCCTTCGGCTCAGGTCATGGTCTCAGGGTCCTGGGATCAAGCCCTGCATCAGGCTCTCTGCTCTGCAGAGAGCCTGCTTCCCCCTCCGCCTGCCTCTGCCTACTTGTGATCTCTGTCAAATAAATAAATAAAATCTTTAAAAAAAAAAAAACTTGCAGTAAGATGAAGTTAAAAACTAAGTGCCCAGATCTTAAATGTATGTTTTATTAGATTTATATACATGTAAACATCCACATAATCACTATCCTGATCAAGTCATAAAATATTTCCAATGCCCCAGAAGATTTCCTCATGCCCCTTCTAAGCCAGTACTGCCCTCACTATTCTGACTTCTACCACTATCATTTAGTTTTGCTCGGTTTTCACTTCATTTACATGGAATTATATACGATGTACTTTTTTTTTTTTACTTTTTTTTATTGATGTAAAATATAGTGAACTATATTGATCAAAAATGTTAGCACAACGAATCTTTATATATTTCCAGCACCCTAGAAGATTCCCTCATGCCTCTTCTCAGTTAAGACTATTCCACTAAGATAACCACTATTTTGAGTTTTACCACCATTGCTTAGTTTTAAACCCTGCTCTTGAGCCTCATATAATGGGATCATACAGTATTGTGGTGGCCAGGGAGGATTTTCTTTAGGAGAACCTGCTGCAGGAAGCATAGCTGACTAAGAAGCTCTGTCTGCTCCCTTGTACATCTCCCTCCGGAGACCAGGCTTCCCCGGGCTGCTTCCAGCCAAAGGCTGAGCTTGGGGTGGACATTAGAGCCTGGCCAGTCCTGCCTGATGGGGACTCAGGGCTGAGGAAAGAGGCTCTCGGAACTGCCAGCAGTCTGAGACTCTTCTTACTCAATCCTTCCCTCCTTCTCTCCTTTCTTAGGTTTTAGACCCTCGTCGAAGTCGTGCCATTCCCCCTCCTTCTCCCTTTACTCTTTAGAGTCGCTTCCATTACCATGTCGTTTGCACATCCAATTCTGTTTTGTCATCTGCTCCTCAGAGAACTCAAATATGTTCTTTTGTGTCTAGAGTGATTTGCTCAGCACTGTGTCTGTGAAAGTCATCTATATTGTTATGTGTAGCAGTAACTTGCTCTCTCTTCTTGCATAAATATGCCACAATATATGTATCCATCCTAAAGTCACCGGACATCTGAGTAGTGTTCAGCTTGGGGGTCTTAACGCTCATGTTTTTGTAATGCGTGTCTTTAGGCGGAGACGCACACTCCTTCCTCTTTGGTATGTGCCTAGGAAGTGGAGGGGCTGGCTCGCAGGCATGTGGGGGGCCGGCTCGCAGGCACCTGTTTAGCTTTCTATTAGACACCATCAAACAATTCACTAAAGCAGTTCCCCCCCAACAGCATTTATGAGAATTCCTGTTGCATTTAATATTTTTACCAATCTAAAAGAAAAAACAACTCAAGTACCAAAGATAGAAATCAAATTTGTTATATCATCCTAGCTTCGTGTTTAAATTACCATTGTAGACACTGCTTCACAGGAAGACTGTTAAAGTAGCCCAAAAATGTCAGCAGTGATTATATCAGAAGAAGAAGGGGAGATCACCTTTGACCGTGAGCAGTATGTGAAATACTTTACAACAAGCATATATTTTACTTTTAATTGCCTCGTCTTAAAAAATATTAAAGAGGGCGCCTGGGTGGCTCAGTGGGTTAAAGCCTCTGCCTTCGGCTCAGGTCATGATCCCAGAATCCTTGGATCAAGTCCCACATCGGGCTCTCACCTCAACGGGGAGCCTGCTTCCTCCTCTCTCTCTGCCTGACCCTGCCTACTTGTGATCTCTGTCAAAGAAATTAAAAAAAAAAAAAAAAAAATTAAAGATAAAAGGTTCATGATGAGGGAACAGCAGTCTCCTCCCACACTCCTGCTCCTCTCAGGCCCACACCTCCTGGCTTGAATGCCTTTAATTGCCTTCTAGTTTCCAAAGACGTGTCAGAATCTCTTATCTGCTGCCTCATTCTCTTTATCATTGTGGGTTTACATCTTTTCTATTGCTTTACTTTATTTAGTGAGGTTTCAAGAGGGAGAGAAAATTAATATGACCAATCTGCCAGTTTTAGTCAGAAGCTCATGCCTACAGTCCGGGTTGATTTTTGGACATTCTCATGTAGGGAACGTGATGTATTGAAGAAAAGTCGGCTGTTTGTTATAAAGACAGCATTCCGGTGACCGGAGATGGGGGACAGGGATGGCCTGGGAGGGGAACCCCCAGAGGCTTGTGAGGAGAATGGTTTAAGGGCTGACATACAGTTAGGAAGGCACGGAGTTGGCTTCTCACCCAGCTGCAGCAGGAGGGAAAGAGCAACACCAGAGAGCACAGAGAAGTCATGTGTCACGGTCTCAGCCCACATCACAGGGCTGCTCATTTCAGTTCTGCTTCAGGACAGATTCTACCTGGAAAGAAACACACCAGACTGCAAAGCTAGGTACAAGGAATCATACTAGAAATGGCAAATACTTGGCCACACTTCTTAATCCTGGGCCCTAGCAGATGTAGTAAATTATCATGCCACTTTTTCCTGCAGATCCTGGAGAGTCTCATATTCTCTCAACATAGTGACAGGCACTGCTAATCAGTGTTGGCACTGCCATCCTGGGACAGTAGTTTTCTGTGCGCCCCCTCGCCCCGCCCCCTGCCCATAGGTTAGCAACAGAGTGTAAAAAGCCCATCCAAGTTGTCTTGGAAACCAAGTGTTGCAGGAAATTGCCACAGACCAGCTGAATAGATGCAAATTAACTATGAACTATGAAGTAGGAAAGACTGTCCTTGGGTCTTCTGAGTCCCTTGAGAGCACAGGTATTCACTTCTACTGGCCCTGGTCCTCAGCCCAGGCTGTCTTCCCTGGTCCTTCAGCAGGGGCAGGGTCCCCCTCTCTAGGGCCTCAGCCACACGATGCTGCTCCTCAGACAGCTCTGGAGGCAAAAAAGAAGGTGAAGAGGGTGGCTGGCAGAGAGGACAAGCACACAGTGGGACAGGGCTTCAGTGTCTCATCAGCCCCGGGACAAGCATCAGAAGGAGGTTCCAGAGGGCCCCTGGCAGTGACAGATGAGCGCTATTCCAAATGGGCTCTTGCTGTGCCTCCTGCTCCCCTCTTAGCCTTAGTCAGACTGTGCCAGCAGGTAGAGTAGGTACCCCCTAATCCCTGGCCTGGGGAAAATGGCAAGGTTCTAAAATGTGAGGGTCTATCCTGCACAAAATGTAAAAGGCAATGTATGCCCCCTTCCTCCTAGGATTTGAATCCCCACAGACCCCTCTGCTCGGCAATTCCTCCATCAGCATACAACCACATCCCTCCTCATAATTAAAGCATCCAAGATATTCAGAATGGATCCTGTATGTTGTGCCTTTACCAAGAACCCAGCAGTATTAAAAAAAGCTACTCATGAGAAGACCTGCTAGACCCTCCATCTGTAGGTCACCAGGGATCAGGACCTCCAACGCCTAGGGGCAGGAAATGGGGGAGATGACACCAGTCCCACTCTAGTAGAGTGGCAACTGCCCTCTGAGGCAGCTTAGCACATCTTTTTGTTCCTTCTCAGTCAGATCCTAGAGGCCCCTCACCATGTCCTTCTCCTTCACGTTTCTGAAATCCTCTAAACTCAAGGACTTCCCTGTAGAGACAGCAATTAAGAGCTCTACTTACTCCTGGGGTGCCCGGGTGGCTCAGGCGGTTAAGCAGCTGCCTTTGGCTCAGGTTATGATCTCCAGCCCTGCATCAGGCTCCCTGCTAGGTACAGAGTCTGCTTCTCCCTCTGCCTCTGCTCCCCCTGTTTGTGTTCTGTCTCCCTCTCTCTCAAATAGATAAAAAAAAATCTTTAAAAAAAAAACACAAAAAACTCGACCTACCCAGCCAACAAGTTCCGTTATCACTAAGACCTCATTCTTCATGAGACCACTTTTCTGTCTCTTTCCTTCTTCTAATATTTTCCTGTTAAAATAAAAGCATCCTTCTTCCTAGACACCCACCATCACTGCCTCCTGCTAACCCCATCTCCATCTTCCCAGCTCACCCCCAGTCTAGTACCAACCCCAAATTCTTCTCCATCTCCAGGAAATCAAAACTTATTTAGTCCTTGCCATTCAAAGTGCATGTTCCAGCTTCTGGAAGTTTCTTGAATTTTCTACCTTATCTAGACCTCCCTCAACCCCTACTGAGGGCCTCTTAGGCAGTACAGCTCTTTTGGGATCCAGGCGAAGACTTTGAAATTCCGGAGGAAGCCACATTCAGAATCACAGGAATCATCTAGTCTAACCCACTTGTGTGAAAGTCAGGATAACCAAAGCTTAGGAGGTTACAGAGTGTGAGTGGCAAAGCCACAACAAAACCCTGAATCTCTCTGACTCCCAGTTCCAATGGTTTCTTCACGGCCAGTGCTATGTGAGAACTGGACTTTAGTTGTGCTTCCCAGGCCTCTCAGCCTTCAGTAAGGGCTGGGACCCCAGGACCCAGCATACTGACCTACACAAAGCAAGTCAAGGTTGTCAGAGCCTGGAAACCCCAGGCCAACATGCAATCCAACCTGCTTCTCCAACACGCAGGGGTTTTTTCCTGCCCATACTATGGTTCCCACCCCTGGGTGCACCCTATTCCATACTCAACCCTAAGAACTGTATAATTCCGGGCCATTTGTTATCCTCTTTTTTAAAACAGTATCCTTGCCCATTCTGGAATGATGAACAGAAGGCCTAGAAGCCACTCACCTTCTGGAAAGGATTTTGTGTTGCCCAAGAAACAAATATCTAAACTAGTGCCAGAAAGAGAGAGAGAACCAGTTCTCAGAAAGACAAGTTCTTTCTCTGTAAGTTCCTCTTTCACGTCTCTCCCCAGTCCTCACACTCTGCCCCTCACCAAAACAAAAAATGAAAACAAACTCAGAAAGAGACAGGTGTTAACACCTCTAGCTAGGGAAGGATTAGGGTTAAAGTGGGGCAAATCCTGGGTATCTGAGCAAGAAGCCTGAGACTTCCTACCCAGCCCTGAACCCTCCCCCTTCCCTGGAACTTCCCCCCCACCTTCAAGCTCACCAGGGCCCCTCCAGACTGAGGCAGAGCCTAGCTGAACCTATCCTCACCTACCCTGCCCCCACCACGTCTTGCTTATTCATTCTCCCCATGTTGAGGAGGACTGACAGCCCAGGACCCCCTTTAGGGAGTTGGTCACTGACCTTTGGTGTTAGAAAAAAAAGCTCATACTGATTAATCCTTGGGTGCTTTGCAGGTTATCTTGCTAGATCTCCCAAACAATTCCACTTTTACAGATGCGAAAACTGAAAATCAAAACAGATCAGTGGGGGCGCCTGGGTGGCTCAGTGGGATGAGATCTGACTTGGGCTCAGGTCATGATCCCAGAGTCTTGGGATCACCCACAGTTGGGCCCCCTACTCAGCTGGGAGTCTACTCCTCCCTTTCCCTCTGTCCCTTGCCCCGTTCAAGTGCACAGGGCGGGCACTCGCACTCTCTGTCAAATAAATAAAATCTTTAAAAAAAAGGGGGGGGGACCTGAGTGGCTCAGGGGGTTAAGTCTCTGCCTTCGGCTCAGGTCATGATCTCAGGGTCCTGGGATCGAGCCCCACATCGGGCTCTCTGCTCAGCGGGGAGCATGCTTCCTCCAGAGTCTCTCTCTCTCTACCTGCCTCTCTGCCTACTTGTGATCTCTATTTGTTAAATAAATAAATAAAATCTTAAAAAAAAAAAAAAAAAAAAGGACCAGTTTCACAGACCCCTCTGCTCGGCAATTCCTCCATCAGCATACAACCACATCCCTCCTCACTAATCAAAGCATCCAAGATATTCAGAATGGATCCTGTATGTTGTGCCTTTACCAAGCCAGTTTCACAGCTAAAACAGGAGCAGAGCTGAAATATGAACCCGCACCTGACCCCAAAACTCATGTTGTTTCCACTGTTGATTCAATAAATGGTTATTAAGGACCTTTTTATTCCAGGCGCTGTGGCTCCTGCCTTCCTGTCTCTCAGAAAGGGAGGCAGACAATAAGCAAAAATCCCCATGTAATTATGAACCGTGAGAAACTCTGAGAAGCAAATGAAAACAGGGCATCACAGGAGAATAACAGTGGAGGGACTTAGCAATGCCACACACGCTCTCTTGGGGCAAGAAGAGAAAGCCTAAGGCGGCCAAGGAGCAGTTGAGATTGCTCAGGGAAGTCTGGAAGAAGATCTGAAGAGCCGGGGGCATGGGCTGGCACCCCCGGCCTACTGCAGGTGGGCCAAGGCTTGGTTCTCTCATAGGCCCTGCCTCCCAGGATCCTCACCTTGTGTTCCTCCAGCTCTGCTGTGTACACTGCCGTTCCCTTTTCAGGGTTTCCTTCCTTGCCATCTCCAGAGTCTCCTGTCACCAGATACAGGTCTGCTCTCCTTTTCAGGACTGATTGCAACAAAGTAGGTAGTCTTCTGCTTCCTGGAGGGAGAGGAGGCGGGGGTTAGAGCTCAGGATCCCAGAAGCCCCACCTGCCAGTGCCATTGCTCTTTCTCCATCAGCTAGTTCCTATTTGAGACTGAGGGCCTCTGAAGCTGGAAAACCAAGCCACGTGGCACCCCATTATAGTTCACTCTCCCCACGGTGGGGGCAAGGAGGTGGGAAGTGGGAAGGGAACTCACAAGCATCTCTGGAAGTTACAGAGTGCCAGCACCAGGACAGACTTCCCACGTCATTTCATTGCCCCCTCACCGCAGCCCTATGATGCAGGCAGAACTGCACCCATTTCTCATAAGGAAATTGAGACAGGTCTAGAGACAGGTTGTGAACAGCCCAGGGCCACACAGCTAATAAGTGCGAAGTCTATATGAGTCTGTATGAGTCCAAAGCATGGCCCTTCCCATGGCTCTGAGACAGGCATTTTCCCAGGCCATAACACCCACCTCTCTGAGATGGGGCTCCAATTCCTCACATTGGTCCCTGGACCTGGCCACATTGTCCACAGCTTTGGGCTCCAGAAGCCTGTAAAAATAGCTTGATGGAACTTCATCCAAATTTGCAACCAAAAGACCCTCCAGGAAGACCTACATCCTTGCCTCTGCTAAACACCCTCTACCTAATAGCCTCCCCCAATTCTATATACACACCCCACAGAGCCTCATTCTAGAAACAATAAGCACTCTAGAAAGAAACTGAGCTCCCTTAGAAAAACTCCAAATGCTGCTCCCCAGCAACACTTTGATAGCAGGGGGAAGTTCAAAGGACCAGTGAAATTTCAGTGTAAGCTTTTCACTTCTGAACTAAAAAGGGAAAACCAAAGGCCTCACCATACTGGGGAGGGCTAGCCCTGGAGAAGGTTGAGTCTCCTCCACTGAGCTGCTCCACACTTTCCGACATCTTCAGCTAGGAAAGAAAACACCCACACCAACAAAATCGCTGCTGCAGGGGAAGGCTGGCCATGTCCCTAGAAGTCCCTCAGAAGCACTGCGTCCTCAACCATCAGAACCTCTGTGGCACTTGGTCAGCGCCTGGGGTGGGGTGCTGGCACTTTCTGTGCAGGAAACGTTCTGCACAGGGGGCTTTAATTTCACTGTACTTCACTTCTGCTGTCTTACTGAGCACCTACTGTGTGCTGGGGATAAACACAGAGAGGTTGATAAAGCCAGTCCCAGCTGGTCAAGGTCACGAGCTGTTCCTATGCCACTGAGGGAGGGGGCTTGGCGGGCCACAAGGCAGAGTGAAGCTGTACAAAACATGGATCTGGACAACTCAGTAGGAGAACAAAGGAGAGTGGCCTCATGAAACCAGCATGTTTTGGTCCAACTCCGAGGCATCAGTTACCCTGGAGGGTAGCAGGATGTGAGTGAGTTGGAGGTGTCAGAAGTATTCCTGGAGGCTGATCCAGATAGAATGAGGAGGTTTTCTGAAGGGGGAAGAAGAGGGCAGGCTTGAGTGAGGAGCGGGCTCTGGGAGGTGCTGGGGGTATGGCGTGAGGGGCTGTACCAGCCAGGACACCTCTACCTCAAACACTCCTGGTGCCCAAAAACAGGAATTCCCCCTCTCCCTCCCCATGCTGCCCAACTCCAGCCTTCCTGTGCTCAAGGGAATCCAGATATTGTTGGGGTATCTGGATCTCCAGTATCTTGACTCAGGAAGACCCCTACAATTGTTATTTCTTTGGGTAATTTCACTGTCAACATTCCCTTTGAGTCTACCATGTCCAGAACTTGGAACTCAGCCTTTGGAGTTCTCTGGAAAGAGAAGGGTAAAGGTCATGCTGAGGCTGACACAAAAGATCTCTCCAGAAAAGCCTCCCTAGAGCAGCCCCACTCTGGGCTCCCCTCCACAATCCCCTTCCCTTCTGAGGAGGCCCTCCAGTTGAGGCTCCCAGGAAACACTGAGGTCACCAGGAGTCATCAAGGGGTTACACAATCCCGGGTTTGAACCCATTCTGCTACCTTCTTACCAAATGACCTCAGATAAGTCACTCTCACTCTTTGAATCTCTTTCTTCATCCATAGAAGGAGAATGCTAATAGTATCTACTTCCTGAACTTGAGAAAACTATTTTTTTTAAAGATTTTATTTATTTATTTATTTGACAGAGATCACAAGTAGGCAGAGAGGCAGGCAGAGAGAGAGAGGGAAGCAGGCTCCCTGCTGAGCAGAGAGCCTGATGCAGGGTTCCATTCCATGACACTGAGATCACAACCTGAGTCAAAGGCAGAGGCTTAACCCACTGAGCCACCCAGGGGGCTCAGTTTCCCCCATGAACTTGAGGAAATTAAATAAAACAACAAGGGAAATTAAATAAAAAATAAAACACAAAACAGAAGTTCATTCCCCATGAACTTGAGGAAATTAAAACAAAGCAATCAAGTGCTTATTAGCGAAATGCCTTGCACACGTACTAAAAGCTCAGTAAGTGTGAGCTAGTCCTATTTAACTATTTATGAGGCTGAAATGAGACAAGGAAAACTAAAGCTAAAGAATTAGGAGTTGGGAAATAAGAACTAAGCAGAGTCTAGTCTCTGGCATTTGTGCGAACCCGTGTAGGTATAAAGTCAAGCAATTCTGGAAAGTCGCCCATCTGTGTGGACTCTGCCCAGACTGACAAGGCGCCTCCATAAGGGCCTGGCTACCAGGTCAGCTGCTGCACTGGGGTTAGGGGAGCCTGTGTGGAGGTCCTGCCAGGCCAAGTGCCTTTCTCTCAGAACTTCTAGATGTGAAACTACAGAGGAGAAAGACCTTCCACTGCTAGGTTGGGGGGATGAGGGTGGGCAGGTCTGAATCTCCAAAGAAAAATGCATTTTGGAACTAGTGGAAACGTGACAGAACTGGAAATAATGCCTCAAATCCATCCTTTATGTGTGACATTAACGTCTGGGGCCCATTTGTTTCTTGAGCAATGTACAAGACTGCACGTACTTTGTCCAAGAGGAAAGAAAAATGAAACCTTGTGCACAAAAACAGTATAGTATGGGGAAGGGGGAAAAAGGCTAACTTTACAGAAGAGAAACGTGATAAACACCCCATCAGCCAGGTGACCAAGGTCAACACCAACAGCGATAAGTCATGTGGATGGCACATCCCCTTGCTATGACGCAGTGAGAATGGCGCTTTACCCCTACGGTCTCCCTCTCCAAAACCCATTGACTCAGTCTAGCCATGAGAAAGAAACATCAAGCAAATTCAGGTAGACACGCATCCTACAATATGCCTGACAATGCTCCTCAAAACTGTCAAGGTCATCAAAAAGAAGGAAAGCCTGAGAAGTTGTCAGAGCCAACAGAAGTCTCAGGAGATAAGATAACTAAAGGTAATGTGGATGAGATCTTGGAACAGAAAAGGGATCTTAGGTAAGCACAAAGATAATCAGAGTAAAGTATGTGTAGTTAACAGGAAAGCAAAACAAACCAAAAACCTATGCACACTTTAACCATACATCAGCACCATGTAGTTAAAAAATAAATAATCTTTCATTTGTAAGGACTTTTTTTTAAAGTTTGGTTTCACCTCTGCCTCTGAATTTTCTTTTTCTGAATTTTTTTTTTTAAGAAATCTTTATTTCATGGTTTTGTGGGGTTTTTTTGAAAAAAAAAAAAAAAAGAAAAAAAAGAAACCTTGCCTCTGAATTTTTTATGCAAACAGACAGCATTTCCCTTATAGGAAGTTAACTGACTTAGTCGGATTTTTTTTGTACTAAACACTTTCCCTCTCCCTGGAGAATAACACGATCATGGCAAAACATATGAATCCTAGTTTAAAGGTTTTTTGTTTGTTTTCTGTTTTCCTTGAACTGGTCATTTAGCAAACTGTTTTGGGTTTGTTTTGTTTTGTTTTGTTGAGAACCAGCTTTTAGAAAATTGCCTTGGCAATTTGCTTCTCAGACAATTAACTCAAGTCTTTGAACATGGATACCCGATAACCATAACTGTGAAATTTGCCTGAAGCCCCTCACTTGCTTAACAAAACTCCCCTTGTGGAAAGGCCCACCACCTCCCAAGTAATCTGGGCCCTGTTCTTGGTCACATAGCGGCAGTTACGGACGGGACACCGGATGGGACTCCAGCTCTCAAAGGTACAGTGGAATCCTTAGGTTCTTTTCCATCTCTTGGTGAGATCTAAAAGGGCTGCCGCAGAGATGTCTGAGCCGGGAAAGTCCTCACCCTCGGGTGTGAGACACTGAAGTCTCCCAGTGAGGGTTCAACAGCACTTACCCTGGGGTTTCCGAAATCCAAAAAAACTGAGTTTTGAGGCAAGGGAATGGAACAGACTCCTCTATAAATCCTGCAAGCCCTTAGGGACTTCTGGTCACCCACTCAGTCATGATCTCCGGGGAACAGGAAGGGTAACAGCCCACAGCGGAAGGATGGGGCTGAACTTTGACTGAACACTCCTTCTGCGTGGCCACTGTGACAAATGATTCTCCTAATCTACTTCATTGGATTTTTGCAACAGTCTTATCAAGTTGACACAGGAGGAAACAGACCTGGAGGGAGAAAGCAAGTTGTCCTGGGGTCACCCAGCCGGCAGGAGGCAGAGCCAGGCTTAGAAACCAGGTGCCCTCCGCTCTAAGGCCTGTGTCCTTCCTCAACCACTAAGCAAACTGCCTCCTTTTATTTATCCATTGAAATGATAAACATATAAACACACCAGAAGACCTCAGCTAATTTAAGAGTGAATTATTTACAAAGCAGAAACGTGGGAAAGGAAGACGTTAGGAATAATTTCCAATAAAAATAAATTTCCACCCCCCCACCATTCCTTTCTCCCCATGCTTTTTTGCATTTTTTCCAGTTAATTTAAATTCCAGTTAGTTAACATCTTTTGTGCATTTCTTAAACTGAGGGGTATGGACACATGCAGAGAGGTTCTAGTACATACAAGTTCTCTGTTGACTGGCTGCCATGCTTGCTGGCAATGGAGCAGTGACAGCATGGCAGAGCAGGAGTGGGCAGTCTCCTGGCTGGCCATTTCTTACCCCCTCATGCTAACCTTGGGGCCCAGAACCCAGTTTATCAAACAGTCCTTTACCCTCCCCTCTCTCCAGTATGTCCTCTTGGGTGAGGTCTATCCTGTGGTACTGGTGTCCCCAGAAATTTCTCCTCCCTCTCACCAGAGAATAGCAGTGAAATCTGTCAGCGTCAAGGATGCTTCCGACAGCAATCACATTCCCTCCAGGATCCACCTCTTGGACCCCAACTCTTGTGACTTCCTCAAATCTGCTGGACATTGTGCCTGGACCAACTGAAGAAAAAGAAGCTAATATCAGTTTGGGAGAGGGGTATATTGGTTCAGATTTTTAAATCTACCTTTGGCATCCTAGGGTCCGAAAGTTCTAGAATGATCAGGACTTGAATTATTTAACTTCCCTGTTCCTAGAAGGCGAGGTGGTCACTACACACTAAGGAGGGTGACCATCACAAATGCCAGATTCTCCCCTGTCCTTTATAGAACGCTTCTGGAGGAAAGATGGAGCACTGATTACCCCTAATGGACAGGAGAGCGAGACCTATTTTCTGCATTTCCCACAGCCGAGTTGCTCCTTTGCTCAGAGAGGCCTGAGGGGTAGGAAGGCAGGCCCACCATCTTCCAGCCAGAGCCCCACCAGTGTTGATGAACAGAGGACCCAGGAAGGGATAAGGGGCATGGCTGCCAGACCTCACCCTGCCAACCCCAATGATTACTTCTTCCCTTGGCTCTCCCTTCTGGGCCTCCATATTCTGGAAGGCAGAGGGATGGGTGCTCCTACCAACCATTTCCCAATGAGACAGTGGTAAGTCAGCCTCAGAAAGAAATAAGAGAGAAAGGATGGAGTGTAAGAGTGGCGTGGGGGTGGGTGCCCTGGATAGCCCCCCATCCTTAGGCCCGATCTCCTCAGTTAACGGTCGGCCTCTGAAGGGTCCCCTTACTCTGGGTAAAATAAAATGAATCCCAAAACCGCATCTGGGGGATCTCCCCCACCCACTCTCCCCTTCACCCACTCCTGGTCTACAATTGGCCCCTGTTCCTCTCTAGCTCCCCTGCGGGACCCTCCATAGGCCCATTACCAGTGCAACCTGATACATACGGCTGGTCCTTCCCTGTTTCTACTCAGTGGCGGCTCTTTGTCCCCAGCACACTGGACCCTTCAGGTGCTCTTACCTCCAAATCCTCTTTTTTTTTTTTTTTCATGTATAAACAGGTTTTATTCCCATCACTATATGCACCCCTCAGAAAAATTACTAGAGACATCTGAACTGTAAGAAAGGATACTGTCAGATTACCACTGCTTGTCCTCACTCATCTGAAGATGTTTTCACCATGGTATCTAGAAATCCTTTTTTTAAGATGTATTTATTTATTTGAGAGAGAGACAGAGGGAGAGCGGGAGAGAGAATCTCAAGCAGACTCCCTGCTGAGTGCAGAGCCCAACGCAAGGAACAATCTCCCAACCCTGAGATCATGACCTGAGCCAAAATCAAGAGTCAGATGCTTAATCAACTGAGCCACCCAGGGACCCCTGCCAAATCCTTCTCTTTCTCTCCCCTTCTGCCCCTCTGCCACCTCTTCCCCTTGAGATCTATTTCCCTTTCTTCAGACTCCTCTGCCTTCCTCCTGGGGCCAGGACTCACCTCCCAAGCTTTCTGGGCTTCACCTCCCCATCCTCCCTCTAAGTCCCTTTCCTCTGGCCACTTTCCTCTAAGTCCCTTCTGGCTCGCCCAGGCACCTACTCACCCATCATGGCGGCCAGCTCTCAGCTCACTCCCAGCCTGGGAGTTCTTCTGGGGGCCCAGAAAGGCAGTGTCCGGGACCCACAGGCCCATCCCAGGGTTCCACTCACCTCAGCTGCTCACCAGGAATGACGACTGTGGAAATCCCCTGTAAGATCTCTGCACAGGGGCTGGCCCGGTGTGTCTCAGGAACCCCTAGGAAGGGAACAGAAAGAACTGGAAAGCTGGGGGGTAGGGCTGGGTGCCCCACCTCTCAGGCCTTCAGATAAGCCATGACCTGGCCAGAGGCAGGTCAAGCCAGAGGGAAGAAAGTCTTTCCCCCTCTTGGACTCAGGGAGCCGGAGGGAGAGATATCTATATATTCACCTGGTACGTACTCGAGGTGCATTTGGGCCAGAGGATGGTGCACAGGAGATGCCGCCGCCTGTCCTCTCGCCTACCTTCTTCTCCAGGAAGAAGCCTTGGGCCCCCACCCCTCAGTCCTCAGAGATAACCACCTGAGTGAGGCTGCCTGTCTTCTGGGCCCCCTCAAAGCAACACCTAAGGAGAGGATCGTGGCAGTGACAACAGGAATAGTACTAATGTAACCGCCCTGTACTAAGTACTTACACAGTGCCAGGTATTGTGCTAATCCTCACAACAGCCCTGACCAGGATTATCCTCCCACCACAGAGGAAGAAACTAAAGCTCAGAGAAGCAGGGCCTTGAGGCTGGGAAGGATTTGAGCACCAGCCCCTCACCCTGACTGCGCTCCTGCGAGTGCACGGAAGCTCTCAGGGCTCCGCCACCCTCACGAATGGGCCCAGGTGGCCGACTGGCTACCCCCAGCGCTGTGTAGGCCTCACTCGGTGGACTTGGGCAAAAACACTGCACTCTTCCCAACACCCACTCCAAGCACGCTGCCACTGGCAGTGCCAGGCAGCAGCCCCAACCGCCCGGGGCAGCTCTTCCCTTCTACCTGGGCCTTCACACCTGTCTCAGGACTAGCACAAGTCACTGCAGAGCATACAATGAAAGGTCCAGAACCTCAAAGACCAGAACTCCTTCACTAAAGGACTCCCTCCTTTCCTGGACCCGTGAGCCTTAACAAGACCTGGAGGCTTACATCTTCCCTACCCCAAGGATGCTTCCAGAAGAGGAAAGGAAGCACTGATTCCCCTGAAGATGGAAAGGCCAGGAGGAAATGCAGACCTCCCAGGGAAGAGAAGTGAGAACAGGGGAGGGCATCCTGAAAAAAGGACTGGGCACCCCTTGGGACTCCATCTTCGTTCACGAATCACTGACCCCCTTCTTGGCCAAGCACAAGCCATCCCTCTGCCAGCACGGCCCATCTCAGCCAGCCCCAGTAGACTAGAGGTGTAAGTTCAGACAGAGGAACGGCCAGGCCAGGTCACAGAGAACTCTGCCCTCTGGCCTGCTGTTCCCTCTGCCAGTTCCCTCCCAGCCCCTCAGGCTGGTGCTGTCAGGGGAGGGCACCAGGAAGAGGGGCAGTCCCAGAGCCTCGGCAGAGGGTCCCCTTCACTCCCACACTGCCCTCAGGGGGAGCCTCAGCCCAAATCCCTGCCCCTTCCCCCGGGGCCCTCCAGGAAGCAGAGGCCAGACTCAGGGGAAACAGGAACACATTGTCCTTTATTTGCATTTCTCAGAATACTGTACAAAGGGAGTAAAAATCCTATTCACACATTGCTTAGAAAGATTTTGAGGTGAAAGTTCCCTATGATACATGGGGTGGGGAGCAGGGGAACCAGGAGGCAGGAAACGGGACCAATGAGCTTCCCTCCTCCCTCAGAGGCCTGGGAGGGGGCGTGGGCACCCACTCCTTTTCAAAAGTAACACAGAGCCTGGCCAGATTGGAAAGGATGAAAGGCAGCTCCTCTCCAGCCCACACTCAGGCTCCTGCCCCACATCACCGGCCCCCAGGCTGAAGAGACAGCGCCCGTGGGTCACTCCGGACTCCTTCTGCTCCCGCCCCCAGGCTAAAGAGACAGCGCCCGTGGGTCACTCCGGACTCCTTCTGCTATTCTGCTATTCTGTGGCCCGCCCACCCCATTTAGGGGCGGCCCCAGAGCCCCACGAGGTGGAATCTGCAAAAGGGCCCGACCACTCACATGTCCCAGTTCCCCCATGCCCCTCACACCACTGCACAAGGCAGTGTCAAACTGTGCTGACCAGGACTCACAGGCCTATTCCACCCCTCCCCACCCCTCATGCTAACTCAGGAGCTCTAGACCCCCCACAGCCTCCCGGCCTATTATCACCACCAGGCCAAGGGGAAAGGAACTCTCTGAGCCTGCCCCCAACCTGACCACTTCCCAAAGACAAGACCAAGGTTAGGTCTGGCTTCTATCCCCATCCTCCTCCCTGACACTTCCTGTCTCTGCTGCTATGTGGCCCCTTCTTCCAAGTCTCAATTCACCATCCCCACCCCTGCCCCAACCACCCTCCCCACCTCCACCAGGGCCAAGATGAGAGCAGCCACGGCCCCCTCACCTCTGGGTCCAGGCCAGCCCCACCCAGCCCCCCCCACCTTCTCCTGACCCTCCCCACTTCAATCCAGTACCCAGGGTGGGTTGTAGAGGAGCTGCCAAAAGCACAAGACTCAATAGACAGTTCGCCACCCAGGAGGATGGGGCACCATCACGCGCTTGCTTTTACATGTACGAGCACGCACTGAGTGTCATCCTAAAGACTTAAGAATTAAAGTAAAACCATCGAGAAGCTGTACCGTCCCCCCTGCTCCCCTTGCAGGGGTTAAAGTGCTTTAGCAGTCTGAGGATGAACAAGTGAGCAGGGGTTTCTCTTGTCCCAACCTCACAGGTCTGCCTTCAGCCAGGAGCCCAGCCCATTCCATGACTGCCCCCACGAAGTCTCTATCCAAAAGGCAAAAAGAAAAGATCAAAAATATCAGAAAGGGTCAGAGACCTGGGGGGGGCCCACCCGAACCCCACTACAAGCTACTTCAAGTCGGCTACCAGGGGAAGTGAGGGGCGAACTAGGGCCCAGAGGCTCGACCCCCATCTCTAGCAGGATCCAGAGGCTCCGTCTGTCTTCAGCATCACAGCACAGGCTTCTACCCTCCCCCGCCAGCCAGGCAGGGGACGGGGCTGTGCCTTCAGTACTTATTGATTCCAAAAATCCGGACGCCATGGAGCTGGGGCAGCTTGGGGATGAGCACACTCATCAGGGACACGGTGTTGAGGATGAAATGGATCTGGTCATACTTGGTATAGAAGCTGGTGAGGAAGTACCTGGGTGGGAAGGTTGGGAAGAGGCATAAGACTCTGTTTGGAGGAGCCTGGGTGGGGAGGGGCAGATCCCTGATAGCTAAGGAGTTATGGGAAAGACCCCCAGAACAGAAGCAGGATGGCAAGATTGCCGCCGTTAGAGAGGTTGCTCCCAACCCAATCCCCTTGCGTGACCCCAGCTCTGCGGGCTGACATCACTGCAGCCAGGAAGGCCCATCTGGTGAAAGACAGGGCCAGGGAGGTGCAAGACCCGAGCCCAGCAGAGGACTCAGGGATACTCCAACTTCCCCTCCTCTGCTCACTCCCAAGCCAAAGCCAGATCTGGGGGCATGTTTAAGCCTGGCGGGGCCCAGGGTTCCCCAGGCGTTGGCCCGCCTGCTGGCGTCCTTCTCTACTCAAGGCACTCACAGCACGATGGGGGTGATGGTTAAGAACTTCCGAGACGCTGTGAACTGGACCCCATAGTCCATCTGCTCCCAGTGGGTTAGCAACCTCGCCTTGCCCTGGTCCGGAGTCTCGAAGGGTGTCCCCTTCACCGTGTGCAAGAAGATGTACATGCCCTGGGGGGAGGGGCCTTTGTTAGAGGACACAAACAGCAAAAGGCCCTCCAGCTCAGCTCCTCTACCCGAGTCAAAGAAGTGCGCTCTGGACTACGTGGAGCTGTCCTCTGCGGGGCAGAGGGCTGTGGGCTGGAGGTCAGGATGGAGCAGCTGGGAGCCTGGCAGGAGACAAAGGGGACCCACTGGGTGAGAGGGCAGGCCTGGCATGAGGATAAGGCATGGGGAGAACTTAGCTGCAGAAATGCCCGTCTGGCCCAGTGTGAGAGAGGCGGGGACGAGCTGATGGCCCCTGCTTGGTTGCCAGAGTACAAGCTAGCAAGCAGGGGCTGCGGGAGCGGAGGGGCCGGAGTGGAAGATGGCTGGAGATCTGGGCTTGGGAGAAGGGCATTTCTGTGCCAGGCTGGGCACCTCTGGAGCCCTTAGTTCAGTTCCCAGTGGCCCTCCCTCGTGGTCCACAAGCCACTCCATCCTGGGGATGTGCATAGATCCGCAGATTTTCGTCCTCAGAGTGCACACGGCTGGAACCCAGAAGTTGCGGGGAGACTGAGAGGACAGCTGGGTCTGGGGTCCGGGGACAGATGTGGTCAGCACGTCACCCTGACATCTGGCCCGCAGCTGAGGGGGCTCCTCCCCCTCCTCAGCCCCCAGAGCCTGGGCAGGCAGTAGGCAGGCCCTCACCATGTTGTGGATGAGGTTGGTGAGGGTCCAGACCACAGGGACGCTGACGAAGGGGATGCTGAGCAGCACGACATGCAGAAGCCCGATGGCCAGCACGTAGGACAGCCAGATGCCGCGGCTGTTCATCACCCGCGTGTTGGGGTTCACCTCACTGTGCGCCGTGCCCACGTTCATCCTGCCGCCCCTCTCCTGCCGCTGCTCTGCAAACAAGCAGCACAGGTGAGACAGGTCACACCGCTTTCCCTGCCCCCTCACACCGTCCACATCCTGCAGGGACGGAGGCTCTGCTCTCCCCAAGAACTCCAGGTGTTCTGCTGCTTTGACTCTCCAGTGAAGAGGCCCAAGAAGGGCCATGGGGACTTAACTCCGTTCATTTCCCACTGCTCGGCTGGGATAAGCACCAGGCCGCCCCACACGTCGGCAGATCTGGACGGCGCCCCTCCAGGCACTGGGACTGCCTGGGTGGATAGGTCATCAGGAGGCATCCAGCCCAGGGCAAAGAAACCACTGCTTATTCCCCAATCTCATCTTCCAGAGCATTCCCATGAGGGCCCTCTTCCCACAAGGTCTGGGGGAGAGGAGAAGAGGCCTGGCCCCTCAGAATCACGCAACATAAGCGCTCTGGATAGTCTTGCTGAGGGCCTGATATGGGGCATCTCCAACCTCTGAGCTCCCCGCAGCGTGAGAATGATCAAAAGGGGGTGGAGCCCGAGAGAACAGGCAGAAGCAGGTTCAATTTATAGGGATCATTGCTTCTATCCTCTCCCCTAATTCTCCCATCCTGGGGTTCTCCCAAACCTGACCCAGGAGAACTGACAGAGTGGAAAGAGGGAGAGAAGAAAAGTGAAGACAACAGACTAGGGACAACCTCTGCCCAGACTTGGAGGCCTCTTTCTTGGTGACACAAAACAACCCATGTAAGATGTTTTATCCATTTGGCAGCCACTCAGGCTAACCCTTGTGATGCCACCCGCTCTGCTGCCAAACCACCAGGGCCCTTTTCCCACCATAGGAGGGGTGAGGATGGAGAACGTGGCCAACATCTACAGCTCTCAAGTCCCTGAAACCCATATCAACACTCCCCTCCCTAGGACACAAACACTACACCTGCCGCCTGCCTCCTGCCCCCCTTCCTCCCTGCCCAGCCCAGCCTCACCTCAGCCTCTTTTCCCAGCATCTGCCTTCCCTTGCCCAGCTCCAGTGGCAGAAGCCCTGCAGCACAAGGAACCAGGAGGGCTGCTCGTGATGCTCCAGAAACAATACAACCCAGTTGCATTCCTGGATGCACATAAGGAGGGGAACGAGCAGCCCCTTGTCTAGAGCTCGGCTGTCCCCAGATCCCCAAGGGCCCAGGAACCAGCAGGAGGTGGGAAAAGACTCACCTCCCTAGGTGAGGGAGCATCCTGCCTGATAAAGACCTTAGGTCATCACCATGGTAACAACCCCACCTTTCCTGGGGGTGCAGAAAGGGGTCCTGGAAGAGGGTATCCAGAAAGTACCCAGAAGGCCATATCCCTCACCCTGCTGCAACAACCCCCCTCAGATTCAGCTGCTATCTATCTCTGGCTAGGATCACAGCCAAGCCTGTGTGGGAGCCAGGATTCTCAAGGATCAGTTCCGGAATAATGAGAACAAGTTTCCTCTTCTCAGAGAGCTCCAAGCTAAGAGACCTCAGGGGAAGCAGGACCCACAACACACCTTCCCGACATGCAAACATGCGTGAGATGGCCCAGGGTGCATCCTAGAAGTAATGCTCCCAGGGTCCATCGGCTCAGCCCATTAGGCTGGATAATTGGGCCTAAGAGAAACCCAAGGAACTAGAAAACCTGGACTAGCTTGGTTGTTTACCTTCACAGAGCCTTGGAGCTTTAGTTGCCCTAATACGGCTCCTGGGACGCTTACTATGCAAAAGCCTGGGGCAGTGGGGAGCTGGCTAATAAATAAGGCCTCTGAAACACTTTGACTAAGGAGAAACATAGAGCTCCCAAAGTCTGATCAGAAACTGCTGTCCCTCTCCGGTAGCTGTCCCTCATATTTTGTGCAGCAGTACCAATGGCTTTGTTGAATCCCAGATCACCCCACACTTTCTTGCTGAACATTCAGTGAAGATCAAAGAGTCTAGGAGGGGCCTAGACTTAGGATCTAACTGGTACCCTCAGAAGTGTATTCCTGAAGACCGAACAGCAGCTGCCCCGGCAGCAGAAATCCCAGAAGACCGCCCACAAAAGACAGAAGAAATCAAGAATCTAAGGAAACGACTGGCAGCCAGAAAGCACTCCTAAGAGGTTTGTGTGACTAAGTGTACATACCACTTCCATTCATAAAAAACAAACAAACAAACAAACAATTGCCCCTCACCCAGAGGGAAGAAACAGGGAGAAGAACCTGACAGAGGCAGAGTAAGTCTACAGCAGCTGAGGCCGAAAAGTTCTGTTGCCCTCGCTGGCAGGTGGCTGCCGTGGCAGTGCCTGATGTGGTTTCATAACCTGTCTCGAACCAAAGCCTGCAGCAACTCTGTTCTGTTAACTACTTTCTCGCTGGTAGCTCTTTTCTACTCCTTCCCCCCACCCCGCCCCCGCCCGGCTCCGCACACAAATATCCTGGCCCAGCCTGTCAGTCTGGCACCTAAGCCCGGGCCACATTGCTCCCCAGGACAGCTGCCAGGTGAGCGCTTCCTATTCTTTCCCCCAAGTAAAGGCAGTCCTTTAAGCAGCAAGCCTTTCGCCTTCTAGATGAAGAGCACAAAACATCCAAGTCCAACGGGGAGACCCTGGCAGCACTCCACAATGCCATTCTCAGTCTGCCCACCGCCCAACCCGCAGGGCCACAGTCGCACACCTCTCAGCTCTGGTCCAGCCTCCCAGAATGGCGAGGGCCCTGGGAATGGAAAGACGGCGAGTACCGGGGCAAACCCCCACTAGCTAGGAAGGGGGTGAAACGAGGAGGTGGTCTATGCTATTGTTGGGATTTCGGAGCGGTACCTCAAGCCAAAGAGAGGCCTCCCGCTATGCTCCCCTGCCTGGGACCTCGCACTCGGGGCCCGGCCCAGCCCGGCCCGGCCCGGCCCGTAGCCCCACCCCCACCTCCACGCGTTCACCCAGCCCCGGAGGCAGCCAAACCTTTATCCCCGAAGCCCTGCCTCTCCCCGCCCCCTCCCGCAGCCCAAGCACTCCTCCCGATACCCCAGACTCGGTCTTCCACACCCACTCTCCCTTGTGGACATCCCTTCGGCTGATGCAGCCCCTCGGCTGATGCACCCCCTCCCACCTCCGCTCACCCTGCCCGGGTCCCCTCTAGCCCGGGCGCTTCCCCAGCAGCCCCCACCTTCTTTACCGCCCCGCCTCTAGCCCCAAGAGGAGGTTCCCAGTTCGGCCACCCCGAAGCCGCTCGCCCGGACTCACCGTACAGGGCCGGGCGTCTAGGGCCCAGGAGGGGTGCCCGGGGCCGGGGCCGGGGCCGGTGCTGCTCCAGCAGCTGTAACAACCCGCGGCAGCAGCCACCCCGCTGGCAGCTTCGGCCGAATCAGCGCCCCGCGCCGGCCCCGCAACGTCACCGCCCAGAGCCGGCCCGCCGGGTGCCTCCTGGGAGTTGTAGTTTCTCCCTCTGCCCGCTTACGGGTCCGCCCGGTGCCTCCTGGGAGTTGTAGTCTCCCCTTACTTCGCTGCAGTTTCGGCCTTGCTGGGGCGACAGGGCTAGACGTTTCAGTAGCACGCGAAACTAGTATCAGATGGTATTCCTTTGGCGGGTAGCAATTCCTGCTTTTACATTTAAGCGCGGTTTACTCTTGCCTGGTTTTGAGATCAGGAAATTCAGAGTTTTAAGTAACTTGGTATAGATTCTTGCTGGGTCCCAGAGATTCTGACCTCATGTCAGATTTTTTTCACTACGCCTCGCTGGCTTTGCCCTGGCCATGTATTGGCCTCACGAGAAACAGACTAGCCGGGTTCATTGCCCTTCCAGACCCTCATGGAAGCTGGCTTCTCATGACATTAGTTAGGAGCAGAGCTTGGAGGGCCAAGAATGCAGCCTATGGACAGCATTTGTCCCAAGCCTGAACGCCTTTCAGTTAACTTGAGCCAACCCCCCCGCCCACATCCTTGGCCTCCCCCACATTAGGCATCAGAAGAAGCCACATGTCTTGTGAAGACTCCATGATAAATAGGAGCCCGAGTTCTAGTCTCTGGTCAGCTTGTGTGGCTTTGGGTGGAAGGCTCCATCTCTCTGGGCCACAGTTTTCTTGGCCACACGCCGCAAAGGCACGGATTTTATTGCCAGGCTAGCCTAACATAGCCTAACATAAGCTCTCTTTCACCAGCAGCATGACCCCTGCAAATAATTTATCTTGACCTCCAGTGCTACCGCTGTGAAACCCCACCTCCAAGGTTACCTACATTCAAAAGAATGTAAGTAAAGCACCTGTTGCATTGTAGGAAGCTATACCGTAGGAGGTGGAACTAAATGGCCTTGAGGTCTCCTGGGTCAGTCCCACTCTCCATGTCACCAAAAAGGCCTTGTTTGAGTCATTTACACTGCCTCCACCCGCTTCTAAGTCCACTCTGAACGGCAGGGCTCGAAGAGAAGGGTCAGATGACGTCATGACATGCCAACTGGCAGGGCTCGAAGAGAAGGGTCAGATGACGTCATGACATGCCAACTGACTGGCCGTAAACACACCCTGAATGAATGAGAGGGGCCAGAAGGGAGAATGCTGGCCCAGGAAAACTGTGGAGCACTTCCCTGAGACTTCACCTGCCCTTCTCCAGGCGACAGCCAGGAAACAGTCATCACAAACCTGAAGTGGGCTCCCAGAGGCACCTAGTAGGAAGCAAGTGGAAACCTGAACCACTCAGAGCAGGAGAACAGGAAGCTTCTCAAATATTTCCAGGGCCAGTGGCTGAAGAGCGCTCATCCCAAGACTTACATAACCACCCCAGAGTCTGAAAAACTTCTACCTTATATGAAGGTTTCTCCTGCTTCATGGGAGCCCCTTTTTGTAGTCAGCCTTCTAAAGCCATAAGCAAACAACTGAGTATTGGTCTTTCTACAGAAACCTCCCAGCATTGAGGCAAAAAAGATCTTATTTTTTCCTAATTGAGCCTGCTTAATTCCTTTGACTCTTCTCTGGAATTCTTCTATCAGCCCTCAAGTTGATCGAACTCTCTGGATCTTTGCCTCTGGATCCACGTCTCGAATAAGGGCCTGACTAATGCATAGTCTAACGGAAAGATTACCCGACATGCCATGCCCTATTAATAACTCCTGTTATCGAGTTGTTGTTTTTTTTCCACAATGGGAATGAACAGAGTTCTGACTCACTCTAGGTCTGTGGTAAACTGTAGATCACTTTCAGCTTAATTTAGCCTGAGTCCCTGTCATCATCTTACTCCTTCTCTAGCTCTCTGCCCTCATAATTACCCTGTCTTTACCAAACATCCTTCAGCCATGAATAGGCCTAAGTACTGTTCAGAATTAGTGACAGCACTCTTATGTGGTGCTGGGGAATGCACAACCCTGTGGACAAACAATTGGTGATATGTGCCAAGAGGCTGAGAAATCACTCCGGCTTTAGAGCCATGACCACATTTCTCGTAGCATACACCCTATGTACTCTGTAAGAAAATGTTCATTCCTGCTTTGTTGTTTTTTGTAATAGTGGAAAACAGAAAGCAACCTAAATGCCTAAGAAAAATATTATGGAGGGGCACCTGGGTGGCTCAGTCGGTTAAACCTCTGCCTTTGGCTCAGGTCATGATCCCAGGGTCCTGGGATCAAGCCCTGCATCTGGCTCCTTGTTCAGTGGGGAGCCTGCTTCTCCTTTTCCCTCTGCTGCTCCCCCTGCTTGTGCTGTCTCTCTCCCTTTCTCTGTCAAATAAATAAATCAATAAAATCTTTTCTTAAAAAAGAAAAATATGATAGTATATCCATTGGATGACAGCATGGTTATGGCACAGCAGTTTGGGAAAATGTTTGCTAGGTTATATGAAAAGATTAGGGGGAAAAAAATAGCATGAGTATTCCCTGGGGATACAGTCAGCAAAATCTAGGAAAAGGGAAACTAGAACAAACATCCAGTTCCTTAACAAGAAGGGAAAAAGGAGAGGGAAAGACTTACAGATTAAAACAAATTAAGCAACGTATCTACCAAAGGCCATATTTGGATCCTGATTCAAGCACACTAAATTAAAAAAAAAAAAAAGTATTACGTTATTGGGGAAATCTGAATGCTGACTATTCAAATTGATGATATTAAGGAATAAAAATTTTTAAGGCATGATATGGTCTTGTGGTGATTTTTTTTAATAAAAAGTCTTCCTTTTCTTTTGGAGATATATATTATAATACATGTGATGGACATGATGTGCTGACTGGATTTGCTTCAAAATAACCTGGGCTGAGGGACTTCAGGGAATAAAGTGGGCCGTGAGGTGGTAATTACTGGCACTGAGAGATGGGGACATGAGATTCCTTACGTTATTTTTTCTACCTTTTTATGTTTGAAACTCTCCGTAATAAAAGCTTTTATAAGCCTGCATATGCAGTGACAGTGATGATAAGAAAAATCCTGGCACCAGCTGCCCTCAGCCGCTGTGTGACCTTAGGTAAGTCACTGAACCTCCCTGTGTTTGAATTACCACCTTTCTTTTCTTTTTTTTTTAGTTACTACGTTTCTAAGTGGAGATGGGGACGATCATGATCACACCCACCTCATTAAAGATTAAATGTGAAGCACTTAGAGCAATTCCTAGCACCTAGTAAGTCCTCTGTGTTACCTGTTACTCAGCCAGTCTACCTCTGAATGGTGTTTTTGAGCATCTATTTCACCAGGCTGTGGAAATTCAACAAAATAAAAATAGATCTTGTGTTAGGATGGAGGGGTTGGGGGCGAACTTCATGCTTAGTTTCAAACTTTGTGTAATGTGAGATTATGCGTTTTCAGTTTTTTATGAACTGTGTTTTGAATACAGAGGGAGCCGCTCTCACAGGCTCTCCTGCCCTCTGGGAGCTCCTTAGTCAGCTGAGATAGACACATTCCCCAGCCTTGGCGTTTCCATCTGGCAGGGTGGCGAGGCCTCTGTTTGCCGCAGATACAAACCGTGTGGGCAGAGATAGCAAACATGGGCGGGGTCATAAACTGGGAAACACATTCCCGAGATGATGGCAGTGGTGGGAAGCGAGGAGGTGGGGCGTCCAGAAACGGAGCCCCTTTCCCTGACCATGGGTGGGGGGCGGTGGGGGGGGGGGGAGCAGGGTCCCTACTCCCCTCCAATTCATTCTTTTACCCCCCTGCTGCCCCTACCTCACCTCCCTCCTTCCTGAAGGAAGGGCGCACCCAGGCCAAGTGCAAAGAAGAAAAGAGTTGTTGACTTCGTTGGCAGTGGGGTTTGGGTTTGGGTGTCAGGCACCCCCAGGCCTGCGGTGGCAGCGGTGGGAAGGGGGCGGTGACGTTGAGCAGACAAAGAGGCGCTGAGTGAGGGCTACTGAGCTGGTAAGAAACAGAAGGCACTGCCAGGGGGCCCTCGCTCTCCGCCTCTCACCCGGCACTGTGGCTGGCTATTTGGGGCTGCAGAGGGAAGGGGCTGAGCCGGCCAGGGGCCCAGTGCCAAGGCCTGGGAACCAGAACCTCCTTCTGGGAACCAAGAGCAGCGCTGTTCTGTAGCCACCCCTCAATCTGCATATTATTTGACAGAGACTGTTGGCATTTTCTCCCGTGGGAAAAAAGCAGGCTAGAAAACTTCAAATATTACAGATCAAAAGGGCACCAACTATGAAAACGGTGGCTTTAAGAAAAACTCCTCTGGTGCCCGTTCAATGGCATTACTACCCCTAGCAGGTCCCACCTCTCTAGAAATCCTGAGGGTCCCACTGCCCCAGATCACCTTCCTCCCCGACCTAATGCCCCCTCCTCCACTGCTAATAACAGCCGCTAACTCACGCAGTGTCTGCTGTGTTCCAGGTACTGGAGTAAGGGCTTCACATGTATAAGCTCTTTTAATCTTTAAAACGGCCCTGTGCGGTAGGTATTTTTATTATCCTGACTTTAAAATGGGAAAATTGCAGCACAGAGAGTTTAAATATTCTGCCCAAGGTCACACAGCTAAAGTAGTGGCATTTCTCTCCAGATCCTTTCCAGGCCACACCCCCTGTCCAGTGTGGACCTCATGTTCCCATAGGTGCCTTGTAAAGACTTCTGTCTGCACCGAGGGTACTAAATTTATCTGTTACACACCCTCTTCCCCTGCTAGGCTGCTTGCTCTGTGTCTCACTCATGCATTTCCTCCGCACAGTGGATTCCCAGTGAATGTTAGCGGAAGGATAGAACTGACCCTAGTTCCCACATCCTACATCCCAGATACACCCTCTCTGAGCTCCTAACCATTCTCAGAACACACCTTGCTCTTTCTGGCCCTTAGCTTAGTCTACAGTGCTTTTTCCCCCTAGCCTTTTCCATTTGGTTGACTCCTATTCATCCCGCAAGCCCATCCCCCACCTGTGACCTGCTCTGTGAAGCCTTCCCCAACCGCCAGGCAGTCTACTGCTCGGACCTCCAGGTTCCTCTGCCCTCTGCAAACACCACAGCTAGAGCCCACACTTCAGCTATCAGGTGCACAAGTCTGGCTTCCTCTATTGTCTGGGGGACATTTTACCTCTCTCTGCATCCCCAATGTCTAAGAGGCCCAGGAGGTGTGTTTTGAACAAATGAGAGATGGATGGGTATATGCCCCCTTTGCCATTTCCCACGAGGAACTTTCCAGCAAAGGCGTTTGTTGCCCACCGCCCCCTTCCCACCGCCTAAACTGCCCAGTAAACTGGCATTAGATGAGTCCCTGGTTGACATAATGGGTAAAGTAGCTAACCCTCCTCCTTTCCTTTCAATTATCCCTCTCTATGTGGGTGCTTCCCACATCAGGGAGGTGGGGACCTGGAGGCCTACTTTCTCTCCTTCAGCGTCACATCTTGGAGGCATGGAGTTACTGCCCTTGGAGGGAGGAGCTGGGACTTGGCCCAGCCAGGGTGGGCGTCTCTCCTAAGTCCTGCACTTGGGATCCAGGCCCTGCCATGCCTCAACCTCTTCCCTGCCCCACCATCACAGACACACTGAACATCAGGCTGGAAGAGATTTCAGAGAACATGAGGTCCAGAGAATCAAAGGTCCAAGGGGATTGGAGAGGGAAGCACCCAATGGCAAAAGTGGTCCTGGGCCCAGCCCAAGGATTTTCCCATGCACCCCGTAAGCCATGGCAAGGAATGGAACACTCCAGTCATAGCTCCTTTGGTTCTGCACCATAGCTTCTGCTCAGGTCTTGACCACGTCCCACCTGGACTGTCCCAGGAACTGGTTTTTTTTCTACCAATGTACCCTCCATACAACCAGAAAGTGATTGAAACAGCAAAGCTCATCTTAAAACCCTTTACCTACTAACTGCTAAATCAAGTACCAATTTGACAATCCACAAGGATCTGGTCTCCTTCCACTTCAACCAGAGCCTTTCTCCACCCCTCCATTCTTCAGTCTTGGAGAACCAAACCCTCTCATGCTCCCCTCCTCTTGCTCATACTCTGCTCCTCCACCTGATGCACTCAGCCTTGAAGACCCAGCACAGGTGTCGCCCCTTAGGAGAGCTTTCCTGATATCCTGGGGAAGTGAGTCTATCAGGTAAGAATGCTCCCAGCTGAAAGCAACAGAAAACCCAAGCAAAGGAGTGATCCTGAGAAGAGATTTCTGCCAGGAGCGTCACCCAAGGAGCTTCTAAAAGTCCCCACCCACTGGACACAGGCCAGGCCAAGGTTAATCAGAATCTCTGTGGTGGGCGTGGGCGCCAATAGTTTTCAAAACTTCCCCTCTTCTAACGTGAAGCCAAGTTGAAAATCACTGAAGCAGGGGTTTATTTTTCTCGCAGAAGGAAAGAAGCAGAGGGTTGCTCGTGTTGGTTGAGTGGCTCAGTGATATTCAGGCCAATTTCTCAGTGATACTCTTGACCTTTCCCTCCTGCTGTGTTGCCTCATGGTCACAGGATAGCTATGGTTGACCCTCCATGTTCAAAGCAGGGAAAAAGCAGCAGGGAGAAGGGGAGGGCTTGGTCCATCCTCGTTTGTAAACAAACCAAAGACGGTCCCAGAAACCCCTTCAGCAGACTTCCACCTTAGATGTCCTTGAACTGGGCCACCCCTGGCCACAAAGGAGGCTGGGAAAATGGGCAACAGGATTCCCGATAGAAGGGGAGGACTGATTGGCTCTGTCAGGAGGGATCGAGTACATTGTACCTCCCAAATCGGCGGGTGGTATAAAGGAAGGAAAGCAGGAACAGATATTGAAGGGGGCAGAATATGCCACCCCAAAATATGCCACTTTGGCGTTAAGATTATTTTGAGCTCGGTTCACATAAAAAAACAACAGATACAGGAAGGGTATTCTAGTCTTCCCCACCCCGCCCTTTCCCTTCCCCTGAAAACAGGAGACAAAACTCCCATGTGAAAAATGTCCTCTCAGTACCAGGAGAAAAGGAACATTCGATGGGGAGTCAAAGCTGAGAGACTTCTGTACCAACAGACTTTGTTAAAAATAATTTTTATCCTTCTTGAGCCTCTCCGTATATTGCCTCTCTTTATTCAACCTGGCATAAAAGTATTCGCAACTTGCCCCTTTTGGGGGGTCTTCATTTCCTTACAGGGCTCCTGGGCTGCAAGAAGCTTACATAAATATGTGTGTGCTCTTCTCCCCTCGATCTGTGTTACGAGTTCAGTTCTCAGGCCCCACTGAAAGGCCCTAAGGGGGACGAGAGAAAATGGCAACACGGAGTTGACAGCCAGCAGATCCTGCTCTCTCTGGGTCTGAAAGCTCCTTGGACACACAGCAGACATCACAGGAACGCCTGTGGAAACACGTATCAACATGTCCGCATCTTCCTTCCAGACTGGTTGTTCCCAGCTGAACAGGAGAACCACCTCGGGAGCTTTTGAAAAATACCGGTGCTTAGATCCACCCACCCACCCCCACCCCCCAGCCACAGAGAGTTGAATTTAATGGATCCAGGTGAAAAACAGGGTCTGTGTCCCCTTCAATGAGCACAGTTCTTGGAACGCGAGGCCCACAGGAAATCCTCGCTGAACGGAGGAGGGAATGACAGAGAAGAAATGCTGCCCCAACCTCGTCGACCCCCAGCCTGCACTGAGCACCTCCCCCGTGGCTCCCCCTTCCTCTCCATTCCTTCTCTGCTGAGCACGGCCCTTGGCCACCCTCTATTAGCCACATGTATGCTCCAGGGGGACTCTCCTGTCTACGCACACTGCCTGCTTCTCCCGCCGCCATGCTGGGCACCCCAGGCCCGCTCGCTCTCTGTAGCTGCCCTCCTCTGAGAAGGACATCACTCTGTCAACAGCCAGGCTCACTTCTTGTGTCTTATTTAGCTAAACTCCTGCCTAGCGTGAGAGAAGAACAGCGTGAGGGGTAAGCTTCCAAATATTTGCTCTTCCACGTTCAGCCACAATCCCAAAATGGACGCCCTAGTTTTCAGTGGCAGCGGGCCTAGCGAGCAACTTAACAAGGAACCCACAGACAAAATTTTGCTGCTTCTGCCCATGCATAGAACATGCATCTTATCTGATTTCTTGGACAAGTGTTGAGTCTGAGAAATGCCTCTGCTGATGTCACAGCATGAGTCAGTGGTGACTGTCTCCAGAGATGATATCATCCGATAGCAGATTCGGGCCCCATGGCACTTCTGAAACTGCTTGATCAAAGGTCACCTCCAGGGCCAGCTTCATGGGTGCGCGGCCTTTACAGTCCCACAGAGCCCCGGGCCCTGTGTTGAGGAGGGTCCTATGCTTGGTTTAACAATCTGCTTTTGCCATCTCGAAATTCTGAACAGTTTTTGAACAAGGGGCCCTATGTTTTCATCTTGCACTGGGCCTTCAAATTATGTGTCAGCTTCTGGTCACTCACCTTTGTCTCTTACAAAATCCAGGGAGGTTTTCCTTCTTAGAAGGGTCTCCACAGCATATGACCTCAGCCTCAGCATATGACCACAGCATATGACCACAGCATATGACCACGCCTGGGTGGTTCAATGAATTGGGCATCTGCCTTTGGCTCAGGTGGTGATCCCGAGGTCCTGGGATCAAGTCCTGCAACAGGCTCCTTGCTCAGTGAGAGTCTGCCTCTCTCTCTGCCCCTCCCCCTACTCACACTCATGTGTGTGCTCGCTTGCTCGCTCTCTCTCTCTGATAAATAAATAAATAAAATATTTTTAAAAAAAGAAAAGAAAGGAGGGGACACCCCACTCCCCCATTCTTTTTCCCTCCTTTAGGAGAGGGCACTGAAACAGGGTTGCTTGGGCTGCAAATGATGGTTGAGATCAAGAGGCCCAGGGGAAGGAGCCCTCCCCAGCTCCCAGACGTGAGCGAGACTTAAAAGGACCAGCTTGGGAGCCCAGGGCTCCAGCAAACAAAGACGACCAGAGTCAGCTCCAGCTCAAAACAGAAAATCAGCAGGAAAACTTGAGGGGACCATATCAGACTTCAGACACCTGGAAGAAGCCCTTCCAAGCCCTGGAGGGGCCAGCCACCGGCTGTGCAGATAAATGAAAACTGAGCCACAGCGCCCTCTACTAGGCCAGAGCGTTGGGAGGAGCCTGGAGATGAGGTCCTCCAGAGAAAGACAAGTTTTCCGAGGAAAAGGCTGAGGAAGTTCATCTACCACGGAAGAAGGTGGCCCAGGGCACAGTAGAAGGACAGAAGAGAAGAGTGGGGGCGGGACGGAATTGGGGGAGACGGCTGCTGGAGGCAGTGGATGTGAGATGGGGCCCACTCCAATTCTGTCCCCTCACCCCTACCCCAGGTCTGCCAAGCCGGGATCTGCTAGACCAGACTCTTTGTAAGCAGCAGAGGTTCTAGAAGGCAGAGTCTCAGCCCTGGCTCAGAGTAGAGGGACAGAAGATGATGATGTCAAGGCCTTGGGAGGGGAGCCCGAAACAGAGAAAGGAATTGGGCCTGGCCTCCCCATGGCACTGTTCATCAGGGTCCAAGATCTGCCCTGTCTTGGCATCTCCTGGCCAGGCCATGGCTCAGGTATCTGACACCTGGGGCCCGGAGTCACATGCCAGGAAACCGAACACTCTTGGGCCCCAGCCCCCGATTTCCAGCAGCTACAAGAACACAGGGTTTCTGGAGGAGGAAGCAGGTCTGCGGAGTCGGGCAGCAGGGAGACAGACTACTTCCGGGGAGAGGATACTCAGGAGAAGACTCTCCCACCAGCAGGGGTGAGAGGTTAAGAGGAGGAGGAAGCAGGTGGGGTGGGGGGGTGGAGAAGAGTGGGGTGGAGAGGACAAAGCTAGGGCAGGCGGAGGGGTGGGTGCTCCAGAAAAAGGAGAAGATGGGCAGAGAAAGCAGGTCTTAGGCACCTAGCCTAGCTGAACACCCTGAAGTCCCACCGCTGGTGTGTCTTCCTTGTCCCCTTCATATGAGTGCCGTCCTGGCCCTCTGGTGCCTACAGGGACCACCCAGCTGGGATGGCAGAGAAAGACTTTATTCCAACAAGAGAAACTAGTACATGGGTAGAAGCAGAGACATAGAAGCCCCCAGACCCAAAGTGACCAACAGGGTCTTGGACCAAGAGACTTAGAGATTAACCTTCCAGAAACAGAGATGCTAGGAGAATCTCGGGCCCAGGGGGCCTCTTATCCAAAGGGCCTGAAAAAGGAGACTTAAACCCCAAAGGAGAAGCAAAAGTAATCGAGACCTGAGTGAACCCCCAAAGGGAGGCCCCAGCCCACGGAGCCCCCATGGGAGACCTCCAGAAGAGAGAGCGGACAGTGGGGAATGGAATTCTCTTGACTCATTCTTCCTTTATGGGGCTTCTCTTCCGCAGCTCCTCCTACTCCACTCCAGGACTATGCCAATCTTTAGCCATGCTCCTGCCAGCTGGTCACCTGCTGTCTCTCCTGCTGGTGATAGGCCCAGGTGGCATGGAGTCCAGTCCCCAGGCACCTCCGCAGGGCTGTTATGCCGCCGAAGAAGCCGGTGAGCGGACGTTCCGTTGCAGCCAGGCAGGCCTGAGCGCGGTGCCCGCCGGCATCCCCAACGACACGCGCAAGCTCTACCTGGATGCCAACCGGCTGGCCTCGGTGCCAGCTGGAGCCTTCCAGCACCTGCCTGTCCTGGAGGAGCTAGATCTGTCCCATAATGTCCTTGCCCACCTCTCGGGGGCCGCGTTCCGGGGCCTGGCGGGCACACTGCGCCACCTTGACCTCTCTGCCAACCGGCTGGCCTCAGTGCCCGTAGAGGCCTTCGTGGGCCTGCAGATCCAAGTGAATCTGTCCGCCAACCCCTGGCACTGTGACTGTGCCCTCCAGGAGGTGCTCAGGCAGGTGAGGCTGGCCCCGGGCACTGGAACAGGCATCGTGTGTGGCCCCGGAGCCCGCCCGGACCTCGTGGGGCAGGAGTTCCTGCCGCTGGCGGGGCAGGAAGAGCTGTGTGGGCCGGGGCGGGGCGGGGCCCAGCGGAGCACGGACGTGGCCCTGCTGGTCACCATGGGGGGCTGGTTGGCGCTGGTTGGGGCTTATCTGGCCCACTACCTGTGGCAGAACCGGGAGGAGACCCGACGTCCCCTCAAGCAGGCCCCGGGGCCGCCTGTGCGCTCAGAGGACTCCTCCACGCTCAGCACGATGGTCTGAGGACCAGGGCCACCCCTTCAGCCTCTTCTCACGACCTGGCCTACCCTCCACCCCCTCTGCCCTCTCTTTTCCTCTGACCCTCTCTGCCTCCTCCAGAGTCCCACCCCATCCCCCAAATCCCACCCCCCTTCCTCTTCCCTCTCCCCTAAAAACCCAATCTCTCACTCTCTCAACCCACACCCTCTGTGGTGCCTAGAGTCTTTGGTGCCTACCCTGTGTCTGAATTGTGCTAGATTCGGAGACCCAAAGCTCCCAAGTCTTCATTGCGGGGGGGTGGGGGGCAGCAGAACAGAGAATGACAGCCAGGGGCAGGCAGCTGTAGGAACACCGAGGAGGAAGTGATCGCCAAGCTTCACTGTGTGGATGTTTGAACTGACTCTTCAAGAATGAGAAGGGCTTTGGGCAGAAGACAGAGGACGCCGGGTCCCAGGTGGTGGACAAAGGCGAAACGGGTGCAAACAACTTGGAAAGCATGGGCGGCAATCAGACAACTCTGGGGTGGGGGGGGGGCTGGAGTAGAGGGTGCAGAGAGACGCAAGGAGACGCCGGGCCCTGTGGGCTCCTGCTCAGCTCTCTCCACCTCTCCTGAGAAGCTCCCCTTTCACTTTCTGCCTCTCTCTCAGCCCCAGGCTCGTCTCCCTCTGTGCTCTCTTGGGGACCCTCCTGGCTTAGGGGGCCCTGCTTCCTTTTCCAGAGATGCTCCATCTCACTGCTCCCTCCTTTATACACTGGTATACAGTATACACTTTATACTCTTCTATCTCTGAGCTAAAGATGGGTCACTGGGAACTAGAGGGGGATGGGGACTAGGAGGTCTCCCACCCCAAAAATATCCCTGGACAACTCAATAAAGTCACTTTTATGAAGGCCCCGATCTCTTCTTTATATTGTCCATCTCATTGAATGCGTGTGGCCCGACAATGCGGAGTGGGAGGGTGTTGAGCGCTTTACCTGGTGGTGGACACTCCCACTGGGCTGGATGCCATCTCCTCTCTCCCCTCCTACCTCCGAGCCCCTGACACCAGAGTCTATCTGCTGGGGATGCCAGCGCCTATGAATTAATGATGATGGAACCAGAATGGAGGATGGGAGGAGGCTGAAGGGGGGACGAAGAGGGAGGGGGAAGAGGGCAATGTCCAGGCATCAGTCATCAGCTGGCAGCCTCCAACCTGTTAGACGGGGCATAGGAAGCAAAGGGAGAGAGAGCTATTCCCCTCTTCGCAATCTGTCTTTTCTCTCAGTGGGAGTCTGAGCAGGGGGTCCAGAGAAACTAGATGTGCTCAAAGTTAATGAAAGAATTCCTGGGGTGGCAGAGACCAAGTTGGCTAAAGGGGGGGGGGACCCTAGGAGATATCCCTATCACCAAATGGGCTTCTCAAGGGACCAAAGAGGTCAACACACCCCATCCCTTGCCTCCATGGAGGATTATCTTCCCATGGGGAAGCTCATGGACACCCCAATAGAGGCTGAAGATAAAAATCACTGAACCAGGGTTCCACCCAGTTTGGGGCAGAGCCTAGAGTCGATGGGGCGGCCACTCAAGGAGAAGCACAGAGGAACCCATCACCTCCCCATTCCTCTGACCCACCCTGACTTCCCTGTCTCCTCTCCAACAACCCCACCCCTCCTCTTGCCATCTGCAAGGCTCCCTCCACCCCTCCAAGGCTGAGCTCCCTCGTATCATCCAGAGAGCTTCAACCTGACTCATCTCAGAAACACCTGGGACCCCCCACCCCATCCTCTTTTCTCAGGAGACATGGGCCTCCCCAGTTCCAGGGATGCACTGCAGTGGGGAAAGAACAAGGGTGTGGGAAGTTTCAGGCTGCAGTTCAACCTGCACCCCAGCCACACCCTGGCCTGGGCCTTGGAATCTTGGCCCCAACCCCATCAAACCCTCCATCAGTTTCTCCCCTGCCACTGTCTGTCTCTCTCTGCTCACTTACCCATTCCTGAAATCAGGCTGGGTCACGTCTCACTGGATGCTGGGAAACAGACCATGTAGACCCTCGGGAGTGAGAGGCTGGGGGACAGATGAAGCCCTGAGACTTTATCATCTATGCCCATCTCTGGAGCCTCATTTGACTTTCTGTCATCCTAAGAGCAGAAACAGCATCTGTAAGATCTGCAGAGAATTGGTTCCCTCAGCTGGACACCTAACACCAATTCCCTGAGCTAAACTCAGGATAGGAATGGATCCAGGGAGGAAAGTTTGCCTGGAACCCAGGTCGGGAGGGGTCCTCGATCCCTGGATAGCAAAAGCGATCTACTAGTTCTCCCCATGGCCCGCACTGGCTCAAATTCCTTTCCCTCTTGGGACCTAGGGGCAGGAGAGGGAGGACAAGAGAGGCAAAGAGGGAGGTGCCAGGGAGAGACCCCTTCACCCTCCTCAGTTGGGGTCCCTCTGTTGGAAATTGGTGGGAGGGGACATGAGAGGCTATAGCTTCAGCTCAGTGCATTACAGGACACCGGATAGAACAGGGGCTCCACACACTCGGAAATGCTCCCGTCTGGAGCAACAGGGGCTGAACCCCTAAGCCCTTCCCTCTGAACGCTGGCCTCTGGGTTGTACTTGTCCACTGGGCCAGCAGGAAGGGGTGGCATAACCGGTTTCTCCCCCATCCTTCTCTCTACCGGGAACCAAAGATCATAGGACCTGTGTTCTGAGATGCCAAGCAGGCAGCTGGACAGTTTCATTTTTGCTGGCTGCTTCTCGCCCTTCTGGCTGGTACAGATGCACTCTGTCAAAACCAATACTCCCACCGGGATGTGGGGGAACCAGGAACAAAGCTGCCAGAAGCCAAGAGAGCCCGGCCACATATTTGGTGCAGAAGAACCCGGGAGGTCTGGGGCAGGACGAAGCTTGGCATCCAAGTGCAGGCTTCTGGAGCCAGCGGGTTGTAGGTAGGGGTGGGAGAAGAGAAGTCCCTCACTCAGCCCTCACACCACCAACTTTTTCTGGCCCTGTGGAGCAGGAGCCTGGAGCGGCCCTGAGGGAGCTCCCAATCTGAGGGGGAGAGACATTAACCTAACTCTCAGGGAACCCCCAGACTAATGGAAGAAAGAGGATCTTTTCTCTTTGGGGAGCTCTGAACCTGGGGACACCAAGGCCTACCCCAAACACAGAGACTTGAGCATCTACAAAGCCTCATTATCTACAAGAGGAAGTGAACAGGGAGCCAACGGTGGGTACCCAGGAGTTAAGGAGCACCAGGTGGGGCCCAGCCCTCACCCTTCCTGTCCTGGGCTCACACATGGACATTTCAAGTGCAACACTGAGCTCTCCTACAGAGGGAGGGCATACCGGCCTCAAAACCAGAAGCAGCCCAACAGCTTGTTCCAACAGGAGGGCTGCAGTTCCCCCATCAGACAAGAGGAGCTCCGACTACAAGGGGTTTCACCTCATCTTGCGGGGACTTTGTCACCAGCATCCTCACTGCCTGTGAGGCACCGTGTCCCAAACCAGGAAGGCAGAAAACCAAGCAGAGTGAGGCCCCAAGCTGCCAAAAGAGATGCCACCACAAGCCCATTCATTCATTCGACATTTATTGAGTTACTACTATGTGCCAAATATAAAGATGAGGCTTTCCCTCCCAGCTCCATCCTCTGCCCAGTTCCCATATCTTCAGCTGTTCCCCAGCCACCCGTGGGGCTCTCCTGCTCCTCTATCACAGCCACTTATGGTGACAGGAGGTGTCCCTTTGCCCCCCCCCCACCTCAGCATCCTCAGTGCCCACTGGAAACTAAGGAGCTGAGCCCCCGTGGGCACCCCACACCAGACCTGCCCTGATCATCTTCCCCTGGAGAAGGGTACCTGAGGGAGGGCACAGGACGCCAAGACCCAGAAGGGGGCCTCTGTGCCTGGGGGTGGGGGACCCGCTGAGTGAGGTCATGCCCAAGCTGGTGGAGCGGGGTCCTGGTCACCACTGTCCTGCACCCAGTCTGGGCCTGAGCCGAGAGCACACGGAGTTTCAGGCGCTGCAGGTCGCGGGGTTGGAAGAGCGTGGAGGAGTAACGGCTGGCGCTGAAAGGCCTGACCCGGGGACAACGGCCGCCCAGCCTGGTGCTGCGGGAGAGGGGATCCGGCAGGGGCGGGGCGGAGGCGTGGGGGGCGGGTCCGGGGCGGGTCCGGGGCGGGGCGAAGCGAGGGGACCTTCTCAGGCGGTGGGGCGGGATGGTAAGGGAGATCTGCTCGCGGCTGGAGTGGTGGGGCCAGACCGTGAGATCCGGGGGTGGGATCCAGGCGGAGATGACGGGGGGAGGGGCGAGGCTTGTAGGGCAGGGGCGGGGCTCGCTGGCCTGGGCGGGGCTAAAGGCGGCTGGGGCGCGGGCGGGCTGGATGGGGGTGACAAGCCTGCGGCTCCAGGAAGATCTCAGCGCACTGGAGGGAGGCTTCTTTTAAGCTAAGCGATACCCTGGGTTCCTGCTCTGAACGCGTCTTCTCTCTGAACCGGGAGAACACTTGCCCTCAGGGATTTTCCTGTCTCCCTAGCTGGAGTGCCTAGCTGATCACTTCCCATACTCTGCCAGGTGGATGGGCCCCTGGATCTTAGTGAACCAGAGATTCTAAGGATCCGAGGGGCAGGACTGGGGACTCAGTCCTCTGAATGACTGCAGGAGACTTCTAGTAAACCGAACCCCATACTGGCTGGGTACATGGTTTACCTACTAAGGGCTCTGCCTGGTGAGGGTCTGGAGCAGGGTTGGGGTCCCTCCCTGATGTGACTGACAGGTCTCCTGGCTTAGACCAAATGATACCAAGCCAGACCTGCAACGTAATTTACAGGTCTCAGTGCAAAATGAAAACTACAGGAGTTCTTGCTTAACATTATTAAGAATTTTATTCTGCCAGCTGTGTCTGTGCAGAAAGAGTTCCTTCCTGACAGAGCAGGTGAGAGGCCTGGGGGTTGCAGGACAGGTGTGAAGGCTGACAACTAGAAGGGATGCAAGAGCTCATGCAGTTCCAGCCCATCAGTCACAAATGATGTCTCCAGCCAAGAGAAAGAAAGGTACTTCTCCAGGACCACACAGCAGGCTCCTAGCGGAGCTCTGTATGGAATTCAGGTCTCCAGACTCTTAATCTGTGTCCATTTCCTCTCAACTCTGGCACTAATGGGCAGAGGGGGTCAAGGGTGGGGGCAGGAGCAGAAATTTAAAATTTTACTGCAGACCACCTCTGAGACTGGGGCTTCTCCAAATTCAAATCATCCCATGGTATTTATTCTCTATTGTGCAGATGGAGACCTCCCTGGACTAGAATTTCATCTAGAGGGAAGTAGGGCTCTTCTGTCTTCACTTCAAGCTGCTCAGGGACTTTCAGATCAGAGCTGAAGTTGACCCAGGCCCTGGTAGGATTCTGCAGCCTTGCATACCAAGGGATGGACCCCTCTATACCAAGGAGCACAACATCTTGTCATCACTCTGTGTCCCCTCTGCCACCCCTTCCAACCTTCAGGTGCATGCCAAGAACACCCGGCTTTCCCTGACCAGGACAAGGGAAAGCAGAGTGGGTCTTGCATAGACCCAAGATTGCTGGTGAAATGAGAGGCACTTCGGCTCCAAGTTCTCTTGGAGGCAGACCTACAAAGGCTCCATCTGGGACCCAGTATCTTTTACAAGGATCTAGGGATCCCATCAGGAGGGGCCTAACAATCATAGCTGAGGAGGAAAGCTTCTCTTTCACAAAAAAATAAGTGGACAGGAACTCCAACGCCTGCTCCAGCTGCATCTCCAGGGGCTCAGAAAGAGCTGGGGTTCTTGGGGGGGGGGGCATCAGCTGACAGAGGAGGCATCTGGATTTGGGCTGGAACTGGCTCCTTGCCGATACCAGCCTCGTGGGTAGAGGCATTGGCAGTGGAGGGCTGGGGACAGCGAGGGCTGACACCTTAAAGTTTGACACGCTTCTTTAGTTCTTCAGCATGACTTTGAGTTGAACAAATGTCACAAGACTTGTCTACTCAGCCAGGAGTTTGGAGGTCTCTGGGCTCCAAAGCTGACTTGGGAATTTGGGAAGAAATCTGAAAGTATTTTAGGGAATAAGAAAGGATTCTGTGGGGGGTCACCTGGGTGTCTCAATGAGTTAAGCATCTGCCTTCGGCTCAGGTCATGATCTTGAAGTCCTGGGATCAAGTCCCTGCTCAGCAGGGAGCCTGCTTCTCCCTTTCCCTCTGCCTCTTCCCTCTGCACGTGTGCTCTCTCTCTCAAATAAATAAATAAATAAATCTTAAAAGAAAAGAAACGAGAGGATTCTGGGGGTTTTATTTTGTTCAGAAAGGAGAATTTATAGAAGTATAGCTCACAATCTTCAATCTGAACCTCAAAACTTCCAACCTCCAGTAGGCAATATAAACTGCAATGCCGCGGGGACGTGTTCTTCCTGCCCCTCCATCCGACAGTCAAGCTTCCACTCCAGTCCATCTTCCTCCCTAGTCAGATTTTACTCAGAGAAGGTCTGGCAGTATGTCTGTGCCAGCTGTTTCCCATTCTTGCCAGGATCAGTATCTTACACCCTTCTGAACTCCATTAGCCTATTCCCTTTCTATCCTCTTTGGCCCCTTCCTACGGAGAAAATGAACAACAGTAAAAGGAAAATGGATAAGGAAATAACAGCCTGTCCCAATGTCTGCATTTGCAGTGCATTCGATGGGTCAGAGAGACAGTCAGGTTTCTAGAGAACAGATGGCTTCCTCCCCTAGATCAGCTCCCTTCCCTGAACCCCATTTTCTAGCAACTACACACAAATCACAAGCTTAGTGCCCACATTAGAAATGATTATCGCATTACCTCCCCGGAGTGACCACCAGAGGGAGATAGAGAGCAGAGCTTGCTGCCTTCAACAGCACCACGCACCACCCCGCCTCCTGTTTTCAATAAGGCACTTTCTTTTTTTTTTTTTTTTAAGATTTTATTTATTTGAGGGGTGCCTGGGTGGCTCAGTGGATTGGGCCGTTGCCTTTGGCTCAGGTCATGATCTCAGGGTCCTGGGATCGAGTCCCGCATCGGGCTCTCTGCTCAGCGGGGAGCCTGCTTCCCTCTATCTCTCTCTCTGACTGCCTCTCTGTCTACTTGTGATTTCTCTCTGTCAAATAAATAAATAAATCTTAAAAAAAAAAAAAAAAAAAAAAAAAAAAGATTTTATTTATTTGATAGAGATTACATGTAGGCAGAGAGGCAGGCAGGGAGAGAGGAGGAAGCAGGCTCCCTGCTGAGCAGAGAGCCAGATGTGGGGCTCCATCCCAGAACCCTGAGACCATGACCTGAGCCGAAGGCAGAGGCTTTAACCCACTGAGCCACCCAGGCGCCCCTCAATAAGGCACTTTTAATCCACCCAAAGAGTTCTTACGAATGAGTCTAAATTAAATCTCTTCCAGCACAATTTAAATTATATCCCAGATTCCCCTGCTGGTAAACCAACACTCCTAGAAGAAGGAGCCTCTGAACTCTAAAGGGATTCTCTGGCCTGTCCCTAAGACTATGAGGAACAGGGACAGGAGAAGTAACAAAAAGATGGGGTATCCTGGATGGGTGGGAGGAGCAGCGCAGGGACAAGGCTGACATGGATACTTTTATTCCAAAAGCACAAGATCTTCAACTTGGCTGATCCCGCAAACCCTTATTTCTTCTTTGCCTTGAACCCTCCAAGCTGCCTTCTTGGAACGTCTTTAGGCCATTTGGGGGATGGTGCCATGGGACAGAAGTGGGATAGGGTGGCACAAAGAGAACAAGTACAGGCCTGGTAGAGTCCAGAGGGAATGAAGGACGGTGAGAGAAACGAAAGGAGCAAAACTTCCGGGTCAGAAGCGAGAAAGCTGGCTAAATGGACTTTAGAGGTCCTCAAAAAGAATACATACAGATGGGGCTTCTCCAAATCACCAGTCTCCAGGTCTTTGGAGGGGGCCCCAGGCTGGAAACTTTGGCCTGCAGCCAGTGGAAAGAGGGTAGACACCAGCGGGAAACTCTCCAAAGTCTCACTGAGGCCATGGTGGGCCAGTGGGAGGGTGGGAAGTGGGGCCCTTCTCTGGAGCTGATTAAAGGATGAGAGACCGCACAGCCCAGGATGACAGGCTCGATGACAGTGGCGTCACATCAAAGCACTGATTAAGAGATACAGAAAGGAAGACACAAGTAGAGATGGAACGAATATAGCACATACACCGATTTCTGCGTACATGCGCCCATGTGACAGGGACCGAGTGACTAATGACAGCCTTCCCACACATCCAAGCCCTTGGTTGGAGCTATTGAAGGAGGAACTACTAGATAGTCACTCAAGAAGGGCCTGGGGGATAGGAAGGAAGCTGAGCCAAAAGATGGGGGGCAGGAACCAGAGACCCAGGAGGTTTTGTTTTATGACACAGAGAAGAGAGATTGGAGAGCACCTGTCATATTGAATGATACTTTGGAGACAGTGGTATAATTCGGTTTTTAAGGAGTTTTGCCAAGCGTAATGTGGTGTGATCTTGGCATTCACCATCAGACCCTCAAGAAAACCTCCAGTAAAGATCTAACTTCTCTTCATCTCACGGTTTTCATTTTCAGAAACAGAGAAAGAGGGGCGCCTGGGTGGCTCAATCAGTTGACCTTTTGCCTTTAGCTCAGGTCATGATCCCAGGGTCCTGGGATCAGATCCCGTATTAGGCTCCCTACCCAGCGGGGAGTCTGCTTTTCCCTCTCCCCCTGCCTCTCCCCCAGTTTGTGCTCTCTCTTGCTCACGCTGTCTCAAATAAGTAAATAAAATCTTTTAAAAAGGTGGAGTCTATGGCCATACCACTCTGAATGTGCCCGATCTTGTCTAAAAAGATGGAAAAAGAGAGACAAAGAAGTGGGGAGGGGGGGGAGGGGAAATCCTAAGCAGGCTCCATGCCCAGCTGGATCTTACCACCCCGAGATCATGACCTGAGTCAAAATCAAGAGTCGGACGCTTAACCAGCTGAGCCACCCAGGTGCCCCTCTTCACAGTTTTCAGTCTGCATTTCTTTTAGGATGAGTGGTATATGAGAAGAGCCTCCAAGTTAGAGTATGAAAACAGACTCAGTTGTCTGATATGTTGGGATATTGTTGATACATACCCCAACACTATAGGAGTCTTGCTTGGAACTGTCTTGATTTGTCATCTAGAAACCTGACCAGGTGCATAAAGTCTCCTTTAAAATTTCTATCAGGGGGCACCTGGGTGGCTCAGTGGGTTGGGCTTCTGCCTTTGGCTCAGGTCATGATCTTGGGGTCCTGGGATCAGCCTGCATCCGGCTCTCTGCTCAGCGGGGAGCCTGCTTCCCCCTCTCTCTCTGCCTACCTCTCTGCCTACTTGTGATCCCTCTCTCTGTCAAATAAATAAATAAAATCTTTGAAAGAAAAAAAAAAATTCCTATCTGACACAGTCTTCAGAACAGCTCCCAAGACAGATGTACCCTCTAGCCTTGCCACTCACTCCGCTCTGCCACTGCGTGTCTGTGTGGGTACAACACTCCCAGAGGAGCCGACATGCTGAACACAACACACCAGAAAACCGCTTGGTCTATCTCCATCTCTGCCTACACAGACATAGGTGGCTAGCGGTGCCATTGACACATCTTTGTAGCTAAAACAAAAGGCAGGAGGGAGTGATGTGCAGACAGACCGGCAGAAAGATAGAGGACAACTTTTCAGCCACTCTGCTTTCGATTGGAATCGTGGACATACAGGATTTCTTGCCCCTGATCACGCGCACAAGGCCTCATCATGACTCCAAGATGCTTCCCAATGACCATGATGGTGTCAGAACAGAGATGCCTTCCCTCAGCAACATGTCCACGTACAGACGCACACACCTCCCGCTGCCTCTCCGTGGCCTCTCTCCCAAAGGTGCCTTCCTTCCTCTCCTCTCAACCCAGCGAGCCAAGACTCAGTGGCCACCTGTCTCTGGTCTGGCTCCTTCCACCCACGCTGGCACCTGCCAGGCAGCTCCCCGCCCCCGCAGCCCTCAGGAGGCCAGGGCCCAGGGCCTGGGGCAGGGCACGCGTGGAACAGGTTGATGCTGTTCTCCCGGAAGTAGAGCAGGAGAGGGGTGGGGTCACGGGGCAGGCGGGGTCCCTGGAAGCCTACATCCTTGCCTCCAGAGAGGCATAAAGCTGTCGCCCATGCTGGAGAGGGACAGTAGCTCCCTCAACCTGCAGACTGAGCGAGTCCTGGGCCCTTATCCCTGATCCGGCTGCTGGACAGGACCCGAAACGGCTGTCTGGTAAGAGCTTGATGACAACAGGGGAGCTGGGGGTGTTCTAGGGATGAATGAGAACGTGGGTGGGTAGGGAAGGGCCTAGGAATGCCCTAGAGCCCGGGGAGAACATATCTTCATAAGCCTTGCAGGGGGAAGTGAGAAGTGGTCCTGGGAGCCCCTCTCTGGTAAGAAGGAGACAGAAGTTTCCCGATCCCTTCCCCAGGCATCGGACTGGCCTCTGGAGGTTGTCCTGTCTCATCCCGGCCCACCCGGGGAATGAGGGGTGAAAAAGGCACCTTGGAGCCCATGTGATTGGCAGGTGGCCCATGCACCTGCTTGTGTGCCTCCCGCTTCTCTGACTCTGTGAGGGGCCCATGGGGGCAGTGAGGGCAGTTCCAGGCCAGCTGGTGCATCCTCTCCCACCCACGGCTGGGCCAGCGATCCTCCCAGCCAAAGAACCTGGACTTGAACCTCTAAGGCCGGGACCTGAGGCTCTGAAGTTCAGGCTTTTGCAGACCCCACATTCTTGCACCTCAGTGTATGTCTCCCAGGGCCACGTTCATTCATCCATTTCCTCATTCATTCTTTCCACATACATCTGCCAGGCTCTAGGCCTGCACCAGGTGCTGTGCTCGGTGCCTAGATGACTAAGACTCGTTTCCTGCCCTCTGGGAGGCCACAGTCGAGTAGGCGAGAGCCAAGAGAACAGATCATAATAACACGAACAACGTCAGGTTGCAGGTGTTCAGGAAGGGCGCGTACAAAGTGCTCTGGGGACACAGGATAGAGTCACTAGCTGCCTGAAGGGGAGGAAGAAGGGAGCCACAAAAGAGGTGACCCAGATTGAATCTTAGAGGGATGAATAGGGATTCTTTAGATTGGGAGGGAAGCAGAGGGAACCAAGGCAACGACTGAAATGCCTGGGTGTACTGGGTGGCCCCTGGCGGGAAGCGGGTCTGCTGAGGCAGGAGCCAGGGGGTGGGCACAAGGGAAGTGACCTCCACCCAAAGAAGGGGCAACAGAGCAGGCGAACCTCGTCTGCCTCCTCAGGCCCTCGGCACCAGTGGGGGCTGCCTGCCTCCCTGGACTCCCCGGTGCCAGCCATCAGAGTTCTCTGGGGGAAGGGAAGCTGGGCAGAGCTGCATGGGAGAAGCTTGACTTCCTTCACACATGAAACGTCCCAGCCCGGCTCCAAGTTCAAGTTCATGAGGGACATGAATGAGCTGTGCGCAAAAACCCTTGACAGGCAAGGCTGGCTTCTCTATGCAGCTGTGTGACTTCGGGCAAGTTGCCTCAGCTTTCTCAGCTGCTTTTCTTCCTCACAAAGCGGAGGTGCCTTGCATTGCTCTCAGCTCTGACATTCCTAGTGTCCCAGCATCTTTAAAGGCACCCCCTCCCCCAAACCCAGGTGATCTCTCTCGGCCGCAGCCCTTACCATGTCCCGGTCTCCCAGCTTATCACTCTCCTGTCTCTCCCCAAAACCCGATCCCAACAGAGAAAATGACCATCTTTGAAAATGTCACCCGAGCCCTGGCCAGACAGCTAAACCCTAGAGGGGACCTGACGCCCCTTGACAGCCTCATAGACTTCAAGCGCTTCCATCCGTTCTGCCTGGTGCTAAGGAAGAGGAAGAGCACACTCTTCTGGGGTGCCCGGTATGTCCGCACAGACTACACCCTCCTGGACGTTCTAGAAGCTGGCAGCTCACCTGCAGGTCAGTGCGGGTGCGAGGCTGGGCCCCAATGGGTGGGCGCCAGGCCCTGGTTTACGAGGGGGAACCCAAAGCTCCCTCTGCCTAATTGTGCTTTGGTGTCACGTAGCCCTGAGCTCTCCCAGGAGGCAGGGGAAGAGGGATGCCCCTCAGCCTGGCTCCTTTCATCTTCTCTCTCCTGCAGATCTGACAGACTCTGGGAACTTTAGCTTTAAGAATATGCTGGATGCCCGAGTGGAGGGAGAGGTGGATGTGCCAAAGACAGTCAAGGTCACGGGGACTGCGGGGCTGTCCCGGAGCAGTACCCTGGAGGTCCAGACACTCAGCGTGGCCCCTAAGGCTCTGGAGACCTTGCACCAGGAGAGGTAAGAGTGGCAGGGCTGGGGGGCTACTATGATGGGTGGGTGGTTGGAAAGGCTGTTTTGGGCCCTGAGTTAATGGGCAGGGCCCTCACACTGACCTTCACCTATGGGTCATCACAGCAGAGCTCTTAAAGGTGACCATTCTGGGGGCGTCTGGGAGGCTCAGTCATTAGGTGTCTGCCTCTGGCTCAGGTCATGATCCCAGGGTCCTGGGATCGAGTCCTGCCTCAGGCTCCCTGCTCAGTGGAGAGTCTGCTTCTCCCTCTGCCTGCTGCTCCCCTGCTTGTGCGCTCGCTCGCTCGCTCTCTCTCTGTCAAATAAATAAATAAATCTCCAAAGAAAAAAAAGAAAGAAAGAAAAAGACGACCATGTGGTCCATGGGTGCATCTCCTAACCACTCCTAGCCATCTCTTTCCACGACTCCCAGTACCACTCCCCTCTCTCATTCTCTCTTTCTCTCTCTCTCTCTCTCTCTCTCACACACACACACACACACACACGAGTATGAGCATGTTCACATTAACTTGCTATGTGACCTTGGAAAAAATAACTTTTCCTCTCAGGACCTCAGTTTTCTTTCCTGAAAAATGATGTGGTTCCATGAAAACCTCTAGGGTTCCTTCCTAAACTTGACTCTATAAAAGGGAAAAGGTCTTATCTGCTCCCTACTGAAGCTTGGGCACAGCGTTCTGCTCCCATAAATCAAGCCGTCTGCCCGGTCCTATACCTATACGAGGCAGCCCTTGGGAACACTGCTCCCACGGCACAAGGGGTGTGGCTGATGCCATGTCAATGCTGGGCACCTCAAATGGGGGTGCTTGCCAGGGGAACTGACTTTTAAGTAGTTAAGTGGTGGTTGAAAGAAGGGAGGCAGGAGGGAAGTGATGGGGTGCTTAAATATTCATACAGCCTCAAAGGAGTGCAAAACACACCACTAGGAGCCGGGGTGCATTGGAATATCTTTGTATAAGAATCTCACAATCGGGGCACCTAGGTGGCTCGGGGCGTTGAGTCTCTGCCTTTGGCTCAGGTCATGATCTCGGGGTCCTGGGATCGAGCCCCGCATCGGGCTCTCTGCTCTGCAGGGGGACTGCTTCCTCCTCTCTCTCTCTTTCTCTCTCTCTCTGCCTGCCTCTCTGCTTACTTGTGATCTCTCTCTGCCAAATAAATAAATAAAATCTTTAAAAAAAAAAAAAGAACCTCACAATCTAGGGCTTGTAAAAAAAAAAAAAATCTGTAAAACGTAACTATAATCCAGGGTGAGAGATAGTGTCTAGGAGGACTTTGCCTGAGTTTTGTGGCAGGCTGGAGGGACTTCTGGCTGGGGAAATGAAGGGGGACTTCACGGAGGAGGCAGCCCATGATCCAGGCCTTGAAAGAGGAGTAGAAATTGAACGTGAAGGTCTGGGAGAAAGACATTAGAAAGACACGTGGGTGAGAAATCTCAAAACCACTAGGGAGCATGAAGAGCTGGTTTGGCAGGAGCAGAAAAAGTAGGAGCAAGTGGGAGGCAGAGGCTAAGGCCCAGATCATGGAGGACCCAGGTGCCTGGTCAAGGATGTGGAACGATTCTGAAGGCTTCGGGGGACCCCAAGGATGCTTTGGGGTGTTTGTTTGTTTGTTGTTTTTGGGTTTTTTTTTAAGATTTTATTTATTCATTTGACAGAGATCACAAGTAGGCAGAGAGGCAGGCAGAGAGAGAGAGGAGGAAGCAGGCTCCCCACTGAGCAGAGAGCCCAATGCAGGGCTCCATCCCAGGACCCTGGGATCATGACCTGAGCCAAAGGCAGAGGCTTAACCCCCCGAGCTACCCAGGCACCCCTGTTTTTGTTTTTTTAAGATTTTATTTATTTGACAGAGAGAGACTCAGTGAGAGATTGAACACAAGCAGGGGCAGTGGGAGAGAGAGAAGCAGGCTTCCCACTGAGCAGGGAGCCCCATGTGGGGCTCGATCCCAGGACCCTAGGATCATGACCTGAGCCAAAGGCAGACACTTAATGACTGAGCCACCCAGGCACCCCCCCCCCCCGAGGATGCTTTGATGTGCATGGTGATTAATCTGGCCAGACAGAGGAAGTGTGACAACTAGAGGACGGGCAGACAGGCAAGACACCATTCCACTGTCCATCAGAGATGCAAAATGAAGACAAGAACTGGGAAGAGCAGTCAGCATAAAGAGGGAGGAACCCGTTGGGGCTGGGGCACCTTTGGGGCACCAGAATGGATTGGACTTGATGGCTGATTGCAGGGTGAGGGAGAAGGTTTGGTCAGAGACGATGCTGATGGAGAGCCAATGTCCAACACGATAACTATGTTAATAATTGTATGCTGTCCACGGGAAATTTGCTAAGAGAGTCGATCACCACATATGCACAAAATGGTACCTGTGTGAGGAGCTAGCTATGTTCATTAGCTTAACTGTACCAACCATTTCTCTATGTAGAGGTATGTCAAAACATTCTGTGGGGCGCCTGGCTGGCTCAGTTGAAAGAGCATGCAACTCTTGACCTTGGGGTTGTGAGTTCAAGCCTTGCACTGAGTATAGAGATTACTAAAAACAAAACAAAACAAACAAAACAAACAAACAAAAACACCTAAACAAACGAACCAAAAAAAAAAAACCCTTTAAAAAATGTTGTATACCTTAAATAAATACAACTTTTATTAAAATAATTACATATATGAGAACGTTAAAAAATTAACTCTGAGACTTGACCCAAGTGATGACATGAACAGAAACAAGGAGACAGACTTTAGAAGTATTTGGAGAGAAAGACTGTGAGCCCCTTCTGGACATTTTGAGTTTGTGGGTCCAGTGAGGCATTAGCTGAGTGACCACAGTCAACAACACTATATTGTATACGTTGTACATCTAAAACTAACATGATGACATATGTCAATTATATCTCATTTTATTTTATTTTTTAAAGATTTTATTCATTGATTTAGAGACAGAGAGAAAGGGACCTAGTGGGGGGAGGGGCAAAGGGTGAGGAAGAGAGAGAGAAGCCCAAGCAGACATGCCCCACCCATGCTGAGCCTGGAGCCCGATGGGGGGGCCGATCCCACAACCCCAAGATCATAACCCAAGTTGAAATCAAGAACCAGACTCTCAACCGACTGAGCCACCCCGGTGCCCCAATTATATCTCATTTTAGAAGAAAAATTTTAAGGCAGTTGGAAACGAGGGCCCAGAGCTCAGGAGAGAAGTCAAGGTCAAGATCCCTGTGGGGCAGTCGGCCATATAAAGATGGAAACTACAGGAATGAGGTGCGGGGAGCGGATGTTCAAGGAAGTCCAGACGGCAGAGACCCGAGAACAGAATCTTAAAGAATGTAATATTTTAAGCAACCGAAGAAACTAGCACAGGAGACACAGACAGAACAGGTAGGAATTAGAAGGCTGAAAGCTGGGAGCAGAAACAGGGTGGCAGGGTGAGACCGAAGCCAGGAGAAGACGGAGTCACGGGGAGGCTTTGGGCAGCAGGGTCGGTGTTGTGCAGAGTGAGGGAAGGTCTGTGAACGCGGCGGGTGCGAGGTCATTGGGATTTCAGTTGAGGAGTGGAAATAGAAGCCAAATGATTAACTTAGGAGTGGACAGTGGGGAAGTAAAGGCGGTGTGTATGGGCCCATCTTTGAGATACTTGCCAGTGAAGCAAAGGAAAAAAAAACCAGAAGGGTAATTTGAGGGAGTGGCAAGATCAAAGGACATGTTTCTGGAAGCCAGCAATCGGGGAGGAGGAACTGGTGTTAATAGCAAGAGAGAGGTGAAGAGACGGGCCCCAGGAGAGATGAACAGGACTGAGAACAGGGAGGAGGGAAGAGAGGGGAAGGCACCCTGAGGCAGAGGGGAAAAGAGAAAGGAGCAGGCAGGGGGCCCTCTTCCGAGCCAAGAGCCATGCCAGATGGTTTCCTAGTTTTCCTCTCAGCATCCCCGGAGGGAGGTGTCATTACCCTCATTTTATGGATGAGGCTCCCCGGACGCAGAGTGGCTGCCCTGCCACCTGGGCTTTGGCCTCAGTCTCCTACTCCAGAGTCCTCACCCGCCTCCCTGACATCACCATGCCTCGCTCCTGCGAGTGGCCGAGGAACAGAAAAGCGCATGATGGCCCAGGCGGGGAGAGGTACTGACCCATCCCTTCGTGCGTCTCCTGCCCCAGGAAGCTGGCAGCCGAGCACCCGTTCCTGAAGGAGATGCAAGAGCGAGGGGAGAACCTGTATGTGGTCATGGAGGTGGTGGAGACAGTGCAGGAGGTCACTCTGGAGAGAGCCGGCAAGGCGGAGGGCTGCTTCTCCCTCCCGTTCTTCGCCCCCTTGGGACTTCAGGTTTGGTTCTCTCTCTCTCTCTCTCTCTCTCACACACACACACACACACACACACACACACACCTCTGTATTTAGCCTCTCCTTGGAGCCTGCATTAAACACATTCATTTTCCCCATCGGTGCCTACCCGGGATACTGAAAATGACCCACTCCGTCTTCCTGCTATTCAAGACTCAGGCCCCTGTCAGCCAGACCCAAGCCCTCTCTCTGGTCAAGGGTGCCCAGTGTGGCCAGAGGCCTGTTCCAGATGCCACAGGGAGCCATCAGTTCCTGGTGTACTGGAGAGAGACATTCTCAGTCTCACGAAGGAGACACACGGGTTAAAGCCCCGAGAACACAGGCCTGGAAAATTCGATGTAGATGAGAAATGCTCCACATACCTAAGCCTAGTTTGTATAAATATTCAAGGGGTGAGTTGGAACTGGGAGTAGGGTTAGTCATGGAAGGCTTCCTGAAGGAGGTGAGCACAGGCCAGATGGCAAAGAGGAAGAAGGAACAGGGCCTGTGGAAACTCTCAGGTGGGATGGAGATGGCCGGGCAGGTGATGGAGCTGGTCTGTCCAGTTCCTTTCTGTGTCTGCACCAGGAAGGGAGATACACCTCGTCAGCGGGATGATGCCAAAGGGCTTCAAAGTGTATCCCATGGAGTCCAGACTAGGTGGAAAGGCAATCAGGGACACAAATGAAAGGTTTTCAACTTCTTATCTCCCCAGAGGTGCTCGGGCCTGCCCCTCCACGTGCCCCACCCACACCCCATGTCTCAGACTCTCGGAGGGTTCAAAAGTCTTTACTGTCTGATCCTAGGGATCCATAAACCACAAGGAGGCCGTGACCATCCCCAAGGGCTGCATCCTGGCCTTTCGAGTGAGACAACTGATGGTCAAAGGCAACGATGAGTGGGGTGAGCAGACACTCCAGACAAGAATTACCCGCATTAGCACTAAGGCGCCCCGGTCCCCTCTGGTGGCAAGCCAGGGAAGGAGTGCTGGAGTTACTGTATTGTGGTCCCAGCTGCCAGGGACAGAACTGCAGGGGGGCTGCTCTGGAGAGGGAGTAAAGGAGCCCCTGGGTCCTGAACACCTCCAGCATGCTAGGCCCTGGGTTAGCTGGGGGGCGGGGCACGGAGATGAAGAAGCTCCGCCTTCTGCTCTCAAGAAGTCTGCACCCCATGGAGGAAACAGACCCAGATACCAGCACTAGGATGCAAAGCAGAAAATAGAGTCGTCCTAGAATTTATGGAGGAAGAGAAGAGTTCCTTGAGCAACAGAGGTGGAGCAGGGGATTTGGTGGGGCCTTTAGGGACAGGGACCTAGCCCTTAGTGAAGCCCATGGACTTGACAATAGAGAAGGGAAGGTGGGCAGCCATTTAAGGGTCCTCCTGCTCTCACCTCTCTTACAGATATTCCACATATCTGCAATGATAACATGCAAACCTTCCCTCCCGGAGGTAAGTGAAATTGCTTCCCCTTTCACCCTACCCTGACATCATCTGCTAAAATCCTGCACCTTCCACTAGCATGTGCCATAATCCTTCAAGGAGCCCCTCATTTTGTTTCCCAAGTCCCTATATGAAAATATCTGCCCTCAACTTCAGGAAAGGGAGACAGAAGCACATAAATACTGTCCTAGAGAGACAGAGAAACTAAAAGAGACCGGAAGTCAGAAGCAGAAATGAGACTCAGAGATACTGTGTGTTCCCAGACTGTTTGTGTGTTCGGGGGAAGGGAATGAGCTAACATAATCTCCGTGTGTTTTTATAATGATCACTGATAAAGCTGCCTTGACATCCGCTCTAGATAAAAAGGCACAAATAGGTTTTATGCTGACATATGTATGTTGTTTCTGTCTTCAGAAAAGCCAGAGGAGAAGTTCACCCGTAAGTTTTTTCTCTCATTTCTTTTTTTTTTTTTTAAGATTTACTTATTTATTTGAGAGAGACAGACAGACAGACAGAGAGCACAAGCGGGAGAGAGACTCTCAAGCAGACTCCCAACTGAGCACAGAGCCCTATACAGGGCTTTCTCCCTCCACCCTGGGATCAGGACCCGAGCCAAAATCAAGAGTTGGATGCTTAACTGACTGAGCCACCTAGCTGTCCCTTGACACAGAATTTTAAAACTCCAATCTTCTTCTCCTCTTCCCTGAAAGACTGACTGTTTGCAGGTCTCAGCAAATAACTGTCCCCAAAACATGGCAGAAATTCCAATGACTTAGGAAAAAGTGGTGGCAGGGGAAGACTTTAGACAGGCTACTCAGGTGGTCTGACGCCACAGACCTCTGTCCTCGAGGGCCTCCTTAGCTGTAACCTGTCCCACGCACATCTTCTGCTCTGTTGCCCAGCATCTGGGATAGATGAGTCAGAGTCACAGTGATGCCAACTCAGTCAATCCAGGGGCCCCTTTTCATGTTGGATTAGCTTCTTTCCTGCCCCATTCCTGCCTCCCATGAATGGAGCAAGTGTAGCTTCAAGATAGCTGGGACATCCCAGGAAATAGGATGTGTTTCCTAACCCCCATTAATGTTTCATTCCCTGGGCATGGCTACTGTTTTGGAGGAGTACATTCTTGTCTTTTCTTTCCTCTTCACCCCCAGATGTTATCCTGGCATCTGATGCTGGTAAGGAATTTTCTGAGTTTCTCCCAAGACTTTGGAATGAGGCAGTGGGCTGCAGAGAGGGAAAGACAGGTGCTGAGTCCCAGGTCTGGGCAACTGGAGCCGCTTCCAGAAGCTATTCCCCTGGACATAGGCTTAGGATGCCAGGCCCCTAGAGGGTCAGGCCAAGATTCAAGCTAACCTCAATCCACCCATATCCTTGGATAAAGACCCACCCATCCTCGCCTTCACTCAGTCACCGAAGTCATTCTTCTTTGTCGAATAACTCCAGAAGGGGAAATAGACTTTCCTCCTCAACTTTAAGCTGGAGTCTAAGAGAAAGGAAAGTCGATTGTCTACTGTCACGGGATGGGGCTTGGGAACGTGGGGAGAATCAACCGTCCGCTTAGATGATAATGTATGTCCTGGTCCACCTCCTTGCCCTAGACCATCCCCCATAACACCTCAAGTCACGGCTCATGGAAACTTCATAATCATGTTCCCTGGTCAAGAAGAGAGGTCAGGCTCAGGCTGGGAGCAGAGCACGGGGACCTGAGGGGGCTGGATGGGAAGGCTGCCGGACCGAGGGCGCTTGGCTTACCATGTTCACTGTCTCAACAGGGGAGGAACATGAGGACTTCAAGACACTCAAAGAAGAAGTTCAAAGAGAGATCCAAGAAGTAAAGAAGCTAAACCAGGCAGGGCAAAACTCCCTGCTCACCTGCCTCAGCAAACTTCTCGGGAAGAAAAAGGAGCTACAGGACCTGGAACTCACGGTGAGGCCCCAGAGGAAGGTTGCTGGTGGGTGGGTGTGTGTGGGTGTCACAACTGGCAGAGGACAGGACAGGACAGAGGTGGTCAGTGGCCGGGAGAATCAATTGTGGGTGTCTTCCTTGAGGCTGGGCAGGTGTCCTCCCCACCCCCACCCGGCTGCCACTGCCCTCATCATGCCTCTGGAAAAGGGTACACAGGACAGCTTCTCTCAAAGCACCTGCTGACAGACAGAGGGTAGGCTGTGGGCTAGCAGGGCCCTTCCTTGGAAAGGGGACTGGAACATTTCCCTCCCAGAGTTCAAGGCTCGGGGACCATGAAATCCAGGAGCCCCATACTTTTCAGAACTTGACACCTTGAAAAAGAAACAAGGAAACGAGAGATAGTTAACATATCTCAAGGGACTCTGATGGGCCAGGCACTGTGCTGGGCCCTTTACCTATGTTATCTTAAATTGCTGCCTACCTTTCCCCGCAGCTCGAAGGGGCTCTAGACAAAGGACATGAAGTGACCCTGGAGGCACTCCCAAAAGATGTCTTGGTATCGAAGGAGGCTATGGGTGGCATCCTCTATTTCCTCGGAGCCCTAACAGGTGAGTAGAGAATAAGGTCTTCATTTATGTACCTCTTCAGTGATAGGAATGAATCACCCGGATATATGAATGAATGAATGAATGAATGAATGAATGAACGAACAACTCCATGCATGCATGACAGGCAAATTATACCACCGTTAAAATAGTTTATATCTACATTTAAAGAAATGGGTTAGAGGGCCGCCTGGGTGGCTCAGTTGGTAGAGCATGCAACTCTTGATCTTGAGGTTGTGAATTTGAGCCCCACGTTGGGAACAGAGATTGCCTTAATAAAATAAAACAAAATAATAAAAATAAAAAATTGTTTACCTTCCTAAGGATTCACCTGGGCACCTTGGATCGTCTGAGAAGGTAGTCTAGCCTTGCTAATAGAGATTGGGAAGTAACCCTAGTTTTACCAGTCACATAGTTAAAATTTCTATATATAGCTAAGCTCATCACTGGTTAAAAAAAAAAAAAAAAAAAAAAAAAAGATTATTTTTTTAAATTTATTTATTTGAGAGAGAGAAAGCGGGGTGAGAGGGAACAGGAGTAGGGGACATGGTGCAGAGGAAGAGGGAGAAGCAGGCTCCCCACTGAGCAGAGAGCTTGAAGTGGGGCTGGGCTCGATCCTAGGACCCTGGGATCATGACCTGAGCCGAAGGCAGAGGCTTAACTGACTGAGCCACCCAGCCATCCCTAAGCTCATCACTTTTATATAGAAACTTGTTAGCTTTAATTTCAGAGAGTGACATCTTCGCATCTTGCTCCGAATTCTCTTCTTCCCTCTGCATGAAACATTACCCCACTTAGAAAAACTCCCTGGTCCTTCAGGAGTAAGCTGAGATGTCTGTCCCCTTTAAAAGCCTGCCTTCAAGTGCTAAGTCCAAAGCAGACCCCTTGGCTATGGGTCCCTTAACACCCTTTGCTGTCCCTGCACCTGGCTTTGTCTTCTCTGCTAGCCTGCAAGTTCCCTGAGTGAAAGGCGTATGATTTTTACCCGACACCCCAACAAAGGTGCCTAGCATAAAGCAGCATTCAACCTGGGTTAAATGTGTGGATTCATGAACACTGAAATTCCGGAAGTATACCTCTTTCGGGCCTGGAGCCCCCTTGGTACCAGCACTGCATTTATTTATTTATTTATTTATTTATTTATTTACCTCCAGAGCTAAGTGAAGCCCAACAGAAGCTGCTGATAAAATCGATGGAGAAAAAGATCCTACCCATGCAGCTTAAGCTGGTGAGAGAAAACTGCAGGTGCCAAGAGGGTTTGGGAGGGAGTCAGCTGGAACCCATGGAAAGATATAGACTCAGCCTAACAATAGACTGTCCTGGCGAGCCTCTGTTGTAGGGCAGCGGCCCACGCTCACGGCTCATTTGTCTCCATGTTCTCCCTTGTTTGTTATTTTGCAACTGGAAGTTGCAGAGTGAATTTCTGGGCAGTTATCTGGGTTTTTCAGCTTGAAAAGACAGAACACCTTGGCTTTGCTTATTCACAGCCAAGACTGTCTCAATTCCCTTCTGGAAAATAGGGCTAACAAAAAAAAAAAAAAAAAAAAAAGGCTGCCCGCCATAACAGGGTGGTTAGAAGGCCCACGTGGAGTTGTAATGTAATGAAAGGAGTTATAGTAAGAGAAAGGTAGCCCTCTTCGTGGCTTTTTTTTTTTTTTTTTAAGATTTTATTTACTTGTTTGGCAGAGATCACAAGTAAGCAGAGAAGCAGGCAGAGAGAGGAAGCAGGCTCCCTGCTGAGCAGATGATCCCAGGACCCTGGGATCATGACCTGAGCTGAAACCAGAGGCTTAACCCTCCAAGCCACCCAGGCGCCCCCTTCTTCATGGTGCTTATAAGTTAGGAGAAAAGAGGACAGGTTTCCAGTTCTTTCTTTTTATGCTATTTTGGTTCCTTGCAGGTGGAGAACACAATGGAACAGAGTTTCCTACAGGATAAAGAGGGTGTTTTCCCCCTGCAGCCTGACCTGCTCTCCTCCCTTGGGGAAGAGGAACTGACCCTCACAGAGGCCCTAGTGGGGCTGAGTGGCCTCGAAGTGCAGAGATCGGGTCCCCAGTACACATGGGACCCAGACACCCTCCCCCGCCTCTGTGCCCTATACGCTGGCCTCTCCCTCCTGCAGCTGCTGACCAAGGCCTCCTAACTTGCCTTTTCCACCTGCTTCCTGCCTCCTCATGCCTTCACGACCTCCCTGTGCTGTGTTCTTCACACCCAGGGGTATTTTAGAGCCGTCAAGCTGAAGGTGATGGAAACCCCGGGTGATTACCCAAGAAAAGTGATACCTGCTTCTCCAGCTCTACCTCTCCCCCTACCCATTCAGCTCCACAACCCATCTGTTGATGCTTAGATCCTCCAAAAGTGGAAAAGCTCAATTTTTTTTGTTTTTTGGAAAAATTCAAATTTTTAAAACTATGAACCATTTCAGCAAAACCAAAAATAATTCACTTCTTATCCCAATCCTCCTGCTTATGCTTCCAAAAATCAAGATTTACTGGAATTAATGGAAAATATTATTTCACTTTGGATGAAATGTCTTTTGGTGTTTTTCTTAACTTCTGCCAGGAAAAAAATAAACACTGTCCTACTACATATAGATCATGTGCATATGAGTACTATTATACTGTCCATGGGCCAGTTGGAAAGCCCAGAGAACTATGAAGGTATAGAATGTAGAATCTAGATTCTAAAGTTCGAAAATCATCAAAGCAGCTTGTCTTCAAAGAGGAGGGTTTAGGGTCCTCGGACTCAGGGTGAAGGACTGGGACAGGCTTATTTGTGATACAAACCCAAGAGTAAGGCAATTTGCAAGTATATCAAAGAGAATGCAGATAAGTCTTTAAAAAAAAAGGGGGGGGGGAACGCCTGGGTGGCTCAATGGGTTAAGCTGCTGCCTTCCGCTCAGGTCATGATCTCAGGGTCCTGGGATCGAGTCCCACATCGGGCTCTCTGCTCAGCGGGGAGCTTGCTTCCCTCTCTCCCTCTCTCTCTCTGCCTACTTGTGATCTCTCTCTGTCAAATAAATAAATAAAATCTTAAAAAAAAAAAAGTACCTAAGAATAAGACTGGCCCCCAACTTTTAAAAAGAAATGGTGATATTATCTTATTTCACCTTTCCTTCTGCTGCCCTCAATTCAGGGTGGTTGTAGGAGGAAGTAATATGGGCTTGCCATATGGACCTGCAAATATGGTTATCGCAATCTTATAAAACTAGTGGGTTCATACCATCCTCCTCTGTCTAAAGCTGAGTTTTAACATCTTTCACCAATTTCTTTTAAAGTAGTTTTATGGGTAGAGTAATTTCTCCAAGGTTGTTGGCCCCAGGAGTCAGACTCGCCCCTTTCTTAGCCACCCTCTCCCTCCCTCCAGTTCCCTCACTCAACAAAAATTCATGATCAACTGCCAAAAGCTGTGTTAAGCCATCCTCCCCCATTCTGGGGCATCTTCCAATGCCTTACTACATTGCTCAAAGACATCCTGAGTAATTGTCTGCTGAGCTGGTTGTTTTTCTCTTGTGATGTATACTTAATAAAGAGGTGAGCTAACACCCTAACTATCCAGAAGGGTAACTTCGTAAGGATGAACAACAAAGCTCATCTGTTTTCTGTTTTTCTCCTTGACCCTTCTCGCCCACCTTCAGTACGATAGGGTGTTATGAAGAAGAGGCTTTAATGAGTTTATTCCAGTGATGATTCAAAAGTCCTATTATCCATCCCATAGCCCAAGGGGACAGAGAGACAGTTAGGGAGGAATTGGTCAAGGCATGTTCCCTAAAGCCAGAAAAATGCTTTTCCTTCAGGAAGCAGTTGCTCAGTGCAAGGATCTATTTGCTGTAATAATATGACAAGGAGGAGACGAAGAATACCCTCTCTCTCTCTCTTTTTTTTAAAGATTTATTTTAAAAATAGATTTATTATTTATTTGACAGAGAGAGAGATCACAAGTAGGCAGAGAGGCAGGCAGAGAGAAAGGGAGAAGCAGGCTCCGGGAAGAGCAGAGAGCCTGATGCAGGGCTCCATCCAGGACCCTGAGACCATGACCTGAGCTAGAGGCAGAGGCTTAACCCAGGCACCCCAGAATACCTCTTTCTATATGAACATAAAGAATATGGTCAAAGGGGGTGCCTGGGTGGTTCAGTGGTTAAGCCTCTGCCTTTGACTCAGGTCATGATCTCAGGGTCCTAGGATCAAGCCCCGCATAGGCCTCTCTGCTCAGCAGTAAGCCTGCTCCCCACCCTCCCCGCCTACTTGTGATCTCTCTCTCTATGTCGAATAAATAAATAACTTAAAAAAAAAAAAAAAGAATACGGTCAAAGCGTATTCTCTGCCCTCTCTGACATTACAGCAGAGCTAGATCGTCTTGTAGGGTCTGACCTAGTTTAAAACTTTGGACTTCCATCTACAGAAGGGAGAAGAGTTCAAAGATAGGGAGGGTTTGGAACCGGGATCTTCCTCCTGCAGAATCATTGGAAGATTCCTTTGAAAAATAAGTGGACAGGATTTCCGGTTCCATTTCCGTCCCCTGGGGATTCTTAGATTCTCTTCAGGTACACTGTGACTGTGCTCCCCGTTTCACTACAGTGTCGGTTTGGGTGCAAACAGGCGCCCCGACGCACTCCCTGAAGCCTCTGCAAATAGAGGCTTCCAGCCGCTGACCTCCCGCCTCACAATAAACGGCAGAGCGGAGCCTCCAGCTGACTACATTCTGGAGCTGTTTTTAAGAACCCCGCGCCCGAGCGTGCTAGCTCTGGGCCGTACACAGAGTGGACCCGTATACTTCATACTGCGGTGACTGTACACAAACGCACTCTCCCCCCACGCGCACTCCCAGGCTGCGGGGGATTTAGGTCTTATTTTCAGCACTTGCTAAACTCTTGACAAGGAACTCTGAATCCCAATGATTTCTCCTACTCCCCCGTTCAGTGCTCACAATCCCTCTTTCGCAGCTTCTTCCCTCGCGCCGGATGCACTGGGCGGCCGTTGAGTACGAGCCTCGAGAATCTCGACCAAGACCCCAAACGCGGGGTGGCGGGTAGGGGGCAAAGCAGGCGCAGATGGAGCTAGAGGCGGCCAGAAACCGCCCGGCGACTCATGACGTCATCACGCCCCGCGCTGCGATAGGCCCTACCCACTCCACGCTGGTGAGGGTGCTCTTAGGACTCCGATGTAACCCACGTTGGAGCCTGAGGGGACATCTCGTGGACGCGCCCGGAAATGCACTCTAGAGAAACAAACAATAATCCTGAACCGCTCCAAAAGCCGGGCGGACCCATACAAGCTCCTCCCTGTTCCTTCCTCGAAGATCCGCCTCCATCCTCCACCTCGGCTGTTGATTTCTTTTCCTTTTGTGGACTCGGTCTTCGGCCTGCCAGGCCTGGCGTCTCCCAGAAGGCCCAGCGTCGGGAAGGGGTTTGCAGCTGCTCCGTCATCGTGCGGCCCGTCGCGAGCCCGCGCTCGTGTGCAGGCCCAGCTCGGTTCTTGGTCTCTGGTACGAGGATTCACGCGAGGCCCTGGTCTCGGTCCCCGGAGTAGGCCGCGACCCCAGGCGCCATGAAACAGGAGGGCTCGGCGCGGCGCCGCGGCGCAGACAAAGCGAAGCCGCCGCCGGGCGGAGGGGAACAAGAACCACCGCCGCCCCCGACCCCCCAGGATGTGGAGATGAAAGAGGAGGTGGCGGCGGGTGGTGGGTCATCGGGGGAGCCTGACAGCAAAGCGGCGGGGACGGCGGCAGCGGCTGAGCACTCCCAGCGAGAGTTGGACACCGTCACCTTGGAGGGTACGAGAGCCAGGGCCGGGGACGTGCCGTGGTCACGCATGATAGCGCCCCGGTGATGTAGCCTATCCTCGGGACCCCAGGGCAGCTTCCACCGCCCCCAATTCCTTAGGATCACTCTCAGTGCCCGTCCCCAACCACCCTGACATTCCTGACCCCAGGCCCAATAATGATCCTTCTCTCCAGGCTCTGGACTCCTTTCTTAACACACCTCCTCCCGCCTTACCCTGGTTGCATTTAGAAGTAAGTCTCACTGGGCCTGTGGACTCTCTCTCTCTTCTAAGTCCTCTCCAGTCTACTCTGTTTACATCCACCGAACTGATTCTAACGCCCCCAGTATGGGATTGGTCCTTCTAGAAACCAGTGTTTGTATTTATGTGTGCAAAGGGGGTCAGTGTGACGCAGAATACTGACCCTGAATTTTTAAGATTGTACAAAAGTTTTCTGTTATCTTAGCTACCTCTGGCGAACTCCTCTAAGAGAAGCCCCCGTACTCCGTATCTTGCTTCCTTGTTTTTGTAATTAAGGTACCCTAAGGATCCCATTGCTCTTTCTCTCCCTCCAGGCCCTTATTTTTGTTCTTAAAGAGTTTAAGCACATTACAGACTTTTAAGTTTTTAGGTGTCATCTTTGTTTGAATTCCTAACACTCACGTTCGACCTAAGCTGTGTACCAATCCCCCCATTTCTTTTCTCCTAGGTGCATGTTCCCAGCTTCTTACAGCCCTCTTGTTCCTCCAAGTTCACATTTCACTTTCCTCAGACCATCCTGTCCACATTTGGAGTGGGCAGAGTGAGAGCTTCCCACTGTGAATCTGGTGCTGTTTTCCTCCTCTGGATCGAGTGGAACGAGACTCTTTATTGGGTTTTCTCTCTTAACTGCAGGAGAACCTTTCTCAAAAACATGGAGATAAGCAAAGTTATGCTCCTGGGTGGTGTTTTTGAGGATGTAATGTTGACTGCATCAGTCCCTACTCTAAAGTTGGGCCACAGGCTCAGTATCTAATCAAGACACTTTTACCCAAAATAATGATAGCCGGTGGCAAAGGTGCTACTGGATTCATACATATGTTTCTTATAAAGCACTTCATGTTGTTGTTGCAAAGTAGTTCGTGTTTCATTGCAGGAAGTCTCAAGTAGCAGGGAATAACATCAGCCATGGTTGACATTTTTTTTCTACGAATTTTTGAGCTGTTCTGTAATTGAGATCAAGTTATATAGACAGTTTGGAGCAAGACATAACTAAATACAGCTGATTTTGTGTGCTTTCATTTAACATATCCATAAACATAGCATTCAACTTATTCCAGAAATGTTTATTGAATACCCGATATAGTGGCTAAGCATACAAGCTCTGATATTAGTTGCCTCATCTCTGTATATGAGAGTAATATTACCTACTTCATTGGGTTGATGTAAAGGTTAATATGCTTAGAACCTGTGTCCAGCACAAGGTGAACCTATAGTAAACTCTCTGTAGTGTTATCAGTTACCATTATTATGCCATGAAGCAGACCCAGGCAGTCTGTGCTAAACGTACAAAGGTAACTAAGAAACTACCAATTCAGTGCGTTCCCTTATTCTTGGACTCTTGTTTCCAGTTTTTTAGCATTGTAAATAGCTTTGCAGCAGTCATCTTTGTGACCCAAGTTTTTAATCTACCTTTATGATTATTTCTTTAGATTCTCAATATGCCTGAGTTGAGAGGGCATATGTTTTTAAAGCTTTGGATGGGTATTGTCCAGAGAAACTATACCGATTTACATTATACCAACAGAAATATCCTGTTCATCCTTGACTCTGTTATGATTTTTTTAAAGGATTATTTATTTTAGAGAGAGCACAAGTGTACAAGGTGGAAGGGCAGAGGGAAAGGCAGAAAGAATCTCAGGCAGACTCCACACTGAGCACAGAGCCCAGCACAGGGCTCCATCCCAGGACCCTGAGATCACAACCTGAGCCAGAACCAGGAGTCAGATGCTCAACCAGCTGCATCACCCAGAAGCTCCTCTGTGTTACGATTTTTTAAGTATTACCAATTTGGTAGTTGAAAACATTTCTATTTGCAATTATTCAAATGCTAGTGAAATATATTTTCATATCGGTTAGCTGTCTGCGTTTTGTTTTGTCTGTTTATGTTCATTTTTACTTATCCTAATTTACGCAAAGCTCTTTGTAAAATAAGATTATGACTGTAGTCACATTTGTCACAAATATTTTTCTTTTGTTCACACAGTTACACAGAAGGATTTTTTGCAGAGTGGAATTGATCATTCATGGGGGTAGGGGGGTGGGGGATTTCTCCCACTGTTTATATTTAGAAAGTCTTTTCCTATTTAGAGAACTGATAAGTCTCCATGTGTTTGTCTTGTATGTGTTTCTCATGGTTGCTTCTCCTTTCTTACTCCTTCTGTCACCCTCTACCCTTTCCCCCGCCCCAGCTTTATTTTTCTTTGTCTCTTGGTTATGTCTTAAAATCACTGAATGGCATCTGTAAGTATTGCTTAACCATATCAGGCAAAAGAAATGACCAGCAACATCTTGCCCTTCTATAAGAGGCTCCCTAGAACTACTTGTCTAGAGTGGTGGGAGAATAGGAATAATTAGAAGTAACATTTTTCTCTTCTGTGGTCCTCCTCAGACATCAAGGAGCATGTGAAACAGCTGGAGAAGGCAGTTTCGGGCAAGGAGCCTCGATTCGTGCTGAGGGCCCTGCGGATGCTACCTTCCACATCGCGCCGCCTCAACCACTATGTTCTGTATAAGGCTGTGCATGGTTTCTTCACCTCAAATAATGCCACTCGAGACTTTTTACTACCCTTCCTGGAAGAAGTAAGTGAATCAGGTGCTTTAAGGTACAAGCTTAGCCTCAGACCACACCTGACCCCCATCTCTCAATGTAATTGTTTCCCATCCTAAACCCTGTCATATAATCTGCTGTAGCTGACTAGCGAAACAATGCAGCCCATTTTAATACCCATTTGTCCACTAATAAGGGAACCATCCTGCCCTGTAGTATCATTCTTCTGAGTCAGGGAAAAGAGCTGGGAATCAGGACCCTTCCAGCCAAACTCTGTTCCTGCTGCTCCCCAACACCAACACTTTCCTCCCGTTGGGTGATGTTTCCATTGTCCTAGGAGAAGGTACCACCCCATCTCTGCCTCCAAAGCCTCACTGTGGACGTATAAGATGGTGGTTAAGAGCACAGATTCTGGAGGTAGAGTTGCATTTTCATCCCAGCTCTGTCATTTGGTACCTGTGGGACTTGGACAAGTGATCTAACCTCCTGATGCTTCATTTCTCCTTTGTTAAATGTGGCAAACGGATTTGGGGGATGCAGGGGAAGAAAGGAGTATGTGTAAAACTCTTAGAACTGTACCTAACACATAGTGAATACTGAAGTTCGTTTGGTGCTGGCAGTGGACTCTGTGTCAGGAGAGGCCTCTCCTTTTCCTTTCTGGCTGTAAAATCCCCCTTATGTCCAGGTCCTACCCCTTCTCACACCTCATTGTCCTTCGGCCATCTCCCTGTATGCTCATAGACTGTTCCGTAGAACATACTCAAAAAATCCCTTGAGGTGGAATGATGATGAATTTGTTGTTTGGGAACAGACACCCTCTTCCGTCTTCACCTTGAAAAAAATTTTTAACCCATATATCTCTACATTTACCCCCAACATGTTTTGCTTTTTGAGCTTTTGTACATTATGCCAGTTTTGGTGACTAGCTCTGATAAGTACAATGTATATGTCAATTTCTCCCAAATTTCCTTTGTTTCCACCAAAAAAAATTGTATCTCATTATTCTTGACCTCCTCTCTAGAATTATATTACCTTATTAAACCCTCTCTGATAAAATTTGCAGAGGTTCCAGGTGTAATGGTTTAATCTCTTAGATTGTAGGCTCTTTGAGGGGTCCTACATCATCCTTTCTGTCACCATTATGGTTTTTGTTTTGTTTTGTTTTGTTTCCATTTTTTTCACTTTTCATTTCTCTTGCCAGCCTCCTTGATTTCCTTTGGAAGGAGACTGTGCCATCTTTATTTTTATATCCCCAGTACCTAGAAGAATTTTGCATATAATAGGTACTTAGTGAATATTTATTGAAATACATCCTGAGTATTAAATAAATTCTTAACTGGTTGATCTGACTGAGCTTTTCCACAGTAATTCCTATCTCCTCCTAGCCCATGGATACCGAAGCTGATTTACAGTTCCGTCCCCGAACAGGAAAAGCCGCGTCAACCCCCCTCCTGCCGGAAGTGGAAGCCTACCTGCAGCTCCTCGTGGTCATCTTCCTGATGAACAGCAAGCGCTACAAAGAGGTATCCAGGACCAGTGAGCCAGAAGAACGGGCCCCCAGCGGTCCATGGGGTTTGTGGGAAAAACCGTCTCTGGTGAAGAATTGGAGAGAGTCCCTGGGTTCTTCATCATCCCCCTCGACTCTTTCCCCCATGTGGGAATGTGCTGAACCCCACATCCAGGGAATCCCCCTTAGACCCTATTGAGACACCGTGAGAAGGGGCTGGCACCGCGCTTCTCTGTGGCATGGTACCAGTGCGGTGGATTCTGTTAGGAAAAGGAGATTTGGAGATAGAATCCTGAGTTCAAATCCTAGCTGTACCTTAGGCAAATCAGTTTCTCCTGGATTTGTGTCAAATGGGGAAAACAGTGCCCAACTCACGACATCACTGTTGATGTTAAGTAAAATACTAGCACAGTGATCCACATAGAGTAAGCTTCCATGGTATTTCAGTAAGTGGCAGCTCTGATGACAGGACTGAACAGCTCTGTGGGTACTGCACTGCCACTGGCTCCCCAGCTGGGGCCAAGTTCTTTGTCAGTCACAGCCACTGTCCAAAGAATATGCTCAAGAAATGACAGGTCCAGGGCGCCTGGGCGCCTTGGTCATTGAAGCATCCGACTTTTGATTTGGGCTCAGGTCATGATCTCAGAGTTGTGGGATCGAGCCCTGAGTTGGGCTCCACACTCAGCGGGGGTGTGCCTGAGATTCTTTCCCTCCCCTGCCCTTCCACCCCCACCCCCCGCTTCAGTGTGTACATGTGCCCACCCATGTGCTCGTTCTCTCCAGTAAGTCAGTCTTAAAAATGAAAGAAATGACAGTTTCCTCTGCTCCATTTCCTGTTTTATTTTTTCCTTGCCTTGCCACGAGTTGGTTTTTGTTTGTTTTGAGATATAATTCACCCCCTTTAAGGTATACAGTTAGGGAGCGCCTGGCTGGCTTAGTCAGTAGAGCATCCACTCCTGATCTCTGGATCATGAGTTTGAGCCCAACACTGGGTACAGAGATTACTTAAAATTAATTAATTAAATACATTCTTTAAAAATTAAGGGTACAGGGGTGCCTGGGTGGCTCAGTGGGTTGGGCCTCTGCCTTCAGCTCGGGTCATGATCTCAGGGTCCTGGGATCGATCCCCGCATCGGGCTCTCTGCTCAGCGGGGAGCCTGCTTCCCCCTTTATCTCTGCCTAATTGTGATGTCTCTCTGTCAAATAAATAAAATCTTAAAAAAAAAAATTAAGGGTACAGTTAAGTGGGTTTTGATGTGTTCACAAGGTTGCGCAATCATCATCACTGTCTAATTCCATAATAATTCATCACCCCAGAAAGAAACCCTGTCACAGTTAGTAATCACTCCCCATCCTCCCCTCACCCCAGCCTCTGGCAACGACTGTTCATCTGCATTATCTGATTCATGGATTTTCCTATTCTGGACATTTCCTATAAATGGAATTACATAACACATGGCCTTTTGTGTCTGACTTCTTTGACTTAGCATGATGTTTTCTAGATTTGTCCACGTTGTAGTGTATATCTATATTCCAGTTCTTTTTATGTATGAATAATACTCCATTGTAGGGATAGTTATGAATAGCGCTGCTGTGAACATGTGTGTACAAGCTTTTTTTTTTTAAAGACTTTATTTATTTGACAGATCACAAGTAGGCAGAGAGGCAGGCAGAGAGAGGGGGAAGCAGGCTCCCTGCTGAGCAGAGAGCCCAATGCAGAGCTCGATCCCAGGACCCTGAGATCATGACATGAGCTGAAGGCAGAGGCTTAACCCACTGAGCCATCCAGGCGTCCCTGTGTACAAGCTTTTATGTGAACATACATTTCCAGTTCTCCTGGATTGATGCCTGAGAGGGAAGTTGCTGGCTCATAGGGTAGCTCCCCATTTAACTTTTTGAGGAGCTCCCACCTGATTCTCATTTGGCTGCCTCCACAGGCACAGAAGATCTCAGACGACCTGATGCAGAAGATCAGCACTCAGAACCGCCGGGCCCTGGACCTTGTGGCCGCGAAGTGTTACTACTATCACGCCCGGGTCTATGAGTTTCTGGACAAGCTGGATGTGGTGCGCAGGTACAGGGAGCCAGAGTCTGACCCCAAGGTTTAGAACTGTCCCTCAGGGCCTTCCCTACACTCCACCTCAAGGGAGGACTGATGGGTAGGTCAAGGGTAGAAGGACAGGCCGGAAAACATTTCACTCCTCAGCTTAAAACTGTTGGTGGCTCCCCATGTTCCTCAGGGAAGAGCTGAAGTCATGACAGCATGTGAGGCTTGGCGCCTGCTCACTACCTTCAAGTCTCTGCTTTTCCCTGCTCCCGTGATTGGCTGCCTGGCCATGCTGGCCAGGCAGGAAGTGTTCTTCCTTCCGCCTTTAGTGCTCTTCTCCCTCCTTCCTTCAGTCTGTGTTTAATCATTACCTTTTCAGAAAGGTCCTACCCTGATCAAGCTGTTTAAAATTGCAGCCCCATCCTCCTCACCTCCTGCGTTCCCCACTGCACTTACCCTGGTTTCTCCATAGTCCAGATCTCCTTCTGTCGTGCTACCTACGATGCCTGCTTGTCAGGATCATTGTCTGTCTCGTCCATTGGAATGCACAGTTGCATCCTGTTTGTGCACCTGGGACAGTGCGTCACACCGTGGGCACTCGAGAGTTGAAGAGTCAGTGAATAACCGGAAAAGCAGTTTGTGTCACTTGTTTTGGAATTGAGAGAGTAGAGGGGTCACAGCCGTTCAAAGTCGTTCGTCGAGACGTTTGACATGCTTTTCTCACCTTCGCGCAGCTTCTTGCACGCTCGGCTCCGGACAGCCACGCTCCGGCACGATGCGGACGGCCAGGCCACCCTGCTCAACCTGCTGCTGCGGAACTACCTGCACTACAGCTTGTACGACCAGGCCGAGAAACTGGTGTCCAAGTCCGTGTTCCCCGAGCAGGCCAACAACAATGAGTGGGCCAGGTACCTCTACTACACAGGTGAGCGAGGGGCGCGGCTCCCAGGCCAGAGGGGGTGTCTGGCTCCCTGGCACAGAGTGCTGGAAGATAGGGCGCGCTCGGTGCCCAAGGGGCCCGTTTGGCGCTCTGGCTTGTGAGGGGCTTTGGGTGATGCAGTTCTCCTGAGCCACTCTCTCCTCCGCACGCAGGCCGGATCAAAGCCATTCAGCTGGAGTACTCAGAGGCCCGGAGAACAATGACCAATGCCCTTCGCAAGGCCCCTCAGCACACAGCTGTCGGCTTCAAACAGACGGTGAGCAGCAGTTCTCCCTCTGCCGCTTACTCAGCTGATAATGCCTTCGTTCTCCCTTGCGCGGGGACCCCGGGAAGGCCTCCTGAACCTTCATTATCCAGGAGTTGCATTGCATGTCCCTTTGTGCATAGCACTGGTCAGAGCGCACAAAGCAGACTCTGCCTGCACCTCCCGTGGTTTATACTCTGAAAATTCTCCTTGGTAGATGGTTCAGAATGTTCCCCTTTCCCCGGCAGTCCTTATAGCCATGCCAGGCCTGGGCCTGGGTTGTGTTGAGAAACCCTAGACTCTTTCCTGGTCCCTCGCATGCCTATTTGGGAGCGGTGTTTTCTGTGGCCAGGGAGCCTGGGAAATCTCCATCAGACTGACAGATTTGGGTACAGACAGATCTCGGCCACCTGAGAGCTCTCAGTCACCAAGTACTTTTTGAGTGCTGACCTTGGTACTAGGCACTGTGAGCTCGGTAAACAGCATTGACTCAGCAAGGCTGGAGGGCCTGTGTAAAGTCACAGTCTGGTAGCCGGAATTTGGACCCACCTTTCCAAACTACAGACCTCCGTTCCCACCTTAACATGATTGCCACCCCCTCATCCCCTTGAAAGAGAACCAGATGGAGATGTACAGTGATTAGGTCCATCTAGTCAAGATGTGGTTTGTTTCTTCTGTTCAGAGGTTCGGAGAAAGACAGGTTTGGTTTTGGTGAAATAATTAAAGACATCTTAAAAATAGTTTAATCTGGTTTTTGATGATGGGTAGACTTTCACAGAAAGGAATGGCTTTTCAGACATTCACAGTACGTGTGCAGAATATTCAGAATATTAGATTGCTTACAACATGCAGTGAGTGTACCCTAAAGTCATAAAGATACAGGTAATCCGTATATAAACTGTGCCGTGCCCTGGGGAGAGGCATTCTGGGAGAGCGCAGACTGTACTGCCAGTGGCTGTGGGCCCCGTGGTGGAGGCAGGTGGCAGCGAGGAGCAGAGGGAGCTGGAGTGAGGTCTTTTTGGCCAGCAGACTGTGAGGGAGCCACCCCCCACCCCACCTCCCTAAGTTGCCTCCATGTCTTTTGGATTTGTCTCCTCTCTGGCATTACCAGTGCCTTTGTTTGAGCCACTGGCACTTCTGGTCATCTTCCCCGCTTTATGAACCCAATTTCCAATTTCCACACGCCCGCCCAGCTGAACAGAGCTCCGGGCCTGTCTCTGCCTTGCCCAGGAAGCTTGCATTGCTTCCCACAACCAGCCCAAGAGAGTATCACAGGTCCTGGGAGGGAGGCAGGCAAGGCTTATGATGACACAGCCGCTGCCACCGATGCCGCCCACTGTACGGACAAGGAAGCCCAGGACTCAGTCACTCAGCCTTTCCGAGCTAGTGAGTGAGGGCTAGCATTCTGTCTCTAAACTCCAAACTTGGTCTGGCATTCAAAACAGCACGTCCGCAGACAGGCCCCACGTCCCTCATGATAGCCTTCCAAACTTCTTGAGACATGTGCTCACGCTGGTGAGTCTGTCCCCTCGACCAAAACATCCTTCTCTTTCTGCTTCACCTAAATCCTGACGGCGTGTGCGTGTTAACTTGTGCCTCTTTCCTGGGTCTCCCCGCACTCCAGGGAACGGGGCAGCATCGGAGGTGTGTGGGGGTGAGTGTCGACATGGTCACCCACCACCCATCTTTCTTTCTTTTTTAAGATTGATTGATTGATTGATTAGAGAGCACAAGCAGGGGGAGAGGGAGAAGCAGACTCCCTGCTGAGCAAGGAGTCCGATTTGGGGCTCAATCCCAGGACCCTGGGATCATGACCCAAACCGAAGGCAGACACTTAACCAACTGAGTCACTCAGGTGCCCCAACCCACCACCCATCATAATGGCTTACTTCTCTCTTGACTCTGGCTGTCACATGGTTTAGCCCCCTGTGGTCCTGTTCGTCTTGCTTCGTAGGCAGCTCCTACATCACTGGCATCATCGCCTCCATTGTAATTTTCCTCGCTTGGTGCTAAGTCCACAGGAGGCACTATTCACAAATCCCTCATGGTTTTATGGAGAAGAAAGGGCCGGTTCTCCCCGGTAGTTCGAGTCCACATGGCCTATTGTCAAAGGTTCTGCCCAGGGGCCAAGTTCTCTACACTCACCTCCTTTCCTCCAATAATAGTCCACATCCCTAATCAGCATCTTTGGCAGATTCCTTAGGCCTCTGGGCCCTGTCTCCTCCTTGTTTCAGAGCCACAGGACCTGCCCATCTGGCCTGAACTTCCAGAGCATTGCTGTGGCAGCGTGGTGTGCACGTGGAACTTAGAGCTCCGTGTGGTCACGGGGGCAGCTCTTCCCGGTCCCTGGCTCTGGGTGCAGGCACAGCTCTGCACGGGCCTCATCACGGAGCCGCTTTCCCCGTTTCACAGTGTGTCCGAGTGCACTGATGCCCTCTTTCTTTCCCTCCTCCCTCCTGCTGGGGCTCCCTGCCCACTATGTTCCCGTGTCACATACCACCAGGTGCACAAGCTTCTGATTGTGGTGGAGCTGCTGCTCGGGGAAATCCCGGACCGACTACAGTTCCGCCAGCCGTCCCTCAAGCGCTCACTCATGCCCTACTTCCTTCTGACTCAAGGTAAGGCTGGTCCCCCTCCCAGAGCTGGCCGGACCCCTGACGCCATAACCTCCTCTGTGGGTTTGCCTGTTTGCATCATCTGATTCACTCCTCTCCCCCTCCAGCTGTCAGGACCGGAAACCTAGCCAAGTTCAACCAGGTCCTTGACCAGTTTGGGGAGAAATTTCAAGCAGATGGGACCTATACCCTAATCATCCGACTGCGGCACAACGTCATTAAGACAGGTGTGGGTCAGAGTCTGGGAGGGCCACTGGGAGAGCAGGGCACAGATGAGGCTTCTGCGATGGGTGTCCATGGGTGGGTGAAGGGGCTGTGCCCACCCTGCCCATGCCATTGCTCCTCCCTCTCCCAGGTGTGCGCATGATCAGCCTCTCCTATTCCCGAATCTCCCTGGCCGACATCGCCCAGAAGCTGCAGCTGGATAGCCCAGAGGACGCGGAGTTCATTGTTGCCAAGGTGGGGCTGACTCGGGGACTGAAGCCGCCATGTTCCTGCTGCATTTCAGGCCACAGGAATGGGAGAGGATTGGTTAAGGAGGGGGTGGCGTGGTCTTTTCAGGGAGTGCTGGTCTTAGAGTGAAGCCTGACGGTTTTCAGAGAGAAATTGTACACAAAGGAGCAGGTGAGAGTATAAGGAGGAAAGGGACAGGACGGGATGTTCTCAGGTTTAGAAGATGGGCTTTCTGGTGACCTTGCATCCCTTGGGGGGCCTGCAGGCCATCCGGGATGGTGTCATTGAGGCCAGCATCAACCACGAGAAGGGCTACGTCCAGTCCAAGGAGATGATTGACATCTACTCTACCCGTGAGCCCCAGCTGGCCTTCCACCAGCGGATCTCCTTCTGCCTCGATATCCACAACATGTCTGTCAAGGTGAGAAGCCGGGGCTGCAGGGGTGGAGTTGGCAGTACCCAAGGAGTCCTCAGAGGAGAAGAGCCGAGTTTCAGCCCATCTCTGTAGAGTCGCTGAACGGCAGGGCAGGGGCCTGGTGGGAACAAAGGACTCGGCCTGTGGGCCTGTAAGACCCTTGACTGCCTCTAAGGGTCTGGTTGCCAGGGAGGAGCAGGTGGATTCAGAGTGAAGGCTTCCAGATTTACTTCCAGACTGGAGTCCTTCACCTTCTCTGATCCTGTTTCTCCATCTGTAAGGCTGAGAGTGAAAGACCTGCCCAGCCTGCCTTGGCGCTGAGGTCATGAGATGCAGTCGCTGTCTCAGGGCACTTAGTGAAGCCTGAACTGTGGAGAAGGCGAGGCAGGTACCTCGTTCCACAAAAGGCTGTTAAGCCCTTATCCTGTGGCAGGCTCTGACCTAGGTACTGGTACTGTGTGTCAGATTTTTCCTGGTCTCTTCTTGCCTCAAGGAACTGGGGTTGTTGTTACCTTGCTTAAAATCAGGTAAATGCCGTGCTCAGGGAGACATGAGAGGCCCTTTGCAACCTGGTCCCCTCCCACTGGTGTTCCCTCCCCTCTCCCCCAACTCTCTCCCTGATTTTCCTTCCTCCCCCTCCCTTGCCCCGCCTACCCCCCCCCCCCAACCCCAGCTGGTCCCACTCTGCTCAGGCCAGGCCTTTTCACACATGGAAACCTCTGCCTGGAATGCTTTCCTCCATTCCCACAGCAGTCTGTTCCTTTCCTCCTTTCCCTCCTCACTGCCAGTCCCCCTCCCTGCGCCTTCAGGGACATTAGTCACTTAAACCTCCGGGTCTTCTGATTCTCTCCTTTAGCAGTTACCACGTGATGTAGTAATTCACTTACATGCCTAGCTCCCCAGTAGGCTCAACTGGAGATTGAATAACCTTCCTCCTGTCGTGGTGTCTGGTACACAGAAGGAGCACAATAAATGTAAGTTAAGTGCATGCCTTTTCTTCATCTGATTGCTTCTCTCTCTCCTGTGCTTCAGGCCATGAGGTTTCCTCCCAAATCATACAACAAGGACTTGGAGTCTGCAGAGGTAAGGTGCATTCTGCTTTAGATAGAACTGAAACATTCAGACTTTCTCCAGAGAGGGAAGAGGGAGGCAGTGTCTGGAAAGGCTTGGAGCAGCTCCAAAGCTTTGGCAGTCCCTGACCTTGGGGGGGAATGGGCTGGATGAAGCACTGTGTGAGAGAGCCCCACTGGTCCCCAGCAGCCCAGCCCTCACCTTACCTCTTGCTCCAGGAACGGCGTGAGCGGGAACAGCAGGACTTGGAGTTCGCCAAGGAGATGGCAGAAGATGATGATGACAGCTTCCCTTGAGCTGGGGGGCTGGGGAGGGTTGGGGTGAGTGGGGACTGGCTCTTTATCTACCCCCCCCTTGGGGTACCCTGCCTGGGGAACTGGCCCCTTTCCGTACATGTCTCACAGACTCATATGTGCGGGGGGTGAGGGGTGCAGGGAGCCGGCCACCCCCACCTCACCCCAGGACCCCTCCCCAGCCAGTGACATAGCACACGGTGGGCAGGAAGGTAGGCGGGCAGCCTCCCCAGGGCAGGGTCCTGGCCAGTGGTGTGGGCAGCAGAATGGGAGGGAATAGCCCTGTGCTCTCCCGGGAGTCGGGGACTGGAATTGGGACATGTGCTGGGATGTATGTTTTTTGAAGCTTCAATTATGATTTTTAAACAATAAAAAGTTCTCCAAAGTTCTTTGTGCATCATTTAGTGACAGTACTTTGCTCTCACACTCTGCAGTGTTGACAGCCAGATTTTTCTATCTAGCCCAGTGTGACTGTGGATGAGGACAGGGTCAAAGGCAGGGGGAGCCAAGGGCAGGGGGAGCAGAGGAGCAGATGCTGATCTGACACCAGAAGGGCCTCTCTCCTCTCTAACTGGATGGCCAATATTGGGCAAGTCACTAAACCTCAGTCTCCTTCCCCACATTTGTCCAATAAAGGATTAGACTCTTGAGCTGGATCTGAAGTTAGAAATCTAGACCTCTAGAGGATCAAGGGAAAGGCAAGGGACTGGCCTTTGGGTGAGGTCTGCAGAGGAGAGAAGGGGCTCCAGAAGTGGAGAGCAGGGCCTTGCCCAGTTGGCCCTTAATGGATGGGAGAACAGAACTGGGTCAGGCAGGACCCCCTCCCCCTCCCTGTGGCCCCGCCCACTTACTCCAGCTGTGGATTGGAGTGGAGGTGGGAATGGGTCTGGGTAGGTCTGGAAGTCTTGGGTACTGCTCCCCATCTTGGCTCATTGAATTGTGGCTGTGTGTGTGTCCCCTATCCCCCAGCCCCTGGTACCTTGCTGTACGTGTGCTCTGTTCCTGCCAAGAGCTCTGTTATCTGAGTGGGGCCTGGGGTTTTTTGCCTCCTGGTAACTGTGTTCCCTCTCCTGCTAACTGTGTTCCCTCTCCTGCTGTGCTCTGGCTCTCCAGCCCCTGGATTTCTACACCACCTCCAGGCTTCCTGCCTCACAATGATATATCCCCCTGGCTTCTGAAACACTCCCTTGAGATCAAATACTAGGAGGTGGTGTGAAAGTCCTAACTAGCTTGGAGATTCTTAGAGCGCATGAGGTGTTTGTGTCCTCCTGGGCCTTTGCCCATTGCCTCATACCCTGGGTCCAATGAAGTTTTGTTTGTTAGGAAAGGTACACTCTGTTCATACCAACTGAAGATTTTCATCCCCCAATATCCCTAATTTCCGCTAAAGGCATGTTTTAGACTGGCCTGGCTTTGGTTCCTGATCCATCCCAGCCGTGGTCACAGTGACTAGTCATTGCCCATTTGCTTTAAAAAGCTTTTACTGCCACCTCTCAGTGTAATGAAACTCTTAAAAAGAAAAAAAAAAGATTATCTGGGGGTGCTTGGGTGACTCGGTTAAGCATCTGATTCTTGATTTCGGGGGGGGTCATGATCTCAGGGTTGTGAGACTGAGCCTTGTGTTGGGCTCTGCACTGGGCATGGACCCTGCTGAAGATTCGCTCTCTCTCTGCCCCCACCCCCGACCCCAGGTTCTTGCTGGAGCACATGCAGTCTCTAAAAAAAAAGGAAAAAAAAAAAAAAGACTTTATTTTTAAATAATCTCTACACCTGATCCTGATGTAGGGCATAAACCTACAACCCCAAGATCAAGTGTCACGCGCTCTACCAACTGAGCCAGCCAGGTGCCCCAAGGTTATGAATCTTAACAGTCAGCACCCAGCTCAAAGTGCTTTAGACCCTCTCCTGGTTGGTAATAGAATGGAGAGTGTCACCCTGGTCTAGAGAACTGGGGGTCATTTGCCATGATTTCCTGGTTCTTGCCCACCTGGAATCTATGGACTATTTTTCTGTCTGCTCACTGGAAGTTTCTTGTAATTCATTCCCATTGGCTTGGTTTTCTCTTCCTGGAGAAGCTTAGTGTCCTTTTTGTGCTCGCAGAGTTCACTGTGCACTCCACCTTCTGGTTTTTTTCTTTTTAATTAGAGAACTACAGAGAAGCACGAAGAATAACATAACAAATCCCCACGTATTTCCACCCCAGTTTAATAAATGGTGACATTTAGTTATCAGTTCAAGTTTTCTCAGCGGAGGAAAACCATCACAGCTCAGTTGGAAGCCCATCTTGTTCCTTTCCCAGGCCCTTCCCTACCTTCCCTGGAGGCAGCCGCTCCCATGAATTCAGGGGTAGCCCTCCAGGTTGTCTTTATACCTTGTGTTAAGCAAAATATGGTTGCATTTTTAAATCTTTTAAATGACGTATCTATCACGTAAATGTAACTTGCTCTCCACTCACTCTTGCTTTTGAGATCTAGTCGTGTTGATACCATTCCTAGCACTGTCCTAAGCACTTTGAAACTGCACAGATAAAGCCGGTTAATTCCTTTCCTCATGGAGTTTTCATTCCATGAGGGGCTGAGGTGGAGGCATCTGTGGACATTGATTTATTTAGCCCTTTCCTGACTGGTGCGCATCAATTTGCTCTGACAGAGGACAGCTCTGTGTCTCCTGGTATGCAGGGACAGTGGATGTGATGTGCAAACTTTTTTTTTTTTTTTAAAGATTATATTTATTTATTTGACAGAGAGAAATCACAAGTAGGCAGAGAGGCAGGCAGAGAGAGAGAGAGGAGGAAGCAGGCTCCCTGCTGAGCAGAGCGCCCGATGCGGGACTCGATCCCAGGACCCTGAGATCATGACCTGAGCGAAGGCAGCGGCTTAACCCACTGAGCCACCCAGGCGCCCTGTGATGTGCAAACTTTTCTCAAAGGGCCAGATGGCACATTTTTAAGGCTTGTGAGCCATATGATCTGTCACAACTATTCATTTCAGTTCTGACCTTCTTGAAAGCGGCTATAAACAATATGTAAACAAATTAAGAACACCAGGGTTTGAATTGCGTATGACGTTTACATGTTAGGAAATATCCTTTTGATTTTCCCCCCAACAACTTAAAAATGTAAAACCCATTCTTGACACGAGGTGTCCATATCTTGGCTCCCAGGCTGAGTCTGCAACAAATGAGTCACCCCAGAACCCTTTGAGAGATGCTCCAGGTCCTGTACCAGATGAAAACAGGAAGCATGAGGGGAAGTCTCGGGCCAGTTCTGGCCATTGAGAAACACCTGGGAAAGCCTTCAGGAAGCTGGAAGGCGGAATGACTGCCAGGGGTCTCCAGAGCCAGGCCCTTTGCCAGAAGATGGTTCTGGTCCAGCTCAGCCTGTGCGACCTGACTAGTGGCAAGCCCTGGCTCTCTACCTGGTCTTTATCGTCCCATGCATAGGGCTGAAGTGGGGATCAAGCCCTGCTCTGGGAGGAACGACTCTCCGAATAGGAAGGTAACATAATGGGGATGGTGCAGGCTGGGGAAGCCTGACTCTCCCTCCCGCCTGGCCTGGCCATCGCCTCCTTCTGAGATCTGAGGCAAGACCCTTCACCTCACTGACCTGCCCTTTGTCTCTAATGGGAGCGATCCACATCCTTCCGCTCGGTTTGGAGGATGAAGGACGCAAGTGTGATGGAAGGTGCCTGACATATAAGAGGTGTCCAATAATTACCAGCTGACTTTTGGATTCTTTCCCTATGGAATGGAGGCCAGAATGCTTCCCAGGACGGGCAGCTCACTCCCCCTGGAAGCAGCCCACTCCATTTCTCACACTTCTGACCGCTGGAAAGCTCTTTCTTTCTGTTCATAGGAAAACTCGCTGGCTGTGGCTTGCGCTCCCTGTCCCACTTCCAGCCCTTGAGGTCAGGCAACAAGCTCTTCCTTCACTCCCCCAGTCAGAACAGCCTGTTTTCTTCAAATTCTGATCCTGAGTCCTCTCACCATCCTGGCTACCTTTGTCGGAATTAACGTATTTTCTCAATCAAACGTCCTACACACTTGGACTGTAGGTGAATTGATAGTCTGGGTCTAGGTCTGTGAGGCCAAACACTGATTAAGGGATTTAATGGTGAAGAGGCACCTGGATAGATACATCGGTTGAGCATCCAACTTTTGATTCATCTTCTGTAAAATGGGAAGTGGTTCCAGTACCTTCCTCATAGACTCACTGGAAGTCATACACTCGATAATGTGTGGAGAGTGCTCAGCACAATGTCTGGGGCCAGCGGAGTCCTCTGGAGGTTCTTTGAGGGAGGATGAAGGGACATGTTTGTGAAAGTGAATCTCCTGCCCCGCTGCAGTTCTAAACCCACCCCTGTGCTCCCGGAGAGCTGGACGCAGAGCTGGCCTCAGTCGGGGCACGGTGGCCAGCCTACGTGAGATAGAGTGGCCGACAGCCCACCCCCCACCCGCTCCCCGCCCAGCCCACCCAGTGGGACAGGGGACCTGAGGCAAGAGAACAAATCAGCAGGTGAAGTCCCTGCCCACTGTGGCCACCAGGGGGCACCCGCACCCCAGAGATGGCCTCACCCAGGCAGACACACCCACTCCTTATCAAGAGGTGTCCATTCCTTGGCTCCTGCTGAGGTAAATTGGGACGGAAAGTGACAGCCTTGGGTGTGGTCGAAGGATTGCTAGGCAGGCCCACTGGCCTGTAGGAAACCCTCAAGCCTGAGGCGAATTTCCAGGCTGTAACTCAGAAGATTGAGCCTGCTCTCCTTGACCTTGGGCAAGGCACATCCCTCTCTGGCTGGGTTCAGGGGGTGTAGACCAGACTCCAAGACTCGCGTGGCTCTAGGATTTGAGGCTGTTTGCAGTTTCTTCTTTCTCACCCCCAGCCCTTCTCCACCTCAGGGCTGCACACACTCTGGCAGGCGGTCAACTTGGCCAGGGAAGCCACGTGTTACAGACCCTCCCCCAGCTCCAAAGCACTGGGCCACCATTGGAGGGAGGAGAACCCCGGGAGGAGGAGGAAGGGCAAGGTCAGGTGAACCAAGAGACCCAGAGCCTCAAGGGTCTTGCTTCATTTGGGACAGACATCCGGTTTCCTCTGGTTTCTGCCAGGATTCTGGGGGCTTAAAGGAATGAGTCACGGGGGGGATTGGGGAGTTCCCAGCTAACCAGTTCAAGACAGGAAACTGGGATGATGCCCATCAATGTATGGGGTGGAGACAGGAGGCAAAACCCTAGTGTCCCTACCTCAGGCCCCGGGCCCCTCAGGAGGGGTCTCAGGAAGGCAGCCTTCTGGGAGTTTGGGAGGTAGAAATGGGGGCAACTAGCTTCTTCCCTCTCAGAATTCGGGGTCTAGGGAGCAGGTAGTTTGGGAGTCCCAAGGGAAAGCGCAAGCGGCTGCTCCCCCTCCTCTGGCCAGGAGGGAAGGAGGGAGGGGCCGCTTGGAGGCCTGCCTCCCACTGGGTCAGGCTGACCAGCCTCTAGCCTCGCCTGCCTGCCTCTGTATCAGCAGGCACAACCTCCCTCAGCGGCTCTGATCAAACACCCTGGGGCAATTTCGGGCCTGGGTGGGGTTGAGGGGGAGGAAGAGCATTTGAGGGGGACCAGATGTCAAAGAAAGAGCAGGGATTCCACAATTTCACAAAACTTTCGCAAACAGCTTCTTGTCCCAGCCCCCCCGCATTGTCCTGGACACCAAATTTGCATAAATCCTGGGAAGTTATTACTAAGCCTCAGTCGTGGCACCAGGTAATTTCCTCCCAGGCCTCATGGGCTCCCGTATAAAGGCCCTGTGCAGCCGGTCCCCGCCAGAGCCTGGCGCCCACAGATCCACCCAGACCTTTGGCTGAGCCTGCTCCCCAGAGCTCCATGAAGCTGATCGGTGAGTGTCCCGGCCACTGGGGGTGGGGGAGGGGAGAGGCTGGAGTGGCAGAGGGGCTGGGGGGGCCCCAGGTGGAAGTGGACCCCCTGTCTCCTGAGCACCCCCTGTCTGCTCTCAGCCCTGCAGCTGATACTGTGGTATGAGGCACTCTGGCTGGTTGGAGCAGCCGCCCCCCTGGGCCCTACCAGCTCCCTGCCCCAGAGCTTCCTGCTCAAGTGCTTAGAGCAAATGAGGAAGGTGCAGGCTGACAGCACCGTGCTGCAAGAGAGGCTGGTGAGTGAGAGGCGCTGAGGGGACGAGGGGACCTGGATGCTGGGAGAGGGCCAGTGGAGGAAAGAAGAGGGCCGAGCTGCAGGGAGGGAGGAAGGGGAAAGGGCTGAAGGGAGGGGAAGGGAGTGGTGAGAAGACATCATCAGGGAGGGGCATGGCCAAGGGAAGACCCCAGGGGAAGGGGAAGAGAATTAAGAGAGTGGAGCCCTGGAAGGCTGGCTGGGAAGTGTCTCAAGGACAGTGCCTGGATGGCCCAGATTCTGGATCACCATGGAGGGCAGAGTGGGCCTGAGCGGCCTGGCAGGACTGGGAGGGAGGGGAAGACCTTGGAGAAACAGGGAGGACTTCGGAAACAGGAGTCGCCGGGCCCCTCAGCTCCCCCTCACGCAGCATCCTTCCTGTCCCCAGTGCGCCACCCACAAGCTGTGCCACCCCGAGGAGCTGGTGCTTCTCGGACACGCTTTGGGCATCCCCCAGCCTTCCCTGAGTGGCTGCTCCAGCCACGCCCTGCAGCTGGTGAGTTTCTGGAGGGGTAGAGGGAGTGGAAGAGAGGGAAGAATGGTCTGGAAGTCTCTCTGGACCTCCAGGCCTTGAAAGGAGCGCCCGGACAGCACCCCCTAACTCCGCCACTCTGTCCCCCAGACGGGCTGCCTGCGTCAACTCCACAACAGCCTTGTCCTCTACCAGGGCCTCCTGCAGGCTCTGACAGGGCTACCCCCTGAGCTCACCCCTGCCTTGGAAACGCTGCAGCTGGACATCGGCGACTTCGCCATCAACCTCTGGCGGGAGGTGAGCCTCACTGGGAGCCACAAGGGTTGGACTGAGCTGGTCCCCAGAGATCATGCTGCAAGCCTGAGGATCCCAGTTCCTTAGGGTCAGTGTGGGAGGCTTCTCAGGGTGAGAGAGCTCCCACTCCAGGCCCCTCTTAATGCCAGCCCTTCCACTCGCCCTAGATGAGGGCGGGAGCCAGACCCTGATGTAGACCTCGGTTCAAGGCCAGCCTCCACCATTCACCCATCAACCGTGTGGTCTGATCCTGCACACCCCCCAGCCCTTCGCATTTCCTTAGCTAATCATGCCCACTTAGCTGATCTCCTCTTCTCCCCCAACAGATGGAAGAGCTCGGGGTGGCCCCGGCAGTGCCACCCACCCAGGGCGCCATGCCAGCCTTCACCTCGGCCTTCCAGCGCCGGGCCGGAGGGGTCCTGGTGGCCTCCAACCTGCAGAGCTTCCTGGAGCTGGCCTACCGTGCTCTGCGCTCCTTTGCCAAACCCTGAGCAAAACCCTCCCCAACCAGTGTATTTATCTTTATTTAATATTTATGCTTATTTAAATCTAATATTTAAAGACAAGAAAAAGCAGGAAAGAGCCCCGGACCCTTGGGTCCTTCCTGCCATCTCTGAGTTCCATTCTCCTGCTTGTAGCAGGGAGAAAAGCCCCTGTCTTCCTGTCCCCTGGACAGGGAGGTAGCTAGGTAAATACCACGTATTGACTCCTGTGACTGCTCCCCGGCCTGGCTCTGCGGTGGGCACTGGGAAGAACCCCAGTGAACTCCTTACCCCAAGGGTACCCACCTTAAGACCCCCGGGAGCATCAGGAAGTCTCCCATGTGGGAGACAAGAAAACCCTGTTTAATATTTAAACAGCAGTGTTCCCCTCCTGGGTTCCCCCTCGCTCTGGCCTCACCAGCTCGGCTTGCACATGCCCGGTGGGCTAGGTCTTGCTTCTCCTCCTGTCTGTCCCCTTCCCCACGGGCATTAGGCCTCCCAGGAGGTGGCCAGAGCGGGGAGGTTTGACCCTGGGGTCCCACGAATTTGCTGGGGAATCTAGTTTTTAAGATGTTTTTGGTCATATTTTGACTTCCTGTATGGGGAACCTGGGCATTGTTACCGTTCCTCAGCTTTCTGGATGCCCTAGAGCGACAATGACACGCTCCTGACACCTGCCCCACCCTCACCAGGGTCAGGATTCTGACCCTTCAAGGGCTGGGCAGAGGCTCCTGTATTGGCCTTGCTGGAGGGGGTGGTGGGACTGGGAGTGTTGGAGGGGAAGACGTGGAAGGTTATGTGACGGGGTATGTGAGAGGAATGCTCAGCTCCTCACCCTCCACCTCTGCCCCTACTTTCTCACTGTAGCCAAACTCTGATAATAAAATATCTTATTTGTCTCCAATAAATGCCTTTCCTCCTTCTTGAGTCCAGCTGGTGCCCAGCCCGGGGTGGGGGGAGTGGGAAGTCAAGTGGTGAATGAGGCCAGAGGGACAGAAAGAGGAGGTGCAGGGAGGAAGGGGGAGGAAGGGGGCAGTCCTCTAGCTCGTCAACACTCATGCCCTTAGCACGGGTCTCTCTTGTATCTACTCTGCAGGCACTGGGCTAAGTGCTAGGGACACTGAAGTGGACAAGGCAGGCGAGGTCCCTGCCCTCCCCGAGACACAGCCTAGTGGGAAGACGGAGGCGGATGGGCCACCATACTGGGAGAGGAGAACGTAGGGTTGGGGGTGGGGGTGGGGGTGTCTTAGGAGTCCAGACGCAGACAGACACTGAAGCGAGGGGGATTTAGTATCTTCCACCTCCCATAAACTCCAGCCCATCTGCACTCACACTTGCCCATGGAGATAGAATGAGAAGTGCCCTTTACAGATCAGGAGCTGAGTTCAAGATGCCAACTTAGGTCAGCACTCAAATTCCCAGCCCTGCACTTGTCTCCCTCAAGCTCTGCCTCTGATGGGGCGGGGAGCAACAGCAAGCTCAGGCCCGCCGCTCTCCCGCTGGTCTGGCCTCAGGGGCCGAGCCTGAGCTCCCAGGGCCGGCAGACAGGTGTGGGCGAGAGAGAAGCAGAGCGCGGAGAGCTGCTTCACACCACAGGCCAGAAGTATTCCTCTCCTTGTCCTCAGCCTAAGATGCACCAGTAGCTCCAGGGTGCCTCCACCAGACCCAGGAAAGTCCAGATGGCCTGCCGGTCCCCAGTCCAGCTCTCAAGGCTTCCCCTGAGCTCCTCAGGCCCTCCCACTTTCCCCCTCCATCTGGTTCCTTAGAGAGGAAGGTCTGGCTGAGAGGACCAGAATCCCCAGCTGCGTGGCTCAGAGCTGCCCACCCCCCCTACCCCCCGCCCCCCGCCCCATGGTTCTGAAGAAGCTGGGGCTTGAAGATGTGTGAAGACAAGCAAGGGTTAAACCGATCCTGCCCCTCATCGCCCAGTCCTCTTCTGGAGACAGGTCAGACTGGGCCAGTCAGGCTCTGAGTGGGGTTGGGTCTAGTGGGACAGTGTCAGGACAGCCTACCCTACCCCAGCACCAGCAGGGCCTTTTGCCAAAACCTCTCCCTCCCTTCTTGGGAGTCAAGTCTGACTTTGGGGGGTGGGGGTTGGCGGCACGTGCAGTGTTGAGCCCTTACTGTCTGGTGCGGGTCTGAGGAGGGGAAGTGCTTTCCCTGCTGAGTGGACAGACACAGGAACCTGAGCCCAGCCCTCCTCAGCCACAGGACCGAGCCTCTTCCTCGGCCAAGCACACGGCCTTCCAAAGAGAAGATGTTCCCTGCCTCCATGGGACTCAGGCACTCACACCACTTGGGACTCACACAGGGACCCACAAAGATCTTTATTTACAAATGAGCTGAGAGAAACTTCCCTCATGTGTTACAAAAATATAAATATACACACTCTGCACCTGCAAAGTTCCCAGAGGTACATCTACTGTCGGAAGGGGGAGGGGTGTGGAGTGCTGAGGGCCCTGGGCTAACAGCCAGGCTGCACACAGTCCTTAGTGCTGGCAGCGGGCAGAGGAAATTATGAAAGAAACTGGGAGACGTCTTAGAGGTCAGATGTCAGGATAGGGGAATAATCTGGAAATGACATAGGGCTCTTACATCACGTGGATATGAGCAATGCTGTCTCATCTTTCCTCCCTCGTGAGGTGCCTGGGGCTGTGGTCCCCCACAAGGCCCTTGTGGCCACCCCCCAGCCTGTCAGAGTGCAGCAATGGCCTTGGCAGCCACCTGGCGGCCCAGAGACAGACTGAGGTCCGTGATGGCCAGAACCACCTTGGGGCTGGACATGGCTGACACCTTCACCAGTTCCGATACCTGCCGCAGACAGACAAATGGCCGCTTGCAGGGGCTGCCTGCTGGGGGCCACCAGGTCCCGCGAGGAAGGAGGCCCTCCTACTCTGAGGGCTGCCCCCGCACCCAGGCCCCGCTAAGTCCTGCCGCCCCCACCTAAGCCTGGGGGCGAAGCACTCACGGTGGTGAAGGGCATGAACTGCAGGATGCTGCCTCGGCTGCCCTGCTCCAGGCAATCCACACACTCCTCCATGAACCACTGCACAAACTGAGTGTGCGGGCCCGCAGTCCGTGAGCCCAGGATGGACGAGATGAGCAGGAAGAGGTTGGCTGCGCAGAAGCAGAATGGGGGGAGAGGGAGCACTCCGTGAGAAGAGTCTGAGAAGACGTTAGGCTGGGAGGTGGTGGCACCAAAAAGTGAAAAGAAAGAAGCCCTTAGAGTGCCCCTCAAATTGGGGGTGGGGGGTCAAAAAGAGGAAGTGTGAAAGGAAAGCAAGCAGGGGTGGGGAGAGGGAACCAACTGGAGCCTGGGGGCGACAGGAAGGCCAGTGGCTGGAGAGATGGAGGAAGAGACAGGGACACTAACGGGTGAAGGGGCACCAGGAGGTCCTCCTCTGGCTGGCAAGGCCTCAGCCCCCGGGGGCCGGTGGGCAGTAGGGGACTCACCCAGGACTCGGTTCAGCGGGTCTCTCATGTTAACCGTATGCAGCTGGGAGGCTGACAGGGAGCTGCTCATGGAGCGGTCGGCTGTGGGGTCAAATGGAGGGAGCCTGAGGCAAAGGTCCCCTACCTTCAAAACCCACTTCCCAGGGGACGCCCTCACCCGTCAGGTGTGGAGGGTCAGCCCAGGGAAGGTCCCGGATCCAGAGTCACAGATCTCAGTGGGAGATGAGAGAGAACACTTGGTGAGCACTGCCAGGCGCCAATCTGTGGGCTACACACAGATCAGGCCGTGCAACCCTTACACCCCAACTTCATGGACAAAGAAACCGAGACTCGGATTTGCTGAGTAATCAGCCAAAGGTCATAAGGTCTGTGGGTGCCAGACATAGCATCTCTCCTCTATTCAACTGCACAGCTGGCACTTTAATGCCTAAAAGGCCTCAGAGAAACTTCTAGAATCAAGAGAAATTTCTGGAAACAGGAAAAATTAAATGCCACAGAAGAAGCCCTTGGCAGGGAGAGGTAATGACAGCAAGAGGAGGCCAGAGGTGCTCTTCAAGCAGGAAGAGTGGGAAGCAGTTCCAGCCCCCAGCCTCAGGGCCTGTTTCAGTGGAAGGAAGGCCAGAGCTGGTGAGTCAAAAGCACAGACTGTGCCCGAGGTAGTGAACTCACTTGTGGTGAGTAAAGGGGAGGGAAGGGACAATGGTGTGTCCAGGGTTGGGCTGTGGTCTGGACGGAGCTTCGGTCTTTGGGGGGAGGTCCTCAGCAACCTCTCTAGCCTCTCCGCAGGCAGAAAACAGAGCAGCAGTGGTGGTGGGGGGGGGGACGGGACAAACTCCCAGCGCACTCTCTCCAACCAGCAAAGATGCCGGCAGCCAGGTTCTATACCAAGCAGCTCTCCCAGGCGGGAGTGAGTTCTCAGGAAAGGAGGAGCCCACCCAGCCCAGTCTGCATGCTCACTGGGACTCGAGAGGATGTTGGCATCTTCCTCATTGGAGCTCAGCAGTCGCATCAGCTTTGAGGGCTGCATGTCATCCAAGGGGAAGAGACTGATATAATCCTGGAGAGCAAGAGAGGCACTATTATTGACGCCTGCGCCCCCAAATCTCCCATTATCAGGGAAGAGAGCTGGAGCTCAGACGGAAGTGGGGAAGAGTCAGCTCCCCACAGGCCTCAGTGGGCATCTCCAGTAAGCCCAGCTTCCCCCACCCACCCACAACCCCAGTGAGAGACCCCCTCACACAGTCACCCCTGGAGATGCTCAGCCAGGGGAGCCCCAACACAGCCATCCAGGGGCGGGGCCGCTGCCTGGGAAGGAGTCTCTGACCCCAGAAGCCTCAGGAAATGTCTGTTGAGCACATGAACAAGTGAACGAAGGGGTCTCCTACCTCGATGTCTTCACGGTGTCTCTTCTTTTGGCGGGAGGACGCCTGTCCCTTATGGGAGGAATAGGAACTCAGGGCACACCAGACGGCTAGCCTGGCAAAGGGTTCCAGGGAAAGAGGGTCAAGTCAGAGGGCCCCAGAGAGGCCCTGGCAGACAGGGCGTCCCCACAGCCCAGCCTCCCTGGGCGGCCCAAGGTGAGGGGCAGCCAGCCGTGCGCCGTGGGGACCCAAGGCTCCGAGAGAACCCTACTTGGCCAGCGCAGTGCCGGGGGGGTCCATGAGGCTGTGCCACTTGGAGGAATCGGTGAGCAGCCCCGGCAGGATGTGGCCCAGCAGGACCAGGGTCACCTGCTGCATGTCCAGACAGAAGATAGAGTAGAGCAGCTCCACCGCCCGCAGCGTGTGCTCCTTCCGCGTCTCCTTCAGCAGCTCCTGGACGGCAGGGCGGGGCGATTCAGGAGCTGAGGGCTCCTGCCACGGGCTTCCCGGGGCTCCATCCCTCACTCTGAACAGCCTCTGGCCAGCGCTCCCAGAGCAGGCGGCTCCCCTCAGAGTCCAGGAGCTCCGAGACCGAGCCCCGCGGACCAGGCTAGAGGTATTTTCTCAGTTGTCTCCCTGAGTCTGAGGAGATCCACTCCCCCAGCCTGGGTCCGGGCGGGGGTCTGGCCCCCAGGTACCTTAATGAGGTTGTTGCAGAACCAGTAGACGCCTCCCATGTGCAGCAGGGTGTCAAAGATGTGGATGGAGCGGCTGTCCACCCACCCCTTCTCCAGCACCTTGGCGAATATGTCCGTCAGCACCTCCTTGATGGGTCGCTTGGGGGGCAGCAGGTTCCAGTAGGGCATTGTGTCCACACCCGTGGACGGGAACTTGATCTGGGTGGCCGTCTGCTGTAGCACGTCGGCACACATGTGCTCCAGAATCGAGCTCATGATCACCACCCTAGGGGATGGGGACAGGACCTGCTGTTCGGGTTCAGGCCCCATCAGGTTCAAGAGTGCAGCAAACACCCAGGTCAGACCTTTCCCAGGACTCGAGTTACGGAAATTTTCCTGGGGAATTAACCCCATTCTTCACAGAGGGAGGAAACAAAAGGAAGTCACAAGACCCTAGCAGACGTGACCCTACCAGTCCTGCTTCTGGTAGGCCTCTCACCTGCTGGGCACAAAGCCTAAGCCGAGGTAGCAATTTGCTCTCCTCCCCTAGGTTACTTCAACGATATGTTCATATTTTCTCTCTCACTGTCTCCAACTTCCCCCCATTCCCCAGACCTGAGCCCTGCCAATCCCTGGACGTAAATAAATATAATCACTTCCCTCTGGGCTGAGTGCTAGGGGGGGTCCCCGCCCAGCCCTGGCCTCTTCCCAAAGTAAACTGTTACTTCCAGGACAGGGGCCCAAGGGCTGCCCCACAAGACTCTTCCCGGCCTTTGATAGCTGGGCAAATATAAAGCGTATATCCAGGAATTTTCTCATGAGCAGTCTTTGACGGAGTTAGCACTCAGATCCGGGTGTGAGTGCTCACTGTTCCTGGAACGCTGGGTGGCTCTGGGAAAGCTGCTGTGACTTTCAGTGCCAGTTTTTCCACCTGCACGAGTACCCCCAGATTCCCCACTATTCCTCATCCCGGGAGGAGTCAGGGAGCTTAGCACGGGTTCTGTCATAGCCAACCCTCCATTACTTGTGGGAAGAAGGATTTGAGGGAAGAAGGGAGAAGGAGGTGAGGAAAAAGGTCACAGCCTCACAGACCCTCTCCAACCATATCTCAGCACAATGGGCCCCCTTCTCCCCTCTAAGGCACCTCGATGGCTACCCAGTGCGTCCTCTGGCCTAGCTCACTGGTCACGCGCATGCCCACTGCATGGCAGCGCTATTCACAGCAGCCGAGAGGGAGAAACCACCCAAGTGTCCATCCACCGAGGAATGGATAATGTGGCGCATATGTACAATGGAGTATTATTCTGAAGGGGATTCTGACCCAGGTTACGACATGGATGAATCCTGGGAACATCACTAGAAGTGAAACACACCAGGCACAGCAAGACAAACACTATAGGATTCCACTTGTGTGGGCTACCTAAAGCAATCAAATTCACAGAAGCAGAAAGCAGAATGGTGGTTACCAGAAGCTAAGGGAGGGGGAAAAAACGGGTGAGTTGTTACTTAATAGGTACAAAGTCTCAGATTTACAAGATGAAAAGGTTCTGGAGATCTGTTTCACAATGAAGTGAACACCTCATGCCGCTGAACTATATACTGAACTAAGATAGTAAATGCTATGTATTTTTTTTTTTTTCCCAGAATTTAAAAAAGAAAATTAATGGATGGGGGAACGAACCAATACCATTGAACTCAACATAGATGAAGCTGCCAGGGAGGTCTGCCAAGCCTCTGAAAAGCCAAGGCAGCAAAATGTCACAAAGGAGAGGCAGGTGGGAGGATGACCGGGGGCGGGGGTGGTGATTAGGCCCCTGGGTCATAGCTCTACGGATGGGCTCCTAGTGCCTAGACCAAGCCACAGCGGAGACAACCACTTTGTTCTCCTGGTAAGCTAATTCTTTGGAACTTGGGCTCTCTGAAGACCGGAATCATAGCAATTCGGGGTCTGTGCTTCTGGGACATAGCAGGTGTTGGGTCATAAACATTCCTGGCACAGAGACACACACTCAGTGTCGCCGAGTCAGTGCACAAACATGGAAATGAGACTGCGAGTGAGTGAGCAAGAGGCCCGTTTGGGGACATTAAGAACAGAGGGAGATACTGGCTACTGGAGGTGCTGCCTTCTCATGGCAGATCGACAATGGTCCAGGAGGGAGGGCACGAGGGGCTACTGACCTCTCATTGTAGAACTGCAGCGTGTTCTCACTGTACAGCGGCCCTGCCAGCTGGCGGATCATCTGCAGCGACTTCTCGCGCTCATCCAGCCCCAGCATCCGCACGTGGGCCACAAGCCAAGCCACAGCACACACTGCCAGACTGCACACCTTCCCCTTGATGTTATCTGTGATTTTCTGGGGGAGGGGAAGGGGTGACTGAGGCCACTATCGCCCCCTCCCTGACCCATCACTTTCCCTGGCCTCCGTGGGCAGCTAAGTTTAGCAGGTGGAGTCCTGGACCACATCCCCCACCCATTCTCACCACAAATATGCTCTTCCCCAAGTTACCTGGGTGGGAGGGAGTAGCTAAGCCTATGATTACAAGGAAGATCAACATCCAAGCATGAGCTCCTAGATTAAAGGGTCTTCTTGTTCTTATAAAGTGTACCAAGCTACCGAACACTGGCTCTGTGTTTCAGGGAAGAGAGAAGGCTGCTGGAAAGGTGGGGCTACCTGGATGGATTCGAAGGCCAGCACCCCATTCTCCCAGGCATTGAGGATCTCCAAGATAGCTGCTGAAATGCTGAGACAGGCTTCGTGCCACTTCATCTGCCTATGAGGGGGTGGGAGTGGGAGAAAGTTCACCATGGGGGAGTGTGGGATGGGCTGAGGGAGAAGGTCTTAGCCTGCCCCCACCACCACCCTTGGAGCGGGCACCGGGCCACTGACACCAACTTCATCTCCGAGGAGTTGTTGAGCAAGGCCACCAAGGACTCCACTTTGGTGGAGTCAGGCCAGAAGCAGGGGTGATCAGGGTTCAGGATTTTGCCCTCCTCGGGCATGCAAGTCTGCATCCACGTCTCAAAGAAGGGCACCTGTGCTCCTGTGCTTGACTCGGACAGAATCACCTAGGAAAGGAAGGAGCGTCAGCAGCCAATGCCCTGTGCCTCAGTTTCCTGTCCCATTGCCTTTACTTTCCAGCTTGAAGAACTAAAGACAAACTGGTCAAAGGGAGAAAGACAGGGGCTATGCTGCCACCTAGTGGTGAGTGTGGATGTGACCCATGGGGCACCCATGGACCTGCCGGCGGTGGGGGCACCTGCGTTCTACAGCCAGACTAAGTAGCTTGGGAGACCGCGGTGGGGGTGTGTGCATCAAGTTATTGGTCATTTCCTTCCCCTTCTTCCCACCCCTAATCCTGGTACCCCTAAACCTGAGTGGTCTCCTCTCACTCACCTCTGAACCATAGGTCTGAGCCACGTGGCACAACATGAGGAAGGAGATGTCGAAGAGCAAGGCGCGAACAGAGGCTGCTTTGGCTATGGAGAACAAGAAGGCTGACCCCACAGCCCCGAACAGGGCCCAGAGCCCTGGTCTGAATCGGGAGGGGATCAGGATTTGCCTCAAGGAAGGTCAGTGACCAAGTGGCTCCTTCAAAGCTCTGAAGCTCAGAATCCTTTTCTTGAGTTGCAATTAGAACATCATCCCTTCCTTGGAATCAAAGACTCCTGATACACAACTTCTTCCCGGTAGCCAACCAAATCATAAAGGGGGAGGGCAAGAGACAGAGGTGGTTTGGGAAGAATCCTTTTCCTAGCATTCCCCTCTTTCAAGGCTCCCCAAAAGCTTCAGTCAGTCATTACCTGGGAGAGAAAACAGCCTCCCAGGAGAAGCAATGGCCCTTCTGCCCTCCCCTGTTCTCTCTCCCCACCACCCCTCCCACAGTGCTGAGTCTAGGGGTGCACAGAGCTGACTTACCGAGTTCTTCATTGCCATGTGTTGTGAATTCATTCAAACTGGGGAAAGAAAAGAGGTCACAGCTAGCAGGGCAAGAGGTCAGGGGGCTATACCTGTCCAGAAAGGCAGTCACTAGAGTCTGAATTAAAGGTTAAACTTAAAAAGCACACCACCGCTACACAGAAAAAAACACTGTTTTTAAAAGATTTCCAAGGCAGGGCGCCTGGCTGGCTCGGTCAGTAAAGTATATTACTCTTGGTCTCAGGGCTATGAGTTTGAGCCCCATGATGGTTGTAGATATTACTTTAAAATCTTTAAAAAACATATATATATACACACACACATATTCCAAGACCCAGAGAAAGGCTCACTGGATGGAACAAAGTTCTTTATATCAAATTCCAGGTCAAACAAAAAAGTCAACAGTGTTTAAGAGCCCCTTATTAACAACTGGGCGCACCCAAATCCCTCCATATCCACCATTCAATGCCTCTCATCTCATCAAACACCTCCACTTCATGCTCAGCTGCAAAGAAAAAAGGGCTTGACATCCAGGAACCTGGCCCTTCCCCCAGCGTCTCCAAGTGGGATCCTCTGGTTTGGTCTGGGCATCTCCAGGGAGACCCAGACCTCAATGCTTTGCCCCATTCTGCTACCTCCTCCTTCAGGCCTGCCTCCCTGACGCTGGCCAGGGCTCAGACTTCCTTACTTGATGAATTTCCGGGCGAAGGATTTAAGCTTCCCAGTGGCGGCGGCAGCGGCCAGCAGCAGATCCAGACTCTTCCCGGACAGCATGTGGCCCAGGACTCCTAGCAGGCCCTCTGGGGACTTGGAGTGGTCTGCATCCATCGTCTGGGGACACGACAGGAAATCAAGTCCTGAAGAGCAACTGAAGACCTCCCCAGATACAGCCTAACCGCAGCTTCCCTCTCTGCACGTCTCCATTAAATGGCATACCACAACCTGCAATTCATTCTACATCTTTCTGACTCCAATCTGGAAAACAATTCCATCAATCTATCCTCGCTCTCTGATCCATCCTTCTTAATTAAACTGTGATCGCGGCAGTGAGAGTGGGGAGGGTGAGAGTCTCCACTGCTTCTGCGGGAGCACGTGAAAGGCCCTACCACAGGACCTGCCTTCCAAGTAATGCTCAACAAATATGAGTTTTCAATGGCGGCTTCCTTGCCTTGCCTGTTTCTCTACTTCCAAAGTAACTTCATATAAAAGCCAGAAGACAAAGAGCTCTATGGCCTCAATTTATTTCTCTGGAAGTAGAGCCAAAAGAGGAAAAAAGGAAGAGATAAGCCTGGAGGCAAGGGAAGGGCACACGCACCTTGAGGATATTTGTGACAGTGGGCTCTGCCCGGAGGATGAGCCCAGGATTGGGCTGGATGTTGGCATTTTCTCCTGATTTCAGTTGGGGTGCATGCTCCCGGTCTGCTGCGCTGTGGCCACGAGCCATTGGCCAAGAGAAGAGAAAAGACACAGAGATTAGTTCCTGACGTGCTCCCTGGTCCAGCTCCAGAAGCAGAGGCCAGGGAGGAAGGGTGGGGCACACGGCAGAACCTCAGGGTTGGGGTGATGTTTATGAAAGCACACCCACTCTTCCAACTGCTTCAGTCTGTCACTGATCATTACCTCAATTTTGAAAGTCCACTTGAGATTAAAAGAAGATTTAGGATTTTTACTTTGCTCACAAAAGAGGGTGGGAATTCAAGGGTAGCACCCAAGGGTGTAGAACCCTGGTGGGCAGAAACCAGTGTCTGCTGCTCCTGGTAACCCTAGGCCTGGCCCCAGGCACCTGGACAGGGGGGAAGGCACCCAGTGGTCCACACCGGACGCGAGAAAAGGAGGGCAAGCGGTGCCTCGGCCAGCCCAAGGGAGCTCACGCTTACCGCTTGGCCATGAGGTTGGTCACACTGGCTTCAGACAGAAGCCCCTGCTTGCTACATTCTTGGAGTAGGAATTTTGTACAGTCACAGCTGTGAGGGAAAAAGATAATGAGGGGTCAGGGCACACGGCAGGGATTCCTGAGGAGTGGGACAATAGGCCCCTACATGGTGTCCTCCCTCCTTCAGGACAGAAGAATGCTTTGAGTGCCTGAGGGATGGGAGACGGGCTGCTGCCTCCTGCCCCTGCCAAGGGGAATGAACCAGGGGCCCGTCCGCTGAGGGCCGTCTAGCACAGAGGAGCAGGGGGAGAGCCCAGAGCACCTTCCAGTAGGAGCGGGTGAGCAGGGGAGTCATACTTGCAGCGCTGGTCAGCTTTGTCCAGCAAGGGTGTGAGCTTCAGTAGGAATTCAAAAGCACAGCTGACGTCCTCGGTAAAGTCCTGCAAAGAGCCAGGAGCGACCATCTGGCTTCTAGGCCCTCCGCTCCACCCACAGCTTGTGATGCAGGCTCACGGGGACACCCCGCTGGATATAAAGTGCGACAAGCCGGTCACAGCCACCACCAGCTTGCAGTGACAGGACGGGGAGGAGTGTAGAGGACCAGTGCTCTACGCTGGCCCTGGGCACCCAGGGCACCTCACACCCCGTGTGGCCTCCATGTGGAGAGCGGGGGCGCGTATGGACGCACGCAGATGCTCAGGCACGCTCATGCCTCCAGCCTGCCCCTGGGTGCAAGACACCAATCAGACCCTTCCCTTGACCCCGTTTCTCCCGTGCCCTCGTGGAAAGAAGGATTCACCAACTCCCACGCCCCCCTCATCTCATTTCTCCAACTTACCTTGTCCCCGTGACAGTATTTCTTTAACTTCACCAACACCTGTGGGATCTAGAGAGTGAGGCAAGAGAAGAAACACAGGAAGATCGATTTCTTCTCTTTCCCCCAGAACTGAAGGCATCCCCTCCATCTCCCTGCTCTGAGCAAAGACAGGAAGGAACCCTTCCACCCCAGAAAGGACAGCACTCTGGGGGCCAAATCAGAAAGCTGGCAGGCCTCCAAGTGTCCGGTGCCTGATGCCTACAGGCAACAGGGACCCCTCACTTCTGCTGGTTCCACAAGCAATCGCCATAAGCCCTGGGAACCCTGATTCAAGGACCGGGGCCACTTCTCTTGGCCCATAACTGCCCTGTGCCACTCTGGCTGATGACAGAGCTAAACGGCACCTGTGTGCTCAGAGATGGCAGGCGCCTGCCAAGTCGGCTAAATATAGCTCTGGGACTTTCAGAGAAAAGACTCGATGGGAACTTGCGCTGGGGACCTGGCAGGTGGCAGACAATGCCAGTGGGGAGAAATGCAGGACAAAGATCCTGGGTGTCGCTGCTTTTCCTGAGAACCATTTCTAGACTGGGCGCTCTGTTGCTCCCACGTCCCAGGTACCTTGAGGAAGGTGAAAGCTGTCCACTTGAGCTCCTCTGTACCCTCGGGAGACTCGATGAGCCCCACGAAGCAAGCCTTCCAGATTTCCAGGACAAAAAGTGGGGTGGGAATATGCTGTGGGATGATGCGAGAGTGAAGCCTAAGAGGGCGCCCATCCCCCTTCATCTTCTGAAGGCCCCAGAGTGGGGGCAAGGTGGGGGCTGGTCAGGCGAGCTCAGAGGCCATGCAGGACAGGTGCTGCCCCACTCCAGGGTGAGGAGTAAGGATGTCATGTGAAATGCCAGCAACATGCACAACAGGGATGTGCCTTCCACCGTGAGTCAGGAGAAACCCCCTTTCTCCTAGGAAGTACCAGAAGACTCCTCTCCACAGCCCCATGTAGCCAGCCCACCATGTGGACAGAGCAGCAGCTCTGGGCCGCCCACCTGCATGCGCTTCACCATCATCAGCTGTTCCACCAGGGGCTGTGTCTCGCCTGTCAGGTTCATGGTGCCCTCGAGCAGGACCACCGCATGGACTGTGGGGTAGCCCGTCTTGTGCAGCTGCTCCGAGTGTACAGCCAGCATCGTGGGGATGCTGAAGGGAACAGATACACAGGGCACCGTGTAAGGAGCCAGGAAGAGACAGAGGGTAGGTGAGAGCAGAGGGGTGGAGGCCAGGGGCCACAACTCTCCACCCACACCCTGGGCCTTTCCTCTCTCCCTCCACGCTGAAGAGCCTGGAAGCCCGGTACCTCCTAATAAGCGTGCCACACTGCTCAGCCTGGCTCCGGAGCTGGGGGTTGCTGAGACTGGCCAGGATCTCCCCAAGCTTCAAGAGAGAATGCTCAATGGCAGTCCAGGAGGCTGGTGGAGGAAAGGCAGACCCACGATGGGAAACAGAGGAGAGGAAGACACTGACCCTGAGCTCTTCCACTTTGGCCCCACTGGGCCCTCAAAACCACATACGGAGGCGTCCCCTGAGGATGACATGGAGGCCAGGGGCCTGAGGGCAGCATGCACTGTTTCTAGAAGGGGGGTGAGCACCAACAGTGAATACCCTAGAAACCATCCCCAGGCGGATGCAAGCAGCCGAACTGAGAGCCTAGGTACGGCCTAACATAGGCAGTGGCAGAGAGAGGCACAGTGGGGTTCCAGTGGCTGGAAAAGGAGGTGGCCCCAAATCGCATCAGGGGTGGCCACCCTCGCAAGTGGGCCCCACTTTCTACTGCCGTTGAGCTAGATCCCTCACCAGCCCTCCTGGGCTACCCCCTGCCTCGTTCTGCCGAGGCCTCTGCTCTCACTGCCCAGCCCCTCTGCAGGTGCCCCCGCCTGGGCCAGCACCACCTCTCAAACACACTCTCCTCAAGCCTTTGGTCAAGCCCAGATCCTTCTGACAACTCACCCAGCTGGTCAAACCCACTGACCTCTCCTCCCAAATGCTTGAGCTCATGGTCTATACCACATTAATTCACACTTAATTATGTGTCACTTGTCCTAGTTACAACTCCAGAGGGTCAAATGATGGATACTGGCACCAACTAGCCCGTTAGCCTCCATGTGGCATGGGGAAACAAAAAGATAAGACCTGAGATCCATTAAAATTAAGTTAAATATTCATTCACTTTTCAAGCCACTAAACATTTATCAAGGGCTCAAGATAGGTAAGACACTGTCAACACAGCCCGTTTTCATGGAGGGGTCATCTCCCTGAACTTTCTGACAGGCAACAAAACACACTTTGAGAACCAACAAATATATGAATCCTAATAATAAATTCTCTAAACGGGTCCTGAAGATCTGGGTGTGACCCACTCTAGCATTCTTGTTACTGGAGAATAAGAGATCCTTAGGTGGTCTCAAGCCACTACAAAACTGTGGCCTTGGGCCCCACATCCAGAAACACCAAAGTCTCCCCTCCCACCAGGTGATCTGTCTCCTCTCAGGCTCTGGAGGGTTCCATTATTTCACATCTGCGCTTGAGTCAAGAGGTGCATGACCCAACAGGCCTGAGAGCAGACAGGTACCGTGTTTAAAGGGCCATGTTAGGCAACACTCGAACACAAGAGTCATGTGCTTTCAGATGAGTAGTGTGGAGACAAACACAAGGATGGATGGTGTGCTTCTCTCGTCCTCTAATTTCTTCCGTATATTACATACTGGCCTTGCTCCCCACTAGCATGTATGCTTGTTGAGGGCAGGGACCCTGCCACATGCTCCTTTGGTAGCCCCCCACCCCCCGTCCCCAGCACCTGGCACAGTGCTGGGCATACAATAATGCTCAGTAAATACCTGTTGGTTGATTGGCTCGGGTGCCACCCTGCCCAAGTCCCTGGGATGTATGCAATGCTTATGGGGAGAAAAAAAAGGAAGTGGGATGATTTCAGATCCTCCTGGAAAGAAGTGGGATGGCATCCTGCCTCTCCCCTCTCAATTAAAGAACCAGCTATGGGAACAGTGGCAGGTGGGGCTCAGGGGAACCAAGGGGACATACAGGCCTCCTCTAGTTTGGCGATGTGGAGCAGGGCCCGATTCTTGGTGCTGCTGAGGGTCTTCTCCAGGCGCAGCAGGCACATGGCAAGCTGCTTCTCCCCCGCTGCTGGAGTGCCAGCCTCCAGCCCCTCTCGGAGCCGCTCCGCAGAGGCTGCAGTGCAGCGCAGCAGCCAGTGGAGGGCGCTGAGAAGGGCCCGGCACAGCCCGATGCACTCCTCGGCTTTGCCATGACAGCTACCGGGAAAGGATGCAAAATCTGTCTTGGCTCCAAAGGCTGAAATATGACCCACACCAATGTTCCCCAGAGTGCCTGGCACACCCCTACTAGGGAAGAGAGCTGGGAAGCTAGCAAAGTTCTAGGGAAGACAGCCCTGTAGGCATCCACTGGACAAGATTTCAAATGAGCCGCTCCAAAGAAAGAAAAGGCCTTTTGTCCTAGGGCATTAAGTAGAAAAGGAGCAGGATGGGTGGGTGCGGACGGGCAAGTGGGAAGAAGTGCGAGACCCCATCAAGCTGGTGTCAGTCTGTGGGCTAGGAACTTCTCCCTGACACTAAGATAATGCTGGAAGATTCTGAGCCCGGCCGTTACCTCAGTCGGTCACAAAACATGTCCATGATATCCAGCAAAGCCTGGACACACAAGTCCCGGGAAAAGTCATCAAACTGTGGAAAGAACAGCAACAATGCTACAGAACATCTCAGTCAACCCTGGTCTCACACATGAGGCAGATGGCATATTCAGAATGCCTGCTCCTCTATCCTCCAACCTCAGGTTTCAGACTCAGCATTCTTTCAACATCAGAAAGCGACTCCTAATTGCCAGCCCCCACTTCCCGGGATCCCCCTCCCTCCAATGGAACGCGGCAATGCCAGCTAGAGGCACCATGTGCTGCCAGTCCAGTCTGAGCTCGCACCATGTGCTGCCAGTCCAGTCAAGGAGGCGGGGTCCCTTCTGGGACTACCATCTCTCCGCCTCCTGCCCTCCACCTAGCTCGTGAGTGGCTGCGGTCATACCTTACTGATAGCTGTGAGGACAGAGGAGTAGGACACCATCTAGAGGGAAAGAAGAAAGATAAAGTTCAGACTACGGTCACACAGCTGACAGGATCGAATACTGACACTTATTAAAGTTTCTGCAGCTCTCAAAAACCTCAACTCCTTCAAGAGGCCTTCCTCAACCCACCGAAAAAGAGGCACTGTCCCTATTCCTGCTTCTATCAGATTCACATCATCAGCCTACGCCCACTGAGAAAATGAGGGTGGGCACTCAAAGGTGCCAAGTTCCATGTTCCCAGGCCACTAACTGTCCACTATATAGAAGGTTCAAGTGACTGCTAGTAAGCAGAAGAACGGACAAGAATGCTGTTATGTTATTTTACTCCTACAAGTTCTATAAATGATACTTTTATTTGGACAAGAAATGGAGACGAACAAACATCCCCTGCAATGAACAGGTAGCACCTAGACCCTGAAAAAGGGAATTTCATTCTACACACTCTTAACTGGTTCTCTAGGACTTATTGTCCAGGACTCCTCCAGGACACCTTCTCTGATCAATCCCAACCCCCCACCCAAAGCTGAAATTCTCTCCCGTGTGCTCCAAGTAACCCCCTTATACCCATTATGCCACAGTAGGTACCTATGGCACCCACCAAACTAGGAGCTCCTTGAGGACAAGGATGCTTTTACTCAGTGACCACGATGGACTTGCTGAAAATGTCTGTAGAATGAGTAAGGAAAGACACATCCCGGATCAGCATTTCTCGAAGTAGCTTCCAAGGTTGCACTGTTCGATAGGGAAGCCATTAGCCACATGTGGCTGTTTAAATTTAAATTAAATAAAACTGAAAATGCAGTTCCTTAGTCAGATTAGCCACATCACCAGTGCTCAACAGGTACATGTGGCTCGTGGTGACTGGACTGGCCGGCAAGATATGGACTGTTTCTGTGATTGTATCAACTTCTACTGCGTGATGGTATTCTGAAGATTCCCCAAGATATTACAAAATCTTAACACACACACACACACACACACAGCTTCTGTGTGATATGAATTCTGAGAAACCGTAAAATAAATAAAGTTTTCTTTACTATAGGGTATCTCTAAATCATAATACGAATGTATACAGTGAGAATCTCTAAGATAAACGGAGGCAAAGTAAGCAATACTTCCCAAGCTTATTTGACCAACGAAATCCTACCTGAACTGCGAGCTCCCTGGGAACAGAAATAGAGGTGAATTTGTATCTGTTTCTCTAGAACCTAGCCTGGGCCTAGCACATAGTAGGTCTTCAGCAAGTCTTTATTGCTTTGATGGATTGATGAATTAGATTGATGAATTCTCAGAACTAGCATTCTGAAAAAAATTGTACTTTAAAAATAAATCTCTTTTATTAAAACCTCTTCATCACCATCATAAGAATGGAGATGTAGTTCAAAAGAAATAACTAATGTGTCCTGAATGAAATAAAACCTACAGAAAGTCTTGTGCCACTTTTTAAAAAATAGCTACAGCATGCTGATAAAATAGGAATAATACTTTAGAAAGTAGTTACATTTATATACTCAACATCAGTGGCAAAATACACCAAAATAAAAAAGCAGAATACAATGATAGAAACTGTCAGGAAAATCACCAGCCTCGTGGGTTGTCTTCCCTAGAGGAATAGAGATTTCCAAAAATTTAAGGAGAAAGTGAAGTCAGCCTCAATGGCCTTAGTATGGTGAATTTCGCATGCATGGCAATGCCTTCTGTGTACAATTTCTCCATCATATGAACAGAGTGCTCTCTGTTCAGACACCTTTAACTACTATTCTCGAACAAACAAGAACAAAACACACACAGGACTTAAATACACAATTAGTGTTCAGCGCCGCTCTTAGTAAGATGTTCTGTGAAGCCATAGCTGGTGTCTGATGGTGATCAAGAAAGTTGGGAGCCTGCCTGGGCAGGATGACCATAACGTTCCAGGCAGAGTGTTTGTTTATTTATAACTGATGTCCCCATAGCAAGAGCTTGGCAGGGAACTGAACCTTGTTGGATACCAACCTGAAGGGGGAGCTGGATGTTCCCTCTGAAACTGACCCCAAACTACAAGAGAACCACCCCCTATCCCAATTCTGTATGTTCTGAGGGACGCTGTATTTTCTAATGTATTTATGGTCTCCAAATTCAGAATTTCGTCCCGTAAGTTTGTGCTAACAGTATCAATAAAGCACAGCTACTCTTGAGACCTAAAAATCCTTTCCACACGGTGAACTCTAAACTGTTTCCCACAGCAGGACTGAACCTATTTCACGCTTAATATATCTATCAACATAGGAGTTCTCAGCTACCATCAGCCCCTGAGGTTAGAGCCCCTGTGTGGCCCACTGTGCACCTGGCTAGCCCAGACGGACCTGGGGCTCCCTCCTCTCCTCTGCTCGATATTCTACACCCCCAACTACTCCTAAGTGCCCTCCATGTGCACAGCAATGGACCAAAGAGCCTCTTAACTCTGAAGGAAGAAGCAGTGCCTAATTCTGCATAGCATTTTACAAGTATGGAAGCTCCTGCATGGGCATTTATTTCCGTTCTTCCGCCTTGCTCTCTCCCTCTTGCCTTCCCATGGGTGTTTACACATCTCAAGAGTCTTCCACCTTTTAAAGAACTTCCCACAAGACACCCCCCCACTTCCAATTAACCACCACGCTCTCTCTGCTGCTCTCAGAGACATGCATTCTGAGCACTGGTCTCTATCTTCCTGCCTTCTGTTCACAACTCTGCCCACTCCAGTCACTTGTGTCCCTACCCCTGCAGGCATCTCCTCAGGAAGCTCATCAACAAACTGCTTGTTAAGCCCCACTGGTACTTCTCAGTTCCGATCTCATCGACCTCTCCGCAGCACCCAACACCAGGGAACACTTCCGCCTTCTTCAGTCCTCTCCTCCCTTGGCTACCCTCGATACTACTCTCTCTTACTCTTCTTCCCACCTCAATGCCCTCTTCTTTGCAGACATGTATGAGGAATCCTTTCCCTGCATGTGACTGGTTCCTCGGGGATTTGGTTTGGGTCTTTTATTTTTTGCTCACTCCCCACCCTCTCTGGGGACTCTCGTCCACGCCCACAGCTTCAATCACCATCTGCAGTTGACAACTCTGAAATTAACAATGCCAGTCTAGGCCTCTTCTTCTAAGTTCCGGATATGTATGTTCAACTACCTACCACGTGTCTTCTCTTTGGTAGCTCACACAGGCACCTTATTTAATAAGGCCAAAATCAGGGGCACCTGGGTGGCTCAGTTGGTTGTGTGTCCGACTCTTGATTTCAGTTCAGATCATGATCTCACGGCCATGGGACCTGGCCCTCACTGGGCTCCATGCTCAGCTGCGAGTCTGCTTGAGATTCTCTCTACTTCTCCCTCTGCCCCTCCCCCTGCTCGTGTTCTAGCTCTCTCTCTAAAATAAATAAATCTTTAAAAATACATGTTTAAAAAAAAAAGAACACTATTTAAAAGAAAAAAAAAAGGCCAGGGGCACCTGGGTGGTGCAGCTGGTTGAGTGTCTGACTCTTGGTTTCAGCTCAGATCATGATCTCAGCCCTGTGTCAGGCTCCACACTGAGTGTGGAGTCAGTTTGGAACTTTCTCTCCCTCTCTCTCTCTGCTCCTCCCCACCATGCTTGCTCACTCTCTCAAATACATAAATAAATCTTAAAAAAAAAAAAAACCAAACAGCCAAAATCAATGTCCTCTCCACCCGTCAGCTGTACCCCAACTCTAACAATGGCCCTACTCTTCTACTGTGTCCTTATGATCCCATCAGCCATGATCTCATCCTCTCTCTCATGCCCCTCATCACCAAACCCTCTCGTTTGCCACCTCCTGGATGGTTCTTGAATTCATCTTCTTCTTTGCTGCCACTTCCTGTGCTTGTGCTAATATCATCTTTTACCTGAATTACTGCAACAGCCTAAATCAGGGATTGGAAAACCATGGCTCACAAGCCAAACTGGACCCATTATCTTTTTTGTAAATAAAGTTTCATCGGGGGATGCCTGGGTGGCTCAGTCCGTTAAGCATCTGCCTTCCACTCAGGTCCTAGGACTGAGGCCCATGTTGGACTCCTTGCTTAGTGAGCAGTCTGCTTCTCCCCTCCTTCTTCCCCTCCCCCTGCTTCTCTCTCTCTCTCTCTTTCTCTCACTTACTTTCAATCTCTCAAATAAATAAAAATCTTTAAAAAAAATAATAAAGTTTCATCAGAACACAGGCATGTCCATTTACTTATATACTATCTATAACTGCTTTCAAACTATAATGACAGAATAATAGTGACAGAAACCACATGGCCTGCAAAGTGGAAAGTATTTACTATCTAATCCTTGGCAAAAAAAAGAAGGGAAAAAAAAAGCCTGGGGTTCGAGGCTGGCTCAGTAGAAGAGCATGTGACTCTTCATCTCAGAGTCATGAGTCTGAGCCCCAGGATGGTGTAGAGATGACTTAAACAAATAAATAAACTTAAAAAATATACATATGCTGGGGCGTCTGGGTGGCTCAGTGGGTTAAGCCTCTGCGTTCGGCTCAGGTCATGATCTCAGGGTCCTGGGATGGAGCCCCGCATGGGGGGGGGGTGTCTCTGCTCAGCAGGGAGCCTGCTTCCCCCCTCTCTCTGCCTGCCTCTCTGCCTACTTGTGATCTCTGTCTGTCAAATAAATAATAAATAAAATCTTTAAAAAAAAAATAGTAAGTGCAGCAAAAAATAAAAAATATACATATGCCTGGTGAAATGGTCTCCCTACCTTCTGTCTCACCTCCAACTCATTACTTTTTTTATTTCTTTATAAAGAATCTTTTTTTTTTTAAGATTTTATTTATTTGACAGACAGAGATCACAAGTAGGTGAAGAGGCAGGCAGAGAGAAAGAGGAGGAAGCAGGCTCCCCACAGAGCAAAGAGCCTGATGCAGGGCTTGATCCCAGGATCCCACGAGCCCCTCTCCAACTCGTTCTTAAAACTACCACCAGAGTGATCACCAAAGTGATCTTTCTAAAATTAATCCCAAATTTCCCAAATCCATAGAGTCAAGGAAATCTCTATCAAAATACAATTGGAGGGGCGCCTGGGTGGCTCAGTGGGTTAAAGCCTCTGCCTTCAGCTCAGGTCAGGGTCCCAGAGTCCTGGGATCGAGCCCCGAATCAGGCTCTCTGCTCAGCAGGGAGCCTGCTTCCCTTCCTCTCTCTCTGCCTGCTTCTCTGCCTACTTGTAATCTCTGTCAAATAAGTAAATAAATAAGTGATCTTAAAAAAAATACAATTGGGGCGCCTGGGTGGCTCAGTGGTTAAATCTGTCTTCAGCTCAGGTCATGATCCCAGCGTCCTGGGATGGAGTCCCATGTCGGGCTCTCTGCTCTGTAGGGAGCCTGCTTCCTCTTCTCTCTCTGCCTGCCTCTCTGCCTACTTGTGATCTCTGTCTGTCAAATAAATAAATAAATAAAATGTTTAAAAAAAAATACAATTGGATTTTTTAAAAATAATTTAACAAGTTGATTTTAAAATTTGGAAAAGAAAATGTGTGAAAACAGTCAAGACATTTTTGAAAAATAAAACAACTAAGCGAAGACTTACCTAACCAGACATCAAACATACTGTAAAGGTTTAGTAATAAAACAATAAAGTACTAGTGCAAGCAGAGACAAATATATCAATGAACTAAACTAAAATATCAAGAAATAGACCTTTGTCTGTAAGAGAATTTAGGATATGGATGAATGGCCTATTCAATAAAGGCAGTTGAGCCAACTGTCCATCTGTTTGGAGAAATAAATAAATTTGGATCTCTTCCTCACACCACAATAAATTCTAAGTGGATCAAACAAAATAAATACACAAAATAAAAGTGAAGTGTTGGCAGAAATAGGAGAAGAACATATTTTGATCCTTGGAACAGGGAAGCCTTTAAGCAAGAGAAAGCCATATAGGCAAAATGGTTAAAACTGACAACAAAAATATTTAAAATTTCTGCCTGCTAAGAAAGTAAAAGCAGGTGTGCCTGGGTGGCTCAGTAGGTTAAGCGTCTGCGTTTGGCTCAGGTCATGATCACAGGGTCCTGGGATCCAACCCTGAGTGTCAGGCTCAGCAGGGAGTCTGCTTCTCCCTCTCCCTCTGCCTGCCACTTCCCCTGCTTGTGTGTGTGCACTCTCGCTCTCTCTCTCTCTGTCAAATGAATTAAATCTTTTTAAAAACAAAAGAAAAAAAAAGAAAACCAAAAAGTTAAAAAAAAAGTGAGAAAATTTCACAGATAAGGATTACAAGATCAATTATATTAAGACACTTAAAAGTCAGTAAGAATTCTTCTTGGGGTGATAAAAATGTTCTCAATTGCCTATGGTAGTAGTTGCATAACTCTGAAAATACTACAAATCAGTAAATTGTATACTTTAAATGGGTAAATTGTATAGTATGTGATTTATATCTCAATAAAGCTTTTACAATAAAAAAAAAAGAAAGAAAAATGGGCAACTGATACGTGTAAGCAATTCCCAGAGATATACAGAGAGCCAATAAACATATTAAAAAAATGCTCAACATCACAGTTATGGAAATACAAATTATAATGTGATGTAATTTTTTGCTTTCTGGAAAGGAATTTTAAAAAATTCTATCCAACATTAGAAAGGTGTTGAGAAACACTGTCAAACACCATGGACGGGGGATGCCTGGGTGGCTCAGTCGGTTAAGTGTCTGCCTTTGGCTCAGGTCATGATCCCAGAGTCCTGGGATCGAGTTCTGCATCGGGCTCCCTGCTCGATGGTGAGCCTGTTTCTCTCTCTCCCTCTGCCTGCCTCTCTGCCTACTTGTGCTCTCTCTCGGTGTGTCAAATAAATAAATAAAATCTTTAAAAAAACAAAAAAAACCCACTATGGATGGGGTATAAACTAATACCATCCTTCCTAGAGGACAAATTGCAGGATGTACTATAATTGAATATGGGGGATTTTTTTTCTTTTCCTTCCTTCCTTCCTTTCTTTTTAGAGAAGGAAGAAGGGAGGAGGGAAGGGCAGAGGGAGAAGGAGAGAGAATCTTAAGCAGGCTCCACACCCAGCATGGAGCCTGGCTCAGGGCACAATCTCACAAACCTGAGATCATGACGTGGGCCAAAACTGAATCAGATGCTTAACTGACTAAGCCACCCAGGCACCCTGAATATGTGGGAATTCTTTAAACTAGCAATTCCATTTCTATCCTAGGGAAACAGTCCCAGAAGTGTAGACAAGTAAGTATAAGAATGTTCAATGAGGGGTGCCTGGGTGGTTAGGTCAGTTAAATGTCTGATTTGGGCTCAGGTCATGTTCTCAGGGTCCTGGGACTGAATTCCAAATCAGGAATCCCCGCTCAAGCAGGAAGTCTGTCTCTCTGCCCCTCCCCACCCTCACTCATGCTCTCTCTCTCCCCCTCTCTCAAATAAATAAATAAAATATTTTTTAAAAAAAGAAAGTTCAATGAAACAATGAGTATAACAGTAAAATATTAAAAACCTGTATTACAGTACACACAAAACATTATGCAGCAGTAAAAGAATAATGTAGATGAGTATGTGCTCACATGGAAAGCATACATAAGCTAAGAGGAAAAAGGAAGTACAAGAACTACATGCTGCCTGAGGGTTACTACTCAGCAATCTAAAAAGAATGAACTGATGACATGCACAGCCACACAGATAAAACGTTTATTTTTTGGGACGCCTGGGTGGCTCAGGCGTTTAAGTCACTGCCTTCGGCTCAGGTCATGATCTCAGGATCCTGGGATCGGGCCCCACATCGGGCTCTCTGTTCAGCAGGGAACCTGCTTCCCCCTCCCTCTCTGCCCACCTCTCTGCCTACTCGTGATCTCTCTGTCAAATACATAAACGAAATATTAAAAAAAAATTTTTTTTTAAGACGTATTTATTTATTTATTTATTTGAGCGAGAGAGAATGAAAGCACAGAGGGGAGGGGCTGAAGGAGAGATGGTCCCAAGCAGACTCTGCACTGAACAGAGAGCCTGACGCGGGGCTCCATCTCACAACCCTGAGACCATGACCTGGGCCAAAACCAAGAGTCAGATGCCCAACCGACTGCGCCACCCAGGTGCCCCTCAAAGACATTTATGGAAAACAAAAGAAGACAGAGTATAGAGTGTTTGCTATACAGTTCCATTTCAGTGAATTCCAAATATAAACAAGACTAATCTACAGTGACAGAAAACATTTAGTGGTTGTAGGAGGATGGGATAGAAAAGGGCACATGAGAACTTTCTGGGAAAACAGAAATGTTCTGTATCTTATTTTGAATGTTAGTGACATGGGTATATACAATTGCTAAAACTCAGTGAATTCGTCTTAAGATCTGCATTTTTTTTTAAAAGATTTTATTTATTTATTTGACAGACAGAGATCACAAGTAGGCAGAGAGGCAGGCAGAGAGAGAGAGGAGGAAGCAGGCTCCCCGCTGAGCAGAGAGCCCGATGCAAGGCTCAATCCCAGGACCCCGGGATCATGACCTGAGCTGAAGGCAGAGGCTTTAGCCCACTGAGCCACCCAGGCGCCTCTGCATTTTTGTTACATGTTAAACAGCTATACACACACACACACACACACATACACACACACAAATGCTACCACACCATTCCTCCACTTACAACTCTTTAAATGATTACTCGTCACCCTAGGATAAAGTCCAAACTCTATAGCATCACCCATAGGTCCTTTATCACCCACAAGCCTCCCTATCTCTCTATAAACCATCTCCTTCTTGAAGTGCTAGCCCAGCAGTTCTTAAAATATGGTCCAGGAACCCCTGGAATCTATGAAGTTAAAACTATTTTTTAAATACTGCTAAGATGTGGGGTGCCTGGGTGGCTCAGTGGGTTAAGCCTCTGCCTTTGGCTCAGGTCATGGTCTGAGGGTCCTGGGATCGAGCCCTGCATCAGGCTCTCTGCTCAGCAGGGAGCCTGCTTCCCCCTCTCTCTGCCTGCCTCTCTGTCTACTTGTGATCTCTCTTTCTCTGTCAAATAAATAAATAAAATCTTAAATAAATAAATTATTATTATTTTTTTAATTTATTTGTCATAGAGAGAGAGGGCAAGTGAGCCCACAAGCAGGCAGAGCATCAGGCAGAGGTGGAGAGAGAAGCAGGCTCCCTGCCGAGCAAGAAGCCCAATGTGGGACTCGATCCCAGGACCCTGGGATCATGACCTGAGCCAAAGACAGTGGCTTAACCGATTAGGCCACCCAGGCATCCCTCGTTTGCCTTTTCTACTCTCATTCTCCCACAACAGTATGTGGAATGTCCCAGAGGCTCCATGACATGTGAATCATATAATTAAATGCGTCAACAATTGGAATATCTGTGTTACTCAGTAACAGATATGTTCCACATGACCAATTCATGACATTATAAAATTACACATAAGTAAAAGATCTGTTCAAGGTGCAAGAAAGAGACCAATGGATTTTAATGTAACAGAGTATAAGAAGTTCATTGAGTGGAGCCTGGCTGGCTCAGTTGTTAGAGCATGTGACTCCTGATCTCAGGGTCGTGAGTTCAAGCCCCATGTTGGATGTAGAGCTTACTTAAAAATCAATTAATTAATTTTTTTAAGTTCATTGATATGGTTTCACATCACCTGTTGAATTTAGTGTGTCAACGAATATCCATTTATTTTGAAAAGCTTATTAACATTCTCTGCCCCTGGGGCACCTGGGTGGCTCACTGGGTTAAAGCCTCTGCCTTCAGCTCAGGTCATGATCTCAAGGTCCTGGGATTGAGCCCCGCATCCGGCTCTCTGCTCAACAGGGAGCCTGCTTCCCTTCCTCTCTCTCTGCCTACCTCTCTGCCTGCTTGTGATCTCTGTCAGTCAAATAAATAAATAAAATCTTAAAAAAAAAAACAAAAACTGCCCTTTTCAAACTAAATATCTGATATCTGAGGACAGATTTTTCTTCATACAATTTAGCCAAAATAACCTACTGCAACAATTGAATGCAGAAGTGATAGGAGAATTCAGCTGTCTTCTATTAAACCATTAAAGAGATTAGCAAAAACGTAAAACGATGCTACTTTCCTCACTAGCTTTTTTGTTTTGGAAAATATGGTTTTCACTAAAAGGCTATTTATATTAACATGTAATATAACAGGCTTTATTTAATAGACTTTGCTTTTTGTTACTTTTAAGTAAGTTCATAAATATTTTTTAAATTTCTCAGTTTTCATTTCTAAAATAGTAAATATGGATACATGAAATACATATAAACAAAAGCTTTGTGGGAGTCTCAATAGTTTTTAAGAGCATAAAAGGATGCTGAGACCAAAACTACTGCTCTAGCCATATAAATTTTCGGTTCCTAAACAACATGCGATTTTTGCCTCCCAGACTTTACATAAGCTTTTCTTTCTGCTTTTCACCAATCTGCTTGGCTAATTCCTATTAACCATAAGTTCTTAGTTTAAACAACACTTTCTCCAGAAAGCCTTCCCTGATTGCTCACTGAATTCCATGCCTCTCTCACATACTCTCCTAATACTGTCCTACCCTACATCATAAACCCATCCTGTGACTGATTGCTTATTTTCATGTCTGTTTTTCCCCACTAAATTCCTTGTGGACTGGGATCAGGTCTTGTTCCCCAAGGGCCTACACCACTGACACGTTCATGAATATTTAAGTTAATGTAACATTCATCACAACCAATGAAATATTATTATTTTCACAAGACAACTGAAGCTCAGAGAAGTGATGTGTTCAAACAAATTCACCTAGAAAGTGTAAGCTGACAAGTGTACTCCAAGTCTTTTACCTTGAAATCCTCACTCTCTGGAATAGATGGGGCAGTTTACCTGGGAACTAATGGCATACTTCAGGTAGGACAGGATGAGAGGATTGGGGGAAGGTCCAATCATGGCCTGCTCCAGTAGTGCTTCTGCAAAGGGAATAACAAAGCAAGACTGAGTGGTTACAGCTTTTCTGGGTTTAGCCCTCCCATCCTTCCTTCCTACTTCAGTTGAGACCTGCTAGGTTGAGAATGTCCCAGGTGGCTCCTTTAGGAAAGAATTTCTTCATGTTGATTGCCCACTGGTAGTCACTCCATCGCTCCTTCCAGGCTTGCAAAATGGCTTGCTTCAAGTTCACTACCTTCATGATTTCACGCTGAGAAGGGGCCGGTGGCAGTCAGCTCTGCGTTGGAAGAAACTGAGCTAAGAGAAGGAGAGAGGGGATTCTGAATTAAAGAACTGGGGAGGGCCGAGCTGAATCAAACGGATATAGGAGGATTTAAGGGAGGTAGAGTAATTAGAAAGAAAAAATGGGAAAGAGGATAAGGAAGAAATTCTGTCAGGTTCCTTCCTCCTGAATCATCCTTCCTTCACCTGGAGCACTAAGAAAAGGGTGTCCATGGGGCTTAAAGAGTGAAGACAGAGGATGGCAAGGGGTTAAGCCCATTCCGATTGTCTAATTACGCCCTTAGCTCTGGCTGCGTCCTCAGACCATACCACCCCAAATCGAGAGTTTTTTTCTCTAGTTCTTCCACCTACCCCAACCTTGAAAGTATAATCCCCTATTTCCTTTTCATCCACCACCTCCCCAATTTCAAAGCCTACCGTACAAGATAGGTTCCTAGAGCCTAGGTATCGCCATCTTGGCACTTTTCAAAGAGCTTAACTTCTATTGGATGGGAGTAAAAATCACGAGCCAATAATAATGCAGCAAGAGATAGGTCGCTCCGCGATGTCTTCTGGGAATTGTAGTTCCTTGGACGGGGCTAGCGAGGGCGCTAAGGGACTAAGGTATCCAGCCCACATTGTTTTTCTGCTTTAGAGAAGGACATGTATAAACTGAAGCATCAGAGACTCAGGGGGCGGAGGGAGCGGAGAGCTCTTGAAAGACCGTTCTCAAGCAAGCGTCGCCCAAAGACGTCACTATTGACCAGGCATTTAAATGATATTCTGACCCCCTTCCTTTACAATCTACTTACTATGCACAGCAGGGGTGTGGCGTTCGTTCAGCAATACTTCTTACTCTTTCTAGACTGTTTTTTTTTGGGGGGGGGGGGTGCTCTTACACCCCTGGGTGTACCAGAATCCTTATTTCCACACCTGTATTGCAGAGATGACACTGGGGCTTGATCAGTTGTACACACATCACCATTTAACCCCCAAATTAGGCAGTCCTCCCAGAATCTCCTGGCCCTGCATACTGCTTGAATATGGGGAGAAGTAAAGAGGAAACTGAGGTTAAGGTTATCAAAAATAAGGGGAATCTAAGAAACTGTCATAGCCAAGAGGGCTTAAGGAGACATAATTATTAAATATAAGCTGGCATCCTGGATGTCATCCTGGAACAGAACAACACTGGGTGAAAACTTAAGGACTGTGAGTAAAGCATAGACATTAGTTAATAGTGACATATCAAGGGGCGCCTGGGTGGCTCAGTGGGTTGAGGCCTCTGCCTTTGGCTCAGGTTGTGATCTCGGGGTCCTGGGATTGAGCCCCACATCGGGCTCTCTGCTCGGTGGGGAACCTGCTTCGCCCCCACCCTGCCTGCCTCTCTGCCTACTTGTGATCTCTGTCTGTCAAATAAATAAGTAAATAAATAAACAAATGTTTTTTAAAAATACCATACTAGGGGCACCTGGGTGGCTCAGTGGGTTAAAGCCTCTGCCTTCGGCTCGGGTCATGGTCCCAGGGTCCTGGGATCGAGCCCCACATCGGGCTCTCTGCTCAGCGGGAAGCCTGCTTCCTCCTCTCTCTGCCTGCCTCTCTGCCTACTTGGGATCTCTGTCTGTCAAATAAATAAATAAAAATCTTTAAAAAAAAAAATACCATACTAATGTAAGAGGCTAATAAAAGGAGAAATTGGCTATGGCATGTATGGAGCCCCTACTATGTTCAAATCTTTTCCTATAAGTCTAAAACTACCCCTTTTTTTTAAGTTTATTAAAAACAATACAATGTCTTGCTTATCCTAGGGAACAAAATCATGCATAATTATATTCAGGGCTTTAGACATTAGCCTTCTTTTCCCCCTTCAGTGAGAAGCTCAGAAACGCATGCTATTCACCTCTGGCTCCAGTGTCTGAGCCTTCTCTATATATGGCCCTTATCCCTGCCCTGTCCTGGGGACAGATCGTCCTTAACATTTATAACCAAGGACAAGAGTAAACATGGAGGCCACAACCAGCATTCTGTCACCCTCTACTTTCAGCTCCCCCATCCCATACCCTAAGGCTGATATCCCAGTCCTTGAGGCCGAGTCCCATCCCTATTCTCCAGCAACCATTCTTTGGCCACACTTTTGCAAAATCAGTCGTCAGGGGGACGAATCTGGAAGCACAGCGCACTCAGACTCTAGAAGCAAACTTGTTGGCCCTGGGGCAGAGAATAACAGGATTCTGGGTATGGGAGCAAAATCACAACAGGGAGACAAGGACCCCTATTCTCAGGGGTAGAGTGCAGCTGAAGGAGGACCAGATCACAGCCCGCTGAAGTCATTACTGCCTATGGCTTCTCCTTCCGCATGCACCCATCCACACTGCCTCCATTCTGCTCCCCTTTGTGCCTACCTAAGTGACACCACTGGGAAATAGTATTTCTGCAAAACAGCTACCAAATATGTGGAGCCAAACTTCCAAACAGGAAGGAGGGAGAACCCAGACTCCTCACACTTAACTTCCAACCTGCCCCCAGCTATACTTGAGACAACCACAAATCCCACACTCACTCGCCCTTGACACAACCACAAACCCTGTTCTTCTGCAGCCTCACATGTACCTGGCCTCCCTTCTCCCAGGCCCCAACTCGGCCTTTGCCCGCTCCCTCCACCCATTCCTTTCTGGTGACAGCACCCCAGCATCCCCTCCTTTGAGCCATCCTTGGGTCCTATAGCTCCTTTCCCATCCCTCATAGCCTAAACTGTCCCTCTTAGAGAGAAGTTGTCAACTTTGGGACTGCTCCTGACTGAGTTAGTGGGTGTTGGTACATTTGTGGGAATATCTGGGCCCTGAGGATAGTGATATTCTGAGCTTAAACCATCCCTCTCTGGCAGAAAGCCTGGCAGATCTCTGGGGGATGGAGGGGTACCTCCTTCCCACTTCACAGTGGCAGGGAGGCGGCGTTTGTAGTCAGGCCATCTGCCTTCCCTGTCCCCCCACCTCTTACCAGCAGCTCCCTTTCTAGGCTTGGCAGGGTTCCCCCAAGGACTGGACTCCTAAGGGACTATGAGGACTCCCTTAGCTCTGGACATGGGCCATCTTCAATTTCTCTACTTTGACTGTCCTGCCTTTCTGGTCTATCAATATCAGAGACAGCCCTTCCATACACGACCTCTTCCCTCCACACCATGTTAGCTTCCCAGGACCCACTGGCTCCTTGGCTGGATCCTCTGTCCCCAAGGATGGGGATCTCTGAAAATCCTCCTGTGGGTAAGAGAAGAGGTACCAGCATCCCCTCTGGATAGAAAGGAAACCATCCCTCCACACAGCCCCTCTCAAATGCCCTTCTTACCCCACTTTCTTCTGCTGTCCATTTCTTCCCCCTCAGCACTGATAAAGGCTAAGCTTCCACCTCTGCTCCCTTAGTTCCAAGCCCCAACCTCTTCATCTTGTTGGCTGGTCTGGCAGGGGAAAGGGTCTGCCTGGAAAAGTGGGGCAGATGGAAGACACCCAGGAGGAATGACATGGCAACATTGGAGCAGTGGCAGGAAAGGAGCTGGTAGGTCACCGGGGGGGCTTGGGGCTGGGTAAGGGGCTGTGGAGAATAGGGCTTTTTGGTACCCAAAGGGATGGGTACATTCCTTATCAGGGCTAGAAAAAAGTGTAAGGTAAAGTGGCACGAGTCTAGACCCAGAAACACTGAAATGCTTGGTAAGCGTACAAGGCACAAAGGGTTTCAGCATCCCTTCGCTACACAGGGAAACTGAGTCATTCCCCTCTCCTAGCTGGAAAATTTTCTTTGGATGCTTGCCTGGGTCCCCCCACTCTGGGGAGTTAATTGGCAGCAGATGCATGGAGAAAGACTTGTTCTCACACACTCATATCCAGCTGGTTCCAAACCAGTCCCCTTCCCCGAGCAGTCCCACATCAAAATCCCCACTTTCTATCTCTCTGGGGGAGAGGGGGAGGGGAGGGGAGAAGCCTACGATGTGGACCCACCTCAGGACAGTTCCTGGATCCCCCACAGTTCCCCATGTCTGTCTTCCCACTGCCCCACAGAGGTCCAGAGAGAAGCCAGCCAGGACAATGAAAGGCAGATTTGAACTAACCATTGGAGTAGTTTCCTCTCCAACTCCCTGAAGGATGTCTTCCGTCTTCACACTCAGCTCAGAGAAGAGACGTCCTGTGATCCCCAGGCCTGGACAGTGGCAGGGAAAGGAAGCCAGCCTGTCATTTCCTTTGCACCACTCCTCCTTCCAGGCCCTGAGAACCACTCTACACTCTTGGCCTCCATACCAGCTTGTCCCATCTCCTTTCATTGGAGGGGGGGAGGGCTGCATTCTGGGAAGGCTCAAACTCTATGGTAAAGGACACTCTGCCCCTACCCTCCTCCCCTCTCTCCTGGTAAAGGCAGGATGAGGAGGCTCTATGCAAGAGTGTGAAACCAGGGACACCTGGGTGGCTCAGTGAGTTGAGCCTCTGCCTTCAGCTCAAGCCCCACATCTGGCTCTCTGCTCCGCTGGGAGCCTGCTTCCCGCTCTCTCTCTCTCTGCCTGCCTCTCTGCCTACTTGTGATCTCTGTCTGTGAAATAAATAAATAAAATCTTTGAAGAAAAAAAGTGTGAAACCAAAAGCTGGAAAATTTAGGGGGTCCAATATCTGGCACATATTAAATGCTTAAAAAAAAAAAAAAAGTATCAAAAGAATGAATAAAAGTAGAAGAACCCCTGAAAGGCAACCTGGAGAAGGTGTCAGCTTCTTTTTCCACTTCATCCCTCAGTTACCAAGAGCAAGGTTCAGCCAGGCCTGAGTCCCTTCCCTGGCTTTATGACCCATACCCAGGGCACCTGATGGGACAAAGATGATTGGGAGGGGGACATTAAGTGGCCCATTTGCCTTCAGCAGGTCTTTCATTGGTGAATTTCCCAGTCTCTTGTCTGCCAGCCAACTGATCCCCAACTCCCATAAGCTGTCCCCCCTTTCTTTTCTCCATTTTCACTATCTTTCTTGATTGATAGATCACTGAGAGGGAGAAACACCTGAGGTTTAGCTTTTCTTAGCTGGTTTCCCCTGCTGTCTTTCCAGAACTCCTCAATAAATGGGGCTGTGTCTGCAGAGTCAGGGGGTATCTGCTGGGTACTTCACCACTTGCTGACATCACCCAGAGCCTAGGAGCTCCAGATGGGGGAGAGGTGGGATTACTGAGGCCCAGGTCTCCAGGTAATTCCAGGGCAGGCTGGGAGAGGGTCTGTCCCCTGTTTCCACCCCCCCCCCCCCGCAACTGTTTGTGGCTTCTTGGCAGGGGTGGAGGATGCTGTGTGGGGTCTTGGCTTCCAGGTTTGGGGGTAAGCTCTTCAGAAAGATATCTGGATCCCCTGGTTTCTAGGGGTGGGACCCTGAGAAATCTTGGGGTGCTTCCTAGCAACAGTCTGGGAAGGAAGGAAGGAAGGAGGAAGGGAGAGAGGGCGGGGCCCAAGCATAGCTGCTCCGATGGGAGCCCAGAGAACAGGCTGTTCCTGCTGCCTCCTTGGCAACCAAAATCTGAGAGGGAGGGGACCATCAGGCAGATCCCCTTGGAGGGTATCTAACCATCCTCACTTGTGCCCTCCCCCCCTCCCCAGGGATTTAGCCCTGAAGCAGAGGTGGGGGGGATGGGAGGAGACAGCCTGAGTGGGGGTTTCCTGGCAAGGACACAACAGAAGCTGGGGCTGAAATGACTCTGAGAGGAGCTAGAAGCGTCAAGAAATGGGGGTAGGCAGGATGAGTGGGGCAGAAAGGGGGCTGATGCAACACCAGGCAGGGGCTATAAGCCCAGACCTGGGCTGGATCCCAGCATCTGGCTGTATGCCTGCTTTAGAGGCTGTGTGCCCTTCACTTTGCCCTTGCCCAGGTCTGTTACTAGCCCATATTGGGAGCCAAGGCAGAGAGGTAAGGAGAAGATGGGAGTGGTAAACTCTTATTTTTGAGTTCCAGGTGCCCCACTCTGCCCCTGGGGGTGGGGGGGTAGATCAGGAGGCACTTCATTTTCTGTGGCTTTGGGTCTAGATTTCAAAAAGTCTCCCTCACCAGATATCTTTAGGGCCTTTTGTCAGAGAAACAAATGTGGAGGAAGCTGAAGTAGAAGGGAGACAAACCCATAGCACTTTTGTGTTCCCCCTCTGGACTGCATCACCCTGTCCTGATCCAGATTAGTGCTAGATCCCATGGCCTCCTGGTTCTGCCTGATGGATGCAGAGTATAAATGTAGCTCATCTCATAAAGGTATCCCATGCATGGGGCTTCTAGCTCAATTCCCTGGGCAGTACAATCTCAAGAGACTATTCCTATCCAGGGTAGAGCACGCACCCTAAGCAGTGCACATCACAGCCTTGCTCCCCCGGGGGTATCAAACAAACGTGATCACCGAGACATAGCATTAACTGGCAGACAGCCAGCCTCAGTGCACCTCGCACTGCACACTGCCCTGACTCTCCACAATGCAGCCTTCTGCCCCACACTGCCGCTGTTGCATGTCCACTGCAAGCCCAGGCTGAACCCACAGGTTCACGGACTGCATGCTGACTCTGCACACAGTAGACTCAAATCCCCAGTGCAGCTGCCATTGAGCACTGCAGGCTCCCTTCTCCCTCATCACCACCCACTCTGCAGCCTGCAGATTTCATCCCAGCCACCCTTGTTATCCCCATGATTCCCAGGGGGTCCCAAGAGAGGCCTTCCCCTCCCCTGTGCCTTGCAGACCCCAATGGTGCTCCACCCACCCCACCCCCATCCCAAGAGAAATGTCTCCAACAGAGATGAGGCTCCAAGAGCTGGAGAGGGACATGAGCAAGGGCAGCCCTACTCAGACAGACTTAGAACTCCACACATAGCAAGGGATTCTGCCCAGTATAAACCAGGCAATTGGTAGAGCAGTTCCCCTTAACACAGACACACACACACACACACACACACACCACCCCAAGAGCAGACTTTGGAGACAGGGCCCCGCCCTGGGAGCCAAGGAAAGGCTGTGGCCCCCGCTGGTAAAACTGGGCTAATGACAGTGGGGGAACCGGCGGGGCCAGGGGGGTGCTGGGGTAATTAGGGTTCTGCCTGGCGCTGGGAGATCCCGAGATGAAAGGGGCTCTGGCGTCACTGAGATGGTTTTAATGTCCATGAATGCAGGTGTGTGTGTGTGTGTGTGTGTGTGTACGTGGGGGATGGGGCTGGCAGGGCCTCTCCTTTGGGGAAGGAGATCCATTTTTATGCAGCCTGCCCTCCTCCAGAGACTGGCCCCAGTACCATTTGGATTTTGGTGGGGGCAAACACAGGAGGAAATATCACCACTGCAAAGTGAGAGGTGAGGAGGTAGGAGCAAGATTTGACCCCTCCTCAGCTCTCCAAAGGGACCAGATTGTTGAGGAAATAACTGATGAGAGTGACTAGAAAGCCTACATTGGAAGAGGGTGACATTTGAAAGAGGAGGCAGTGGATCAGGTAATAATGTTAGAAATGAGAGGGGAAGGGAGGTAAGGGGAGTAAACCTTCCAACGGGATTAAGAACGTGGGATGATTGAGGTAAAAAGGACCCCAGAGCTCACTTGCCCAACCCTCACGTTTTAAGGTTGAGGAAGCTCTGTCCCCGAGAGCGGTGGTGATTTGCTCAAGGTCACACAGTGAGTTACTGGCGAAGAAGGGCCCCGAACTCAGAAACAAATGCTAAAGCTCCTTAGGGTTTGGAATTTAGACTTTCTCGCCGACTTATAAGGCGCAGACGGCCCGTTGATACTCCCTTCTCCATCCCCATGGTGCAAACCAAAAACCTCCAATTCTTCCAGCAAGCCAAAGCTATCTTTTTAAAATATGTCACCGAGCACCCCTCCTGCCGCCGGCGCCTGGAGTGGGGCGGGCGAGCGCAAGCGGGGCGGGGGCAGCGGCGGCCGAGGGGCGGCCGGGCGGCTGGCAGGGGTCCCGGGGCGCGGCGGGGGGCGGGGGGCGGGGGGCGGGGGCCGCCGGCGGCGGCGGCGAGGCGGCCTGCAGGGAGCAGCCGCGAGCCGGCCGGGCGCGCCGAGCCCGAGCCCCAGCCGGAGCGGGGCGGGGGAGGGAGGAGCCAAGAGCGGCCGCCGCCTCTGCCGGAGGAGCCGCGGGGCCGCCACACTCGCCCCCCGCCCCCCCCGCGCTCACTCGCACTCACACCCGGGCGCTGGAGGCGGGCGGCCCGGGCCCCACCGGCCCCCCATGGACGCCCCCGGCACGGGGCGCTGAGACCCCGCGTCGCTGCCCAGCCCTGTCCAGCGCGCCACGCCGAGGTAAGGGGGAGGGAGCGAGGGGGCATTAATATGCAAATGCCTCGCGATTGATTATGCAAAGCCGTGGGGCTCTAGGTCCAGCTCCCTGGCGGACTGGGGGGCGCCGGGGGTACCCGCTGCCAGCCTCGGCTTTCCCCGGCTCCCCGGTCACCCTGTCACAGTCCGGGAGCTCGCAACTTACGCCCTGGGAAAGGGAGGTGTTGCTAGGAGGTCGGTGGGCCCCGGGGTTCGCCGGCAGAGATGGCGTCCAGGCCTCCCCCTCGAGGGCCCGCCCGGCCTCTGTCCGGCCCGTCTGCTGCGCACTCCCGGGCCCGGCCCCGCTGCCGGCCGCCGGAGCTCCCCCGCCCGCCGCGGTTTGTTTACGGTGCGCCGGAGGCCTGCCCCCCCCCACCCCCCACCCCTAGCCTCCGAGGCTGAGGCCGAGGCCGAGTGGCCTTTGCAAAGCCGCCTCCAGCTGCGGAGGGTTGTATGAGTGGGGTGGGGGGTGGGCTTGCACTGGCCGCGGGAGAGGGACGTCTCCCCCCACCATTCCACCCGCCTCCCCAATTGAGCATGGCTCTTTGGTTGCAACACTCCTAATTGCAAAAAACGCGGTTTGGAGGGGAGGGAGTGTGTGTGTGTGTAGCAGGGAGTGTATATGAGGGTCCCTAGATAATCCAGAGAGTTGCAAGCTGGTGCGGTTGGGGAAGAGAGGGAGGAAGGGACCTGTGTGGAGTGCCCCCCCTTGTTTCCCTCCCTTTGCAACGTGTCTCTGGTGCCCCTTCAGTGCCTGGGGCCCTCCCTTGTCCGGTGTGAAAGAAAGGCCTGCGGCGGGGGGGCAGGGATGATAAGGCCAACGGAGAGGGCCACCATTTACAGGGGTGGAGGTCGCAGAAGGAAAGCTGGTGGGATAGGAGCCTGCCCCTCAATGCTGGCTCTGGCCCCAGGAAGGGGAAGAGATGAAGGGGGCTGTTGTCCCCGATGAGGGAGGGGAAGCAAATGTGACATGCAGATAGAGATATTCCAACACATACAGCCACATCCATGCACACCCAGGGACACCCAGGCAGACTCAAGGACAGGAGCTGCTGGACACACCCACATGGGGACAAGGGAAGAAGCAGGCTGCCGCTGCACCGGGGAGCTCAAAGGGGTGGGACACACCCACGGGAGACCAAGAGCGAAGAGACCAATCCATGCACATACCCACGCACAGGGTCACACGGAGATGCTGTCACACACGGGCAAGGAGGAGTCGCTGTCACCCACACAGAAAAAGTCACTATCGAACGCATGCATGAACACAGAGCAATTGCACACAGTCGCACATTACAAAAGACCCTGTCACTCACAGGCACACACGTGCTAGCATGAGCCCAGTCACACAGGCATCATCGCCTGCCTTGACAGTGACTGTCAGTCAAATGCAAATGCAGTTAAACATCAACACATGTATACACAACTTAGCAACAAGTATTTTCCTGGACTCATACTGTGGATCTCCAAGGTTCTGTGTACAACAAAATCTCTACTCTGAGGAAAATCAAATTCATCTCCGTGAAAAGACTTTCCTGCATAGTGGTGCAAAACATGCATTCATGATAATATTCTCCGTCTCTCAGGCTCTATCGGCTTGTCATCCCCCGCCCCCCTCCTTGATGGTGAGCTCCTTGAGACCTGGGAGAATCACTCCAAGAGCTCTGGATCCCACCCAGAGCCTAGCACAGGAAGTGCCCTGTAAATGTTAATTGATTGACGGTGAACTCCAGACACAGGTGTACTCATTTGCACATGGTCCCAGGGACTCAGGTACAGAAGGCATTCACAAGGCTCAGGTCCATGCAGTCACAGGGGCACGCCAACAGCTGTGTCCAGACATCCCCAGATGTGCACACTGTGGCTGTACAGTCAGGCGCACCCCTAGATGCACACACAGTTGTAGATTTTTTTCTCTCAAGCTTCCTCCTGTCTTCCTCTAGGCTCAGCCTTCTTTTTCTTTCTTCTTCTTCTTCTTTTTTTTTTTTTTTTTTTTTGGAGGGACAGAGAAACAAGAGCAAAGAGAGCAGGGGCAGGGGGGTTCCAGAGGGCCGAGTCATGGGGCTGAAGCAATGTCCAGTGCTTCCAGCAGCTGAGATTATCCTAGCTGCTGGGGGGTGGGGGTGGGGAGTTGGGGAGGGGCCCCTCTAGCCACCTTGAAGGCAAATGCGGGATCTAGGTGCTCCTGCCAGGGTCGTTTGTCTGAGCCTTTCCCTGGGGGCCATTGACTTGCCCCCTGCCAGAGGAGTTCCTGCCTCCCACCATGAGTCTGGCCCCTTTTCCCACCTCTGCCCTCCTGTCTAAACTTGGAAGCCTTCCTTAGGAGGCCGTATGCTGGTGAGTGTCTGGGTGAGTGATGTGTATTTTTGACTTGGAATTTCTCTCTAACGCTGTCTCCCTTTTGCTCTGTCTTGCTGTGTCTGATTGTCTCTCTCCTCGTTTCTCTGACAGTCTGGAACTCTCCCCCGGGGCCGCTGCCCCTGTCTACCCCTGCTCTTGTCTCCAGTCTCTGCCACAGCCTCCTTTCTCAGAGCTGGGAACTGGCAGTAATGAGCTTCATACTTTTCCAGTTGTTAATACTCACACCCCGCCCCTTGGTCTGCCTGCCCTGCCTCTGGGGTCAACAAAAGGTTGAGGTGGGAGGGGTGGGGGGCTCAGCTGGCTGCTCAGGACATCCGCTCAGCTGCAGCAGCAAGTTTTGGGGGCCGAGAACGGTGGGGGGGAAGGGATGGGCGGGGGTGGGGGTGGGGCACGGTCAGGCGACCACTCATGCTGACCTCTTGGGGTGGCAAACCTGCTGGGTAGAAGCCCTGGGTCTGCGGGCTACAGCCAGCTAGCTCCTAAGCAAGCCCGCAAGGAGCCACCCCACCACGCTGACCCACTGGAAAATAGTCGCCCCCATGGGCAGTAGCGGGAGCTGGCAGGGCGCCACTGAGCAGGGTCAGCGGCAGGACTCACAATGGCCTTTCTCCACACCCCTGGCAGCTGAGGTCCACCTCAGAGATGCCCAACAGCTGTGCCCTCTGCCCAAGCCTCCAGAGCTGGGTTCTAGAGGTACAGCTGCCCAGATTATGTGGAAGGCTGAGTGAGGCCCTGTCTCCTCTGAGTGTAGGCTCCAGCCCAGAGTGGGAATTTGAGCAGGGGGTAGTGGGGGTAGGGGGCCCAGAGCCCAGGGGGGCATCCAGCATTTCTCATGCTCCCCACTAGCCATGACTTGTTTGGATGAGGAGGCATTTGGTACTGATTCTACCCTAGATAATATATAGGCTGCTATAGAGGGGAAGTTGGGGCTCAGTCACAGGGGAGACATAGCTGGGTCAAAGAACAAGGTATGATTCTTTTAGCAAATAATACACTCTCATGGTTAAGAGAAGTTTTTTTTTTTTGTTTTGTTTTGTTTTTTGAGCTGTAGTGCCTGGGTTTGAATCCCAGCTCTGCCACTTGCTGCTTGTATAACACTGGGCAATCGATTTAACCTTTCCCTTGCCTTTTCAAGAAATTGAGGATGAGAATATCTCATTCAGTTTTTTGAGGATTAGAGGAGTTAGAATATATAAACTGCTTTTACCAGTGCTTCCTGCATAAGAAGCACCGAATGTGTTAGCTGTTACACAGAGGAAGCCTGTGGGTCTGGGGTCCTCTGGATTTTTTGGAGAAGCTGGGCAGAGAATTGGATCGCCAGATGTCCCAGGAATGGGATGGGGGTTGGGGAAGACAGTGGGTTCCTAATCTCCAGCCCCCTCACCCTTCCTGTCACATCCCTCTCCCTACAAGTTTTTGCAACCTGAAACCCTCCTGCCTCTTGCCCTGTAGAGTACAGCACACTACCTGTCTGCCAGTGACCCAGCATCCCAGACGCCCATCATCAGCCGGTCACCCAGGACCTAGTCGTGGCCGATAGATAACAAATTCCCCATCCCTGCACTGAGGGGGAGTGGTGGTGTGAAAGGCACTGAGTAAGGACCAATGGGTGGGTGTGGCACCTTGAGGGCCAGGGTCTCTCCTGGGTTGCCTCTCTAACCCTGTGAGTCTGGTGGTAAGACTCCTCTCTCCTCCAAATCCCTTTTCTTCGACCCCTCCTCTTCAAGGTGCAGCAAGGACAGTGGAGGGATGGCCTGTGGTGGGCCACTGGGGAGCCTCGGGAGTGGGAAGCTAGTCTTAACTTGAGTTCTCACGGTTGCAAAGGGGAATTGTGCCTCTTGGGGTGGGAGGCAAGCATGCCTGTAGTGAAGCTAGAGACTGGGTTTTTGCCATTCATTGGTTGCTGATTTTGGCCTGGGTTTTCCTCATCTGGAGACAGTGATGCCCACCTCACTCTGAGTTGAAAGTAAATAACATGATGTGGCCTGACACGTGTGTTCAATCCGGGTTGCAGCCAGGCTTGATAAGCAATGCCTGTGGATCCTCCTGTTCTTCCAGGGCCTAGCATGCTCCAGGGTGGGGATTCACATGTCCCCCTGGAACCAGAGACCGTTCCCCATCTCTCTCAGAGGCGTCTGGGGCTGGTGTGTGCTGATGTCTGGGGCAGGGAGGCGGGGGTTTGCAATATGATTTTCAGGCATTCAGAGTTGTCTACTCTTCTCCCTGGCAGGCCAAGGTTGGGGTAACAAAGGGGACTTCCTTGTAAGAGGTGGTCCAGAGGGAGGGGTCAGAAGTCCTCTGGGTAGACAAGGAAAGCAAGGTGGAACTTTCTGGTGCCCAGGAAATGCTATGGTTGCCCCCCTGCTTTGAGGATGAGCCTTTAGTCTGGGGACTAGGGGCTGGGGTTAAAGGTTAGGGGCAAAGGCACAGCCTCACCCTCAGCAGTGGCAAAGAACAGCCCCAGCCCACCTCCCCTTCTTCCTCCTGTCTTCCTCTTCTAAGGAAGAGACAAGATCTTGACTCCCAGTCTGTCTCTGAGCTGTTTCATTTTCTCTTTTACCCAGGCGCGTGGGCGGGGGATAGGGAACGCGGAGCGAGGCTATCGGCTATTGGTGGCTATCGGCATTTTTGTACACATCAGCGAGTGGGTGTGTTGTGCGCGCATCCATGTGTGCGTGTTTTATGCATGTGTGGGCTGGGGAGGGCTCTGAATATCTGCTGGAACCTGGCACCGGGAGCCAGCGGCTCTGCGCATGCGGGGTGAGTGTGTGTGTCTGCACGTGTCCGTGTGTGTGCCGGAGACTCAGCTGCATTTACTTGTTCGAGCGCGCGCGCGCGCACACACACGCGCGCGATTCCTCGCGCGCGCTCTCTCTCTCGCCCTCGCCTGCTGTCTCTTTCGCGCGCACACGTACTCTCTCTCTCTCTCTCTCTCTCTCTCACACACACACACACACACACACACATACACACACAGAATTTTCAATTTCTCTCTCCCCATTCCCTCCCTCCCCCTCTCCCTCTTCTCTAGCACTCGCGCTCTGTCTCTCTCCCCCTCTCCCTTCCTCCCTCCCACTCCCTCCCTCCCTCCCTCTCTCCCTCTCTCCCTCTTCTCCCTCTCTCTTTCCCTCCCTCTCTCTCCCTCTCCCCGCCCCCTCTCTCTGCCTCTGCCAGTTCTGCTTGGGTTGGGGCTAACTCCCGCGTCCCTGGGGTGCCTGGGAGAAACATCCCTGCCTTTCTTTTTGCCTCTACCATTCCCTTCCCTCCTCGGCGATGCTCCCCAGGGCTTGCAGACAGCTCCTTTCTCTGATCTCCTGGGAAGAAGGGAGCAGGGAAGGGAGGACCCCAAGCCCTGTGCCCATGGTGCCATCTGCAACGAGTGCCTTGGCCCCGTGACATTCATGCCTCCAGCGTTCAGCTGCCCTAGCTCCCAGCTCCGATTACCCTGCCCCTGGCTGGCTGCTGGGGGGAGGGTGGGGGAAATGGGCCATGCCCAGCTTGGGGGTGCTCCTAGCTGCCTTCTTGGCTACTTGGATCTCCTCCTTCCGTTCCTGAGGGGAACTGGGGCAGAGGCAAGAAGTTCTGTGGGTTGGCAGGGAAGGGGCTGAACTCTTGATCGTGGGTGTGGGCTTGTGGGGATAGAGCTGACCTTTGGACCTGGACACCCACCTTGATGGTGATTGGAGCTGTCTTGGGATGGGAAGAGGGAGAGGAGAGCAGCAGGTGGTTAAGGTTATGGGGTTGGGGGGGGTGGGATGCACAGTCTTTCCAGTCTTTGATGTTAATACTGGGCATCTGGCCCAAGTCAAGGCTGCTGTTTATGTCTTTCTGTCTCTGATCTGCAGGGGAGAGTTTCCTGTTATATTCTTTGGGGGGAGAGGATCTTTTGTTTAAGGAACCATTCGCCCCCATGTCATATCCCCCACCCCCATCTCCCATTCTCTAGCCTCCAAGGCCCCTTGGTGAGCCAGGAGATCAGACCTAAGGGTCACTGCCCTTAAGCTCCAGAATCCCATCTCACTGGGAGCCCTATGAGAGCCCACCAAGCAGTGCTGCCTCCCTCTTCTCCCTCCTGCTTGCCAAGCTGGTGCTGCGTCTGTGTATTCCTCTGCCATCTCATACCTGCCAAATAGTACCTTCCTTCCCGCCTTCACTCCCTTCTTTCCTGGCACCAGGGTAACAGTGAGTTGGGTGGGGCCGGCCTACTCAGTCCCTACCTGAGAATAGAATGGGGTGACCTGGGCCCAGAGCAGGGGACCTACCCCTTGAGGCCGGTGTTGTGCTGTAGCCTTCACTCTCACCAGGCTCCCAGGGGCTGTTGGTGTTTGCGGCCACCCGTGGGAGTACACGTGGGCCCCGGTGCCAGTGTGCACACAGATGCCTGTTTGCATGTGTGTGCCCCTGTGTATATTTGGGCTACAGTGTACACCCGGGCCCCTCATCATCACCCTGTTGTTGCCGGTGGTGTGGAGCCAGGGCGTTATAGCCAGGTTATGGGGGGGGGATATTCCCCCACACACACCCTAGCATCAAGCAAAGGGGAAGGGGAAAGGGAGGCGTGAACCTACCCACAGCACTATTAATAGCCCACATGCCAGGCCACCAAGAACCAGCTGTCACCGTGGAAACCATTTCTGCTCCCCCTCCCCCAGCCTCCATGGGGTGGACTTAGGCGGGGCGTGAAGCACCCCCCACCCATCTTTCTTTGTTACCTTTCTCTCTTTGTCTCCCCTCTCCTTCATTTGTCTCTCCTCCCTACCTCACCCCTTCTGTCCCCCATCCCCCATCTCCTGGCTGCCTTTTCCTCTACTTCATTGTCATCCCAGCTCTAGCCCCCCATCCCTGCCCATCTCTTTGTTCTTGCCCCTCCTCATCTTTCTCCCCCTCTTCCTCCACCATCCCTTTTGCCCCTCTCCTCCTCCTCCTCTTCCTCCACTTTTTCGGGCCCCCTCTATAAGTGTATGTCTTTTCCTCTGTGGTTGGCAAGGAGGAGGGCTGGGCTTTCTTCAGAGCCTTAAGGACAAAGTCCAGGGGCCCCAGACAGATGGGGCCAAAAGCCAAGAGCAGACACTCAGAGGAGTGTGTGTAGAATTGGGAGCTAGATTCTGGGGGCCGAAAGTCCCCTTGGGCCTGCAGGACAGCGGAGTGGGGCAGTCCAGCAGTGGGAACCTGGCATAATGCCCACGGATGCCGCATTGGCTTCTTGTCTCTGTCCCCCCCCCCCCCCCCCCCCCCCCGCCCAGTCGCAGAAGCACTTAAGCTTAATGAAATGCTTCTCCCTCTGTGGGCACCTTGCCCATACTGTCACCCAACAGCTCTTATCTGACAAAGAGGGAGTAGGTGGCCAGCCCACCCGACAGGTGGGTCTTGCCATCCCGCTGTCCAGTCTAGTCTCAGAACCCCGTAGCTCCACCTCTCCTCCTTCAGGCTGAGCCTGCACCCCTGCCGGCATGCACCAGGAGGGAGCTTGGGGAAGTAAGCTGGACTCCAGAAAGTGGGCAGAAAGGCTGCTCTTTGGGGTGGGCATTCCTACCTCACCTTCCCCCGTCCCCCACTGCCCTTCTCCCGCCCACCCCTAACATAGGCTCACAGGATCTACACCTTCCTGGGTGCTGGGCCTTCCACTTGCTCTGTGTGGCCTCAGAGGCTCAGGTATGGCCCTAGAGACCAAGGGTCCCTAGGGGTCTCCAAGCTCTTGCTTGGTGCCACATAAGGGTGCCCTGAGCATGAGGGCAGCACCTGGCTCCTCTGCCCATTGCCAGGGGTCGGGGGAGCCTGGTTGCACCCACGGGCACCGGGGCGCCATTCAGCTGGGCACAGAGGTGGGGCAGAGAGGGAGCGCGCCCCTCCCCCCAGCAGGCATGTGCAAGCCCTTGGCAGTGCCCAGACACATTTGGAGTTAAGGCCGGGCCGGGGAGGGGGAGGGGAAAATAAACATGGTGGCTTAGGTTGGCGCTCCCCCAGGTGTGCCCTGTAGCAACTGGCAGCGGCAGGGTGCAGGAGGAGGGGGTCCTCTAGGGCGATGGCCCTGGGGCGGGAGCTGCCCTGCCATGTGGGTGCTGCTGGTGTGCCCTGCCTGGCCCGGCCCCCAGTGGCTCATACCGGTGCCCATGTACCCTGGCCCTCTTTGCCTGCCCCCAGGGCCCACTCCCCAGGGCTGCCCCTCTTTCAGCATGCCCACTCCTGTGCTCGCCTCCTCCCATCCCTGGGGGCACTTGGGCCTCCGGCTGGCGAGTGGATTTTTCCAGCTTCTGTAAACAAGTGGTGGCAGTGTGCCAGGTGGGCAGGAGACAGGCGGGGGCAGCACCGCGGCCAGGGTGTGCCAAGCACCGAGGCACAGCCTCCGGGGGGAGACAAGGAGACACCCAGACCCAGAGAGACAGAGACATTCAGATACAGACAGACGGACCAAAGGAAGCCTCTCTGGGTGCACATAGACATGGAAACAGAGGCAACAGAAAATAGCCCTCGGTTGTCCAGCCCAACCCCCACGACTTCCCTGGCCCCTACCCCTCAGTGCCCTGGCTAAGAGTGGAGGCCCTAGTGCCCAGGCCCTGGGCATCCCCACCCACTCCCTCTCCTCCCCCTACCTCCACCCCTTAGGGCTGGCTACGCCATTATAAATTTATAACAGGAATTTCTTCACAAGCCAAGAAAAACTTGACCTACTTTCTTGACGGCTCCCTGGGCTAAGGCTCCCCGCTCATTGCCCCCCCACCAACCCCAGTCTCTTGTCCAGCCCCCGGTGCCCAGTCCTGGTCTAAGGGGGTAGCAGGGGCACCACGGGCCACCTTCCTGCACTCCCGCCAGGTTCCTCGTGGTGGGGGCTCGCCTGGGTGCAGAAGCCCTATCCTGTCGCCCTGCCCTGCCCAATGACCTGACTTATCTCTGTCTCAGTTCCCACCCTGGCTCCTTATCAGTTCCTGGGGGTGGGGCAGGGGGCCCAGGGGCGAGGTCTCTGGTACAGCAGCCACGTGATGGAGGCTGTGTGTGGGGAACATCACCCTTTGTCCCCCTCTCCCAGGCCCACACCTGCCAGTGTGTGCCAACCGTCTGCCTCCGGTCTATAGTCTGTGGTCAGAGGGGCAGCGGGGAGGAGGGGAGACCCGGGCTGACACTATCCTGGACCGCAGCGAGGGGGCCAAGGCTGGCCTCCGAAACAGGCCATGAGGGTCTACTCCCTGAGCCACCAGCTTGCTAGCTGTGTGAATGGAAATGAGCGATCCAGCTGTCGGAGCCTGGATCTTCATCTCTGGGGTTCTGATGCCCGCTTCTGGTGGCATGGTAGTTTCCTTTTCCCTTTCCCTGCTGTCCCGGTGGGTGGCAACCCAGCCAAACCAACTGGGAAGTCTGGCCCTCAAACTGGGAACTGTGCTTGGGGACCTTATATAGGAAGTTCTGGAGTATCCCCTCCACCCCGGCGGGGGGAGGGAGTCATAATCTGGTCAGCAGCAGGGGGTAGCCTGGCTCCCCACTGTTTCTAGCACCTGTCTCCATGAAGGCACTCAGGTGGGCATTCTGGAGCCCTGCGTGCCGCCCCCACGCCCCACCCTTCCTTCTCAGGTACCCCTCACGTGTGTGCTGGAAACTGCTCATCTTGGGTCCGCTCTTTCCCTATATTACCAATACATCTTACAAAAACTCTGCTAGAGGGCTAGTAACAACAGCCAACGATTAATGGATACTTATCAAGGGCCAGACCCTTGACTGAATGTCAGGCTTGACATTCATGACCTGGTACATGATTTCCTCATTCTTTTCCTCCAGACCTTCCCAGGTCGGGGGCTCCAGTCTTGCCTGCTGCACCTGTTGATCTGACGGGTTGTGCTAACCCCCTCTCCATGCTTGCCCTCCATGCCCGCCACCATCTTGTTAGAAGCCCCCAAGAACCCAGACTATTGCCACCAAAGGAATCCTGTCTATGCACTCCCACCACAGCGCTGCCTTATCCCCACCTCTCTCCTGTCTTTGCAGGGACTTCTGGACAGGACAAGACTCTAAAGCTACTCTCCCAGTCCAAGACACACACCCCCAGTCCCGCCTCGGACCCAGCTTGCCCTCAGTCCTACCACCTGCCACTCCCTGGCCACTCTCACCGCCCGCCCCCCTTGGGGCACAGGGCATGGTGTGAAAGGCCAAGTGCTGAGGCGGGCACCATGGGTGCTGTGCCCTAGGACCTGGGTGGCAGGGGGTGGGTGGCCTGTGGGTGTGCCGGGGGGGCCGTTGTGCCCACCCCAGTCTCTTGGCGTGCTGGAGGGCATCCTGGATGGAATTGAAGTGAATGGAACAGAAGCCAAGCAAGGTGGAGTGTGGGTCAGACCCAGAGGAGAACAGGTAATGGGTCCCGCAGCCGGGTTGTGCCAATTCCTGGGCATGACGTGCTCATCACTTGGCTCATCACTTGGCTGGGAAATGAGAGCTGAGCTCGGGCCTTTTGAGCACCTCTGGAGGGATGGGCATGAAACCAGCAAGCCTGCCACCTACCTTTGCCCAGGAGATGAGGTCATGGCCACATGTGACAGAGAATTAGGCACTTGGATTGAGAGATGTCCGTTTTGGAGGGGGGGAGGTGACAAAGACCAATTACAGGGGCAGGCACGTGGCTCGTCTCTTGACAGTGCTGGGAAACCTGGCATGCCCTCCCAGCGTCCCTCAACCCCCCTCACCTGAGCATGTGGAAGGCAGGCAGTCTTGCCGTTTTCCCCCTCTGCCTACCAGACTAGTGTGTGGCCCAGAAGCTGTGGTGCCTGGGACATGACATTTAGGGCACACGCACCCGTGACTGTTGGTCCCAGCCCATGCTTATATTCGGAACCTTTTGGGAGCCCCACAAGCTCTTCCTTGTTCATGAGCAAGAGCGGGCACTGCCGTGGCGCTCCTCCCAGGAAGTGGAAGTGAATGCCAGCTCTGAAGGTTTACTCACACGTGGAGGAGGACTCAGCCCTGCTCACACAACTAGGGATGCGTTACCTGGGAGCTGCGTGGCTCTTGAGGAGCCCGGAGGGTCTCTGCTTCCCCCATCGGCCCCAAGTGGCACAGAGCTCTGTCCCAGTTGGCATGAAGTCCCAAGAGCTGGGTACAGCCTGTGCCTATGGCCAGGGAGAGGGTGGGGGTGGGGGTGCTCTGGGGAGGAGTGTGGCTGTTGCCTTGGAGACCAGATCTTGAGCCAAGAGGTCAGAGGCTTGGCCAGGCAAAGCCTTGGGGCTCGAGTCTAGGTCCCCAGAGGGATGGAGGAAGTGGATGAAGCTGGCACTTGGGTAGGGCACCCTAGGTATCCCTCCTCAAAACCCTCCCCAAACCCAGGGGGGCTCTGAAAAAGATCTGGCCTGTCACTGCATGGCTCTCACTTGCAGCCTTCTGTATCCTTCCTGCCCAGACTTCTGTGAGTCTGGGCGAGTCTGCTCCTAATTCCGAGAGAAGCAGGAATGCAGGTTCCTGGTCCCCCAGAGCTTCTTGCCCTCCCCCATCATCCTCCCCTCCCCCAAGTCCCTGCACCACCTTGTGGCTCTCCCTGGAACTGCACCCAGAGGCTGTGAGTCGTCACTGCTGAAAACCGCCTGCTCAACGGGAGGTGTTGGGGGGCGCCTAGCTGGCTTGGAGTTCTCCCATACCCACTCCTGCTGGTGGGAGGAGGGAGATCTGAGTCTCCAGTGGTTGTAGAAATCAGACAGGGGTAATCCCCAAGGGTCCCACAGCGCAGACTTGTCCGGGACTGTGACCCTGGCCAAGGTCACTGTGTCAGTGTGTTGGGAGCTGCATCAGGCTCCAGGGGGCGGAGCCCTGCAACATGGCAAACGCAGGGTGGGTGTGGGAGGTTATACAATCCATGCACGCATGTAGAGGCTTATGTAACCTGTGTGTGCTGAGGTTATGTAACACGTATGGGCAGAAGCTGGTGACATACATGTGCAGTGGCTGAGGGGTGCTAACACCTTGCATGGAGGAGCTCAGAGGGCTTGTCCTGGCTCTGACGCCAAGGTGCAGCCTCACCAGGTGCAGGTGGACCTCTGGTTTCTTGCTCTGCTAAATGGAGGCCACGAACAGGGTGACGCTGGAAGTGTCTTCTTATTCTCATATTCCAGGTTCCAGGCTCTAGTGGCTCAGCACTATATGTTTTCAATCACTGTGGTTATTCATGACCAGGAAATCAGGCAACATGTTTCCTGGGGGGAGGGGTGGTATTGGTAGGAGTCTGTCCAGGGGGTTGTATAACACATGGCCTATCTAGAGGTCATATAATGCACTTGAGAATGCCCTGAGAGTTTCATGGATACATAGATTCTGGTGTTTATTTATTCTTCTTAGGTTTATTTTGAAGGCTGTGTGGTCATTCACGTGCACTGGTCTTATGTTAGGAATTTGTGTGTGCTCTAAAGGTTCTATAGCTCTAAGCATGTCCTGAAGATTCTTTTTGCATTGTGTCATGTATTGAAGGCTTAACCATGTGGATTTCTTGTAGACTGTGGGTGTTTAAGGTTCTCAAATGCATGCATGTGTGTGTGCGCATTTGGGCCCTAGAACGTGCCTGTGTCCCAGCCAAGCCCTTTATCTCTCTCCCCAAAGCTTGTAGATAGCTGGACCCTCGTCAGTGTTGTCAGCTGACCTAGGGGTAGAGGTAGGATGAGGACACAAGATGAAGGGAGTCGGGCTTGGGGATTATGTAAACCTATTGGCTGAGAAGGGGGCTGCCCCAAGACTGCTCTGTGATTCTGCCCACTTTGCCCCCATCCAGTGCCAGGTCACCAGATGGAAAGCGAAAAAGAAAGAACGGCCAATGTTCCCTGAAAACCAGCATGTCAGGTGAGCCTGGCTGTGTGTTCCCTCTTTCCCCGCCCTCAATCCCATCAAACCAGCTCTGGGATCTTTTGGGGCCTGGGCGTGGACCAACAGCTTCTGTGTCCCTTGGGGAGAACCTCCTAGAGGGTTTGGGATGGACTTTTCTGGAGGTGAGAGGGGTGATAAGGGCATGCCCCAACCTTTGAAGATGGATCAGGTCAAGAAGGGTCTCTTCCCTCCTCCGCTAACCCCCTTGCCTGAGGTAGCCCCGCCCCATGCCCCCAGATCAGGGTCTGGGCTAAAGGGCCAAGGAACTGTATTCCCCTGAGATGAGCTGCTGACCTGCGCTTCTCCTTCTCCTACATTCCCCGCCCCTCAGATGCAGCAAGAGAAAATCCTTGAATGGGCAGTCGGAAGAACTGGGATTCTCTATGTTCTTAGGGAAGGGGATGGACAAGGTGACCTCTGATTTGTCTCCAGGATTCTACCTGGACACAAAAACCCGTCCAGGAGGCTGGGCTAGGGGATGGGCCAGGAAGGAAAAGCTGGGGGATGAAGAAAGTGTAGAAGCCTCTCTGCTGGGGGCCCAAGCCATGCCTGCCTGCCTGCCTCCCTTCCTCCCTCCCAGGGTATATCCCTAGTTACCTGGACAAAGACGAGCAGTGTGTCGTGTGTGGGGACAAGGCAACCGGTTATCACTACCGCTGCATCACTTGTGAGGGCTGCAAGGTATGGACCAGCCAGCTCCTGCCCCTCCCCCACCACCTAAGCCCCCATCTCACCCGCCTTAAGGCCCTCCCCACCCAGCAAGGACAGCCCTCTAAACATGTCACCTGAAGCCCACCTGTTGCACCCCCATTGCTCTCTTTCATCCATTTGTTCATTCACAGTCTCTGCTCTGCCACTCATACATACGATACCTAATTTCTCTGGGCTTCAGTTTCTTCATCTATACAATGGGGATAATCCTGCTACCTACTTCAGAGAGCTGTCGGGAGAATTAAATGAGCTAATTCATATAGAGTATTTAGAACAGTGCCAGGCACGTCAGAAGCTCTCAGGAGACCCCAGCTATCGTCCATTCATTTGGTGTATCAGGTATGAGAGATGTAGTACGCACTTGACCCTCCAGCTGCTCACAGCCTACCAGAGAAAGGCACGCTAGAAACAAGCATTGTTTTTCAAAATGTGGTTCAGGGGCCACTGGTAGTGCTAGTTCAGTGCTGAGTCTTGGGCTCTGTTCCCATCGTACTCATTCAGAACTTTTCGTGGTGAAGCCTTTGTGGACTCTGCCTTGAAACAGGTTCCCAGTTGCTTCCCCTGCACCTAGAAGAGGGAGAACCAGTGTTTGAGGGGGGCATGGTGGGGCCCAGAGCAGGAGAGGATGCCCAGCTGCCCCTGGGCAGACGGGACAAGGTCACGGGCTTGGGGAGCCTTAATTAGGTCTCACTTTGTTCATCTTAACCTGTGAGGGTTTTCCAGGATCATCACCTCGTGAAAATGTAAGACATTCCAAGAAACAAAAGTATTTAAAAATATGTTAAGGCTTCAAGTTCCTCTCTCTCTCAGTATCAACCTCAACAAGAGCCCCAGGGATTTAGGTTCCCACAGCAGGATTCCTGGAAGCAATTCAAGCAGGTGTAACATAGAGCAAGGACCCTCACTCTCCACAACAGCTGAGTTCCAGAAGAGCAGCCCAGAAAGACAGAAATGCCCCACCCCCCAGAGTCTGATGCTGCAGGTCTAGAGTGAGACCCAGGAGTTGGTATTTTTCGTAAATGCATTAGATGATTTCAATGCCCTGCAGAATCAGTGAGCTCAGCCCTTTGGCCCGTACCTCACTCGGGTCATTCTGGCTCTCTTGCCCCTTTGGGCGGATCGCTTAATCTCTCCAAACTTCAGATTCCTAGTGTCAAAATGGGTTCCTACCTCAAGGGGCTGACACAGCATCAAATGTGATGATGCACCAAAAAAAAAAAAAAAAAAAGAGAGAGAGAGAAAAAAAGAGGCTTATGTGTGCCCCACAGTGAGTGGTCTGCACATATTAGCTCTTGGTATTGTTCCTGCCCTCTTGCTTTTTTTTTTTTTTTAAGATTTTATTTATTTATTTGACAAACAGAGATCACAAGGAGGCAGAGAGGCAGGCAGAGAGAGAGGGAGAAGCAGGCTCCCTGCTGAGCAGAGAGCCCAATTCGGGGCTTGATCCCAGGACCCTGGGATCATGACCTGAGCTGAAGGCAGAGGCTTTAACCCACTGAGCCACGCAGGCGCTCCTGCCATCTTGATTCTTGAGGTTTTTCCTTTAAAGCAAAGATGAAACCCAATGTCTAGACTTAAACAGTTTCTCTTAAAGCTCCTAGCATCCATACACAATGCCTTTTCCTGAAATTTTTTTTACACCCCAGATTTCAAGAATTCCACCTGTGTGAGCAGCAGACAGCATGTATAAGGACGGTTTCAGGGAGGAGGAGTTTTATTTTCTGAATTGTTTAGCAAGATGGAAAATGAGGTATCCGTTGGACTTCCAGAGCTGCTCTTCCTTCAGGCGTCCTAGCACATGACACCATCCCAGGCTCATGACTCTGTACTGTGGTCCTCATCTTACCCCTGCCACCACCACCACCCATGCACCCCTGCCCCTCCGCAGCCTAAGAGCTGAGGGGACATATTTCTAAGGTCCTTTGGCCCAGCCAAGGGATCCTGGACTTGCTGGTGTCAGGAGGAGGCCAGCTTCCCTCACTCATCCCCCACGCCCCAGTGAACTGCATGGTCGGTCAGAGAAGGGGAGGTCCCGATCACTCCATGCTCCCTCTCCCTCCACCCCAGGGCTTCTTTCGCCGCACAATCCAGAAGAACCTCCATCCCACCTACTCCTGCAAATATGACAGCTGCTGTGTCATCGACAAGATCACCCGCAACCAGTGCCAGCTGTGTCGCTTCAAGAAGTGCATCGCCGTGGGCATGGCCATGGACTGTAAGGGGATTGGGGGGCAGGTTGAGCCAGGTGGCTGCGGGTGGGAGAGTTCGGATCTGACTGTTTCCTGCCAGGGGATCTTCAGGGCCCACACCTAGAATGGCAGAGTGACAATCCGGGTCAGGCTGATGGTGGAATTTAGTCCCTGCTGCCCCTAACCCCCCTGGGAAAGAGGAAACAGAAGATCCCTCTATGAGCCCTACACGTGGGTCCCAGTGCCCACCTGCCCTTCTGCACACCAGGGCCTTAGAGTTGTTGGGCAGAAAGAAGTCCTGAGTACCCCAGCCTAGCACAGTGTTGTTGACTGTAAGAGAAGCCACCCCACTTTTGGGTGAGAGAAGGCAACTTGGATCTGCTAGGGATCGGGGGTAGCAGGTTCTTCTAGTAACCACTGCTGTCGTCACCCTTTAGCCCAGGACGTGATAGTCATCCAGATCCGCTCAAATTGGAGTTGACAATCCCAGTCAATTATCCTGATCCAGAAGTTGAGGGGCACAAGTTGTGCCCCCCAACATCTAGGTGATTTGGGAGGTCACTTAAGCTTTCTGGCCTTCAGTCTCCCAACTTGTATATTGGGAAGAGTAGTTTCAGAGCAGGCCGTGGAGGATGCCATGCAAAGGGCATCGTGTCTCTTTGCCGTTGACAGTGGTTCTAGATGACTCTAAGCGGGTGGCCAAGCGCAAGCTGATCGAGCAGAACCGGGAGCGGCGACGGAAGGAGGAGATGATCCGCTCCCTGCAGCAGCGACCAGAGCCCACTCCCGAAGAGTGGGACCTGATCCATGTTGCCACAGAGGCCCATCGCAGCACGAATGCCCAGGGCAGCCACTGGAAGCAGAGGCGGAAATTCCTGGTAAGGAGAGAGGGGCCTCAGGGAGGGCGGTGGTCAAGTGCCCGGGAGGCAGAGGGAGCTTAGAGCCTTGCCTCCTTCAGGAAGCCTTCTCAGTTTAATCCGATCTGAAGATAATGCTCTCTGCAACTTGGCGATCCTGAATCATGCTCCTGTGTGTGGGTTGCTGCCTGTTCCATCTGACTGGGGGCTCCAGGAATACAGGGCCGGGCCTTCCTCATTGAATTTCCAGAGAGCAGGGGCCATCTCTCTTCTTTTTCCTGCCCATAGTGACTGAGAGGAGAGGGTGAGGACAGTTATGTAACAGCACTTGGGGGCACCTGATGGGTGCCAGGCATTGTGTTAGGCAAAACTGAGTGCTAAGTGAATGGTCAGCTGGGGTAGAGATGGATGGTTGGTTGTATGTGGCAAGTGAAGGCAGAGAACTGGTGTCTGCTTCCTGGGGGAGTGTGCCAGTAGACTGGCAAGAGCACAGGCTCCAACCAAGCACATGTGTGTATATAATGATCAGGAGTCAGACTGCCTGGGTTCTGATCCTGGTTCTATCACTTACTAGTCGTGTGACATTGGGCTTATTACTTAGCTGCCCTATGCCTCAGTTTCCTCATCTGCCAAACGGTGGTAAGTAGAACATCCTCCTTGTAAGGTTAAATGAGATATATAAAACAAGTTGCCTTGTGCCTAGCTATTAAATATTCAATAACTATAGCTTCTATTATTATGATATTACTTCTACTACTGTTATGGTCATTGTTATTATTAGCCAACTTGGAGCTCTGGCTCTGATCTTTTGTCTGCCCCAAGGTGAAGGAGAAGCCTTAGGCCCAGGACACAGCTGTCCCGGGTACTGGTAGCCCCACTTCCCCAACCTGCCTTGGAGCTCCCCCTGGTGGGCAGGGAGCCTCAGTGAGAGGTTGAAAGGGGGCTGCAGCCCCAGCTGACCCCTGTCTCATCCTTCAGCCGGATGACATCGGCCAGTCACCCATCGTCTCCATGCCGGATGGAGACAAGGTGGACCTAGAGGCCTTCAGCGAGTTTACGAAGATCATCACCCCGGCCATCACCCGTGTGGTGGACTTTGCCAAAAAACTGCCCATGTTCTCCGAGGTGAGTGGCAAATGGGAAGAGGCGTGGTGCCACACTGGAGGGGAACCAGGGGCTGCTCCCTGGCTCCCCCGGTGTCAGCACGTGCTCATCTGAGGTTCCCTGGACAGGGAACAATTCCTGGTCAACACACAGTGAACACACATCCAGCACGTACACACACACGCACACGGCTGAACAATGCCTAAGGAACTAAGAGGTTGCAAGTGCCCAGTCTCCCCAAACCCTCCCTGCCCTTCTCCCCACCCCACCCCTACCTAGCCACTCTGGCTCTAGCAGCTTGAATGTTCTCATTTCAAAGAGCGCTAACTCTGGACCCCAGCTCTCCTACTGGCTGTGTGACCTTGGCCGTCCTACCTAACTGCACACCTCACGTTCCCCTTCTGCAGTAGGGCGGGAGATAATGACGGGAGCTAACTCAGAGGCATAATTGTGAGGTTTAATGACATGGGTCATGCCCGTGGCCCAGAGCAGGGTTAGCTGTTCAGAGTACACCGTCCTGGCTGAGGCCAGTGGTGACCTCACAGCTCGCAGAGGACACTCCACAAGAGATGCTGGAGGTGGGGGGCATGCTGAGTGTTCCTGTGGCCCTGCCGCTCTACAGCTGCCTTGCGAAGACCAGATCATCCTCCTGAAGGGGTGCTGCATGGAGATCATGTCCCTGCGGGCGGCTGTCCGCTATGACCCCGAGAGCGACACCCTGACGCTGAGCGGGGAGATGGCCGTCAAGCGGGAGCAGCTCAAGAATGGCGGCCTGGGCGTGGTCTCTGACGCCATCTTTGAACTGGGCAAGTCACTCTCTGCCTTTAACCTGGATGATACGGAAGTGGCTCTGCTGCAGGCTGTGCTGCTAATGTCAACAGGTACCTGCCTTCTGGCTGGGAGGGCTCGGAAGCTTCCAGGGGCCCAGAGCTCGGCTGGGCCCTGGGCCTATCACTGTCCTCTTCCTTGAATCCTACAGTCTTTCTCTGTCTCCCATGCTTACCTCTGTCACCAGGCCCATTCTCTGCCCCCTAACCCCTGCTCTGTCACCCATCCGCTCCTTGGTTCTGATGTCCAGGCCCATCTGTTGCATCCCCATGCCCCCTCTGCTCCTTGTCCCATCTTCACCCCATTCTTTCTCTCACCACCCCCCATCTGCTCTCTGTTGCCTGCATTTGCCTTTGTTCCCCTACCTGCCCGGTAGCTTCTGACCCCCATCCCTCCTCTGTCCTCCGTCCCCGCGCTCTGCCCCCTGCCCCTCTTCCCACCAAACCTTCTCTTTGCGCCCCCCCTAGTCGTGCCCTGTCTCCAGGTTTCCCCAGCTCTTCACCCTCTCAGTCCCTTTACCTCTCCAAACCCCCAGCACCCCAGTCTCCTCCTCAGCCCTGCCCTTGCTCCTGCGCCTGCACTGCGCTGTGTTCCCCTCGCTTTCTCCCCCCGCCGGCGCCCCGCTGCCTCTGCCTCCCTTCCTTCACTTACCCTCACGCTCTGCCTCCTCTCCCCTGCAGACCGCTCGGGCCTGCTGTGTGTGGACAAGATCGAGAAGAGTCAGGAGGCGTACCTGCTGGCGTTCGAGCACTACGTCAACCACCGCAAACACAACATTCCGCACTTCTGGCCCAAGCTGCTGATGAAGGTGACTGACCTCCGCATGATCGGGGCCTGCCACGCCAGCCGCTTCCTCCACATGAAAGTCGAGTGCCCCACCGAACTGTTCCCCCCACTCTTCCTGGAGGTCTTTGAGGATCAGGAAGTCTAAAGCCTCAGGCGGCCAGAGGGTGTGCGGAGCTGGTGGGGAGGAGCCTGGAGAGAAGGGGCAGAGCTGGGGGCTGAGGGAGGCCCCCCACCCCTCTTCTCTCCTTCCTCTCATCCTCGGATAGATTCAGCTCCCACACACCCCCCCCACCCCCGCACTGCCCGTCCCTCCTCAGAACCTCCAGCCCTGGGACAGGGCAAACACACGAACTTGCTATGAAAAGGACAGTGTGGGAGGCTGGGGGACCGTGTCCTACAGTTCCCAGGACCCCGTCCTCTAAGAAGGTAGGGGAAGGGAGGGAGAACTAAGAGGGGACAAGCCATCTTGACCGTAGGGGATGGAGGAATGTGGGGTGGGGGAAGATGCCCTCTACTCAGCCCCTACACACACATACAAGAGAGAGCCCCCCCACCCCCCTGCCCAGTTCCTTGACCGAGGTTCCCCCTCCAGGCTAAGGGCCTCTCTGCTTCCCCAGATGCCTGGGTGCAAAGAAAGGCTTGGCTTGGCTCCTCCCCCACTGGAGGTTAAAAATTAGTCATTCTAACTGCACTTTGGAAACCAGGCAAGGGGAGAAGATAAATGAAGAAAAACTAGACAGAGAGAAAAAGAAAAAAAAAGAGTGAGCGACTGATAGAGAGAGAGAGAGAGATGATATTAAGTTATTAACCGAGGCTGGCCCCCTCCCACCCCTAAGCACTTTGAGAGCTGCCCCTCCTCCCCCCAAATCAGAGAGAACTGCCCCCCATACCAGGTCCCCGAGGGTAGGGCTGCCGATCAGAGCTGTGAGTTAACACAACAGGGTCCTGGCCATCCCTCCTTGCCTTGCCCCTCCCTCTGTGCCCCTTTGGCACCCCCTGCCCAGTGCCCCCTCTGCTCTCTACCACTCGTGCCCGCTGAGTTCCATCTACCTCTCACGCTGGATGCCAGCCGGCCCCTCACCAGCCTGCCCTGCTGCCCACACAGCCCCCCTTTCAAGTGCCCAGTCCCAGGGACCTCTTCCTGTCCCCCAACCCCTTCCACACCTTGGCACCCACACAGGAAAAACTGTGGCTCCCCCTCCTGCCCTCCTCATACCTGCAGTATTAGCTACAATCCAGATGCTGCTGCCCTGGGGGGGCGGTGGGGGGCCGTGTGCGTGAGCTTCTCCCAGAGCCTCCACCCCCTTAGGACCCTGTCCCCATCTGTCTTCTGGGCTCTCTCTAACCTCTGCCCTCTTTCTTCCCCACTCCCACTCAATGCACTAACCCAGACTCTGGGCAGGCAGGCACCAGAATGGGGGGTGCCTAGACAAATGGCACTTAGTTGGGGCCCCAGGGGAGGGGGCGGTTGGTGCTCCTCCTTTTTTCTTTGAAGCTCTTTAGGCCAGCCGCCCCTCTGCCCCTAGGACCCCTTTCCCCTCTTCTTTTCTCTAATTCAGGGACTTTGGCTTGAGCCACCTCCCACCCTCCTGGGGAGGAGTGCTCTGTTGGTCTGCACTTGGGTGAGCTGCTCTCCTCCTCTTCCTTTTGGCGATTGCCCACTGCCCACTCCACAGGGGAGAGAGGGAGGGAGGAGGTAGCCCTCCCATGGGTTGGGGGAGGAGGGCGGGGAGGGACAGAGCAGACCAGAGAGCCCTGGGCTCAGGGCTGCATGTCGGCAGGGATGGATGGGTGGACACAGATGCCCCCGGAAGCCATGGGGAATGGGGCAGGGGCAGGGGGGAGGGTGCCAGGGCTTCCTGCGCTTTGCACTATTGGGGCAAAAATGTCTTAAGCAGTGGGGAACCTGCCACCCCACCCTGACCCTCAGCCTGCCACAGCCCCCGACACACACACACAGAGACACACACACATACACACACACGGGAAGGCAATGCTATGCTGCCCATCAGGGCGTGTCCTGCCCCTGCTGTCCAGGTGTTCTGACGGGGGTGGAGGGCCTGGAAGGGTATCTGCTGTCACCTGTGCATGTGCCTGCCCTGCCCTTGGGCTCGTGGGCTGCCCCTGCTGTCTTTGTCTGTCTCTATCCTCTCTCTCTCCTGGGGTACTGATTCCTGTATTACTCCAGTCCCATGGGTTAGCCCTCTCGTACCCTCCTCTGGGGGTACACCACCCCTAGGGGCCCAGTGGAATTCCTGACCTGTCTGCTGTCTCCCCCATCCTTCCATCCCCACCTCCACCCTGCACCCCCATCCCCATTCTCAGCCATGGACATGGTGGAGAAAAGGCCTTGAAGGGGCTTGGCCTCTTCCCGGCACTTGGGAATCCCTTCCCACCCCCAATCATATGAGCTGTGATCCCCTACTCCTCCCCCATCTCTGACCCCTCCCCCCTCACTCTAGGTGATGTGGGGCGTATGTGTGCGTTTCTCTGCGTGAATGTGTGAGCAAGTACACGTGGTGGGGCAGGAGCCAGGGGACTCAGGAGCGCCACGCACCTGCTCTAGAGAGGCAGCTGTCCCAGTCCCTGCTTTGGAAGTGGGGGACAGGGCCCTCTCCTGGGGGCCATTGGTGCTAATGAGGGGGATGGCCTTGATGTGGGTGCTCAGCATGCCTCCCCCAGTATTGGCCCAGGGCACTAGGGCAGGCGGGGCGGGGCAGCAGGTGCAGTATTGGTGGGAGGAGGGACTGCTGGGAATGGGCCAGGCCAGGACAAGGGGGTGCCAGAGCCATGACCACTCCCCCGTGCCCACCACCCACCTCTCCATCTCAGTATCCCCCCCATCACTCAGAACACACATACCTCATCCAGCCTCCTCCCTGCTCAGCCTTGGGGAGGGTGGGGGTGGAGGAGCCCCTACCCCTTCCCCTGGTGGCGGGTCTACAGGGCTGGGAGAGGGCAGGGCGTGTGACACAGACACCGTCCATAAGGGGGACAGTAATTCCTGCCCCAGGAACTCCTGGGTGGGGGGAGGGGGCACTTCCCTGGAGGCGCTACTGAATGTATGAGAAGCTGGTGCTGGGGTTGGGGGGAGGGGGGTTATGGCCAGAAACAGGGAAGGAGGTAGGTCCCCTTCCCCAGGGAGGGGTGGGGAGACCGGTAGGGGTGACTTGGGGGGCTCCTACTCCTGCCCCACGTTGACAATCAGTATGTCTGTTACGTGCGATTTTTCACCCCGTTGTGTTTTGGGTCAGGATTTTAAAGAAAGATATTTTTATGGTAATTGTTGCTCGTCTATTTTACTATATATTTATGTAATAAATATATGATGAAAATAACCCCCTTGGGCACCCCCCTTAGACTTGTGTGCTGTTTCCCTGTATCCTCCCATCTGCTGGCAGAGTACCCACCCCACAAACTGACCAGATGGAGAGGTGTGCCCCAGCCTTGGCAATATTTCCACTCCACCGCCCCCACCCCCTCCCCGGCCCCAAACGAGCACACATCACAGAAGCCAGCTCAGCTGTGAACTATTGGATTTGAGACAGGAATAGAACAAATCGGGGGGCTAGAGAATAAGGGAGGGGTGGGAGAGTGATTTAAATAGGGGAGGATGGGAGGGTCAGTGATGGGGGAGGGAGGCGGTTATTTACAAGAAGGCTCGGGGGGCCAGAGGCTCATCTTGGAATATTTTATAACAATATAAATAAGATTCTGGTTTGCTTTTCCTTTTCGTCTCGTAAAGGAGAGAGAAGTGCAGAGTTCGATTCTGTACAAGGGGGCAGCGGCAGAAGGCCGGCCGGGCGGGTCACTGGGCGTCCACCCGGAAGGACAGCAGCTTCTCGGAATGCATGTTGTTCAGGGTCCGCAGGTCCGGCAGCTTGAGCAGCAGCTTGGTGAAGCGGGAAGTCTCCGAGGGCCGGTTCTTCAGCACCAGAGCCCGAAGAGCCCGCAGCAGCGTCTCCTGGAGCTGCTCCACCGAAGCGGAATTCTCCATGCCCGAGCGGTCTGTGGGGAAGACGACAGCAGTGAGGCGGGCTCCTCGAGCTCCTCTGAGGAGGAACCGGAGGAGGCCTGCGAGGAGGTCTCCAAGGAGGTCTCCGAGGAGAAGGAGGAGGAGGAGGAGGACGCGGCCGCTGCTGGCGCCGCTGCTGGTGCAGCCTCTCCCTGAAGCCCCTCAGAGGGCCCATGGGGAAGGAGGAGGAGGGGAGCGCAACTCCTCCTCCCAGGCCTCCGCCCCTAAGAGCAGGAGGTGGCTGAAAGCTTGGGAGCATGGGCTCAGCAGGGCTGGTCGCCTCCCATCCCACAAGGCCACTCTCCTTCCCTGAACAGGCCAAACGGCGTCCAGGCTCCCTTGCTTTTCGCTCTGTAGTTCCCTCTGCCTGGGCTGCCCTTCCCCCTTTCTGCCTGGCAATATCTTACTTGTCCTGTGAGGCCCCACTCAAGTGTCACCTCCTTCCCCAGCTCCCCCAGGCAGAAATAGTTGTCTATGCTTCCAAAGCCCTTGGTTCATGCTTCTACTGTGACACTTATCTCACTGTTTTATAATTAGTCGGGCATGAGTCTGTCTCCCCAGCTAGACTGTGTCTGAATCATGTCTGTATCCCCAGTGCCCGGTGCAGGGCCTGGCATAGCGTAGGTACTCCATAAAAGGTGTGTTGAATTGAACTGCGTCCGCCTCCTCCCCGGGGTCAGGCTCAGGCGAGAGCTTGACCTACCCGCAGAGACAAGCACCACCGCGGTGAAGAGGCCCAGCTCCTCCTCGGTAAGCGCCAGGGAGTTGAGTTTCTCGCTGAAGTCAAACATGGCACTGAGCAGGTCGCCCATGCCCATGGCTCCGAGTTCCTGCAGGCTATAGGTGGTGCGGCTGAGGAACATCACTGTCTGGTCCTTCACGTTGAACAGCGATGCAAAGCGCACCATCAACACCTAGAGGGGGGAGGGGGCAGGGCCAGTCATCCTCAGGTGGGGTGGGGTGGGGACCACTTGCCAAATTGCCCCTGAAGTTTTCCAGAAGGTTTCACTGGTGCTCCCTTAGATTTCTCAGGAAAGAGCGAGCGTGGTTTCTGAATGGGCAGTGGGGTGGGGGCGGGGGAGAGATGGAGGGATGGGGAACATCACCCCGGCTTTGGAATCCAGCAGGCCTGGGTCTGAGTCTTAGCTTTGTCACTCCCTGTGACCTCGGGCAAGGTCACAAAAGTTCACCAAAGTGAATTTGCTCATGCCTAGAAGGGGGTAGGGGGTAGCAGTGTGCCCTAAGGTGTTCTTTTAAGGCAATGGGATGTGCTTAGACCCCAGCTGAGATGATAGGAGACCCAACCATCCCAAGGCAGGATGGGGAGGGATTCTGCCCCCTCCGGCAGTCAGAGTCTGCCAGGACAGATAGCAGGGTTCCAAAGCCTTTCAGAGCCCCTGCCCATCCCAGACACCAAGTCCTTCTGCTGGATCCTTCCCAAGGTCAAGAACAGGGAGTATAAAGGGTCACTCACCTCAAAGGTGCCAGCCTTAAGCAAGGTGACCTGGTCGTGCTGAGAAAGATCACGGAAGCCAGGGATGTGCTTGGCAAACTCTACCACCTCCCGCACAGCAGGTGTGAAGCTCATGGAGAAATCCTCCCAGATCTCTTGCACGGTTCTCCCACTGCGTCCGTGTGGGTACATGTTCATGGGACATGCCTGGAGAAGGAAGGGATGTGGGGAGGCGAATATCAATCAGGCTGACTCAGATGGGCTCCCCCCACCAGCAGGGCTGGACCCTAGTTTCGGCCTGGGTTAGGGGCTGTGGTCCTGGAGGATGGGTCTTCGAGGTAAAGTAGCAATCAGGTGTCAGGTGGAGATCAGGGATTGGCAGGCAGAGCCCTTACTGTGGGGCTGAGCATCCTCCCTTGGCACGAGGATATTCCCGCATTAGCATCCAGGCACACCCAGCTGCCTTCTGCTAGATCCAGTCTCCCAGGCCCCCTGCCCACCTCACCCCCAGTGCCCTCACCAGCAGAACGTTCTTGGAGTTGCCCTGCCGTGGACTGTTGGCAGGTGCTTCGCCTTCGGGGGCTGGGTACACATGGGTGGGGCAGAGGCGGTGCCCGTTGCTGTTGGGCTGCTGGCAGCTGTGGTGGGCAGAGCCAGGGGGCCAGGAGGGAGGGTAGGAAGAGGAAGCCTGGCGTAAACCGTTCAGGGCCTCGTTATGACGCTGAGCAGCCATGATATTGTTGTCAGTGGGGACAGGGGGGCAGCCCTGACTCTCCCAGCAGTGTGGGGTGGTGGCCGGAGGGCTGCCCGACGCATGGTTGGCATTGAAGTTGCCCGGTGAGGTGCCCAGCTTGTCATGGGCATAGGTGAAGATTTCTCGGTGGGCCCGGGCCACCTGGGATATCACATCCTCCACTGTGGGCTCAGGACTTGGGGACCGGGGAGGCGTCAGCTGTTGCGGGAACTGGGAGAAGCCCACCAAGGGTGAGGGGGCCGGAGCGGGAGGTGGTGAGGGGCCCAGGGGGCCTGGGGTTGGATGCTGGGTGGGTGAGGTTTCCAACGGGCACTGGCTGCTCAACTGGTTGTTGGCCAAGTTCATGGCACTCTGCATCTCGGCAAGCATCCGCTGCTTCTCTCGTTTGGGGATGCGCCCAAAACGCACAGCTATGACAGGATGAGAACAGTGTCAGGAAGTTCTCAGACACACTCACGTGCTTCTCTTCCTTCCTTCCTCCCCAAAGGGCAAGGCCCTGAAGGCCTGGGGTTTCACCTCAAAATCAGAACCGAGGCCGCGTCCACTGAGGGGGGGGTTTCCAAGTAGGGATAGCCCTAGGAGGTGGCCAGAGGAGCTAATAGGAAAGAAGTGTGTTTATCCAAGAGGACAAAAGACAGGCGTCCCCGATACAAAGGAGACACAAGATGACGTGTCTCCGTTGGGACTTTTTTTAAAGGGAGGGGATTCACTCAGAAACTTTGGGTGGAAGGAAGGGAGGGGGGCGTGTGGCGGTGATGCCTGTGGCACTGTCTTACCATCTCGAGACATGCCCACAGAGAGACACTTCTTGAAACGACACTGCTGGCAGCGGTTGCGATTGATGCGAACAATGGAGCAGTTTTCATTCTTCAGACACCTTTTGTACTGGATGTTCTGCTGGATGCTCCGACGGAAGAAGCCCTGGAAGGACAGGGGCAGCTATAGAGAGCATGTCCGTCCAGGCCAGGCGTCTGTGTCCAGAGGACTGAGGTCACCCCGCCTCCGCCCTGACCCCCTGCCTCACCTTGCAGCCCTCACAGGCATGCACACCATAGTGGAAGCCCGAGGCGACGTCCCCACACACTTTACACAGGAGCACCATGCCATTCAGCTCTGCGGGAAGAGAGAGGCGGCGGGTGAGCGGCAGGGCTATCTGAGCAGCCCCAGATGGGCCGGACAGCAGTTGTTGCGACTCTAGGAGAAATCCCTGAGGCCAGGGAAGGCCCTGGGAAGAATCGTGTCATGGGGGCCCCAAGGCCCCACCTAGGCCTGGCCGCCTTTCCCCCAGTCAGCTGGCAATTTACGCACTGGTGATGTTGCTGGTGCTCTTGCTGGGGGACACGCGACTGCTATCTTCCAGGGCCACTTGTAGACCCCCGGGGGGGTTCCCATTATAGAAGGAGGAGGAGGACGATGAGGAGGAAGATGAAGAAGGGGAGCCGTCATCACTCAAGCTGGGTGGAACGCTCCCAAAGGAGCGAGCTGGGTCCTGGGTGAGGGAGCCCGTGGGCGACGGTGGGAAGTAGGCAGAGCAGCCTTGCGCCAGGGACTGGAAGCTGCCATTTGAGCTGTCACTGTAGAGAGACTCAGGGCTGGTGCGGCTTGGGGAGGAGCCGCTGGAGCCAATGTAGGTGATGACACCACCTGGCAGGAGAACATGAAGGAAGAGGGTGTCAGCCGCCATACACCTTTGGTGACAGGGCACCAATCCGCTCATTCCCCCCACCTGCCTCCCCCAGACACTGCTGGATGTTCAGAAGTTAACCACGTGGAACCCTTAATCTTGGGAGTCCCAGGAAGAGCTGCACTGAGCAACTTCCCAACACATATCAGACATGACATGGCCCACCAACATCCCAAGACCCTTCGCAGGGTACATTCAGTTTCTGCCTTGGGTGTGAGGGCTCTCCCTAGAGGCAGGACCTCTGCGGGCATCTCACATATGCACCGCTCCCCTGGCCTCAAATGCCTTCCCTGGGAATATTGACAGCAGCTAATGATTTAGTTGTCAGAGGCAGACCAGAGGATGGGATGAGCTGTTGAGACCCATTCAGAATGCCCAGTTTTCCCTCCCCCACAAAAAAAATGGCTGCCAATGTTAACACCAAGACCATTCCAGGGATGAGACTATGGAGGGCCAGCGAGCCAACACTAAGGAGAGTAGAGGTCTTACAAGAGTAAACCAGTTACATTCCCCCAAAACTGGGAGACATATTCTCCAAAGATAAGGTATTGAACCTGCCCAGTCTGATTCCCCTGGCCTCCAAGAGCAAGTGTCAGAACAGATTCTGCCTCTGAGTCAGGAAAGACTTAGCAGTGCACATTACAGGAGGTGGACACGAAAAACAAATTGTCCAGCCTAGGACTTTGGAAATCCCCTTCTAGATCTCTTAGCCTGGTGACAAATGACCTTGGCTCTCTGGCCATTCAGGGACTTTGGCCCTCTGGTTACATTGCCCGCCAGGTGGCTGTGTTCCCATGATAAAAGCAGGAGAAAAGGTGACCTGCCTGCCACTCCTGTACCAAGCACTGAGACTGGCCTGCCACAGGCAGGTTGGAAGAAGGGAGGATCCTAGGACACGTGTGAGCCGACACAAGCCATGTCACCATGTATCCAGAGGCACATGTCTTGCTCACCCACTGACACACACTGAGCTGGGCAGGGCAACCTTAAAATAGCTCAAGGTTGGTCAGGGTGAACCCAGTTCCCAGTAAAATAGTTGCACAACAGATCAGCTCCTACAGTTTCAGGGTTTAGGTAGGGGGTGAGGATGGGATATTATCTGGTGGTAAATGAACATGACCTAGTTCACCCATCCCCCAAAGGATGGGTGAGACCTTCTTTCAAAGCTATTCCTAGGGCACCTGGGTGGCTCAGTGGGTTAAGCCGCTGCCTTCGGCTCGGGTCATGATCTCAGGGTCCTGGGATCGAGTCCCGCATTGGGCTCTCTGCTCAGCGGGGAGCCTGCTTCCCTCTCTCTCTCTGTCTACTTGTGATCTCTGTCAGTCAAATAAACAAATAAAATCTTTAAAAAAAAAAAAAAAAAAAGCTATTCCTAACCTGGAAGTGAGGGACATGCCTAAAAGTGTCTAGTTCTAGGTTTAGATCTATCACAAGCAACTTGATTTGTGACCTAGAGGAAATGAACTCCCCTCTCTGGGTCTCAGTTTTCCTTTCTGTGAAGGAAAAAAAGATAAAAGCTGCACTTATGATTCTGAGATGTAGCTGTTCTGGGGAAATCCTTGTGACAAACTGCTGCTTGCTTGGTGGGGGTGGGGAGTAAGACAGTGTCTGCAGGACTAAGGAAAGAGATGCTCCAGGAACAGTAAGAATTTGGAACGTGGTGAGGCTGAGTCTAAAGACAGTAAAGTGAAGTAGGTGCAAACAGAATAAAGTGGAAGGAACTAGGAGAAGGGTGTCTAGATGTGAGGTACCACTGAAGAGTGTAAACATGAGGCCACGAGAGGTCAAGGATGGCTCCATCTTACTCTGCTTCAGTGATGGGGAGAAGGGGGCCCCAGGCAGGCGGACAGGAAAAGGAGGCAGGCGGGGGCGGTGAGTCAGCCCAGCTTCACCCAGATCTTGGCGGGGCGGGGCGGGAGCCGGGCCCTCAGCCGGCCTCACGTCCCCACTCCACGTGTGCGTCCTGCACGTGGCTCCCCAACGAGGAACCCCGGAACTCGAGGCTCCGCCCCCTCCTCTTCCCGTCAATCGAGAGCAGCAGCTCCGCCCCCGCCCCGCCCCTCCTGGGCCTCTGGGCCCTGGGCTGGGCCCCAAACGCCAGCCGGGCCGGGGCAACTGAGGGGAGGAGAGATGGGAACACGCGTTGCCGGGGCGACCGGGGGCGGGGCGGAGCTCATTATGTAACGGGGCCGGGATGCAACGACCAATGGGGTGGCGGCCACGGCTTCTGCTGAATGAAAACAAACGCAGCACGTGGGCCCGACTCCGCAGCCATGTGAGCCCTCCGGGCCTCCCGGGCGCTGTGGGTGTCCTCCCTGGGGCAGGGCACCACTCAGCCGGCTCCTCAAGTGCCGCTCCCTACTGTCACTGAGGATTCCCCAGTGAGATCCGACCCATTCTCCCAGCCCCTCCCGCCTGGAGCCCCTATCGCCCCACTGCTTCTCAGGTTCCCTTGAGCATGCAGGAACTAAGGGAAGAGGAAGGAGGGGGGTCCTCTTTCCGAGAAGGCCAGGCATGCCACAGCTGCAGGCGAGGGGGGAGGGGAAGATAGGGGCGTTTGGTGCTCTTCTCCAAAGCTCCCAGTCTCTCAAAACTGTGCATCTTACCACACGTACCCGCTCTCCTTTACCTCCTGCCCGGGATACGAGTCCTTCAGGCTAAAAGGAGCTTTGGGACTCTGAGAGGTGGTGGTGCGGCGCTTCCGGGCGCATTCCCAGGACGAACAACTCGCTCTGGAAATCCCAGCCTATGGTCCCCATTATGCTAGCAAATCCCCAGGCCGAGGGAGTCGCCAGTCCCTTACAAAGTTCCTCTTGTTCTAAGGTATATATGGAAGTGAGGAGACCGTGACAAAGGACGATGATAGTAAAGGAATTCCGGTACCTGTGTTATTGTTGGAGTCCAGGGTCGTCATGTCTTCACCGGCTGAGAGCGGTCATTCAAACTGGACCTTGATACAGACTGGAGGTTGCAATTGCCGCTGTCGCCCCCTGAGCAGAGACTGAGAGCGGGGAATGGACCCCGCGGATCACAAGCAGGATCCGAGGCACCCTGCAGCAAGGTCTTGGGGTGGCCGGACTGCAGCCCTGCAGAAGGGTAGGACGCAGAGGCAACGGAGGTCTGCTTTGCATGGGAAGAGCAGAGTGTGGGGGAGGGGGGGAAATCAGCCTGCTGTATAGTTCTGGCAGGAAGGTAGCAAGGAGGGTCGGGTCTCTGCAGTGCACGGGGTGCCACTGCCTGACGGCTTCACAGCGCTGCAGGGTAGCGAATCTGGAGCTCCCGGTGCAAAAGTCCCAGAGGGAGAGAGGATGCAGTCAGGAAGTAAGTAGGTGATGGGGAGAAACGGGGCACCCAGGCGCAAAGAAGCGAGACGTGTGCCCTGCTACGTTCCCTCGGCAGCAATATTTCACTCTGCCAATCTCAGCCGCCTTTTGCCCCAGCCTTTTTCCCTGGGACAGAGGGCTCTGCGCAGGCGCCAGCAACCCAGGGTTCCCGGGCCGCACGCGGCACTGGAGCAGGTACCATGTGATCCCAGGGAGCGCCTCGTGCCCCAGTGACACACTTTTCCAGCAGCAGGCACGTTGAGCTCCGTGCGCCTGCGTAACGCTAAGCCTTTCGGGATTCGTAGTCCACTGGCAAAGTGGGCGGACTGCGTTTATTTCCTCTTTTCTGCCTTGCAAAAGCCTTAGCTGGGGCCGGGGAGGAGCTAAGAGCCGAATGGGGTGGGGTGCACTGAAAAGTCAGGGTGGCGTGTTTGGAAAGCCTGTATGGCAGAGGCATGTGAATTCCTGGGGAGGGACTGGCAAGCTTGGCTGTTCCCTGGGAGATAAAAGCTAACAGGCTCTTTCTGCAAACCTTGCAAACGTGAGGGCTTCACGTGATTGCAGGACTGACCTCGCCTTGAGGTTACTGGTGACACAGGGAGAGATGACAAGTAGGGGAGGGAGATATCCCCAGAGTCAGGAACTTAAGCTGAAATTTCTGCTGCAGGGCCAAGTTCTGAGACCAAAACGAAACGTGACCCTTTTTCTCTTCTACTCTCCTTAGGGAGAACACCCCTAGAGAAAGTTGTTGCTGCCGTGGGGGTGAGGTTGTCCCTAGGGAGTCCCTGTTTGCTTGTATGACACCACCCCACTCATTCGAGGTGACTTTGGGGTGAGTCATTTCCCTTTGTCTGGGAAATAAAAAAGGCCAGGGAGGGGAACTTTATGGTGAAAGTGCTTTGAGGTCCTAAAGTAATGGGGCCAAAGGTGAGGCAGGGGTCTGGGAGCAGAGTGACACCCCGTCCCCCGAACCACCAGTGCTGGAATGCAGCACAAAGATCCCACCGAAGGGAACTCAGAAAGGAGCTTGAAGATCATCTTAACCCCTGCCCCTTTTCCTCACTATCCTTTCCTTGGTAAGAGGAAAATGAGGCCTAGAAGAAGTAGGTGGCTCATGGTGAGACATTCATTCTTAGTTCCCTAATGCCCACTCGAAACAGCAGGGAGATGGGCAGACATGCAAGGGAAATACTGACTAGGGGTTAGAAATAGCATCTCCCTTCAGAGCCCTGGTGAAAATGGGTCTCTCCTGCTCGAGGACTTGGACTGTGGGGAGAGATGGGGCCTCTTCTTCAAGCAGCCAAGTGAGCCTGAGCCACCTGCTGCTTCCGGCTAACTCCTCCTCAGTCCCAGTATGTTTCTCCGGAGGGTTTTTATTGTTGTTGTTTTTGTTTCTGTTTTTATTTTTCCTGCACAGGAAGCCCTTCCCCACTTGTTCACAGACAACTCCTAGGGCAGCGCTAGGGTTATGCCCAGAGACATGACAGTCACCAGAGAGGTAGAAAAAGGAGGAGTGTGGGCACCAAGGAAGGATGAACTTGGGTAGTGAGGAGACACACAAACTGAGAGAGGACAGTGAGGTTGACTGGGGGGAGGTTATTGAGTAGCTGGCTTGACCACTGACCCTCAGACTCCTGGGAGATGGGCTCCCTAAAATGGGCTGCATAGAATAGTCTAGGCTTAAGCTTTATCCCCCCCACCCCACCCCACCCCACCCCCCCCGACAAGGAAAAGTGGGAGAGAGAAGACAGTGGGCTCTTCCCTGGCCTGCCCTGGTCCTCTGGCCCAGAGCTGGGAAGCTGTAGCCCAGAGAGCGTGGGAGGACCTGGGAGGGCCTAGGACAAACAAGGAAAGAGACTTTTCAGGAAAACTTGGTTCTGACCTCAGCCTTCTCCCCTCCCTCTCCTGCCGGGCTCTGGAGGGAATGCTGGGGAGGTGAGTGGCTCTGTCCAGTACTGCCTGCTGTCTAAGCTCTTCCGGCTCTTCCTCACAGCCAGGGCCAGGGTTCAGGTATCTGCCTGGGCTGGATTCAAAATCAGGGCCCTTGGCATGACCTCTAGTGCCCCATCAGCCCCAGCACCCACACCAGCACACTCCCCTTAGTTGTCCTGGACTCTCTCTGAGGCCCACAGCTCTGTTCTTTGTGCATTGATTCTGTCTACCCTGTTCTCCTTGTTGCTCTTTTTCCCTATAGGGAAAGGGCCAAGGGTCCATAATCTCTCCCTGAGTTTGCAGCCAGGGAAAGGAAAGAGGAAGCAGAGGCAGGGAGAGCCGAAATTCAGTCAGCCTAATTCTTGGCAAGGAGCTGGGTTGTTTTGCAGTCTGAGTGAGGTATGAAGGCGGAGGCTGGGAGGGAGGAACCAAAGAAGGGGGGGTTACCTCTGCTCCCTCCTTCCTCTGCAGCACTTCTTTAGGGGTCCCCTTTTTCTTTCCTGACAAAGAGGTAACTCTGGGATCTTCCTTCTACAATTGGAGGGAAGGATACAGAAGAATGAAGAGGTAGGACTCTTCTTTGGTTCCAGAATCTTCTAGTCTCTCCACCCTGTTCCTTCTACTGCCAGCAGCTACTGGCAGGACAGAGACCTATGGGACCCAGAGCCACCAAACGGATGGAGAAAAGTCTGAGAAGTCTGGCCTTTGGAGACCTGGCTGGAATCTAGCTTTGGCCTCTCTTCGACCTCAACCTTGACCTTAAGACAACAGGTGCAATTCAACACAGCCTCCTGCCTCTCCTGCCAGCTGGACATTCCAGTTCACTTCTATACACACACACACACACACACACAACTGTTCCTCCTACAGCTAATTTCAGCCCAAGAAGAAACTGGACTCTTCATAAACAGTGCTCAGTTTAGAACTGTGTAGAATGGATGCAAAGCCAAGAGCTGGCACAGCCTGGGCTCCATGTTACACACGCTCAGATTCCTCAGAGGCTGGGATTCTGGGGACTGACCTCACTCTTATAGGGCAGGGCTGGATCGTGCGTGTGTGTGTGTGTGTGTGTGTGTGTTTCCAAATATGTCTTCAAATTCTCCTGGATTTCTTCGGACAGCACAGATAAAGCAGAGGAAGAAACGAGATCAAGAGCTCTAAATTCTGGTCAGGATATACATAACAATTGTGTGAGTGAGAGGTTGCGTGCGTGAGTATGTGTGAATGGTATGCGTGTGCAGAGATGTGTGTGTTCGGTCCAGGATCTATGCTCCTTGCCTGTGTGTTGTTCTGGGTAACAGGGCAACACCCTGGGCACATCCTGGGTGGCCTAAATCTTTCGGCTGACTGTTTGACTGACTGACTGACTGAGGGTGGGTCCTTGCTGGAAACCAGGTCAGGCTTCAGTAGGTGCCTTCCCTTCCCCCTCACCAAGCAAACCATTGCCCAGGGGAGTAACCTCCCTGCCCAGGTGATGCAAACCTGGGTCAGAAACCCCGGGAATGCCCCAGAATCAGGGAAGAAGGCATGGGCCTGGGAGAGACTCATGCCTTGCCCTTCTAGATTCTTTTCCTATTCTCTAAAGGGCCAGATGGCTTTCCTTTACCCACCCAAAGCACTGATGTCTTGGGGAGAATTTCGGGAACATGTCACAGGAGGGCCCAAGTCTGAGCTGATTTGTTCTTTAGGGGCGATGGAGAAAGAAAGGGTGAGGCATGGTCCAGGGCTAAGTTCTATGGCTGTGCTTTTGCCTTCGATTCTACCCTCACCTCACTACTCCTATCTCTGAGGAAAGGAACTAAGAAGCATGTATTAAGTACCAGCTGTATGCCAGGCTCTGGGCTAAGTGGTTTACATATATTAGCTCATTTAATATCCATAACAATACTATGCTGCAGGCCTCATTCTTCTTTTAGAAATAGGGAGCTTGAGGTTTTGAGATGTTTGTTGCCTTGCCGGGGATGCGGCAAGAGGCTAGTCAATTGGTCTTGAAGCTGTTTTTGAAGTGAAGCACTAAAGATTGAGAAGATGTCACCTCAAAAAGTGATGGTATTCAAGGAGATTTTTGGACGGGCTAAAGCCCCCCCATCTCTCTCCCCTGTGACCACTGTCAACGTCACAGTGAAAACAGCAGCGTTGGGAATCTGACCCCAGGTCTGAGGGGACAACAATTTCCACTAGCAAGACTGTCTGTCCTGGAGAAAATGATCACTTCGATTGAAACACCAAAATGTGGGGCGCCTGGGTGGCTCAGTGGGTTAAAACCTCTGCCTTCTGCTCAGGTCATGATCTCAGGGTCCTGGGATCGAGTCCCGCATTGGGCTCTCTGCTCAGCAGGGAGCCTGCTTCCTCTATCTCTCTGCCTGCCTCTCTGCCTACTTGTGATCTGTCTGTCAAATAAATGGATAAATCTTTGAAAAAAAAAAAAAAAGAAACACCAAAATGTCTGAGTAGCCGGCTTCTCCTGGTGTTTCCTAAGCAATAATGCTGCTTGGAAGGGTGGCACGTCAGCAAAAAGAGAGGCCTAAAGCACCTTCTGTCCCCACAAGAACCTCACCTTCCCAGGCCTATGTTTCCTCTTCCCTTACCCTCCCTCCCCCACTTTCTCCTTATGTGGTTGTAAAGGGAGATGTGGGGGGCCAGGAGAGGGTTCAACAAACAGCAAACACATGTTCACAGAGACCGCTGCAGAGGTGAGTCATGGAAGGAGGCATCTGAACCTTCTTCTCCCTCTGACTTGGGGATCCACAGTTGGTAAGAAGGGGAAGGGGCAGGTAGGTCAGGACCCTTTAAAGCACCATGGTGCTTCCTTCAGAGGGTGTATTAAGAACGGATTGTTTCCTATAACTTCACATGGTGACAGATGGGAGCTATGCTTATCGTGGTGAGCATTTTGTTGTTGTTGTTGTTTTTAAGATTTTTATTTATTTATTTGAAAGCCAGTGAGAGAGAGAGAGAGAGACATCTTCAGAGTGGGGAAGGTCAGAGGGAGAAGCAGACTCCCTGCTCTGCAGGGACTGCTGGGACTCGATCCTGAGACTCCAGGATCATGACCTGAGCACAAGGCAATCATTTCACCAACTGAGCCATCCAGGTGCCTGTGGTGAACGTTTTGTAACATACATAAATGTTGAATCACTATGTTGTAAAAATAAATAAATAAAAATAAATAAAAATGTTTAATTAAAAAAATGAAAAAGAATGGATTCATTCAATGAGAGTAGGGAAGGCCCCCAAAGTTGTGCTCAGAGCCCTAAGGAAACAATATCCCACTGCCCCAGGTACCTGCTTGAGCAATGTGCACCTCTAAGTACAGCCCTTCTAAAGCCATCCACCATCCTAGGTCAATGCTTCTTCAGCAGATGTTTTGGGGAACTGGAAGGAGGGTCCCTTTTTCAGAACCCAGGATCCCACTCACATCACAGGATCCAGGAGGTGCCTGGACTATCCTTGGTAGTAGAAGACTAAGTCTCAGATTACCCTCTTTCTGGCGTGGGGTTCCTCCCCCTAGCTTGGGGGGCATCCAGCACATGCTATGCCGAGGCCATCCTGTTCAACCTTTGCTGTGCTGCTGCTGGAGCCTACTGATGGTTTTGTCTTTCAGGCCTGACAAAGGCCTGTTTTCTGTCCTTGAGCCTCTGTAGGACTGGGATGCAGGGGAATTTGTGTGGGGAGCGAAGGGGTATCTGTGTGCCTGCCTCTGTTCCCAACCTCTTACCACAAGCTCTAGGTCAAACCTTCTCCTTATCTCCATTCCTTGGGCCTCTGCAGATGTCCTTGTAGCTGCCTGGGGAGGCCAGGGGCTTATGACAGTCCTCGTGAGCAGGATGGACCTCAGAGGAGCCATGGCCTGGGCAGACGTTAGTTAGGGACTGTGTGGAGCTTCTGGGAGGCTTACATAAACACTGGCTGGGATGAGGAGGGAAAGGAGGGGTGCAGTGGCCTGCCCAGGAAAAAAAAAAAAAAAAAAAAAGGCAGCCCCCGCCCCTCCAGCTCAGCCTGCATGGAAAGAAGGAAAGAAGCTCATTTTTTCCCTCCTCCCATCCCTCTCCCCTGGTCTGCAGCTGTGAGTTGGGCCGGAAAGACTGCAGTATCTTGGGGGAGGGGGGGGTAGGCGAAGGAAGGAGAGAGAGGATGCGACTTAACAAATTTGGGATCCTCCCCTTCTTCTAAACTGGGGGGGGGGGGGGTAAGATGGAGAAGTAATTTGCCAAAGAGATTTTCAATGCCACAGGAAGGAGCTTTGGCTCATTAGAATGCACAGTTTGCACCCTGAAAAAAAAAATCTGTGCTGGTTGCAAAAATGCAGACGTGTGTAGGGGACCAGCAGAGATTTAAAAAAAAAAAAAAAGAAAGAAAGAAAGAAAAAAAAAAAAAAACGCTAGCTCTGCAATGCAGGATCTGCGAAGTTTTGGTGCGATGAGGAAATGTGGGTCGTGCTCATTTTGTTTGCTTGTTCCTGCTAACCTACTGTCCGCCTGACTCCAGCACGGTCTCACATCCCAGCAAGAGGCACTGTTGCTCAGAAACAGGGTCATGGGCGGGGTTGGGGGGGTGGCCAGAGCAGAGGGCTGCATTGGGGGTCTGGGGTTAGGGTGCTGAGAGATAGACTCTTCTGGGGCTGGGAGGGCCAGGTGGATGGGAGGGGCACTTTCATGCCGGATAGAGCCTAAGCTTGTCTTTCACACTAGTGTTTGTTCTCCAGCTGGACTAGGGTACTAGTGTGAATTTCCTCCAGATCCCCCCACCCCGCCCTCAGCTCCTCCCTATCCCCAACTGGCAGAGGGACTTTCCTTTTCCTATCCACTGCCACAGAAAGAACTCTGGTTTCTTGTCCCTGACCCCACAAATCCCTTAACTCTCCTTGTTCTAATCCTGGAATGGGCACTTGCTGCCTTTCTGTGTGGCATCCTCCTTCCTAGAAAGAGGGGACGAGGCAGCCTGATCTGGGGAGCCCAGGCTGCAGGGAAACCAAGTCTTGGCTCCAGGCTGACTTTGGCTCATCAACTCCTGTCCAGGGCTAGGGGCGGCCACTCTGCTCTTGGCTTGGGAAGGCCCTTTGTTCCTATGGAGCCTGGGGCTGTGGGCCCCCCGTGTGAACGCCACTGGGTTGCCTGGGGGGAGACTACGCCTGCAGAAACCATGTTTCTTTCCTGGGTATTTGTTCTCCCTGAGGTTCAGGAGAGACAAAAGGAGACAGTAGGAGGATAAAGACCCTGGAGATAGGGAGAAGGAAGCCTAAGTGCCCTTTCGCTCCTTCCCCATCTTCCCCCCTGTTTCTCTGGTCCTGAGAGGACAGGGCCCAGTGTGTTTGTGCCGGCCGAGGCTCACGCGGGCTGCCCGGGTCACATGGCCTGGGCATGTGCAGCCTGCTCCATTTCTACCACAACAACTCGCTCATAAACAGCCGGGCTGCTGCGGCGGTGGTGGCGGAGACATGTGCAAGCGAGGGGGTGGGGCACGTGGCCCTGCCCGAGCCAAGGGAAGGCTCTCCGCTCTGCTCAGCACTGCCTCTCCCCTCCCGATGCTGGCGCTGCCTCGCCACAGGAAATTCCTAGTGCTCCTTTGCTGCTGCTGCAAAACATGTTTTTGGGAAGTGACTTTCAACAAGGATGGAGTCCGTGGGCTATTTTAAACGACATAGAAGAGATAATCAGTCCAGCCCCGACTTCTGCTGCCTTTGCCCTATCTTTCTTAGATCCCTATCCACGTTGGGGTGGACGGCTGTGCAGGGGTCATGCTTCCAATTCTCACCTGTTTCTTCCTCTTACGTAATATAATATTGGAAGCAGCTAAGTCCCCATGGCGAGCACTGGGGTAGGGGGCTGTGCTTCCCTGCCACAGTGGTTCTCAGGATCCACTGGCAGCCCTGGGATTAGGAGTGTGGTCAGCATCACCTGGGCACCTATGAGAAAGACAAATTGTCAGGTCCCTGATCAGCCCTAATGAATCAGGAGCTCCAGCAGTGGAGCCCAGCACGTGATTCAGATGCATGCTGAGGGGAGCACGCTGGTCTGAGGTTTTGTTCCCTAGCTGTCCGTCCTGCAGGGTCTAGCCCCAGATTAGGGGAATGTCCATGTTTCCCCATTCGTGCTTCTTCAGCTATCTTTAGCCAGAGAGCACCACCAGATTCAGTTTGACTCAGTGTAGAAAGCATTTATTGGGTGCCTACTATGTGCAAGGATTCTGGAAGTGAGAGCAGATAAATAGTGGGAGGATGAGTGAGATCTGAAAGGGGAGGGGAAGGTGTTGGGGAGAATAAAGGAAGTGAAGGTTAGGGTCGTTATTATTTATCCTTTCTCCGTCTTACGTACTTTTCGTTCTGTAACTGAGACTCCTATTAGAACAGCTGATTGGGTAGGGGGAGGCGGGGCGCCAGGGTGGCTCAGTCAGTTGAGCATCTGCCTTCAGCTCAGGTCATGATCCCATGGTCCTGGGATTGAGCCCTGCACTGGGCTCCCTGCTCAATGGGGAGTCTGCTTCATCCCCCTCCTCCTGGCTTGTGCACTCTCTCTCTGTCTCTCTCTCTCTCTCAAAAAAAAAAAAAAAAAATGTTGATTGTGGCTTAAATTGTTCTGAGGCTGGAGGTAGAAACTGGTCCCTTGTCTATTTTTGGTGACTGTGAGAACCCCAAACTAGTTAGAGTCATAGGTCCCTGACTCCCTCTGCATAACTAAGAGAATATGAGCACCATGTACACATGTGCACACGCGCACACACCCTCCTGGGGATCTCAGAGACGGGTAGGGAGAGCCAAGAAAAGAAATGAGGTCCCAGAGGGTTGGAAGTACCCCAGGCAAAATGAGTTTAACAGATAACAAGCAGGAAAAGACTTTCAATGGGGGAGGGTGGGGGCAACTCTGGCCTACTCTAGCTTCCTGAGCCCCAGAAACTGTGACCAGAGGAAGCAGAGGGTCTCTAAGGCAAATCACAAAGGCTCCTGAGAATGAAACCTGAGCCTGGAAAGCAAAGCGACTAGGGAAATGGACACTGGATTAGAAGGGTTCCCTTTCACAGGCAAACAGAACAAGGGTGAGGCATGGTGGGGGTGGGGGAGCAGAGATGGTAGCCATGCTCAGCCCCTCTCCTCTGGCCTTTTCTCTTCCATCATACATAGGCTCTCAGGAGCAGAGATGCCATTATTGTCTTAACCATGACCAGTTGACTCCTGGCCTCTGCCTGCTTCAATTTTTGAGGAATATGCTTTCCTCTGGGCAGAGCCCAGAGCCTTTTCTCTCACTTCTCTCTGCAAGGGTTCCTCTCTGTGCCTGAAAGGCTCTGGGCTCAAGGAGCAGACAGCCCTGCAGGCTCAGCCGCAGTGACCTACATCGGCTCTCCCCTAGGCCCTGGGTGTGGGGGCTGAGGTTTCAAGATAGGAACTTGGGAATCTGGCACAGGTCTGCAGATGACGTCAGGGAGAGAGGCTGCAAAAGTGGCACGGAGGGACCACAGGCAGGGGGTACTGCCGGACTGAGTTTTCACTTTGTCATTTGTGGACAATATCAAAAGACAGTTCAAACCTCAAATACAAAAAACATTTCCGAGCAGCGACCCCTTGGATGGGAGCCAGAGGTCTCTGACAGGCCTGGTCTCTCTTCACTAGATTTGGTGGTGGTTTCTTCCTGCTCCCCATTCTTGCTGAACCCACCCCCGTCTGCAGGGGCAAGATTTCCCTTTCCCTGGTTTGATGTGGGCCAGTGAGTTCAGATTTCAGCTGATTTATCTCAGGGATATGAAGGCTGAGTAGAAATCCACTCCCAAGCTTTACAATATGGAGACCCATGTACTTCCTTAGATCTGAGGTTCTGAGAAGGATCCAGAAGAAGCCCTGCAACCGAATTACCCCCTTACCTCAGGACCCTGGCAGCTGAACCTCTCCTTGCAGCTACAGGCTTCTGAAACAAGCAGGTAGGTTCTGAAATAGGTGTTTTCCCTCTCTCTCACTATAAACCACAGTATTTAGGATGTTCACTGCCTCCAGATTGTGGACGTTTTGCCCTGGCAAGGAAATGCTATTGTAGGGGGAAGAAATTAGGTGGTGGTGACAGAGAATGATAGATGAGCCTTTTACTTAGGGGAGAGAGAGAGAGCGAGAGAGCTCCTGACAGGGAGAGCACGCAGGCAGTGCAGGACTGGATGGCTTTCCTCTCCAAAGGGCTTCCCCTCCGCCAAGCCCCACCCCCAAAGCCCAGGATGTCTACAGCCTGGCACCCAGCCAGGGTGAGAACATTCCTCAGGACTCTGACAGGCTGGGGGTTGGGTGGGGGGAATGGTGGTGGTGCTCCCACCCCGTGCTTGGGGACAGGGGAAGGAAACATGCGGGGGAGGAAATGACCACAGAGAGGAGGGTGGGGGTGAGAGATGGGGAGCTGGCTCCCAGTGCCACAGGTCCCTTTTAGAGAGAAGGGTTGAGGCTGGATGGCTTCCCAAAGGCCATGTGAAGGGTCTGCAGCTTCAGAGTAGATGACCTCCAGGTCACCTCTCTGCTCAGGGTTGTCACTGACGTCGCACACCGTCAGGAGATTCTCTCTTCCTCCCTTACTCTAACGGGCCTGTGGTTGAGCTCGGGAGCCCCGGAGTGGCGAAACTCTGGAACTGCAGCTAGGCTGGGGGAGGAGCCCAACGGGTCTCCCACTGTCTTTCTACCAGGGCCCCTCCCTTTTCCTCCACTAGGCCCAGGACTCTGGAAATAGCACCTGGTAATGGGAGCACTGACAGATGCTGAGTTATAGGAGAGCAAGTGTCCCTAGTCTCTAACGTTCTAGCTTACTCGCTTCTCAGATGTTTCCCTTGAAAATAGGTGCCCTCGGACTCCTCCCATTCCTTTCCATACATTGTTTGTTAACATGCCCCCCACACCGGAGAACCAGCTACTTGGCTACCATAAGGTCCCCCTCTTTGGGCCCCAGGACCTGTAGCTCTTGGGCTCCTATTCATGACCTCTATGCCTTTGAGGGACAGATGGCTCTGTGATAATTCTGGTTTTAAATTTAACCTTCCCTACCCCTCTCTAAACACTGCCTGGTGTAACTCTTCACCGCAGTCATCTCCCAACCATATGCCTTCCATCACCCCAATTCCCAATCCAATCTCTCAACCTCACAACTCATGTGTGGAAAAGGAGTCGGGGGAATGGACAAAGCTAGGTCAGATTTTTTTCCGAGGAAAACCGGTTCCCTGTTTGGTTTCATTTGACCTGTATTTCTAGCTTTTCCGGGTTAGTCCTCTTGTTCCCTGCATCAAGACTTCCCACTGGACTAATTTTGCTGTCTTGCCTACCTTTCCCTCCAAAATAATCCCTTGTGCTCTTCTCATCCAGGACAGATGTCCTTAACGCTGAAAGAAGAAACTCCGCTTTGGAAATAATTTATGTCAGCTGTCGAGGAATACCAGCCCAATTGAGGGAGAACTGCTTCCAGTGTTGTTGGGGAAGGGGACGTGGTGAAGGAGCCACGAAGCAACTCTAGGAGAGGCCATATTCCCATTATCCAGACGGTAATTCAAATACTTTTGGTGCTTGTCTGGTATCTGAGGATTTCAGAGAGCTCTGCCAACAACAGTGAAGAACTCTAGGGGAAATGGGAGTTGGAGTAGAGGTAACCAACTGCGCAGTGAGGGATTGAAAAGTCTCCCAACTCCACCCCCAAAGTCGTTTTCTTTGACGATGTCCCTTCTCTGGAATTAGCCTCATCTTTTGTGTGATCCTTAATGTTATTAGCCAGGGAGCTACGAGGCGTGAAATCATTTTAAGTAGACACATCCACGTTCCCATATTGCACTGCACACCTCAATCAACTTTCCTCTTCTCCCAGCCTGCTGCCCCACATTCACCCTGAAGGGGGCACTTTTGTTCAGTCGTTGGTGCCAGGGAAAAGGGAGCCCCAGGAAGGAAACACAACAATTGGTCACGTGTTTTTTGGGGGGGCGGTTCTCGCGGGGGTTGCTGGGACAGGGAAGGGAGGTCCACGTGGAGTGGGCGGAGTCCGCTGAAAGTTTTGGCGGGGCTGGCAATGGGAGAGAAATGCCCAAATTTGAGTTGTGATTTTATTAAGCAAAAAAAAAAAAAAAAAAAAGGCAGAGCGGGTGTGTCCTGCCCTCGGAGAGGCCCCTGCGGTGGGGAAAAGAGGAGCAGCACACGAACCTCTTGCTCGCGGAGGCCAGGAACGCAGTGCAGGGTTTCTGCCAGAAAGAGCTCTGAGCTCTCGGGCATCGGAGCCTGAAACCTCCGTGGCTCCATACTGGTTCCCCATTCCCCATACTCCCGGAGAAAGGAAAGGTGGCCTCTTTTCCTTGGTCTCATTTCAGGGCCATGTGGGGCTGGGCTAATGCCAGCCACACAACCCCAGTCTTTATTTACCTTTCCAAGAGCCTCAGGAAGCCGCCCAGATGAATCCTCTCTCCTTGGGGAGAAGCCAAAACAAGCCTCTTTTACCACCTCTGCCCCCAGTTAGCAGGTAAACACAGCTTCATACAGTCTTTAACATGAAAGGGGCCTTAGAGATGATCTTCAATTTTCTTATTGGTCTAGGAAAACCAAGACCCAGACAGGTAAAGGGGCTTGCTCTTAGCACAGCATAGGCACTCCCTTCAAAGAACATAGGTCATAGAAGGGGAATTCTCACCATCCTGGCTGGCCCTCCTAAATCGTGGAGTAGTGATAGTGCTGGCTTTAACTCCATCCATACCCTTAGGCAGAGGGCAAAAGGGAATGGTCATTATGCCATTAAAGATAAAATAGGCAGAGGACTATTTAGGCACTTGCTTTATGGGCCCTAAGGTTTTCCTAGGTGCCTTCACAGGCAGCTGCTTCACTTTCTCCCTCTAGGTCTTTACTCTTTTATCCTTAGGTGCCTTAGTTCAGGGATTACTGCAGTTTAAAAACCTAATGGTTTGGAAGCACAGATTCTCTTCCTTCCTTAGAAGAGCTTCTCTTCCCAGGGCTCAGCTTTCTGGTAGGTTATCTATCTTATCCTGTGGCTTGAAATCAAGATCAGACCTTCATATCCAAAAATTCCAGCCTTTTGGCTTTAGGGGAGAAAAGCATGTTTACTTAGTCTGGAGTAGTGAAATCTTAGACTTTGGATTTCAGAGCTGTAAAATTTCCAGAAAAAAAAAAATGTGGGGGACTGATGTAGAATTGCCAGCGTTCTATATTGCCAAGTAAGGACATTAAAAAACTACTACCACCAATTGCTATTTTACTATCACCCTCACTTCCCAAAAGAAAGTAAATTTTAACACACACAAAATAGGGAGCATGTAATCTCAGAATAAATAACTGTTCTAGGGGCGCCTAGGTGACTCAGTGGGTTAAGTCTCTGCCTCTGGCTCAGGTCATGGTCTCAGGGTCCTGGGATCGAGCCCCATATCAGGCTCTCTGCTCAGCGGGGAGCCTGCTTCCCCCCACCCCACCCCCGACTGCCTCTCTGCCTATTTATGGTCTCTGTCTGCTAAATAAATAAAATATTTTTTTAAAAATAACTGTTCTACGCTATCCTGTATTGATTTACATGGGTCCTGTACAGTGTTCTTTGTTGTTGTAGATTGGTTCTAGTTTGGTCTGTTGGTCTCTGAACCAAAAATTAGTGCCAAATCCAGCCCAATGCCTCTTTTTGTATTTGCTACAAACTAAGAATAAGCTAGATTTTTAAAAAATTGTTATCTTTTAAAGTAAGCTCTACGTCCACGGTGGGGTTTGAACTCATGACCCCAAGATCAAGAATCACATGCTCTGGGGCGCCTGGGTAGCTCATTGGGTTAAGCTGCTGCCTTCAGCTCAGGTCATGATCTCAGGGTCCTGGGATCGAGTCCCGCATCGGACTCTCTGCTCAGCAGGGAGCCTGCTTCTCTCTCTCTCTCTCTCTCTCTCTCTCTCTCTCTCTCGGCCTGCCTCTCCATCTACTTGTGATCTCTCTCTGTCAAATAAATAAATAAAATCTTAAAAAAAAAAAAAAAGAATCACATGCTCTACTGACTGAGCTAGCCAGGTGCATCTAAGGTAAGAATATTTAAACTGGGGCGCCTGGGTGACTCAGTGGGTTAAGCCTCTGCCTTCAGCTCAGGTCATTATCTCAGGGTCCTAGGATCGAGCCCTCCATCAGGCTCTCTGCTGAGTGGGGAGTTTGCTTCCCCGCCCTTCTCTGCCTGCCTCTCTGCCTACTTCTGATCGCTCTCTCTCTCTGTCAAATAAATAAATAAAATCTTTTTTAAAAAAGAATATTTAAATAGTTGAAAAATCTAAAACATATCATGACACATGAAAATTTTTTGAAATTCAAATTTCAGTGTCCCTAAATAAAATTCTTTGGAATGGTGGAACTATGATTGTTGCTTGCAATCTCATGCTAGAGCCTTTGTTTCTAACCACGGAGTCTAACCACAGTCTTTCCCTCTATAGCTGCACAGCCCTGGCACCTTAGATTAACACTCATCCTGGAACACCTGGGTCACTCAGTCAGTTAGCGTCTGATTCTTGCTCTCAGCTCAGGTCTTGATCTCAGGATCATGAGTTCAAGCCCCAAGTTGGGCTCTATGGTCAGCCTGGAGGCTACTTAAAAAACAAAACACTCATCATAAGCCACTTTCATTTATATTTTGTCTTGCACTACAATAGCAGAGTTGAATAGTGCAAGAGACACTATAGCTGTCAAAGCCTAAAATATTTACTGTCTGGCCCTTTAAGAATAGATTGGCCAAGGGGCACCTGGGTAGCCCAGTGTAAGGAGTAAGCAACTCTTGACCTCTCAGGGTTGTGAGTTCAAGTTCCATGTTGCCTGCAGAGATTAAAAAAAAAAAAGTCAAGGGCACTTGGGTGGCACAGTTGGTGTGAGTGTCCAGCTCTTCGTTTTGGCTCAGGTTGTGATCTTGCGTGAGATGGAACCCCATGTTGGGCTCCATGCTCTGCATGGAAGTATGCTTGAGATTCTCTCTCCCTCTCCTTCTGCCCCCTCCCAAAATAAATGAATGATTTTATTTATTTATTTATCACAGAGACAGTGGGAGAGCACAAGCAGGGAGGGCGGCAGGCAGAGGGAGAGGAAGAAGCAGGCTCCCCACTGAGCAGGGAGCCTGATGCAAGGCTCCATCCCAGGACTCTGGGATCATGACCCAAGCGGAAGGCAGATGCTCAGCCACTGACCCACCTATGCCTCAATACATGAATCTTTTAAAAAAATAAAATAAAATAGATTGGCAAGCCCTGGAAACTTTTCAAATTTGAGGGGCATTAGAATCACCTGGAGGGCTTGTTAAAACACAGACTGCTGGGACATCTGTGTGGCTCACAGTTAAGCGTCTGCCTTCAGCGCAGCTTGTGATCCTAGGGTCCTGGGATGGAGCCTCGAACTGGGCTCCCTGCTCAGCGGGGAGCCTGCTTCTCCCTCTGCCTCTCTCCATTCTCCCCCTGCTTGTTCTCTCTCTCTCATGAATAAATAAACTTTTTTAAAAAAGGTTTTATTTATTTGACAGAGACAGTGAAAGAGGGAACACAAGCAGCAGGGGGTGGGAGAGGGAGAAGCAGCCTTCCTGCTGAGCTGGGAACCCGATGCAGGGCTTGATCCCAGGACCCCAGGATCATGACCTGAACCAAAGGCAGACGCCCAGCGACTGACCCACCCAGGAACCCCATAAACTCTTAAAAAAAAAAAAAAAAATCATGGACTGCAAAGTCCCACTCCAGTGTTTCTGATTCATTAGGTGAAGATTACAAATATTTCAATTAGCTTTCAAAAACAAATCTGGAGGGACACCTGGGTGGCTCAGTTGGTTAAGCAGCTGCCTTCGGTTCAGGTCATGATCCCAGCTTCCTGGGATCGAGTCCCACATCAGGCTCCTTGCTCAGCAGGGAGCCTGCTTCTCCCTCTGCCTCTGCCTGCCATTCTGTCTGCCTATGCTCGCTCTCTCCCCCTCTCTCTCTCTGATAAATAAATAAAATCTTAAAAAAAAAAACAAATCTGGAAAAACAAAAGCAAATCTGGTCATTCTATACTTTTTTTTTAAAAGATTTTATTTATTTATTTGAGCGAGAGACAGTGAGAGAGAACATGAGAGGTGAGAAGGTCAGAGGGAGAAGCAGACTCCCCATGGAGCTGGGAGCCCGATGCGGGATTCGAGGACCGTGACCTGAGCCAAAGGCAGTTGCTCAACCAACTGGGCCACCCAGGCGCCCTGGTCATTCTATTCTTTTGCTGGAAATCCTTCGATATTTCACCTTGGCTAATAAACTAAATATTCCTTAGCTGGACCTTCATAATCTGTTCTCAACCCATCTTACCTGCTTTATTCCCTATACTCTGCACTATTCAAGCTAAACTTCAGTCAGTTTCTCTTACTCCAACCTATCCTTTATCCCTTGCCTTTGTAATGTTCTCATTTCTGTCTGCAATGTTTTCCTATGGTCTCAACCTTCAAGACATAGCTCAGTTGCCACTTCCTCAATTCCTTCCAGAAGATAGTATGTTCTATCTCTGTACTCCAAGACAACTTTATTCTTACCAGGTTTCACTATCTTTTACACTATATTAATATCAATATAACTATCACTCATTAACCAAGCTAAAGGTCAAGAGACGATGCTTTCTTTTAATACATCTACACAGCTCATTTATTCATTCAATGAATATTTATTAAGTGCCAACTTTGTGCAGACTAAGATTCTGGGTGCTGAAGGTATAGCAGTGAACAAAACATGAAGCTTATATTCTAGTGAAAGAAGACAATAAACAAGGTAAATTATGTTAGAAGGTAATAAGTACTAAGAAGAAAAATAAAGCAGAAAGGAGGAAGAGGGAGTTTGGAGGAGGGTATGAGTTTACATAAGGTGACCAGAGAAGGTCTGATGAAAAGAGGACATTCAGGGGTGCCCACGTGGCTCAACTGGTTAAGTGTCTGCTTTCTGCTCAGGTCATGAACCCAGGGTCCTGGGATGGAGTCCCACATTGGGCTCTCGGCTCAGCAGGGAGTCTGCTTCTTCCTCTCCTCTTGGCTTGTGCTTGCTGTTGCTCTCTCTGTCTTAATCTTGTAAATAAATAAAAATATTTTTTAAAAAAGATTATATTCAGGAATATCACTAGAGAAGAGGGCATGTGGATATTGCAAAGATGAGTGATCCCAGTGGAGGGAACAGCAAGTGAAAGGACCTGAGCAGACACATACCAGGTGTGTTTGAAGGACAGCAAAAAGGCAAGTGTGACAGGAGGGCAGTGAATAAGGGAGGAGAAGAGTAGCAGTCCAAGTCAGAGAGCAATATGAGGTGGTGGGGGGCCAGATCGTATAGGCCATAATTATGATTTTGTTTTTCCTCCAGGTAAGATGGAAAGGCATGAGGTTTTGAGCAGAGAAAGAACATGATCTCACTTAACATCTTATCGGAATCACTATGGCTGCTATGTTGTGAATAGACATAAGTGGGGGAAGGCAAAGGTTGAAACTGAGAGATTAATTACGAGGTTACAGCAATAAAAAAGTGCAATAGGATTATACCTTCGAGCAAGGTGGAAGTTGTGGAGGTGTGTGAAAGTGTGTGATTCTGGATATATACTTTCAAAGGAAATGGGATTGGAAATTGACTGGATATCGGGTGAGAGAGGAGAGGAAGGCTATGGAAGCAGAATTCGGGTGAGGGAAGTTCAGGAGCACAATTTAGGTTTAAGTTTGAAATGCCAATTAGACATCCAAGTGGATATGTCTCCTAGGCAAGTGGATATACAATTTTGGAATTAGGGGATGAATCCAGGAAGAAGAAAAAATTTGGGAGTTTTTTTTTTTTTTAAAGATTTTATTTATTTATCAGAGAGAGGGGGGCAGAGAGAGCGAGCACAGGCAGACAGAATGGCAGGCAGAGGCAGAGGGAGAAGCAGGCTCCCTGCTGAGCAAGGAGCCCCATGTGGGACTTGATCCCAGGAAGCTGTGATCATGACCTGAGCCGAAGGCAGCTGCTTAACCAAATGAGCCACCCAGGTGTCCCACAGGTTTTTTTTTTTTTTTTTTAAGATTTTATTATTTATTTATTTATTTGATTTATTTTAAACATTTTATTTATTTATTTGTCAGAGAGAGCGAGAGCGAGCACAGGCAGACAGAGTGGAAGGCAGAGTCAGAGGGAGAAGCAGGCTCCCTGCAGAGCAAGGAGCCCGATGTGGGACTGGATCCCAGGATGCTGGGATCATGACCTGAGCCGAAGGCAGCTGCTCATCCAACTGAGCCACCCAGGCGTCCCATATTTATTTATTTATTTGACAGACAGAGATCACAAGTAGGCAGAGAGGCAGGCAGAAAGAGAGGAAGGGAAGGAGGCTCCCTGCCAAGCAGAGAGCAGATGTGGGCCTGCTCCATCCCAGGACCCCAGGATCATAACCTGAGCGGAAGGCAGAGGCTTTAACCCACTGAGCCACCCAGTTGCCCCTAAATTTGGGAGTCTAACATCAGTTAAAGATGGTACTGAAAGTCTAAACACTGAAAGAGACCACCATCCCCAGCACCCCCTTTATTGGTATCACTAACCCTAATACTTTCCTTGCAGATCTTAGGCCATACAGTCTGGTGGAAGAGGGCTGGGGTTCTCTTCGTTTCTTAACACATTCACACCCACTTGTTTAAAATTTCCAGTGCTTCGTGCTTTAGGCCCACAAGGCCAAGACAGTTTTAATTAGAGGATTTCGTATTAGGCCAAAGAATGTTAGTCATCTCCATTTTCATATAGACTGGAAAAAAAAAATACACCTCAACAGAAAAGAAAAACAATCAATTGAAATTCTTAAAAAAAAGTTTTTCCAGGCGCCTGGGTGGCTCAGTGGGTTAAGCTGCTGCCTTCAGCTCAGATCATAATCCCAGGGTCCTGGGATTGAGCCCTGCATCAGGAGCCTGCTTCCCCCCTCCTCTCTGCCTGCCTCTCTGCCTACTTGTGATCTCTCTCTCTCTGTCAAATAAATTAAAAAAAAAAAAAAAAAAAAAAAAAAAAGTTTTTCCAGGAGGAATTGAGGACTTGTTGGCTGAAGTTGCATGGAAATTGAGACACACACACACACACACACATACAATGAACACTGAGAGATTGAAAGAAGTGCTCCGCATAAGAGAATACCCTAAAGTATTCCTATTCCCAGTAAAAATTAAAATCCCTGGGGAGCCTGGTTGAATACAGCGGAGGCGCAGGTGCCTCTTGATCTCGGGGTCCTGAGTTCGAGCCCCACGGTGGGTGTAGATTATTAATAAAAAACTGATAAATATCCCTTCTGATATTTTCTTTTGGCTTTGACCCTTCATGAACCTCCAGCAGATGCTAGAAGTGACTTAAGAAGGCTGGGGAGATGGCCGTTGGGAAATAACTGTTGGTAGTTGGCAATACTTCATTCCAGGGAGGTTGTGGCAAGAACTCCCTAGGCAGCAGACATCATGGATTTTCCTCCCTCTGGGAACCAGAGGTCCCTCCGTTTCTGGTCTGGATCCCTCAGAGACAAAGAAATTCATTCTCTCCCAGACCAGAGTGGGGCTGGTGGGGAGTGGAGGGGGTGGAGGGGTTAGAATTCTACCCCCAGGAAACACCCACAGGCTCAGACAGGAGCCCGAATCCTGACTCTGGTCCAGGAGGCTTGCGGGGCTGCGGGGGCCGAGGGGCCCCTCCGGCGAGGGCCGGGCAGGCCGCCAAGGTGCCGGGGGAAGGGACCGGCCAGCGGAGGCCGGGTACGTGGAGCGCTCGCTCGGTCCACTGCCCCGAAGGGCGCGTCTGCCTCCTGAAGCCCCCTGCCCTCTTCTACGCTCCATTCTCTCGCTCTCCTTTTTCCCGGCGAGCCTCCGCTTTCTCCATCTGCCCGTCGCCGCCCTCGCCCTTTCTTCCCTCCTCCTGACCCTCCCCCGGTCGCCCCTCCCTCGGCAGCCCACCTTCGCCGCGCTCCTCCGCGGGCTTCTCGGTCCTCGCCCCTCATCCCTGGCCTCCCCTCGCCGGCCCCCAGCCTCCAGGGCCCCCGAGGCCCCCTCCCGCCCCCCTCGAGGCGCCGGCGGCCCCTTTCACAATAGCGCGGCCCGCCTCCCTCCTCTCCGCTCCCGGTTCGCTCCCGCCCGCTCCCCGCCCGGCGCATGCGCCCTCCGGTCAGCGGCGGCTGCGGCGGTGGCGGCTGCGAGCGGCTCCGTTTTTTTAAAGGGAAACGCTGAGGCGCTGGGGGTGACTGTGGGGGAGGGGGACCCCGAGCCGCGGAGACCCCCAGGGGAGGCGACAGACCCCCTCCCGGAGTAGGAGGGCTTTGGGCGGACCCATCCCTCCCACCCCTCCTGAGGAGGAGCGGGGGGAAAATGGAGGCTCGGGGCGGCTGAGGCGAGCTCCGGGGCGGGGGGCCGGGGCGGGGAAGGGGGGGTGTGGGGTGGGGAGACGAGGCGGGCCCGGCCGGGCCAGGGGGGGCCGAAGCGAGCTCCGGGGATGAGCTCGGGGGCGGCTGGGTGCGAGCTCCTGCCTCTGAGGCGAAGGCGGCGGCGGCGGCAGCAGAGGCGGCGGCGAGGCCCCCATGGGCCGGCGGCGGGCCTCAGCCGCGGCCTCCACTTCTCCGCACGCCGGCGGGATGGCGCCCGGGCCCCGGAGGAGCCGCGCTAGCCAAGGCCTGCTGCCGCGCTGCTGAGGCGAGCCCGCCAAACTCCCCTCCCCCTCCTCCGTCCTCGACCCCCCACACCTCGCCCCTTCCCCACCCCCTCCTCCGTCTCGGTCCCCGGCGCTGCTCCGGACCACTATGACCATGAGATCCGCAGTGTTCAAGGCGGCCGCGGCCCCTGCCGGCGGCAACCCTGAGCAGCGACTGGACTACGAGCGGGCTGCGGCGCTGGGCGGGCCCGAGGACGAGCCCGGGGCGGCCGAAGCCCACTTCCTCCCCCGGCACCGTAAGCTCAAGGAGCCGGGGCCCCCGCTGGCCTCTTCCCAGGGCGGGAGCCCCGCGCCCTCCCCGGCCGGCTGCGGCGGCAAGGGCCGGGGCTTGTTACTCCCGGCCGGGGCGGCCCCCGGGCAGCAGGAAGAGAGCTGGGGCGGCTCGGTGCCCTTGCCCTGTCCGCCCCCGGCCACCAAACAAGCCGGCATTGGGGGGGAGCCAGCGGCCGCGGGAGCCGGCTGCAGTCCCCGACCTAAGTATCAGGCGGTGCTGCCCATTCAGACGGGCTCTCTCGTGGCGGCGGCCAAAGAGCCTACGCCCTGGGCTGGGGACAAGGGTGGGGCGGCTCCCCCAGCTGCCACCGCCTCGGACCCGGCGGGACCCCCACCACTACCTCTGCCGGGGCCGCCACCCCTCGCGCCCACCGCCACCGCCGGGACCCTGGCGGCCAGCGAGGGCAGATGGAAGAGTATGAGGAAGAGCCCTCTCGGGGGTGGCGGCGGCTCGGGAGCCTCCAGTCAGGCCGCCTGCCTCAAACAGATTCTTCTGCTGCAATTGGACCTCATCGAACAGCAGCAGCAGCAGCTGCAGGCCAAGGAAAAGGAGATCGAGGAGCTGAAGTCAGAGAGAGACACGGTACGGGAGGGGTTAATTTACGTTCGGGACGACGAGCGAGTTGTGCGCATGCTCGGGGGAAGGGGCTGTAGGAGGTTAAGGTATCCCTTGGTTAGGGGTAAGGGGGTTGGCCACCAGCAAAGGAGTATCTTAAGTGTCGGGTCCTTGGGAACCAGGCTCACAGACACGTCTGATTGGAGGGAAGGGTTAAAGGGCAACCTCCCAATGGGAGGGGGAGGGGAGGTTTCAGGTGCCAAAGGGTTAATTTAAAATGACAGTCCCAGACTTGTGGGAAAGACGTGGAGAGTGGGAAAAGACCTGATTTGTGAAGGGTTAAATATGTAAAGGTGGGATGCATATGTGGTGGCTTTATGGAAGGGGTTAAATGAAAGAGCTTTTGCGTTAGAAATGCATTTTTAGAGAGGGACAGAGCAGCTGTTGCACTGCTGTAGCATCTTTAGATAGGAGGGCAGTAGGCCTTTTAACTGCCAGAGAGGTAGAGGTGATCCACAGTGGAATTCTGTTTTAGTTTTCTTAAATGATATGAAGAGAACCACCGCCTTTGATTTCAGACAGTTTTGAATAAGAATCTGAGTTATAAAACATGACCCACTGACTAGCTAGCTCCCTTGTATAAGCATGGTGTTGAAGGGCTGGTAGATTTTAAGGCATCAGGGGAAAGTGAGTTTATTAAATGTACTAAGTAGACCCCCTCCCTCCAAAATCCCTGTTTTAGAATCTTAAGATAGTAGGGCAGTAATTTATTATTTCTTTGTAGTTCTGAGGAGCATGGCTATATAGGCTTGTTTTCACTGCAGCAGTAGTCAAGAGCACCTTATGCGTTAAAACATAACCTTTCAGGTACCAAGAAAGCTGTGTGTATGTGGGGGGGGTGGCGGTGGGTATTACTGTGCTAGCATACCTCACAGCTGCCTAAAAATAAACATGGTTTCTACAATTGTTGTGTTCAGGCTGCAGCAGTCTCTCTCTCTCTCTCTCCCTCCCTTCCTCTCCCCTTTTCTCTCTCTCTTTTTGGCGTTGTGTGCCTGCGCACAAGGGCTAAGCAGGGGAGCAGAGGGCTATTTATTTTCTTTGCTTTGCAAATGAATCGCATCAGCCATCGGGCTCTTTTATTGGAGAATGCATTCTGCAAGGTGGAATGGGAGCTGGGGCAGGTCTCATCAAAATATCTCATGGTCTTGATTTGTGGAAGTTACTCAACATGGAGGTGGCACTGCTCAGCTACTGTACTGCAGTGTAGGGGTGTGATGGTACTGTAATTACAACACATCATATCCTTACATGGGAAGGGGGGAGAGAGAGAAGGACCAGTGAAGGGGAAGAAATCAAGGAAATGTCACCCACAGACCATGGTTAAGTAATGTTAAGGCTGTGAATGAAAACAGAAGATGAAATGAAATGACAGTATGGCTGACAGGGGGGCTCTCTGCTAATTGTGGAGGTTTCTGCTGAGTTCCTGAGGTAGTGACCCCTTTGCAGACTTCCCCAGGCAGGAAAAGTGGGGTGAGTTAAGGATAGAGTATCAGTCTGAACTTGGCATTCACTGTTTCTGTTGTGTATTGCAGTCTTAGCATTGCTTAAGCTTGTTTCTCTTATTCCAGTTGTTGTTTGGCCTCTACTGAAATCACTGCAGCTAAGTAGATATAATGAAGAGAACATTAATATTGCTGTCTACCCAAATAAAGTTCTCACAGTAGTGTTTTAAATAGCATAGTTGGCACCTTTTCTCAGAACGTTCTAAATGTGAAGTTTTCAATGCTAAAGACGTCCATTTTCAGTTTGATTATGTAGTTCTCCTTTAATTAAAGTTAAAAGATTTGGCTTAATTAATATTTAGATAAATAGGTAGATTTTTTTCTCAAATGCAAAGAAATACGCATATTTCATGATCAGTGGGACTATGGGAACTGGTTATAATTCTTCCAGATTGAGTGTTCATTGTTTAAATGCCCTGTACACCCCTTTCAAATAACACTGCAATCCCTCATGGCACTATGACTGTGAGCTTTTCATTCCTTCTCAATATACTGTTTGGACTTTGCCCTTGTGTATAGCATTTTGGAGTGAAAGTAGAAAGGATAGGATTTGGAGAAACCTAGGGCCTCCTAAAAGAACATAAGGTTAATTCTGGAAAACTCCCAAACTGACTTGGAGCCACATGATTAGCAGTAGAGAGACCATGCCATTTGAAAGGCATGTTGTGGCCCCTCCCAGAGAAGAGGATCTTCTTTCAAAAGAATGAACTACAAATTCCCCCATGCCCCTCCTCAGTTAGGTTAGCCCTAAAATTAAGCAGAGTACCTCGTCTTCTGTATCGTGTTTAAGGAAAAACTATTGAGATTAATGCCTGTTAAAAATAAGTTGAATTACTATGGTCTAGGGAAAGAGGCCGAAGACCATACTGATGCCTAAATGGGGCTAAGTACCTGGGTATAATTTTTTTGTGTTTTAAGTCTGCATTTTGGCACTCTTTCTTTTAGCTCCTTGCTCGGATTGAACGTATGGAAAGGCGGATGCAGCTGGTAAAGAAGGATAACGAGAAAGAAAGGCACAAGCTGTTTCAGGGCTATGAAACTGAAGAGAGAGAGGAAACGGAGCTATCCGAGAAAATTAAACTGGAGTGCCAGCCGGAGCTTTCCGAGACATCCCAGACTCTGCCTCCCAAGCCTTTCTCTTGTGGGCGGAGTGGAAAGGGACACAAAAGGTGTGCTGATCACTTTGTTACACTGTCTGGACATGATGAGGACATGTGTTTCCAGTAACTAAGAGAAGGGGATTAGGATTTATGAATTAGTTTTAATACCACCGTATCCTGAATTATGAGGTCTTCCATTTCTGAAAAACTATCTTGAAACATTCTTGTAGGCTATAAAAATCTGTTAGGAACATTTCGGTCACAGTAGTAATTACAGAATGTAGAGTACATCATAAAGAGAATGGGCAACAAATGTGATGGCTGAGTTTCTTAAAACTATAGCAGTTCACTTCAAATTAGGAAGTGTTAAATTCCTTCATCATGTTAGGTAGTAGTGGATAAAGAAGTAAGATCTGACTGTCCTTGGACCCAAAGACATAAGTCAGACTAGTTGTGAAGGTGGTGTAAACTCGGAATTCAGTTGCAATAAAATAGGAAAGTAGGCAACGGTGATATAAACTGAGTTTTGTAAGATTCAGAGACATTAAAGATTATTCATTCTGAGGTAGAATAGTGAAACTTTAAGGAGGAGATGGATCTTGAAAAAGAAGTATAGAATTTAGGTTGGTAAAAAGAAAAGGAGGTGGCATTCTAGGAATAGTGGTGGAGGGAAGGAGATTGGTGGGAAAAAGCCAAAAGATAGCAAGAAAAAACAAATAGAGATTATAACTAACATGGTATAGAATTTGGGGGAAAAATAAGAGACTGGTCTCTGGTTGATAGGAATGAAATAGGCCACAGAGTAGTGGCACCTAATGTTAGCTAAAGGGTCTTGAATAAAATAGGAACCTTCTTAGATTTAGTAGGCAATAAGATACTATTAGAGGTTCTTAAGCATGGAAACTCACTTGTTCAACAAACACTTAACTGAGGGCCTGTTACATATACTGGTAAGCATGAGGCTGTTCCTGCTTGTGACTGCCAACTGAACCAGATGTTTAGATATTTAGATACCTGAACTTGTTTGTTCTCTTGCCCCCAAATGTAATCAAATAAGATTTTATCAAGAGTTAATACATTTTATAATGTTTTCTTCCCTATCTAATAGGAAATCCCCATTTGGAAGTACAGAAAGAAAGATTCCTGTTAAAAAGCTGGCTCCTGAATTTTCAAAAGTCAAAACAAAAACTCCTAAGCACTCTCCCATTAAAGAGGAACCCTGTGGTTCCTTATCTGAAACTGTTTGTAAACGTGAATTGAGGAGCCAAGAAACTCCAGAAAAGCCCCGGTCTTCAGTGGACACCCCGCCAAGACTCTCCACTCCCCAGAAGGGACCCAGCACCCATCCCAAGGAGAAAGCCTTCTCAAGTGAGATAGAAGATTTGCCGTACCTTTCCACCACAGAAATGTATTTGTGTCGTTGGCACCAGCCTCCCCCATCACCGTTACCATTACGGGAATCCTCTCCAAAGAAGGAGGAGACTGTAGCAAGTAAGGCATAGAGAACACTTGCTCTTATACCCTAGTGGTGGCGGTCAAGCTAACAAGTGTGAAAATGCCTTTGGCATTTTTAAAAAAGTGCAATCAATAAAGCAGAGTTCTGTCAAGAATGAGTAAGTTAACAGCCAGAGACAGACACTGTGCAGGCATTGCAAATAGATGGAATTACAGCAAAATGTGCTCAATGTATTTGCCTGCTTACAACACTGGGAGATGTGTTTGCCAGTAAGTTGCTCATCACAAGAGCACCAGACTTGGGGGTGTAATCTCCGGCAACTTGCATGCCCTCTGAAAGAAGGGTTTTCTGTGCTGTGAAATGCATAGAACTTATACTTTGCCATGCACGACTGTTCCTGCAATTGATATTGTGTGAAACCTGGGAGGGTGGTCTTTGGGTGTTCTCAGGGGCCAATGGTAATTTTTGGGTTGGGGAGCCAGCTTGGGGTGGGGAATTTCACCTGGGCCTCCGCTCTTTAACTTTATAAACATTTATCTGTATCTCTATGTCCCGGTCTGGGGGGCAGGAGGAATCTGCCAAAGACCAACAGTCTTACTTTATCTTACTATACTTCACAAAGGTTCTAAATGTGAAGAGTTTACTTGGATTGCAGTAGCCCATTGGTTGTTCATATATTTAAATAAAATGGTCTACAAACTATTTTTCAAACAATAAGGACTATCTTGGGATATCTGAGCTGCTTGGGGAGGGTGTCGGGTACGGGACCTTGGTCTTCATTCCCTTTTTTTTTTCTTTATGGCTTCCACACAGAAATGCTCCCCTATCTCCTACATCAACCAGTAACTGCAATGTGCCTTCAATTGTGTAATGTTAGTCTGTGACAGTCACTGCGGGCGCTCCGGGGTGATGGTGGGGGAAGTCTTCTTGAATAGAGCCACCGCCCCAGGTTTCTACCACTGTGTCTTGCCCTAGCAGGGATGGGGATGGGAATCCATTCCAATAAGACAAGAGCATTCTCCAGGCTTTGTTTGGCTGTTCTGATGACAAAATTAAGTGGGGGAAGATAGATTACTCTTCTTAACTATCTAAAATTCATTAGGCCTCACACTTGAATACATGAGCTAGACCAGGATCCTGATCTAGGTTCAGGTTTTTTGTTGGTTCAGTCAGTTGAACAGGTTCATCCTTAACGGTTAACTTTCTTGCTGCCATGGCAATGCTGTGTAACAACTTAAGAGAAACTGTGAAGCAACTTCCCATCCGGGATTGGGAAATGGCTTGGTCCAGAGCTGTTCTGTTTGACTGGCTGTTTTGAAAACCCTCTCTGCCCTAGTACAGAAAATCCAAACACTTCTGAGATTGTGGGGATAGCAGTACAGAAGGAGTCTGATTGGGGGGAATCCCAGCCCTTTGAGGAGCCTGAGTTGTGAATAAACGTGTGAATCCTTATTCTTGCTGCCCCTATCTCAAGAGGAAGCTCAATGGCTTGTTCTAAGGAAGCCAAAGTCTTTGTGCATGTTGTTCAGGCTGGACCAGCAAGGTAGTTTGTTTGGAGGGAGGAGGGAGCTGTTTAAGAAGACTACATATGTAAGTTTTGAGAACACTGATCTTTTATTTGAAAAATAGGGTCAACTTTTACTCACCTGCCATGTTCTGAGTTTAAGGTTTGATATCCTTGGCCATCAACTGTTGCAGGGAAACCACCCTAAATAATGAAGAAAAGAAGTCGTCTCAGTGTAAAAAAAAAAGTGGTGGGCTTATTTTCTTTTCTTTTGTCTGTTGTTCCCTCTTCCCCTCCCCCAGAGAGAAATTCTCAAAAGAGCAACTCAAAAAAACCAAAATGGCTTCCTAGTGAGAACTTCAGTGATGATCCTTTCCTCCATTTTGGGTGTGGGCTTTTTTTCTTTTTACACTGAGATGATTCTTCTTTCCTGCATTATTTAGGGTGTCTGATGCCATCAAGTGTTGCAGGAGAAACTTCAGTCTTGGCTGGTGAGTAGAATAGGAATTGTGCTGGCTGGGCCTGGGGTGGGGGTCGGTGGGATGGTGGATGGTTGGGAGCTGTGTTTCCCATCAGCTGGATGTGGGAGAGTGAGATTCTTTGGTGTATGATTACACTATAGACTTCAAAATGACTACAAATTTCAGTTGTTTTTCAGGAACTGCAATAGCATCCATTATATGAATTGTCAGGTATTGGCTTAGGGTTTTTTGTGCTCCTGTGTGTGGCAGACTGCAATGGCATTTTAGGTTCTTTTATACCATAGCGAGGACACTGAATGTGGCTTCAGGTGAGGCCATAGAATGGATTCCTATCACTTGGTAACTTTGTCCTATCTGGGAAGAGGCCTCTTGTCCTAGTGAATAGTAGGAGGGTTGTGTGACTTTGGATTTAAGGGTGGTTCCACCCCTCCTCCCTTTCTTTTTCTTTCTTTTTTTTTTTCCAGTTCCTTCTTGGAGGGACCACTCAGTAGAGCCTCTAAGGGACCCAAATCCTTCAGACCTTTTGGAGGTAGGTACCCAAGACCTGTCAGCAGAGGGAAGTGAGAGACAGAATAGAAATGGAGGTTTAACTTGAATGTGTTATAGTGACAGGATGGATGGGTTAAATAACTCTAAAGCCAGAACGGAACTTGAGCAATTATCTAGCCCAACTCTTGTTTATATAGAAAACTGAGTTGCAGAGTGGCTAAATGATTTATTCAAAAAGAAATAGCTAGGCATTGTTCAAAACAAAGTGAAATTTCATGCTAAGTAGAAAAGTTAGAATGTGCCACTCAGCAACAAAATTATGTCTTTCAGACTCATTTGACTCTTAAAACTCAGACTCTTGCAAGGCATGGAGGTAGGAAGGATTGCCTCCCTACCTCAAGCCTCTGGGGTTGTTTCAGTTTGACATGATTTTCACCTTGGAAAGTTAAAGAAATAATTTTTAAGTTTGGACCATCTGCAAGGGTGGGTGTGGGGAGAAGAGTATGTGTTTTGTTGATTCCGTTACCAAGAGGTTCCCATGACATCCATAGAACTTACAGACTCAGGTGGACCTGCAGGGAAAAGATCTGACATTCCTGGAAGCTGGAAATGAGTTCGTATACACATGTGTCACATGATGATAAATTGTTTATCAGCTGCTGTTCTTTACACAGAACCTGGATGACAGTGTGTTTTCGAAGCGGCATGCAAAACTGGAGCTGGATGAGAAGAGAAGGAAAAGGTGAGACGAGATACTCATCCTGGAACAGCTGAGCCCTTGGACCCTAACTTCTCTCATCCATGCTCTGAAAAGTCCTGGAGCCCTTAACACACTTAAATTACTGCCATCGCAATTGGTTGAGTATCTTCGTTTGAAATGGTAGTTGTAAAGATGTTTGGCTTCTTAAGTAAAGATGTTTGGCTTCTTTTTCTTTGTGTATGCCCTTCCTTAGTTCCACTCTCTGTGGAACATCAATGCATGATTTGGACTGCTGGACCTAAACAGCTCTTTCCTGACCTGGCAGCCAGTTCACTTTACTACCTCCACTCTCCCTACCCCATTAAGAAGAGTAAGCACAGGGGCTCTTGGGTGGCTCAGTCAGTTAAGCATCTGCCTTCAGCTTGGGTCCTGATCCGAGTCCTGGAATCAAGTCCCAGTTCAGACTCCCTGCTCCGTGGGGAGCCTGCTTTTCCTTCTGCCTCTTCCTCTCTGCCTATTTGTGCTCTCTCTGTCAAATAAATAAAATCTTTAAAAAAGAAAGAAAAGAGTCAGCACAGGTCTCCCTAATGTCTGGATTGTGTTAGTTGCTTTTATAGAGCAGGTTTTCAGTAATACTGGGTTTGTTTGTTTGTTTTGTCTGGTTTGTTTTTCCCAGATGGGATATTCAGAGGATCAGGGAACAAAGAATTTTACAACGACTGCAGCTCAGAATGTATAAAAAGAAAGGAATTCAGGAATCTGAGCCTGAGGTTACCTCATTTTTCCCTGAGCCAGATGATGGTAAGTTTTGTCTATCTAAAAGAGTAGGTCTTTCAAAGAAGGAAAAGGGTGCGAGGCTCTATGGTACAAACTTGCTCTGAATGAATGAACAGCATTTTGGAGCAGGTGTAGTTGCCAGACATTTCCCCTCTGTGTCACTAACAAGGTCCCATTTGGCTTTCTTCCATAGTTGAAAGTTTGATGATTACCCCCTTCTTGCCTGTTGTAGCATTTGGACGACCATTACCCAAATTAACTCCACAGTAAGTATAAAAGTTTCCACCCCCTCCTCCCTTCTCAGGTAGCCTGCACTTTATCTCCTTTTTAGAAAGGCTTTTATGAAAAAGCCTAGATATTAGGTGGAACAGGTGGCTCAGGAATAGCCATGACTTTTTGTCAGAAGAGTCTATCTGGGCAACTAACTCTTGCAGTGATAAAATAATTAGAAGGATTACTTTTTGAGTTAGAAAGAGATTATTTAGTCACTTTAATAGCACACTGTTTCTCTGGCTTTGAGACAGGAAAGACATTCTAAATTTGGAACTTGACAGTCAAGGTTAGGAGTGGTGAGGGGCAGAGTATCTTTTTAGAGTTAATCTTTTGTCCACACAGAATCCCTTCTTGTCTTCCAAGTTGATTTCCTTACCCTTTCTTTGCCAGGAATTTTGAGCTGCCCTGGTTGGATGAGCGTAGCCGATGCAGGTTGGAGATCCAGAAGAAGCAAACACCTCACCGGACGTGTAGGAAATAGCTGGGCTGGCAAGAACCTTCTGTCTTCAGATAGTTGTAGCATGCCGTTCCCAGAGAATGGCAGAGACCTGTATATGTGACCTATGTCCTCATGTATGTTATCATTCGCTGATAATGCCCTTCCATATTCCCTTGATCTTGTTTTGTTTTCATCGCTCTGATTTCACAAAAACTCTTTCATTGGGCTAATTGTGAATTATGGACGGTGATTGGGATTTCTTTTCCCTTTTTGGGGAAATGAGCTCTCAAGCTAAATCTATAGGATGGCAGATTCGGAAGCCTCAGGGGTCTGCTTCTATACATTTGCCTACGTTAGAGGGGTAAAAGGGCTCTCTTCATTAGACTTGTGGAAGATGAAGCAACCCCTGCCTTTAGAGCTGTGCCTGCATGGCACTCTTCTCGCCCTGGTATACCCTACCTTAGAGTCTGAGTATAGTGGTGTTTACCCTAAAACAAAACAAACAAACAAAAACTCACCATGAGCTTAAGGACCGGATGAGGAATAAAAAGTGAAGTGATGAAGCAAGTCATCTTCACAGGGTAGAAGAGAGATTGAAAAGTTGGCAGATAAATGTCCGAAAAGACAGTTATTCTCTTAAAACTATTCTGTGATAAAGCCATGTGGGAAGGGATTTGGGCTGTGATTATTTTCTTAGTTAATGGGCAACTGAATTTCTTCCCCCATTCCTCAAGAAATAAAATCCTTGGAAAAGAGAATGGGGATGGTTAGTTCAGGGCAAGTTATGACTCTAAACAAAAGCAGTTGACATTTGAGGATGGCATGCCAGAACCTGTATAGATGTCCTTGTGTCACATCACTTCTCAAGTATTCCTTAGTTGGGCTTTATTCTTTTAGCTGAGCTCTTGGTGGTGGGATAGAGATTTAGGGAGGGTGGGGGGGTGAATGTGGAAATATGTGCTTCCTTTGGCTGGCAAATGTCTACATCTTGAAACAAACAGATGTACCTAATGAGCTTCTCCATTCACTTTGTAAAAATAGATTTGTATGTATATCATCTTGGTCCCCCTTTCCCATTTTGTTAAAAAATTTCAGGACAGCACTTCAGGCCACTTTGGTCTCAGTGTAAGATCCCTGTAACTATCTGGAAGGAAAATAGAGCCAAGACCTCTGGTCTTAAATATATAGGAATTGCCTTTCTTTAGTCTTCATGACTATTGTGTGAAAACAAGTAGGGGTCTAATCTCCTAGAAGGTAGGGGCTTTTATCCTTGAAGAGAATATGTCCCCCAGATTATTAGCACTTTTAGAGGAGAAGCCAAGGTATGTAGGGTGTGTGGCCGGCCCATCAATGGAGCATGAGAGAATGGGGATACCATTGTGGGAAGAAAAGAAAAGTTCCTCAGGGGCCTCCCACTGCTAAAGATTTTTGTGACATGTTGATCTGTGCTCCCTGGGTTTGACTTTTAAAGGAATTATTCCGGCAGCACATGTAGTATTCTTGGATGATCTTGCTGCTTTTATTTCTCCTTTTGTGTGTGTGTGTGTGGCTATGGGTTTTCATTTGTAACTCCATCTGCTTAGGAGAGTGGGCTCTCCACAAGGGAACCTGCTGTGAACTTCACTGCAGTAAGAGTGTAGAGAGAAATAGGACTTACTCCACTAGGGGCTCTCATCTCACACCTTAAGGGGAGGAAGGAGATTTCTAGAAAAACTGGGCCAGATTTTCTTTGTTCTCCATCATTTTAATATGGCAAGCTGTTTGGCTTTCCTACTCTGACCTGTATTATGTTCCTTTATAATGTGCCCAAGAAGAAAAAAAGACCAATCAGTGTCTCTTTACATTGTTCCTGATTCCTCTCTTTCTTCTTGATTTTTAGCATTTGTCGGATTCCTAATTTGGATATGGGTTCGCAAATTTAACCTTTGTGCCCTGCCCAGGGGACTCCCCAGATTCTGAACTTGAGCTAAACTAAGAGGAATCCATGAGGTGCTATCTGGCCAGACTTAAGTGGATTCTATTTCCTTGGTTATCCCTCTACCTAGGACCGTTCATTTTATTGTCCCCTCTTCTAGATCAGTTCTCCTTTGATTTGGATATGTTGAGGTTTGTTGAGGAGGTTGGAGAGTAGATTAGCAAAATTCCAAGAGTGAAATTACAGTGTGTTAGAGTGTGGGGGGAAAATTAGTCTTATTTTTTCCCTACATGGGATACAACACTGTGAAATTCAATCTTCAGCAAAGGCCCTGCAATTCTCCTAAAACATAGTTCTTTGTTTCTTTCTTTAACAAAGTTTAAGCTAGTGTTAATAAATTAAAAAGAGAAATTGCTTGTCTGTCCACTTCAGCTTTGTTTTATGCCCATTTCATATTGTTGTCTGTGTTGTAATTCATACTTTTGATACCATTTCTGATGTGTAAAATTGGTTGTCTTGTAAATATCTTATAAAGAGTTCAATTGTAAATAAACTATTGTGGCTGTTAATTTTTGAACTTCTGCTTCAATTTATTAGATTTATTGGGAAGCATTAAACAGTTCTTGTAGATACTAAAAGATTAGAAAAAAAAATCATTTTCACAAAATAGAGAAATACACCATTTTCTTTTTTGTGTATGAGCACAACATATGTTTTTCATCCCTCTTTGTTCTGTGTTCTCCCTTACATATATGGTAAGTGGCAACTTTAAAAACAATATCCTAGGATAGGATATTCGGTGCCTGGTGTCTAAATGAATAAAACCTCATAGTTGAAAAGACCTTGGAGGTCATCTAGTCTGACCCTTAATACATGATTTCCCCTTTACAACATTCCAGACAAATGAAGTCCAGCTTTTGTTTTAATTCTTCATTTTTTTTCTATGCATTTTTTTTGAAGATTTTATTTATTTGACAGAGAGAGAGATCACAAGTCAGCAGAGAGGTAAGCAGAGAAAGAGGGGGAAGCAGGTTCCCCGCTGAGCAGAGAGCCTGATGCAGGGCTGGATCTCAGGACCCTGAGTTCTTGGTCTGAGCTGAAGGCAGAGGCTTTAACTCACTGAGCCACCCGGGCGCCCCAATGTATTTTTTCCTAAATGATAGAAAATCCTTTCTCACTGATAAAATCTAACTTCCTATAACTGCAACCCATTGGTTCTTGATTTGCCTTTCAGGGAGATGAAAAAAGATCCAATTCTTTCTCGTTGTCTCTTGAATAGTTAGATTGCTGTGGCTATCTCAAATCTTCTGTTCATGTAAACATTCAGAAAGCTTACACTTGTTCCTCAAAAGCAAGGATATTGAGTTTTTCAGTTCCCTCGAAGTGAACAAGCTTGCTCATGTTCATTTAAAAATTGAACCCAGACCAAACAACTGAAAGGTAAAGCATCAGATTATCACTTTCCTTATTTAGACACTAAACTTGGTGGCTTCATTTGCATCAATTTACCTTGAAAAGATCCTCCAGATCTTTCTAACACTCCATCCTCCATTTTGAACTCAGGCAGCTGGGTTTTGGAGCTGGATTTACAAGTTGTCACATTTGGCCATTTGTTTAACCAGTTGAGATCTTTTTGGATCCTGAATCTATATGAAGGCATCCAAAATGCCTCCTAGTTTCATATTGTCTATAAATTTGGTCAACATCAAATCTTTAGCCACACAACTTGTAAAAATAGTACAGAGGGCAGAAATCGATGCTATGCGATAGTTACCTTTCACCGTTTTATATATATTATTAACGTGCACTCCTATAGGCAAACTAATAACTTATCTTATTATGCATTTTGAATGTACTTGTTATGGTCCAAAGAAAAGAGACCTTTTTTTTTTTTTTTTTTTCTTCATTGCTGACAACCTCTTGCCAAAATCAAAGCATTCCCCTCATCTACCTGTCTGGTAACCCTTAAGGAGAAAATCATGCCAGAATATTGAACCAACGCCAGTTCCTATGATCATCTCTTTTAAAATCGGTTCCAAAATCTTCGTTAAGTCTAGCATCATACCAGCCTGCACTGTGGGAGAGATGACAGCCGGGGTGGGAGGATACAAGGAAGAGGACATGAGAAAACACGGTAGCGCTGCAACACTAAGTCCTCGAGCTTCACTGCAGACAACTCGCTTTCCCTTCACTCTTCAACTTCCAATGGGCTGCTGTGGCAAATGTGATGCAGCACAACAGCTTTAGAGGTTTACCTTGGCTCGTGATTTTACCAAGCAATGGAACGCAGTAAAATGATCTGCTTCAAACGCGGGTAGAAACGAGAAACGGAAACAGAAAACTATGAAACAGTCCCAATGCCGCAGTGAAGCTGTGACAAGTGGGCTCCTTCCCCTCGGAAGTCCCAAAATGGCTGGGCGAGGAACCGGGGCCTCAGCTCTCCTCGCCCCCGGCCCACCCAAGGGAAAACAGGGGTCGCGGCACGCCCCCCGTACGTCACCGGTTACGTAATCCCGTTCGCCGGCAAACGTGCCGCAGGGCGGCCGCCCCGCCTCTAAGCCCCTCCCCCTGAAAAGCGCGGCGGCTAGTGTTGCACGTGAAGCATGCCGGGACTAGCTCCGGAGCCTCCCGGCAGTCCCTGCGACGGGCGCGGTACGTCAGGAGCTGGCCGGCGGCGGCCGTTCTTCGTAAGATGGCGGATCGGCGGCGGCAGCGGGCTTCGCAGGACACGGAGGACGAGGAGTCTGGTGCTTCGGGCTCGGACAGCGGCGGCTCCCCGGCGCGGGGCGGCGGGAGCTGCAGCGGTAGTGCTGGAGGCGGTGGCAGCGGCTCTCTGCCTTCCCAGCGCGGAGGCCGAGCGGGGGCCCTTCATCTGCGGCGGGTGGAGAGCGGGGGCGCTAAGAGCGCTGAGGAGTCGGAATGTGTGAGTACGCGCGGGTGGGGCGGGCCGGGGGGCGGGGTGTAGGTGGTGATGGGAAGCTAGGAGTTAATGGTAGATGCTGGGGCATATTAGATGTTAGGGAAGAGAGGTACCCCAGTGCGTCTGGAACCCCAAGGGAGGAGGAGCTGTTAGGGGTTTCTGGGGGAAGGGCAGAGCCGCTGCACGAGAAAAGCGGATGTTTATTCAGGAATTGGGGCTGGAAGTGAAGGGGCCGGACCTCCCTTGGTTGCTACTTGTTAAAGATGTACCTTTCCTCATCTCCCGTTTCAAACATTCCGTGTTGAGTCTTCAGCTCCCCGCCCTTTGGAAATCAGGGAACTAACCCATGTCGTCTTCTTTCGTTCAGGAGAGTGAAGATGGCATCGAGGGCGATGGTGAGTAGCATCATTACAAGTTTTTTGACCGTAAACTCAGATCACCTATTTCCACCAATTGACATCCTCTCAAACTTAAGGATTTGGAGGAAGGTGCCACAACGCGGCTCTTTGTCGCACAGTGACAAAGACCTACGTCTTAGCAGTATGATCTTGGGCAAATCACTCTTTGACGCTGTTCCCCATTTGTAAGTGGGGACTATAATTTTATCTTTCTGGTAGGTTGTTGTCAGAATTGAATGAGAGTCTTAACTTGACTTAAAAAGCAATCAGGAAATGTGTTTCGAATAATTTCTGTTTATTTTCTTTCTTTACATATTTCTGTTTTCTTTCAGCTGTGCTGTCGGATTATGAAAGTGCAGAAGACTCTGAAGTGAGTGTGATGGGTTCTTTTTTGTATGGTATACAGGTTGGAAATTTTTACATGTGTTTTAAAAACATGGACGCACCTGTGGTTCAAAAGTACCCATGACCTACTTGTTATTTCTCCTGTGCATTCTTCATTTATGCTTTTCAGAAACTGTCACAAAAGGTCTTGTTTACTTAGAGTGAGGGAAGTTTGGTGCATGCCTCTTCAGGTTTCAAATATTTTTTTAAGATTTTATTTATTTATTTGACAGAGATCACAAGTAGGCAGAGAGGCAGGCAGAGAGAGGAGGAAGCAGGCTCCCCGCGGAGCAGAGAGCCCGATGTGGGGCTTGATCCCAGGACCCTGAGATCATGACTTGATCTGAAGGCAGAGGCTTTAACCCACTGAGCCACCCAGGCACCCCCAGGTTTCATATTTTTTAACCCTGTTAGTTCACTTTTCACCCTGTCTGAAGAAAATAAGGTTCTAAATAGGATGAGAACGTTCTGAAGCCCTTCACAGAATGACAGTTCCTTTTATGCTGCTTAGGGAATGAAACCAGCTAGTTGGATATTTTTCCCAAGTATATCTGAAAACCTTAAAAGGGCAGGATTCTGAGTGGTTTGTATCAGAAACACCCCTCAGTTTATAGGGAGCTTTCTCCCTCTTAAATTCAGGAGAAATTTTCCATAAGCCAAGCTTTTGTGGTCTTATTTGTGTTGGTTGGTGCACTACTGGAGATACTATGAGAATGGCTGCTTGTTTCCTGGAGTTGTTGAATAAAAAGGCCTGAGTTCTGGAATTTGGGTCATGAGTTTATGGACAGGAGGAATTGGATTTTATATAAACTTTATAGAACTCTTGGTACATTTTAGATTTCCATTAAGTTGTAGAGATGCAACAGTGAACGCTATACTACAATTTCTGTGTCTAGGAATGACTTAGGAAGTGAGATAAACATGCAGACAGTTATATGATGTGACAACTGCTTGGGGTAGAGTTAAGTAGGGTATTAGTGGCTGAGTACTGAATCTATCTTAGGCAATCAGAATAAGTTGGAGTCAGGTCATGTTATAGGCAGAGGGAACAACAGCTGTGAAAGTCCAGACATAGGAGAGAAGACTGATTATTTGGAAACTTGAAAGTAGTTTGGTGTAGCTGGAACATTGTTGGGACAGGATGGATACCAGAAATAAAGGCAAATCAGTGAACAGGGGCCAGATCATGAAGGGGTTTACTTGTTCCTTTTCTTCATTATGTACCTGCTCTGTGCCAGGAGTTGAACTAGGCCCTGAAATAAAAGACATGGTTCTCCCCTCCTGGAATTTGCATTTTGGGGGAAGACAGACAATTAAACAAGTTATTATAGTAATGTTTGATAAGTGTCACAATATCAGAAGCATAAAGTGTTTTGGGAGCACATGGCAGGGGTAGCCAACTAACTGTTTGGAAATGCTTAGAGGATGAGATGTTAAAATAGAGACTTGAAAGGTGAGTGGGCGTGAGCAGAGGGAACACTGTCTGGGAAGAGGGTCTTGAAGGGATGGATGGCATGACAAGTTGGAGGATATGAAAAGTTTGTGACTGGTGCTAAGTGATGGGTCTGAGTCCAAATCTTAAAATACATTGTGAACCCAATTAAAATGGATTTGTGTTTCTTCTAGTTTTATTTTTTAAAAAGATTTTATTTATTTATTTGACAGAGAGAAAGATCACAAGTAGACAGAGAGGCAGGCAGAGAGAGAGAGGGGGAAACAGGCTCCCCAGTGATCAGAGAACCTGATGTGGGGCTCAATCCCTGGACCCCGAGATCATGACCAGAGCTGAAGGCAGAGGCTTAACCCATTGAGCCACCCAGGCGCCCCCCAGAGTAGCTTTTTCTAACTTCATAGAGCTCTTTCTTCTGTTGTTTTCCTGTAGTCTTTAAAAAGAAAAGAAAAGAAAACATGGCTTGCTTTCTGAGATTTCCTGCTCTTGTTCCCTTTCCCAACATGTTTTGTAGCTTCTCTTCATTCCTCTTGCCCCCTCCTCAATTTGATCCTTCTCTCAAGTTTTTCTTTGGTGTGGGACCCTATCTAGAAGAGAGCCCTGTCAGTTGCTGTCAGTTGAAGGGAGCTGTCAGTTGCAAGATTTCAGAGGGGATAGACAGCTCTAGCCCTTTCAGAGCTTCTTACTGGAGGGGTCTCACATTCAAATGCTATTGGAGATACTAAGATCCGTCCTAGTTGCAACCCTTTGTCTTAGTTTAGCTTTCTATCAAATACCTGTTGATAAGTTCAGGCTTCTCCTGTTCTCAGTTCCATTTACTACCTGTTCTCAGGTCCATTTACTACTCGTCTCTCTTGAGTACGGACACTAGTCTGATGCAGGTCTTATGGGTCTTGGTGCTTTATTCCTGTGTACTCATATTTTGGCATCTGGGGGATACTTTGTAACCTAGTTTTGGTATAAATGTTGTTTTTAAAGGGTTTAAATGGGGTCACCTAGGTGTCTCAGTGGGTTAGGGCCTCTGCCTTCGGCTCAGGTCATGGTCCCAGAGTCCTGGGATTGAGCCCCGCATCAAGCTCTCTGCTCAGCAGGGAGCCTGCTTCCCTCTCTCTCTGCTTGCCTCTCTGCCTACTTGTGGTCTCTGTCAAGTAAATAAAATCTTTAAAAATAAAGGGTTTAAATTAGGACTTTGATTTTGCTGGCTAGAAGCCCTCATTTCATGTGGAGATTTGAAGGGGTCAGAAACTATGCTGCTCACTCTGGAAAACAACATGGAGGTTCCTCAGAAAGTTGAAAATAGAGCTACCCTACGACCCAGCAATCGCACTACTGGGTATTTACCCTAAAGATACAAATGTAATGATCTGAAGGGGCACATGCACTCAAATAGTTATAGCAGCAATATCCACAATAGCAAACTATGGAAAGAACCTAGGTGTCCATCAACAGATGAATGGATAAAGAAGGTGTGGTGTGTATATATACAATGGAATACTATGCAGCCATCACAGGAAATGAAATCTTGCCATTTGCAACGATGTGGATGGAACTGAGAGGGTATTATGCTGAGCGAAGTAAGTCATTCAGAGAAAGACAATTATATGATCTCCCTGATACAAGGAATTTGAGAGGCAGGGTAGGAGCTTGGCGGGTAGGGAAGGAAAAAAATGAAACAAGATGGGATCAGGAGGGAGACAAACCATAAGAGACTCTTAATCTCACAAAACAAACTGAGGGTTGGTGGAGGGAGGTGGGTATGGAGAGGGTGGTTGGATTATGGACATTGGGCAGGGTATGTGCTATGGTGAGTGTTGTGAAATGTGTCAGCCTGACGATTCACGACCCATACCCCCGGTCTGTGTTTTTGTGTAATGTGTATTTCCTGGGGGAAATAATACATTATATGTTAATAAAAATAATTAATTAAAAAAAAATCTATGCTGCTGCCATTTTCCCAGAATCTTCCAAGAGGATTTTTTTAAAGAGACTTGACTGTGAAAAGGAGGCTAGAGAGATGGTGGCTGGAAAAAAGACTGAGGTCAAGAGAGATTTTGGTGGTTATTTTTTTCACATTGGAGAATCAGGTATGGTTAAAAATTGAAGGAAGGGAGTGGAAAGGGAAAGAAAAGAGAGGCAGTAGATAATAAGTTTACTGGTGTCCTTGATTGGCTTTGTGAAAGGAAATAGGAAACAGCCAAAGGAAACATTTTCTTTGGTAATTATAGAGAGGTGGGAAGGAAAGGAATGGAGGAAGGAAACTGCTATTCTCTTCATTTTGTTTTCCTTATGAAATAGAAGGAAAGACATCAAGTAGGGAGGTTAGTGGAGGGAGGATCAGGGGAGGAATTTTCAGACTAAAGGAGGTTTAAGTAGTTGAGGTTGGAGGTGGCACTGATGTGTAAGCTTATATGACTTTTTTTTTTTTTTAAAGATTTTATTTATTTATTTGACACAGAGAAATCACAAATAGGCGGAGAAGCAGGCAAAGAGAGAGGAAGGGAAGCAGGCTCCCTGCTGAGCAGAGAGCCTGATGGATGCTGGGCTTGATTCCTAGACCCTGAGATCATGACCCGAGCCGAAGGCAGAGGCTTTAACCCGCTGAGCCACCCAGGTGCCCCTATATGACCTTTTTTAAAAATCCCTTCTTTGATGATTATTAGTCTGGTTGTAGACAAAAAAGGCAGACATTTTAAGTTGATCCGGTCCTTGGCACAGGGGAGTGGCAAGGTACTTGGTGATTGGAACTTATTAGTGATTGAAGTGAATAGGCCATGGAGACTGAAGAGAGAGGAAAGTTTTAAAAAAAAGAGAGGAAGGTGTGGAATAAGACTGGTAGGGAGAAGGTGGAAGGATCAAAGGAATGGATATCTTAAGTTGGAGATGAGAGGATAAGCGAATAAGAATAGGAGTAAAAGACTGGGGTTTTTTGGTGTGTTTTTCTTGTTTTTTTTTTTGTTGTTGTTGTTCGTTTTAACGTAAACTCTAGGGGCTTTTGGGTCGCTCAGTTAAGCATCTGCCTTCAGCTCAGGTCATGATCTCTAGGGTCCTGGGATCAAGCTGAAAGTCTGGCTCCCTGCTCAGCGGGGAGCCAATTTCTCCCTCTCCCTCTGCTGCTTCCCTTGCTCGTGCTCTCTCACTCTCTGTATATCAAATAAGTAAATAAAATATTTTAAAAATAAGATAAAAAAATGAATAAACTCTACTCTCCCAACACGGGCTTCCAACTCATGACCCTGACATTCATTGTGCTTGCTCTACAGGCTGAGGCAGCCAGGGGCCCCTAGGCAGGTTTTTTTTTTTTTTAAGCAGCTTTATTGAGATATAATTCGCATACCATACAATTTATTTAAAATGTACAGTTCTGTGGGGTTTTTTGTATATACATAGATATATGCAGTTATTACCACGATTAGTTGCAGGACATTTTCATCACATTGAAAAAAAACCTTGTATCCTTTAGCTGTTATTCCCCCTGCCCCTTAGTTCCTCCATCTTCATCCCCTGGTCCCTAAGCAATTACACATCTACTTTTTGTGTCTAGGAGTTTTCCTATCTTGGCCTTCCATATGAATGGAATCATAATATATGAATTTTTGTGACTGGCTTCTTTCACTTAACATTATGTTTTCACAATTTTCATCCATGTTGTACCATGTATCAGTACTTAATTCCTTTTTATGGCTGAGTAACATTACATTGTATGGGTTTACCACATTTTCTTTATCAGTTCATTCATTGATGGACATTGGGTTTCTATTTTTTTATGTATTATGAATAATGTTACTATAAATATTAGTGTACAAGTTTTTGTGTGGATGTGTGTTTTCATTTCTTGGCTATATATCTAGGAATGGAGTTGCTGAGTCATGGTAATTTTTTTTCTTTTTTTAAATGTTTTTTTTCCCTCAAAGATTACTTTTTTTTTTTTTTTTTTAAGATTTTATTTATTTGACAAAGAGAGACACAGCGAGAGCAGGAACATAAGCTGGGGGAAGGGGAGAGGGAAAGCAGGCTTCCTGTCGAGCAGGGAGCCTGATGTGCAGCTTGATTCCAGGACCCTGGGATCATGAACTGAGCTAAAGGCAGTCACTTAACAACTGAGCCACCCAGGTGCCCCAAAGATTACTTTTCATTTATTTATTTGAGAGAGAGAGACAGCAAGCATGAGAAGGGGGAGGGGCAGAGGGAGAGGGAAAGCAGATTTCCCACCAAGTGAGAAGCCTAAAGCAGGACCTGATCCCAGGATCATTGCCTGAGCCAAAGTCAGATGCCTCATCCACTAAGCTACCCAGGTGCCCCATGGTAACTATGTTTAATTTTCTAAGGAACTGTCCAACTGTTTGCAAAGCAGCTGCACCATTTTACATTCCCAACAGCAATATATGGAAATTCCAATTTCTTCATGTACTCACCAGCATGTAATTTTCTTGCCTTGACTTTTTGATTCTAGCCATCCTAGTAAGTATGAAATGGTGCCTCATTTTGATTAGCACTTCCCTAATGACTAATGATGTTGAGCAGTTTTCCTTATATATTTTCCATTTGTGTATCTTCCTTTGAAAACATGCCTAATTGGACTCTTTGTCCATTTTTTGTTTTTTTTAGATTTTTATTTATTTGACAGACAGATCACAAGTAGGCAGAGAGGCAGGCAGAGAGAGAGAGAGAGGAGGAGGCAGGCTCCCTGCCGAGCAGAGAGCCCAATGTGAGGCTCGATCCCAAGACCCTGGGATTATGACCTGAGCCAAAGGCAGAGGCTTTAACCACTGAGCCACCCAGGCACCCCTCTTTGTCCATTTTTTAATTGGGCTGTCTTTTAATTGAGTTGTAAGAAATTTTTTTAAGGTTTTTATTTATTTGAGAGAGAAAGAGAGAGAGAGCATGAGAAAGGGGAGGGTTAGAGGGAGAAGCAGACTCCTCCCCAAACAGGGAACCCAATGCCGAACTTGATCCCTGGACTCCAGGATCATGACCTGAGCTGAAGGCAGTTGCTTAACCAACTGAGCCACCCAGGTTCCCTTGAGTTGTACGAATTCTTTATAAAATATTCTAGATTAAAGTTCCTTATCACGGGGCACCTGGGTGGCTCAGTGGGTTAAAGCCACTGCCTACGGCTCAAGTCATGATCCCAGAATCCTGGAATAGAGCCCTGTATCTGGCTCTCTGCTCAGCGGGGAGCCTGCCTCCTCCTCTTTCTCTGCCTGCCTCTCTGCCTACTTCTGATCTCTCTCTGTCAAATAAATAAATAAAATCTTAAAAAAAAAAAAAGTTCCTTATCAGATACATGATTTGCACATCTTTTTTTCCCCTATTCTTTGGGTTTTCTTTTTACTTTCTTGATGGTGTCAGGTTTCAATTTTTATAAAGTCCAGTGTATCTTTTTTTCTTTTTGTTCTTGCTTTTGATGCCCTCAGAAGGCTTTTCTGAATCCTTGCCAAAACCAGAGTCGTGAAGATTAACTCCTATGTTTTCTTGTAAGAGTTCTATAGTTTTAGCTCTTATATTTAGGTTTTTGATCCATTTTGAGTTAAAAAAAAATTTTTTTTGAGAAAGAGAGCACAAATAGGAGGAGAGGAAGAGAGAGAAGTTGACTCTCCACTGAGTGGGGATCCTGACGGGCTCGATCCCAGGACCCTGGTATCATGACCTGAGCTGAAAGCAAACACCTAGCCTACTGAGCCACCCAGGTGCCCCAATTTTTATTAAGATATATTTATTTGAGAGAGAGAAACAGCATGGGTGCACGCAGTAGGGAGTGACAGTGGGAGAGAGAGTTTTTTTTTTTTTCAGATTTTATATATTTCTTTGACAGAGCACAAGCAGGGGGAGGGGGGAAGCAGCAGGCAGAGGGAGAGGGAGAAGCAAGCTTTCCACTGAGCAGGGAGCCTGATAAACTGGGCTTGATCCCAGGACCCTAGGATCATGACCCAAGCCAAAAGCAGATGCTTAACTGAGCACCACCAGGGAGAGAGAGGCTTAAGCAGACTCCTCACAGAACATGGATTCTGAAGGAGGGGTCAGTCTCACAACCCTGAGATTACCACCTGAGCCAAAACCAAAAGCTGGATGCTTAACTGACTGTGCCACCATTTTTTGAGTTAATTTTTGTATATGGGGTGAGGTAAGAGTCTAAGGTCAGTTTTTTGCACGTGGCAGTTTTGATCAAAGGAGTATGTAAGAGTTTTTAAAGAGAAGCAGGTCTACTTTTTAAAAAATGTACAGCATAAAAATGAAATGTATAGGGGTGCCTGGGTGGCACAGTTAAATGTCCTGACACTTGGTTTCAGCTTGGGTAGTAATCTCAGGGTTGTGAGATGGAGCCCCACATTGGGCTCCATGCTCAGCATGGAATCTGATGGAAATTCTCTCTCTCTCCCCCTGCCCCTCCTGCTTGTGCTTTCCCTCTCTCTCAATAAATAAATCTTTATAAATAAATAAAGTAAGTTAAGTAAAATGTACAGGATGGTTCTCCTGGTTGACTCAGTGAGCAGAGCATGCCACTCTTGATCTCAGGGTCATGAGTTCAAGCCACATGTTGGGTATGGGGCGTACTTTAAAAAAAAATGTAGGGGCGCCTGGGTGGCTCAGCCTCTGCTTTCGGCTCGGGTCATGATCCCAGGATTCTGGGATCAAGCCCCGCATCGGGCTTTCTGCTCGGCAGGGAGCCTGCTTCCTCCTCTCTCTCTCTCTCTCTCTGCCTGCTTTTCTGCCTACTTGTGATCTCTGTATGTCAAATAAATAAATAAAATCTTTTTTTTTTTTTTAATGTATAGCAGTTCCAGATTTGACTTGTCTGGAGTGTGGCTATGGAAGCAGATGCCTGTAGCAGAGGTGAAGACTGAGCACCTTGCCAGTCTTCTGGGTCAGTGGCAGGGTGGGCTGATGCAAGGCATAGAGGTGTGGCTAGGTGACAGGAGCTTCACGGGATTAGGAGTTTAAAGTGAGGCTGGAGAACTTAGATCTAGAAGAGATACTGTGAATGAGGAAGATAAGAACTCTACCTCATACCTCATACTCTTGAGATATGTAGGGAATGAAAGAATGGGCTAAAACTTCTGTGTGAGAATGCTACCAGGGAAGCAGTTGCTTTAGGGGAGAGCATTCATTGAAGGTAAAATCAGCAGTAGAGGAATTTGTCTCTGGAAAGGATTTTGGTGTCAGCTCTTGGCCAAAGCAGTGTGATCTTGGGGTAGCACCTTTTGGCTTCAGTAGGTGCCAGATTTTAACTCTAATTTGTAGTCTCCTCAGCATTACCCTGTTTGTATCTTTCTGTCCTTCCCTGGAAATAAAATTAGTTTCTCATTTGGAATAAAAGAGTTGCCTCATTTGACATTCCACCATGGACTGGACGGGGTAGAGCATAAAACAAAGTTCTTTCATTAATCATGCTAATACTATTTTAAGATGTTTGAATTCAGTCTGTGTGTGTGTGTGTTTGGTGGGGACTAATGAATTAAGGTCACATATGCATATCGAACAGGACTTGCAGTCTCGTCTTCAGAACATGCTGGGAACATAGAATCAGGGAAAGAACTAAAGGATTACTACCCATCTATCGCCATGTCCAGGAGAAGGATAACTCTTGACTGAGGGGACATGGGAAGAATCAAGGGTGCTTGGTTATTAAAAAGCTATGGGTAACGCACCTGGTGGCTCATTTGGTTAAGCAACTGCCTTCATCTCAGGTCATGATCCTGGAGTCCCAGGATCGAGTCCAGCATTGGGCTCCATGCTTGACAGGGAGTCTGCTTCTCCCTCTGACCCTCCCCCTTCTCATGCTCTCTCTCTTTCTCTAATTCTCTCTCACTCTCAAATAAATAAATAAGGTCTTTAAAAAAAAATCTAAAAAAAAAAAAAAAAACGGTGTGGGTAGGGCTTGCCTGGGTGGCTCAGTCGGTTCAGCATCTGCCTTTGGCTCAGGTGGTGATCTCAGGGTCTGGGGATCAAGCCCCACATTAGGCTCCCTGCCCAGTGGGGAATTCACTTGTCCCTCTCCCTCTGCCCCTCATCCCTGCTCGTATTCTCTCTCTTGCTTGCTCTGCTCTCATTCAGATAAAATCATACAGGGGCGCGTGGGTGGCTCAGTGGGTTAAGCCTCTGTCTTCGGCTCAGGTCATGATCTCAGGATCCTGGGATCGAACCCCGCATTGGGCTTTCTGCTCAGCAGGCAGCCTGCTTCCCCTGCCACTTCTGCCTGCCTCTCCTCCTACTTATGATCTGTTTCTCTCTGTCAAATAAATAAATAAAATCTTAAAAAAAAAAAATGTAATCCACTCTTTCCTTATTTGAGAGTAAATAGTGCCTTGAGAAATCATAGTGTTATTACAAAGAGTTTGCAAGTTCAGTAGTTGAGCTTATTATTTATAGACTAAGTCTATATTTCCCACCTTTATGTAGTACTGTTTTTGAATATATAAATTAATGCAATGTAAATTTATTTTGATGTATTGAATGTATAGTAGTTGTTTGTCATACGTTTTTTCAGTCAGTGGATATTACACCAAGTTACTGTCTAATGGAAATCCATGAAAATTAGAGAGCCTAAAAAGAAGGTCCACATAATCTAAAAGGTTGAGAATCTGCCTAAACCATTTTGAGATGGGAGAATTCACAACTTGAGTTGAAGTGTAATTTTTAGGCCCTGCATGTTTAAGAAACAATCCATGAAGATGGAGAGAAATTATTAACATCTCCTTCTGTATTCTAGGCAGTTTAAAGCCTCCCTTTCATATTTCCTGGGCTCCTTCCCCAGAGGCTACCAATGTTAACATTTCCTTCCATATCCTGGAAAACTTACATGTATCTGTATAAATGTATGTGCATTTATTTTTTCTATTGTGCTTTTTTTAAGTGCCCCATCCTTCAGAAATTTTAGTAAGGATATTGATATGTTTGTTTTTAATCCTTACATTATATTAAAATTTCATTAGAAAATGTTCACTTAAAGAATGGGGAAAAGCACCGTTTTGAACTGACAGGGTAACTTTTTTCAGGGTGAAGAAGGGGAATACAGTGAAGAGGAAAACTCCAAAGTGGAGCTGAAATCAGAAGCCAATGATGCTGCTAATTCTTCAGCAAAAGAAGAGAAAGGAGAGGAAAAGCCTGACACCAAAGGCACTGTGACTGGAGAGAGGCAGAGTGGGGATGGACAGGTCAGTGTTCACCAAAGGCCTCCACTTTGGGGGTCAGAATAAGGGCTCTTAACCTTGGAGAGAATAAGGAGCCCTTTATCTGTCTTCTAGGAGAGCACAGAACCTGTGGAGAACAAAGTGGGTAAAAAGGGCCCTAAGCATTTGGATGATGATGAAGACCGGAAGAACCCAGCATACATACCCCGGAAAGGGCTTTTCTTTGAGCATGATCTTCGAGGACAAACGCAGGAGGAGGAAGTCAGGTAACAGCCTCTTGGTGCTACTGTGTAGTACATATTTAGTGCTTACTATAGGGCAGGCACTTTGCTAATTTACTGCTCACAATACTTTAAGGTTATTATGATTATCATTTTTGTACAAATGAGGAAAGTGAGGCTTAGGGTCTTTGGTAACTATTGGTGGAGGAGCTGGGATCTGAATACATACTTCACTGTCTTCTTTAGTCTGAGGCTCAAGCCTCTGGGACATGAAGTACTTGTGTAAGTTGCTTTACAAGCAAGAGATGTTTTCAGGGTGCCGAGTAGTTTGAGGTAGTCTCCCCGTATTTCTGTGTGTGTTCTGTTTGAGCCCAGCAGGCCCTGCAGTGCTGTGATTCACTCTTGGTTTTGTGCGCTCCATCTGGGAAGATGGGGAGACCAGTGAAGTTCTTCCTGTTTCTCTGCCCAGCCTTCTTTTTTGTGTGTGTGTGTCTTTACTTGGCAGAGTCTGCCTACCTAAGATACTTCTCCCTGGTTTTATCCAGACCCAAGGGGCGTCAGCGAAAGCTCTGGAAGGATGAGGGTCGTTGGGAACATGACAAATTCCGGGAAGATGAACAAGCTCCAAAGTCCCGACAGGAGCTCATTGCCCTTTATGGCTATGATATCCGCTCAGCTCACGATCCCGATGACATCAAACCCCGAAGAATCCGGAAGCCTAGGTGAGAAAGTTTTGGTTTACACTGTTTATATTTGTAGAAAGAACTCTGCTATTTATTTATTCATTCATTCATTCATTCATTCATCCGTTTGTTTGTTTATTTATTTATTTACTTTCAAGATTTTATTTATTTATTTGACAGAGAGAGATCACAAGTAGGCAGAGAGGCAGTCAGGAAGAGAGATGGGGAAGCAGACTCCTGGCTAAGCAGAGAGCCCAATGCGGAGCTCGATTCCAGGACCCTAAGACCATGACCTGAGCTGAAGGCAGAGGCTTAACCTGTTGAACCACCCATGCGCCCCAGAACTCTGCTTTTTAAAATGCCATTCCAGCCTGTAATTCAGTGGATGAGGAATATGGGAAGTCTCCCTGACCCTCAGTTTAGATCTTTAGTGGTCTCTCTTATTATTATTTCTTTTCTTAAGACTTTGTCGTTCCATTTATTTAGGTTTGGGAGTCCTCCGCAAAGAGATCCAAACTGGATTGTTGAGCGACCAAACAAGTCCCATCGCCACCAGGGTCCTGGGGGCACCCTACCACCAAGGACATTTATCAATAGGAATGCTGCAGGGACTGGCCGAATGTCTACTCCCAGGAATTACTCTCGATCTGGGGGCTTCAAGGAAGGCCGTGCTGGTTTTAGGCCTATGGAGGCTGGTGGGCAGCATGGTGGTCGGTCTGGTGAGACTGTTAAACATGAAAGCAGTTACCGATCACGGCGCCTAGAGCAGACTCCTGCACGGGACCCATCTCCAGAAGCTGATGCTCAAGTGCTTGGCAGTCCGGAGAAGGAAGAGGCGACCTCAGAGATACCAGCTGCTGCTCCCGACACTGTACCACCAGCCCCTGACAGGCCTGTTGAGAAGAAATCCTACTCCCGGGCAAGAAGAACCAGAATCAAAGCTGGAGATGCAGTCAAGATTGCAGAAGAGGTGCCCCCTCCACCTGAAGGGCTAAACCCAGCACCTCAAGTCCCAGAAACGACCCCTCCTCCACCTGCTAAGACTGGAAACTGGGAGGCTCCGGTGGATTCTACAACAAGTGGACTTGAGCAAGATGTGGCACAACTAAATATAACAGAACAGAATTGGAGTCCCGGGCAGCCTTCATTCCTGCAACCACGTGAGCTTCGTGGTAGGTACTTTAGGGTTAGTGACTAGCTTTTTACCTTGTTCATCATTGGGTTTGTGGGTATGGGATTTAGGTCTCAGGGATATGGGGTCTGACAAATATCTTTGTTCTCATTGAAAGAAACAGAGGGATTCGTGGGTATATTCATCCAAAGACCTCAGAGAAGTTTTATCTGTTACCCAAGGCTACCCCTACTACTTGGCCTACTATTACCTGACTAGTCATTGATACGGAGCTCCTGCATACAGAATCTTTTACCCATTCTCTGTAGGAAAAGTTGGAAGATGGTGGCAGTAGTCTTATTATATGAGCTAATGGTTGAATGTTTGAAGGCAGAGACAGACTTACTTGAATTTGGATGAGAATTGTCTAGTCTCTTTGAAAGGAAAGCCTAAAGAAATTTCTTAATGGAGAACTAGGCTGCCCTATAGAACTTTCATAGTGTCAGAAGTTTTTGAATATTTGTATTGTGGCCAGAGTGACTGAGGAACTGAACTTTTAATTAATTGAGATTTAAATAATAATATGTGGCTACTGGATATCACAGTAGACAGCATAGTTCTAGAAGCTGGGACCTATTTACCATCGTTCTTGCCCATCTGTCTATGTCTCCCTCCAGTCAGGTAGATAAAAGGATTCTTTCCTTAATTTCTGAAATCTGATTTGAATTTAAAAATTGATAATCCTCATTTGGACTGGGAATTTCTTTCTTTCTCTCTCTCTCTTTTTTTTTTAAAGATTTTATTTATTTATTTGACAGAGAGATCACAAGTAGGCAGAGAGGCAGGCAGAGAGGTGAAGGGGGAAGCAGGCGCCCCACTGAGCAGTGAGCCCGATGTGGGGCTTGATCCCAGGACTCTGGGATCATGACCTGAGCCAAAGGCAGAGGCTTAACCTACTGAGCCACCTAGGTGCCCCTGGGACTGGGAATTTCAGCATCCTTTTCTGGTGTGCATGATTTTTGAATACCAAAAACCCGTGTAGCCTAAACTGGACCTGGAGTTAATCATAGGATGAGGACTATACCCTTCTACAGATACCTTATTGCCATTGGAAGACAATCTCTAAAATACCCTTTTTTTGTCGTGAGTCATTTTCAGCCAGAGAGGAGTGTCTTCCCAGACTTCCAGCCTAGAACTCTGTGGCCAAGAACAATTGGGCACATTCACAGAATGTCCAGTTGTTTCTCAAACTAGGGCTGAAATTTTTTCGATATGTTTGATAATGGACTGTGCTGATTATAACCTCCCAGAGTCTGTACTGGGAAATATTTAGTGGGAAAATTGCATTTTCTCATTGAAGTCCTTTTTTCCCCACATTTAAAGGCTTTTTATTGTTGTACTCAGCTTGCATACAAGTAGGGGCAAATTTCCAAATGCTATTGACAGGAAGCAGAGATACTTTATTATTATTTTTGTTTCTTTTTTTTTTTTTTTTTTAAAGATTTTATTTATTTATCAGAGAGAGAGGGGGGGAGAGAGCGGGCACAGGCAGAGAGAATGGCAGGCAGAGGCAGAGGGAGAAGCAGGCTCCCTGCTGAGCAAGGAGCCCGATGTGGGACTCGATCCCAGGACACTGGGATCATGACCTGAGCCGAAGGCAGCTGCTCAACCAACTGAGCCACCCAGGCGTCCCTCATTTTGTTTTTTAAAAATTTTTTTTATTTATTTGACATCATAAGTAGGCAGAGAGTTAGTGCAGGGAGAGAGGGGGAAGCAGGTTCCCCACTGAGCAGAGAGCCCAATGTGGGGCTTGATCCCAGGACCTTGAGACCATGACCTGAGCTGAAGGCAGAGGCTTAACCCACTGAGCCACCCAGGCAACCCACAGAGATACTTTAAAAGGAATTTTGTCAGTTTAAAAGAAGAAAGTAGTTCCCCATGTTGTATTCTTTAACTTGTCAGTTTTCTTGATGTTCTCTTTAGTCCCACGCATACCTATCTGCTCTTAAGCCGTGAATTTTGTTTTGCTGTGTCACAGGTATGCCCAACCACATACATATGGGAGCAGGACCTCAGTTTAACCGGATGGAAGAAATGGTACAGAAAGGGAGAGGGAGTAGTTGGGGGAGGGGGCTGCATGGTTTAAACTAAGCTAACATTTTGGGAGTCAGTGTTTCATTGATTTACCCATATTTTTTTTAATTTGGCTCTCCAGAAAGGGTAGCAGGGCCCAGGTTTAGATCTTGATGTTTCTCGTTGGTTTTTCAATTCATTTTGCAAATCCTCTTTTCTTTCCTCTATTTTTTTTAGAGAGAAAGAGTGCTCAGCAGAGGGTGGGGGAGCAGTGCAGAGAGAGACAGAGAAGGAGAACCTAAGCAGTTCCCCATGCTCAGCTCAGCACAGAGCCCAGTGTGGGTCTTGATCTTGTGACCTTGAGATCATTACGTGAACGAAAATCAGAAGTTGGACGCTTAGCCTACTGAGCCCAGGCGCTTCTACTCTTTCTTTCTTTCTTTTTTTTTTTTTTTTTCCTTTATTTAAGTAATCTCTATACCCGTATGGGGCTCAATCTCACAACCCCAAGATGAAGAGTTGCATGCTCTTCTGACTGGGCCAGTCAGGTGCCCCTCATTTTGCAAATACATATGCCATGTACCAGGTGTGTGTTTTGTAGCATCTGAAGGAAGGTGGAACTTGATATGAGAGTCAGCTCTCTTGGAGTCTTTTTGCTCAGACCTCTTTATTTCAGGGTGTCCAGGGTGGGCGAGCCAAACGCTATTCATCTCAGCGGCAAAGACCTGTGCCAGAGCCCCCTGCTCCTCCTGTGCACATCAGTATCATGGAGGGACATTACTATGATCCACGTGAGTTTTTTCTTATTATTGGCACACCTTTCTTGGCAGCCCAGAGTGAACTAAGAGACCAGCCTCTTGCCTTCTGAGTTTGCCTTCTGACTTCTCACAGTGGTTATCAGACATTGTCTGGCTGCTGCTTTCTTCACTTGGAAAATTGAGAACATCTTTTAAAGGGTTTGGGGGACAAGGAGATTTGTCCATGTGATATGAAGAGTGAGGGTTTATGAGAGTCCCAATGTGATATCTTACAGTGCAGTTCCAGGGACCAATCTATACCCATGGTGACAGCCCTGCCCCACTGCCTCCCCAGGGCATGATTGTGCAGCCAGAAATGCACCTTCCCCACCCAGGTAAGCTTTGCCCCTCTGCTTGTATTTTTCCAGTACATGAGGATATGTGTTGGGGGCTTCACAGACTCCATCGTTCTGAGCTCTATGCTGCTTGCTCACAAGGCTAGCCACTCTGGCTGCTTGGGCAACAAACTCGTCTTGAGTCCATCCTGAGGACTTCCATCCTGAGTCTGTGCTGAGCAGGGCAGCCAAGCCATCCCATGGAAATGATGCTGTTCTCTGTTTCAGTTTTTGTTTTCCTCTTCCTGTGCAGGTTTACATCCCCACCAGACTGCGGCACCTCTGCCTAATCCAGGCCTCTATCCCCCACCAGTGTCCATGTCTCCAGGGCAGCCACCACCTCAGCAGTTGCTTGCTCCTACTTACTTTTCTGCTCCAGGCGTCATGAACTTTGGTAATCCCAGTTACCCTTATGCTCCAGGGGCACTGCCTCCCCCACCACCACCTCATCTGTATCCTAATACGCAGGTGAGATGGCTAATGAGCCGATTTTTCTAGGTACACATCCTTTAAATCAGATAAGCATGTGGTATGGGGAGAATGCTCAATTTGAAAGAACATTTCATTGCCACTGATTTTGTGTGTGGCGCCAGGATGCCTCTTGGTGGTCAGGAGCTGGAAATGCAGCTTATGTAATGCCCATCATCTGTTTATTCTCTTTTGTTTGTTTGTTTCTTTCTTTCTTTTTAAAGATTTTATTTATTTGCGAGAGGAGAGAGAGTGTGTGCAAATGTGAGCAGGGGGAAGGGGAAGAGGGAGAAGTAGACTCATGGGACTCGATCCCAGGCCCCTGGGATCATGACCTGAGACAAGGCAGTTGCTTAACAGACTGAGCTACTTAGGCGCCCTCTTCGGTTTCTTTAATGGTGTTTCATTCAAGTGCTTCGGTATGTCTTAGGTGTCCATGTCTGCTCTTTATTCAGTTGAATGGAGAAGCTGTATTATCCTTACACTCCCTGTACTGCTTAACTCCCAACAGGTTGACACCATCCGGTGTGTGAAGTGTCACCATTGAGCTCAGCCTCTTCCATTTTTCAGTTGATGGTAGGAGTCAGAGAAAGCTAAGTAGTACTTTGAAAAAGTACAAACCAGAACATAATTAGGATATAGTAAGGCAGAAATGAATAATCACTTATTTTAAAGGGGAACAGCTTAGAGATTTATAAAATTCCTGAGTTCATTTTTTTACCTGAATAATGTTTCCTGTTCATCCTAGTTTAGGTGAATTTATCCCTAACTTTTTTCCTTCTACCTTATTGGGGTCACAGGCCCCATCACAGGTATATGGAGGAGTGACATACTATAACCCCGCCCAGCAGCAGGTGCAGCCAAAGCCCTCCCCACCCCGGAGGACTCCTCAGCCAGTCACCATTAAGCCCCCACCACCTGAGGTATGAAAGCTGCTTCCAACATCAGTGTGCTTTCTTTTCTCCTAGTTTTCTCTCCTTTTCTGGGTGTGTCTCCATGGTTGGTTGGTTGGTTTTTTTAATGACTGGTAACAAATTCGAAATTTCTTATTTCAGGTTGTAAGCAGGGGTTCCAGTTAATAGGAGTTTCCAAGTATTTTAAATCAAACATCATACAAAAGTAAGTATATGGGTATTACGATCTCATAATTTCTTTTTAGAGATTTTATTTATTTATTTGAGAGAGAGAGAGGGCAAGCATGAGTGGGGGGAGGGTCAAAGGGAGAAGGATAGTCCCTGCTGAGCAGGGAGCCCCATGTGGGACTCGGTCCTGGCACTCCAGGATCATGACCTGAGCTGAAGGCAGTCGCTTAACCAACTGAACCACCCAGGTGCCCTGCTTCTTATAAATTCTTAAAACTAATGCTCGTGGTTACTTGCTTAACAATCCCCTAATTAATGCTTCAAGTTGTAATCATGAGATATCTTATGGGGAAGCTTACAGGAGTCTCAAAATTGGCCAGCTGCTTTGTTTTGCAAATGCACTGAGCAGGGTTGAAGCAGAAATCATTGTTAACTTGGCGGAATTTCATTTGGGAAGCTGCAAGGAAAAAATGCAGGAGGATATTCTTTTTTAAGGAAAGGGGAAATACAAATTTGAGATGTTCGTAGCAGAGCTAATTTTAAAGGTCATAAAGAAAGACCATGGGGGTTTTCTGTTGATTTGTTAGGGACTTTATTTTAAAACACATTATTTAGAAAGGTGGCTTTTTGAAAATAGCTAATGCTTTGATGATTCTTCCCTTTTCCCCACCGCTGTTAGAGAACCCAGGAAAGAAGAGAAATACAGCTGGCTGTGTACTCCCAGGAGGGCTTCAAAGATATAGGGTGGCTCCTACCAGCAAGCAGCTGAATGAGAAGGAACCCTGACCTCCTCTGAGGACAGGCTCTGTTGGAGAAAGGGACAAACAAGTGGACTTCCTCCCCTCTCTACTCTTTACTGGAGTTGGCTGTGCTCAGAGGAGCAGAGACCCAGCCAGCTTCTGGGTCTACATCTAGAAGTCCATGTCTTTTACTCTTCATTTTTTCCTGGGAAATTGAAGTGTCTTCTCCCAGGGAAGCTCATTCCTGTTTGTTTTGTTTCTTAAGATGTTCGTTTTTAAAACCTGGCTTGCTATTTATTCATTTAGTTTCTTTATCTCTCTGCCTTTAAATGAGACAGGTTAATTCTTCTTATTTTCTAGCTCCTCTGCTTTCACTTTTGGATTTTCCCTGCATCCCAGATAATTGAAATTTTACCAGCCAGTTTTCCTCTACCAAGCCTGCAAAGAGGTGGCCTTTCATTTTTGGCCGTCCTTTGTTGTTGTATACTTGGATTCTCTTAATTCCTCTAACCCTGTGGAAGCAGAGCCGTCCACAGAGTGTTGTGGAGAAAAGCTCAGAGTGTGTGGTAGGAGCCCAACTTGACTTCTGTTTTCAGGAATCTGAGCCTCCATCAGTCCCTGTACTGTGGTAGGCATCAGTCCTCTACTTGAGGGCAAAGTCTCTACAGTGGAGAGAGATGGCAAACCAGATGCTTTTGTGAGAAAGGGAGAGTGGAGTAAGCCTTTGCCTTTTAGGGGACTATATTCATATAGTCCTCAGGGCTCAGTCTTTGAGGTAAGTGGAATTAGAGGGCCCTGCTTCTCTTCTTTCCATCCCTCCTATGACACCCCCTTTCCAGTTGCTATGGACCAATGCATCTCTCTAGAGGCAGATACTGTCCAGCAAGCTACCTTGTACTTTACGGTTGCTCTTCTTGTCTTTCCTGCTACAAGTGTTTTAGATGTTACTACCTGGTTTTCCCCAAGTTCTGCTCCTATCCTTGCAAAACATCTGGGCTTCAGGCCTAAGGAAACCAGTCACTTTCGGGGCAAGGGTTCCTCCCTCTTCCTCCCTATCCACGGCGCTGAACCACTCCCCTGCTGCCTCTGCAGGAGAAATTCCTGTTGCTGCAGCACTTGCGTCTGCTGGGAGTAACTTGGCCACTGTCCCAGTCCTACAGAACGTGAGGGAGATGGTGGTGGCTATGTCTCCCCAGGTAATGTCACTGTTTCTATTCCTTCTCTCCAGCAGCTAATCTAACCACTCTTTGAGTCACAGGTGTGGGGTGGGGAGTGGGGAGAGGCACTCAAGCTGTAGACTCCAAGGAGGAAATAACTAAGAGATTCTTCCAGGGGTGGCTGATGGTTGTGCCTTTTGTAGGCTGTCCCCTTTGCCTTAAACCTGAAGATGTCTCCACAAGCCTGTGGGCAGCATGCCCAGATTCCCAGACCTTAAGACACTGTGACAGTTGTCTCTGTTGGTCCACTGTGTTTCGTTGCAAGAATTTCTCCATGTGTGTTGTTGTTGTTGTTTGTTACCGTTTTAAAGGGTGCACATTTGTGATCAGCATTGTGACTTGGAGATAATAAAATTTAGACTGTAAACTTGGCTCCTTTGCCAGTGTTTTGCATGAGTCTTGATTTGGGAGGGATAGGAGAGGTCTTGCTGGTTCCCCAGAGCCACAGTCACAACTCCTGCCAACTCGGGATTTGTGAAATGGAAGCCCCGAGAGGTGAGGAGCCCACAGGTGTGTCTGTACTCCCCACTGGTTATCTTCTAACTCCATCGCCTCATAGACCCAGGATACCATGCAGTCCCTTAGATTGGAGGTGTCAAGGACAGAAAAACGAATGAAATGTAGTTATCCTTTTCACCTTTGTTAGTGTTTGGCCAGTGAGTAAATGTGCAACTGTACCAGGTCCTAAATGAGGGAGGCACAGGTGGTTAGCTTTCTTCTTGAAAAGTAAAGACACATTGGCACTAACGTACCAAGAACCATAGCCTAAGAGTGAGGCTTCGCTCAATCTTCGTCGAGGTAAAGAAAAGCAATTGAGACCATCAGCTGTCGCTTATCTTACCAAGGCCACTGGCTGGGCCTCTGACGTGCACAGGTCAGCTCCAAGCTTTGTTTCCTTTCAGATCCTGGGTAGGGCAGAAGTTTACTACAGAGGTTGATCCCAGTGTGTGTGGGGGGGTGCAGTTAAATTTTAATGTGGAGCTGGTGGCAACTGTTCTTGGGTACCCCAAATCCTTGTACACTGAGGGCATGGACATCCTAGTGTCTACCTTAAAACAGTTGGGACTCCCCCTACATCCTTTGGTACTGCTGCTTGAGCTGGCGGACCATGACTCTTAAACCCTATCCCTAATTCCTCTTCATGTCCATTTGCTTTCCTCCACAAGGTGATGGGTAACTATGGGCCTGATCTCCTGGGGTCATGCAAAGAATGCCAGCCAGTCTTGGTAGGTTACTGGGAGCAGGAATGACTGTGTTAAGATGCTTCCCCTTCACCCCTGCCTCTTGCTTCCCCGGTCCTACGTTAGATCCCATTGAGCTCTGTTGCCCTGGTAACAAGCTCAGGGAGAAGAGAAGAAACTCAAGCTCAGCAAAGCCCCCAGTTTGTCTACCCTACCAGCTTGCCTCTCGGTGGGCAGAAAGGGAGTATAAAGGGCAGACAGATCAGCTTTAGGTAGCCTTGCCCCATCCCCTTTTAGGGACTCGGAGTTGCTTTGCCACCCTCTAAACAGCTGTTAATCGTACCACTCTCCCACTATTTCTTCCATGCCAACCCCCATCCTCTGTGAAGTCAACACATAGGCCTGTTACCTTGTGAGTGACCCAGAACAGTAGGAACTTCAAATCTTGAAGTTGTCTCCCTGCATTGGCAGCCCACTCAGGTTGGATTGTCCCTCTGGGGCAGTGATCCTCAATCCTAGCTATTTGAATCACTTGGGGATCTTTTACATGTCATCCTTGTGCAGGGACCAAGCTAATCTATATAGTTCCAACTTCAGTATGTGTTCTGCTGAAGCAAGTACCACTTGGGGATCTTTAAAAAATGCCAGAAACATTGGCCTCGTTTTAAAGATTTAATTGCTTTAGAGTGTGACCTATGCATCAGTATTTTTGAGAATTTCCCCTGGATTCCAATGTGCACCTAGGGCGAGAACCACTGTTCTAGGAGGGCCATGACTCAATGCTGACTTTCCTTCCAGATTCAAGTCCTTGAACTTAGTCTCTGTCCAATATCCTTGAGTAGTTGCAGGGGTGGTGGGGTCCTAGTCCCCAAGCTTTCAGTTCCCAGAAGTGTCTCTGCCTCTTATTTCCAACCCCCACACCCTCCACACTCCCCAATTCTTCCCCCTTCCTAACCGACAATCCCAAATCCTGCCCAGAGAGGAGGTTACCAAGGCAACCAGCTTAATCTGGTAACTGTGGCATGTGCTGGGAGTGGAGCCCTCTCCTCTTCTTATTTGGTTCGCAAAATGCCTGGGGAGCTTGTAGCCACTCCAGCCGGTTTCTCCTCTTAACCCCAGGGATAGTGGGGTGTCCAATAAAGGGAACCCAGCAAACCAATACTTGGAGCTCTATTCCTGCTTCCTAGCCAAAACTGCTCTCTCCTTTTTACTGTTCCCTTTCCAAATCCACAAACAGATGGGTGTGCAAAGCTTTAGTTCTGTGAACACATGCTCTAGCACACATAGGACCAGATATGCACACATAGTGACATGTGTGTAGTACACACCCTGTTCAGTTCAACCACCACTCCCAGCCTTTAGCATTCCTGTCCCTGCCTTGTCCCTGCACAGTAAACAGGGGTGGGGCATTGTCCAAGGAGCTTCAATCCCTCTGGAACCTGGTGCCACTTCTCCACCTTGTTACTTTAACCTTGATGTGTTTACACTGAGTGTGTCTCTACACCCACCTCCTCCTTCTGGGGTAGTGTAGCCTTAGGGACAGAATGCTCCTGGCACAGGCATCAGGAATAAAGATCATTTAGAGTGCAAATTGGCACCACTTTCCCTCCTTCACGGCCATGTCAGCTCTGGAGGGGCGCTCTATGCTTAATGATGTTGGTTGGAAGTTCTAGAGCTTGTCACTCATCTCCATGACCCTGCCCTCCCCTGCTGCCAGGTGGGCTCAGGTGCCCTTGTACTCCTCATCTCCTCCCCACTGCCTCCTGTCTTTTCTCAGCCCAACTAGACCTGCCACAACCTGCTGCTCCCTGCCTGGCTCCTACCTGCCTGCCAGTACCTGCCTCTCGCAAGCCAGGCCCTCACCACCTATTGTGCCCTACCAGAAAGGGCAGATGGGCACCGCCCCCAGTGCCAATGCCAATTTACCCCAAGCCTTTCCAGCCCTTCTTATAGAAGGAACATAAAGACCACAAATATGGCAACAGACCATACTGTTGGGGTTGAGAGTGATGGACACCCAATCAGCAATCTTCATAAGCCTCACCTGGGTATAGGTAAACCCAAGCTGTGCAGGCCACATACCTGCCCTACTTCTTTGAAATGATACTTAAGAGCTCCTGTTAGCCCCCAAGCCAGGACTCACTCTCCGTTGGTAAATCACTGCATCACCTTTGCCCTTAATTCCTGCGTCTGCCCTGAAGCCAATCCCATTCAGCCCCTTACTATTTTCCTCGAGGCCAGCCCCAGCGCCCAAGTTCAAGCCTCGCGCGGCCCAGGGGGCGGGTCCAGAAAGGGCAGGGGCGGGGACTGGGCGGAGACTGGAGGAGGGGGCGCGGTCTCAATTCTGCCACCTTCCCCCGGGCCAGGAGCGCAGCCGCCGCCGCCGCCGCTGCTGCCGCCGCCGCCGCCGCCGCCGCCGCCGCCGCCGCGTCCTCTCTCAGCCTTGCGCTCCGCCCGCTGTCTCTGCCGCCGCAGCCCGGCCCAGGAGCGCAGAGCCCGGGGCACTGGCCCCGCAGCCTATCCGCCCTCCGCGCCGCGTGCCGGCTGCGACCGACATGGGGGGCCACTAAAAGCGAGCACTCTTTCCGTCTGGCACCTCCCCGGGCCATTGGCCACTGGACCCCGGCCAGCGAGCCTCGGGCACCTCTGGCCCCCAGTCCGGCGCCTGGCACAGCCCTCCGCTCTGCCCCTCCGGCTCTGAGCATCGTGTCCCCGCCCCCCCCCCGCCCGCGCCTGGGACACCTGGGTCCCCCGGCGGCCCCGAGGAGAGGGGCGGGGGGGGGGCATGAAGCCGTTGGAGAAATTTTTGAAGAAGCAGACGTCGCAGCTGGCGGGGCGAACGGTGGCGGGAGGTCCCGGCGGGGGTCCGGGAAGCTGCGGCGGCCCTGGCGGGGGCGGGGGACCTGGCGGGGGCGGCGGTCCAACCGGGGGACTGCGGCCGCTGCAGCGGCGTCAGAGCGTGTCTCGCCTGCTGCTCCCCGCTTTCCTCCGAGAGCCCCCAGCCGAGCCGGGGCTGGAGCCGCCCCCTGAAGAGGAAGGGGGAGAGCCGGCGGGGGTTGCGGAGGAGCTTGGCAGCGGGGGACCCTGTTGGCTACAGCTCGAGGAGGTGCCGGGGCCCGGGCCGCTCGGGGGAGGGGGGCCCCTGCGCTCCCCTTCCTCGTACTCCTCTGACGAGCTGTCCCCGGGTGAGCCCCTGACTTCCCCGCCCTGGGCCCCCCTGGGCGCCCCCGAGCGGCCGGAGCATCTTCTGAACCGGGTGCTGGAGCGGCTCGCCGGAGGGGCCACCAGGGACAGCGCCGCCTCAGGTAAGGCCCATCCATCCCGGAGTAGAGGGCTGCCACAGGGTTCCTCTTCCTTGCCCTTGGACAGTGGGGGGTGGGGTGGGGGCGCTCTTCCGGGAGCCTCGGTGTGGGGTTGAGTGGTCAGCTGAAGTGGGGCAGCGGCCTGGGAGGGGAACAGACCCTTATGCAGAAGGGAGGCGGCAGTGCCACCTTCCTCCCTGTAGCAGCCTCACCCACCAGCTGGAGAAGCTGAACCTCTTTCTCTCCTTAAGCCACCCTTCCCTTCTGGCTATTTTACCCACAGATTCTCATGGGTCCCTGATGTTGACTACCTCCTTCTTCGGTGGCCCCAAATTAAGGCCTGAAACACTAAGATGGAAGCTGCCCAGGGCAGACCCAGCTCCACCCCCCAACCCCCACCCCAAGAGGTGCTTTCCAAGACCCGAAAGACCTTCTAGGAGTCCCTGATTCTGTCTAGAAGCCCCAGAGCACAGGACTGGCCCCCTCAGTGGGGCAGTGCCAGGCAGGCTCAGGGCCCAAGCTGCCTTTTGGGCTCGGGCAAAGGGATGCATTGTCCTTAGCAGCTTGTGGGGAAGGAGGTGTTCTAGTTGGGGGCTGGTGCAGAAGTTGTTTGTCAGGGGAGAGGTGGCTGGACAGAGACAGACATTAGGACCCTGCAGCATCCCCGGGGAGGGGGGGTTCTGAGCCCCTCCAACTCCTGCCCTTCCCAAGGCAGGCCTCAGCACAGGCCTCTTTTAAAAAATAATAGCCACACCCTGAGAAACGTATTCCCTAAATGATGTTGCTATTTCACCACTCCCCACCAGCACCCCTACTAAGGGGACTGTGAGGAAACTGAGGCCCCAAACTGCTGGTTAGTGGTGGAGGTAGAAGAGCGATGACGGGTCTTTAGGTCTGCCTCTCTGCATTTCATTAAGCCCAGCAAGGTCTGGGGAGGGGATCCCTGCTTAAGGGCCCAAAGATGGGGGTTTCACACTTTGCTTTAGACCTCTGCGGGGAGCCTGGACCTAGGCTTATGGAATAGGACACTGCTCCCCTAGATTTTCCTCAAGACCTGGGTCCTCTTCTTGGCTCAGCTGTCGTTGCCCTGGGGAGCTGACACCTTTTGGATTTAATTAGAAAAATATCAGACACACACAGCTCTCCTAACCATAACTTCCCGCCTACACCACACACCCTGTGTCTCTATGACACATTCCCTGGGGAGGCTGTGCCTTGGACCAGAGCCTGGCTTGGAAGAGACAGACGCCAAACTGTAGCCCCCATAGCACCATCTCCCCCACTCTGCCCTGTGTTCCTCTTCCTTTGCTCTGGCTCCGATCTCCCATGAGATAGATGGGAAGGATATTGGGCAGCCCTATACCTCATCACCACCTTTGGAGCCAGGGGTCACGGCTGGGGCTCTCAGACTCACTTTAAGAACATAGCAGGGTAGCGAGGCAAAGAGGAAAGGGAGAACGTGTCCTTCCCCTTCCAGAGGGACCTGGTGCCATACACTCTGCCTGGTCTCTCATGGGGAAGGACTCTTGAATTGCTCGCCACCCTATTACCTGGGCTGGCAAGCTAGATCTGCAAAGTAACTGCTTTGGGGAACCTCAAACCAGTTCCAGGGTAAATGAGGATCACCTTAACATGCCACTCTGATATTCTCCAGTATAACCAATGTTCTCAAACCATCTTGGCTTCCTCCCAGAGTGCGTGGGAGGAGGGGACTTATAGAAGTTATCCTCAAACCAGTCCAAGGCTTGCAAACATCTAAGTAGCCCAATCTCACCACTGTGCTCTACCCTGACACGCTGCTTGCCTGGGGCATACTGAGAAAAGAACAAAGACTCAGGAGTCTGGGTTCCTACTCTGGTTCCAGGCAGGTGCCTCTCAGCTCTGGGCCTCAGTTTCTCATTGGTGAACTGCAACAGTTCAGTTAGAGGATCTGGTGTTGGTTCTCCTCCTCTACTTTCATGGCTAGAACCAAATGCCAGGGAGCCAAGGGACGTCAGAAGCCTTGGTTTTGTCCTGGGGCAGTGCCTGGGGACCTGGCCCTAACCTGTCCTGGTCAGGACACCTGGCTCCTGGCTTCCTCCCTGCTCCCTGCCTGTCTCCGTGTGTCAGGCTGCCCTGCCCCACCCCAGGGCTGGCTGCAAGTCAGGGCGACCTTGTACCTGGCTGACTGGCTGAGCCAGGCCCAGATGGGGGAGTGGAGGGGAAAAGAGTGGTGAGAGCCACTCCCCTCCACCCTTCCATCATTAACCCTTCCATCTCTGAGCATCCAGAGGACACAGGGCTTCTATTTAAAGGCTTTGGGATCAAAGAGATGGCAGTCACTCCCTCTCCTTTTTAATGGGGCTGGTTCTCACCTGCCCAGTTGGAACTCAGAGCTGTTATGTAGGGAATAGGGAGGGGAGGAGGGATACAGACATAGACACACACACACACACACACACACACACACACACACACCCCACTGAACTTAACCTCTGTGTTTGGAAGTTGTTTGTCTAGAGACACTTCTGTGTTCGACCTCTTTTTGGGGGCAGATCTCAATCTTGCCATATTATCTGACCAGCTTCCCACATACATTGAAGAGTAGTGGGCGTGGCCATCAAAGGGCGCCCCCTCCTTCCCTCCAGCTGCCTTGGCAGCTGCCAACCCCACCCCCGCAGCGGCTGCCCAGAACCTTCACACGTGTGTGTGCACGCGCTTGTGCAGAGCATGACGGGGCAGGTGGCTAGGGCTCCAGACTGGCAAAGGAGAACTCCGTCTAGGAGGCAAGAGGGGGCCGGTAGGGAGTGTCCAGTCGGGTCCTGGAAGTGCCCGCCTGACATCAGTGGCACCAATTGATCTCTACAGATATCCTGCTGGATGACATCGTCCTCACCCATTCTCTCTTCCTCCCCACGGAGAAATTTCTGCAGGAGCTACACCAGTAATATCCTTTTATGGAGCTTGCAATAGGGGAGGTCAGGAGGAAGCCACTCCCCCTACCCCACCTGTGATAGGGTCCTCAGCGCTTCCCTAGGAAACACACCTGGGTTTCAATTCCAGGGGTTTTACTCACCCGCTGTGTGACCTTGGGCAGACCACCTAACCTCCTGGGGCTTCAGTTTCCTCTTCTGTAAAAAGGGGGTAAACAGCACCTGCCTGCCTCCCTATGGGGTTGCTGGGGAGATGAATCTGATAGTAGATGTGGGAGCGCTCTGGAGACTGCAGAGCCTTGGGCCAACATAAGGTGTTATTATTCTATTAAGAGAGCCCTCTCCCCACTGAACTGTTGCTCTAAACATCTGGTTGCAAGTGGGTTATTATAGGGTCCAATGTAAACATCAGGTCAAGGCTGTGCTTCAGTGGGGTCTGCTAGAGGCAGGCCACAGGCCAGGCTCTTTGTAGGGTCTCATGTAAGCACAGGGCCTCTCACTGAGTTATTTTAGGATCTAATTGTACATGTCAGGCCACTGAGTAGAATACCATAGGCTCTCTTAGAAACACTAAGCCTTACACTGAGGTATGGTCAGGTTTGTGGTAAGCCCCCCTGGCCTTTATCGGCTCCAGGTTTTGGGCTGGTCAGGGGTTGGGTGGGTCCCGGAGGGATCTCTCCAAGTGAAATTCAAACAGGCAGGATGCTGTCAGATGGACATGGTCAAGTTGGGGCCATCCCTACCTACTCTGAGCAAAATCCCAGGCTGGGACATAAAGGGGTCTTGTCTCTAGGGACCCCTGCACCTCCCTTGTCCCTGGCCCCAGATTAGAGAATATTTGGGGGGGTTTAACCACCCACCACTTCTCATCTCCTTTCCCAGTTTCTTCTGGTCTGCCTGCCCAGGGATTTTTCTTAACTAAGGGGTCAGTTTTGTTTGGGCAGGAGGCATGGAGGGCCCCGAGGGGCTGGGCCGGAAGCAGGCTTGTCTAGCCATGCTCCTTCATTTCCTGGACACATACCAGGGGCTGCTGCAGGAGGAAGAGGGGGCCGGCCGCATCATCAAGGTGGGCCTGGGAAGAGAAGGCGGGTGAGCAGGCTATTAGAAGGGGACTCCTGTGAAGGAGCCATACTCCTCAAGCTGGGTACCTGGAAGGAGAAGATGCCAGTGGACCTCAGTTTATATGGTTCCTCTATGTTTAAAGACGTGGAGATGCTGCCCCAGCCCTTGCCAATAGCGAAGCTTGGGATGAGACCCCTGCCTTCACCTTCTCTCTCCTCTGCTCCCCAGGATCTGTACCTGCTGATTATGAAGGATGAGTCCCTTTACCAGGACCTCCGAGAGGACACATTGAGGCTGCACCAGCTTGTGGAAACAGTGGAGCTAAAGTGAGGGGAACGGGTTGGGGGAGGGGATAGGACAGAAGTCCCCCATGTTCCTCTGTTGTGGGGACTGCCTCTGGCCTTTTGGCTCCAGTGTGGTTTTATTTCAGCAGCTTTCTCTTGCTAGAGGGTAGCACAGAGCAAAGCCTCCAGTTACTGACTTGTCCATTCTCCTACCCATTTCTTTGTTAATCCAATGGTGTATGGGGACATATTTAACAACCAGCACTCTGGGGGTGGGGAGAGCCCCTATTTGTAGCTTTTGCTGATTCCCATGATGTAAATTCTCTCGCTGGCTGATTTCCAGCAAGGTCCTGTGAATGTGAATACTGAATGTGAACTTGGGAAGAAATGGGCAGTGGCGGGCCATTCCACAGTATTTTCAGCATACAAATACACGAGAGGAAAATAACACCGAGAGCATAAATAAGAGCAGGGCACCTGGTGGTTCAGTTGTTAAGCATCTGCCTTCAGCTTGGGTCATGATCTCAGGGCCCTGGGATCGAGCCCCGCATCAGACTCCCTGCTCAGCGAGAAGCCTGCTTCTCTCTCTCTCGCTTGCTCGCTCACTCTCCCACTCCCCCTGCTTGTGTTCCTTCTCTTGCTGTGTCTCTGTCAAATAATAAATAAAATCTTTAAAAAGAGCATAGATAATAGCAAAATGTAGTAAAACAGGATGCTACCTTTGGGGTGATAATTTGGGTAGATGTTCATAAAACATTTCTTTATATTTTATACTTTTTATATTTTATATGGCTATTTTAAAACCTAGAGGCAGAATCTCCCCAAATTTCACAATCTCTTCTCATGAGCCAATGTGAGTCAGCTTCAGGACTCCACTTTGTCCATCTGTCTGTCCATCCATCCATCCCTCTGACCATTTCAGTCTCTTTCCTCTCCATTCCCACCAGTGCAACCCTTGTTTCGACCTCATTAGCTCTCACCTGGATTATTGCCACAGCCTCCTGCTCAGGGCTTCAGCTCATGGTCTTGCATCCTCTCCTTCTTATGCTGACACCAGAGAGATCTTTCCAGTTTGACAACATCACGCTCCTATTCCAAAAACATCCAGGGCTCCCTATTGCCCACAAGACATAATTGCAACCCCCCCCTTTTTTTTTTTAAAGATTTTATTTATTTATTTGACAGAGAGAGACAGGGAGTGGGAGACGGAGAAGCAGGCTCTCCTGTGGAGCAGGGAGCCAGATGTGGGGCTTGATCCCGGACCCTGGGATCATGAACCAAGCCAAAGGTGGACGCTTAGCGACTGAGCCACCCAGGCGCCCTCAAATTATAACACCCTTGCAAGCATTCAACACCCCCGTCTTTCTGCCAATGCTTCCTGCCTCATCTCTCACATCCCCCAGCCCCCATGACACTCACTATACACCCCACCATTCCCTGAACTCCTGGGCATTCCCAATTCTAATTTCTTGCCATCATTTACATGGTTCACCCAAGAAGGACCACCCTGTACTCACTTCTCTTTCTGTTGTCCTTCAAGACCACGGTCAAAAACATCTTCCTGATGAAAGTTCCCCCTCCCTCTTGCCAACAGAACTCTGCTTGTACCCTTGTTATATCACCTAACACCTCCTGTCTCGTGTTAGAAGTAGCTGTATCCATGTCTGTCTTCCTCCCAGGCTGTAAAGTCCTTGAAGGCAAAATTCAGGAAACAGAGGATGACCTACGCCTACCATGTGCCAAGTAGTGTGCTAGGCCTGGAGGGTGGGGAAAAAAAAAATCTAAGAAGAAGTAAGCCCAGCCCTCAAAAGCTCTTAGTCTTGCAGAAGAGATAAGATACACACATGAACAAATATTAGCCCCGTGTCTTAGAGCAGTTGATGCCAAAAAGTGACCTTTCCTGGTGGGTGGGGTGGATCAGAGAATTCACGGAAGAGGTGGCATATGATCTGGGTCACTTGGACAGTCGTCCCATGCTGGTCACTGTCTCCCTTCTGACCTCTTTTACCACTTTCTGAACCTGGTGCTGCTGCATCCTTGACTCAATTCTGATAATCCCTTGCTTGGTGTTGCCTGCCTGGCGCTCCATATGCGTGACAGGACTTCCTGACGCCCAGCTGTGTCCATGCCAGGATCCCAGAGGAAAGCCAGCCACCCAGCAAGCAAGTGAAGCCACTCTTCCGTCACTTCCGCCGGATTGACTCCTGCCTGCAGACCCGAGTGGCCTTCCGGGGCTCTGATGAGAGTGAGTGTGGGCGTCAAGCGGGGCAGAGCTTCTGGAGCGGCTCAGAGGGCCCTCTGGGGCGTCTGGGTTTGAGGGCACCTTCAGCGGAGTCTCCTGGTGGAGTGGAACCTGTCCTTTTGACAGCCTCTTGCTCAGAAGCCAGCTGACTGAAGGTTAGGGGTGAGATGGGCTGGGAAACCGACATGCGCTGAGGGGGCTGTGTCTGTGCTGCCCTTCTGCCTTCTTATGCCAAGCCACCTCCCTGTCTCTGCCCAGTCTTCTGCCGGGTCTACATGCCTGACCACTCTTACGTGACCATCCGCAGCCGCCTCTCGGCGTCTGTGCAGGACATCCTGGGCTCTGTGACAGAGAAATTGCAGTACTCAGAGGAGCCTGCTGGGCGTGAGGACTCCCTCATCCTGGTGGCTGTGGCTTCCTCCGGAGGTGAGGCTTGGGAAGAGCTGGGTTGGGTGGTGGTGGGGGCCATCAGGAGAGGAGAAACTCAAAAGCCTGGTGCTCTGGGGCGGGGGTGCGGCCGAACTCTAGGCCCTGGCTTCTGGAAGTGTGGTTCTGGGACCAGTCACATGAGCACCACTGACCTGGGGGTTTATTAAAAGTGCAGTACCTCAGACCCTGCTCCAGACCCACCGATTCAGAATGAGCATTTTAACCAGATTCCCAGGTGATCCCTATGCATATTAAAGTTTGGAAAGCACTGGTCCAAGACACTTGGATTTGGATTCTGGTGCTTGCCTTTCCTCACTTTGGGATCTGGTTCTTTAACCCCCCAGACCATCTGAGGATGCTGTTTTTGAGGCTAAAAACACAGGGTGGGCCTCCAACTTCTATGGGAGGCAGGAAGCCTGCAATGTAGCCAAAACCTTCTCTTCCTTTGAGGCAAGGGGGGAAAAAGTCCTGGTGTCCCCCAGCTGATAGAATGAGAGAACTGTGGAAGAATATTGGGTCTAAAAAAGAGCTATGACTGCAAGAGAATTCATTATTTGAAAAATGTCAGGTAAATATGGCATAAACTGATGGTAACCTAACATGAGTCCCATTAGTCTAGAATGTGTCTGTGCAGGGTTAGGAGTTTCCAGGTGGGATGGCGACCGTGGCTGGGGTGTGTGAGGGTGCAGGTGGCCGGGGCCGAGGCAGAGCAGCTCGTTCTCCTGCAGAGAAGGTCCTTCTCCAGCCGACTGAAGACTGTGTCTTCACCACACTGGGCATCAACAGCCACCTGTTCGCCTGCACGCGGGACAGCTATGAGGCCCTGGTAAGAACTCTGTCCCAAGGCCTTGGCTGGGAGCCAGGGCCCAGAGGGGCTATGGGCAGAACCTCACAAGCCCAGAGTGGAGTCCAGCCCCTATGCCCCTGCCTGCCACCAGATGCCCCTCCCAGAGGAGATCCAGGTCTCCCCTGGAGACACAGAGATCCACCGAGTGGAGCCGGAGGACGTTGCCAACCACCTTACTGCCTTCCACTGGGAGCTGTTCCGATGTGTGCATGAGGTGGGGACTGTAACTAGTGCTGGGCTGGGGGGCTGGAGGGAGAAATGTGCCATTGTGGGGGTTCTGGAGACCGGCAGGCTGTGCAGCTGAACTTGGGGTTAGAAGACTGGCTGGCAGGGTGCCCTTGGGCAGTTCACCCCAACTCACCCCAGACTCTCTGAGCCTTATGTCCCCAATCTGGGAAAACAAAACAAAACAGCAAAGAGAGAGATCCCCTTAGTAAGGTGGGTCTTACATAGAACCTGATCCATGGTTACCCTCTTTAAGCTATTCTCTATTAAAGAAAGAAAATAAGGCAGTCACAATAATGTCTATCAGATGGTTCAAGGACCTGGCACCTAGTAAGTGCTCAGGGGATAGGAGAGTATTATTAATGTTGCTCCCTGCCCCCCATCTCTGTTGCAACCTGTCTTGTCCCTGTTTTCTTCCATTTGCCACCCTCCCGCCCCTGCCCTTCGGCCCTTCCCCCCGCCCTGTGGCCACCCGGCCACTTACATCCCCCCCACCTCCCTACATGCCCCCCTCCGCCCCCTCGCCGGCGGCCCTCCACCACGCCCACCGTGGGTGCAGCTGGAATTCGTGGACTATGTGTTCCATGGGGAGCGCGGCCGCCGGGAGACGGCCAACCTGGAGCTGCTGCTGCAGCGTTGCAGCGAGGTCACGCACTGGGTGGCCACCGAGGTGCTGCTCTGCGAGGCCCCGGGCAAGCGCGCGCAGCTGCTCAAGAAGTTCCTCAAGATCGCGGCCATGTGAGTGCGGCCGGCGGGCAGTGGGTGGGGGGCGGGCGCGGAGGGCCCCCTCGCCCCCACGGCACTCGCTGACTCCGCCTCCCACCCCACGCAGCTGCAAGCAGAACCAGGACCTGCTGTCCTTCTACGCCGTGGTCATGGGACTGGACAACGCTGCGGTTAGCCGCCTGCGGCTCACCTGGGAGGTGATGACACGGCTGCCCTTTCCTCTCCTCCCGCCTGTGCTGGCCCGGCTGGGGCGGGGGGCTGCGGCGGGCGTCCTTGGCCTCCGGGGTTCACCCAGGCGGCCGCTCCTGGCCAGTAGGGAGCCTTTGTGCCGAGCGGAGGGAGGCGCCCTCTTCTGGCAGGTCCAGCCCCCCCCCCCCCCCCCCCCGGGCGGGCACTCAGTTTGGCTAACGGACCCTGTCCTGTGCAAAATAGTAAAAAGCCGGAATCCCCGCCCGCGTGGGGCAGGCAGCCTAGGCCAGATGGCAAGCTTGGACCCTGGATTGCAGCTAGCACTCAGCGAGTCCCCTCGCGCGTGGCGTATACCTAAGCAGAGACTCGAATTCCCCCGGTGTAATTCGTTCCTGTGGGCTCTTCAAGCTCCCGGGACTGCATCAAGGGCTGACTGTATTTCCCCACCCACCAGCTGGCCAGCCCCCTGCAAGACAGCCAGGCCCTTTCCCCCTCTGACACCGGGGGATTAGCCAGAGCTGCCGTGAAACCCAAGGAGCTCCACTCTGACATTTCCTCTCCTTCCTTCAAACTCTCTACAGAAGCTGCCAGGGAAATTCAAGAACTTGTTCCGCAAATTTGAGAACCTGACAGTGAGTGGGTTCAGCTCTTTTATCTGCCCCTGGACTTGTACCCCAGAGGCCCTCTGTCCCCATAAGCCTGTTTCCTCAAGCTTCCCTTCAAGGTTTTTAGTGCCTGAGACTGTCTCCCACCCCCATACTGGGAAGGAAGGGGTGGGAGCATTGCTACCCCCTTTTCCTTGGAGGAGGGAGAAGGGTCAAGCCTCTTCCCTACTTCATCCCCAGCTAGACACCCATATGTATGCTCTCTGATCAGAGATGGATCTAGGGCAGGAGGATGAGGGAGTAGGACACATCTTTAATGTGCACTATCTGCCCCTTTACCTCTCTTCCCTGAACATCAGGACCCCTGCAGGAACCACAAAAGCTACCGAGAAGTGATCTCCAAGATGAAACCTCCTGTGATTCCCTTCGTGCCTCTGATCCTCAAAGGTGAGAGTCACTCCTGTGCCCTTCTGGCCACACTCTCCATGCCCCAGTTCTGGCTCTCAGCCCCTGGCACTCAACTCTGAGTGCCCACCTGGAGAGGAGCCCCCCAGTGAGAGGTTGTAGGGGAGGGGAAAGGCCCTTTGGACCTCCTTCTTCCTCACATGGGTTTCTTTTCCATTCCCTAGACCTGACTTTCCTGCACGAGGGGAGTAAGACCCTTGTTGATGGTTTGGTGAACATCGAGAAGCTGGTGAGTGGCACTGCTGACCGTGGCCTGGGCGTGGAGGCTGGCATCCTTCCCCCTCTCCTGGCAACCCCCTAAAGACAGCAGCCTTTCTCCTTAGTGCCCAGCTTGCCTGACAGACTCCTGACTGTCCCCGGTGGCATTGCCGTGGCAACCCGCCCACGGGTGGCAAAGCTGACAGGCAGCTGGGGAGGGATGGGGCGGGTGTGTGTGTGTGTGTGTGTGTACGCGCGCGCGGGTGCACGCACCTCTTTCTCTCCCCACAAGCCGGTTATACCCCTCCTTTGGTTCTTCTGAGACCCTCCAGGATCAGATCCTGGAGGGAGCAGGGTCAAAGCAGCAGAGCTGGAGCAGAACACAGCAAGGGGAGTATTAGAGGGGGGAGCCTCTTTCTGAGCCCTTTTTAGGGCTCATTCCTTGTCATCTCCCAGCATTCAGTGGCTGAAAAAGTGAGGACAGTCCGCAAATACCGGAGCAGGCCCCTCTGTGAGTACCGGGCTTCTAACAGCCTCCTGGGGAGAGCTCTGCCTGAGCGGGAGGGATCTGGGAGGAATCCCTGCTCACTTCTTGATTTCCTTAAACTTGTCAGCTCTCCACCCTCTCTCCTTAGCCTTCCCCGGAGCCCTCCTGCCCAGCACCTGTCCCAATTCACACCCCTCTCCTCTGGCCAGCGTGCATGGAGAGAGGGAGAGCGAGAACGCGGTGGGTGGGTGGGAGGCTGGGAGCCTGAATGCTTTTCTCTTGTCACACCCCCAGGCCTGGATATGGAGGCATCGCCCCATCACCTGCAGACCAAGGCCTATGTGCGCCAGTTCCAGGTCATCGACAACCAGAACCTCCTCTTTGAGCTCTCCTACAAGCTAGAGGCCAATAGTCAGTGAGAACAGAGGTTCCGGTGGGCGCCCCGCCGAGGTCCTCGGGCACCTGGCACTCAAGCACTTTGCACGATGTCCCAACCCACCCCTGACACCTTTCCGCTGGGGCAACTTCTTGCCCCTCAGGGAAGAGTCAGATGGACTTACCCCTGGACTCAGAAGCCTGTCTACCTTGCTGAAATCCTCTCTCCCTTGCTCCTTCCAGCCCACACCCCACTTGGCTGGTTTCTTCCCTCGCAGGGAAGGGGGCAGAGAGCTCCTTCCTCTGTCCCCTCCCATCAAGGTCCGGTGCAGAGATGGAGCTTCCAACCTCCTCCCAAGCAGGCAGGAAATCGGCCCACCCTCCTGTCTCACAGAGCAGAATCATGGGAGGGGTTGGCAACCTTCCTCTCCAGCCCGGTCTGCCCTCTCCCTGGTCAGAGCCGGGACCCCTGATGTACCCCACTGGAATATCACATCGCCCTTGTGTCTGTGTGCCTGTGTGCGCCTGTCCCCTTGAAGAAGCAGGAGTATATCCGGTAACTGCGGGAGGGTGTTTTGTATGGAGAGGTTCTTCTGTTTGGTGCTGCCCTGGTGTACTGGGCCCCGCAATGGTGTGGGGGTGCTCTCCCCACCCCCCCCACTCCCTGCTCAGCTCCTTTGGGTGCCCTGCATGCCCAAGCCTGTGGGCAAAGCCGTTCACAGGGCAGGGGGCATCCCGTCAGCTCTTGTGGGTCCCCCACTCAGGCCTCCCCAGGGTCTCTGGGTGGGCTCCAATGAGAGGGTAAGAGATGCTCAGGGAAACACAGGCCTTGGCTGCCTACCGGACGCTTCCTCCGCATTGCAGGGTGGGACGTGGCGCCATCAGGAGCCGGGGGTTCTGCTGCCCACACTCCTGCTTTCGGGGAGTCTGCTGCTAAGAAGGGAGCTGTCATCTCCCTTCTGGCTCTTCGGCGGGACACCAACCACATGGTCTCTATCCTTCTTCCTGTCTTGACTCCTGCTGGTCCTCCCCATCAGAGCTGGGGTGAGGTAGACCCCTGTACCTGGGCTGGCAGCGCCCGGGAGTGAGAGCAGAGGGAATGGCCAAGGCTGTCAAGGCAAAACCAGACTGTGTTGATGCCTTTCGTACCTCTCTGTCCCCCCACCCTCTCCCACGGGGGCCTCCAGGGCAGAGGGGCCCAGCGCTCCTGGGAGCTACTGGGAGAGGTTTCTGGGCACAGCCTCGCCCCCCCCCCTTCTGACACCACCTCTTCCCCTTCTGAAGAGGCAGCGGCGGCAACAGCAAAAGCAGCTGCTGCTCCTGCTCTGAGGGTGTACATATTTTTTACCAAAAGCTCTGGAATTGTAAATTTATTTTTTAAAACTCAAAGAGGGGAAGAGCCTTGTATCATATGTAAACATTGTATCATAGGTTATGTTGTACAGTCCCTTTTATACAGCGGTCTGTCTGGTTCCTGCCACAAAACAGTGTATATGGGCTCCCTACCCCCAGCCTCACAGACACAGGCACTGTGTCCCGCCTCCTCTATCCGCCCCCACCCCCCCCAGACAGTGACCACAGCCCGCCCCCGCCCTACTTCCTCCCTGCAGCTGTCCACGTGCCCTCCTCTCCCTGAGGCCACCTTTCCTCCTAAGCCTGCTTGGCAGCCTCCTCTTCTCAAGCACTGGGGTCCACTGGTCCAGCCTCATCTGCTGCCCGCCCCTAGCCTTGATGCCTGCCCCACTGCTCTCCAGCTTTGCCAGCGTGAACCGTGTGGACCGCAAATAGGCTCGGTTGTCTGCAGAAACTGCTGGGTGGAGAAAAAGCTGATAAAGTCTATGAATCAAGCTGCTTGCTGTTCTCCATTCTGTTCCTCTGAGGCTAGGGCAGGGGGTGAGGGAGGGAAGAGGGACCCCCCCCCTCTCACTGCACTGGGTCCCTCAGCAGGCTGCTCTGGAATGACTGGAAGTGTGAATGAGAGGGAAAGGTGCCAACCTCATGAGACTGGTCGCATGGTGTCTGGGACACAGACAGGTGCCACGGGCACGTGAGCTCGTTAAATGCTAAAGCCGTCAAGGCAGAAGGTGGAAGCTGGGAAGTCCTAGCAAAAGGGACAAGTCACAGGCGAGCGAGGGGACAGAACTGGGCCCCTAACTGAGATATGTCACTGCAGGCAGCGTGCACATCCCACCAGCCACTACTCAGACAGTGTGCACTATTCACACAACCGATGTCTACCACTTACAATAAGATGGGGAGCAGCTAGAGCCTAGTGTTCGGCCCTAAGGAGAACCTAAGCTTCAGGAGATGATACATATTCAAAAAGCCACACAGGAGCCCTCATCTTCCCACGTCACACACCTGTTACTCCCTGTCTTCTGCATCTCAGGAGATGCTCCTCCCATCCACCCAGGGTTTCAAGGCAAGAATGCAGCACTTGCCCCTCCACACCTCCCTCTCAGCTCTCCCTCATCTCATCGGCCTGTCCTGCTGGCTGCAATTCCAGAACATATTCTGATTGGTCCACTTCTCTGTGACTCCTCTGTGACCCCCCTGGTGCAAACCACTCGCCATTCTCCCCTGGATGACCACCCCAGTCTCCCACCTGGCGTCTCAGCTTCCTCTGTCCAGCTCGAACCTCATCCCTCCACTTGGTTCTCACACCGTAGCCAGGTTGCTCTGTTAAAAACCTGAATCAGATCATGAATGGCTAAAATTAGAAACAGTGAGGGATGCCTGGGTGGCTCAGTCGGTTAAGCATCTGCCTTCGGCTCAGGTCGTGATCCCGGAGTCCTGGGATCCAGCCCCACATCAGGCTCTTTGCTCAGCTCAGAGCCTGCTTCTTCCTCTGCCCCTCTCTCAGCCCCTCCCCTTGCTCTTTCTCTGACAAAATGTTTTTTAAAAAATAAAAACTGGGATGCCTGGGTGGCTCAGTCATTAAGCGTCTGCCTTCGGCTCAGGTCATGATCCCGGGGTCCTGGGATTGAGCCCCGCATCAGGCTCCCAGCTCAGCTTCCTCTCCCACTCCCCCAGCTTGTGTCCCCTGTCTCACTGTCTCTCTCTCTGTCAAATAAATAAATAAATCTTAAAAAACAAAACAAAACAGTGGCAATACCAATATCCGTGAGAATGTGGAGCAACTAGGACCCTTATAGGCCACTGGGGGGAGTGTGAATTGATACAATCACTTTGGAAACCTGCTTGGCAGTGTCTACCAAAACTGAATGTACACCTAACCTATGACCCAGAATTTCCACTCCCAAGAGAAATCAGTGCTTGTGTGTACTGAGAGACCTGGACGACAGTGATCAGAGCACTTTCATTAATGACAGTGAAACCGGAAAAAGCTCAGAGGTTCTTGGATAAGTGGAGTGTGCTATCTTCTCACAGTGGAATACTACATAGCAATAACAAAGAACAAATGCTACTGGTGTGAATGAAGCTCACAGACATAATATTGAGTTAAAAAAAAAAAAAAAAGCCAGACACATGACACTACAAATTGTAGGATTCTATTTAAGAGAAGTTCAAGAGGGATGCCTGGGTGGCTCAGTTGGTTAAGCAGCTGCCTTCGGCTCAGATCATGATCCCAGCATCCTGGGATCAAGTCCCACATCGGGCTCCTTGCTTGGCAGGGAGTCTGCTTCTCCCTCTGCTTCTGCCTGCCATTCTGTCTGCCTGTGTTCTCTCTCTCTCTCTCTCTCTGACAAATAAATAAAAAAATCTTAAAAAAAAAAAAAGAGAAGTTCAAGAGCAGACAAAATTAATCTATAGGGAGAGAAGTAAAAATAGGGATTACTTGATGGGGATGGGGACTATTGACTAGGAAGGGGCATGAAGAAGCCCTTTGTAGTGATAAAAATGTTCTTTTTTTTAAAGAAAAAAGATTGTTTATTTATTTGACGGAGAGAGACACAGCGAAAGAGGGAACACAGCAGGGGGAGTGGGAGAGGGAGAAGCAGCCTTCTTGTCAAGCAGGGAGCCCAATGTAAGGCTCGATCCCAGGACCCTGGAATCATGACCTGAGCCGAAGGCAGATGCTTAATGACTGAGCCAACCAGGCACCCTGATAAAAATGTTCTAGATCTTGACCTAGGGATGGTTGTGTGTGTGTGTGTGTGTGTGTGTGTTTTCACTGAGTTGTGAGATTTATACATTTCACTGTATGTATGTTATATCTCAACTAAAATAATTCTGATCATAACACTCCTGTTTCCGATAACACGTTAAAAATCAAAATCTTCCCTCTCTGGCCCCCCTCCTACCCCCTCTCCTCTCACTCGCCCTCCAGCTGCCACATTGACTCCCATTCCTCTCTCAGGGAAACACCTTTCTCTTTCCTGAGCTTTTCCCTGACCACGCTGACCCCACCTCGCCCACCCCTTCCTCTCTGTTTCCTGCCCCCTGTATTGTCTTCAAGGCTCTCATCAACCTCTGATATAACTGGGCTCAAATTCTTTTTTTTTTTTAAAGATTTTATTTATTTATTTGAGAGAGAGAGAGGGATCACAAGTAGGCAGAGAGGCAGGCAGAGAGAGGGGGGAAGCAGGCTCCCCACTGAGCAGAAAGCCTGATGTGGGGCTCAATCTCAGGACCCCGAGATCATGACCTGAGCTAAAGGCAGAGGCGTAACCCACTGAGCCACCCAGGTGCCCCAGGCTCAAATTCTTGCTAGATATGAGATTTGGCCTCTCTGTAGCTCTGATGAGAGCCTCCATGTATTTTCTTCATGCCTCCGCTCCTACAAGAATGTTAGCGCTTAGCTCTATGCTTGTTCACTATCCAGAGCCTAGACAGTACCTGGCGCAAAGAAGGCACTCAATACATGTTTGCTGAGTGAATAAATGAGGTTGGTTGAAATAGGAGCTGTAAGAGCACACAAGGCACAAGATGACAAGTGCTCTAGGAATGGAGCCAAAGAGATTCACAACTGGTCTGGGGATAGGGGTAGGGGACAGGAAAAGAAAGCTTCTTGAAAGAGATGATCCAGGACTTAAAGCAGTTTTGACGGCCGAAGTGTGGAAGTGGGAAGTCAGGGATGAGGTACTGGGAGGCACTGGGAGCTGTCCCTGCCCTGTGAACTGATCACCAGGGGAGCCAGATGTGTGGAGGCTGGACAGGTTCTGTTCTCCTCACAGGGTGCTGGTCTCACTCTGGAGGACTCCATGCCCTGGCCAGGTTCATAGGGGCCAGTCCCTTCTGTCCCTGCTCCTCTACCCCAGGAAGGGTAGGGAAAGCGGTATGGGTTTTTCCCCTTATCCCCATCTTGGCCATTTTCAGACCCATCAGTCATCTGCTCCCTTTCAGGGGTGATGATGAGAATTGACATTTGAAAAGGTGTCTTTTACCATTCACTATGCTTGCTTTTGTGTGCGTTCTTTCATTTCGTCTTCCTAACGAAGAGGTTGGCTCTATCAGTCTCACTTTCCAGGTGAGAACTGAGGTCACGAGGAATTTCTCATTAGAGCCACAGAGAGGCCAAGTCTCATATCTATCAAGAATTTGAACCCTGTTATTCTGACTCCAGAGCCCACAGTTTAAGATCTGCACAATCCTCACAGTTTGAATAACTAAGAAATATCTACCTTGTGTTTACCAGACTGCAGTGGCCACCTGACTATAGCTGGGGGGTGGGGTGGGGAGACTGTTCTTTCTGTTCCCTTCCACCACTCTGCCTGAATTCTGCCTCCCTGCGTGGAGAATGGCCAAGACGCAAGACGGGGTCAAGGGCTGTGGTCTGTGTGGGTAGAGGATGAACTCACTCAGTAGCCTCGCACAGCCCAGGCTGGTCTAGCAACGAAAAGGGTGAAAATCATTTGGACTGGTCAGAGGACCAACACAATCATATGCCCTCCTGATCAGGTGTGCAGAGAGGAGAGTGAAGAATTTAAGCAGTACCCCTTGAATCCACTAGGTGTCACCACCAAGACTACATTCTCTTCACACTTGGGGATAGGGAGGAGGGTAGAGTATTTCTTGAGGGAATAGTGAATCTCTCTTATGGTTTATCTGCAGGCAGGAGTCAGAAGTTCGACCATCCCTGACTTCCCATTTGTAGCTTTCATTCTATCTATCTATTTATTTATTTATTTGACATGGAGAGTGCGCAAGTTTGTTTGTTTATTTATTTATTTATTTATTTATTTATTTATTTGACATGGAGAGTGCGCAAGTTGGCAGAGCCATAGACAGGGAGAGGAAGAAGCAGGTTGCCCACCGAGCAGGGAGCCCAAGGTGGGGCTCCATTCCAGGACCCATCATGACTTGAGCCAAAGGCAGACGCTCAACTGACTGAGCAACCCAGGCGCCCCTCATTCTCCTCTTTCTGCTGGCTTTTTCCCATTTAGCATTTAAACCTTCTCAATTCCCCCATTAAAAAAAAAAAAAAGATTTTATTTATTTGACAGAGAGAGACACAGAGAGAGGGAACACAAGCAGGGGGGGACAGGAGAGGGAGAAGCAGGCTTCACTTCAAGCAGGAAGCCCAATGTGGGGCTTGATCTCAGGACCCTGGCATCATGACCTGAGCTGAAGGCAGCTGCTTAACAACTGAGCCACCCAGGTGCCTTCAATTCCCCATTTTTTTTTTTTTCAATTTCCCATTTTTAAAAACACTTTCCTTGACCCTACATGCCTGCTCTGGCTACTGTCTCCTCTCTCACTTCCCATTCAAGGCCAAACTTCTGGAAAAGATTGTCTCCACGTCCTCATTGCCCTTTCATTCTTTTTTATTTTGTCTTGTTTCCCTAACTTTTCATCATGAATCAACTCAAACACAGAAAAGTTTAAAGATTAGGACAGTGAATATCCTTAAAACTTTCTAGATTCTATAATTACCATTTTGCTAAATTGCTTTTGTTGATTCTTTCCCTCTTTTTCTCCCTTTTCTCTCCTTGCATACACACACACACACACACACACACACACACACACACACACACTTTTTCTTATGCTAAGCTATTTGAAAGTAAGTTACAAACATTATTATAATTTCACTGCTAAAAGCCTCAGTGAGAACCTCCGAAGGATAAGAACAAGTTCCTACATATCCACTACAGCATTATCACACCTAAGAAAGTCAGTAGGAATTCTACAATTTCACCTAATATCTTATTTGATTTTCCCTGGTTGTCTCAAAAATATCATTTTTTTAAAATATCTTTTTGGGGCGCCTGGGTGGCTCAGTGGTTTGGGCTGCTGCCTTTGGCTCGGGTCATGATCTCAGGGTCCTGGGATCGAGCCCCGCATCGGGCTCCCTGCTCCGCAGGAAGCCTGCTTCCCTCTCTCTCTCTCTCTGCCTGCCTCTCTGCCTACTTGTGATCTCCGTCTTTCAAATAAATAAATAAAATCTTAAAAAAAAAAATTAATTAAATAAATAAATAAAATAAATATCTTTTTAAAAAGTTAAAAGAAGAGGGGCACCTGGCTGGCTCAGTCAATAGAGATGTGACTTTTGCCTTGATCTTGAGGTCTTGACTTTTACTTTTTAAAAAATTACATCTTGGGGCGCCTGGGTGGCTCAGTGAGTTAAGCCTCTGCCTCGGCTCAGGTCATGATCTCAGGGCCCTGGGATTGAGTCCTGCGTCCGGTTCTCTGCTCCACACGGAGCCTGCTTCCTCTCTCTCTCTCTGCCTGACTCTCTGCCTACTTGTGATCTCTCTGTCAAATAAATAAATGAAATATGTTTTTTTAAAAATTACATCTTAAAAAAAAAAAAGGAAAGAAATCCTGATCCAATTAGGGCTCATGCTTTACATTGGGTTCTTACATTTCTTTTGTCTCTTTTAATCTAAAGTAGCTCCTTTGCTTTCTTTTTTTCCCCCAACAACATTGACTTTTTGAAGTCTAGGAGAAATGTCTTGTAAAATGTCCCATTGTCTGATTGTTTCCCCCACGCTCTTGTTCACTTGTACTTTCATCCCCCCTAGTGTAATTTACATTTTTCTTTTTCTTTAAGATTTTATTTATTTGACAGAGACAGAGATCACAAGCAGGCAGAGAGGAAGGCAGAGAGAGAGGGGGAAGCAGGCTCCCCGCCGATGTGGGGCTCAATCCCAGGACCCTGGGACCATGACCTGAGCTGAAGACAGAGGCTTAACCCTCTGAGTCACCCAGGCACCCATAATTTACATTTTTCTAATAGTCACACTTAAAAAGCAAGAAGAGGAGCGCCTGGGTGGCTCAGTTGTTAAGCATCTGCCTTTGGCTCGGGTCATGATCTCAGGGTCCTGGGATCGAGCCTGCTTCTCTCTTTCCCACTCCCCCTGCTTGTGTTTCCTGTCTCGCTGTCTCTCATTTAGTCAAATAACTAAAATCTTAAAAAAAAAAAAAAAAGCAACAAGAAACAGATGAATTAATTTTAATAATATATTCTATTTAATTCAATGCATACAAAATATTATTTCAACATGTAATTGATATAAAAAATACTAATGAGATCTTTCACTCTCTTTGTAGTAAGTCTTTGAAACCTAGTGTTCATTTTATACTTGCAACATATGTCAATTTGGACTAGTCATATTATTTTTTAATTTTTTAAAAGATTTTATTTATTTATTTGACAGACAAAGATCACAAGAGGCAGAGAGGCATGCAGAGAGAGAGGAGGAAGCAGGCTCCCTGCCAAGCAGAGTCTGATTCGGGGCTCGATCCCAGGACTCTGGGATTCTGACCTGAGCCGAAGGCAGAGGCTTTAACCCACTGAGCCACCCAGGCGCCCCAGGACTAGTCACATTTTAATTGTTCAATAGCTATATGTGGCTAGCGGCTCCGAAATTGGACAGCATATTTCGTTCTCAGGGATTTCTAGGGTTTAAATATTTTAGAGGAGAGCATAGGTGATGCTGTTAATAGCATTATACCAGGCTGCAAATAGTTCCAGGTTGGCTTGCATTAGTGAAGGCTGAGTTTGTCAGGGAGGGATTGCCAGATCTTGCCAGATCTCTCCATGAAAATGATACATTTGTTCTCTCTCTTTGTTGTAAGTATGTAGTGATTTTTGCATGTTGCAAATATCCTGTTTATCCCAATCATTCATTCCTGTTAGAAAGTTATTTTTAAATGCATCATGTAATTTTTCAGTGCAAAACGTTTAAAGACTAACATAATGAATACCCACGTCTCCACCATCCAACTTAAGAAATAAAGCTGTACCCTGCCACTGAGGCCCCAGGTGTCTGTCCCCAATCCTATCCCCTTCCATTCTCCCGAGAGACAACCGCTTTCCTGTGTGCAGTATCTTTTCCTTGTGTTTCTGTGAATGTTTACTGTGTACATAAACATCTCAAAACAATATAGTTTTTGCATTCTGGGGAGTAACAATTTTATTGAGATATACTTCACATACACTAAACTAAACTAAAGTGCACAGTTCAATGACTTTTAGAATAACCACAGAGCTGTGTGACCATCACCACAATCAAATTTAGAACATGTTCATCACCTCAAAAAGACATTGTACAAGACTGTTTTTTTTTAAATTTTTTTTATTTGTTTATTTGACAGAGATTACAAGTAGACAGAGAGGCAGGCAGAGAGAGAGAGAGAGGGAAGCAGGCTCCCTGCTGAGCAGAGAGCCCGATGCGATGCCGGACTCGATCCCAGGACTCTGGGATCATGACCTGAGCCGAAGGCAGCGGCTTAACCCACTGAGCCACCCAGGCGCCCCTGTACAAGACTGTTTTTAGCAGCATTTTTTTTTTAATCGTCGAAAAGTGGAAACAACTCAGTGTCCATCAACTGATGAGTGGATAAACTAGAATGTGGTGTATCCATAAGATGAAATATTATTTGGCCAGAAAAGGGAGTGAAGGGCTGATACTTGCTACAACATGGATACACCTGAGGGTGCCTGGGTGGCTCAGTGGGTTAAGCCTCTGCCTTTGGCTCAGGTCATGATCTCAGGGTCCTGGGATCAAGCCCCACATCGGGCTCTCTGCTTAGCAAGGAGCCTGCTTTCCCCTCTCTCTCTACCTGCCTCTCTGCCTATTGGTAATCTCTCTCTGTGTGTCAAATAAATAAATAAAATCTTAAAAAAAAACAACACAACACATTGAAAACATTATGCTAAGTAGAAGAAGCCAGGAACCAAAGCCCACATATTGTATGAGTCCCATTCACAGGAAATGTCCAGCATGGGCAAAGCCATAGAGACAGAGAGGGGATTAGTGATTACCAGAATATGGGAAGAAGGCAGCACTGGGAGAGGCTATTAACGGGTATAGGGTTTCTTTTTGAGGTGATGAAAATGTGCTGGAATTAGATTGTGGTGATGGCTGCACAAAACTGAGAATATACTAAAACCTGTTCACCTGTCTACTTCATTTTTTTTTAAGATTTATTTATTTATTTATTTGACAGACAGAGATCACAAGTAGGCAGAGAGGCAGGCAGAGAGAGAGAGGAGGAAGCAGGCTCCTTGCTAAGCCGAGAGCCTGATGTGGGACTTGATCCCAGGACCCTGAGATCATGACCTCAGCCGAAGACAGAGGCTTTAACCCACTGAGCCACCTAGGTGCCCCCACCTGTCTACTTTAAAGTGAGTAAAATGGTTTCCAGTTATGTGAATTTTATTTGCTTGCCTTGTACACAAATTCCTGCAATCTCTGTCTCTGTCTTCACATGGTGTCATCCCCGGTGTGGGTGTGTGTCTGAGTCCTCTCCTCTTCTTGTAAGGACACTAGTCATTGGATTTAGGGCCCACTCTAATCCCCTCCACCTCCTCTTGGTCTGCTTGACTTCAACTTAACTAAGTTTATCTGCAAAGACCTTATCTCCAAGGAAGGTCAACTTCTGAGGCTCCAGGTGAGTGTGAATTGGGGGAGGGCACTGTTCAATCCACTTCAAGATCCTGTACCTATTGCTTAATTCGGTTGTCTTTTTATTCCTGAGTTTTTAATATTCACACCTTTTAAAATTTTATATAAATACTGTCCTTCCAGGTATAGTGTTCCAGCAACTTTCCCCCCTCAACATTATGCTTGTGAGATTTACCCAGGTAAACACATGTAATTATTTTTATTTTTAAAAAGATTTTATTTATTTACTTGACAGACAGAAATCACAGGTAGGCAAAGAGGCAGGCAGAGAGAGAGGAAGGGAAGCAGGCTCCCCGTGGAGCAGAGAGCCCGATGTGGGGCTCGATCCCAGGACTCTGGGATCATGACCTGAGCTGAAGGCAGAGGTTTTAACCCACTGAGCCACCCAGGAGCCACAAAAGTTGTAATTCTTAAAAAGAAAAAAACAAACAGACAAAACCCAAAACAAAAAAACCAACAAACCAAACAAACAAACAAAAGAAAACAGAAACAAAAATCAGAACTCCAGTTTGGTTTTGTTGCTTTTCCATTCTTCAATACACTGCATCCGTGGCCCGCCCTCAGGACTCAATGAAACTGTTCTTGTCAAGGTCACGGACACCCACGTTACCATACTTATCTATCTAATCGTTCTTTTGCTGGCATTTGATATTTTTGACCACTCTTCCTGCCTGAGCACTTATCACCGCTTATCCTTGACAGGATTTCCCTCCATCCCGCTTATCTCCATCTCCCTTGCGAGCCTTCTCCCTCAGCTTGGTCCTGGCACGTGGGGTGCCTTCGCTCTGTCTTAAGCTCTCTTCTCATTTCACTCTACACCTGGGCTTAGAGTTCATCCATTTCATTCTGCTCAGGGATCTATCACTGCCTATCTATCACTGCCCAACTGACTATTCTAAACTTAGTGGCCTAAAACAACCACTATTTTATAACTTCTCATGATCCTCCAGGTTGATGGGGGCTTGGTTGGACATTTCTGCTGTCTTATTTGGGGTGTCTCATGTGGCTGAAGTCAGAAGGTAACTGGAACTGGAACGTCCATTGACAGTTGGTTCGCCTGTTTCACACTCTGGTGGCAACGACTGGAATGCTGGGATGTCTGGACCTCTCTGTCTCCATGTCAAATCTTTTCTCTCCAGATGATCTCTGTAGCAGAGGAGCTGATTTCCCACATGAGAGTGGAAGCTGCTGGGTCTTCTTCTTCTTCTTCTTTTTTTTTTAAAGATTTTATTTATTTATTTGACAGACAGAGATCACAAGGAGGCAGAGAGGCAGGCAGAGAGAGAGAAGGAAGCAGGCTCCCTGCTGAGCAGAGGGCCTGATGCGGGGCTCGATTCCAGGACCCTGGGATCATGACCTGAGCCGGAGGCAGAGGCTTTAACCCACTGAGCCACCCAGGCGCCCCGCTGCTGGGTCTTCTTAAAGCTTGGTCCTGGACCTGGTTCAGCAGGACTCCTGCTGTCACAGGTCAGCCCAGATTCAATGACTACAAGGAGTTCTGAGTGTAAGGGCCATCTTTGGAGAGTAGCTACCCCAGTTTAGGAGTCCCAGATTGCTAGGATTTCTCTTCTAACTTCCAGCCCCAAACATGCGGCGGCCTACTGGACCTCTCTTCCCTCCCTCCTCACCAGGCTCCTCAGGCTCATTCACAGCCCTGGTCACTCCAAGCTAAGCAGCTAAGTGTCAGTACCACGTGCACATAGGAGGTTAGCCAGAAGCTTGGGAGTCATCTTTGGCTCTTCCCTGTCCTTGGCCCTCACATTCCATTCCACTTCTTAAGTATCTCTAGAATTATTTCTCTCCATCTCTACTGCTCATACGTAATAATGATCATGGCTAAGATTAATGGGTGCTTTCCAAGTATGCACACACTTTGGACACATTCCACCCAGTCTTATCTCCATTTCATAGATGAGAAGCCTGAGGGTGATAGAGGTTGAGTAACTTGCTCAAAGTGTCACCCTATTCAGGAGTGGGGGAAGACCTGAAACTTGAGCCCTTTGGCTCTGGAGACAGGAAGTCTTGCCTCCAAAGCCTTTGTGTCTAGCTGGTGCCCAGCTGCTACTCAGCACAGGCAGCCATCATCTCTCACTTAGATGTCCACAGCAGCCTCCCAACAGGTGCTTCTGCCTCCAGTCTGGCCCCATCTAATCTATCCTCCATCGTGCAGAGGGATTTTTCTAGAAGGCAAAGGGGGTCATGGCACTTCTCTCCTTAAAGCTTTCAATGGTTTCCCTCTCACCTGGAAGATAAAACTAAACTTTTCACAACAGATAATAAAGTGCTTCACAAATTGGCTCCTGTGAACTTGAGAGTGTGCCTTGGGGCAGTGGTTTTTCATGGGGGCATTCTGGAAATTTGTGGAAGCTTTTTTGTTTATCACCACGATAAGGATGTGCAGTATATTAGGCTTCCGGTAAGCAAGAATCAGGGATGTAAGAGTGCCACAATGCAAGGGAAGGATCCATGCAACCAAGATCCTGGGCTCCACGTGGCTTTCATTTTTTTTTTTTTTTAAGAGTTTATTTATTCATTTGACAGAGACAGATCACAAGTAGGCAGAGAGGCAGGCAAAGAAAGAGGAAGGGAAGCAGGCTCCCTGCTGAGCAGAGATCCCGATGTGGGGCTTGATCCCAGCACCCTGAGATCATGACCTGAGCTGAAGGCAGAGGCTTTAACCCACTGAGCCACCCAGGCACCCCTCCACGTAGCTTTCAATGTCTGTTTGGACACTCCATGTGAAAAATTCATGTATTAAAAAAAAAAAACAACACCTTTCTAAGCCTATAATCTATATCTCCATTAACACTATTCCCAAGGAAGGAGGGGACAGGCTTATTTCTGATTCACCCTTACCAGAAATAGAGCCCTGTATTCCTTTGGGGGTCCCATCTTTAGGACGGAGAATCTTTTGTTAAAACTTCCCGGATGAGGAGGTTCTGAGGTGTTTCCTTTTTCCAGGAGACACTGACAAAAGCTCAGGTTCACCTGGTCAGGCAAATGTCCTCAGCAAAAACCTGTCTCAGTGTTTTGCTTTGTTTACTTTGTTTTGCCATCATTCCTTAGTCTTTCATCAAAGCATTTAAGATGTTTTTCAATATTATTCTTTTGTTGTTTATTGGGAGGTCTCCCAGGTCCTATTATCGAAAAGGCAAACTACAAACATGGAATATTTTTTGCACAAACTTAATATAACCTCTCTTTTTAATGAATACAACCACTGTGTTGTTTTGTGTTGTTCAGAACTTGGCCAATTCTTTCGCCATTTTGGGAAATCACATCACAAACGACAATGCAGGGTCATTTGGTATGGGCATTAACAGCAGACTCTGGAGACAGTTCTATGTTACAAGGTATGTGACTTTGGGAAGGATGGTTAATCATGCTGTGTCTCCGTTTCTTCATTTGTAAGATTGGGGGGAATACTACTTACCTCAGAAAGTTATTATGAGGCTTAAATGAATTATGACATGTGAAGTTATACCCATGTTACATAGTAACATGATGTTAATTAAATGTCAGATGTTACGATGACTTCGTTGACCTAATTTCTGATAATTTTCCCTATCTCATAAGTTCTAGCTAGAGCTCTAGCACATCAAAATGCTTTCAGTTTTTGGAATGTGCCATGATTCTACCTTCCCTCTGCTCTGGAATGTTTTTCTCTGTCTTCTGCCTCTGCCCAATTCTTATTCTCCCATCAGGCCTCACTTAAATGTCACTTTTCTTCATGAAGCTCTCACCTAGTTCCTCAGGTGAGATGTCCCTGTATTCTACCTCTGTGGTTGCCTTTACCATAGAGTGATGTTATAGAGAAGGGCCGGGGGAGCTGACACAAGCTACAGTGGGCAGGGAATGCCTCTGAGGACAAGACATCTGAATGAAGTCTTATAAGATAAGAGAGGGGCAGAGGAGAGCCAGTACAAAGGCCTTAAGGAGCCACTTGGTACATTGCAGTGATAGAAACCAGGTCCACGGGGCACCTGGGTGGCTCAGTGGGCTGGACCTCTGCCTTCAGCCTGGGTCATGATCGCAGGCTCCTAGGATCGAGCCCCTCATCGGGCTCTCTGCTCTGCGGAGAGCCTGCTTCTCCGCCCCCCCCCCCACCTCTGCCTGCCTACTGTGATCTCTCTCTCTGTCAAATAAATAAATAAAATCTTAAGAAGAAAAAAAAAAAAAAAGAAAGAAAGCAGATCCACACGGTATATGGTGAGCAAGGAGGAGACATGATGTACATGAAGTTGAAGAACTGGGAGTTTGGGTCTACCATCTCCCTGATCCAATCAACCCACCTTTAGACACGCAGGACTGCATACCTGAAAATCTTTACCTTCGCACCCACTGATCCCTATGCCTGGAATGTGTTCCCTGCCTTCTTTGGTAATAAAATTCTACTCATCCTTCAAGGACCAGTTCAAAACCACTTACGAAACCTTCTCCCATTCTTCCGCAGGAGTTAATCACTCCCTCTTTGACCTCTCACAGCACATATGTCCCCATGGCACTAATTACATGCTGACTTGTATCTCAGCTAGCTGTTTACATGCCAGTCTGCCCACCACACAGAGAGTGCCCGGAGAAGATAGGCTCTTAGTCACCTCTGTAACCATCTGATGGTGCCTAGCCCACAGCAGGTTCTCAATGAACGCTGTGACACTGACTAGTGGATGCTGCCCAGCACTACTCATGGCAGAACAGAAGGAAAACGAAAATAAAACACCTTATGAGTTATCACGTCTTCGCAATTGTTACTTGATTTGAGCCCTCCAATAACTCTATGAAACAGCTGAGAGAGGCACTATGCCCCATTTTACAGATGGTGCAGCTGAAGCCCAAGGGCACACAGCTAGTGAGTAGTGAAAATTAAAAATCCCAATCCTGTCCCTTACTTTATATTCAACTCAAGGAAGGATGACAGAGAGACGCAAAGAGCGTTTTGAGGATATAAGGCAATGGGGTTAGCAATAGTGGAAAAGAGCTTCCGTGAGTGGACTAGGGAGAGATCCTTATTCAGCTGGAAGGAGTTAACAGCAGGGAGGGCACAGTATTCCTCTCCCGAACCCAAGCAGCTGGAGGAGTCAGCAGTACCATCCGCCAGCCCTGGAAGCTAGGGAACCCCCCCCCGCCCAGCATCCCCCAACCTCCCCCCAACCCCCAGGCCCGCGGAAGAGACGGGTGTTAGGGTCAGGTGTCTAAGATGACGTTAAGGATGACATGTTAGCAATGTCTCTCTGTTGCTATGACAACAGGAGCTTGACTACTGGGCCTTGCAGGGTTGGCTGAGGCGAGTCCTTCGTTAACTCTAAATTAGGGAAGGACTTTTACCGGGTGGGTGTGTGCGCGCGCGTGCGCGCGGCAAAATAAAGACGGGAAAGGTATGTTCAGGACTCTAGCTCATTCTCGCAACACGTTAGCTACACCTGCGCAATTTTAAAAGACTCGATGCGTAGGCCATACCCCAGACCAATTAAATCAGAATCTCTAGGCTTCAATATCTGTTTAAGTCTTCGCCGATGACTCCAATTGCAGTCCAAGTTGTAAACCCCGCTATTAAAAGGCAGGCGGAATCCTAGCGACCTTCCCAAGATGGCGGCTACCTTACGGCTTCCGCCTTTACGAGCGCCGGCAGGGGGCGGGCTTCCCAAGGAGCGCATGCGTGTAGTTCTCTTCGCTCCCGGCTACCTCCTCCTCGCTCCCCCGCCTCCATTTTGTTCGCGGACGCTGGGGACGGTGGGAGCAGATCCATTTCCGGGTTGGCAAAAGGGGCGGCGGCGGCGAGAGAGGGAGATTGCCGGGGAGCGAGCAGGACCGGACGAAGCCGGAGCGGAGGTGGGGGAAGATTCGCTCCCGGGGCTGCTGCGGCTAGGTCGGAAAGAGGCAGAGGAGACTGGGTACGTCGCTGAGGTGATCTGTGGACCTGAGTGGGAGGGAGAGCCGCGGGAAGGGGGGATTGGGGCGGGGCTTGAAGAGAGAGGGTATATTGGGGGAGGGGCCTGAGGGAGCGAGGGGTCCTAGGGGGCGGGGTCTAAAGGGTGAATGGAACGGGGGGGCTGGGTCTGAAGAGCCTGGAGTAGGGCTTGGGGAATCTAAGTGGGGAGGAGTGGTCGGGAATTGGTGTGGGGAGAGCCCTGACTGAAAATGGGAAGAAAGGTTATTGAAAGACAGGAAATAAGGGATCCTGAAGGGTTGGGTAAGGTGAGTAAGACGGCAACTCAAGAGTGAGGGACAAGTGACCGTGCGCAAAAAGGGAGATGGGGAGGGAGGACCTGTTGTGGACAGGTAATTAACAGGATGCTCTGAGTGAGGAGGCCCCTGTGACATTTTGGGGATTGAGTTGAGTGAAAACCAATGGCTCAGAGGATGATTCGGGGAAACTGCTTACCGTTGAGGGAATCCAGAGAGCCGTTGGTTGAGAAGGAATCAGAGTTGAGTTAAAGGTTGGATTGAGAAGTGCTGAGTTGCTCACGGGAGCAGCCTAGAGTTGAGGGTTCAGATTGGAGTGGTGTGAAGTGAGGGCAGATGGATATCTTCAAGTCTTCGAGGTGGGCAGTGTGTGGTGTTGAGTTACTGATCAAGAGGAAAATTCTTAGAACACACGGGTGAGGAGCTGGAGGAAGTTGGTGTGTGCTGGAATTCGTATTTTTAAAGGGATTTGAACAATCTGTTACTGCTTTGGACTCCCTCCCCCAACCCCAACCCCCAGGAACCACCAGCTTCTTTTTTTTTTTTTTTTTTTTTTTAAAGATTTTATTTATTTATTTGACAGAGAGAAATCACAAGTAGGCAGAGAGGCAGGCAGAGAGAGAGAGAGAGGAGGAAGCAGGCTCCCTGCTGAGCAGAGAGCCCGATGCGGGACTCGATCCCAGGACCCTGAGATCATGACCTGAGCCGAAGGCAGCGGCTTAACCACTGAGCCACCCAGGCGCCCACCACCAGCTTCTTCATGGTGTTATTTTTGCCTTACTGTTTTTTGGATGACTTACTGAAAGTTTTTACTAACCTTTTTCTCCTCTTACAAACCAAAAGAGAACCTCAGGGAATAAGGACTGTTCTAGCATACCTATGGATTTACTGAGTAACTTTGAGGCAAGTCATTAAACTGTCTCTCTCTCTCTTTTTTTCCCCTCTTTGAAAGACAGGATTGGTTCCTCTCTGCCTCTAAAAGATTGTGTTAACTAAATGGGATCTTTGAAGTGGTTGCAAAGAAGTAATCTTTGAGAATATGATTGGCGTATTGATATTTAGAAGACGTGTGTTTCTCAATTTCTTCTTCTCAGTCTTGCTGCATATGTTCTGCCAGGGAATAGATGATTTTTGATTTTTTTTTTTAAGATTTTATTTATTTATTTGTTGGAGAGACACAGCGAGAGAGGGAACACAAGCAGGGGGAGTGAGAGAGGGAGAAGCAGGCCCCCTGCCGAGCAAGGAGCCCAATGTGGGGCTCGATCCCAGGACCCTGGAATCATGACCTGAGCGGAAGGCAGACGCTTAACAACTGAGCCACCCAGGCATCTCTAGATGATTTTTGATTTGATACATGTTCAGTTTTGTAACTTTTCTCAATGTCAACTTTTAGTAGCCCCAAATTTCATATTATTATGTTACATTGTATTGACTCTCATTCAGATGGAGATAGGCAAGTTAGAGCTGGCGCTGAATGAGGTTGATTGATGTGAGAGAATGCAGTGTTTGATTTTACTTTTGCCAAACACTAACTTTTCTCATGAACCCTGAGAAGTCACTGAATAATCATATTCTAGACATACTCACTGAAAAATTGTATTCTAGAAAAATCATATTCAAGACACTGAAAAATCATATTCTACATATTCTAATTCTTTTTCTTTGGCCCAGGCACATTGGCCTCATTGCCAGGTGGTGGGGAGCAGTGTGTTTGTGGATAGTTTTAGCTTCTTTATTATTATTATTTTTTAAGATTTTATTTATTTATTTGACTGAGATCACAAGTAGGCAGAGAGGCAGGAGAGAGACGGGGATGGCGGGGGAGCAGGCTCCCCACTAAGCAGAGAGCCCAGTGCTGGGCTCGATCCCAGGACCGTGAGATCATGACCCAAACCAAAGGCAGAGGCTTAACCCACTGAGCCACCCAGGCTCCCTAGCTTTTTTATTGTTAATATTTTGAAATCTTGACTATTCCAACTTTCTCTTTGGGCATAATATTCTAAATACTTTGCCTGTAGGTGGACTTATTTAATTTAGCTTAGAAGAAGTGTTCCTGAAAGTCTTGGCATATCTGAGATCTGACGTGGATTTGCTTAGGAGGGGGCAGTTTCCAGTTCTACCTCATACTTGATATGAGAGTAGTGTTTACTTCAGTTGGTACTGATTAGTTATGTGATGTCAGCACAAATTGGAAATGCAGGGGAAGGTGGAAGGTAGTGAGAACAGTGGATTTTCCAAGTTTTATTAATGGCTTTTAAGAGGGAAGAGAGAAGCCCTGTTCCTCTTGAAGAGAAATTTGTCAGATGTTCTTTCTTGACCTCTTCTTTGGGAGAGTAACGTAGTGTACTTGAGTCTGTTTTTCTCTTGCTCTGAAGTGATTCTGAAAATCATGGGCCGCTGGTTCAGACTGTTTGAACAAACCCTAGTCTTCCTCCTAACCCCAGCAAGAGCAGGAAGGGCTTCAGGCTATAGAATATGTACTATATACTTATTTGGGGGTAAAAACCTGCTTAATATTTTGCTGTTATTCAGCCACAGGATCTCTTTTTGGTTTATTTTTCAGAGGGTTTGGGAATAAGTTATGGGGGCTCAGAGGTCTAGGCAGGGTTTTGGCTTAGCCTACTTCTTTAACATAGGATTTTCCATTTTTCCTATCCTGTCACGTTTTTCCATTGATCTATTTGAGCCAGTCCTAGGTGGAAAATGGCAAATTACTATTTCCCCCCTCCTTTTTAGCCTCTGCTGGACATGTTGTCTCTGTCACAGTTTGATACCTCCAAAGTGAAAGGATTCTTGACTGCTTCAAATAGGGAGGGTGACAGAAGCTGAGCCGGGTTTTCTGGGCAAGAGAATGAATTCTGTCAGAGCAAAGAATAGTTGGAGAGACACAAACTGGGACCTTAAGCTGTGACTAACATTTTGGCAACATGCTTCCCTTTGCCAAATAACTTCTTTTCTTCTCGAGTGTGATTGTTGATCTCCTTCTCAAAGTAGTCTCTTGTTGCTACTGTTCTCCACACAGCTCTGGAGCAGAAGTTGGCAGAGTTCCGGTTGACGGACTGTCTCTTGAGGGATATGCCCCGGATTAGAGTAGATGGGGTGTTCCATGTCAAAATGAGGTTCTTTGGCAGATCCTGAGGGCTGCTGTGCAAGGGAATAGAGGCAGTACTCTTTTCTGAGTGTTCTTGCACCCCTTTATGCTTTTTCTAAATTCAAACCTGTTTCTTATTCATCTGCTGATTAAATGCAGAGTCCTTGCCTTTGCCTAGCTTTCAAAGTCCACGGCATTGAGGAAAAGAGAAAGAAAGAATTTACCACTTTTTTTTGTTCCACTCTCACTCCCAAGCCTTTTAGCCTAGGGAGCCACAGGCTAAACTCATGAGCACTTATTGGTAGTATTATAGAGGGGTATTTTATTGTGTTTTTTATTTTTAGAGAGAGAGTATACATGAGTGGGGAGGGGCAGAGGGAGAAAATCAAGCAGGCTCCACACAGAGCTCCAGACCCAATGCAGGGCTCGATTTCACAGGCTTGAGATCATGACCTGAGCCAAAATCAAGAGTCAAACACTTAACTGGCTGAGTGGTCCAGGGGGTATTTTGAAATGCTGAATAGAACTTTACGGAGATGGGTACCTAGGTGGCTCAGTCAGTTTAGTATCCAACTTTTAATTGCAGGATTGTGAGTTCTAGCCTTGCGTTGGGCTCTGTGCTGTGTATCGAGCCTATTTTAAAGAAATAAAACTTTATGGAGAAAAACAGTGTTAGTAGGGAAAACAGGTGATTCATTTGCTAGTGTCTGTGTCAGTCTTAGATCTCTTAAGATTTTGGCTTAACATGCAGAAAGAGCATTTGGAGGCAAGTAAGTTATCGAATTTGAAAGACAGGAATTGGCTCCTAATTTGCCATATACCATGGCAAAGTTATGAGAATTTAGAATGGCTATACTAAGTACTTGGTTCTACTTAGTAAATGCCTTTTCAGTGTATTCTACTTAATAAATTTTTGTTTTTTAAGGGATAATTAGTTGAAGATAACTTTGTCTCCAGTAGGTCTTGGGATGGATTATGAAGATCATTTCTTGCAGTGGCCCTTATAACATTGGAGATAACCCCAAAACAAAGCTCTCTGGAGGCTCTGGATTCAGCTTCCTCCTGTCATCGTTAGCCCAGAGTATTCTGTTCTCCATATTCGGGTTTGGGAAACGAACAGGTTCAGATCCAAAGGTTTTGACTCTGATCCAGGGCTTTGACTGTGGTAACAAACAGGATTATTTGGAGTTGTGTTTAATCTTGTCTCAGATATTTCTTTACTGAAGAATGTCTTGAAGTTTGGCAAGTCTGTCTATCTGAGGAATGTATATTGATTTCCTCACCTTTCTTACAATTGGTTTTCAAATAAATTTTTAGTTTTTTGAACTTTGTGGATTCAGATTAAGCTCCATTTAGATTTTGAGGCCCTCTCTGAAAATAATTTAGTTTTAGTCAGTGTTTATGATACTTCTTCAGTACAATTCATCGACCTACTTTCTAAGCTTATAAAAATGCTGAATTCAATAAACCATTTTTTTCTCCCAGTAATCCCCTCTGACTATGAAAACATTCTCCATATGTCCAGATTGGGACAATTAGTTGCAAAAAAAAGGTGGAAATTTTCTTCTGAAGTGGTATCTAGTATGGGACAGGTTATCTGAGATTTGTGGATAAGTGAGTTTTCCTTCTATTTCCCCCTCCTAGTCGGTGCTCAGCTAGCAGGTGGGATCACAACGTCATTTAAACTCCATCACTGTCTTAGAAATAAGGATAGGACTATCTTCAGCAAATTTTATTTATTTATTGTACAAAAAGCTTAATTTTATTTTTAGTAATGTCTATACCCAACGTGGACTTAAACTCGTGACCCTGAGATTAAGAGTAGTGCACCTTTACCAACTGAGCCAGCCAAGGTGCCCCTGGCAAATTTTATTTTTTAAGTGGATAATACATTTACATGGTTCAGAATTTGAAAGTTAAAGCAAGCATACTGAATAGTCCATCTTTTCTGCTTGTGTATTCATCAGTCCAGTTTGTCTTCTTAGGGACAGCTGATGTGTTCAGTTTCTTAAGATCTTTTCCAGATAATATGTTCATATAAAGTATGTATATGTGTATGTGTACACATTTTTTGCTTTTCCTTATAAACAAATGTAGCATACTGTTAGTACTATTTGCATTTTTTAAAAACTTGCTTTGACAGTCATTCCATATAAGCAGTAAGGAGATTTTGGCACCTGCCCTAAATTGGTAGACATTTTAAATATTTCCAGTCTTATCCTATTACCAATTATGCTCCAGTGAATGACCATATATATTTGGCCCTTAGCATGAGTGACTGTATCTGTAGGATAAATTATAAGTAGAATTGCCAAAGCTGATGTGTTTTTAGCCCTGTTACTCATTTATTTGCCAAGAATTTTTGAGTTCTACTTTGTGGCAAGCATTGTGCTTCATCAGTGAGCAGAACTGACTCAGCCCTTGCACTCGTGCAGCTGTATGGTCTGGTGGGGAAGACGTCCATTAAACGATAATTAATTACTGCTGCTGTAAATCCTGTGGAAACAGCTAATGGGAAGCCTAACGAGGCTGATTGAGAAACAGGGCAATGAGGGAATGTCCTTAAGGAATTGACATTTAAGGCGGAAACCTAAATTAAGGGGGGCAGACCAAAGAGTGTTGCAGATGGAGAGCCTGGCATAGGTGAAGGTCCCGAGGAGGGAAAGAACATGGCTGTTTTGAAGAATTGAAGGAAGTAAGTGCCAGTGTGTCTGGAGCTTGGGGAGCGAGAAGTAGAGAGGTAGGAGGTAAGGCTTCAGGGTTGTGAGGTCTCCAAAAAAACCATGTAAATAACAGTGAAATTTGAACCAGTCTTTACAGGAGAGATTTTTTTTTTTAATATTAACATATAATGTGTTACTGGTTTTAGGGGCACATGTCTGTGTTTCATTAGTCTTAACTCAATACACAACGCTCATCACAACGCATACCCTCCCCGTTGTCCATCACCCAGCCATTCCATCCTCCCACCTCTCTCCCCTCCAGCAACCCTTAGTTTGTTTCGGGAGATTAAGAGTCTCTAATGGTTTGTAGGAGGGATATTTTTTGTCAGGTTTTTTCACAGATACTAGTTTACTAGTGTTAATTCTGAAATCATCAGTATCATAAATCTGATGCCTGTACAATGGAACTTTTTTTTTTTTAAGATTTTATTTGACAGAGAGAGAGATCACAAGTAGGCAGAGAGGCAGGGGGAAGCAGGCTCCCCACTGAGCAGAGAGCCTGATGTGGGGCTTGATCCCAGGACCCTGAAATCATGACCCGAGCCGAAAGCAGTGACTTAACCCACTGAGCCACCCAGGTGCCCCACAATGGAACATTTTTCAGAACTTTTTTGGGGTGGCTAGGTGATGGACATTGGGGAGGGTATGTACTATGGTGAGCGCTGTGAATTGTGTTAGACTGATGAGTCACCTGTACCTCTGAAACCAATAATACATTATATATTAATTAAAAATAAAATAAATGGAGGGGGAGGAAAGAACTTTTTTGAATAAAGGCTATTTTATTTATTTTTGAAGATTTTGTTTATTTATTTGACAGTGATCCCAAGTAGGCAGAGAGGCAGGTGGGGGTGGGGGGAGCAGGCTCCCCACTGAGTGGAGAGCCTGATGCAGGGCTTGATCCTGGGATCATGACCTGAGCTGAAAGCAGAGGCTTTTTGACCCACTGCCCCAAGTGGGTTTAACCACTTTAACCCAGGTGTCCCAAGGCTATTCTTTTAGTCTTGATTTCTTCTAGGTCCAGCAAATTAAATTTGCATGGCTGGGTTAAATCTTAAAATTTTAAGAATCTTCTAAATTGATTTGGAAGTTAGTGATTATTGGGGAACCACTCTGAGATTCTGGGGGATGATGAGTCTATGGCCATACTACCCTGACCACACCCAATCTTGTCAGATTATGGGGGATGATGAGATGGTTAGTTTGCCAGACCTGCTCTTTAGGAAGAGAAAACCTATTTACATCTTGAGAATATTGACTGTTTTTTGTAAGCCTCATACGGCTACAGAGAGAGCACAGATGTTCTCATTATGAACTGGTGACTATAATACTCTGTTGTACTCGTCATCTAGGCCATATGTCTTAACATGATGCATAACTCTTGTTGGGCATGCAAATGAATCAGTAGTCCAAAGGCCATTATAACTCTGAATATATGAAAGCATTTTTATCTGCAAGTGCATTGACTTTTGTTCAGAAATCACAGTACTCTTGCTCAAAGCCCAGATAGCCCTGTTCGATTTAGTACCTTTCTTGTGTAATTGGATCAGCTTGCCCTGTTTTCATAACTTAAAGTAGAATCTTGGTTCAGCAGCCCAACACTAGTGAGCAAGGAATGAAAATGTGCAAATTTTTCTAGCATTTCAGCAAGAAGCGTCTTTGTATCTGCTGGCTTAAGGGCATTAGAGCAGGAGAAGAGACTCCTCAACAATGAAAGTGACAGCTTTGTTATTAGATTATCTGTGGTGAATTGGGACTTAATATATTATCTCTGAAATGAGGTGTGACACTTCTCTCCATGTGAAGTCTGGATCAACGTTTTATGGAGCATCTGTTTAAGTTTTCTTTCAGGACTTTTCTAATGGAGACTGTCATCACTGGATTTGCCTTACTTCTGACTGTTGTCCGTATAGGCTTTTCCACTTGTCTGTCTGGGATGTGCGAAATGAAGGCTGGCACATGGAAGCTGAGGCCTGGTCACGTAAGACCTGGCTGTGCTACAGTGAGAAGAGCTGTTTTATGTCATCATTAACTCGGTTTCAGCCTCCCTTGTAAGCAGCCTTGTAATCTAATTAACAGTTTCTTTAAAACAAATGATTTCTTAGAACTTCTAAAGATTTTTTTTTAAAAGATTTTATTTATTTGACAGAGAGATCACAAGTAGGCAGAGAGGCACGCAGAGAGAGAGGGGCAAGCAGGCTCCCTGCTCCCTGCTGAGCAGAGAGCCCGATGTGGGGCTTGATCCCAGGATGTCCTGGCCGAAGGTAAAGGCTCAATCCAATGAGCCATCCAGGTGCCCCCTTCTAAAGATGTTTTGACCACAGATGTTGGTTGTTTTTGTTTTTCAGTTAGTTGTGTTAAATTGAAAACAAAACCTAAAAAAGGAGCTAAGGTAATTGATTTTAAGGTCTGTCTCTCTGTTTTTGTGCCTACGTTTGAAGTTAATTTTGGTCACAATTTGTTATAGTGGCCTGGAAGTTCCTCACATATCTGACATGTGGTAGAGTAAACTCTGTGGTGGTGAATGTTGTTAGGTGTGACACCATGCTGTGGCAGAGATTGAGGTCACATTAGGCACCCTGCTTTCATTAGAGTTAGAGTTGAATTGGAGGCGCAGGTTTCAGAATTAAGCATAATGGCCTTTTAATTATTTTGGTTGGTTTGGGATTTTCTGCTGTTCTTAGTTACACTGGTAACAGATCCAGTACAGACATTATGTTTTGGAATTGTGGTCAGTCTGAGGTTTGGTTTTGCTTATACAGTGTTAGGATTTTTGGGGTTTTAGTAATTAAATGTTTGGATTTTTTAATTTTCACAGTAAGAATACATAATTTAAACAGTCAATAGTACTAGGAGACAGATTAAGAGAAAAAAATAGCTGCTCCATCTTTCCTTAATTGTCCCATTACTTTTAGTACTTTTTTTTCTAATGCATATTATTTCCATATTTTTACATAGTATGCTTATACTATACTTATACAGTTATGCTTATACTGTTATTTCTTGGTCTTTCCAGTCTTAGGTATTATCTGTTGAATTTCTACTATGGAAGATGATTTGGCATTTTTTTAAAAAAGATTTTTTTATAAAGATTAATGTATGTATTTATTTTTTATATAGCAAGGGAGGGCACACATGTGCAAGTCATGGGGGAAGGGCAGAGGGAGAGTGGGAGAAGCAGACTCCATATTGAGTGTGGAGCTCAACACATGACCCGTGAGATCATGACTCAAGCTGAAATCAAGAGAGGGTGCCTGACAGAGCCACCCAGGTGCCACAAAGATTTTTTTATTTTTAAGTAATCTCTACACCCAGTGTGAGGCTCAGACTCAACCCTGAGATCAATAGTCACATGCTTTACCAACTGAGCCAGCCAGGTACGCCTGATTTTGCATGCTTACACTCAACCCTACCCTTGACCCTTCCTGCTGTCCTCCTAATACAGATCCATCACAGTTTTGATTAAATCAACATTTTGTATGTTTTCATTTTTATTTTTTTATTTTTTAAATATTTTATTTATTTATTTGACAGAGATCACAAGTAGGCAGAGAGGCAGGCAGAGAGAGAGAGGAGGAAGCAGGCTCCCCACGGAGCAGAGAGCCTGATACGGGGCTCGATCCCAGGACCCTGGGATCATGACCTGAGCTGAAGGCAGAGGCTTTAACTCACTGAGCCACTCAGGCGCCCCTGTTTTTATATTATATATCAGAGTTCAGTCAGAGAAACAAACCATTATTTTTTTTTTAAGATTTTATTTATTTATTTGACAGCGAGAGATCGCAAGTAGGCAGAGAGGCAGGCAGAGAGAGAGTAGGAACCACGCTCCCTGCAGAGCAGAGAGAGCCCGATGTGGGACTTGATCCCAGGACCCTGAGATCATGACCTGAGGCAGAGGCCTCAGGCAGAGGCTCAACCCACTGAGCCACCCAGGTGCCCAAAACAAACCATTCTTGATATTTCAAAGAGGATATTAGATGCTGACAAAATTATTGGAAGGTCATGGGAACACCACCTTGCAGGGATTCTAAGAAACTGCTGGTATAAATAATCTTGGCTGTCCAGGCGCCTGGGTGGCTCAGTCAGTTAAGCGTCTGCCTTTGGCTCAGGTCATGATCCCAGCATCCTGGGATCAAGCCCCGAGTCGGAATCCCTATTTAGCAGGAAGCCTGCTTCTCCCTCTCCCAGTTGCCCTGTTTGTGTTCCCTCTCTCACTGTGTGTCTCTCTCTGTCAAATAAATAAAATAAAATCTTAAAAAAAAAAATGTAGTCTTGGCTGTCTTAAATACCAGAGTAGGCAATATGTAGAATATTGTAAACTTGCAAAACCACGTATCTGTCATCTGCTAGAGACCATGCATTTGCTTATAGCTGCTAGAAGAGCGATAATGGCACATACCTTTCTTACATCTTCTAGGTCTTGAGTGAGTGACTGTACTGATGGAATTTAAACTACAACCTCATTGACACAGCATTCTGGGAAATGTAGTTTTCCAGGTTTTCGGTCTCCCCTTCTGTCCCCATGAGCCAGAAGTGGGGGTAGAGATAAATGTAGCCTAAAGAAGAAAAATTAACATCCAATACAGTATCTGTCTGTACTGTGATTATACAGTGATTATACTGTATTTCCTTATATATTTTTCTTTTAAATAATCATTCTCATTCTTTTTTTTCTTCCTTCCTTCTGCTTGATTTATTATCAATCACTAATTCATCCCTAAACTCGACTAAAGTATAAATCTTTTCAGTACAAATACTTTAATGGAGCTTCTTTGGGAGGCTTTATGAAAAGGTTCCATTGGAGGGGGCATTTTGGGGGCCTTGCATGTTTTGCCTGCACGCTGGTTGGACGTTTGACTAGATATAAAATGTTATATTGGTGGGGCGCCTGGGTGGCTCAGTGGGTTAAGCCGCTGCCTTCGGCTCAGGTCATGATCTCAGGGTCCTGGGATCGAGTCCCGCATCGGGCTCTCTGCTCAGCAGGGAGCCTGTTTCCCTCTCTCTCTCTCTGCCTGTCTCTCCGACTACTTGTGATTTCTCTCTGTCAAATAAGTAAATAAAATCTTAAAAAAAAAAATGTTATATTGGTGATGGCATTTCTTTGGAAATTTTAAGCCTCGTTTTGTGGTCTTCTAACTTTTAATAGTCATATTGTGAAGTCTGATTTTATTCTGATTCTGGATTTTTTGTATGGAATTTGTTTTTTCTTTGAAAGATTTTAGGGTGTTGTCTTTACCCCAGGTATTCTGAAATAGAATGATATGTGACTGTGTACTTTCGTGTGACTATTCTAAAATTCATCCGGCTTGGCATTCAGTGGGACTTTTAGTCTGAAGCTTATTTTGATTTTCTTGTGTTATATTTTTGATAATGTATTTTTTTGATGGTTCTCTCCTTTGTCTTTCTGGGAACCCTTGTTATCCAGATGGTGAAATTCCTACACTGGTCCTCTTGATTTTGTTTTTTTCCCCCTCATGATTTTGTCCTTTTATTTCCCCCCTCATTTCGTTTTCAGATATTCTGAGCTTTTTCTTCTAGCTCTTCTGTTGTACTTTTAATATTTGCTATCAATGTTTTAAATTTCCAGGAGCTCTTTTTGTTCTCAGAACTTTAAGATTTTTACACGTTGTTAGAAATTGTTTTGTTTACTTTGATTCCTGTCTTTCCTTGTTAGAGATTTTCTTCAAATGTCTGGTAATTTTTGGCGGTTTACTTTTAGGAATGAGGCACTCATAAGCTCTGAGTGTGGAGCCCTGGCTCATCAAGTGGTAGGCATCACTGTAGGGTGTACTGGCAGCTGGTCATTCTCCCTGGAGAGGACTCCTCCAGTCTTCTGCCTAGAGAAGACAAGCCCAGCAGCAGGTGTTTTGGAGCCAAATGGGGGGAACAGAGCTGGGGAGGGAAGAGGTCTCATCAGTGAGTAGATAGACGTTACTCGATCTCCCTATTTTCAGTATGGTACTCCTGCCCTAGGCTGTAACTGCTCACTTGGTTCAGAGGTCCTCTGCCTGGCAGCATGGGCAAGGGGAAGAGGGGATCTCTTTCTTGTATAAACTTTCATCAGTTCTCCTGTTTTAGCCCCTCCAACCACCCTTTGTTCAGAGGTACCAGGTGCCTTCAGTTTCTGAGTTTTTTCTGAGTTTCTGTGGTGGGAATTTACCTTGTGCTGGAAGCGTTTAACTTTTTCCTTTCTGTGAGGTTACTTGTCACCAGTGCATGTGCCTTCCAGCTTTCCAAAATTTTGTTGACATCTTTCTGCTGTTGCATCCTTTTCCCCCTCCCTCCCTCCTTCTTTGTTTCTTTTTCTTTTTTTCTCTCTCTTTCTTTCTTTTTAAGGCTTATGCCTTTAAAAACCTCCCTTTGCTGTCATTTTAATGGTGTTTCATGAGGGAACACTGATAAATGCCTGCCACACATTTATGTTTAACCAGTATGTTCATCAGCTTTTTCTTGCTGCTCTCCATTCAGTCACAGTAGCCTGGGTGTAATTGAGTACTAATACTCCTTCAGAACAATGTTTTTCAGACTTCCCTAACACCAAGAATTACTTAAGGTGCTTGTTGAATATACAGGTCTCTCTGCTGGAAGATTTCTGATTTTAGTAGTTCTGGATTAGGGCCTAGGAAAGCGTGTTTGTTTTAAAGAGATGCCCTAAGATGTGTCTTATCTTCAGGCAAGTTTGGAAACTCTGTTTTAGAAAGGTTTTCTAAATCTTTATTGCTCCCAAGTCTCTGAGGCAAACTCCTCAGGCTTCAACTAATATTGCTTTTGTATTCAGAATGTGTTTTAGTCTGTCTGGCTTTGGTCTGGATTTCTAAGTTAGAGTGTGTGTCCTTCATCTGATTAACTGCCCTATTCTCTGGTTAAATGCTGGCTGATGGTAATAACGTTGGCCTTATGTGACTTCTTTTTTTTTTTTTTTTTAGCCACCATTTCTAGACCCATTGTGTGGTTGCGTCGTTCCTGGCCTGTGTGGGTGGAGAGGAAATATTAGTTATGAACATTGAGCTACTCTCTGCATCATTTCACCGTCCAAATCCAAGAATCTGGTAAATTTTTTTTTGTGAAGTGGAAAATTGACTCAGGCTTTGAAAACAGTTGTACTAATTATCTGCCTTGGATTTATGCAGCATCATTTTTGGAGATATTAAAGGTGTGATTTGAAGTTTGTTTTTAACTTCCATAATATGAAAGGGCACATTCTCTTCTCCTTTTTGTATTATGGATCCCTAAGGCCCGGAAAAGCAGAATGGTGTACCTTTTACTACCCGTCTGTAAGGCATCTGGAAATGAGGTGTTCGCAGCTTCTCCTTGGTTGCTTTGTGTTGTGTGGCAGTCAGGAACCAAATAGTACATGTCTTATGTTGTAGAGGCCAAGTGTAGGCTCCTAGTTCTTAGTTCTTGGAAATCTTGTGGCTGTTACTAGCTAAAATGTAGCCTGAGGAAGTCATGTTGGCTCTGACATAGAGCTGATTTCCATTCTAAGGCAAACAGCTCCATAGAAACAGCTCTTAATATGTTTTTGTAAGTTCCTTTGAAACAGTTTTGGTGAATGAAGTCACAAAAACAGTGCGAAATCTAAAGTGTTACTGTCTCACAGAGTATTGATTACTCTCCATGTTATGAAGTATTCCTTTGAACTGTTGCTGATTTACTGCAGTTGACTGTTTCTGTACACCTTTCCCCACCTTTCCAATACTTTAGTGTTTTCAGGTTAACAGGATTTTCTCTTTGCTTAGAGGGGTGTAATAGGGGCTGGTGATGTTTGGTGAGGTCATTCCCTGATCTCTGTTTAGGATGATTTTCAGACAGTTAATTTACAGTTACTCTTTGCATTAGTTAATCTGTAGCCATCTTTTTAAAGAAGCCATTCTTTGCAGCTGTGGTTATTTAATTGAACATAAGAGTAGACTTCTCATTGATTTGTCATCATTTTAGATGTGAGGACGTGGCTCCTGGGTATTTGGGAATAACCCATGGTTTCTCATATTTACTACATCAAGTAGTATGTGAATAAGTAGACTTCTGAGTTTATGTTTTTAGGGCTTTATTTATATGTTTGTTTATTTTTTATTTATTTATTTGACTCAGACAGGCAGAGAGCACAAGTAGGGGAAGCAGCAGAGGAAGAGGGAGAAGCAGGCTCCCTGCTGAGCAGGGAGCCCAGTTCAGGGCTCAGTCCCAGGATGCTAGGATCATGACCTGAGCCGAAGGCAGACACTTAACTGACTGAGCCACCCAGGCACCCTATTTATTTATTTTAAAGATTATATTTATTTACTTGAGAGAGAAAGAGAGCAAGCACAGAGGAAGAGGGAGAAGCAGATGCCCACTGAAGAGGGAGCTCAATGTGGGACTTTGATCCCAGGACCATGGGATCATGATCCAAGCCAAAGACAGGCACTTAACCAACTGAGCTACCCACAAGATTTTTTTGTTTTGTTTTTTTAAAATGATCACCTATTTAATTTAATTTTTTATTATTTTTTTAAGACTTTATTTATTTATTTGACAGAGAGAGATCACAAGTAGGCAGAGAGGCAGGCAGAGAGAGAGGAGGAAGCAGGCTCCCCCCTGAGCAGAGAGCCCAATGTGGGGCTCCATCCCAGGACCCCGGGATCATGACCTGAGCCAAAGACAGAGGCTTTAACCAACTAAGCCAAAGAGGCACCCCTGTTTCTAGGGTTTTAAACAAATCTAGGTCAAGAGGAAAGTGTCACATTAGGAGGAAAAGCTGTATCGTTGGGATGTATACTTATGTTTCTTATTAGAGAAATAATATTGAAAGAATTTCATTGTACAGTTACATATCTTTATTCTACCTCTTTTTCTCTTTCAGGGTTGTGTGCTGATTTTAACAGTGAAAAGTTATTGATGTGGAGAGTAAAACATTCAGGCTTAGTTGTAGGAGTTGTAGGATTATCAGTTTAAATATTCATGGTGCATATGTGATTTTTTTTTTTTTTTAATCACCTGTTTTGGGTCATTCAGATTTGCTGCGTAGTTGAATTTCCATGATGGAAAATGCCTGCAGTTGGAAAAATGATTCTTTCCCCTTCGTGGAGTAACCTTGGAGTTTTAATTAATTCCATCTATGCATGACAGAAATGTATTTCACCAGAGGTTTGAGTGAATTGAATTTCAAGGGGGAAGGTAGCACCTTTTCCATTGAGAAAAGAGGGCTGTGAGTTATTTTTAAACTATATAAAGGTTTTTTTGCATGGGTTGAGGAAAGGGTGATGAGATACCTGTAACATGAAAGTTATTGTCGTCTGTTTCTTTTTATGTAGAAAACTAAAATGCTTTAGTGGAAATCCTCCAGTATATTCTTTCCTAGAACACATAAAGGCATGTTCATAATTCTGTGTTGACATCAGTTCCCACGTAATTATAGGAACCTGTTTGGCTCCTTCTGTTTGTTAGTCTCCTCGAGTGGCTGTGAATACTCTTAGGTAGCTTCTGGCACTTCTCCCATGTTGGGTTCTTTGGTTTGGGAACTGGATGCCATTGTGTTTACTGTGGTAATGAACTCCTAACTCGCCATGCTGTACTGCTTTTCAGGAGCAAAATTGAAGGGCAGGTCGGCAGGCAGACATGATCATCAGATGATTTTTTAACCTGGAAGGCTTCCGGTTAGTATCTAGGTCCCTAGCTGTGCTTAAACCAAGTCATCAATGGCAGTCTGTGGGATGAATGAGATAACTGATTGAACTTGTTTACTTTGGGCGTGGAACTGTTAATGGGTTTAAACTTCTTTCGTATAGGCATATTGGATGGGGAAGGATACTACTTTTAAGGGGTTTGGAGCATGGCCTGTAAGGTCTCAGAGTTCATCTTCTACCACTCTTTTCTGTACTCTGTTTTAGCTACCTTGGCTTTCTTACTAGTTCTCTGACTTGTCAAGCTTGTTCCCATCTCGGGCTTTTTACTGGCTGTTTTTTAATTCTTCTTGGAGTGCTCTTCCCCCAGATCTTCATAGGGGTTGCTTTACTCATGGAGAGATTTCTTTGTGAAGAGCCATCCCCCCTCCCTGCAACCCTATCTAAGAGAACACTCCTGGCTCGGCTGGGTGGCTCAGTCGTTAAGTGTCTGCCTTAGGCTCAGGTCATGATCCTGGAATCAAGCCCTGCCTGAATTGGGCTCCCTGCTCAGTAGGAAGCCTGCCTCCCTCTCTCTCTGCCACTGCACTGCCCCTGCTTGTGTTTCCTCTCTCACTGTCTCTCCCTGTCAAATAAATAAAATCTTAAAAAAAAAAGAACACTCCTCCATACTCCTACTTTCACCCTTCATGATTCTTTTTTTTCATTCTTTTTTTTTTTATGATTTTATTTATTTATTTGACAGAGAGAGATCACAATTAGGCAGAGAGGCAGGCAAAGAGAGACAGAGTGGAGGAAGCAGGCTTCCCACCGAGCAGAGGGCCCGATGCTGGGCTTGATCCCAGGACCCTGGGATCATGACCTCAGCAGAAGGCAGAGGCTTTAACCCACTGAGCCACCCAGGCACCCGTTTTTCCATTCTTTTTATCAGTAATTGAGATGCAAGATTTTGTTTCCTTGTTTATTTCTTCCACTAGAATGTAAGCTCCAAGATTGTAGAAACTTGTTCAGCCTCTAGAACTGGGTTTATCAATCTCAGCATTAATGAGATGAGATGATACTTTTTTGTGGGGGGCTGTCCTATGCATTATAGAATGTTTTCTGTTCATTAAATGCCAGTAGCAGGGGCGCCTGGGTGGCTCAGTGGGTTAAAGCCTCTGCCTTCGGCTCAGATCATGATCTCAGGGTTCTGGGATCGAGTCCCGCATCGGGCTCTCTGCTCAGCAGCGAGCCTGCTTCCTCCTCTCTCTCTCTCTGCCTTCCTCTCTGCCTACTTGTGATCTCTCTCTGTCAAATAAATAAATAAAATCTTAAAAAAAAAAAAAATGCCAGTAGCACCCCCCCCAGTCATGATAATCAAAAATGTCTCTAGACGTTGCCAGATGTCTTTTGGGAGACAGAATCATTCCTCTTAGAACCATTGTTATAGAACATTGCTTTGAACCTAGAGCGTGCTTAAGAAAATACTTATTGAGTGGATTAAGTGATGGGTGCTCAATAAATATTCACTGGATGATAAATAAATTCAGCAATGAATTGCTGAATGAATGAATTCAGCAAGTTAAAAACTTTTGGAGCACTAAACCAAGCACATAGCCTCTTGTTTCTTCCTTTCCTTTTTTTTTTTTTTTTTAATTTTAGGTATTTGTCAAAGAGAGAATACATGCACACACAAGCAGGGGGAGCAGCAGGCAGAGGGAGAAGCAGGCTTCCTTGATGAGCGATGAGCCCGGTGTGGGGATCAGTTCCAGGACACTGGGATCATGACCTAAGCCTAAGGCAGACCCTTAAACTAAGCCACCCAGGCAGGCACACCTCATTTTGAACTTGTTTTTTTTTTTTTTTAATGGTTTAGAGACAGGGAAATAGGTTTCTTTTTTCTTTTTAAAATTTTACTTATTTATTTGACAGCGACACAGCGAGAGAGGGAACACAGGAGTGTGTTCTCCTTGTGCGAGTGAGAGAGTGAGGAGTAAGAAAGGGAGAAGCAGGTTCCCGCTGAGCAGGGAGCCGGATGCAGGGCTTGATCCTAGGACCCTGGGATCATGACCTGAGCTGAAGGCAGATGCTTAACGACTGAGACATCTAGGCACCCCTCGAACTTGTTTGATGTGAATATTTTTAGGGTTTGTTGTTTGGTTATGAATATTTGATTCATTAATGGGTTTTAATGTTTATGCTTGGAAAGTTTGCCACCCACCTACCTGAATTATTGAAACCACATTAGGCAAGGCTGTATTAAAGTTCTTTCTGTCTGGGATTAAGTACTCCACAAACAAAAACCTCATTTTGCACCGTGACTTTCTTTGTTCCAGAGCAACTGGCTTTCCATTTCTGCTAAACATTTATGTTCTGTCTCTGATACTATTAGGTTTATTTTGATTTGAACTGTTGAATAAGAATTCCATTGAGGGGAATGTCTAGAATCTTTCCTCTTGAAGACAGAAGTCTTCTCTAGATTACCTGGAGAGAAGCTTAGTCAGAGTTATTGGTCTTTCAGAGAGGATCTTGAAATGCCTCTTTCATCTCTCTCTCTCTACTTTAAATTTATTTATTTGAAAGAGACAGAGCACCAGTAGGGGGAGCGGAAGGCAGAGAGAGAGGTAGAAGCAGACTCTGCACTGAGCAGGGAGCCTGGGGCGGGCCTCTGTCCCAGGACCCCAGAATCACAACCTGAGCTGAAGGCAGATGTTGAATCAACTGAGCCAGCCAGGTGCCCTTCTCTGTTTCTTTATATTGGGGGGAGGTTTAATAGGATATTAAAGACTTGAACGTGGGGGCACCTAGTTGGCTCAGTTGGTGGAGCCTGTGACTTTTGATCTTGGCATTATGAGCTCGAGCCCATGTTGGGTATAGAGATTACTTAAAAATAAAATCTTAAAAAATAAAAAATAAAGAATTGAACATGTATTTCAGAAAGGAGAGAGGGGTGCCTTGGTGGCTCAGTCAGTTAAGCATCTACCTTTAGCTCAGGTCATGATCCCAGCATCCTGGGATTGAGCCCCACATCAGGCTCTCTGCTCATCAGGGAGTCTGCTTCTTCCTTTCCCTTCCTCCTCCATTCATGCTTGCTCTTTCTCCCTCTCTAAGATAAATAAATAAAATCCTAGGGTGAGCAAAAAAAAAGGAAAGAAAAAGAAAAAGAAGGGGCACCTAACCTAGCTGGCTTAGTCAGTAGAGCATGTGAATCTTCATCTCCGGGTCATGAGCTTGAGCCCCATGTTGGGCATAGAGAGTACTTAAAAAAAGAAAAAAAGAAAAAGAAAGAGAGAGAATTTTCTTTTCTTTCTTTTTATTTTTAAGGGAAAGAAAGAGGAAGCATTTTTTTTTAAAGATTTTATTTATTTATTTGACAGACAGATGACAAGTAGGCAAAGAGGCAGGCAGAGAGAGAGAGAAAGGAAGAAGCGGCCTCCCTGCTGAGCAGAGAGCCTGATGCTGGGCTTGATTCCAGGACCCTGAGATCAGGACCTGAGCCAAAGGCAGAGGCCTTAACCCACTGAGCCACCCAGGTACCCTGAGAGAGAATTTTCTTTTGATTGGTTTGGTATAGCAATTTCCTACTATTTTCACCAAATTCATATTCATATAACTGATTCTTTTTTTTTTTTTTTTTTTTTTAAAGATTTTATTTATTTATTTGACAGAGAGAAATTACAAGTACACTGAGAGGCAGGCAGAGAGAGAGAGAAGGAAGCAGGCTCCCTGCTGAGCAGAGAGCCCGATGCGGGACTCGATCCCAGGACCCTGAGATCATGACCTGAGCCGAAGGCAGCGGCTTAACCCACTGAGCCACCCAGGCGCCCCAATATAACTGATTCTTGTAAGGTAAAACTAAAGCCCTTGAGACTTTGCTGAGGGAGAGAGCCTGCTTTTTAAGTCAGTTTTTTTTTTCTCCCCTATGGGATTTTATTGGGTACTTCAGTACAAAAACTAATTTACTTGGTAATCAAAGTTGAGATGAAAGGAAAGTACTGTTACCTAAGGTCTCTTAGCATGAAAGTAGATAGCATTTAGATTTCGAATTTAAAAAATTTTTTTCTTTTAAAAAATAACTTGCAATTGAAACTTGAGTTATATAATAGCAGAATGCCATTTGAATAAAGGCCCCAAATGGTAGTGGTAACTAGTATACTTTTGAGATAATTTTAAATATATGAGAAAAGCAACAACTAAATTGGATTCTTCATTTATCAAATGTGAAAGGTCAACATCTTTGTACTTGGGAAGTCTCCTGTTCTTAAAATGTGGGAATACATATTTGGAATGAAATGTTAGGAAATTGAATAGAAAAATAGGTTTTGTCTTTTGAGGAATAGAAGAGAGTGCTTTTTGAAAGTGCATTGCTTGAGTTTTATGAAGACGTCTCTGAATTCTGTGATAAATTTGACATTAGGAAGATATGAAATAATGCTCTCTGATCTTGCTTTCAAAGAAACTGACTCCTGAGGATGTGAAAAGCTTATTCCATCATGGTTTCTACGGTAGAAGGGCTTAAGAGGGGAATAGGAATTGGTGTGTTGCTGAGCTGGAGGCAGCCTCACAATATTTCTGAAAATCAAGGTCTCTGAAGAACACAGATGGTGAGGTTTGTAGTTCTAATTTAAAAGATCAAAAAGGAAAGACTTAAAATTCTGTAAAGAACCCTTTTCTTTCTTCTTAGGTTTAATCTCAGAAATGTTACTTTTTAAAAATTGCAGTACACAGTGCTTCCTGAAAGCCTGAATTTGTCCTTTGATTAAAAGTAGTCGGTCACAAAATTTATCATTCTGTGGGGTACCTGGGTGGCTCAGTTGGTTATGTGTCCGACTCTTGATCTCAGCTCAGGTCTTGATCTCAGAGTTGTGAGGTCAAGCCCTGCATTGGACTCCATGCTGACCACAGAGCCTACTTAAAAAAAAAAAAAATTGTCATTCTTTTATAAAACTTTATGAGTGTTTTTGGTTTGCTTGTTTTTAACTAAAAGTAGTTTTCAAAGCAGACCCTCTGCTTTGGATTAGTGACTGTATCAACATTAAATTGGTTTGAATAAAGGTTTGGGGATTTGCAGCAGAAGGAATGTTGTATTAATGTAAATTTACTGAAGTTGGGCTGCTCTTGGGAAACACAGAGCTGTTTATATTCTACTAGTAAAATAAAAATTTGGGGTGGGTTGAATTTTCATTTGGTGAAAATAGTAGGAAATTGCTATACCAAACCAATTTCCATCACAAATGTTTTTTTGTGGTGATTAGTGAAATAGCAGGGGATCACAAGATCTAGATTTGAGTCCTAATTCTGCAGTTTACTCCAGAATGATCTTGGGCGGTGCCCTTAGATCATTCTCTTCTCTAGTGTGCACGCATGCAATTGCATTGCACCTGGAGCTTTAGTGTCCTTGCCTGTAAAATGGGAAGCAGTGATCCTCTACCGTAGATCCTCTACCATGTATCATCGTATACACAGTGTCACCAATAGGAGCATGTCACTCATGCAGCCTTTGTGGAGGCAGAAGAAAGGTTGAGAAGCACTGCTGGTTGTTAGCATGAAAGCCTGTCCATTAATGGTGGGTTTTGTGTTTTTTGTTTGTTTGTTTGTTTTAGTGCATCTGTTTTAAAATTAGAGTTTGAATTGAGCCTACTTTAAGAAGGCATCTGTAACTGTGTAATATATTAGTGGACTTTTCCAGTGGATTGCTTAAAAAAAAAAAAAGATTTGCTTTGCTAGAGAATTACTGTTTTGCCTTATTAACGGTGTTCACTGTTAGGCATAAGGTTGTTCCACTAAGTGATTTCGTACTTTGTAGCATATAGGTTGGATCACCCGTGGATAAGAAAAGAATTAGGGACTTACCTGAATCTCTTTTCCTAGTCATTTTTGGAAACAGTTTCAGTCCTGGCAATGGCAAAGGTGTAGGTAGTACTGGAAACTCAGAAAAGACAGGAACTGAGGTGACTGGAATTAGTTGAAAATGTTTGTTTCTGGATAGATTATTATTTTTCCTATTGTTTTCTGCCATTATTTACCTATTTATTTATTTATTTATTTATTTTTAAAGATTTAAAGAGCACACCAGAGGTAGAGAAGGGGGAGAGGGAAAGGGATAAGCAGATTGCCTGCTGAGCATGGAACAATGGTCTCCATCTCAGGACCCTGATCATGACCTGAGCTGAAGTCAGGTGCTTGAACAACTGAGCTACCCGCGTGCCCCTCTGCTAGCTTTTTAAAAAGGTGCTTTGGTGTAACTGACAGAATGAACCCAGAGAATTCAAAAAGAATAAAGTTTTTTATTTTTCTCTTTATCTTCCTTTTATTTTAAATTTGCGTGCTCCTCCATTATAGATTGATCATGAAGATTTACTATTTTGATCAGTTTTTTTCCTTTCTTTCTTTCTTTCTTTTTTTTTTAAAGATTTATATATTTATTTATTTATTTATTTGACAGACAGTTTACAAGTAGGCAGAGAAGCAGGCAGAGAGAGGCGGGGAAGCAGGCTCCCCACTGAGCCCAATGTGGTGCTGGATCCCAGGACCCTGGGATCGTGACCTGAGCCGAAGGCAGAGGCTTTAACCCACCCAGGCACCCCAGGTTTTTTTCCTTCTTAAGATTTTATTTATTTGAGAGAGAGAAAGACCATGAGGTGGGAGAAGTGTCAATGGGGTGGGGCGTGGGGGGAAAGCATGGCTCTATCCCAGGACCCTGAGATCATGACCTGAGTCAAAGGCAGACACTTAACTGACTGAGCCACCCAGGTGCTCCTATTTTGATCAGTTTTTAAAGTCTAGTGTGTTAGATCCCTGGCAAAGAAAAACTAAACTTAGCTTTGAAACCAGACATCAGGAGGTATTTCCTTTAAAGGATGGTCAGCTGCTCAATTTGTGAAGTGAGTTCAGACATCATTCCCCATGGGAACCATCTAGCCGAAGTCTAGTTGTCCGAAGTCTGTTGTCCAATTCTTTGTGATTGGAGCAAAAAGCTCTGTTGGGCACCCAGCTTATAGTGGTATTATTGGAAAGGTTGGGATTGTGAAGGTCTCACAGTTGTGTTTCTGATCAAATTCTACCTGCCTCTAAAGATTCTTGGTTTTTAGAACCTTTGGAATATTTGCCCTTTCCGTTCATCATTGAGAAAGTGTTTAAATGGTTTTGGGAGCATTGAGGGAAATGTTAAAGTGGGTACTCCTTTATTCACAGGGAAATTTTGTTCAGAACCAAACTTCCTCAGTGGATTGCAATGCAGGTTCCATCTTTTAGGCTTGTTTTGGTACACGTGGTCTTTCATTTGTGCTAGGGGCTACCTGTGAGATTTCCTGTGTCCTAATCTCATTAATCACCTTGCTTGGAAGCAGTTCTTCCCTGGATTAATTTGTGAAGTTGATTATCCTGTCTTGAACCTTTCTTGTTGTCTGTAAGTTGCACTCCCAGTGATAATGTTATTTTGGCTTTGATTTTTTGAGGGGAATAGGGGTGTCAAGAAGTGGGATTCCCTTGGAATAGCTTTTTGGATGAATTAATTGTTCTTGACGTTTAGTTTTATTTTTGCCCCCTACTTTAATGTCTTAGGGCAAGAGAGTTCCCTGGTTTTAGTCTCATTTGTAAAGTGAGGATCTCTTACAGACTGTAACAGGAGGACAGCTATAGTTTTTTTTTGTTTTTTGTTTTTTGGTTTTTTTTTTGGTTTTGTGTGTGTGTGTGTGTGTGTGTGTGTGTGGCCTGATAAATAGCTAAATTCTCACATGGTATTTATACTCTGATCAGATTCCAAGGATGTGACTATACTGGGAGTCAGTAAACTATGGCCCACAAGTCAGCTCTGGTCCATGGTTTGTTTTTATAATGCCCATGAACTATGAATGGTTTTACATTTTTTTTTTTAAGATTTTATTTATTTGTCAGAGAGAGGGAGAGAGAGCGAGCACAGGCAGACAGAATGGCAGGCAGAGGCAGAGGGAGAAGCAGGCTCTCTGCTGAGCAAGGAGCTTGATGTGGGACTCGATCCCAGGATGCTGGGATCATGACCTGAGCCGAAGGCAGCTGCTTAACCAACTGAGCCACCCAGGTGTCCCGGTTTTACATTTTTAAAATGTAAAAATGTAGTTTTAAAATGTAAAAATCCAGAGAATGAGAAGATGGGCCATGCATTGGGAGAAGATATTTGCAAAAGACACAGGTGATAAAGGATTGTTATCCAAAACAGACAAAGAATTCTTAAAACTCAACAATAAGAAGACAGTCATATTGAAAACTGCAGAAGACCTAAACAGACACCTCACTGAAGAAAATATACAGATGGGAAGTGAGCATATGAAAAGTTAAACTTCATATGTCATCAGAGAATTGAAAAATTAAAACAGTGAGATTGCACTACTATAGACCTACTAGAATGGTCAAATTCTACAACACTGACACCACCAAATGCTGGCAAGAATGTGCAGCAGCAGGAACTCTCTTTCATTGCTGGTGGGAATGCAAAACCTTACAACCACTTGGAAGACAGTTTGACAGCTTATTATACAATGTAACTCTTACCATAGGATCTGGCAATAAGTACCATCAGTGGTACTTACTCAGATGAGCCAAAATTTATGTTCCCACAGCATTATTCATAATTGTTAAAACTTGGAAGCAACCAAGATGTCCTTCAGTAGGTGAATGGATAAATAAACTGTTGTACCTCCAGACAATGGAATATTACTCAGCACTTTAAAAAAAAGGAGCTGTCACGCCCCGAAAAGGCATGGAGGAAACTTAAACGTGTACTACTCATTGAAAGAAACCAATCTGAAAAAGGCTGCATATTATATGATTCCAACTATGCGACATTCTGGAAAAGAGGAAACTATGGGGACAGTAAAAAGGATCAGTGGGGAAAGGAGGAATACATAGGCAGAGCATAGATATTTTAGGGCAGTGAAGCTATTCTATGACGCTACAACATGTAGTTGTCATTATACATTTGTCCAAACATACAAAATAGAGGTTGGCAAGAGTAAGCCCTAATGTAAACTATGGACTTTAGGTGGTAATGAGGTAGCGATTGTATCAAATGTCCAACCCCAGGATGTAGATAGTGGGAGAGACTGTGTATGTGTTTGTGCAGGGGCAGCAGGAGTACATATGGGTATCTTTTTGCACTTTTCTGCTAAGTTTTGCTGTGAGCCTGAAACTACTTTTAAAAATAAAGCTTATTCTTTGATTTATTCTTTGATTTGTTTTGATATTTTTAGAATAATTTTTTAAAATGTCAAAACAAATCAAAGAATAAAATATGACAGAGACTGTATATGGCCTGTAAAGCTTAAAATATTAATTTTTTTAGCGGGGGAGGAAGAGGTGCAGAGGGAGAGAGAGAACCTTAAGCATGCTCCACACCCAGCACAGAGTCTGATGTGGGGCTTGATTTCACAACCCTGAGTTCATGACCTGAGCCAAAATCCAGAGTCAGACTGAGCCCCTCTGGTGCCCCAGTATTAATATTTATTATCTGGCCATTTACAGAAAAAGTTCACCAAGCCCTGGACTACTATCACAGAGGAACTAGGGGATGAGTTTCTCCTTCATGTCATGCCCAGTCTTCTAATTCTCCTGGGTGTCTCTGATGGCAGAGTTCTCATTGAATTTCCATTTCATTTGCAGGTATATGAGTGACCTAAAGCTGCAAAGTGAAACGGAGAGAAAGCAGTGCCAACTGCGAGCAGGGCAAGGATGCCAATTCCTCCACCCCCTCCACCGCCGCCTGGTCCTCCTCCACCTCCCACTTTTAATCAGGTAGGTAGTCTTCGCACCTGTATCTCAAAACCTTAATGGATACATAGGGCTTCCTGGTGTAGGACATACTGTACTCAAAGATATGTGGTATAGAAACAGAATAAGTAAAGTCTCTCTTCATTAACTAGTTCTGATTTCTGAGAGGTCCTCTTGGGACTTTAATGGCTTATCTTGTTTTCTTGGTCTGATTCAGTCTAAATGGAGATTTGTTCAGGTTACATCAGAGTAGTCTGATGTCTAGTCTTTTGCCCCTAAAACTATTTGTTCTATAAAGGTCAGTACAGCATTTCTCTGGCATCATTGAGGAAAGGGACGGTAAATCCTAGTGGTTGTTTCTTGCTACTGTTTCATCTCCTTCTCTTCTCTTCCAAACCAGTTCATCCTAAAGCCAAGTCTTTGAAGTCTACCAGCCCATCGAAAAAAGGAGTTTCTGGAAAATACTATTAAGAAGACTTAAAGGTTTAATAATGGGAGGGAAAAGCAGTGTGGTTTCTGAACCAAGGAGGCAACCACTTTTACTATATGTGGATTGTGACATCTGGTGTCACATGAGAAAGAAGCAAACTGGGTGCTTTATCGTTCTATTATTTTTTTTTTTTTTTTAAGATTTTACTTATTTATTTATTTAATATTTTGTTTATTTGTGAGAGAGAGAGTAGGGGGAGGGGCAGATGGAGGCAGAGAATCTTAAGCAGACTATGTTGTGAGCACAGAGCCTGACACAGGGCTCGGTCTTGTGACCCTAAGCCAAAATTAAACTGGGCAATTAACTGACTGAGCCACCCAGGGACCCCTTAAGATTTTATTTATTTATTTGTTTGTTTGTTTGTTTTAAAAGATTTTATTTATTTATTTGACAGAGAGCGAGAGAAGGAACACAAGCAGGGGGAGTGGGAGAGGGAGAAGCATGTTCCCCTCTGAACAAGGAGCCTGATGCTGGACTCAATCATAGGACCCTTGGATCATGACCTGAACCAAAGGCAGACGCTTAACAACTGAGCCACCCAGATTCCCCTTAAGATTCTATTTTTTTTTTTTTTTAAAGATTTTATTTATTTATTTGACAGAGAGAGATGACAAGCAGGCAGAGAGGCAGGCACAGAGAGAGGAGGAAGCAGGCTCCCCGCCGAGCAGAGAGCCCGATGCGGGGCTCGATCCCAGGACTCTGAGATCATGACCTGAGCCGAAGGCAGTGGCTTAACCCACTGAGCCACCCAGGCACCCCCTAAGATTCTATTTTTAAGTAGTCTCTACACCCAAGTGGGGCTTGAACTCACACCCCAAGATCAAGAGATGCATGCTTTACTGACTGAACCAACCAGATGCCCCTGTTTTATTCAGTTTTGTAAAATTTAGAAGTGAAAGGAACTTTAGGGAATGAATACCTTGGTGGGGGAATTGTTACTTAACAGATGAGAAGTACTGCCTTACGGGGCGCCTGGGTGGCTCAGTGGGTTGAGCTGCTGCCTTCGGCTCAGGTCATGATCTCAGGGTCCTGGGATCGAGTCCCACATCGGACTCTCTGCTCGGCGGGGAGCCTGCTTCCCTCTCTCTCTCTCTCTCTGCCTGCCTCTCCATCTACTTGTGGTTTCTCTCTGTCAAATAAAAAAAAAAAAAAAAAAAAATCTTAAAAAAAAAAAAAAAAAAAAAAAGAAGTACTGCCTTACAGAGGAAAAGCAACTTGCCTAGCTAATTTATTTTAGAACTTCAGGTCTGCCAACTTGGTTTTTTCTCTAAGTTCCTATTTTTAGACATTTTGTTTGAGGATATATATGAACCCCCTTTCTGGATGAAATTTTATATGGAAGTCCAATAAGTGCAGTAGATAAAAGCAGAGCTGCTTTGGTTATAGTGGGATTCAAGGACCCAAAATATATCCATGGATCTCTTCTGATGATGCCCTGCATCATGCTGTCTTAGTCATTTACTCAGTAGCCTTTTGTTGGGGCTTACTGAGTATCAGAGACTTGATTAGGCATATAACTTAGAAAATCCAGATAATTGGGGCACCTGGGTGGCTCAGTGGGTTAAAGCCTCTGCCTTCAGCTCGGGTCATGATACCAGGGTCCTGGGATCGAGCCCTGTGTTGGGCTCTCTGGTCAACGAGGAGCCTGCTTCCCTTCCTTTCTCTCTGCCTTACTTGTGATCTCTCTGTCAAATAATTAAATCTTTAAAAAAAAAAAAAAAAAAGAAAGAAAAGGAAAGAAAATCCAGATAATTTTACTCTAAATTTCTGTATTTCTCGAGTCTTTCCCAGTAAGCTTTATTTATATAATTAAAGAGAGGCAAAACATGCAGATAAGAAAAAGAAGCAAATAAAAATAATCTGTAGTATCATTGTCCAGAAATGAGACAGTTTTGGCCTTCAAAGGCTTCCAGCACAATGGGCGAGATAGACAAGTCAACAGGGAAATTCCATGCTTTGCAGAAATAAATGAGGCCACAAAGAAGCATGGCTCAGTACTGTCTGGAGGGATTGGAGGCAGTCAGATAAATCTTCGAGCTGTGAAGTGATACTTGAGCAGAGTTTTAATCTATGAGTAGTGTTTAGCCAGAAGGAGAAGACAGAGGGCAGGCACTTGGTATTGAGGAAGTAGAATGAAAGGGTGCTGATTTGTGGGAAAGCATACCCAGGATTGGATCATTGCTTGAGGGGCCTGGTGGGAGATGAAGCCAGAGGCTAAGGCTGAGGGTTTTGGCTTTTCCTCCAGACAGTGATGAGAAGATAGTGTACTTTATGGGGCACCTGGGTGGCTCAGTGGGTTAGGCCGCTGCCTTCAGCTCGGGTCATGATCTCAGGGTCCTGGGATCGAGTCCCGCATCGGGCTTTCTGCTCAGCAGGGAGCCTGCTTCCCCCCCTCTCTCTGCCTGCCTCTCCGACTACTTGTGATTTCTCTCTGTCAAATAAATAAATAAAATCTTAAAAAAAAAAAAAAAGAAGATAGTGTACTTTCAGCAGCAGGAGTCACCTGACAGGGTATGTGTTAGAAAGGTCATCCTTCACAGTGTGGAAGTGGTTTGGGGTTGAGGCTGGAGGCAGGGAAGTCAAGACTCGCAGATAGAAGCCTGTTACAGCTGAAAATCTGAGAGTTTGCACTAAAGCCGTAAGGATGGGAGAGATGTCTACAAGAGACACTTAGAAAGTAAAATCTTACAGAGTTAGTGACTGATGCAAGGAAGAGGAAGGAGGTTGGAACAACTGTAGTTTGGGAGATTGAATGATGGTGCCATTTACAAAGTGAGGTTTGTGGAGGAGGATGTGAACTCAATTTTAGTGATGTTGAGTAATGTTTTAATAATTTTCTCTTTGCAAAAGTAATATATTTCAAGAAATTTATGAACTATGGTTGGGGCACCTGTCTGGCTCATTCTGTAGAGCATGGGACTCGTGATCTCAAAGTTGTGAGTTTGAGTTCCACAGTGGGCATAGAATTTACTTTAAAAAAAAAAAAAAAGAGCTTTATGAACTGTGGGTAAGCATAAAGGAGCAATTATCTGTAATCCAGCCATTCACAGTAGTTTTGTGTATATCCTTCTCCTCCCTTCTTCCTTTTTTTTTTTTTAAGGTTTTATTTACCTAATTATTTATTTGACATAGACACAGCAAGAGAGTGAACAGCAGGAGGAGTGGGAGAGGGAGAAGCAGGCTTCCGGCCAAGCAGGGAGCCTGATGCTGGGCTCCATCCCAGGACCCTGAGATCATGACCTGAGCTGAAGGCAGACACTTAATGACAGAGCCACCCAGGCGCCCCTCCTCCTTCCTTCCTTCTATCTCCTACTTTTTATAAAAAGGAGGCTGTGCCATATGTACCTACTGATTTTTTTTCTCCCCCTCCCCCTATCGCCAGTGCTGCTATGTTATGAGTTCTAATCTGCTTAGTCATTAATACATCGTGAATGGCTTCTTACATCATTAAATGGTTAGTGATATTAAAATTTTTTTACTGTACTAAAAATGTGGCAAAGATTAGAGAATGCCAATAAAAATAGAAAATATTAAGCTATTAATAATTAATCTTTGTTAACATTTTATGTTTTACATATTTATTATAGGAAAACTAGAAAAATAAATATAAAGAATTACTACCCAAGGGGCACTTAGGTGGCTCAGTAGTTAAGCATCTGTCTTCAGTTCAGGTCATGACCCCAGGGTCCTGGGATCAAGCCCTGCATGAGGCTCCCTGCTTGGCAGGAGGACTGCTTCTCCCTCTCCCACTCCCCCTGCTTGTGTTTCCTCTCTTGCTATCTCTCTCTCTGTCAAAAAAGTAAAATCTTAAAAAAAAAAAAAAGAATTATTACCCCAAATTAACTTCCGTTGATATTAGCATATATCCTTCTGGAATCATTTGGTATGTATGTACCTTTTTTTCTTTCGGTAGAACTACTGCTTATTGAGCACCAGGCACTGTGCTAAGTTCTTGAAAAGTGTTGTTTCATTTAATTTTCAGAACTACCCTGTGAGATAGGTTCTGCTTTAATCTTGTTAAATGTTTTGTTTGTAATTTTTTTTACTTGATTGTGTCAGACATTTGCTATCTAAAGACACTTAACTTGCACATCTTTAAGAGCTTAACTGGCATTCCCTTCTGTGCTTGTGCCATCAGTATTCCTTTTGATTGAACTTTTATATTATTTTTAGATAGTTTTATGCTATTAATAACATCTTTGTGGGGTGCCTGGGTGGCTCAGTGGATTAAGCTTCTGCCTTTGGCTCGGGTCATGGTCCCGATCAGGGTCCTGGGATCAAGTCCTGCCTCGGGCTCTCTGCTTGGCAGGGAGCCTGCTTCCCCATCTCTCTCTCTGCCTGCCTCTTTGCCTACTTGTGATCTCTCTCTGTCAACTAAATAAATAAATAAATAACATCTTTGTGTACTTTTCTAGTTGTTTTCTTAAAGTTAATTCCTAGATAGAATTCTTGTGTAGACTTTTTAAAGTTTGATACAAGGGACGCCTGGGTGGATCAGTCAGTTAAGCGTCCATCTCTTGGTTTCAGCTCAGGTCATGATCTCAGGGTGGTAAGATACAGCCCCGTGTCGGGCTCTGCATTTGGTGTGGAGCCTGCTTAATATACCTTCTCTCACTATCCTTCTGCCCCTCACCAGGGTCTCTCTCAAAAGAAAAAGAAAAAGAAAAAGTGGAAGGAGGAAAAGGGTGTTTGATACATAAACTTCTTTCTGGAAAGATCATACTATTTAACTTCCTCTGGATAATACAAAAGAGTATCTGTTCCCTTAAATCCTTATGACCACCATAAGACAGTTATGTATTCTACACATTTTTTTGAATACCCCCCCCGTGTGCTAGGCAGCATACAATTGTCAGTGGACCCTGCCTTTATGAAGCTAAGCAGTCTCCTGTTACAGTTCTAACTTTAGCCAGTTTTATTGGTAAATAATGATACTGTGTTTTAGCCTGCATTTTTAATTTTTTTTCCATATTTGCTGGCTTGAGGATTTCTTTTACACAGTGTTTATATCCTTTGGTTATTATCCTGTAGATTTATAAGTCATCTTTATGTTAATGCTGTATAGAATTAGGACACTGCCTTTGTGTGTCAGATGATTTTTTTCCTTCTGGTTTGTCATCTGCTTATTATATTCCTAAGTAAATAACTTAAAATAAACAAGTCTTCAAGCCTTTCCCTATATTTTAGTTGTCATGTCCTTTACCTTACTTGCTTTTTTCATTTGGTTACTTCTTTGGGTTTTTTTTTTTTTATATTTACATTTTATAACTCAACTAGAATTTGAGAGTAAGCTATAAGGTAGGGATTTAACTTGTTTTTTCTCCACACTTAGCCAGTTGTTATTGGTAGCTTATATTTATTTATTTTTTTGAAATGGGAAGAAGTTATTTTATTTTTTTAAAGATTTTATTTATTTATTAGAGAGACCGATCACAAGTAGGCAGAGAGGCAGGCAGAGAGAGAGAGAGGGAAGCAGGCTCCCCACTGAGCAGAGAGCCGGATGCAGGGCTCGATCCCAGGACCTTGAGATCATCCTGAGCCGAAGGCAGAGGCTTTAACCCACCGAGCCACCTAGGTGCCCCGGTAGCTTATATTTAATGATCTGTGCCTTCTGCACTGCTGAAATACTTTTATTATTTTTTTCTTCTTTTTAAGATTTTTAAAAATTTATTCATTTGAAAGGGAGAGAGAGAGAGAACTAGTGACAACATAGGCAGAGGGGAGGGTCAGAGGGAGAGGGAGAAGCAGACTCCCTATTGAGCAGGGAGCCTGACACAGGCCTTGATCCCAGGACCCCGGGATCATGGCCTGAGGCAAAGGCAGATGCTTCACTGACTAAACCACCCAAGCACCCTCATTTTTATTATTTCTTATATAGATGTAGGTTTGTTTATGAACTTTGTATTTTATTCCATATATCTAGCTGTCTGTCCCTGCGCTCCTGTTGTAGTTGGTCCTAGCTTTTGGGTGGTACTAGTTCCATTCTCTTAGTTTTTCTACTATACTTAATCTTCCAGATAGATTTTAAGATCATTTTTTTAATGGTTTCCAAAAAATTCCACTGTGGTTAATTTAAAAACCTCTACATTTAAAAATTGTGTAAGGTATATGGTATGATGTGTTACATTTTCAGTACATGTGGGATATTCACTTAGAGATGTCCTGTAGACATTGGCACATAGGGGTGTGAAACCCAGGTCCAAGAGTGGCGACGAGATGCAAAGATTGGAGATACTTGGGTTTTTCAGCAGTATTCAAACCCTGTGACTGGTTGAGCTTGCTCAGGGAGATTTAGATGGAGGCTGAGGATAGGCATTTAAGAGGTAGGTGGAGGGCGAAGAACTCAAAAAGAAATATGATGTTGGAAGAGACCATAGGGTAAGTGGGAAAGGCATGGACTTTGACACAATCAGAACAGCTCTGCATTTACTAATCATGTGACATTAAGTTTTTGAAACCTTCATTTCCTCATCTTTGGAATGAGGATAATATGGGTTATTTTCTTTTATTTTACTTTATTTTTAAAATATTTTTATTTACTTATTTATTTGAGTAAGAGTTTGTGCATGCAAGCAGGAGGAGGCGCAGAGGAAGAGGGACAAGCAGACTCTACACTGAGTGTGGAGCATGCCATGGGGCTTGATCTCACAACCTCGAGATCATGACCTGAGCTGAAACCAGGACTCGGACATCTAAGCCACTGAGCCACTCATGTGCCCCAATATGGTCTACTTTGTAACATTGTTTGGGAGATAAAGTAATAGGGAAGCAATGAGGTCTGTTAGTTGAGATAAGGTAGCCATTTTAGAGTCAACTGTCTGGGTTGGGTCCTTGCTTTACTGTTTACTGGGTGCATGGCCTCAGGACACTGTTCAACTATTTGCACTTTCCAAATGGGTAATGATAATAATACCTCTTTGATAAAAATATTTCAAGATTTAAATGAGATAATGGAAGTAATATGCTTAGCCTGAGGCCTAGCAGGGACTCAGTCAGTGTTTGCCTTCACACATGTAAAGCTTCTAACACAGAAGCCCAGCACACAGGTACTCAGTAACTATTAGTTAAGGCCCCCCCACCTTTTTTTTTTTTTTAAAGAGAGTCGGGGTGGGTGGGTGGGGAGTGTGGGGAGGGAGAGAGAAAATCCCAAGCAGGCTCCACACCCAGGGCCTGATGTAGGGCTTGAGCTCATGATCCCAAGATCATGATCTGAATTGAAATCAAGAGTTAGACCTTTAACTGACTGAGCCACCCAGGTGCTCCAGGTAAGGCCTTTCAGAAGCTGTGGACTAGGAGAGGGACCTGAACCCTTCACAAAAGGCACAACAAAAAAAGGACGAAGAAGAATGAGAGCACACATTGGTACTGATACTTGGAGCAGGATCTGATTAGGTTAGAGGGGCATTAATGAAATCCAGCTTGGTTTAAGGTATTAATCCCAAGCTCCTGGTAAAGGGAACTATTTAGGATGAATAGTTACCTTCTCCCCTCTTCCTCTAGGCAAACACAGAGCAGCCCAAGCTGAGTAGAGATGAACAGCGGAATCGAGGTGCCCTTTTACAGGACATCTGCAAAGGGACCAAGCTGAAGAAAGTGACCAACATTAATGATCGGAGTGCTCCTATCCTTGAGAGTGAGTCTGACCTTCATTTCCTAGTGGGCCACCAGGGACTGACTTGGAGACTTGGCTGGCCTGTCATTTTTATTGTTGGGCCTTGAGTGGGAAAATTTTTGTCCTTTAAGAAAGTTTTCTTTGAATACCTTAGAGGTTTCTTTTTGACCTTTGGGATGTGTTCTCTGGGGGAAGATTCCCAACTCCTGCTGTAACTAGTGCTCTCATTAGAGCACATCCTTGGCTGTTCTCTGAGGAGACCATCATGTTACTAAACCTCTAAGCTGAAGCTAGTGAAGATTTTATAATTGCCACAAGTGTCCATTCTGTTAGGCCTCTGGAGAGTTTGCTCATACCTGGATCCCTAAGTCCCTGGCCCCCTTACCGTCTGGGTTTTGGAGAGGAGAGCCCAGAGAACTCTGATGAAGGTGTCTTGATCCTGGTTTTCTCTTTGCATTTTCTTAATAAGGGAACTGTGGCTCCTTGTTGCTTTTGTTTTTTTCTGTTTCATCACAGTGAAGATGTGGAGCTGAGAGGCCTAGCCTTTTCTTGCTTTCTTTTCTTTTTTTTTTTTTAAATGCAAAAGCAAGATTGGTATGTTTAGAAATTAAAGCCCAAGTAGAGGAAGGGTTTCTCCTCAGGATTGACTTGGTCACCAGCTCCCAGCATGTGAAGTGAAAACCCTAATGGTATGCTTTCCAGAACCAAAAGGAAACAGTGGTGGTTATGGCTCTGGAGCAGCTGCCCTGCAGCCCAAGGGAGGTCTCTTCCAAGGGGGAGTGCCGAAGCTCCGACCTGTGGGAGCCAAGGATGTTTCAGGTATCTGATCAGTACTTTCTTAGGCTATTTTCCAAGTGTGTTAATTTCTGACTAGTCCCAAGTGAGTCAGTTAGGGTTAAGGTATCTGGTAGAGGTGGGAGGAAGGAGTGGAAGCAGGGGAGGAGTTACAGAGCAGAATAAAGCCAAAGCTGAGGGATTAAGTAAAAATGTGTTCAACTTGTATTGGCAGTATTTGTCAGTTGGCCCTGAGCCTAAAACCAGAGTAAAATCCAGAACTCCACAGGCATCTAACCTGCTACCATGCAGGTTACACTAAAGAGGCTGGGTGAAGCAGAGGTACTAACATGTATCTGGCTCTGTTGATTGAGTGCTGTCTGGTGTGTTTGTAGAGAACCTAGCTGGTAAGCCAGCCCTACAAATCCCCAGTTCTCGAGCTGCTGCCCCAAGGCCACCAGTGTCTACAGCCAGCGGGCGCCCCCAAGATGATACAGACAGCAGCCGAGCCTCACTCCCGGAACTGCCCCGGATGCAGAGACCCTCGTTACCGGACCTCTCTCGGCCTAATACCACCAGCAGTACAGGCATGAAGCACAGCTCCTCTGCCCCTCCTCCACCCCCCCCGGGGCGGCGTGCCAATGCACCCCCAACACCTCTGCCTGTGCACAGCAGCAAAGCCCCAGCCTACAACAGAGAGAAACCCTTGCCGCCCACACCTGGACAAAGGCTGCACCCTGGTCGCGAGGGACCTCCTGCTCCACCCCCAGTCAAACCACCTCCTTCCCCTGTGAATATCAGGACGGGACCAAGTGGCCAGTCTCTGGCTCCTCCTCCTCCTCCTTACCGCCAGCCTCCCGGGGTCCCCAATGGACCCTCCAGTCCCACTAATGAGTCAGCCCCTGAGCTGCCACAGAGACACAATTCTTTGCATAGGAAGACACCAGGGCCTGTCAGAGGCCTAGCGCCTCCTCCACCCTCCTCAGCCTCTCCATCACTACAGAGTAATAGACCACCTCCCCCAGCCCGGGACCCTCCCAGTCGGGGAGCAGGTAAGTGCCTGGAAGCACCTTTTTTCCCTCTTAGAGAATTGAGTTTATCTTCTCAGCCTTTTCTCCAAAGCCTGCCTTCAGCAATTGAAGGGAAGAATTCACTTATTCATTCAGCAGGTTTACTGATTGTCTTTTTGTGTGTCACACTCTGTTTTTAAGGAAACAGCAATCAATAGAAAAGACAGAAGAGTCCTGTTCTTTGGACAGTCAAGCAAATAATGCAGATGGAGGTATAGGTATATAGATAAAGACATAGTATGTAGATGCTTTAGAGAAATCCAGAGCAGAGGAGAGGAACAGGATATCCAGGGGTGTGGAGGGTAGTGGTGGTATTTTCTGTTGCAGGGATGGGGTGAGAGGAGGGTTAGGGAAGGCCTGACTGACTGATAAGGTAACAATCAGGGAAGACTTGAAGAGAGTGTCGGAGTGGGCTAAGCAGTTATCTCGGAGAATAGCTATTGTAGACATTCAGACCAGCAAATACAAAAGCCCTGAGACTGGGGACAGCAGGACTGGAATGAGTGAGGGGGGAAGAGTGGCAGGAAATGGAAGTCAGGAAGCTAGATTTCCAGAGGAGAACACTGTAGGACTTTGTCAAGATTGGCATTTACTTAGATGCTGAGCCACTGGAGGCGTTGAAAGAAGCTTTGCGTAGCTCTTAAAAGGATGACAAACTTGGGGTGCCTGGGTGGCTCAGTTAGTTAAGTGTCTGCGTTTGGCTCAGGTCATGATCCCAGAGTCCTGGGATTGAACCCCACTGGACTCTATCTCCCTCTGCTGCCCCCCCTGCTTGTACTCTCTCTCTGTCAAATAAATAAATAAGATCTTTTAAAAAAAAATCAAAGGATGACAAACTCCTATGTTGAAAACAGACTTCACAGGGACAGAGGTGGCAAGGGAGACCACGTAGGAGGCTGTTGCAGTCAACCAGGCAAATAGGTAGGACCGTAGCAGGTTTGGGAGAAGAAGACAGGTGTTTGCTTTGAAACAAGTCAAGTTTGACATACCTGTTAGCCAGACACCAATTCATTATTTTCTTTTGGATGTCTGTCAGACCCTGAAGTTGAGGAGAAAAGTCTGGGCTAGAGAAATTTGATACTAAAGACTGTATGCTGGATGAGCTCACCTAGGGAGTCAGTCTAGGTAGAGAAGAGGTTGAGGCCTTTATATTAGAGCTCAGAGAAATGAGAGTAGCAAGCAGGGGAAGCCAAGAGCCCCTAGTGAGGAAGAAAGAAAATAAGGATGCTGGAAGGATGCCAAGATCGAGTGATCGGCTCTCTCCAGGACTGAAAACTGAGAATGACAGTGATCTTAGCAACATGGAGTCCTTTAGGGGAACCCCCAAACAACATGATATCCTTTTGGTAGTTTCAGTAGAGTGGTGGAGGATGAGGGTGAAAGTCTAATTGACATGTGTTTGGGAACTTGGGGATAGGAGGAGAGGAATTGGGATAGCAACGTAGAAGTCTCTGAGTTTACTTAAAGGGGAGTGGGGATGGGGGTGCAGATGAATGGGTGCTGCAGGAGAATGTGGGATTGAGGGTTGGGATCCCTCCTCTCCAAGATCTCTTTGTACACTGAGGAAATGATACAATATAAAGGGGGGAAATTGCCTGAGTTATAGTCCCTAGAAGGCTAAAAGGAATGGAATATTATTCCTAGGTAAGGGGTTGACCTTAGATAAGAAGAGAGGTAGTTCTTCCATGGTAACAGGAGGGAAGGCAGAGTGCCTAGGCATAGGTGCATGTGCAAAGTTTCTTCGTTTTTTTCTTTTTCTTTTCTTTCCCTCCCTCCCTTCTTTCCTTCCAGCCTTCTTCCTTCCTATATTTATTCATTTGAGACAGAGAGAGAGAGAGAACAAGCAGGGGGGGAAGGGCAGAGGGAGAAGCAGGGTCCCTGCTGAACAGGGAGCCTGGACATGGGGCTCTATCCTAGGACCCTGGGATTATGACCTGAGCCAAAGGCAGGTGCTTAACCAACTAAGCCACCCAGGCACCTCTGCTGGTTTGTTTCTTATTGGTGAAATAGAAAGCAAGGACATCTATTAATGAGGGGAGGAAAGGAGAGGGGCAAGAAGTGGTCCTTGGGGAGTGTGGGAGAGTGAAGAGGGTGGGGAGGTGTGCTGGGCTAACCAACAGCACGAAAGGTCCTCTCAGGATTAGGAGCCGTATGCTCAAAGTGAGATTTGCACACTGTCTGTTCTGCATGTGTCTGTTTGCAGGTACTGCAATTTATGTCTATATGTTTGCAGGGTGCTGAGTAGGGACAGCATGGTATTTAACCAGGGTTACCTTTTTTAGACAAATGGGTCACTAAGGGAGAGTGGGGCAGGGGAGCTAAGGGTGTAGGTCAGGGAGTGATTGTAACAGTGGACCATGAGCCTAAACTGGGTGAAGAGGGGAATAAGGAGCTCTAAAAAAGTAGAAGAGGTTGTGTAGTCTTTACAAAATAGCATGACTGAAGATAGAGAGTTAGAGAGACCTGAAGCTCTCTGGAACCTTCTTAGACCGAGGAATTTTGACTCCCATGGCCTCTTGTATCATTGAACTTTGAGCCACATCCTCTACAAATGGCTTTTGAGCTTTTAAATAGTTCTTGCAGGCTTGAATCATTAAGAAATTAAGTCAGTAGGAAACACATATTGAAAGCCCATTAACCTGCGCTGCTACTTGGTGAAGTACATGGGGATTCGTATTCTAGGAGCTGGCAGTTCAGCATACAGCAGTCGTCAGGTAACCTGGTACTTTCCTGAGCCCTTGTCTCCCTGGCTTTAGCCGTAAGAACCCTAGCCCTAAGGTGGCCTTTGCTTCTATAAAGTTTAGGTTAAAAATTATTTAACTTAGGGATTTTTTTTAAAGATTTTATTTATTTATTTGACAGAGATCACAAGTAGGCAGAGAGGCAGGCAGAGAGAGAGGGGGAAGGCAGGCTCCCTGCTGAGCAGAGAGCCCGATGCGGGGCTCAATCCTAGGACCCTGAGATCATGACCTGAGCTGAAGGCAGAGGCTTTAACCCACTGAGCCACCCAGGAACCCCCCCCCCTTTTTTTTTAAGATTTTATTTATTCATTTGTCAGAGCAAGAGCACAAGCAGGGGGAGTGGCCGGCAGAGGGAGAAGCAGACTCCCTGCTAAGGAAAGAGACCAGTGCTGGGCTTGATCCCAGGACTCCAGGATCATAACCTGAACCAAAGGCAGACACTTAACCAAATGAGCCACCCAGGCATCCCAAGGATTTTTTTTTTTTAAAGACTCTTTATCAAAGCAGAACCCAAATCTTTCTAACCCTATCCAAGGAATAGAAGTGGGAGGAAAATGTAATTTCTGTGGGTTTAACTGAGTAGTTTATTTATTTATTTGACAGAGATCACAAGTAGGCAGGTAGAGAAGGGGAATCAGGCTCCCCGCCGAGCAGAGAGCCCGATGCAGGGCTCGATCCCAGCATCCTGGGATCATGACCTGAGCCAAAGGCAGAGGCTTAACCCACTGAGCCTTCCAGACACCCCTATTTTTCTTTAACTAAATAATTTACTATTATTATTATTATTATTATTTTAAACTAAGCTGTAGGCCTTATATGGGGCTTGTAAGTAGCAGCAGTTCTTAGAGTGATAGCACTGAGAGAAAACTGAGATATTTTAATCAGAGATCTTGTCAGTATTAGCTCTCTGACTTTGGGCAGATAGCTCTGATTCTCTGAGTTTGTTTCCCTCATGTGTTCGTAGAATCTTCAGTTGTGGCTGTAAATAAAAGTATGTATGAAAGTGCTTTGTAAACTGTAGTATGCTGATAACTGTTAGTGGTTTTATGCAAGGGTTTCCATGTAGTTCATGGATTATCTCTTATTAAACCATATTATAACAATATTACATGATAATATACTTTTGTTTCTATATTAAGTATTTATATTTGAAAAAGTGTGGAGTCTTTTGTCTTCCCAAGGTGCTCAGGGACCAATTTTATTGGTCCGTAGGTTTTCTGAATTTTTTCTTTGCAGAGTAAAAAACACTTTTTTTTTTTTTAAAGATTTTATTTATTTATTTGACAGAGAGAGATCACAAGTAGACGGAGAGGCAGGCAGAGAGAGAGAGAGGGAAGCAGGCTCCCTGCTGAGCAGAGAGCCCGATGCGGGCCCCTGAGATCATGACCTGAGCAGAAGGCAGCGGTTTAACCCACTGAGCCACCCAGGCACCCTAAAAAACACTATTTTTAAGGGATTTTTTTTTATTTTATTATTATTATATTTTAAGGAATCAATATTACATGCTCAAAATTGGGTTTACCTAGGTTTACAAAAGGTGATCTCCCACCCCAGGTTTCTTTTACAAACTGCTTCTTTCTTATGGTCCTTGGGTTCCAGCTCTGTCACCTGAAACGGTCTTAAAACTGTATGTGACAGGGCGCCTGGGTGGCTCAGTGGGTTAAGCCGCTGCCTTCGGCTCAGGTCATGATCTCAGGGTCCTGGGATCGAGTCCTGCATCGGGCTCTCTGCTCAGCAGGGAGCCTGCTACCCTCTCTCTCTCTCTCTGCCTGCCTCTCCGACTACTTGTGATTTCTCTCTGTCAAATAAATAAATAAAATCTTTAAAAAAAAAAAAAAAAAAGCTGTATGTGACAAAGAGCCCAGAAACTTACTGGAGATGGCAGAACCTTGGGACGAGCATCCCTGGGGGAGGGCCGCGAAGGAGCAAGCAGGTTGCTCTTGGTCCTGCTCTATTTGGCCAGTCTGGTTTGGCTCTAATCACTGCCACCTGTCCAGTGTCTAGCTGGTATCCCTTTTTTTTTTTTTTTAAGATTTTATTTATTTATTTATTTATTTGACAGAAATCACAAGTAGATGGAGAGGCAGGCAGAGAGAGAGGGAAGCAGGCTCCCCGCTGAGCAGAGAGCCCGATGTGGGACTCGATCCCAGGACCCTGGGATCATGACCTGAGCTGAAGGCAGCGGCCCAACCCACTGAGCCACCCAGGCGCCCCAAGCTGGTATCCTTTTGAGCCTAGCTAACCCTGGCTGTCTTATAATCCCTGGCCCTCCCCTAGAATAGATACAGACTCTCAGGGTCCTGAGAAATCGGGGTTTTAGGGAAATATTTTGAAGGTGACCTAAAAGAGCTTTGGTTTGGGAAGATTTGGGATGAAATCAAGGTTTGGAGATCTGTGAAATTACTGCTTCCAATAACACCTGTTCATACTTAAACCTTGAAAAGAGTGAGGGAGACATTCAGAGTGCATCTTAGGGGAACCAAAAACTAACATTTACTGGGCCTACAGTGCTGATCCCCTTGTCTACATAAATCATCCCATTACTGTTTCATTCATAACTGTGGTCACTCTACAGAAGTTCCAGCAGTAATTTAGAAGGAATAAGAAGATACACTCTTGGGGGCCTGGGTGGCTCAGTTGGTTAGGCAACTGCCTTTGGCTCAGGTCATGATCCCAGAGTCTTGGATTGAGTCCCTCATTGGACTTCCAGCTCCACCATGAGTCTGCTTCTCCCTCTGACTTTCTCTCCTCTCATGTTCTCTCGCTCTGTCCTATAAGTGAATAAAAACCTTAAAAAAAAAGAAAAAAAAGAAGATACACTCTTGGGTGCCTCGCTGGCTCAGTCAGTAGAGCATGTGACTCTTGATCTCAGGGTCATGGATTCAAGCCCCATGATGGGTGTAGAGTGTACTTACAAAAAGAAGAAGAAGGTGATAGATGATGCACTCTTTATCACTAAACCAGTGTTGTCTGTTAAGCCAAGTAGTCTCTCCTGTATTATTTAGGAAACAGCTACTTATGGGACATGGCGTTGGTACCACAAACTTCCGTCTGTGGGTTATACATTTGGGGGGAAGTTAATATAGTACTTGGGATAGTTATGAAAAGCAGTGTGGGCATAGTGGAAAGAGCAGAAGTGTGCTGAGCCTGTTAGATCTGTGACCTCATATAAACAACCTGAGTCCCAGTTTCCTCATTTGTGAAATGGGGATAATACCACATACTTTGTGGGAGTGGCGGGAGAATTTTTAAAGTGTAATGCCTATAAAGTGCCTGGGACCAGGCCTGGAATATAACAGAAATCAAACAAATGGTGGCTGCTCTTTTTGTTAGTTAATGAAAAGAATAGAACATAATTACAAACATCTTACTTAGAACCTATTCCAGTGACGTTGCCATGTCTTCAGACACGTTTTTGATGTTGCTTTCTACTTGGTGGTGCATTTTGTCTTTTTTTTTTTTTTTTTTAAAGATTTTATTTATTTATTTGACAGAGAGAAATCACAAGTGGGCAGAGAGGCAGAGAGAGAGAGAGGAGGAAGCAGGCTCCCCGCTGAGCAGAGAGAGCCCGATGCGGGACTCGATCCCAGGACCCCGAGATCATGACCTGAGACGAAGGCAGCGGCTTAACCCACTGAGCCACCCAGGCGCCCCGATTTTGTCTTTTTTTTAAAGATTTCATTGATTTATTTGAGAGAGAGAGTGCGTAAGCAGGGGCATAGGGAGAGGGAGCAGGGAGCCTGACTCAGGGCTTGGTCCCAGAACCCTGGGATTATTACCTGAGCTGAAGGCAGATGCTTAACCGACTGACCCACCCAGCACGCCACATTTTTAAATGGGCCTTTAGGTGTGAATTTTATTTTTGAAATGTGGAGTCAGATGTAAGTATGAATATTTTTATTGATGGTTATGTGACCTCAGAAGTAAGATATGAAGGGCACCTGGGTGATTCGGTCAGTTGGCCATCTGATTCTTGGTTTTGGCTCAGGTCATGATCTTGGAGCCGTGAATCAAGCCCCATGTTGGGCTCCATGCTCAGCACAGAGTCCGCTTGTCCCTCTCTCTCTGCTCCTCCCCCAAGCCAGCGCACATGTGTGCATGCACTCTTGTAAAACAGAGGGAAAATCTTTTTAAAAATCTTTAAATCTTTTAAATCTTTAAAAAAAAAAATTAAAAAGAGGCACACCTGGGTGGTTCAGTTGTTAAGCGTCTGCCTCTGGCTCAGGTTATGATCCTGGGGTCCTGGGATTGAGCCCCATGTCAGACTTCCTGCTCAGCGGGAAGCCTGCTTCTCCCTCTCCCATTCCCCCTGCTGTGTTCCCTCTCTCGCTGTGTCTCTCTCTGTCAAATAAGTAAATAAAATCTTAGTAAATAAATAAATAATAAAAAAGAAAGATGTGAGGGAGAGAGGGAGAAAATTTTTTTTTTTTTTAAAGATTTTATTTATTTATTTGACAGAGATCACAAGTAGGCAGAGAGACAGGCAGAGAGAGGGGAAGCAGGCTCCCCACTGAGCAGAGAGCTGGATGCGGGGCTCGATCCCAGGACCCTGGGATCATGACCTGAGCCGAAGGCAGAGGCTTTAACCCACTGAGCCACCCAGGCACCCCGGGAGAAAATCTTTTAAAAATTTTTTAAAAAGGGGCACCTGGGTGGCTCAGTGGGTTAAGCCTCTGCCTTGGGCTCAGGTCATGATCTCAGGTTCCTGGGATCAAGTCCTGGATTGGGTTCTCTGCTCAGCAGGAAGCCTTTTTTCCTCCCTCTCTCTCCCCCTGCTTACGATCTCTGTCAAATAAATAAATAAAATCTTTAAAATAATAATAATGAAATAAAAAGGAAATGAGATGTGAACATCATATAATATTTATGGGTCTGTCTGGTTAGAAACTGGGTTTGGAGGCAATTCCCGAAGAGGCATTCCCAGTTTTTTTTGAGCAATGAGCCTATCATTGGAGATACGCAACTTTTGCAGATGAACCTACTATACATATTTTGAGAATCACTCATTTTAGTCTGTACTACTACGTGCTAGAATAAGTGACACAGCCTCTAAATGCTGTTGGAGAATAAAAAAGGAGGGGATTAGAATAGAGTGCATTGCTTGAGGAAAGCCTGGAAAAGATGGGCTTGAGTCAAATCTTAAAGGAGAGGTAGGGCTTGGTAGTGAGGGAAGAGGGATGGCATTTCCGCGTCTTTTGGGGGAGTCACAAGAGCAAAGCATATATCGTTTAGTTTAGCCAGCACATGATTGTGTGCCTGCAGCATGCTGTACGTTTGGCTGAGCTTGGGAAGTCGGATGACTGGACACTGCCCTGACTTAGTGTGCTGGGGGAAGAGACACATAGCATGAAAAATTATGATACAGTATGATAGTGTAGTAGAGAGATACAGCGGCGACAGTGGGATTCTCAGCCTACGGAATCAAGCAAGGAAGAGGAGAAGGTGAGATCAGACTGCCTGGCATGGTAAATTGCTGTGTAAGAAAGTAGGATGATGGGGTGTGGCACAGTTGGGGTAGAAGCCAAGGATTTGAAACTTCATGATAAAGGAAATGGAAAAGTTTGAGCAAGTATTTTGGAGGAGATTAGTGAGCTGGTATGCAGATGGATTGGAATGGCAAGAGATGAGAGAGAACATTTGGGAAGCTTTGTGCAGTGGAACAGGCTAAATATGAGAAAGCCTTGAACTAGGATTGTGGAGGAAGGCAGGGAAAAGATCAAGAGCAGGCAGAATTCTTGATTGACTTGTCACAGAAAATGAAAAGGGTCACACATTTATTCTGGACCTTGGGATCTGGAAGAATGTTCCCGCTGTTGAATAGGAGTGAGAGGAGGGTGAATTGGATACCTGACATGCTGCCTAGAGGCTCCCAGAGCCCGGCTCCATGGGAAGGCGCCAAGGCGCACTCCTAGCTTACGTCTCTCAAATTCCCCCAGCCCTTACCATCTCTGTATCTCAGCCTAACTGCTTTGGATTTTCCTTGCAGCTCCTCCACCCCCGCCACCCATGATCCGAAATGGTGCCAGGGATGCTCCCCCTCCCCCCCCACCGTACCGAATGCATGGGTCAGAACCCTTGAGCCGAGGAAAGCCCCCACCTCCTCCCTCAAGGACGCCAGCTGGGCCACCCCCTCCTCCTCCACCACCCCTGAGGAATGGCCACAGAGATTCTATTACCACTGTCCGATCTTTCTTGGGTGAGTAATAGCTGGGTAACAGTAATCGCTGTTTCAGTCTCATAGTTCTTGTGGTGACTTCACTAATTCCAGTGGCCACTCTAGAGCAGGAATGGTCACTAGGTATCCTTTGTTCACAACAGTTCCTCTCCTCACTGTCCCTCAGACTTCTGGGTCCCCTCCATTGACTTCCCTTGCCTTATATGAATTCTAGGTATGATTGCTTTAGACGAGTTGGAAGTAAAATCGGTAGGTGTTGTGCTAATAGCCCCAAAGCTACTGTCTTGCTCCCCAAGGGTCATTTGTGGTTAGCTTTTGGGTCAGAGACTATTTTTTTCAGGATTATTCAGACAGGAATGATGTATCTTCCTAGGAAGGAGAGGGCCTTTCTGGACCTTTAAAAAAACAACAACAAAAACCCGTGGTACGCAACATTAATAATACAGAGCCACGATCTAGCAGTGCTCCTTTGAGGAAGTTACTTCACTTCTCTGGGCCTCACTTCCCTCATCTGTGAAATGAGGAGGTTGGTGAGATCAGGAGTGTATCAGATTTAACTTTTCCAAGGTCATAAATGAGTCTCCAGCCTCACTTTAGAGATTCTGATTCATTGATCCTAAGATGGAGCCCCAAGCAAAGGTTGTGCATAGGGTTTCCTCAGATCCTCTGTTAAGGATTCCTAAAAAGATCTGTACAGTCTCCTTCAAACCTGACACTCTAGATTCTTGAATCATTGCCTCTTCTCCGCCCCCAGTCTCATTTTGTTCCTAACTGGTGGACCAGGGTTTTTGGAATGTGTTTGAGCTACACCATTTGAAAAATCTGAGCCGCCTTCTAGAGGGGCCATGGAAAGGGAGCGGAGGCCATGAGATGGCTGTCCCAGTTCTGTGGTAGTGCTAAATGAGGGTAACCTGGGCCCTAGGGGAATTATCTGGTCAGATCTCTCACTAAGCTGGTGATAGAAATCCCCATTTTAAGTTAATGTCTACCAATCTGTGGATTCAGTTCAGTTGGTTTCCCATGGTGACAGCCTCTAAGATGGCTTTTAACTGAAACAGAACTGTATTTCCTTCTCTTCCTGTGTAAACAGCTGGGCTCCTTTCCTGTTAAGTGCCTGATTTTTGGTGGAAAGATTTACAGAACTAATTCAAAGACTCATTCCTTAATGTAAAGAGCCTCTGAGCATATCCTCTGTGCATGCAAAGTGCATAGAAAGATGCTGTTGCTGGCCTCAGGAACCTCAGTTTATGGGCCAGGCAGGCCCTTGTGGCCCATCAGAATTCGGGGGAGATCAACAAGGGGTGGAGGTCAGAAGTGGTACAAAATATGTGGGAGCACAAGAAAGGAGGATTTGACTTAATATTCTGTTCCTTTCCCAGATGATTTTGAGTCAAAGTATTCTTTCCATCCAGTAGAAGACTTTCCTGCTCCAGAAGAATATAAACACTTTCAGAGAATATATCCCAGCAAAACAAACCGAGGTGAGAAGAGTAGTCAATGAAAGTTTTTCCATAATTCTGTAGGAAGTAGAATTGGTCATTTTTTCTTAGATTTAAATTTGTTTCTCCTCATCTGCATTTTCTTAAGAAAACAAGGGAACAACAGAACCGGTCCCTAAATTTTAAAGGTTAGCTTAAAGAACCTGTCTCTCATGTCAGGAATGTTCAGGTTATTCAGGGTTTGGTGGTTGACCTTATGAATGTGGTTTTTATTTTTATATTTTTCAGCTGCCCGTGGAGCCCCACCTCTGCCGCCCATTCTCAGGTGAAGCCTGGCTTGGTCCTGTTCCTCAGGAAAAGGATGGACCCTCTCCTCTGCTCAGATGGTCCCTTCCATTCCCCTGAAACCTGCATGAGAGCTCCTGAAGTGTTTCTCCAGTGCAACCCATCTCTAGACACCAAGCGTCCTCCCCACTCACCTCCATCTATGCATCTCGTCTCTAGACTTGGTGATTGGACTCTTTATATTGACAGTAGGGTCTCAAACCCTGCATCCATCCCTCCTCTTGCAAGCCCTGCTAGCCAGATGAGGAAAACGCTTCCATGTCTCCTGCCTTCCTCTTGGGGAAAGGTGCCTTGTTATGATGAATGAACTCATTGTTGGGGCAGGGTGGAGAATTGTACTCCTACTTTCTCCTACCCACTGTGGGGGAAGCGTGGCAGTTGTACTATATTTCCTCATTTAGGAGGCTGGCATGGCCAGGACTTCTGGGGGAGTGGGCATTTTTAGTGAAACAGGAAAGGAATTTGCAGAGAAGTGATCTGTTTTAAAGGTCAAGTTTGAAGAAAAGGCAAAGAAATGGGTCTGCTTTCTGTTTAGGGGTATTTTGGTTTTGCTCTCACCCCACCCCATGCCACCACCCCAGGGAGAAGTTGGATATTATAAACACTAAATACTAATCAGTTGAACTAAACATCTAATAAAAAGAGGGTGAAATAAACTGGGGATCCTTTTAGAGCTAGTCAGTTTCTCTGCAGCAAAGGGGCCAGGAGCCATTTGTGCCCTCTGGGACTCCCTGCCCATTTGCCTGTTTCCTCAGGGTGCTGAAGCTGAGGGCTGTTATTCCTCTCTGCACTGCCCATCCCCTCAAGAGACAAGTCACTTTGATTCATTACAGATTCACAAACTCCCAAAAACCTGCAGTGGGAGATGGAAAAATAGACTGTTGGCCTTGACACCAATTAAGTCTTTTCTGACTGGCCCTGGGGGCCTGCTCAGAGACCTTAGCCCCTGATGGGTGCCCCGGAATGACAAGGGAAGGTGAAGCACCTCGTGGAAGGGTCAATTCTGTGGGTTATGAAGGACTTTAAGGCCCATTTGTTCCAAAGTTCACAGCCCATCTGATTTAGCAGGTACTTCTGTTCCTTTCTCCACTACTCTTCCCTTTGCAAGACTGCAGGGGTTAATATAGCAGAATAGAGAAGGGTGAGGAAGGTTATGGGGACAGTCAGATTCCTCTGTGCCAGGAAGCACAAAGACTTTGGTGAAGTGTGCCTCAGTCCAGTTGATCTTCCTTGGCAGCCAGCAATATGTTTTTTCGTCTTCCAGGTCCTAGTTCAAGGACGCAGGGGAAATAGAGGGTCCCAGTCTAGGTAGAAACTGAGCTTGTATAATGGGATGGGACTTCACCATTCTCTCACAGCAGGATGGAGCTCCTGGGCTCTACATATGGATGGTTTGGTTTGCTACAACTCTTGCTGAGTGCAGAGATTGCTCAAAGCTTGGAGTGAGAGCAGGGGAGGAGCCAAGGCTATTCCTTGAAGTGGATGGGGAAAGCCAAATAAAAACTTTCACCAGGTACATCACAGGCTTAAATTGCCTTTGGGACCTCTCCAGTCTGTTGGATCACAGACTAAGGATCTGTGCATGGTGCCCAGAGAAACCCAAGTCTTCCCATGCAGGTGGGAGAGCTCTCAGCTTGGGTTCTTTATTCAGGGTCTGCTATCCTTTGCCGTTCCCTGGACTACATTGACTCTTGGGACAAACCATGATGAGGTCTGTCCCCAAACCTTTTCTAATCATTCTCTTTATTGTTTTTATTTTCAAATCTGTTAACAGTTGTCTCTCAGCAGTATCCCCAGCATTCTGAAGCCAGTAGTGCTGAGACAGGGCGTGAGTGGAGGGAAAAAGAATACAAGAGTTAACCCTGCAGCAGAGTTCCAGGGGAGATGCTGACCAGTTACTGAACTTGGACTGTGAAGTCCTCCCATTTGTTTTTGAAATGGGAGTTGATGCCTTTTGTATGATATTATCAAAGTATATCCCTTTTTCCCCCTTTACTCAGACATAGAGCTTCAAAATAAGTATCACAAGTAAAAGCCAAACCCCAGCTTTTCATTGGGGCTGATATGTTCCTCCTCTGTGACCTGCTGCCTCTCCTACTCCCCAGCATTTGGACTGTGTCACATAGGTATTGATAGTATTCTAATTTTCTTGGCCTCATGAAAAAAATGCCTGGGCCTAGATCTAATCAGAGGGATTTTCTTCTTGAGAGCATGTTGATGGCACAGTACCTATTTAAATGTCTTTGCCTTATTGTCCCTCTGTTAATAACAGATTTATTATCATGTATATTTACTATTGAAGAATGGGAATGTGATCCTCATAGTTATTGATCTATTTTGTATGTTGTAAAAAGCTTGTACTATAGATTTAAGGTGGGCTGGCTGCAAGAGCACTAAAACTTCTCACCTTTTAGCCTGCTCTTCTTACCTGTTTGTGGGAGTGCTGTCTCTTCAGTGGGAGATGGGGTGGTCTCATGTTGAGACTCTTACCCAGTCCCCTTAACCCCCTTAATTCCCTCCCAGAAGGAAGAGACATTGCCCAGCTAAGCATCAGGAAGCTGTGTTATAAGCCTCTGGGTGGGTTTGGTTTTATGTTTTTCTCTAGTGGGAAAAACTTAATTTCTTTCCACCCTTTCTGGGAAGCAGAGCAGTGGCTTCCGGGTTTTTAAACGAGCTATATGCCCCTCTTCCCCCCTCTTCTTTGGTCACCAAACTTGGATCAAATCATTTTGATATTCCAGGTGTGGTCTTTCTGGGTTCTTCTGGTTTGGGGGATTTCCTCCAGCTGCAGAGCCCCATCATCCTCACGGCCTGGGCTCCCAGAGTGAAGGTGCTTAGGGCTACCCCACCTGATGGATGTGAGACTACTTGTCTCTAGAAATGCATCCCAGCCCTCCCAACTGGCCAACACAAGGAGACTAGCCACTGGCCATTGCACTGGGGGCATCCCCTCACCCCACAGCTTCCCAACTTGAAATCCAGATTTACCTCCAGGGAGAGGTGAGAAAAATTGTAAATAGACTTGCTACAGAGCAACTCAGGGTTGGGGTGTGTTTTAATTCTCCTGATCACTTGAAATAATCTGTAGGCTGAGTGCTTATGGGAGTGGGGGAAAAATGTGACTCCAGGGTCCTTTCCTTCTGCAATGCTCTGGGGGTGGAGTATAGGGCATCTGAGGCCCTTTGATGGCACTACACTGAGCTGTCTGTCCTTCTGGAAACCCAATCTACAGTCAACTGCAAATCCAATTCTTCACATTCCAGTTGTAGCCTTTCTTTCCCTACTGAATCTCAGTCCCTGGCAATGTGGTCAAGGTGGCTTTCTGTAAGCCACCCTGATTTAGGGAATGGAAGGCATTACAACTCTGCCTTCAAGACTCATCTCTTAAAAGCAAAATGAAACAGAACTACAGCCACCTTCCAAACACATAAAAAAATTTGAAAGATAATTGTTAAGCTGAAGGAAGGATTTGGTTCCATTCAACTCCACGGTCATTGTGCCTTTACTTGTGTTAGATTTCTGTGCTTTCTTCCTCTCTCTCTTTGAAGCAATTAAAATCCTCCTTGATAACTATTTCCTTCTACTCTTGTTTCTAACACCTTAGTGGGTTTCCTCTCGAATTGTCTTAAATCTCATTCCACTGGTGGCAGAGGGGCCAAGCCTTCTTTTCTCATGTCTAACCTTTGTCCTTTCCCACGGGACCAGCATGGAAGTCCTAGTCAACACTGAATAAAAGACTAGAGTGATGTGTGCAGTGTGTGTGTGTGTGTATGTGTGTGTGTCCATCTTTGCATGTGGATCAGTTTATTTTCTCTTAAAAAAATAATTTATTGTATGATTTATTTTGGAGATATATTCCAAATTCTCGCTACAAGGATGGGGCCTGTCTCCCTCCTAATAAGCAGTGATTCCTACCCCCCACCCCTCTACAATGTATAATCTGGTCTCAGGTTGGATTCTTTGGTACACTTCTTTCTTCTGGAAGCCGTGCAGTTTAATTAAACCTTGCTTAAAAACAAAAACAAACACCTGAAAACTGTGTACTCTTGTCTGGAACACTGCCTCCAGTGGTGGCATACGGAGCGGAGAACATTTGTTGCTTCTGTTGAGTGTGGTGGTTTGACTCTAGAACCTCTAAGAAGGTAGCTACACTGACTTGGGCAGAAGCATCTGCAGCTTCCCAGGGGTCTTCCCTCCTCCGTTCCTGCTATATTTTGAATATCACAGTTCTTGTTACCCATGCTCACCTGGGTGACTCTGGTAGTTCTGGTCATCATTTATGTTTGCCATCTTACCTTCCCGATGCCCATGATTTCAGGGGACCCAGGAGGCGCTCTGGCCTTGTGTCCTCTCCTCACATCTCTTAGGATTCTTTCTACCTGTGTTGCATGGCAGATTGTCCCACTGAGGTATGGAAGAAAAGGGTGGGGACAGCAGATGGACTGTATGTGTCTATTGTTATTGTGGGTGTTGGCTTTTTTTCTTCCCTGATTTTTACGTTGCAATCTTGGCTGGCTTTCTTGAACTTCGACTTGGGGTGTGAAAAATGAACCAGACATTCTCTGCTTACTGTGGTCAGCTGACATAATCACCACTAAGACTTAATGAGCTCACCTTGCGCTTTCATCGCTAGGAAAGATTTTGAAATTATTTCCCATACTGATTCATAATGGGTGTGTGTATGAATCACTTTCATGTAATTTAGATATAAAAACTTATGAGAGGGAGGGGGGAAAAGGCCTCCTTTCATTTTCATCCATACTTCCCAGATTGGCTGAATCCCTGATTATTTGACCCATCATTGTTATTAATATGATTAATAAACTACCTATTTATTGATTTAATTGTTCCTCCTGTGACTTTAGCCCTCAAAAGGAGCTTGCCTGAATGACCCTCAATTTCCTAAACCTGTAAGGTTTCTCTGTCCTGTTGGGGTGATACTGCTATTCATGTGTGTGTGTGTGTGCATGCATGTGTGCACACATACACAAAAGTATATTGGACAGGCCCTTCCATTGTGATTTGATTCCTTCCCTCATGATACTGTGTATCAGTTAGCAGGTGATAAGGACACTAGTCTCATTATTACTGAGACACAGCTGCTTACTGTGAATGTTCCTGTTTTAAGTATTTCCTGGCCCAGCACAGCCACACTGTGACTCGCTACAAGGATGGGGCCTGTCTCTGACTTCCTGTTACTCTGCAGACAGAGGTAAGAGAACTAAAATGTCAACCTCAGGATCCTAACCACCCCAGAGGATAACTACAGAGAAACGCTTCACATCTGACATCATTGGAGCCCAGTCTGGATCGCTTTTACACGTCATCAAATTCATTTTCCACTCCTAGGTTTAGGGGTGTGAGATTTAAAAGACTATATGCTATCCAACCACAAAGTGTTCATGGGAAAGGTGGAAATTCATTTGGCAGGGATGTCCTCTCCATTCCTGCAGCAATTATTTATTGCCCAATTCACTCTGTGCCCCAAGCATCTGTTATTTGAAGATGAATAGGACTGGTCTTTGCCTCCAAGGAGCTGAGTCTAGTAGAACGCTTTAGGACAGCCACCAAGAGAAACCTATGTAGGTTATTAAAAGGCTTAATGGCAGTTAGCCAGGGAAGGTGGATGGAGTGTGGCATTCCAGACAGAGGGAACAGCAAGGACAGAGGCCAAGAAGCAAGACAGTCCAGTGGCATGTGCAGCGTGTTCCTGTAGTATCAGAAAGGGAGAGCATTGTGTAGGTAACCTGGTAGAGACCCTTCAATCCAGACCTCCTGTGATTCTCTGCCTGTTTCCACAGTGGTCATCTAATCCTGTAGGCTTACCTTGGACTGGTCCTTTTCTTCTGGTGAGTGTTTTCTTTCATAGGCTCCAGGATGAATACTAAGTACTCATTGCTTCCTGGGCTTCCTCTAGCCCACTGTAACCAAGGGAGGTTTTCACCACTATCCCTTAAAGCTGGCTGGACACATGTTACCACTTCAAGTTATTAAGGATGGTTTTTAGGTGCCTAGATTATCAAAATAAATGAACAGTAAAGATTGCTTCCTGGGTTCTGTTGCTCTATTAAGAGCTCAGAAATACCATCTGGTCTAAAAACCTCCATTCTCTGGGAACATTCTTCCCATTCACGACTGTGAATGCTGATATCTACTGCAGATTTCAGCTCCTAGAGAACCTTCCCAAAATGTGCTCCCTTAATGTCTCTTCCTATTTATTTATTTTTAAAGCTTTACTTATTTAAGTGATCTCTATACTCCATATGATGCTCAAACACGCAACCCCAAGATCAAGAGTCGGATGCTCTTCTGACTGAGCCAGCCAGGAGCTCCTATCTCTTCCTATTTAGAAGTGTACAGAAGGCTTCCTATTTAGGACCTGTGTCTGTTAATACTTCCACCTATGTTTAAAGTGGTCAAGTGTTTGAGCTGCTGTCAGACTTCCCAAGTTCAAATGCCAGCTCTTCCACTTGCTGGTTGTGTGACCTTGGGCAAATTTAGTCAACCCCTCTATTTCAGTTTCCTCATTTGCAAAATGATAATACCAACTTAATTCAGTGCTTGTGAGAATGAGGTGGAATAAGTAGAATACTTGAGCTCTGTGCCTGGCATACACTTGAACACTCAGTATTTGCTCCTGTATGAACTAGCTACAATTAACTGGTGATTGTAATAGCATTGTTTTCCTGTTTCTCAGCTTCATTGTTCTATTTCATTTGAAACTGAAGGATGAAAGATAAATGCTTGCCATCCCCTAGAATTGGATTTTGGCCTTCGAGGGAACCTGAGGCTTAGCTAGGTTATTAGCTTTGGAGGCTGGCCTGTAAATTACCGTTCTAATTTATATTTTTCATTAAAAGCTCAGCTTGCCTCTTCTTCTATAGCAGTCTTCCCTGGCCCTGAAACCCTAGTGTTTAGCCATAAAACAAGGTTTTAAAATTAAGAGGCCATAATTCTCTCAACTCCCCACAATGTGTGGATTAATGGAATTAATGATAAGGTGCACAGAATATTTTTATTTTTAACAAAAGCAAAGACCTGCCCCTATTTCTTACGTTTGAAACACAAATCAGGGAGCTACTGTGATCAAGGGTAGTGTATTTATGTGTAGAACTTGACAAAAAAATTGGGTATTAGGAAATCTGGGTCCTAGGCTCCCCACCGCCAGGAAGTTGCTGAGACCTCTAACCCTCTTCACGCTGGCTTTGTGTTTTGCAGGCTTGAACATTAGGTAAATAATGCCTAATATTCTGCCTGGCACCCAGAACCGCCTCCCAAATGATAGGTGTTATATGGTAGCTCACTTAATATGTATCCCATTAGGGTAATACAAATGGATACGTTCGGCCAGAAAAGGCAACCACACTTCCGCCCCCTCAATGGAAAGAAGGGCGTGGAAACAGAGTTGCGTGCAGCTGAGACTACATCTCCCGCTGCCCTTTGCGGTGATCCTCGTTCGCTTTACCCAGAATCGCTCCCACTGCAACCTTGCGTCTTTCCGTGGGGCCCCGGATGTAGACTCCCTCTTACTCGGTGGGCGTGGTTTCACAAGGGCTCGGAGACCTGGGGCTCTCTTATTGGTTGTGGTCCTTCCGACTGGATTGGACGCGAAGGAGGGGGCGGTGGCCAAGGCGCGCAGTGCTGTAGCGACAGCCAATCAGAAGCCTGGTCGGCCTTTGGCGGGAGGTAGTAAAGCTGAGGCTTTGCAGATTTGGCGCGAGCGCGGTTTGGCTTTACTGCTGCTGGTGTGTAGTTTATTCGGGAGCTTGACTGAAGAATCCCTGAAGCCCTGTGCGAGAGACGTGAGGAAGAGCAGGCACTGAGGTGACTCTGCCTTGTGGGGTGGAGAGCAGATGATTGCTTAGGGAGGCTTAGGGTCTGGAAGGCAGCGGAGTTGGGAGAGGGGCGATGGCTAGGGCCGCAGCCTCCCTTGAGGTTCGAGGGGAAGTGAGGGAAGAGCTCAGATCGCGGGAGGTCTGAGGTCGGGGTAAGGGAAAGGAATAGGCTGGCAGTCGTGCGTGGAATAAAGGGGCTGAATGTTGTAGGAGGGAGATGTTCCTGGGTGGGGTTGAGAGGGTGTGGGGTGGGGACCGAGTGCCAGGCGGAGGGAAGACTGTAAATGTGGTCGGGTCCTGGGCTAAGCTGGTGATAAAGACACACCCCGTGCCTGGAGTGAGGGAATTAGAAGCACTGTAGAAATCTGTTAAGATAAACTTATTAGGGGCGCCTGGATGGCTCAGTGGGTTAAAGCTTCTGCCTTCAGCTCAGGTCATGATCCCAGAGTCCTGGGATCAGCCCCACATCTGGCTTTCCGCTCAGCGGGGAGCCTGCTTCCTCCTCTCTCTCTGCCTACTTGTGATCTCTCTGTCTGTCAAATAAATAAATAAAATCTTTTAAAAAATATTTTAAAACTTTTATTAAACTTATTGCATCACTCAAGTGGTTAAGAACTTGAGCTCTGGAGCCAGAAAACCTGGTTTGCTATGACTTTGGGTCTCTGTGCCTCTTGAGTTTTCTCATCCCTAAAGTAAGGATAAAGTAAGGATAGTAAGAGTGCCAACTTCTAGGGTTGTCTTAAAACTTAAATGATTCAGTGCCTTAGGGGCACGGGCCTGAATCATTTGGTAGAGTGTGCCACTCATGATCTTGGGGTCGTGAGTTCGAGCCTCACGTTCAGTGCAGAGACTCCTTAAAAAAAAAAAAAAAGAATAAAAGAAAATGCTTATAACAACAGTCATCCACATAGTAGGTAGACAAGTGTTTGTTATTATTGCTCAGATTTGGCTGTGAAGCAGAACTGAATGCTAAAATATGTTTATAATTTACTTATGAAATGTTGATCATTGGTATAAATTCCTTGTTCGCTATTTTTCTGTCCTCTTAGATATTGACTGGCTGTCCTGTTCTCTCTTTTGTACCCAGCCGTGTTCCCATCATGCCTCAAACCCGATCCCAGTCACAGGCTACAATCAGTTTTCCAAAAAAGAAGGTGTCTCGGACATTGGACAAAGCTAAAATCTCTGGAGACACTAAACTAGAACTGACCAATCTCCAGGCCACACGCCATTCTGTAAAAATTCTGCCTCTAAGCCCCAGAAAACGTCTCGGTAAGATATCCATTTTATATATGAACAACTTTTTGACTTGTAGATATTGACCTCTCTTTCCTCAAAAATAAGATGCCTCGTCCTTTGAAGCAGCTTCCTAAGTTCATTTAAGACCACTTTGTGGGCGCCTGGGTGGCTCAGTGGGTTAAGCCTCTGCCTTCAGCTCAGGTCATGATCTCGGGGTCCTGGGATCGAGTCCCGCATCGGGCTCTCTGCTCATCGGAAAGCCTGCTTCCATCTCTCTCTGCCTGCCTCTCTGACTACTTGTGATTTCTCTGTGTGTCAAATAAATAAATAAAATCTTTAAAAAAAAAAAAAAAAAGACCACTTTGTTCACTTTGGTTATTTTCAGAATGATTGCTGTGTTCATTTACTGAACTTCAGAGTTAAGCGACTTGTTGAGATTACCTTCTGAATTGCTTTACAGTTCTGGTGTTCAGTTCCTTAATTTTGAACTTAGTTGTCAGTATTGTGACTTTGCAGTTAGCTATCTAGTATTTTGAAGCTTTCACCTAGTTAGTGGTGAAATTAAGAGAAGCAGGTGATATTCTTGTTTTAGAACACTGGTTGGTAGGGGCGCCTGGGTGGCTCAGTGGGTTAAGCCTCTGCCTTCAGCTCAGGTCATGATCTTGGGGTCCTGGGATTGAGCCTCGCATTGGGCTCTCTGCTCAGCAGGGAGCCTGCTTCACCCTCTCTTGAGGCCTGCCTCTCTGCCTACTTATGATCTTTCTGTCTGTCAGGTAAATAAATAAAATCCTTTAAAAAAAAAAAAAAGATCACTGGTTGGTAATCCTTTTTTGCTTTAGATCATTTGTTTTTGTTTTTAAAGATTTTATTTATTTTTATGAGAGAGAGAAAGAATAATAATAAGCAGGGGTGAGGGACAGAGGGAGAAGCAGACTGTCCCCTGAGCAGGGAGCTCAGTGGGGACTCAATCCTAGGACCTGGGATCATGACCTGAGCTAAAGGCAGATGCTTAACCAGCTGAGCCACCCAGGTGCCCAGATCATTCGTTTTTAATGAAGGGTGATGTGGCAGTACCAGAGACATTTTTGGTTATCACAACTGAGGGAGTGCTACTGGCATAATGGATATTATGTCCTGCCAAACATTTTACAATGGACAGGACAGCCTCCAATAAGAATTATTTGGTCCAAGATTGAGAAAAACACTCTTAGAACAATCTTAGAATTTTCATCCCACTAAAAACCCCTTTGCTGGGGCCCCTGGGTGGCTCAGTGGGTTAAAGCCTCTGCCTTCAGCTCAGGTCATGATCTCAGGGTCCTGGGATCCAGCCCCCCATCAGGCTCTCTGCTCAGTGGGAAACCTGCTTCCTCCTCTCTCTCTGCCTGCCTCTCTGCCTACTTGTGATCTCTGTCTGTCAAATAAATAAATAAAATCTTTTAAAAAATAAAAAAAAAATTTTTTTTAATTAAAAAAAAAAAAAAAAACCTTTGCTTTCTCCCAAATAGTTGTAAGATTCAGTGGTGCCATCTGGTGGCCAATGTTTGCTTCTTGAGGAGAGGCCGTCTGTTTTGGTGGTTTTAACTATAGAAATTTGCCTTTTGGGGGACCTGGGTGTCTCAGTCAGTTAAAAGTCTGCCCTCTGCTCAGGTCATGATCCCAGGCTCCTAGTATTGAGCCCCACATGGGGCTCCCTGCTCAGCTGGGAGCCTGCTTCTCCCTCTCCTTCTCCCCTCTGTGTTCTTTCTTTCAAATAAATAAAAGAAGGAAGAGAGGAAGAAACTTGCTTCTTTCTGGGAAAAGCAGAGATCTTTGCAAGTCCTTTTACTGTCCTCTACTATGAATGACAATGTTTTGATTTTAATGTATTTCAGGTGATGACAATCTGTGCAACACTCCCCATTTACCACCCTGTTCTCCACCAAAGCAAGGCAAGAAAGAGAATGGCCCCCCTTGCTCCCCTTCACCTAAGGGGCGCAGATTGGTATTTGACAATCAGCTGACAATGAAGTCTCCTAGCAAAAAGGAACAAACCAGAGCTCACCAAAACAAAATCCGTTCGTCAGGCAGGAAAGATCAAGAGATCACAACAAATTCTGAGCAGAGATGTCCACTGGAGAAAGAATCTGCATGTGTGAGACTGTTTAAGCAAGAAGGTTCGTTCTTATATGGCAACCATTAATGCAGCCTTGAAAACAAGGCTGGTGACTCCAGATGAAACCCAGTGGATCTTCTCAGTCACCTCTGTTGTATCTAATTGTCCTTTCACATCTGACACAGGCACTTGCTACCAGCAAGCAAAGCTGGTCCTGAATACAGCTGTCCCGGATCGGCTGCCTGCCAGGGAAAAGGAGATGAATGTCATCAGGAATTTCCTGAGGGAGCACATCTGTGGGAAAAAAGCTGGAAGTCTTTATCTTTCTGGTGCTCCTGGAACTGGAAAAACTGCCTGCTTAAGCCGAATTCTGCAAGACCTTAAGGTACACTGAGAGTCTGAAATATGCTGCTCTTGCTAAAATGACACTTGGTTATGAAGGGTTAAGAAAGGTGGATGTGCTTAGGGGATTGAAGTCTCCCCTCAAATAAGATGTTTTTAGTTTCTTTGTCCAAATCTTTCCAAATGAAAATAGAGCTTATTCTCTTATATGCTATTAACTCCTCAAAGACACTTCAGGTTCCATCAAACCTTTATCTGGGGGCGCCTGGGTGGCTCATTGGGTTAAAGCCTCTGCCTTTAGCTCAGGTCATGACCCCAGGTCCTGGGATCGAGCCCCACATTGGGCTCTCTGCTCGACGAGGAGCCTGCTTCCTCCTCTCTCTCTGCCTGCCTGTCTACTTGTGATCTCTCTCTGTCAAATAAATAAATAAAATCTTAAAAAAAAAAAAAAAAAAACCTTTATTTGAAGGCAAAATATCTCTCATGTTTGCATTTTTCTAGAAGGAACTGAAAGGCTTTAAAACTATCATGCTGAATTGCATGTCCTTGAGGAGTGCCCAGGCTGTATTCCCAGCTATTGCTCAGGAGATTTGTCAGGAAGAAGTATCCAGGCCAGCTGGGAAGGACATGATGAAGAAACTAGAATACCATATGACTGCAGAGAAGGGCCCCATGATGTAAGTAGTGCTTCGCTGCATGTTATTCTGTGAAAATCTGCAAGGTCTGCTGCCCACAAACTCACATTCTAGTCTCTTGAATGTATCCGTTTGTAAGAGAAAAGAACATTTCCTGTGTTGGCTGTACAGATAGTTTCATATGCTTAAAGGGAAAGAAGAGAGGAAAAATACACATTCTGATTTTAAGTTGGAAAAAGTGTTCTTAGGCTAATCGCTTGAAAAACCTGTATATTACTTCTGTGTCATGGTGGGGGTATCATTGTAACAGTGACTGCAGAGAGGACAGATGATGACCTTCAAACTGGTGTCAGCTGTAGGAATGTGACCTGGAGTCGGCCCAGATCTAACAGATGGGAGAGTTAAGGAGGTCAACGTAGATACTAATTGTTTCTCTTTATACTTAGTGTGTTGGTGCTGGACGAGGTGGATCAGCTGGACAGCAAAGGGCAGGATGTATTGTACACACTCTTCGAATGGCCATGGCTAAGCAACTCTCGATTGGTGCTGATTGGTTAGTGCTCCATTGCTAATGTCGATGGGTCTAAAGAATTCTTTTTTTAATCGCTTCATCTTACTTATCACCTATTTTATCTTAAGCCAACTTTCTGCTTTCTTATCAAAATGAAAAAAGTTATTATAAAATAACAGTAGTTTTCAACTAAAATCAACTTTGTTAAGTCTGAATAGAATTGAGATAATACTTCATTTCAGAGACAGTTGATTTTTGGAGTGTCTGGTCCTGCTTATCAGTGAACAATTCTAAACCTAACTTGGAAAGAGCATTCTCGAATGACTACGTACATCTTACCTAATAAGTGTGGGGGTGGGGTGGCGAGTGGGAAGCAACAGTTGGAATGCGGGATTATAACTGGAAATTATATTTAGCTTTCAAAGCGTTTAATTTTCCTTTGAGATGATTTGACCATGATGGTTGATAGTATTTACCTTCTCCTCAGGTATCGCTAACACCCTGGATCTCACGGACAGAATTCTGCCGAGGCTTCAAGCTAGAGAAAAATGTAAACCTCGGCTGTTGAACTTCCCACCTTATACCAAAAACCAGATAGCCACTATCTTGCAGGATCGGCTTGATCTGGTAAGTGCCACCCATTGTACCTCATTATGTGTTCCTTGGATCACCTCTGGTGGGGAAACCTAACAGTCTTTCTAAAATATTTTTGTTTAGAGGGGTGCCCGGGTGGCTCAGTCAGTCAGTTGAGCATCTGACACTTGATCTCAGCTCAGATCTCAGTCTTAGGGTTGTGAGTTCATGCCCCACATTGGGCTCCACACTGGACATAGAGCCTACTAAAAAAAAAAAAATTTTTTTTCTTTGCTTTCCTCAGCAGGGAGATCCTGTGGGCCAACGTGAGAACATTTTTATATGAATTTCCATCCAAGGCTCCATTTATTGGATGCCTCAGGGTTGGAATAAAAATAAGAGAAGAGGGGCACCTGGGTGGGTCAGTCACTGACCCACTTGAAATTGAAATTGAGTACGCCACTCAATTTCAGCTTGGCTGTTGATCTCAAGAGTTGTGAGTTCAAGCCCCACGGTGGGTTCCACAATGAACATGGAGCCTCCTTTTAAAAGGGGAAGGGTGGCACCTGGGTGACTCAATCGTTTAAGCCTCTGACTCTTGATTTCAGCTCAGGTCACCATCTTAGGTCCTTGAGATCCAGCCCCCTACGGAGCAACGTGTCAGGCTCCACACTCAGCGAGGAGTCGGCTTGTCCCTCTCCCTCTGCTCCTCTCTGCCCACCGCCTTTGACAACTAGGTGCTCTCAAATAAATAAATAAATCTTTTTTTGTTTGTTTGTTTTTTCCTTCTTTTAAAGAGAGGAATCACTCAATAATTTTTTTTTTTTTTTAAAGATTTTTTTATTTTATTTATTTGTCATAGAGAAGCGAGAGCAAGCACAGGCAGACAGAGTGGCAGGCAGAGGCAGAGGGAGAAGCAGGCTCCCTGCCAAGCAAGGAGCCCGATGTGGGACTCGATCCCAGGACGCTGGGATCATGACCTGAGCCGAAGGCAGCTGCTTAACCAACTGAGCCACCCAGGCGTCCCAATAATTTTTTTTTTTAAGTTTATTTTTAGTAATCTCAAACCCAATGTGGGGCGCAAACTCACAACCGCAAGATCAAGAGTCACAGGGTCGGAATGCCTGGGTGGCTTAGTAGGTTAAAACGTCTGCCTTCGGCTCAGGTCATGTTTCCAGGGTCCTGGGATCAAGCCCCAAATCAGGCTCTCTCTGCTCAGCAGGGAGCCTGCTTCCCTTCCTCTCTCTCCATGCCTGCCTTTCTGCCTACTTGTGATCTCTGTCTGTCAAATAAATAAATAAATCTTTAAAAAGAAAAAAAAATCTTCTTACTGCACCAGCCAGGTGCCCCTCAATACTTTTATAATGGCCTGTAACAATAGGACCTGTGAAAAAGCTTTCTTTTGAAAATGACCAAATAGGGTTGCCTGGGTGGCTCAGTGGGTTAAAGCTTCTGCCTTCAGCTCGGGTCATGATCCCAGGGTCCTGGGCTCAAGCCCCGCATCTGGCTCTCTGCTTAGCAGGGAGCCTGCTTCCTCCTCTCTCTCTCTGTCTCTCTGCCTACTTGTGACCTGTCTATCAAATAATTAAATAAAATCTAAAAAAAGGAAAATGACCAAATAGATTTTAGTTTAGTTTTGCTAATATCTGGTTGCTTTTTTCCCCATTCATGAGTCTCTACCACATGCCTACAAAATGTTTAAATGTGTTAAATTTCCATTTATTTATGAGCAGAAAAGTCATCTCTTAGACCCTAAAGAGTGGCCAGTCAAGTTTAGACTTAATGTGAAAATATTTATGTCTGGGACCTGAATTACAGTAAAGGGGGAATCTTATAGTTCATGCTGTCATCTCCTATGTCTTGTCCAAAGGTGTCCGGAGTTCAGGTTCTGGACCATGCTGCAATTCAGTTCTGTGCCCGAAAAGTCTCTGCTCTTTCAGGAGATGTTCGAAAGGCGCTAGATGTTTGCAGGTGAGTTATGGCACTGTTGGCTGCTTTTATTAAAAAAAGAAATGCTGTTAATTGTCTCATGTAACTCAAGTGAATGTGGCTTAAGAGGCTGCATTCTGCCACTTTTTACACTCAGAAAGGAGGACTTGTTTCTCAGTGGGGAGCTCTGCATTTCCACCGTGTTAATGTCTGAAACATTATCAGTCCATTACCTACAGAGGGAGAAACAAATGAGATGTTGCTGGCACTCCCTGTGGTGATTATAGATTGGTTAATTACATTTGTATTAAAAAAGACTCCAGTTTACTTTTCCATTAGCTGATCTCAAGCAGGTTTATTTATGGACCTGAACCATCTTTGCCTTTAGACTTTTTTTCCTTCCTTTGCTTTTGTGAGCACCCCTTCCTCTGGTTGGTGGTCCCCCACACTTGTACTCCAGACCTCTCTCTCCCACTTCCCATCCTCTGCCCCTCCTGCTGGGGTAAGCCTCTGTGCTGACTGATGAAATCTCTTCCTTCCCAGTAGGGACACTGGGTCCATTAAAATGATACTTGCTGTGCTGGCCCGCTGGTCCAACCTCCCCCTACTGCCATGCAAAAGATCCAGGTCTGGCTTATGGCTTCCTGTGGGCAAAGTGCTTTGGAGACAGCAGTGGGAGAGGAAGCTCTTCCTATTGCTAGATGGCATGATCCTGGATTTGAAAGTTTCTCCTAGTCAGCAAACTACTTGAGTAAAGACTGTAGCTATGAGCAATGGTCATGTAGGCTGGTGTGGTTTAGCCTACACATATCATATGTATATAGAACTGAGGACTCCCCTTTTAGGTCCAGTGTGTATGGGTGGTACTGGCTCTCTCTGTAGGCAGTCACCCACCCACATAGCCTCTCTGCTGTCCATGACATTTTTTCCTCCTTCAAAATGTTATTATTGGCTTAATGTATGATGACCTACTTGGCATCTATAAGAGGAAACCATATAGTACTGAAAGTTTCTCAGATTCCCAGGTCTGTGAATTGTTTCAAGGTAACCAAGTCCCCTTTAGCTGAGACATAACCCAGTTTTGTTTGGGGGCTTTAAAATTATAAAACGTGTCTTTTTTCAGCTTGGTGGTTTGGTGTGGTGTTTGGTTTGGCCCAGCATAAATTAATTTTAGAAATACTTTTTTTATAGGAGAGCTATTGAAATTGTAGAGTCGGATGTCAAAAGCCAGACTGTCCTCAAACCGCTGTCTGAATGTAAGTAGTTTATCACTTTCCCGTCTTCCTTTATAATTGGAAGCTTAACTTTTCTGAGAAAAGAGGTAGAAAGACGAAATGAATGTAGTTAAATCCATACTTACCCTTTTCTGTATGTCTGTGTTTTTTGTCAGTTTCATCTACTTTATTTCGGTCTGGCCTCTCTGTCCTATAGTCCATGCAGGCTGGAAACAAGTTCCCCAGGGTGTTACATAAAAGGCTGGATCATAGTAAGTTTTCTTTCTAAGCTCTCAAAATGAAAATTGTGGACAGTAAGGCTTGATCAGCTTCTCTCTGGGTTCTTCCGTTGAGTTCACTTTAGGTCTTGAAATAGGTGAGAGGAAAGTAAATAAGAGTCAGACAGTGAAAGAATCCGGTTCAACTTGGGATATCTTAAGCCTTTAGCCAAGTCTAGGAGGGTGGAGGTACGAAGATGATGTTGCTATAGGAGGCTGTTAAAAAATGACAAAATGGGGACGCCTGGGTAGCTCAGTTGGTTAAGCAGCTGCCTTCGGCTCAGGTCATGATCCCGGCGTCCTGGGATCGAGTCCCACATCAGGCTCCTTGCTCAGCGGGGAGCCTGCTTCTCCCTCTGCCTCTGCCTGCCGTTCTGTCTGCCTGTGCTTGCTCTCCCTCTCTCTCTCTCTCTGATAAATAAATAAAATCTTTAAAAAAAAAAATGACAAAATGATTTTCCTTTCTGTTAGCCTTGTTCTCTTAGTCATGGCAGATGTAAAATGGCCATGAACTACTTATCTTTTCGGTATTTAATATCCAGTGTTAATCTTTAGAAACAGGACAGTCTGATTTGATTGTTTCTTTCCTCTTTCACTCCTGCACTGGTTCAGAGTTATCAAAATTGTTTCTAGGACTGTAGAAAACATTTTCTCTCTTCTTTTCTTTCTACCTTCCTTTCTTTTCTTTCTTATCAATTTGTTGAAAGAAAATTAATAAAAATATTTCAGAAGCAGCCAAACTGACTGCTTAGGCTGATGGTAGGTAATATATACCAGTGTAAAGATGAGATACTCGTTTTTCTTTAACTTTTCAGATTATTCCCGTTTCTCCTACCAGTGACATTTAGGGTTGTCAGTGTTCCTGTGAGCACAGCTGGCACACACGTAGCTAAAGGAGGTTGTAAGTTTCTGGCATAAATTATTAGACTAACCTAATTCCTATCTTTTGACCTCTGGTATGTGTTATTAGATTTGGATGGTTCTAGAAAGCTATACGGAGTCTGACTTCAATTAAATACAAGAAGACACTTTTTTTTTTTTAAGAGAAGGGGAGAGAGGGAGTCCACCAGTGGGGGGAAGCAGAGGAAGAGAGAGAGAATCTTAGGCAGGCTCCACACTTCAGGGCTTAATCTCACAACCCTGAGCCCAAATGAAGAGTAGACCCTTAACTGACCGAGCCACCCAGGCACCCCAGGATGGCACTTTCTAATACATAGCACTAACTGGGCTTCCTTGACACATAGGCAGGTTCCCTAGCTTTGAAGCTATTCAAACAAAAGCTGAATAGATGATTACTAGTTGGGATTGTTTTGGGTAGGGAGCAAGAAGGAAATTCCTTTCAGCTTTAAGATCGGTGGTCAGTGGTCTCTAGTTTTCCTACTCCCATTAGTTCTTTGCAGCATCCTGGTTATGGTAATGAAATAGAAGCAGATTGCTTTGGGGCAACTGCTCAAGGTCTGAGGAAGTAATTGAGGCAAAAGTTGTTACAGAGCAAATCCCTCCTCTGTCTTGCAATTCATGCATCTCCAAACAATGAGGCCATAGTCCTAGGCATCTTAGCTGGCAGTTCCCCAGCCTCCGGCCTCTGAGATGGTGCTATCTGCTAAGATATCCAGTGACATTTTCTCAAGTGTTGCTCTGTTGTGGATGTCTTAGGCAAGTGAACCGAACCTCAAAGGTCATTTGGAGAAGCTATCTAGAGGACTTATGTAGGATTCACTTTTCTGTCCACGTTTAGTCACTCATTTCACTTTTTTTCCTTTCTTGATAACCAGGCACACTCCTCTTTGCTTCGAGGTTCTGTACTTTTTATCTTCAAGATACTGAGAATTTCCAAGGCAGAATACAGTAGTCCTCTGTCTAGTCCTCCTTCTTTCATGAGGTGGATTTTGTCTCTCTGACATTAAATTGCATTCTACAGGACAAAATAGCCTACCATTCTGCCCAGAAAAAGGATAACCCTATTTTCCAAGTCATCATCTTTCTGAAGATAGATAGCACTGTCTCCCATCCTTTGGCTTCTAGTTACAGAGTTGGAACCTCTGCTTTGGCACCACATGACTGCGCTTGAATCGCCTTCAACTAAGACTTAGCATCATCTGTCTTGATGTACACAATACTTAAAAAAAATCTAATGAAGCCTGATTTATTTACTTTTTAGGCAAATCACCCTCTGAGTCACTGGTTCCCAAGCAGGTTGGTCTTATTCACATATCCCAAGTCATCTCAGAAGTTGATGGTAACAGAATGAGTTTGAGCAAGGAAGGAACACAAGATTCCTTCCCTCTTCAGCAGAAGATCTTGGTCTGCTCTTTGCTGCTCTTGACCCGGCAGCTGAAAATCAAAGAGGTCACTCTGGGGAAGGTGAGTGGAGAATCCCAGCAGATGGAGCTGGGGTGGAGACAAGAATGCTTTGTGGAGCAGATATTGTCCAAAGGGCCTATTATTATGCTCCAGCTGATAGGAATTAAAAGTGGTTTTTAACAGTAAGAATAAATGCTGGTCCCATATAAAAGGCAACTGATTTTATTTCCCTTGGGTTGTGGTTGAGAATTTCCTATTCATCTCCTCCCCTTCATTTCTACCTCTCCCTGTGAAATACATAAAGCTCCTCTCCTGCCTTAGGTTTTGGCAATATCTACAGAATCCTTCAATGGTTTTATTGAGAAGAGGGGAAATTGTTGTATTCAGATAACTTTTACAAACGCAAATTCATATTTTTAAGAGTCTACAAAGTTGGGGCGCGTGGGTAGCTCGGTGGGTTAAAGCCTCTGCGTTTGGCTCAGGTCATGACCCCAGGGTCCCAAGATCTAGCCCCCACATTGGGCTGTCTGCTCAGCGGGGACCCTGCTTCCCCCACCCCCCGCCCAACCTGCCTCTCTGCCTACTTGTAACTTCTGTCAAATAAATAAATGAAATCTTTTTTTTTTTTTTTTAAGATTTTATTTATTTATTTGACAGAGAGAAATCACAAGCAGTCGGAGAGGCAGGCAGAGAGAGAGAGAGGGAAGCAGGCTCCCTGCTGAGCAGAGAGCCCGATGCGGGACTCGATCCCAGGACCCTGAGATCATGACCTGAGCCGAAGGCAGCGGCTTAACCCACTGAGCCACCCAGGCGCCCCAATAAATAAAATCTTAAAAAAAAAAAAAAAGAGTCTACAAGGTTACAAGAGATAGAAGTTTTAAACAACTTTTGTATTCTCCCTTGTTTCTCCCAGTTATATGAAGCCTATAGTAACGTCTGTCGTAAACAGCAGGTGGCAGCTGTGGACCAGTCAGAGTGTTTGTCACTTTCAGGGCTCTTGGAAGCCAGGGGCATTTTAGGATTAAAGAAGAACAAGGAAACCCGCTTCACAAAGGTACAACTAACTGCCTCTTTGATAATGCTTTTTTAATTGTCCTGTTTTGGAGAGATTATCTGTTTTTGTTAAAGATTTAAGCATGACCACAGTTAGGTCAACAATTTGTTTTTTGTTAGATAGAGTTCAAGATCTGTTGAGGATGGGACTGGAATGAAGGAGGTCTTTTCTGCAGGCCATTGAAAAAGCAGTATTTAACTTGCTTGCCTCTTGGGATGAAAGTTCAACATGATAGAAGTTTACATAATACAAACTTGGCTTTTGTGAGTTCTCCACGTGAAAAGTCTTTTTCTCTTCTTTCCAGGTGTCTTTGAAGATTGAGGAGCAGGAAGTAGAGCATGCTCTAAAAGACAAAGCTTTAATTGGAAATATCTTAGCTACTGGATTGCCTTAAATTCTTTTCTTTTCTACTAATATGCTACCCAGAAGTATCCCACTGGCATTTAGAGAGCTCTGGAATCTTCATTTTAGTACTTTATCCATTCAGGCCTGAAAACTAATATGACCTTTTTTTTTATTTTTCTTTTTTTCATTTTATTTTCTCTTAAATAATCTCTACACCCAGCATGGGGCTCAAACAAAAGTTGCATGCTCTTCTGACTGAGCTATCCAGGTGCCCCGAAATACGACCTTTTTTAATGGGAAACTGATAAATTTTAATCTGTATGTTGATGAATATTATTAACACAGAGTAATAATTTTTGGTCTTATTTTTATGCATTAAAAATCCACCAAGTAGACTCTTTAATTATATTCACTACATCCACATCTTGTGTGTCTCTAACCAGTATGCTTGTATTACAGCATATAGGATTTATATGGTGGACTATGCCTCTTATATGGAGGACCATTTACCTCTTAGTTTCTTCAGACATTGGTGTGTTTTATAGAACTTTGGGGCTAGAGTAAGAAGAATGAAAAAGGACGTTCCAGGGAAAATAGCAAGTCTACATGGAGATCTGGAGGACACTTTGATCAAAGAATTTTTTTTTTTGGGAGTATACTGTGTTCATGTTGCACATACTTCCACATTGCGACATTTTAAAGACTCACTGAGTTTCTTGGGCACTCCCAAAGGTTGTGGGGGTGGTAAAGGGAATGTAACTGTACGGTCTGTGAATATATTTATTTCCAAGTTGCATTCTTTGTCTTTGTAAGCATGCACATTTCAAGAGAGCTCAAACTTTCAGCAAACAATGTGAAAATTTCCCCCAGACTGTCCCACAGTCTTAGCTGCCCTCAGATGAAGCCACTTGTTTCCAGATGGCTTCATTTGGGTTTGGATTTTTCATCTAAACCTCAGATTTTTCCAGTCTTAATAGATAAATTAATCCATATGGCTACTCAAGTCTCCCCTTTTCTGGGTTTGGTTTCCAGTGGCATTCAATGGTAATTTGTGGCGGGGACACCAGAGGGCACCATTATAACACTAATAGCCTTGAATGTGCAGGCAGTGGGATTGGGGTAGTTTTGAGGGAAGTGGAAGAAAACTTAAGTCTGATCCTTTGGGGAGATAGCTATACTTTTAGGACTCAAGCAGATGCTTGGAGTGCAAACCATGTGTGATAGGAAATGTCCAAGAGCCAGTGGCCAAGTCTGTGCCGCTCCCTGAGCTCTGGCCTCTCTGACGTGTCTTGAGTTTAGGAACTTGATAGTGTACAAATGATCTGTTGGCCACTGTTTCATTCATGCTGCCCACTGTATCCTTGCAATGTGATCTGGACCGCAGCAGATGGTATGGGATAGAAGGACACACAGAGAGAGCCCTCTGAAATGGACACCACCCTCCAGTGGGTGTGGCAGAGCAGAGTCTGCAGCCTAGCCCAAGGTCTGAGTCTGAATGTTCTCACCCTGTCACCTTGACTAAGAGCACTCACTCCCCCTGAGGGTCACTTTTGAGTGGAAAACAGTCCATACCTAGAAGCCCAAGAGTGTCTGGGGCTACAAGGGTTAACAAGCATAATTGCAAAGATTGTCCGAAGGCTGATGGAAAGCAGAGACTGAATGGGATTGAGAACAGATGCGGGGCTTGATTTAAATTACATTTTATTGGATGCTGCAGCCTTAAGAGACGTGACTGCTTTACAGTTTGTTTCCACACTGTGGGCAGCTGCTGTCTGTTCTGTGTCCACAGTAGGATCCTGCCCAGAAAGGAGCGGCCTCCCCACCTCGTTGTGTTTGAGGCTTGGCGCCTTCCTCTTAACTAGGGCTTGAGTCAGGAACATGGCTTGACTCGCAGTGGGGCTGCTATGTATCCTCCATGGCTCAGAGCCAAGATCGCATTTACAGATTCGAAAGGGCCAAATTTCTTTCCCCTCTACCTCTTTTCTCTTCCTTTCCCCTGGTATTTGGAAATAGGGTTTTCTCTCTACTGGGTTGTTGGTTTCCTTTCCTTCAGTTCTCCCCCCACTGTCAATTTCTAGGTCATTGCTGCTCTTAAGACTTCAGCAATTGGAACAGGGTTGGTTCTGTCAATGATGCGTGAAGCCGACTTAGAGTCCCTGCTTGGCTTCCGCTGCCCTTGTGGGAGCAAAAGCTGATGTATGTTTGTCAGTGAAGTCTTAAGTGTAATTCAGACAGCCGGGGAGCAGACAGAAGAGGAAGAAAAGTCCTTTTCTTGCTGGCTTTTCTCACTGAAGCTGAGAGCTATGGGAAGGTAGTGGGATTTTTAGAGGGATGGGCTGGGCTTGTGGTTACTAGTTTCTGCCAGGATTGTAGCTGGTTTTCACACAGAGTAGAGGCAAAGATGCTGACCCACATTCTTCCTCGTGAAGGTGGTGGGAGATATGTCTATATCTTGATTTATTTTTCTTCAAAGAAGCAGATGAAACTTCCATAGAGTTTTAGCCAGTATTGCCATGGAAAGAACACAGACACAATAAAATTTTGGTGTGAGTTTCAACCCTAGAGCTGCTACTGACATTTCTGGCTCAGTGAAGACTTGCCTGTGGCTAGTTAACTAACTGGCAAGAGTGTGTGAGGTCCAGGCTTCCCAGAGATCAAAAATGTTGGCAGAGTTCTATTTGCTAACCCCCCCCAATCCATTGCTCCCTGCCTTTATTAAGTGCCCTTTTAAGATCTACCAATGAGACCTGGAAGGGAAGATGGAGCTACATCTTGGGAATTTTCAAAAATATCTATTGAGAGGTGTTGCCTTGACTACCGACGGAGACCAAAAGAAAGAGCCAAGTTTGAGATGTTACTTACATTTGTGTCTGTCCCCAGCACTTAGGACAGTGTCTGGGACCTGGGAGGTATTCAGTAAACAATGTTGAATGAACGGACAAATGAACCGAGGAAGGCACTCCCTTTCTCTCCATCTCCAGGTCGGTTCTATTCAGGAGGCACACATTGCTGGTGTCTCTGCACGGAGGTGGAGCGGGGCGCCTGTAAAGGAAGGACACTGCATCCTACAAGATGTGTCTTGACACATTGCGGAGCGTTTATTGGCCTCACAGATGCGTACCCATGGTACCCATCATTCCTTCTGATGTCTTGGCATTTTGCTTGAGGCAACTTCCATGTTGCTTCCAGGAAGCCTTGGGTTTGGGGAGAGAGTCCTAGTCCTACCTACGGGCTCGGAAGATGGGGGACCTGTTTGGAGGTTCCTAGTGTTCCTGGGGATGGGCCAGAAGCTGTGTCTCTACTTGGCAAGGGATTGGAGAGGAATACGCCTTTGGTGTCCCACCTTTCAACTCTGGAGGAAAGTTGTGATCTCGGGTTCCTCCTGAAAGTGCAAAGTGCCCTCTGATACATTCTCTTGGAAAGCTGCAAACAGTGCAGGTCTCCCTCTTCTCAGAAGTGCGATCTGTAGGGGGAGAAGGTGTGCCCTCTGGCCTCCCTTGATTTTCAACCCCAGCCCCAAGGCACTGGCAGTAGAAGCTAATTGGGTGCAAGAGGCCTGGGTAGAGGCTGTCTGAAGACTGGCTAAAGGAGAGAGCCAGCTCCTTTTTTAAAAAGCTCTAATTGAGTTCTGAATCAGCCTCCCTCTCTTTGATCCCTCCTCTGTTTCCCACACTGCCTGAAAGAGCCAGATCAGCACTTTATAACAAGGGTGCGCCTGCTCCCCACACAGCCCCCCTCTCCCCGACGCTCTCCGCTGCCGCCATCCACTGCTTGTCTCCTTCAGTTAAGATAATGAAGATGCTGAGAGATAAAATGTGTATTTAATAAGGGTGGGGGTAGGGAGGCGGAAAGGGGCAGCCAGGGCCTTCCCTAGTTTGGGGCCTAGCCAAGACTCAAGCTGAAAGCAAAGCTGGAGTAAGACTTGGCCCCAGGGTGTGGGGGTTTCTGGGCCTCAATCCAGCTGACTTCACTGCCTGCTGTTTGCCCTAAATTCCCCCACCTCCACCCTCTCACCCCCACACTCCTTTCTTTCCTCTCTCCTTGCTCCCAATGGGGAAAGGGAATCTTGCTTCTACTTTATTTTCAGCTGGTAACTTGGCCTTTGGTTCGGTGCCCCCCACCTCCCCACCCCCGAGTCAGCTGCAAGGTCGGGCTAGGGCAGCCCCCTCTAGCCTAGGTCTGTAGAAGCCATGGGTTCGCCGTGGGGGGTGAAAAAAAGCCAGAATTAATGAAGACCAGCTGCTAGTCTGGGTTCTGCCTGCAGTTAGCTGGAGGCTGGCCCTTGGTGGTGGTTGGAGGTACTGGGGTGCGTGACCTCCATCCCTGGGCACCAGGATATCCTGTGGCAGCTGAAGCTTGTGCTACTCTGTGAGCTCGGTTTTATCCTCAGTTTGAAGAGAGTAGTCTGTTTCCCTGTTGCCTACTCCTCCCCTCTCCAAATAACACTGGGCCCTTACTGGGCTTTACAACTGTAGTGGCGGCCCAGCTGAGATCTGAGGATCTCCAAGTTCTTTTGTAAACACTCATTAACTGCCTGGGAAGAACCAAGAGCCCTGGTTAACAGCTGGGAGGGAACTGAGGCACGTTAGGGAGAAAGGCTTGACCTGAGCTCACCCCATGGACTCCACCCTGGGGCCTCCATCCTTCCTGTCTAACTCCTTTCCTCAGTTCTCCCTGAAAGATGGAGAAAGAGGTAGATGCGATACAGCTGCCCTCTCCCCTTCTAGGAAGAGGCCATGCTTTCTCCCTGGCCTCGGGAATCAGTCCCTGATTTCCCCTGGCCCTTCACCCCATGACACTTTCCCTGCTCTGCTGCTGCTGGAGATCTGTGCAACTCTCCTTGCAAAATCTCACTCCAGCCCTCTGCAGACCTCCCATCACCTCCCACCCACCTTTCTTGGCCCACCAGACCCAAACCCCTGTGCCTCCTTTGGAGCCGCTGCGTAGCTCACCTATCCTAAATTGGGTCTGTAGCCTTGAAGTTGATCTAATTGTGCTAAGAGGCCCCTCTGACCCCTAACCCCCTAGATTTACCCCAAATGGTACCTGGGAAAATATTCTCTTTCTTTACCGTATTCACTCTGGTAAAGTTTCAGGATCCTATTCAGGGCTGGGTAGCGGCACTAGGACCTTAGCTGACCCCTAGGTTCTGAATTGTTCTTCCACTGACAATTGCTCTTTCTAGTGATGGGTGTAACTCGAAGTCCCCCAGCTCTACCTGTTCACGCTCTCACCTGTATGTGCATGTCTGCCCACCTCGGCACAGTCCCAGGTCCACACACCCCCCTGCCAGGGTATGAAACTCGACCGGTCTCAACTGCTATCCATGTTTTGCCGCCCTGTTATTTGCTGGGGGGGTGGGGGGAATCCCCCTCCTCCTCCTCCCCTGGGTGGCCTCCTAGGTATTTAGGAATAGTGGGAGGGAGATCCAGAGACCATGCTATGTCTATGAGGGGGCAGACAGGAGTGAGCACCTGTCCAAAATGAATGCCTCTATCCCCAAATTCTCAATGGCTAGGTGGCTTAGCAAGAGTGCTAAGGGAATCTTAACCCCCATCTTCAGCACCAAAGCCCAAATCATCCGCTGGGGATGGGCAGGAAGAAATGCCTTTTTCCTCCTGTCAAATATTATCCTATCCTTGGCTAAAGTCATTCCCCATGCTGTGTATTTGAGACTGAGGATTGTTCTGGTCCCCAGCCCGTGACTCAGATCGCCGGCTTTCTCCCAGTGAGTTCCTTCTGCCCCGTCAGTCAGCTCTGCACCCGCTGACCCAGTCAGGGCTGGTGGAAGAGGGCGGGGAGAGCCTACTGTTTGGTGAGTGGGCTTTAGGACCCAACGGGAACCCGTGCTTCTTGCAGCAGCCTAACCCAGAAGCAGGGGGGAATCCTGAACCGAGCTGAGAGGGCTTCCCCGGTTCTCCTGGGAACCCCATCGCCCCCCTGCCAGCACGCACCTGAGCAGGTAGGACCGCGCACACCCCTTCCCGATTCCCCCTGGGCCGCCTTCCGCCGGGCTTTCCCGCTGCTGATCTGGTCGTTTCCCTCTCGCCAGTTCAGGCTTTCCCCATCCCTCCTCCCCCACTGCTCACTGTGGTCCTGGGAGGTGGGGGCCTGGGAACAGTGGGGTGTCTGAGAGCTCGGAGCCCCCGCGCCCCACAGCGCCGTTCCTGCACTCCCCCCAGGCACTGCCCGATCTCAGGCTAAGAATGGAAAGTCGGGGGAAGGTCTGCCCAGGCCCCACGCCCTTGCACCCTCCTTTGCAGCGTTGCTTAATGCCCCTTCCCCCACCTCACCTCGACGGGAGAACTGGCAGTGTCGGGGCGGTAGCGGAGGGAGCGGGAGAGGGACCTGAGCCTCCCTGGGGGATTTCTCCGGCGCTTCCTCCTGGCCTCCAGTCCCCCAGAGCTCGGGACTTAAGCACCCCCCACATCCCGCCCCTGCCCCCAGATCCGTACTCACCTTGTAGGGGAACGAATGCCCCTTTCCAGGCTCCTCTTACACTTGGGGGGCTAAAGGCTTTGCTGGAGGGTAGTGGAGGTTGTGAGTGGTTTTTGGTGACCTGTTCCTCTAGGGAAAGTTCTTTCAGCTTAGAACCCCATCCCTGCCACGACCTCAGCACCTATTGCAAAGACAAGCCCCTCACCCCAGTGTGTGTGTGTGTGTGTGTGTTTGTGTGTGTGTTTAGACGATGTGGTTTTAAGATCTATAAGCTTTGCATAAAAGGTGGCTGTATGCATGGAAGGGGAGAAGTCCCAGAGTGTGGCCCAGGCCAGAACAGGCTCAGCCCAGATGGCTGGGGAAGGGGGTGTAGACCAGATCAGGGAGGCCACCCCGCCGTGCCAGCTCCCTGGATGCCTTGCCTTCCAGAGTCTCAGGCTCCTGGTGTTACCCCCAAGCTCCTGCGCGCCTGCAGGCTCTCTGGGAAAGGGCTGAATGGCACCCACTGTTTACAGCGGCTGATTTTTCCCTCCAGTCGGGGGCTGACAAAGCCTGCTCTCTGAAGATCTAGGGCATCTCATTCTGGTTTAGTGGGTTTGCAGGAGGGCCGTATGACTTGTCTGAGTAACTGTGTGAATGTGTGTATCGCCTCTGAGCGTAGCTGACTGAGGAAGAGAGTGATAGGAAAGACTGGTCACGCTTTGGGGGAACCCCTCTAGCTCTGTGTCTGGTGGAGTGGGCGGCTTGTCCCCATCTGGTAACTCCCTTGAGGTGTGGGGTGTGCTTTGCTCTTCTCCATGACTCCCCAGGTCCCCTAAGGGTTGGTTTTGGAGGAAAGGGTGGATAAGGGAGTGACTTCAGACTTAATTCTGCTCTTGACCCAGGAAGCAGAGCTTCTGAGTGTGAGCGGGTGTGTGATTTACCCTAACGGCTTAGTTTGTTCTTTCTTTCTCTCTTTCATCTTTCCTTCCTTTCTTCCTTCCTTCCTGTCTTTCTCTCCCTTTTCTTTTGTTTTCTTGTTTTTGCTGTTTTGGTGAGACAAGAAAAGAATTTATGTCAGTGAGGCCAACACCAGGAAGACAGCAGACTTAGTTTCTTCATTTGTAAACACACGGCGGTCAGTAGCAGGCCCCACTTGCCTGATAGGAACACCTCTATAAAGACCCCGTAAGACAATGTATCCGACAGCTAGGTGCAAATGGTAGTTATGAGGGGGCAGGGGGGGTTCTAAGACAAGATTCTTTTCCTAAATCTAGGTCAGTCTCCCTGCCTTGGCTTTCCTTCCCCCCATCCTTGCCCATCTGTGGGAAGGCAGAACCAGGCAGGCCATTGCCCCCAGGGCTGTAGAATTACCCTAATGCAGGGGGTAACTGTCACCAGAGAGCCTGTGGTCAGAGAGGACAGAGCTCTCCACGAGGCTTTTCTTCCTCTGGGGCTCCACACCTTCTCCCCTGAGCCCTGTCTCCACCTTCCTTCTGCCATCCCTGCTCAGCGTCCTTGTCCCTGTCTCTCCCCTGCCCAGTGGCCTCCTTGTCCGGCTCACTGGACAGGGGCCCTAATCGGATTGGACAGCTGAGATCTGTGTGACGGCTGAGAGCAGGCGGGAGGGAAGCCAGTGGGAGGATGGCACAAGGGCTGCCCCTGGCACTGTCCGGGCATCCCAGGCACCACCTTGGGCCCCGTGGACTCCTGGCTTGGCTTGGCCCCGGGGAAAGGGTGCCAGAGGAGGCTAGGAATGAAGAGTAGGGGAAGGGGAAACCCCAGGACCTCTTTGATCTTTGGTGGCCCTCATGTCACTATCTCTGACTGTGACCTGGAGGAGAGGACAGCAGGTGAGAGCCAGGCTTGTCCTGCCCCCTCCCCCATCCCCATGACCCCACTTTCTTCTCTCCTCTTGTTGGGAAATGTGTTCACTTTCCCCGCCCAGCCCCTTTGGCCAGTTCCCCCTTACGGGTCACATCTGGGAGCTGCTGGGGGCACTGTGTGTCTGCCTCACTGTGGGCTGTTTCCTCCCCTCCAAGGTATTTCTCTCACTCACTCTCTGGGCTGGGAGCCAGGACTCCTGGGTTTCCCGCCTGCCTCCTGGTGCAGGGCTACCCTGCAGGCCTCCAGAGAGTCGCTAAGCTGGTTTCCTTCTTCCTGCGTGGGGAGGGCCTTCTCCCTGGGCTGGGAGGTATCAAGAATCCCAGGTGGGCTGGGGTGGGGGCGCCACAGCACCCCGGCTCCTCCCTTCTCGCCTCTGACTCAGCTGGGGGGCAGCACATGCCCTGCCTGGCAGGCACAGCCGGTTCTCGCCTCCAGGCTTCCATCTCTGCATGTGGGCAGCCAAGATCTTCTGCTCTTCTTTTTAGCTTCTTTTCCCCCATGGTATCTGGGGGTGGCCATTGAAACCCCTCCGTACCCACACATTTTGGGGAGCAGGGGATTAGCATAATTGAGGCTGGGGGCGCTATTTTGTCTTCTCTCCAGCTGGGCCAAGATGAAGGAAACCAGCACAAACTTCCCCATGCCAATTCCTTCTGCCCTCAAAAGACCAGTCAGCGGAGCCAGGCCCTGCCCTCGCGGTGCCCACAATGTGGTTGGCACTGATTTGTCAGAAATTGGGAAGGTTTCCCTCTAGACTGCCTGCCTCCTCTCTCCTCCTCTTGGAGGGCAGGGACAGCTCTAGGATTGTAGGCACTTATGGGCAGGCCTCCCCCTAGGGAAGGGGTGTGGGATGCCCCTGAGATGGCCAAGTTGGCATGAGCCCCAGGCTGGAGTGCTGGACTTGGTGTGGAGCTGGGAGTTTGTGGGGGAGAGCAGGCCACGGGCCTCCCTGCCCCCCTCATTTCCTGCACTTTGGGCAGCTGTGGGCGAGAAAGGCTGCAGGGACTATTTTTAGTTGGTCTGTCCCCTGGCAGGAGGGACGTGCAGAAAAGCACGGGGCAGCAGAGGGGCTGGCCAAGGTGAGGGTGAGCAGGCAGGCGGAGGAGTGAGGAAGAGCCAGAGGGGCAGCAGACAAGGCAGAGAGGCGCATTGGGCTGGGGCAGGGCCTTGCTGAGAGGGTCCTGACCCATGTAGATGGGCCTGGCTGGGTAGGGGAATCCTGGGGACCCCCCTCTTGGGGATCTCTGTCCTACTAGACTTAGAACCCAAAGGGACTTTAGAGACCACCTAGACAATCCCTCTTCCTCACAGAGGCCTACACAGGGAGGCAAACAGAGCCAAACAGGCCTACACAGGGAGATGTCACTTTCCGTAGGACACTCCGCCAGTCATTGGGCTGCACTGGGGCCCCAACCCAGACCCCTTGCGCCAGATTTTCTCCCATCAGGGTCCCTTGCCGCACCTGGTTGTGCCTCCCTCCCCTACTGGTCTCTTTCCCTCTGCTTGTTTATGCAGGGTCTCTGGTAAGCCCCAGCTTGGTTTGCTTATAAATCTCCACCATGTGGAGAGAGAGCCTGTGTCCAGGCTGGAAGGAGGTCAGTGTTGGGGTTTGTTTAGGTGGCCTGTGGCCACTGGTGTGAATCCAGGTGCTGGGCGTCTTCCAAACAGGCTCACAGGCTGATGAGCTTGGGCTTGGAGACACCTTAGGGAAGGGCCATCCGGTCTCATTCCGTCTTAGAGACCCAGAGAGGGCCTGGATTTGTCCACAGTCCTGGGATGAGTTGAGGACAGACCAAGGACTAGGATTCAGCTTTGCAGGGTCTCCAGAGCCCCCATCCTGCCCCACCTAGATCCTTCTTATTATTTGCCAATGCCCCCAACAAAGGAGGGGAGCAGGCAGGAGAGGAGGTAGATTACCACAGGCTTCCAGTCAGAAGTGAACCCTCCTCCAAGTCCTGGGGGCAGGGACCATTGGCTGAACTTCAGGAGGAGAAAGTTCAGTGAATTATGGTCCATCAGAATACAGTCTCTTGCCTCAGTCTCATCCCCAGGGCCGGTATGTTGCACACAGACTCTGCTGGGAGTGGCGCCCCCTGGAGTTGTTCAGGGCTCTGTCTACGGAACCAGATGTGGTGCTTCTGTCCCCCACCTTCTTTCTTCCAGTCAGCGTCAGATGCAGCTGGAAGGAGGTGTTCCAGGGGGGCTTGAATCCAACACGCCCTCCCCCACCCTGCCTCCTGCCACTAGGCGGCTCCTAGTCCTCTGTTGCCCGCTCCCTCCCCACCAAGCCAGGGAGATGGGCCACTAACCGGGGTGCAGGAGCCCCTCCCCCTCTCTCCACTCAGTCTCTCTGTCTCTGGGGGGCTGATTTATCATGCCCCCCCCCATCAGGCCTGCTGCAGTGTGTGAGAAATCAATAGTGCAAATGGATTGAGGTTGTTCAGCCTGTCGACTCCCCTTGGGCCCCCCCAACTCTCCTGGGACTTGGCGAGTTACTCAGTCCCTTTCCAGCTCCGACCTCCACACCTAGTGGTTGCGGCTGGAGCATGGAGCGCAGGAATGACCCTTTCTGTCCATCTCTGTCTCTGTCCCTCTCATTCTCTTTCTCTCCTAGACTGGGCTGGCCTTAGCATGACAAATAACTCTTGAACATTTATTTTCTAGCCTGGGTGGGGTGGGGGTGGAGGGGCTTAACAGGGAGTAGGCTGCCAGCCAGAGGTGGGGGGAAGCAGGTGGGTGAGGGAGGCAGTGCCCAGGGAGGACTAGCTGGGGAGGGATTGGGTGACAGCCCACCCCGGCAGCCTCTGGTAACCCAATCCCTGCACCCCACCCTCCCGAGTCCCCTCCTGTTCAACAGCTTCAGCAGCTGCTGGCAGAAGCAGGGCTGGCAGAAGTGTGTGTGAGTGCATGTGTGTGTGTGTGTGTGCATATGTGCGTGTGCGTGTGTGTGTGTGTGTGTGTGTGCATGCTGCACGCGCTGGGGGTAGAGGGGGCTGTGGGGGTTGGTGGTGCTGCCAGGACATGTTAAAGGAGCCGCAGGGGCCTGGGTACAACTTGGGTGGCAGGAGGAGGTGGGGCCGGTGGGCGAGTGGGTGGTGAGTGACGGGCAGGGGGCAGGCCGCAGGGGGGCAGGGCAGCCCAGGGGTCTCACAAAACTTGTCTGCACTGGAACAGGGCCTGGTGAGCTAGGGGTGGGCGGTGATGGGGGTGCCAGGGGCGGGCACAGCCCCAGCTTGTCCTGGGATGCCTGTTCTTCACCAGGGGGCGCAAGTAGCCATGGAGGACACGGCCTGCCCCCGTCCGCCATCCCTGGGCTGTGCCTGCTGGGCATCACAGTCTTGGTGACTAAGTCACTTCTGTCCTGGGGCTGGCAAGGTGCCAGGCTCAGCTCTTCTCGGTAGGTGAGTCACTGCCCTGGCATCTCCCCCGGATGCAGCTGAGTCACCCGGCCATGCCTGCTGGGCAGGTGGGCACCATGCTTGGGGTGGGGTTTGGGGGGGCATGTGTGTAGCCCCCGGTGTCTCCTCTGATCTGTCTCTGGCATGTCCCGGCCCCACTCACAGCCCTGCATCGTGGTGCCAGGATGGTGTTTGTCCCCTGTGCTCTCTGGAGAGGGTAAAGGACAGGGCAGGAGGCAGCAGGGAGCTGCGTGGAGATGTTGGATTTGGAGCAGAGCGGGGGCGGCCAAGGAGGGGACGGTGGGTCAGAATTTCAGCTCTGCTGCTGGCAAGCTGGATGACCTTGGGTGAGGCAGTTTCCTTTCTGCACCTCAGCCTCCTAATCTGCACAGTGGCAACAGGGTTCCTGCCCCCAGTGACCCTTCAGGACTGCAGGGCAGGAGCATGCTTGTGGAAGGAGCTCCCCTTGGACTGAGGGGTTTGGAGGGCAGCCAGGGAGGGGATGAGAAGTCAGGCACTGGGCAGGTGCCAGCAGACCTCTCCCACCCCGCCTGCACCCGGGGGGTCCTTGGAGGGCAGTGCTTCCCGTCCTCTCTTCAAGCTACCAGGGCTGCTGTTCTTTAAGAGTTCCCCAGAGGCTGTGAGAGGGAGGCCTTGTTTTGCTGGAGGTGTGGACCCTCCTGGGGGGTCGCAGGGCTATTTTGTATCTCCTTTGGCTCCTGGATGCTCCCTTGGGTTTCCTCTAGTTTGGAGAAGGATCCCTGTCTGGGGAAAACAGTGGCTCAGGCTCCTTCCCCAGCCCATTGCCTTCTGTGTGTGGGAGGGGAAAGGCAGGCCCCAAGAAAGTGTGTCTTTCCTAAAGAGGAGCCTGTGGGCCTGTGGCTTTTCTCGGTCTCCTGGCCTTCTTTTGCCACCTGCACTTTTCTCCCCTTCTGTGGGAGGGTCTCTGCAGGTTGGGGGTGGGGACCCTGCTGTGGGTCCGGCACAGCTGGAGTTCAGCGGCTGCAGACTGGGGACTCCTGGCCTCCCACCTGGGAACCTCTCCTGTTTCCTGGAGTCAAGCCAGGGTAGGGCTAGACACTGGGTCCCCTGAGCAGGGGGTTGGTGCCCCAAAGGCCGGTGGGCTGTGTGCTTATACCTGTGGGTATCTGAGGGTCTGGCCCCCCCCATGGGGAATGGGCATGTGGGGGCATGAATTTCTTCCTTCATCAGCACATGGCCCTATTGCTCTGTCTGTTCAGGAGTGTGCCCCACACTCTGCTCTGTGACCTTGTGTGTGCACAAATGCATCTTTTATGGGCTTGTTCTGTTCTACAAAAAAATGTGGATACACGTGTGCCCTGCGTGTGCACGTGGGGGTGTACACATGTGTGCTCTGAACGTGCACATGGGTGTGCATATATGGGTGTCCTTCGTGTGCATTTACACATCTGAATCTCGTGCACACGGGTGTATGTGACTCCTCTGCGCTGGCCCGTGTATGTGAGGGCTGCCCTTCTCGGGAGGCAGCCTACAGCCTACCTGTGTTTATGCATACTTGCATTTTTGTGTTCGTGGTCCTTTCCCTCTAACCTTAGCTGGAAGGGATACTGGTGTAATCTGGGGCAGGAAGAGCCAGTGCGGGCTAGGGGTGGCTGGTGCAGAGTCCCCTCCCAGGCTGGTCTCTCACCCGGGTGACGCCCCCTGCTGCTGATTAGGCTCAGGCTGGAAGGCCTGGTTGCGCGGGGGAGGAGCGCTGGGGGGGAAGGGGTTAAGCGTCGGCGTCCACATCTGGGAGCCATTGGCGCATTCCTGCCCGCTGAGCGCATGTTTGCGGATGGATCTGGACGGGACAGGACGGGAGGGGCTGGGCGGGCGGTTCGCACCGGTGGACGGAAATCCAGAGGAGAGCGAGAGACAGCCAGGCCTGGAAGGCGGGAAGGGGCTTAGGGAAGCGCTGCCTGGGCACCCTTTCCTTGTGCCGGGCCTCAGAGCAGAGCGTCCCAACGACCCGGCTTGTCCTACCTACCAACGCGGGGAGGGGCTAAAGCAGGAGGGAGGCAGTCAGATACCCCACTTCTGCACCCAACTGTGCAGCCAGTGCGATAGTGGACGGAACCCCCGTGTCCTCTCCCGTCTTCCCACCTCCGGTTCCTAAGCGGGGACCGTCAGGCCGGTGGCTTTGAGAGCTCTGCCAGCCGGATCAGGCTGAGAGTCTCCTCACTGGGGTTGAGGCCTGGGAGTGTGACACTTCCCCTTCCAGTGGGAAGTCCTGTGGGGGGACTTGTGGTCACTTCTGGGGGTGGGGGTTGTTCCTTAGTGATTCTGATTTCATCCCCCAGGAGGCTGCTAGAGGTGGGGACATGATCCTTCCAAACGCAATGGCAGGCTCCGAGGCGGCCTGTGGCTGTGTTGGGGACTGGGGTCCCTGCGGATGGAGAGGGATTAGATCCTGGCCCCCTAGAACCGGAGCGTGAGCTTTCCTGGCTCCTCCAGCTGGGGCCACAAGAGAGACGCTTGAGTCTGATAGTCCTCTAGCACGGGAAGGGTGCTCCCGAGCGCCCCCTGCTAGCCTCTTGGAAGATCCGAGGGTCCTTGCCCTTTTTGGGGAAGGGTACATGGCGCCGAGACGCTGGGGATTGGGTTGGGCCCGAGTTCCTGCGACCCGCTTGAGCTGGCGAGGTGTTAGGGGGAAGAGGAGAGGAGTTATTACTCGAGGGAGGTCTACTTACTCTTGCACTTCCTTTTTTTGCAGATGAGAAAATTAAGATTCAGAGAAAGGAAGGGACTTACACAAGGTCGCACAACTCTCAGTTCCAACTGATCCCTGGAGGATTATAACTATGGGAGTCAGGGGCTTGATAACCGGGGCCAGAATCAGTGTATTAACTTCCATATTATACCGCCTTACCTGGCTTAAGAGTGGGGCGTGTGTGTGTGTGTGTGTGTGTGTGTGTGTGATCTGTGCCCCAGCGAGTGTGGGTGTGTGTGGTTGGGGGCAGGGGATTGCGACACCACACACTGTTGTCCTTTCTCTACAGAGCCCTCTTTCCATTCTTTCCGCAGAACTTCTCTTAGTACTGAATCTCCTTTTGGGGTAGAGGGAGGGAATTCTCCCAGATTCCCACGGTCCGGCCTTCTACCAGGCACGGCTCCTTTAAGACTCGCCCTTCCCTGGTTCTGTTAAGGGAGGGCGTGATCCTGTGGGCCCGCCCCTAGCTGGTGATAGGTCAGTGGGCGGGCGGAGGCGGGCCTGGGGGGGGAGAGGGCCTCCCCTCCTGCTCTGCACCCTCCGCGCCCCCCCCCCCACCCAGTCTGGGGCTCCGGGTAAAGTTTCAGCCTCCGCACGTGACTCGCCATGGCCGCTGCCTTCGCCCCGCGCCCCTGAGCCTCGGCCCCCCAGACGGCTCCTCTCCTGGGACCCCGTACCCCTGACGCTTAGCAGCACTGAGGCGCAGGGTCAGGGCAGACGCCGAGCCCGCGGGCGCCCTGGACGGATTGCTTCCTCCCGCTGTGAGGTAACCTCTGCCCCGGGGATTTTGGAGAGCTGGGTCTCCCGCCGGCTTCGGAGCCCGGTGGCCTGCCCCAGATAGGAGCTGCGGGCGGGGATCCGGTGCCGGGCGGGTTCCGAGGGGAACCCGGGGTTTCCTGGGCTTCCTACTCCGCGGCGGCGGAGCCCAGGGTGGGGGAGCCCAGTCTGTGCGTATGTCTGCGCCGGAGTGTTCGCGCGCAGCCGTGGGGCATCTGGGGCCGTCTGCCGCGCGTGTCCCCGGCGCCCGAGCTGTGGCAAAACCGCCGCTGGGAACTCCTACTCCCTCTCTTTTTTCTCTTCAAAAACAAACAAAACAAAAAGACTTTCAAACCTGTTTGGGGAGAGATCGGATGCCCAACGGACTAGCCCCCTCCTTTCCCTCCTGTTATCTGAGCTGCCCTGTGGTTTGGGGAGAATCAGCCCGGAGGCCCACCCCCACCGGAGCAGCCGGCTGGGGGGCGGGGCCCGCTCAGCTGGTGTCCCCCGTGGAGTGAGGGAGCCGACTGAATTGGGTGCGGAGTCAATGCAGTCAGGCGAGGCAGGTCTCTGGGTCTGTTGCTACTGTGGGGTTGTGGAAGCTTTTTGGGGTGAGGGGAGGACGGAGTGGACTGCTTGTCTTTGCTTTGCTGAGGTTGTATGGGACCTAGTGCCACCCACGAGGAGGGGAAGCTGCTAGCCAGATGTGTATGTGGAAGGGGGGGCGCTGGAGAAATCAGCTTGGCTGAGCCCTCCCTCTTCTCTGGGCACTGCCCTATTGTCAGGCTGCTCAGTGGGAAGGGGGGCAGGCCACCAGTGTGCTAGGCTGGGGATGAGGACCAACTTCTGTGAAAATCAGATAGAAAAAGACCCGAAGCCTTCGGAGAAAATTTTCTGCCTCTGTCCATCCTCTCTTGGATAGGGTTCCAATGTGCTGGCATGGTGGGGTACCCTCCGCACTCACTTGGGGCCAGCTCCCTTCTCTTTTGCCACATTGCCTTCTGTCTTCGGGCTGTGTGCACATGTGTGTATGTATATGTTCTTAGAGGGTCTTGGTCTTGTTCCTGACAACACTACCCCGCCCTGGAGCTTTGCTCCTGGCCGCCATCCCTCCTCCACTTGCCTGGGTGGGAGATTCAGTGATGACTCTTGTCCCCTTCCCTGACTGCAGTGGTCACCCGGCAGGGTCGCTCTAGGGAAGTAATTCAGTAAGGATGCCAGGTCTTGCTACAAAGTGGGCTCAAGCCCCAAACTCTCCTCCAGGGCCTTGTGCTTGATGGGGAGGCTGGGTCGGGGAAGCCCCAGATTGGAGTGGAGATGGCTTGGCACCTTGGGGCTTCCCCTGTGGGGGGTGGAGATGAGTCTGGGGGAAGAACAAGAGAAAGAGTATTTGGAGCTGGAGGAAGTTGGTGAGGGGGAGGTCAGGGAGTTTGCGCTATGAAAGATCTTAGTGCACTGGGAGGGGCTAGGACATCAGTTTGCTTGGGAGTCTGGGTCATGTTGGTCCTGAGATGGAGCGGTCGCTTGAGTCAGACTGCATTAGGCCCTTGGGAGCTGAGGACCTTAGCTTTAGAGCTTGAGGGTGTGAGTGAACGTGCATGAAATGGTCACGGCAGGAATTTCCCCAACAGACTGGTGAGGGCAGTATGGATGAAGGAGCAGTTCTGAGAAGACCCTGGGCTTGGAATGGCTGACTCCTGGCCATCTCCTCCTATAAGTCCTAAATTTCCATCCTTTGTTTGACCCTAAATGCCCCTGCTACCATTCTGGGACACTTTTCTGGTCCACCTCCTACTCCCAACCATGTGGCAGCCTGGCAGGAAGCTAGCCGTGGGCAGCCCCCTCCTGATCACCCCTGTGCCTCCCCCACTGGGCACAGTCACCCACATGTGCCATGACGTGGTTCCTGCTACCTCGTCTGGTGTGGGGGAGAGGACACGGTCTGAGTGGCCCTTCAAATCTGTTTTCGGGGCATTGACCTAGACCCTAGTTAATTACCTCCCCTTCCCTAAATCCTTTGGTCTTAGAAGCTAGCTTTGCACCCCCCCCACCACGGACCTTTCCCCCAACCCACTTCTTGCTCAGATTCCAGGTTCTTTAGTGGGGTAGTTCTCAGAGCTGTGCGACTTGAAGGTGGGACATGCTCCAGAATACAAAAGCTCAGTGCCCAGTTCCCTGTCCTTTGGGTGGTATGGGCTGGGGCAAGGCAGGACCCGACCTGGGCTGGGCTGAGGGGTGGCTGTATTCGGCCTTTCTGGAGGTCTGTTTAGGAGCAGTGTCCTGGATCTAGGATGGTAGGCATCTGGGGAAGGTAATCCTGTCCCTGTGAAGAATGAACGTGGTAATCTCTGCTTGCCCAGTGCCCCACACCCCTTTCTGGTGGCAGTGGTTTGGGGAGAGTGGGAAGCTGGCAGGGTCCCAGGCAAGACGGCCAGGGTAGTTTTGACTTACTGGGTTTTGGGAAAGGAGTGTAGCAACTGATACCCTAGCTCCCAGGGCTTTGGCTGCGCATCCCCTCTGATGCCTGCTGTCTTCCCTCCATTCCCCTCTCCACCCTCTGGCTGCTGTCTAGAGCCCACACGGTTTGTAGGGGGATGGAGGGTGGGGGCGAGGGCCTGGATCTCTGTGTGTGTCCAGGGAGTGTGCTGGGGATTGGCAGGATTGGCTGAGAGTGTCTGGGTGTCCCTACAGGGTGGGCGGCATGCGGGGACCAGGCCCAGAGTGTGAGAATGTGTCAGCAGCGGTGTTTCTGTCCCCGTCTGGGTCTGGCTCGGGTGTGGGTGTCTCTTGCTCGTCTGGATCTTGCCTCCCGCTCCAGTCCCCGCCCCCCCCACCCCCCAGCTGGGACCGCCTGCTTGCTCTCCCTCTCTCTCCGCAACTGGAGCCTCCCTTGCCTGTTCCTGGAATTTGGAGAGGAGGAGGAGGAAGAGGCAGGCAGACAGACCTCCCACACTCTAGCCCGCCCGCCTGGCATCATGGGGAAATGAACTAGGTGCTAGAGAACTCAGGTTTCCCTGCCTTCTCCAGACCCACTGACAAACGTCACAGAGTCTAGGGAGCCGGGTCTTACAGAAGGGCCTAGAGCTGCCGCCGCCTCCACCTGCCTGGCAGTCATGCCTCCTTCTCCCACCCAGCATCCTGCCTGCCTGGCCCCTGCTGGGACCTCCAGACACCACTGTCAGCCCTGGGGAGCGGGTGGGGGATTAGACTGCTGCCAGGCTGGCCAGCACCTGTTGCCAACCCCCAGCCCTGTAACTGGAGCTGGCCATGGAGGGGGCTACAAATGACAGGTGGAATTTCCGCAACCAGGCACCCCCGCCCCCTGCACTGGATATGCTTTTCCCTTCCGGCCCCGGAACAAGGAAAGCCTGCCCCCCCAAGTGTCAACCTGATCTCATGGATGATGTCCCAGTCCTGCCTGTGGGGGCAGGGCCTGAGAGGTGGGCAGAGGAATGAGTTTATTGCTGTTTGCCCAGTGACCCCCCTACCCCATTCTCTGGCTGCAGAGCTGGGCTGGCCTTGTTTAAGTTAACTGAGCTCTGCTGCTCTGGGAGGGCTGGGGGGCATGGGGGTTGTGGATGGGGGTGGTTCTCTGTTAATGTTTTAATTGCATAAAAACTGGGAGCTCAGCTCCCGACCAGTGGGGAGTCTGGGTCTGGCTAGCCGCCCAGTTTGGGCTAAATATAGTCTGGGACATCTGCAGAGAAGGGGAGGGGGGGTGGAGGGAGGTTCCATTCCCCCCACCTTCCGCCAAGGTGCCCTCGTCTGGGCGGGCACCTTGGAGCAGGGAGGGGGGATTCCTCAGCACAAAAGGCAGCGGAGAGGCGGCGGGGGCTGGGTACAGTTGGGATCTCGCCTGTCTGGCGGCCAGCAGCTGCCTGAGATGAACCCGGAGGCTCAGGACAGAGCTGGAGTGGGGCGCACAGGCTGGATCCAGTGGCTCTGCTCCCCTCCCCCTAGAGCTGCTTGAGGTCAGGCAGTCTCTGCATGTCACCGTGCCCGGCCTGTGTGTCACTATGACCCACTCACTGTGGGCCTCTGTGTACACACCTACCTAGGCGTGGCTCCCTCCTGGCCCCTCCCCCAGAGCCTCTGTCCCCTGGGTCCTACCGCAGATCCCCAGCCCTCCTTCCTTCTGTCCCTTGGCCCACAGTGAAACCTCCAGCCCAGGAATCGAGACTTGAGAAGGGGAAGCTGCGGTGGGGAGTTCTCTGATCTCTAGTCACGGCAGGAAGTGGAGGGGAGGGGGAGCCAGGGGGAGAACCGTGAGTGGCAGGCTGGGAGGGAGGGCATGTCAACCCTGCGGAAGGGGGTGGCCACCCTCCTGGTTGGCCCCCTTCCCTCCCGCTCTGAGTGGGGGAAGCTTAGGGGACAGCTGATTCTCCAGGGGCTGCTAACAATCATTATCACCCCCCCACACTGAAAAAAATGTCTTCCTGTCACGTGCCTGTCACTTCCTGTCCCACTGTGGTTCCCTGGATGTTTGTTGTTGGTTACCATGGAGATGGCTGCCGTGGGCACTACCCTGGTTCTTGTGGGGAGGGAGCTGCCCCTCCCCCCAGACCCATAGTTGTTGGGGGGACTTGGGGGGGGCCTGCCCTGGGGGCTGTTTCAGGCTGAGTGTGTGTGGTCTCTGATGCCCCAGATCCCCCAGGGCCCCCCAGACGTCTATCTGTGGGAAGGAGTCACAGCCACCTACTTAGACCGAGTGTTGGGGAGAGTGTGACCATGTCAGGCTGTGCTTAACTGTGGCTGACTGTGAGTCTGACCCCTTGTGCAGACCCTGTCCCCTCCAGCCTGGGTCATGTTCCCTTAAAGATGTTTCACAGACGTTTGAGTAACCTCTGCTCCCTATCTCTTTTTACCCCTGGAAGCTTCTCCCATCTTGTGTTCTCATGGAAACTGCCTTCCTCGGGGAGCTTCTGTGATTTCTTGGGGTTCAGGCTGGAGTAGGAGGAGGCTCTGAGCAGGTTGTGTGTGTGTTTTCGGTGGTGGGGAGGTGGGGGTGGTGGCCTACGGACCATCCTCACCCCTGCACACAGCCTGTACGCCCAGCTTCTGTCTGGGCGTGCAGGCGCCCTGTGCTTTAAGGGGAAGGCCACGAGACTTTGTGACCCATTTTTCCCACCCCCTGTGGGCTTCCCTCTTCAGCCAGGGATGGAGAGGAGAAGAGATTCCCCCTAGTTCTAACCCCCAACTGGTAGGTGGGTGTAGAGGAGGAAGTTCCTGGGGGGTTGATGGATGGGGGGGTGTGGGGCGGGGTACAGTCTGACTCAGGCCTGGTCTGGGGTCAGAGCCAAAAGGATATCCTGAGGCAGGAGGGAGGGGGGCGTTTCCAGCTTCCCTGCAGTCTGGGTCCCCAGGGAGAGGTGCTGGGAGGGGACTGGTAGTGCGGTGTCCTGCTGACTGTCTGCCCTGGGATTCAGAATCTCGCAGTCTCAGCTTTAGGGCAGGCTGAGGGGATGAGCGTGGTGGTGGTGGTGGGCTTGCCGTGCGCGCGCGCGTGCGCGCACACACACACACACACACACACACGCACTCCCACTCTGTGGGAGCTCTGTGCTCCTGTTGTGAGAGAGCTGTGCTTCCTGCATGGCAGAGTGGGCAGACGAATGGTGAGGGGGCAGTTGTCAAGGGGAGGGTGGGGAAAGCCCCATGCCAGACTGGGTCTAGGAACGGTGGTTTCCAAGCTGGGGGGTCCCCTTTGTCTGTGCCCCTTTGGTCCCCCACCCAGACAGAGGTGCCTTTGTTTGGTCCACAAACTCCTGTGGTCTGGCTGTGGCTTCAGCAGGCTCATCTCTTCCTCTTCCTGTTTTCTTCCTTCCCCGTGGGTTGCTCCCTCTCCCTGAGGCCTGGGCTGCCCCCTGCCCTTTCACCTACTCCCTGCTCCGAAAGAAGACCCAGTGGGTTCTGGGAGGCCCCTCAGCACCCTGATCTTCGGAGGTCCTGAGCACCTTTCCTGGGCGCTCTGGGGTGCATTCCCCGAGGAACACAGGCATTGGAGGCGCCATCGTGCCCTCTGCAACTAGCCTTTCCTTCTCCCAGAACCTGGTCTGTCCCGGGCTTGGGCTCTTCCATTCGCCCTTTCTGCTTCGTGTTCAGTTGCTGCCGAGTCTGTGGGCATGTGCAGGTCTGGTGACCCTGGGTAGCTGGGGCAGAACCCTGGGCCAGGCCCACTGAGGAGACATCAGATGCATTCTCCTGGGGCTGAGTGCTGCATCTCGAGGCAATTGGCCAGTGACAGCCTCCAGAGGAAGATGTTAGACTTCAGCCTTCCCTGAACCCCCTCTGAGGATGGGCTCTGGGCCTGCACAGGTTTGGGGCAGGTTTTCAAACAAGTGCTAGCTCCAGTGAGGGAGGCCTGGGGTCCCACAGGTCTGGTAGGGAAGAGGTGCTCTGTACCTGTTCTAGTATCATCCAGGTGATCCTACTCAGGCCCCCCGGGGTGCTGATCTCTTTCCAAGTGGGGCTGGCCTTGCTGGCTCTCTGCAGCTGGGACCCTGGTGAGCAAAAGGTAAACAGAGGACCAGAGTGGCCAGACTGTGGGCTTGTGGGGGAAGAAAGGGGTGAATGCCTCGGACAGAGGAACCTTTGGAAAAGGGAAAGAAGGAATAGGGGTCATCACTGTTCCCCAAACCTTGCTGAAGATCTGAAGAACTTGGAGGAGGGGAGAACTGTGGCTGTGTGTGTGTGTGTGTGTGTGTGTGAGTGTGTGTGTGTGTGTTTTCCTGGAAAGTTTATAAATAGTTCCAGCCCACTCTTCTGGTTTGAAATCTGCCCCCATCCTACCCTGCCCTGCCAGCTCCTAGTAGGGTAGGGGGTCCTAAGGGGCAGGTCTTTGTTTTTACCAGGGCTCACGTTCTGTGTATCCCTTTGCCCCCACCCAAGTTGAGCTGAACTTTGGGTGTCATTTGCCTATGATTCACTGACTGTCTAGAATGTTTAGGAAAGCCCCTGTCTCCCCTTCTTTTAAGTTCCCCGGTCCTGATCCCCGTCTGTCAGCCTCTCTGGGACTGCCTGCCTTCTGTTCCTTGGGAGCCAGTGTTGCAGGGGAGCCTGGGGAGTGGAGAGGAGGGAATAAATGAAGAAGGGAGGCTGGGCCAGTGGGACTTGGGGACCCTGGCTCCTCTTCCTGGGGATAGGAAAGAAAATAAGTCTATTTCTCTGCCCCTCCTCTCCTCCCCAAATCCAAAGGTTTCCCTTTTTTGGTTTGTGAAATGAAAGAAGGGAATTTGGGAAAGTGTTGCGGTTGGGCTTCCACCCACATCCCTGTCCTCAGTCTGGGGGGAAGCAGACCCTGCAAAATGGGTAACTCTCTGTCCGGGGCCTGTCCACAGACACCAGCCGCGGCTGGGGAGAGGGAAGGGAGAGCGGACACATGATCCAGGGAAGCACCGGGGCTGGTGAGAGGTGTGGGGACAGGCTCGGTTCCCTAGTACCTCCTGTATGCCCAGTGCTGTGCTGTGTGCTTTCCAGACTTGTCTGTCTGAAATCACACCCCCGGTTGTTGAGGGGTGAAGCTCACAAGCAAGTAAACAGATACTTTAAGAGGTTAAGTGACATGCTTATGGTCACCCAGAGTGGCAGAGGTGAGATTTGACCCTTCAGACCTCTTGCTCTACCATCTTCATGGCTCGGTCAGCTCTTGCCTTGTTCTCTAGGGATGTGAGTCTAGGGACATAAGGACTGGGCAGCTGGGGATGTCTGACAGTGGAGAAGGTATCCTGGCACCTTTTGGGAGTGAGGGAGGCTGCAGTGGACTGGGTGTGTGGCTGGTGGTGGGCCCTCCAGCTCTCACCCCCTTCTGCTGTGCCCAGGCGAGACAGCGTATTGGAGGTGTGGGCCTGTGGTTTTCTCCTCTTGCAGGAGGGTACCCATGGGCCATGAAGCTGGCGGGTATAGGGTGGAGGTTGGATGTGGGTAGTTTGTTTTCCTTTTCTTTGGTGCTGGTTTTGATTCTCTGACAGTGTCTTCTCTCCCCCTGGGTGCAGGGTGCTGGGGCCCAGGTACCTCCCCAAGGGTCATGGCTCCAGAGAGATGAATCAGGGCCTGTGCCCTTTGCCCCTGCCCCATCGTGCCTGACCTCGCCCATCCCTGTTCCCTGGCCAGCCTGGCTCTTGGCCCATTTCTCTGAACTTTACCTCCTCCTATGGCTCAAGGCCCTACCCGGGGAGCTGAGTTACTCTGTACCAGAGTTTGCAGGCTGAGCTGGATTAAGGATAGCGAGGCTCTGATGGGGTTGGGGAGGCATTTCAGTATCTCCTTGGGGTGTGGGTTTGGAGGCGGGGGGTTTGAGGCTCGGTCCAATGTCTGACTCCTCATGGGCAGAGTTGAGGCGTTAGTTCTCTCTCCTCTGGGGGTCAGGCTGGAATGCCAGGGGTCCAGACAGGACTGACAGAATCTACCCTTTGCCCCCAAAAGCTGGGTCAGGAGGCCTGGGGTCTGGAGTGAATGGCATTCTGGACGTCAGCCTCCTGGACCTTACCTCAGGGAGGCAGGCGCCTGTATGACGTGAACCCGCCCGAGTGTTTGTCAGGGGGTGCCCCTCAGTGTGTGTGTTTGGGGCTGGGCCCTCAGGGAGGCAGATGCAGAGGCCAGGCCTGGCTGTGGGAGGGCCAGGGAATGTGCAGCTTGGGAAGCTGTGGGGCCGTGGTCGTGTGTCTGTGGGGAGGTGTGTCCTGGGGCCGGGGCACACCACCCCTGAACCATGTTCATTGTGTGCTAAAGCCAGGTGTGGAGAGATGGTATCTCCAGGTTTTCTCTCCTCGCGTGCGTGCCCGCACACACACAGGCTGGGGCACGCAAGCATGCTCTTGCCCACCCGGACACGTTTCCATAGACCTACGTGTGTGTGTTTCTGCAAGTGTGTGTGTGTGTGTGTGTGTGTCCGACTGTCAACGCTGATGAGGCTCAGCCAACCCCTCCTTCCCTTCAGCCTGGATCCCTCAGCTCGAGAGTTCCCGTTGTGTAGGGCCCCACCGGGGTGGGGGGGGGGCTGGGGTGGCAGCTGGCCCGATGGGTGGGGCCCCTGTTCCTCTGACCTCAGCCTTCTCAGCCTGGGAGGGAATCGGCAGGGGCCTGGGGAGGGAAAGGGGCACCTCATTCAGGAGTAAGGAGAGAGACATTATGGTTCACTTCTGGGGGAGCTGCCCCCTTCCCTAGCAAGTACCTGTCCCTACCTCCCCCTCCCTCAGCATGGCCCAGCTGGGCCCAGAAGTCCTGGCCTTGTCCACAGTGGCCTTGGCAGGAACTCCTCCATCCTAGGCATGGTGCTTGGCCAAACTCTGGCTGTGTGCTTGTCCCCTGGACTCCAGGTCAGAGCCTGAAGCCTGGGGCTTTGGACCTGGCATGGCCTGAGCTTGGGCAGGGGGAGGGGAGTGGAGAGGGAGGAGGAAAGTTACGGGTTGGACACAGAGGCAGTCCTTAGTTTGGTTCTTCGGGACCCCGTTTTTCCTTTTTTCTCTTTCCTTTCCCCTTCCTTTCTTCTTTTTTTAATATTTATTTTTTATTTTTAAGTAAACTCTACTGCCAACACGGGGCTCAAACTCAAGACCCAGACATCAAGAGTTGGCATGCTCTGCTGACAGAGTCAGCCAGGCGTCCCTCCTTCCTTCTTTTTAAGAGCTTTATTGAAATGTAATTCACATACCATAAAATCCAGCCACTAAAGTGTACAATTCAGTGGTTTTTGTATATGCACTGCTTGTGCGACTGTCACCACAGTCCATTTTAGAAAATTGTCAGCACTCCCAAAAGAGCCCCCCTAGCTCTCAGCAGTCACCTCCCGTTTCCTGTAGACCTATGTCCTAGCCCCTGGCAACCGCAGTCTACTCTCTGTCTTTACAGATGTGCTTACCTTGGACATTTCATATAAATGGAATCATCAGTATGTGGCCCTCTAGAACTAGCGTAAGGTTTTTAAGGTGTACCCATGTTGTAGTAGTGTATCTCAGTACCACATTCCTTTCTGTGACAGAATAAGCTTCCATATGGCGGCACAACATTCCCTTTACCCATTAGTTAATAGATATTTGGGTTGGGTCTACTTGTTGGCCATTTTATGAGTAATACTGGTATGAACATCCATGTACAAGTTTCTGTGTGAACTTGTTTTTATATCTCTTCTTGGGTAGATACCTGGGAAGGGAACAGGCTGGATCCTAGGGTAACTGTTTAACTTTTGGAGGAACTGTCACACTGTTGCCCAAAGCAGTTGTCCTATTTCATATTCCCTCCAGCCTTGGAGGAGGGTTCCAATTCCTCCCTTGTTATTAGTCTTTTTGATTATAGCCACCTTAGTGGATATGAAGTGGTATCTCACTGTGGTTTTATTTATTGATTTATTTTTAAACGATTTTATTTACTAATTTGACAGAGAGAGACCACAAGTAGGCAGAGCAGCAGGCAGAGAGAGAGGGGGAAGCAGGCTCCCGGCTGAGCAGAGAGCTTGATTGATCCCAGGACCCTGAGACCATGACCTCAGCCGAAGGCAGAGGCTTAACCCACTGAGCCACCCAGAAGCCCCTCACTGTGGTTTTTAATGGCTGTGCTTCTTTCTGTCTGTCTCTTTGCTTTGGTCTTTCATCTAGGGTTTTCACGTATATATAATGCCGTGTATATGCCATATGTGTGTGTACCTACATTCATATAGAAATACATTCACGCACAGGTATTTGTGTATGAATATCCTGTGCCCCAAGAGGGTTTGATTTGAAGCACCCTCTTGTGGATGCTTCTCTTTTCCCCTTTCTCTCTGCTCTTGCTGCTGCCTCCCTGTCTCACTGGGTCCTGGGAACTCCGGGTTCATCTCTGTCTCTGCCCCACAGTGCTATCAGTGCATGTCCTCTGGTCCCAGCTGTTCAGACAGGTACAGATCTGTGTCCACACTGTTGGGGGGGCCATCTGGTCCTTCATCTTGTACCCACTTCCCACCCCATCCAGGAATGTGGTTTCTGCAGACCGTGTGTGGGTGAACTGTTTTTTTAAACTTTTTTAAAAAAAGATATTTATTAATTTATTTATTTGAGAGAGAGAGAGAGCACAAGCTGGGGGGAGGGTGGTGCAGAGGAAGGAGCAGGCTCCCCAATGAGCATAGAGTCTGATGTGGGGCTCGATCCCAGGAGCCTGAGATCATGACCTGAGCCCAAGGTAGAGGCTTAACCAACTGAGCCCTCCCAGGTCCCCTTGTGTGGGTGAGCTTTGATCAGTCCCCCCGACCCCTTCATTTGCTAGGGATAGGGGGCATCCTCTCTGGGCAGTCACTGCCCTCCTGATGGCCTGCTCACGGGTGGCCCACCCTGCTGGTAAGCATCAGAGGTGACACCCAGGAGTCCTGGGTTCCCATTTCCCTATTTGTGTGTATGGCAGCGGGCCTCCTCCCTGGGCCTGTGGGACAAACCCATCTGGGGTGCTAGGGCTTGGATTTTGGGGGGAAGTGGTATAACAGGGGCCCCCTGGCCTAGGAGTCATTTTTCTGAGAAGTGCCAATGCTTTAGGGAAGCGGCTTTTCCTCCCCACCCCACCACCCCAAGCACACGGTTCTTTGCATCTTGACCTCAGGTAACCCATGCTGGGGGGAGGGGGGCAGCTGCCTGCCTCTGCTACAAGGATCCTCTGGGGTGGCAGACCCTGACCTTTCCCCTCAGGACTGTGGGTGAGAGGCCCTTTGTGGCTCTGGGCCCTATCCTCGTCTCCCCAGCCTGGCTGTGCTGTCCTACCACCCCCAGCAGTGTCTGGGCCCTGCTCCCAGGCTGTCTCTGCCAGCCAGGCATAGTGCCAGCTGTCTGCTCAGCCGGGTGCCACGGGAAAATCTCCGGCCGCCCAGGTTGGGGAGCTCCACGGGGAATGCCCAAGTACCCACTCCTCGGTGCCCACTCACCTGTCTTTTCTTTTTCTGCAGTGCCACAGGACATGGCCCCCCCAGCTGCCTAGCCAGGGCCCATCCAGGAGAGGCATCCTCTTCAGTGTCCTGAAGGCCAGCTCTGGACCTTCCCAGAAAAGTGCCAGCTCACAGAACTGCTTGACCAAAGGACCAGCTCTTGGGACATCCCCCAACCCACCCGGCCCCCAGCTTGAGTGGGGGATCCAGGAGGCTGAGATTAGCCTGCTGGCCTTGGACAGCAGCTCCAGGACAGAAGGGGGGGGTGGGCCAACCACCCAAACCCCTCTGGGCCCAGGGCCCATGCCCCGAGGAGGGGCAGCCTGAAGCCCGCCAGAGCCTCCTGCCAGACTGTCTGCCTGCCCTTCTGACTGTGGCTGCTTGGCATGGCCAGCAACAGCAGTTCCTGCCCAACACCTGGGGGAGGGCACCTCAATGGCTACCCAGTGCCCCCCTACGCCTTCTTCTTCCCGCCTATGCTGGGCGGCCTCTCCCCGCCGGGCGCTCTGACCACTCTCCAGCACCAGCTCCCAGTTAGCGGCTATAGCACACCGTCCCCAGCCAGTAAGTGGGGTGGCGGGAGGCTCGGTGGGGGGGCATTGTGGAGGGCAGCAGGTTTCGGGGCTGGGCCTCTGCCAGTGACACCTTCTCCGGATGAGGAGGACCATCAGTGTGTGTGTGTGTGGGGGGGGACAGGGGGCTCAAGGATGAAAGGCTTGTAGGCTGATCGCAGTGGTCCTGTCTGGTGTTGGGGGCAGTAGAGAGGAGGGCAGCAGTAATGCTGTTGCTTGGGGCTCCTGGTGCCCTCTCTTGAGCCGTGCTGTTGAGGGCCTTATAAATAGCTCCAAGGACTGGACACAGAGGCCGGAGGCGGGTAAACAAACCTCTTGACATTTGGTGGAAATGGCAACTCTAGTGAGAGTGGCACCCCACCTCCGCCCCACCCCAGCCAGTGCCTCTGAGGGAAAGGGCTTGAAGGAGCAGCGGGCCAGGGCGGCAGGACCCCCCACTCCCTCCCCCAGCCAGCTCCGCCCACAGCTGCCTGGCGACCTCACTGTGTCCCAGGAAGGGGCGCTGGGCCTGGACTCCGGCAGGCAGCGGCGTGCTGGCCTGCAGGCTCTTGGCAGGGCCTGTGTTTCCTCTCTGACTCCACCCTCTGCCATGGGGGTCGCCTGCTGGCAGGACGGGGGTCTCAGTACCCTTCCTCGGCTGGCCGAGCCAGGTAGTGGGAGGCGGCAGCAGCTCTGGCCAGCTGGCAGAGTCCAGGCCTCGGGCCTGCCAGGCCGCTTACAGTAACTCTGGCCCCCAGGGCCTGGCTGGGCACCAGGCCAGGGCTGGGGGGGTGGGGGAGGGAGCCTGGGCCTGGCCTGGAGCAGGAGGGGTTGGAAGCTGCAGAATGGGCCATGGACAGCCGCTGGCCAGTCAGCTGCTGACCTGGGAGACGTGTCCCACCTCTCCTGGCGGGCAGGAACTGAACACCCTGCCCCGGGCACCCACTGCCCCTCCCACGGCCGCTGGCAGGCTGCCTGGCACCACTGCCCTGGGCGCCCGGCTGGGCTGGGTCAGTGTCCCCTTCTCAGTGTGGGGGCAGCACTCTCTCCCCGGAGCCAGGGAGTCTCTCTGTCCCTGGGGCAGGCCCTGGCCGGGCGCCTCGCTGCCCACACTGGCCGTCTGCCCACTGCCACCACCGCTTCCTGGACCTCCTCCTCTGGCTGTGCCACAGCCCCTCCCTCCCAGGCCCCACCGGCTGTCGGAACAGGGGCTCCGTGTCTGTGCCTCACCCTTTATGACCTGGGACCTGGGGCAGGCAGGTGCCGCTGTTCCCACTGTCATGCCATGCATGCACCATCTTCCGTGCTGCCTCTCTTCCACCCTCACACAGCAGGGGCGCATGGCACAGTGACCTGGAAGTTGGGGACCTCTGATTCTGGTCTGGTCTTCCAGTCTTCTGCTAGGGGACAGGGAAGGCCAGTCTCTGGGTTCAGAGCTGCTGGGGAATGGGTGGGCATGTCTGTGGGTCCATGTGTCTACAGGGACTAGAATTTGTATTCTTGGTGGGGGTAACTGAAACGCCTGCTTCCTGCCAGGGTGGAAGAAGTCGGGGCCTTATAACTTGGTACCTGTGGATAAGTTGTCCTTCCCCAGGTGATGGGAACAGAGCCCCGGGCACTGCTCAGAGTTGGAGGGACGCAGGGTGTGGCCTGGGCTCTTGCCCACCCTGGGTCAGATGAGCAGATGCCATGCCCTCCTGTAAATGTTGCAAGCTTCTTCCTCTTTCTTAGAGGTGGGGAGGGTTTCCGGGTCCTCCACTTCCCACCCTGGTAACCTTTTCTCCCTAGGGTGGGGTACTCCCATTTCGGGCAAGTGGAGCCTTCTCTGGCTTTCCCCACCCAGGTTAGGCAATGCCCCTTTCCTGCCCCCTCCCCCTGTGAGTGTGTGGGTTTCCCTACCCCTCCCCTCTTCCTAGTAAACAACTTCTCTTCCTATCCAGAACCTCAGCTTCTGAGCTTCTCCTTGAGCTGCTCCTTCTCTGTGACCAGAGGCGGCCATGGGCCTCAGGGAGCCAGGCATCTCCTCCTTTTTGTGTGGGCCTGGGTGGCCTGGTGACCCAAGCTCCTCAGTCCTGGGCAGCGAAGCATGACAGATCAAAATTCACGCGTTGGAGATGGAGGCAGCCTCATTACCCTGCTCTCCCTGCCTAGGGGCTGGTGCCAGGGGTCAGGCAGTTCCTGGGAGGCCTAGGTGGCTCCCATACATGCACAGAGCAATGGTCACCCTTTTTGTAGGAAACCTTCCAGATGAGGCCCTTTCCTCCCACTTCCCACCAACAGAGGTGTTTGGATAATCGCCCATTTCCCATCCCTCTTCCCGTGTGTGGAGGAGGCTGGACCTTGGGCATTCTGGGTATCCCTTTCAGAGATGTGGTGGTCTGTGGAATGACAGGTCCAGGTCACTGTGGGGAGGGGTGGGTATTTGTCCTACCCCAGTCTGGGAGCCAGAGGGGGAGGCCTGAGAGATGGTATAGGATTCCCTCCCCACCTCCCCAGAGCCCCTGGGGCTTGATCTCTGAGGACTAGTATTTACTGTGGAGGGTTGGGATTCTGTGTGCATTGTGGGGAGGGTCAGGGTTGTGTGTGTTTTAGGGGTATGTGGGGGGGCCAAGGGGGGTCAAGGCTGAGTGTGTGTTGGGAAAGGGGGTTTGTATGTATGGGGTGAGAAGGTCAAAGGGTTGAGTGTGTTTTGGGAGAATCAGATCCAGAGCTGGAGAAGGGGTGTCTGTTTGTCTGTGTGCTGGAGGGGGCGGTGACTCAGGGTGTAGAGGCTCTAAAGCAGGAGGTCTATGGATTGTGTTGTGTGTTTGGGGAGGTGAGGGTCTCTCCTATCACCATTCTAGCCTGGAGGGGAAACTGACCTGTGTTTTTGGTTGCTTACTCCCGGCTTGCAGGTGGGCTGGGGAGTAGGCAGGGTAGCTGGAGTTCGGGCTTTGCCACTTCCTACATAGGATAACCTCTCTTGAGCGTGATTCCTGGTCTGTACAACAGGGATATTACCAGAACCTCCCTCAAAGGCCGAGATTGGCAAGATCACTGATGTCAGGCCCTTCGCTCTGCCTCTTGCTTGCTGAATCCTTCCTGTGTCATTGTGTACAGTGAAAAGGGACTCGGGCCCCTTCTAGGTAGGAGTGGGAGAGAATGGGATGCTAACATTGTGCAGCACCTACTGTGTGCCCCAGCTTTATCTCAGTTTCACAAGCCTTAATCCCTGTGATGCTGGGAGAGGGTCCTTATTCCCATTCACACGAGGAAACAGCGTGGCTGGAGGTGAAGAGACTGCGTTAAGTGAGTGGTAAAGCCGAATCTGTTTTCCATCATCTAGATAGGCAGCTGCAGGAGGGTATTGTGGGGGGTACTCCTTGGTGGGGGGTTGGTGGCCAGTGCCAAAATTGAAGCCTCCTCCCCCATGGCTGAGGTCCACTCCTGCCCAAGGACCTCCTGCCTTCCCCCAGTAGGGGGCGCGGGTAAGGCAGCCAAGCCACGCCCCCTCCTCTGTGTTTTGGATCCTGAAGGCTGGAGGGAAAGAGCGCTAAGAGGCCTGGGCCAGATCTCCATCCTGTCCTGGAAATTGCGGATGCAATCTGTTCACACCCATCCCCACCCCCAAATCGGCCTCTGCAGCGTACAGGAGTTTGTAGAGCTCAGGAGGCACCCCCCCCACACACACTCACACACTGTAGGAACAGAGTGTAAAAGCCACAGTTCTTATTTTGTTTCGATTTGTGGGGTGGGGGCAGGGAAGTTGGAAGCAGTCAGTAGAGGAGTCCGAGATGGGAGCCCCTTTCTGTCCACATATTGGTAGTGTGTGTGCCTGGAGACGGGGGAGAAAGGGAGGTGTGCCCCTCCCTTCCGCTCCTCTGCCACTCCCTTCCCTTAGTCTCTGCCATCCGTCTCTCCTCTTCACTGTGCCCTGGATGATAAGAGGGACAGCTCAGGGAGACAGGGTATTGCCAGTGACGACTTTCCTGGGGTCTGAGATGCAGAGTCAGCCAAATGACTGGTGGATGGGGTTTTGAGTGAAAATGGGGCCCTTCCCCTTTTATCTGGTAGCACTGATGATGCGTGGACTCCCTCTGGCAGGACTCCGGGAAGGAAGCCTGTCCTCTTGGACTGGCCAGGACGTGAGACATTGGGTCCACCCCTCGCCATGGCCTGTGTGCCCATGGAGATGTGTGAGTGCAGGCCAGGACTACCCTTTAGGGGGTCGCATCTGTGGAAAGAGGAAGCGTTGCCCTTCTCCAAATCACTCGGGGGCGGTGCTCACACTACCTCCTTCCTCCTCCTCCTCCTCCCTGGAGTCAGGCACAGCCAGTGGAGCTGGGTCTCCCCGGGTAGGCCGACTAGATCAGCCTCGGCTAGGTCAGCGGTAGAGGCCCTCCCCTCCCCGTTTTGATTTCTGGGTTGCCGGGAACCTCACCCAGCCCACAGACCAAGGCACCACGGGCAGAAGTCTTAAAAAGGATAGCTGTTCCTGTGCGGCCTTGGGCAGGTCACCCATCCTCTCTCTGAGTCTGTAGCCTCCCCTTTAAAGCAAGACTCTGAATGCGTTCCTGGCTGAGTTGCTCTGAGGCCATGTTGACCTGCTGGCTGATGAGAACCCCAGTGAGCTTCAGCTATCCTGCAAGAGCCTCAATGCCCAGGTGGGTGGAGCCAGGCACTATCCTGGGGGATGGCCACCCTGTACTGGGACCCAGTGTCTGGCTGGCTCCAGGAGTCCTGATTTCCTGTTTGTCATGCCCTCCAGTTAGGGCTGGGGACAGGAAGGGGCCTGGCAGAAGTGGGGGCCAGTTCAGCCCACACCTGCTAAGGGCCTGCTAAACACACAGCCCTGGGGGAGTGGTGGGGAATGTGACAAAGGAGCAGCAGAGGAGGATGGGGCCTCAGGCCTGCAGCCAGCTGATGGCGTTCTTCCTCAGCCAGCAGAGCCTTCCTACCCCCTCTCTTCTCTCACTGCCCAGAACAGGTATCTCCTCCTTCTCCAGCTTCAGAAAGCCTATCCACCCTTTAAGGAACATCCTGAATGCTGCCTCTTCCCAGAAACCTTCACAGCCATTCCCCCTTCCTCACGACACACTTGCACCTTTGAATGCCTGTGGATCCTTATTTCTTTTTTTCTTCCAACACTCATCTCTCTACCACAGAGTGACTTCTTCCCACCTAGCTCCTGCTGTGAGCTGTAATCATTTGGGAGATCTTTTCCCCAGTTATCTGGTTTTTGATCGTAGGGACAGTCTCAGATTCCTTAGTACCTCGCAGCAGTGAACACAGAGCCTCACACATAACTGGTGCCCGGGAGCTAGGTCATTTGGGAGGAGAGATACCAAGGGCCGTGGCAGCAGTCTGCCCTCTTCCCCGCACTCATCCACTGCCAAGTCTTGCACATGTGTCCCAGACCCCAGTGTTCCGTCTGCAGCCCAGACTACACTTAGGTGAGACCTCACTTGGGACTCCTATAGCCCACCTGTCCACCAGGCCAGAAGACGTCTCTACTTTGCAGTCTTGGGGACTTTGCCATAAGCCAAACACCAGTCATCTTTGCTGCCTCCCCCTGCCCTTTTGTGCTGCCTGGACCATTGTAGTAGCTACTAACTGGTCTCTCTTGCCCTTCTACAAGTCGTTTTTCACACAGCTGCTCGAAAGATCTTATACCACTGTAAATCAGATCTTGCTTCTCCTGTGCCTGGAAGCTTCCTGTGACTTCTCCTTGCATTTAGGATAAAATCCCAAAGTCATATTAAGGCCAACAAGGCCACCTGGTCTGGCCTCAGCCCACCTCTCCAGCCTGGTTTTGCATATGTTTTCCTCTTGAATTTTAAGTTCCCACAACCTTAGTCTTATGTCAATACCTTGAACGACCCCCTTCCCACCCGCCCAATCTCTAACCCCAGGGCCCTTGCACAGGCTCTTTCCTTTACTGGGACCACATTCCTTCTTACATTTTGCCTAACTTCTAAGCTTCTACTCTTTTTTCAGGTCTCTGCCTTGAGGTCCTCCCTGAGTCTTCAACCTAAAATTAGGTACCTACATTAATTCTTCTTCAAAGCATATTATAGTTGTTTCATAATACCAGTTACCTCAGTTTGCAATTATATTTACATATATATTTACGATTATATGTTTAATGGCTGTTGCTCCTTAAGGTCTGCAAGAAAGGCTTACCACGGTATCCACATAGGAGAGGTTCAGAAAATACTTCTTCTGAGTCAGGCTGGCATGGTGGGAATATGGGCTTTGGCAGCAGAAAGTTCAAATACTCAGGTTACCCTTTATTAGCAGTGTGAACTTGGGACAACCCACCTAGCTTTGCTGAGACCTTAGTTTCTTTATGTGTAAATAGGAATAACGCCCATTTACCTCTTGGGAGTTGCTCAAGGATTAAATGACAAAAGGGGTTAAGAACCTGGCTTCTAGAGGAATATCCTTGGGAAGCCTGTCAGTTCCTATCCCCTTTTAGAGAGAGGGAGCTCTGCTGCAGGGTCAGTGGGAGTGACAGGATACCCTCTCCTCTAGGGATATCCCCCTCTTTCCTGGGCCTTCCCAACCTAAGCCTTTCTTCTACTGAAACAGGCATCCCGAGGGCTTCCGGGAGGAAGTGGTCAGCTGGAAAGCGCCACCCCCTCCTTTAAGCTCTCCCAGGTTGGACTGCGCGGTGGGGGGCCGATCCTGGTTCCGCGGCTGGGAGACACCCTGGGCGGGGTTTTGCTCGCCGGAAGCACGCAGATCTTGGGGGTGGAGAGCCCCCTCTGCACGCGTTTGTGCCAAAGCATCCGCGCTGCCGCGTCGGGTTCTGACGGGCGGGCGGCCGGAGTCACACATGATGTCACAGACAATGACACAAGCCGGGTGTCTCAACCCTTTCACAGCGCCTGAGCTGCACAATGTCACACCCGGGACACCCAGCACGCCGTGTTCGTGGCGCAAACACTTGGCCCCGCGCACCCTGGTCTTTTGCGTCCTGCGGCCACTCTCCGCGACTCCGGGGGCGCTCACCCTGCCCGGGGGGGGCCGGGGGCCGGCGGGGGAGCCCCGAGGGCGGGCTGGCGAGCGGGTGATGTCACGGGCAGCGGTGGGTGGGTCACTCGGAGGTGAGGCGCCGCCAGGCGAGTTCAGCGAGAGTTCAGCCGCATTGCATTAGGCAAATGAGGCCCGGGCCGGGTGGGGGGGTTTGTTGGGGGAGGACACCGGGACCACCTCCTCCTCCCCGCCCCATCACCTCTCCTCCACCAGCGCCAGGCCGTGGACTGACCAAACCACAGGGGAGGCTGGGAGCCGGAACCGGGATGGGGGAGACTCCCGCCCCTCTCCCGTCCCTGCCTCTGCGTGCAGCCCCCACCTCTCCGCGTACCCTGCCTCCGTCCGTCCTCTGCGTACTCCTCTGGAGCATTTTCCCCTGTGAGTCCCCTCCTTCTCTCCTCCCCCTTCCCAGGCTCCCCCCACCCGCCCGCCCCAGCACGCCTCTCCCAGTCAGTCCCCTGCGTTTCGCCTGCCGCAGTCGGTCCCGCACTACGAGGGTTAAGTCAGGGGCGGTGCCTGGACGGGACTGGGCGGAGGGAAGGGGGTGGGGCTGCCGGGGAGGGGGCGCGCAGGCTCGGGGCGGGGGGCAGCGGCGCGCACCTCGGAGACCCAGCGTCGGCCGGCTGCCCCCGACCTGGCGGAGGCGGAGCCGCGCGGGGTCCCCACCCCCACCCGGAATCCTCGCCCCGGAGAAGCCCGGGAGCCCCGGCGGGGAGGAGGAAGTGCCCGGCGTGCCCCCCCGCCCCCCCACCCCGCGCCGATCCCGCCCCCGGCCGGCGCACTTGGGGAGCCGCGGGACTCTGCCTCGGACAGCATGCGACTCGAGACGGGATCCCCCTCGAGGTGGAGCCGCTGAGTTCCCGGGCCTCGGCCGGACGTTCCCGGGGTGGGGGAGCCGAGGGACCCCCTCCTCCCCCCAAACACAACTTCCCCGCTGTTCGCCTGCGACTGGCGGAGCGGCCGGCCGACTTTGAACAGGGACTTCGGGCGACGGGCGGCCCCCGAGCTCGGGTCGCCTGTCGGGGCTGGGGGGTGGGGGGGGACGTGCCCCTCGCCCCCAGCTGCTCTCCGCGGATGGCGCCGCCGACTGAGTGAGGGAGGCGGCGCGCATGACTTCCCCGCCCGGACCTCTTGTCTTCGCGGGGAAGATGTACGAGAGTGTGGAAGTGGGGGGGCTCACCCCCACCCCCAATCCCTTCCTTGTGGTGGATTTTTATAACCAGAACCGGGCCTGTTTGCTCCCGGAGAAGGGGCTCCCCGCCCCTGGTCCCTACTCCACCCCGCTCCGGACTCCGCTTTGGAATGGCTCAAACCACTGTAGGTACCGGCCTCCTCTCTCCCATTGTAGGAGCTGGGGCTGAGGGTGGGCAGTGGAGCTTCCACTCCCACCGGGGATGCGGGCCTGGGGCGTGGGGGATGGCGCTTGTGTCTACTCTTCACTTTCCCGTCTCTCTTGCTGGAACTCGGGTGCCCTTGCTGGACAATTGGACCCTACCGAGGAGCCTTGGGCGCTCTTTCTCCTTACATCAGGGCTGAGGAACTTTGGGGGGTTCTCCCTTCAGGAAACGTTTGTTCATCTGGCCTGCTACTTCTGGCAGGGGAAGTGAAGCCCCTGGCCCCCAGTTTGTATCTTCTTGCTTGGAATCCAGTGGCTTCAGCACAGAGTGGTCCTTTCTTCCACCCTGCAGGATGTGGTAAAGGCCGGGTCTGTGGGTTTATCTGCTCGGAGGAGGAGGGGCCTCCTTCCCAGATCCCACCCGTGTGGAAGCCTGGGGGAGAGCTCCCTCCTGTGCAACAGCTGCTGCCCCCAGCCCTTGCCCTTGTGTCATTAGAGTTGGTGTCAGGGGACCACTCGATGTCTTTGGTGTTGGCAGTGTGGTGTGGCAGGAAGGGGCAGCTTCATCTGACACCCGTCTGCCACCCTAACCAATCCTTCCATCCTGCGGGGGGGCACCTGTCCATAGGAGGGTTGCTCTGGCCCTGGACACCTGGCTGGCATCTTTGAGGTTTCTGTCCCAGGAATGGGAGGAGGAGCGCGGCTGCTGTGGGGGGAAGGATTGCCCTCCTAATCCTAATCGGGTTTGCTCTCTGGGGGAGGAGTTTGTTTTGTTGTGGGTCTGGGCTGCTCTGGAAGTGAGGGGAGCATCCCCTGCCACTCCAGCTGTGTCCTTTTGTTACCCTGTTTACGCTTAGGGATAGGGGCAGGCACTGGGTTGTCCCTAAGAGCGGTGCTGAGGAGAACTCTGGAGTCAGTCCTGGGAGCCTCCTCACCCTCCTGCTGTCCTCCATCTGGGTTCGGGCTCCTCTGGAAGGGAGGGGCTCTGTGCACCCCCGGGAGCTGTGAGCGCCTGGAGTGCACACCTGGGTGTGTTTGAACCCAGCTGTGAGGTAGTGTACCTGAGTGGGAGGGAGCCGGCGCTAGGGGCTGTTGTTACCTGGGTCGGGTTTCTTCCCTTTCTCTGCCGGCTGCCTCCCTCCTGCCTGCCAGGGAGAAGGGGTGGGATGGGTCCCTGGAGGCCTGACAGATTGGAGAAGGTTGAAGGGTAACCCCCAGACTCTTTGGTCTAGGAAGAGGGAGACCTGGAGTGGAGAGACACCCCACCACTGCCCCCAAACCCGACCCAGAGCCACCTCATCCCCAGCCTTTCCTATTGTCCTGCCCCTTGACCTTTGCCTCTGGGGCCCAGTGGCCAGGAGGCTGCAGACTCAGACCGTGGGAGGCAAAGAGGGAGGGGTGTGAGTGTCGACTGACTTTAGCCGAAGGGGAGAGGTAAGAGGTGTGACACCAGGACCCTTCTTCCCACCCTCCAGACCTGGAGGAAGGTGTTTCTCCCCAGTCTAATCATTGGGGGCACAGCTGCCATGGTCACCCCTGTCACCACGTTGGCCGCTTTTGCCAGAGGACTGGGGGAAAGCTGGAATCAGAGACCCTGGGCTCCAACCCTTTCTCTTCCTTCATTGCATGGGGGCAGCTCAGCTCTCCCTGGCCCCAAACTGGTAGAGGAGGAGGAGTATGGAGTCCAGCAGGCCTTGGGTTTGGTGAGGCTGGTGATGGGGAAGTGGAGGCCTGTTTCCCACGCTCTGTCTGGAGTTGGGTAGAGCTAGAGGTCTGGGCTCCCCTGCTCCCCTAGTTGCCGTGTAGGTGTGTGTGTGTGTATGTCATTGGCATGCCAGTGGGGCTCAGCCCCAAGACTGGGGGCTGGGAGTGGTGGGTGTGGGAGTTGTTCTGAGGCACAGGAAGGACCTGGAGGCTGCTGGCCCCAGGGGTCCTTGACCCTGTCTAGTGTACAGGGGGTCACCACCCCTGCCTTGGAACCCCTTGCTGTATGTGGAGGTCCTGTGGGGATAGGAGGCCTCCGGCTCTCTCACCCAGATCCTCCTCTGCCTCCCACCACCTGCGCCAAAGGTGGGAAGAGACAGCAGGCTTGGGGTGGGGGGTGCTTTGGGTGGAGACCCTTTCAATCCTGCAGGGCCCTGGGAATTTTGCCTCCTCCCCCAGAGCCCCCCTTTGGGGGCACCGGAGGATGGGGGGGTCCACAGGATGTGGCTCCCCATCTGTCCCCCACCAATCTCACCACTCACGCCTCCACCCGCTCCCAGACGTCCAAGAATGTGAAGCACGTGGATGCTCGTGGTGGGGGGAGGGGAGAGATGCTTATCGGGGCGCTGGGCTAGGGGCCTCCTTCCGCTGCTACTCCCAGAGCTACCCCACCCTGCCCCTGGGCGGGGTGTGGGGGGAGGAAGGGCGGTTGGGGGGGCCCCGCGCCCCCTCCCCACCCCTTCCCCAGGGCCTGTGAGGGGAGCTGAGGAGGACCGGGCGCCAGCTGGATTGGGAGGGGAGCTGCTGGCCAGGGGCCCGGCTGATTTCCTGCTGATCTCCTCCAGGAAACTGGCCTCTTCTGTGAGCCTCGAATGGCTCTGGGGCATGGGGAATCCGGAGCGCCCGTGCCTCCTGCCCCCTGACTCCTGCCCCCTGCCCGCCAGAGGCCGGGGGAGGGGAACCTGGCCCCGCTGGCAGGAGGGGACGCCCAGCTTCCTGGGCTGGTTCCAGCCCTCCGCAGGGTGCTGGGACTTGGAGCGGAGTAGGTGTGGTGTCCCTGCAGCCTCCTCCTTCTGCAGGAAGACGATAGATTTGTGGGCTGGGGCCTCTCGGGCCGGGAGGTGAGCAGGGAGGGGCCAAGCCCTGACAGTCCTTCCCCCAGAGGTTGGGTGTGCAGGGTTAAGGCTGAATCCCAACCACTGCAGAGGCTACAGGGGGCCCAGAGTGCCCTGGGCTTCCCTAGGCTGTTGGCTGGCCGCCTGGGGAGGTGGGAACTGGGCCAGGGCTCTGGGTTCAAAGGGCACAGGGCAAAACCTCAGGGCTGTTACCTGGGTGACAGGTGGGGATGTGCTGGGGGGGGGCATGCGGAGCACCCTAGAGCCTCAGAGGTGGTCAGCTGCGGTGGGATGGGCTGAAAGGAAGCCTCACAGCCCAGACTAGCTCCCACCTCAGCTCATCTCCCCTCATCCTGCCAAAAACCATTTTAAAAAGCATATGCATTAAGTTCTATGAACACCCTCTGGACTTTGCCTTAGCTCCAAATTTCTATGGGTCTTTGCCCCTTTAGTCAGTCTCTGGCCTTGGAGCTGACTGTCCCTCGTCCCAGTAATCCTGTGGGTCTCCCCATGCCCTCTCCTCCATCTGCCCCACTCTGTACCCCAAAGCTCCTCCTGTCCATTTTAGAGGTGGGGGATTGGAGGGGTGGGCCCGGGCAACGGGTGGTTGGGGAGGGCAGGGGAGGGAGGTCAGTGCCTTCATCCTCTGCTTATTGGAACGCTGGCTGGGATTCTAGGCCATGGTCCCCCCACAGCCCCTTGTCCTTGACCCCCCCACACCAGTCTGGATTGTCTATTGTTACTCCTTTTACGTCTTGGAAAAAGTTAGCACAACAAAGGCCTTCTTTGTCGCTCACCCTTCTGCCTCCTGGCCTCACCCAGGCCCCCCAACCCCACCCCACCCCCCAGCAGCTGTTCTCTGGCCTCTCTCCTGTCTGATTTGCTTGTCTGGCCTCAGGGAGGGTGAGGTGGGGGAAGAGCCTGGCCAGGGTAGTTTAGAGTTGGGGAGAAGCAGAGGGCCAGGGGAGGTCAGTGAAGAGGCTGTGGACTGGTGGGGGTCTAGGCATCCACTATCTTCTGCTGCAGGCTGGTCTCTGAGTAGAGACGGGGGTGGGGGGCACAGGGCCACAGCGTCACAGGCTGACGAGGGAATTGGTGCCCGGGCCCACTGAGAGCCAGGAAGGCCCTGCCAAGGTTATTGGCCTGGTTCCCTGTCGTCATTGCCTGGCAGTTCCTGGTGTGTCTGCAGGTAAGGGGGAGGGGGGTCGTATGCAGCCAACCCCCACCCCCACCCCTCCGTCTAGCTGCTGCTTTTCTCTGTGCCTGCACTTGGGGGCTCTGTGATTCGTGGCTTATCAGGTGCTTGGACCAGGAATTCTGGGACTCTCTGAATTCCAGAAGCTTGTGTGCTGGGGTTTTGGGGGGAGAGTGGGTAGGGTTCTGGGGTATGAGGGAGGCTGGGATCTTCCTGCTCAGGGAGAAATCCTTGCCCCTCCTTGGCTCTGGACGAGTAGACTTGTCAAAGGCCTCTGGACACTGCCGGGTGGTACCTTGGGCATCTGGGATTGCCTCAGTCCTAGTTCTCATCCAGCATGATATACCCCAGTTCCCCTGGCTTTGGGCACAGTCAGCCCCCACCCAGCCCAGCTCTGTTCTGCCTGGGGTGATGGGCAGGGGGCCAGGCAGTGGGGGGGGATTTGGCTAGTTGGGGCTGCCCCTGTTGGCTGGGTCACCCCTCTTGGCTGCCCTCTTGGAGCTGAATAACAGGAGGGGAGGAGGGTAGTAACCCGGCCATAGTATTGAGGGCAGACAGACAGAGCATTGATAGAAACAGACCCCCCTTTGTCATGCTGCTTCCCCCCAGACGGGGTGCCCAGAGCCGTGGGCTTCCGGGGCTCAGAGGGACTCTACTCCCTGTCTCCAGGGGTCCGTCCCCCTGCTTATCTAAGGGGAATCTACTCTGCTCTGCTACAACCTTTTCGAATCTTATTTGCACACCCTGCCTTGGGTCCCTAGCCAGGGGTTTGTTTAGGTGGAGGAGGGGCTGTGGCTACTGGTGGGGGGGGGCAGGGAGCGGAAGCAGAGGGGGTGGGGGAGTGGCCGCTTTGAATATCCTGTTGACCCCAGTTTCCTCTGCCCCCAGCTTGTGTCCTCTTCCCTCCCTCCTCATTAGACCTTAACTCCTTCCTAACTCGGGGGGAGATGGGGCCAGGCTACCCTGTGGGGCAGGGGCTGGAAAGCCAGGCCAGCTCCTCCCCCAGTCCCCATGCCTAGTCCTGTCTGCATGCAAATCTGATGGTTTATCCTCTGATCTTTCTGGTTTTGAAGGTGGGGTCCTGGGGGAGTAGGCAGGAGTGATGGGGTGCTGGAAGCTTCGTTGGCAGCTCATTGTCCAAGTCTGGCTGAGAAGTCCCAGCTTTCCTGAGACTGTCCCTGCCCCAGACTGAGAGTCCTGGTAGCAGTGGTGAGGCTGGGAGGCTCCTCGGGGAGCTTGTGAGGCAGGGTGGGTGCCGTGTTGGGGATGGTGGCCTGGGTCTCTAACCGCCCCTCCCCTCTTCTCTCTCTAGCCATCGAGACCCAGAGCAGCAGTTCGGAAGAGATAGTGCCCAGCCCTCCCTCGCCGCCCCCTCTCCCCCGCATCTACAAGCCTTGCTTTGTCTGCCAGGACAAATCCTCAGGCTACCACTATGGGGTCAGCGCCTGTGAGGGCTGCAAGGTGAGTTGACAGGGTCACTGGGAAGGACAGGCCTGATGAGATAAATGGGATGTCCCCACTGCCTCGTCCTGCAGCATGCCCTTTGCTGGGGGGATGTCTCAGAAACTGCTGCTCTGGCTTCCTTCCCTGCAGACGGTGGCAGAGCCGTGGAGGAGAGGAAGCCTGCATTAGATGACCAGGGACCCCCAAACCAGAGGTCCCCTTCCTGCTGGAGCCCCTCTCCCCAACTCCATCCTCCGGCGGGCAGGGCAGGCACCCGCCCTGCTCCTGCTTGCTACCTGGGTTGTCATAGTGAGCTGGCTGCCAACTGGCTCTTGGCTAGGGACCCAGGAGGCCTGCCCCCAATGGCCCTGCCTGAGCCTCACCATGGCTGCCTGGCAGAGGTGGTTAGGAGCAGGTGCCCTGATTGGCCTCTCCTTCAGGTGCCCGGGCTGTGGGATCCCCAGTGTCTGACGGGGTTTCCCCGGGCCCAAGTTAGACTCCAGGGAACGGACATGGCTGCCACCTTCCCAGCAGCTGTGGGCCTGGCTTCTTCCCTTCTCCCCAATGCCTGAGCCTCTGTTGTCGGTGTCTGCCCTGGGGATTGGGGCGCAGAAGCTGCTCAGCTTCGGGGCTCGGCTTCAACGGGCTGCCCCTCAGCGGGGAGTGGCTCTCCCCAGGTGTGGGGTGGAGACCAAGGCCAAGCACAAGGCTTTGGACTCTTTGGGTCTACCTGTCCTATCTGGTTGTTCCCAGTTTGTCTCTGGTCGGCCTGTGTGTAGACCCTGACCAGCCCAGATCAGCCTGTTACAGTGCCCGTCTGCTGGGTTGGTGAACGTGTGTCCTGCTGCCTTACTCCAGATCACGTGTGCCTCTCCACCTCTCTGGCTGGCCTGTGTATGGCCTTCTGTGGCCTCTTCCTCCTGTGCTCTGAGCCCGGGGATGTGGGTTCCAGAGCCCTGCCTCTCTCCCATCGAGTCCCATCTGCCCCTCTCCCTGATTCACTAGCAGCCCTGAGGTCCTTTGCCCCCGGAGGGCGGAAGCCAGAATGGTGGCAATAATAGGTTGTGGGAAGACGGCTGTCCGCCTGCCGTGTTGAGGCCGGCACTGGCATTTTCGGAGGGGGCTGTCCTTGTAGGTGGACTGTTTTCTTCACCTTGTCAGGCCTGCCCAGGTGGGTGAAGGCCAAAGGCTTGAGACAGCAGCTGGCCTGGCCCCCTGCCTCCAAGGCTGAGGCTCCAGGCCAGCCCTGCTCCCGTGGTGTGGCTGGGACACAACCACGGGTGTGGCTGACCCGGCTCCTTTTCCTCTGCACCCAGGGCTTCTTCCGCCGCAGCATCCAGAAGAACATGGTGTACACGTGTCACCGGGACAAGAACTGCATCATCAACAAGGTGACCCGGAACCGCTGCCAGTATTGCCGACTGCAGAAGTGCTTTGAAGTGGGCATGTCCAAGGAGTGTGAGTGCCCCGGGCCGGGGGGCTGCCGGGTGCAAGGCAGCGCCTGATGCGCTCCTCAGAGGCGGGGGATGTAGGGACGTGGGGTTGGGCTCGTGGGGATGGGGGTGCCGTGGAGCCCGCTGCGTGGTATGCAGGCTTATGGTTAAGGATGGTTTGTGTGTAGCTGCGAGGACCTGTCTGTCCATGTGTGTAGCCAACTATACATCCGTGTGTTGGCATGCTGTTGGCTGTGTGTGCTTGCACACGTGTGTGCATGTGGTGTCCGCTTCCAGGCCCTGCTTGGCTTTGGGGTGGGACTCAGGGCATACCTGAGGGCCCCTGGATCATGCCTCTTGGGGGAGGCTTGCACTGGGGGGTGCTAGGTGCTGTGTGTGTGTGTGTGTGTGTGTGTGGCAGTGGGTGCTGCTGGCACAGGGATCTGAAAGCCATTGTCTGGTGAAGCCAGGGATCTAGAGTTGGAAGAGAGAATTGGGACTTCTTAGATCCCAGAGGAACTGGGGGTTTCCAGTTTGGGCTCAGCTGAGGCCCGATGGAGGGAGGGAGGGAGGGCTGGACAGGGAGACCCTCTTGTGTTGAATCATGGGTGTTGCCGTGGTGACCGGTGATTGATGATGTCAGAGATAAATGACGCTGACAGACGCCTCCTTGTCTGCGTGGCCGTTGCCATGGAGCCTGAGCCTTGGGGGATGGGGTGGGGGAGGGGGGCTGCAGGACCCCCTAGCCCTTTGTGGGGAGGGCAGTGGAAGAGGGGGGTGGGGAGGGGATGTGGGGAGACATGAGGAGTCCCAGACGAGCAGAGGGGCCCTGCAGCAGCCTGCTGCCTCCTGCCACGGGAGGCGAAGGACGGGGGTCTGGCGCCCAGGAAGTGCTGTTGAGTGGGTGTCAACTTGGGACCCTTCCCTTCAGGGCCCAGTGCCACCTCCTCCCCGTTGCTTCTGCCGCCTTCCAGTCCCCGAGCTTTTTAGCGCAGAGGGACCAGGGTGGGGACCTGGTTCCCTCCCACCACCGACTCCCCCGTTCCCTCCCTCCATCTCCTCTCCGGCTGCTCTGTGCCCCGGAGCTGAGCAGCTGCCATTTCAATAGAATTAAAGCTTCCGAATGATAAACGTCTTGTCACAGCTGCAATTTTCTCTTCCCAAATTATCCCCCCCACTCTCCCTCTCCCTCTCCCCCCTCTCCCTTGCACTTTATTGAATTTGCAGAATCGACATGAGTGATCTCCAAATTATGCCGGCTCCCCCCACCCCCACCCGCTGCCCCCTCCCCAGGACCCCACCCCCACCCTGTCTTCCTCCAGCGTCAGCAGCCGCCACCACTGGCCCCGTGAGTGATTGTGTGTCTGGGATAATCGGCTGGTAACGACCCCATCGCTTCTTTAAAGCCGAGTGGTGTGTGCCGCTCTGTGCCCCTGGTGATTCGTCAGCTCCCCCAGCTAATGGGCCGAGAGATTCTCCCGCCTGGCCCCCTACTTTCAGGCTGGGGAGCTGCTCTAAGCCAGTCCCAGGGACCCCCAGAGAGACAGCTGCAGAGGGAGTGGGGGTGGGGGGCAGGGGAGGCAGAGCACAGAGGTAGGCCCCCTGCACACTTGCTCTCAGCCGTGGACACCCGTGCTCCTGGAGTGTGGGCTTGTGTAGATGTGTGGGGTTCTATGTGGGCCGGCCAAGGGGTGTGTGTGTGTGTGTGTGTGTGCGCGCGCGTGAGCATGCATGCGTGCAGTTTTGACGTGCTGGGGCCAGATTCAGCATTGGGGTTGCTGGGCATGGAGGGGTGGGCCGTGCGCAGACACCTTACCTGCCCGTGCCCTCCTGTGTGTGCACTCACACGTGTACTCCCGCGTGTGCATTCCTGCGCGCGTGCACGAGGCCCGGCCAGGTGACGTCCTTGGCAGCCGCAGAGGCCTGTCTGCGGGAGGAGCTCGGGTGGGGGTGGGCCGCCGCACCTGCTGTAACCCTGGCCTCTGCCCTCCACAGCTGTGAGGAACGACAGAAACAAGAAGAAGAAGGAGGCGCCCAAGCCCGAGTGCTCCGAGAGCTACACGCTGACGCCTGAGGTCGGGGAGCTCATCGAGAAGGTGCGCAAAGCGCACCAGGAAACCTTCCCTGCCCTCTGCCAGCTGGGCAAATACACTACGGTATGGTTCCCCCCAGCCTGGTGGGGCGGGGAGGGGGGTGCACCCAGTTACACCGGGCCCATCTCCCCCTCCTCACCACTGCCCGGGCTTCTGGGTCCTTTCTCTGCTTCTCCCTCCTCCTTCTGCTTCCTGATGAGGGAGCTCTCAGGAAGCGAAGAGGGTGGAGGGCGGGCCTGTGGGGGCGGCAGAGCCAGGCCAAGAAGGGGCACATGAGGAGAAGGCCCTCACTCTGCCCCGTCCTCCCAGAACAACAGCTCAGAGCAACGTGTCTCTCTGGACATTGACCTCTGGGACAAGTTCAGTGAACTCTCCACCAAGTGCATCATTAAGACTGTGGAGTTCGCCAAGCAACTGCCCGGCTTCACCACCCTCACCATTGCTGACCAGATCACCCTCCTCAAGGCTGCCTGCCTGGACATCCTGGTGAGGGTCTGCACCCCGCCCCCCCGGCCACTGCCCCCGAGTCCTTGGAGGAGTTCCTGGCATTCAGATAGCCTCCTTCCCCAAACACACATCTGGAATCGATCTGTCCGAGTGCCCACCACCCCAATGTCCACCCTTCCTTTCCCCCACGTGACCGCCTGTTCCCTCAGCCCCTCCGCATCTGGATGTACACTGCTTCACCCGTTCACCCCCACACACATCCATCCACGCTCACCCCATCCTTCCATTCAGCCTTTCGCCCTGCTGCCCATCTGCCCGCCTCTTCCGTCTAATAAAGATTCACCTAGGACCCTGGGTGGCCGGGCCTTGAGCTAAGTGTCAGGAAACGGAGGTGAACACAGCGCCGGCCCCTCTCTCGAGAAGCTTCTGTGGGTGGAGGCAGCAGATACGTAAACAGAGGTTACCAAACCGTGCTGAGTGCTGGCCGGAGATGGGGGCGGGCTGTCCCTTCCTTGTGTGAGAGAGAGCCACAGCTGCGGGGCCCCAGCCAGGCATCCCAGAGGAGGGGGCACCCTGGGTTGTATAGAAGGGGGATGTGAGACGGCCCTAACAGGAACAGGGTATGACAGGCCGGAGGGCGTGAGAGCAGCTGGATTCCGGGGACTGCAGGGCATTTGGTGGGGCCGAGGGTGACCAGGCCAAAGGCTGGGTGTGCTTGGTGGGAACTGCCAAAATCAAGGCTGGAAGGACTTTCCTTGACTTCCCTGGTGGGCTCAGCCCACTTGTCCCTTCTTGGCCACTTCCAGGGCAGGGAACCTGCAAGGTGACAAGGCTGCAGCTTCCTGGTAGGGGTGGGACGGGAGGAGCAGGGTGTGGCATTTCTGGGGAGCCCGCTATTCCCATGTTCTAGATGCAGGAGTTTCAGACCTGAATCAGGGTTTGAAATGGTTGAAGCTGGTACACATTTCATGGAGTTCTGCTGTGTACCCAGGCCTGGACTGGAGACCCAAATCTGCTATGGTCCTTGCCTTCTGAAAATTCTAGTTTCCCTCTAGGTGATCTAGATCTGTGTGCATGGGACAGTAGCTGCTTGCTGTGTGTGGCTCTTTGAGTTTAACTTAAGAGTAAATTTAGTTCAGTTCCTCAGCTGCACTAACCACATTTCCAGGGCCCAATGGCTCTGCTGGCCGATGGTTGCTGTTTGAGTGCTGTGTAGACATAGACCGTTTCCATTATTGCAGAAGGTACTATGGGACAGCACTGGTCTGGCCGCCTGCCTGGTGATCCCATGGGGCCGCTGGTACTGGAAGTGCTGGGGAGGTGGGGCGAGTCCCTGAACCTGTGCACCCTCTGCACCCAGATCCTGCGGATCTGCACGCGGTACACGCCCGAGCAGGACACCATGACCTTTTCCGATGGGCTGACCTTGAACCGGACCCAGATGCACAATGCCGGCTTCGGCCCCCTCACGGACCTGGTCTTCGCCTTCGCCAACCAGCTGCTGCCCCTGGAGATGGATGATGCTGAGACTGGGCTTCTCAGTGCCATCTGTCTCATCTGTGGAGGTGGGCAGGGGGGCCGGGGCTGGGGGGCCAGGCCCGGGGGTTGGGGTGGCCCCCGGAGTCTCTGCCAGGGAGAAGCCCAGGGTCAGATCAGAAGGGGACCTTGGCCTCGATCAGGCCCCTCTCAAAGGGATGAACAGAGAATGCAGAGGAGGGCAGGGCCTGGTCGGCTGCCACACAGCAAGGGAGTAGAGGCAGACGCCTGATGTCTGCTTCCCTGTTGGTGGGCTGTGCCCCTTCTGGGGGGGCTTAAGAGTGCGGGCTTGAGGGTCAGGCCACCCAGGTTCAAATCCTGGCCAACTTGTGACCTCGAGCAGGTTGCCGAACTTCACTGAGTCCCTATTTCTTTAAAATGGGGCAGTAAGGGTCTCCACCTCATAAAGTTGATGGGGGGACCAAGAGGGCAATAAGTGAGGCACAGTTTGCCTACAGCAAGGCCCGGTCATTGTTGGCTGCTCTGATTATTTGATTGTTAAGAGCTTTGATATACTGAGCTGGTATCCTTAACGGGAGTGAGACCTCCCTGGGCATCCTCCGTTTGCCTGAGGACAGCACCGCCTGTGTTCAGAGGTCTCGCCCCTATGAATTGGGCTGCCAGAGAGGGCTGCGGATGACCCTTACCCCAGTTCCTCTCTGCTCCCATTTAAGGGCCTCTTAGGGCCTTTCTCACAGCACACAGACCCCAACCACTGCACTGGATGGGGCGAGGTCCCAGCCTCAGAGATCCTCAGCCCGTGGCCGGGCCCAGCGCGCACCCTAGTGGCCTAGGCTGGGAGTGCAGCCGTGTGCCTTGCTTGCCGGGGCTGCTGCTCAAGGGGCACCTGCTTCCTGCTTCCTCAGACCGGCAGGACCTGGAGCAGCCAGACAGGGTGGACATGCTTCAGGAGCCGCTGCTGGAGGCGCTGAAGGTCTATGTGCGGAAACGGAGGCCCAGCCGCCCCCACATGTTCCCCAAGATGCTGATGAAGATCACAGACCTGCGAAGCATCAGTGCTAAGGGTGAGGCTCGTGCCCTTTGTGTATGCCAGAGCCGGACCGAACACCTGGCCCCGGACCCCCTGCCCGTGCCCAGAGTCAGGCCACCCACGTGGGAGCCAACAGCCCATGTCTTTGTGCCCAAGGTGATGCCCCTTCCCCGGGGCCCGGTGACCTCCTCCTGCCTGGGAGCTCTGAGGGGGGCACTGTCACCTTTGCCTGGTAGTTGAGGGCTTGGCTCTGCAGCGTGTGTTGAGCAGGTCCCTTCACAACTCAGCGTCAGTTTCCCACCCGAGGGATGGGGATCGTGATGGTGTTTACACAGTTGTGTTGGAGGTGTCAGTAGGAGAACCCATAACACAGAGTATGCAGGAAGGGCCCTGGGTCAACCCTTGGCAGTCTGACCCCAGAGCCTGGATTTGGAACCACGGCTGCCCCCTAGACCCAGGGACCCGAGAGAGCCGGCTTATGTCGGAGAACCGAGCCCTGAGTTCAGTCCATAGCGGATGCTGATATGAGTCGGACCAGCCTTTCCAGCCCCACACCCTCCTTCCTGGAGCTTCGTGAGGCTGGGGGCCCACGGGCTGACCTCTGCTCCTCCTTCCTGCCAGGGGCTGAGCGGGTGATCACCCTGAAGATGGAGATCCCGGGCTCCATGCCACCTCTCATCCAGGAAATGCTGGAGAACTCGGAGGGCCTGGACACTCTGAGCGGACAGCCAGGAGGCGGGGGGCGGGATGGGGGTGGCCTGGCCCCCCCACCCGGCAGCTGTAGCCCCAGCCTCAGTCCCAGCTCGAACAGAAGCAGCCCGGCCACCCACTCCCCGTGACTGCCCGTGCCCCGTGGACACAGCCCTCACCCCGCGCCCTGGCTTTTCTTTGCCTTTCTACCAACCATGCGACCCCCACCAGCCCTGCCCCCCCACCTGTCCTCTCTTTCCTCGGGGACAGGAGGGAGGAGGCGACGACTCTTCAGAGGGAGGCCCGGGCATTGGACTGCCTGCTCCTGCCTCCTGGGCTGACGTCAGGGGCAAGGTCGTGAACTGAGTGAGGACCCCTGGTCCTGGGCCTCAGGATGGAGCCTGGGGGCCTCGTGTTCATCAAGACAGCCCTCTGCCCCCCTCGCCACATCTTCATCACCAGCAAATGCCAGGACCTGGCTTCCCCATACTCAGAACCCGCAAGCCATTGCCCCCCGGTCGGGAAGCCCCCCCTGCCTCGGTTGGTGACAGAGGGGGCGGGCCAGGGGTGGGGGGTTTCCCCTGTACATACCCTGCCATACCAACCCCCAGGTATTAATTCTCGCTGGTTTTGTTTTTATTTTAATTTTTTTTTTTTTGGTTTTGATTTTTTTAATAAGAATTTTCATTTTAAGCACATTTATACTGAAGGAATCTGTGCTGTGTATTGGGGGGAGCTGGATCCAGAGCTGGAGGTGGGTGGGTCTTGGGGGAGGGGAGCGGCTCAGAAGGGGCTCCCACTCTCTCTCCACGTCCCTGCACCCCCTGGCCCTCCTCCCCAGCCTTTTTCTCCTCAGTTTTCTCTTTAAAACTGTGAAGTACTAACTTTCCGAGGTCTGCCCTCCCCTTCTCCCTCTGCCTAACCACTGGGCGTGGACAGTTTCAGGCCGCCCCCAGAAGGAGGGGGCCCACCATGAGAGACAGGGCAGGGGGCAGAGGAAGGGGACTCTCAGAACATACTTGTGTGCTTGTGTGTGTTTCTCAGTCCTGTGGCCTTGGCAGAGCTGCCTCTCCATCGGGGCTAACACCATCCAAGCCCTCCAGCCCCCACTGTGAAGGGGCTGGCCAGGGAGTTCAAGCTGCCCCTGTCCCCCAGCCTCACAGCCACCAGCACTGCCCACAAGGTCCCCAGACACACACACACACACACACACACACACACACACACACACACACACAGTGGACCGATGGGCCAACAGACACACTTGGCCTGAGTTCCTCCGTTTCCCTGGCCTGCCCCTCCCACTGCTCCCCACCCCATCCCCGTGCCCCCTCCTTGCCCCGCAGGACGGGCCTACAGGGGGTTCCCTCCCCTCACCCCCTGCACCCCCAGGCTGAGGGAGCTGGTTCTGCCCTGCCCTCCTTGCCCCGGGGTTGGGGTCTCATCCCCTCAGAGCCCGCTGGTGCACCTGTTACTGTTGGACTTTCCACTGAGATCTACTGGATAAAGAATAAAGTTCTATTTATTCTACACATGTCTCAGAGTCTCACTGCCTTGCTGCCTTCTCCCGCTGAGTGGGCAGGTATCTGGGGTTGGGGGGTCAGGTATGAGCCCCGGGGGCCAAGCTGCCTTTGGGACCTGCCTTGCTGTGCTGGGGTCTTCGGTGGAACAAAAGAGGCCTGTTTTTGGGAAGCCCTCTGTCTAGGGGTCTATATAGCCCGTGTCAGAAAGCTCCAGTCTGGAGGTGGGAAGGGGAGAGGAGAAACTGTTCCCACCTTCAGGAATCCCCATTCTGAGGGAGAAAGCCAGCCCCAGCTCTCTGGGAAGCTTGGTCCGAGGGAGGAAGCCAGTGTCTGCCTTCAGAGAGTCCTGAGCCCTTGGAAGCCAGAGATTAGTCTGGGGGTCACTAAGTGGCAGAGTTCTATTCTGGACTTGCCCTTCAGGAGAGGCAGTTGGCATGGGTACCCGGATCGGTAGCCCTTGGCAAACAAGAACATGGGATTGGGATGTCAGCTTAGAAGGCCAGCCCGTCCATCCCTGTGCCTTCAAGGACAGTCCTGCCCTCCCCGGCCCACCCCCGAGGTCACTCTGTAGGCAGGAGGCACAGAAGACAAGTTGCAAGGGAATTTGAGAGGCTGAGAGGATCAAGTGTGGCAGGCCTGTAGTGGCATCAAAATCCACCCTTCCCACTACACATCAAGGCCCAGAGAGGGTAGTGCCCTTGCCCAGGGTCACAGAGAGAATTAGTCACAGATGGTGGCCCAATACTCAGGGCTTCCACCTCTCAGCAAGAGGTCTTTCCTGGAACCCTGATGCCCCCAAAGAAGCATCAAGCACTGAGGTCTAAGGACTCCAGGGAGGTGGCAGTGGAGGCTGTGTCTGGGGTGGGTTGGCAGGGCTCCTGGGCAAGGAAGAGAGATTTTCTGGGCAGGAAGAGCTCCTTCCGCAGGGGTCTACCTGCCATTTCTATTTCAGCCACCAGGTGGCGGCAGCGCCTCACTTATTTCGCCACCTGGCTGACCTGAGTGCGCGTAGGGACAGGAGTTCTCTTCCTCCAGCAAATTTTTTTCTAACATTTTGTTTATGTATCTGACCGGAATTTAACATAACATACCTACCCACGTGCTTTACAAAAATCGCTATGCTATCACACTGTAGTCTAAAGGAGAAACGGAGGGAAAGGACTGAATTTCAGCGTGTTAATGCACACAGCTGCGTGGCAGTAAGGACAGGGTCCCATGATTATTTCTACCTTTTAATTAATGCATTGGCATTTAAAATAAGTGAGAAGGAGGGCGCCTGGGTGGCTCAGTGGGTTAAAGCCTCTGCCTTCAGCTCAGGTCAGGATCCCAGTGTACTGGGATCGAGCCCCATGTTGGGCTCTCTGCTCAGCAGGGAGCCTGCTTCCTCCTCTCTCTGCCTGCCTCTCTGCCTACTTGTGATCTCTCTCTCTGTCAAATAAATAAATAAAATTAAATAAAACAAGTGAGAAGGTTGGAAGCCATTCTGTACAGGAAACTTAAGGAATCTGGGGGAATGTTGAAATAAAAGCTGACAATGCCACCTGACCCCCCACCCCGCAAAATCCCCAAACAAAACCCTAATATTTTACATGTAGAACAGAATCAGGTTTTATGCTCAGGTAATTATGGAGAGGGTTTTCCCTTTGTGACTGTCCAGTTGAACATTCTAAAGTCATGTGTGACGATTCTTTTTTTTTTTTTTTTTTAGCTCTGCACCTACTGTGCAGCTTGAACTATCCCAAGTTCGGCCCATGTTTCTCTGACTGAGCCACGGGCGCCCCCACGCGTGCTAATTCTGTATTGCAGGAGGGCATCTTGGCATTTCTAGTGTCTGCCTACCAAATGCTGAGAAGGCCACCCTCACTGTGGCGACTAGAGCAGTGGTTCATTATTTAAAGAGTGCCCCCCACCCCGGGGTAGTACCTTTGACCCTGGGGCTTGAGGTTGCCCTCGGTGGCTCACAGCTCATCGCCGCTGAGCAATTTCTCGACCATGGTGTGACATGTGCTTTGCACTGGGTCTGGCGCCCCTCCTCCACAGAAGAGACTGACCCAAGGATGGTGACTGGGGTACAACCTGGGGAAAGCAGTGACTAAGTCTTGAGCCTATGAGAGCACTGGTCATTTAACCAGGCCTGGGGCAAGTTTCAGAAGGCTTCCTGGAAAAGGTGCTCCCTACCAGCCTTCTGAGAGTGTAAGGGGACGAGTTAGCCAGAGGGGATAAAGCTTCATGCGGTCAGAAACTGTCAGCTAGGGCACCTTGGGTGACTCAGATGGTTAAGTGTCTGCCTCTGGCTTAGGTCATGATCCCAGGGTCTTGGGATCGAGCACTGCATCCGGCTCCTTGCTCAGCGGGAAGTCTGCTTCTCCCTCTCCCTCTGCTGCTCCCCCTGCTTGTGCTCTCTCGCTCTCTCTGCCAAATAAATACATTAAATATTTCTTTTTTTTTTTTTAAAGATTTTATGTGTTTATTTGAGAGAGAATGAGGGTCAGAGAGAGAAGCAGACTCCCCACCAAGCAGGGAGCCCAATGCGGGGCTCGATCCCTCGACTCTAGGATCATGGCTAGAGTCGAAGGCAGTAGCTTAACCAACTGAGCCACCCATGCTCCTGTAAACAAAGCCTTAAAGAGGGGCACCTGGGTGGCTCAGTGGGTTAAAGCCTCTGCCTTCAGCTCAGGTCATGATCCCAGGGTCCTGGGATCGAGCCCCACATTGGGCTCTCTGCTCAGCAGGGAGCCTACTTCCCCCTCTCTCTTTGCTTGCCTCTCTGCCTATTGGTGATTTCTGTCTGCAAATAAATAAATACAATCTTTAAAAAAAAAAAAAAAAAAAAAAACAAAGCCTTAAAGAGAGAGAGAGAGAGAGAGAGAAGAGAAAAGAAAGGAGAAAGAATGAAAGAGGAAAAAAGAAAAGAAAAGAAAAGAAAAACCAGCATCACCAGCTCTCTCTCTGCTTTAACTTTTTTGGTTGGAATGCTAGAAGAAGTTAAGTTGAAGAGGCTGGGGTGGGCTCAGTCCAGGGCTGGTTCAGGAGCTGGACTTGACCCTGTGGGCGATGGGAGTGAAGGATTTCAAGCCAGCGAGTGAGCTATTCGGATTGGAATTGCAGGAAACAGGGCAGAAGCTGTGGGAGCACTCCAGGCCACCGATGTCAGGGCTGACTCTGGGCAGCCTCTGAAGGGGTGAGAGTGGGTAAAGGGAGGAAATGCTTAGGTAGCAAAATGGGAGGATCAGGTGATTGACAGGACATTGGAGGTGGGCAGGAGACAGGCTCTTGCTGTAGTGGGTGGAGATGGTCAGGGTGGATGGAGACAGCAGCACTGAGAGGGGGAACTAAGGCAGTTGGGGTTACATTTGAGGTGCTGGTGACCCCCCCTGATCCCTTACTTCACTCTAGCCACCTGGGCCTCCTTGCTAGCCTCTAACACCCCCAGTGTATTCCTGCCTCAGGGCCTTTGCACTTGCCATTCCCTCCACCCAGAATGCTCTTCCTGGAGCCAGCTTCATGGCTAGCTCTTTGCTGCACTCTGGTCCATGTCACTCCCCAGCAATAGTAACTCTCTCATCTTACTCTGAGTGATACCTGGCATATATTCTATTGCCTGCCCTTCCCACCAGAATGGAAGCTTTGTGAAAGCAGGTTTTATTCACCCAACATCTGGATCTGCTCTGTTCAATATAGCAGTCACTAGCCACATGTGGTGACCGAGTCTTAAAAATATGGCTGGCCCAGGGGCACCTGGGTGGCTCAGTAGGCTGGGCATCAGCCTTCTGCTCTGGTCGTGATCCCAAGCTCCTGGGATCGAGTCCCGCAGCTGGCTCCTGAGCAGGGAGCCTGCTTCTCCCTCTCCTCCCCACTCATGCTCTTTCTGTCTCAATCTCTCAAATAGATAGATAAAATCTTTTAAAGAAATGTGGTTGGTCCATATTGAGATGTGCTCTGAGCATAAAATACACACTAGATTTCAAAGGCTTAGTACAAAGAAAGAATAAATAGCTCTTTAATTTTTTTTATATTGATGATGTGTTGAAATAACATTTTGGACACAATGGGTTAAAGAAAATATGTCATTAAAATTAATTTCATCTGTTTCCTTTTACTTTTTTTAAGTAGCTGATGGAAAATTTTAAATTACACATGTGGCTCACATCCTATGTCTACGGAACAGTGCTGATCTTGAATGTTGTATGGCGTAGCGTATGTGCTCAACAAATATTTCTTGAATGAGTACACCTGGAAAACAGCTGGAAGTCCACATCTGAGTTTTTTCGTGGCCCAGGTTTTGCACACATACCTGGCCATCATCAGAGAAATGCTGTTGCACACCACGGGCACAGACAGGTAAGCCCTGGGGCCTCGGGGACAACTTCAGCTCCTCATGAACACAGATTTACTAAGCATCTCCTCTGGGCTGATGGGGGGCAGTGATGCCATCCAGCAGGTGTGCTCTGCCTGGGGAAGTAGGGGTGCCATAGGCATCTAGATGCACCTTGGGGGCAGGCACTGTGAGGGAAGGGACCTGTTTGTTCCCAAATGAGACCAAAAGGTAGGTATTAGCTAGGGTGGAAGGCAGGTTGCACCAGGCCAAGAAACAGCATGATCAAACTTCTGGAAGGAGATGGGTCCCTGTGTCTGGCAAGAAGAGAAGACGCAGTACGGTTTGGAGCACAGATACCGTGGGAAGCCTGCAAACTGGGGCTGGGGCAGAACAGGACAGGGTGAGACTCCAGAAGCCTCTTTCCAGTGCTGGCCTTACCCTGATGACAGGGAGTCCCTGAGGGCGTGAGCAGGTGGACTAGGAGATCAGGCAGGCAGGGTAGGGTAGGTGGGGGTGGCCTGCTCAAGGAGGGTTGGATAAAGACCAGGGCAGGGTCAGATGGGGGCCCCTGAAGGTCACTTAGGTCCTGGGTGATCTTAGGGAGAGCAACCCCACTGCAGGGGCAAGGGAGGAAGACAGATGGGAGTGGAGAAGAAACAGGAGGAGGACAAGAGGCAGCCACTAGGTAACTCTTGTATCTCCTCAGGAGGGAAGACGGTGGTGGCTGCAGGGAAGTGCGGGGGCGGAGCACGTTTGGGGGCAGATTTCTTTCCATGAAGGAAGGAACTTGGGCATGTTTATGGACTAGGGGAATAGCAGCAGGGGTAGGGAGGGAAGCTAAGACAGAGCCCTGCCCTCCAACCCTACTGTCCACCCCCACAAAGGGAGGCCTTGGCCACAGTGCCCAGGTCACCCCGGGAGGGTGTGGGTGGTACCCATCAGCCCAGCCGCAGGGAGGCCTGCCCAGGGTGAAGGGGCACCTCTCTTCTCCCTGAGTGGGCTCCATCAAGAGGGGAGAACTTCCTGCAATGCCCCCGAAGGTAAGGAGGGAGCCACGGTGGCTGTCGCTGGCACCTTACCAGCTCTCTCTCTCTCTCTCACACATGCAGTCAGTCACCCAGGGCACACAGATGCCTGTAATACACGGAACCCACATGGGCACACACATGCGCACACAGCGAGCCCACACAGGACGCACCCGTGCCCACACACTCGTACACACACAGCTCACACAGGATAAACGCACGCGCGCACACGCAGCTCACACTGGACAGAGGTGTACATGTGCGCACGCACAGAGAGAGCCCACACAGGGGCCACACCCAAGTGTGAACGCCGAGAGGCCCGCGGGAAGCTGGTGTCACCACGACTTTTTCTGGGCACCACGCGAACCTCCACTTCCCTCTGTACTATGTCCTCTGGGGCGCTTTCTCTCGGTCCGGGGCCTCCGTTCCTGCCCCGGACCCCCGGGCCACCGACAGCCCCCGGGGAAGGGCCCGGGCAGCGCCCTGGGCCGCCTGCCTCTAGATGGCCAGGTCCTGGCGGACAGTGGCCAGAGACGCCTTGCTGCGGCCGCTGCCGCCCTCGCTGTCGCCGGCGGGGCCCGGGTGCGCGTAGGCGGGCGGGCCGCTGGGGTCGTCGGGGCGCGGGCGGCGGGAGGGCGGGATCGGGGGCAGCAGCGGCGGCGGCGGCGGCGGCGGCGGGAGCAGCTGCTGCGCCTCCTCGTGCGCTCGGTGGCGGCGGCCGTCGCGCTCGGCCCCCTGGCGACAGCGCCCGGCGCGCGGGCGGCCCTTCCAGAGCAGGTGGCCCAGCTCGGCCACGCTGAGCAGCGCCGAGAGCAGCCCCACGGCGAAGTAGAAGAGCACGAAGACGGTCTTCTCGGTGGGCCGGCTCACGAAGCAGTCCACGGTGTGCGGGCACGGCGGGCCGGCGCACGCGAAGTGCGGGGCCACGCGGAAGCCGTAGAGCAGCGCCTGGCCCGCCAGGAAGGCCAGCTCCGCCAGCAGGCGCAGCGCCACGCTCAGCAGGTAGCAGCGGCGGCGCGGCGGGGGCCGGGGCCCGGGCCCCGCGTCCGCGCCGCCCGCCTCCTTGCCGGCCCGGTGCACCGAGTAGATGACGAAGAGCACGGGCGGCGCCGAGAGCAGCAGGATGTGGAAGAGCCAGAAGCGGTAGTGGGAGACGGGGAAGGCGCGGTCGTAGCACGTCTGGCGGCAGCCCGGCTGCAGCGTGTTGCACACGAACTCCTCCTGCTCGTCCTCGAACACGGCGCCGCCCACCGTGGCCAGCACCAGGATGCGGAAGATCAGCATGACCACCAGCCACAGGCGGCCCACGAGCGGCGACTGCAGCTGCACGGCGTCCAGCAGCGAGCCCAGGAACGCCCACTCCCCCATGGCGCTGCGGACGGACGCGGGGGCGGCCGTCAGCGGAGGGTCGGCCTCCCCCCAGCCAGCCGGTGCGGAGAGATCCGCTAGCCCTCCTCTAACCTGGGGGCTCCGCGAGGCCTGGGTTTAGCTGGGATTTTGTGGGAACTAGGGAGTCAGCAGGGGCTGGGCAGGAGAGGTCAGGAGATTCTCCACTGTAGGTGCCCTTTCCCTTGGGACCAGCAGGTACCGGGGAGAAGCCCCTCCCTGGCGCTCTAGCCAGACACCCAGGGGCCTGCTTGGTTGGACCGTATGTTCCTCCAGAGTCCAGATCTGTAGAGAGTGAGCTTGGACTTCAGGAAGGGCAGCCACCCACCGCATTGTAGAAGTAGAAACCCAGGCGTGACCTTATGGGGTCCAGGATGCATTCCGTGGGCAACCGTGGGGCCTCCAGCCCAGGACTCCAGACCCGAGTTGGTGCCCCTGGGAGAGGCGGGAGCCAGCCGATCCAGAGGGACCGCACCTGCTTCCTCTGCTCACCATTTCTCTTGCCCTGCTTATTGCAGTGAACTCCTCTCAGGATTGTGGGGTGGACACAAAAGTAGTCCCACTTCCTTAACTCTATCCTTTGTTCTAGGGGTCCCCAGCCATCCCACCGCAGAGTGGCAGGAATAGGGGCCCAGCCCTCTCCATCTCCTCCCTGGTGTCCCTCAACTTCCAGCCTCCCACATCTCCTGAGAACCTCCCCCAACACACACACACACCCACACAGGTCCCACAGCCCCCCAGATCCTCACCTGACCCCACTCACCCCGGAGCTGGAGCTGAGGTATTAGAGCTGAGGGAGGGATCCTGGAGGATGGCTGGGACTTGTTCCTCCCAGGCCCTCTTTCATTTTCCCTTTTGGATTTGGCCAGAATGGATGACAGGACAGAGTGGCTGAGAGGGGCTTGCTCTCCCCCTTCTCTTAAAGGGACAGGGTGGCCCTGCTGCCTGGCTCCACCCTTGGGAACAGACACAGGGCCATGCCCCTTGCTGGGCTTTGCCAGCCCTCCCTTTCTCCCTAACCCACTCCTACCCCCATCCCACTGCTGGGTGACCTGGGAATGGGGGAGGGGGTTAACCAGAACCAACTGCTTTTGGGGGTGTGCTTTATGGAAGCCCATGGAACAGACTCCCTCACATTGGAAGGCCTAGATGCACTATCAACAGACTGGCTCCTTGGAAGATGGAGAGAAGTTTGGTGTTGAGTTGGGGGCAGCAGCTCTGTCACTGCTGGCTTTGGACAAGTCACTGAGCTCTTCTGGGCCAGTCTCCTGGCTTGTCAGCTGAAGACACTGGGTCATGTGACCCCAAAGTTTCCTTCTAGCTCTATGTCTTAAAGCTAAGGTCCTAGTCATATTACGGAGAACAAAGAAAACCTGTGCCTGGAAAAAAGTGCCATATGGAAACCATTAAGGCATCAAGAGTGATCAGCATTGGTGGTTAAATAAAAGCTTTTGCTTTTTTTCTGCTTTTCTATAATTTCCAGATTTATTACAATAAGCGTGTTATTTTATAATGGGAAAAATAAATAGACTTCTCCTAGAAGGCTCTGAATCACATCCTGTGACTGTAGGTGGCAGGAGAAGCTGTCCCTTAGAAAAGTTAGGATGACTCATGGTGGACCTGAGTGGCCAAGGGGGAGGACACCTCCAGGCTGAGACACTTTTTTCGTTCCCTGTAGGCCTTTCTAGGAATCTGCCCAACGCACACACCATTCCCCTCCCCCTGGGCACCTCGTCTTGACCGGGCACTACACTGAGCCCATCACACAGATTAGTTCATTTAGTCCTCTTGACTACCCTGATGGGAGGAAAGCTGAGACCGGGAGGGTCTCAGCCACTTGCACAGTCACACAACACATAAGTAGCTGGTCCCTGTCCCATGCCGGGCTTGACTGTTTGGGGAGCCCGTGCGCTTGAGCCCATCATGGAACTGCTTTCCCTCTGGCCTGCTTGGTTTCCCAGGGCTTTTGTTGGGCCTAAGTGGACCATGCCTGCCCGATTCTGAGTAGGGAAGCCAAGACTCTCCTCCTCCACATTTCTTCTTCCCTTCAGCCACGGGAGCCTGTATAGTTTTCCATGTGTTGATAGGGACCCCCTGGCCTGATTTCAGGAAGGGGTGGGCAATGTGCCCTTCACTCACACTGGCCCAGGGGCTCAGCCCAGCCTGGAAAACCCCTAGGCTAATGATGGATGTGCTGGGGAACGCTGCCCACCATCATGCAGAGTTCCTCTGGGAGTGGGCCTGGGTGGGGAGACACTGCCTTGGACAAAGTCCAAAGGAAAGTACATGCTAGGGCCCCACATTTCAAAAACAGGATGTGGGGTGGGAGGCATGGCTGACTTTCCCAACCCTGACCTCTGCCTGTTCCTGACAAAGCTGTTCCCCGACCCCCAACCCCCAGCCCCAGTCATGGGGGCTCAGAGACACACCTCATCTTTCCTGACTGTCCAGGAATGGTCCCTGCCCTGTCCTCATGGCCCCTGCTGGGTCAGGCCACTGGCCCAGCCTGGAAAAACCCCAGCAGACCGTCTGCCTGTCGGGAGTGGAAAATGGCAGAGGTGGTGGGCTTGGGTGGGGTAGGCGCGTGGTCACCCTGCGCTGTCCCCTGATGCTACAGGGCCAGACACGGGAGACTCTGCAATCTCTGGGGCCCAACCTCCTTCTCAGATAGCGTTGTCCAGCCAGAGAGGAGGTGTCACTGACGCTGTCCAGGGCTGGTGACACATGGCCCCATTCTTGGCCGTACTCAAGATCGGGAGCCGGGCTAAGAGGCCCAACCTGCACGGGGTCCCACTCAATCCCTGTCCCAGGCACCTCGCCCTAGCCTGTGGGGCTGTGGAGCCAGTTCCCATTCTGTCACACATGGACACACGTGCTGCCACAGCACGGTCGTACCCAGTAAGTGACATCATCAAGACACAATTGTATTTCCTCCTTCCTGTTGCGCCTCTGACAGTTTTTAGTCTTCACAGAAGTGTTGCCTTTTAGTGAGGCCTTCCCTAGCAGCCCTCGCTGGAATTAACCCCTTCCTTCCTGTCCCCTTTCTCAGCTTTATTTCCTTCGCACTGGTCACTACCTAACATACTTGGTATCTTTTTTTTTTTTTTTTTTTGATTTGTTTATCCTGTGTGGCACCCAGCTCCTCCATTAGTATGTCAGCTCCATGAGGGCAGGGCTCTGGTGTTCTGTTCTCTGCCCTGTGTCAGCACCTATGACAGTTCCTGGCAGATGCTCAGTAAATATTTGCCAGGGGGATGAACAAAGGTGGGGGGTGGGAGGATTGCAAAGGGTGCAGGTCATCTGCACCCCAAGACCATGATCACGTTGGTGGGTCTCAAGCCTCAGTTGCTCACTCTGCTCTCCTCTAAGGCTTGCGATCACTGAAATGGCCGATTTGGTCCAAGATCAGTAATCAGAATGTCCAGTCCTGAGTAGAAATGAAAATGCCACAACGGGTTAATGGCAAAATTCCTCCCTCACTTTCCTTCCCCCTTGCCATGGGTGGGAAAGGTACCGGCCTCAGACGGTGGGTGCGTTCCTTTCTGATTACTGGGTGGCACCTCCCTACCACCCCCCACCCCTTCCTAGCATAGTGTCTGACCCTTCAAACCCTTTCCCGGCCCGAAAACCCTCCGGATAAGGGACCTTCTGTTCACAGGTGGTCCCCGCTCCTCTCTCTTCTCCCCCCACCTTCAGTCTGTGGCTCCCAATACCTGTACCCTACGGCTCTGCGTTTTTGTTTTGTTTTTTAAAAGATTTTATTTCTTTATTTAACAGAGAGAGAGAGAGAGATCACAAGTAGGCAGAGCAGCAGACAGAGAGGAAGGGAAGCAGGCTCCCTGCTGAGCAGAGAGCACGATGTGGGGCTCATCCCAGGACCCCCGAGACCATGACCTGAGCGGAAGGCAGAGGCTTAACCCACTGAGCCACCCAGGCGCCCCAGGCTCTGCGGTTTTATCACCCATGAGGACCTGCCAATCCGCTACCTCCTCCCTTGGCTCTGTAACTAAGATTAGGTTCGGCTGTAACAGCAAAACGCAAAAACAGTTGGCTTAAACAAGGGAGAAGCTTGTTTCCCTCTCATTTAATAGGAGGAGGCTGGTGGGCTGTCCAGTGGTATCGGACAGCGCTGTGCTCCAAAGTCCTTAGGGGTGCAGGCTCCTCCCAACCCCTCCCACGTTGTGGCCCACGTTCTCCACCGTCGTGTCAGCCGCGCTCCAGGCCGCGCACGAAGCGATTAAGGTGGGAGAAGTAAGTGCTAAAACGTCTCTCTTGGAAAGTCCTTGAAGCTGCCACGTGACCGATGTTCACATACCATTGGCCAGGATGCCCTTCCGCAAGGAAAGCTGGGAAATGTAGTCTTTTTTTAAAAAGACCCCCTCCCCCTTTGGCTTTGCACGCAAGAAAGGGGGAATTTCAGCTTCACTATCACAGATCTGCTTCTGTTATTTGAGGTGGGGATTCAGAGATGGGGATTCAAAGAAACTCAGCTTCCCCAAGTCTGCTTCGGCCCCCTGAATAGTTCTATTCAGGTTCTCCGGGGTTTGGATGATGCCCACCCACATTGTTAGGAGATCTGTACTCAATCAACTGATTCAAATGATAATTTCTTTTGGAGACGACACCCTAAGAGACACACACAGCTATCTGGACATCCCTTAACCCAGTCAAGTTGACACATACAGTTAACCATCACATCCTCCTCATATTTGCAATGGTGCCTCACATGACTGAAAGACACAGGAGACTGATTCCTGGAGTGGTTCAACTTCAGCATCATATTAGAACTGGAACCCACATATTACTTTTATAACCTGGAAAAAATTATGGTTATTTTCATTTGGAAAGTAGACATGTAACATTTACTATTTTTATAAACTATAGGAAGATGCAAAAAAGAAAAAAATAAATCACCCATATCTCATTCTCCAAAGAAAAACATGACATTTTGCTGCAACTTGCCGTTGGCCTTTCAATGCACATAGCGTTGGACTCTAACTTCAGGTTGCATTAGAATTAAATGGAGTCAGTCCGTCCGTCCGTCCTTCCTTCCTTCTTTCCTCTCTACTGGCAGCATGGAGCCCAGCATGGGGTTTGCACTCAACAACTCTGAGATCAAGACCTGAGCTGAGATCAGGAGTCAGACTTAACCAACTGAGCCACCCAGGTGCTCCTTAGTGGAGCCCTCTTAAAACAGGTGATTTTGGGGCACCTGGGTGACTCAGTTGTTAATCATCTGCCTTCTGCCAGGGTCATGATCCCTGGGATCCTGGGGTAGAGACCTGCATTGGGCTCCCTGCTTGGCGGGAAGCCTGCTTCTGCTTCTCCTTCTCCCACTCCCCCTGCTTGTGTTTCCTCTCTCGATATCTCTCTCTCTGTCAAATAAATAAATAAAATCTTTAAAAACAAACAACAACAAGAACAAAAGGTGCTTTTAAGTTACCCAGTTACCCATTTCTGGAGTGGGCCTGATAATTGGAATTTCTAACAAGCTCTCAGGTCATGCTAATACTGCTGCTCTAGGGACCATACATAGAGAAGTACTGGTATGTAGTTTACACCTTCGCTTTTCCAAGTTGGGTCTCCAAACAGCAGCAGTGACATCACTTGGGAAATTGTTAAAAATGCCACTTTAGACTCCACTCCAGACCTACTGAATCAGAATCTGCAGTTCAACAAGATTCTCAACGGATTTTTTTTTTTTTTAAGATTTTATTTATCTGACAGAGACACAGCGAAAGAGGGAACACAAACAGGGGAACTGGGAGAGGGAGAAGCAGGCTTCCCGCCGAGCTGGGAGCCCGATGTGGGGCTCAATCCTAGGACCCTGGGATCAGGACCTGAGCTGAAGGCAGACGCTTAATAACTGAGCCACCCAGGCACCACACCTCACCTCAATGGATTTTTAAGTACAAGTCTGAAAAGTACCGGTTTATATTTGAACCTTACACTGTCTAAAAGTTAGCATTTTAAAATTCATTATTTTTTAAAGATTTTATTTGAGAGAGTGAGCAAGGTAGAGAGCACAAGCAGAGGGAGGAACAGAGGGAGAGGGAGAAGCAGACTCCCCAGTAGCAGGGAGCCCCACTGCTGGGCTGGTTTCCATGACCCTGGGATCATGACCTGAGCCCAAGGCAGCTGCTTAACGGACTGAGCCACCCAGATGCCCCTAAAGGTTACCTTTTTTTTTTTTTAAGATTTTTTATTTATTTGTTGGACAGAGAGAGAGATGACAAGTAGGCAGAGAGAGAGGGTGAAGTAGGCTCCCTGCTGAGCAGAGAGCCTGATTCAGGGATCGATCCCAGGATCCTGAGATCAGGACCCTGAGATCACAACTCCAGCTGAAGGCAAAACTTAACCCATTGAGCCACCCAGTCGCCCCTAAAGGTTACCTTTTTATTGGAGTGTTTCTCACAGTAAAATGCACCATTTTATAATATAATCCAATGAGTTTTGATACATTATACAGGATAGGTTTTGTATCTTTTTCTCCCTGCTACCCAACATGACTTTCCTGTTGTTAAATGTTCTGGGAAAATAAGACTTTTGATGACTGTAATATATGGTAAGAGTGTACTAGTTTAACCAGTTCTTCCACTGTAGGACACTTATTCCGTTCCCAATTTTTCACCAGTGTATATAATGCTACAATGAATGCTTTTGGACACAAGCTTTTTGTTTTTTGGACTTCAGAATAGTTTTCCAGAAGTGGAATTATTGAGGAAGGGGACACTGGGCAGGTCAGAACAGATATCCATCACTCTATAAGCCAAAGTTAATGAATTAAAAAAATTTTTGTCGGGTGCCTTGGTGGCTCTGTGAGTTAAGCCTCTGCCTTCAGCTCAGGTCATGATCTCAGGGTCCTTGGGTGGAGCCCCACATCGGGCTCTCTGCTCAGCAGGGGGCCTGCTTCTCCCCCCTCTCTCTCTGCCTGCCTCTCTTCCTACTTGTGATCTCTGTCAAATAAATAAAATTAAAAATATTTTTTGTCTTTGGGTTTTAGGACAAAATGGCCAGAAACCACTTAAAAAATTCCCTTGCAGCAGAAACAGTGGGATGCAATATGTTTTAAAAGGCTTAGTAAGCTTATTGTATTATTTATCCATGAATGCAAGCTTTGAACACCTTTTCTCAACAACTGTTCTTTTGTAATTCTAACTGATGTAATATCTATTTATCTGAGCAGTGTTTCATGTGTAGGAAATAGCTATTCTATAAAGGATCTAAATGTACATAACCAGGTTGATTAGCACTAGAATTTTATCTTCTAGAATGTCAGTTGGCTTAAGGAATGAAGTCAAGAGATGTATTCATTTGGAGTCTTAGCAAGTGCTTTACTGATCAGGAGCAAAATTCTACTTTTTTCTTTTAAGATTTTATTTATTTATTTGACCAAGAGAGTTCGAGAGAGCACAAGCAGGCGGAGCAGCAGAGGGAGAGTGAGAAGCAGGCTCCCCACTGAGCAGGGAGCCCTACTCAGGGCTCAATCCCAGGACCCTGGGATCAAGACCTGAGTCAAAGGCAGTCCTTTAACCAATGGAGCCACCCAGATGCCCCAAACTTCTACTTTTAAAAGGTGAATGTCTTGGACTTTTTTTCTTTCTAAGGAGTGTTTATATGCTTTCCTTCTGTCAACAAATGCATACTTAACAGACAGGGACTTCACCTGATTCGTAACCTGCTTTCTTCACTCAGTAAGGGTATCTTTTCATGTTAATCAGTAATCTACATGATCTTCTTAAGGAGTACCTGATAGTCCTCATTGTACCATAATTTGTTTAAACTAATTGTTTTATCTGACGTCTCTTGTTTTTGGACATTTAGATCACTTTCAATTTTACTAGACTTCAGCTAGCATCTTTGTATGTGGCTTTTCTTGAGATAATTATAGATGTACATGTAATTTTAAAAAAGATTTTATTTGAGAGAGACAGAGAGAGCGAGAGAGAGCATGAACTGGGGGAGAGACAGGTGGAGAGGGAGAGGCAGACTCCATGTGCCCCTCTCTCCCCTAATGGTAACATTTTGCAAAATTATGTGACTAGTATATTGAGATTTCCTGTATTTCTGAGCATTTACAATACTTGCAAATGTCCCAAATATCTTCTTAAAAAAGTTTTTATAGGGAGGAGAGAATCTTTTTTTTCTTTTTTAAAATATTTTACTTATTTATTTGACAGACAGATCACAAGTAGGCAGAGAGGCAGGCAGAGAGAGAGGGGAAGAAGCAGGCTCCCTGCTGAGCAGAGAGCCTGATGTGGGGCTCGATCCCAGGACCCTGGGATCATGACCCGAGCTGAAGGCAGAGGCCCAACCCACTGAGCCACTCAGGTGCCCCGGGAGGAGAGAATCTTAAGCAGGCTCCACACCCAGTGTGGTCTGCCGTGGGGGTCATCCTCATGACCCGAGGTGAAATCGAGTCAGGTGCTTAACCGACTGAGCCATCGAGGTGCCCCATGTCCCAATTTTTCTCTTGAACTACGTTTCTTAAAGTGAGAATTGTTAGGACAGAGTTAGACCTTTTGGACCAGATTCTGATGAGAGCGCTCATTTTTCCAGATCTTTCTCAACCCGTGGGGCTAGGTTTAAGATCTCCCTCTGTAACTCAAAATTCCTTTTCTTTTGGTACATTTTTAAAATGGTTTTGTTTTTGACATTTTAATCTTGTCTGTTTGAACTTAAACTTTGGTATAAGATGTGAGGGACTGGATTTATCTAACATTCTAACATTTCTTTTTCTTTTTCTCTTTTGACAGACAGAGATCACAAGTAGGCAGAGAGAGAGAGAGAGAGAGAGAGAGAGGAGGAAGCAGGCTCCCCACTGAGCAGAGAGCCCAATGTAGGGCTTGATCCCAGGGCCCTGGGATCATGACCTGAGCCAAAGGCAGAGGCTTTAACCCACTGAGCCACCCAGGCACCCCTAACATTTCTTTCTTTTAAATGATTGTCCAGTTGCCCTAATGTCATTTACTGAGACCCTCAGGTAGTTGTCCTGATTATCAAAATTGTTAAAGAGATCATTAAAAAAATAAAACAAAAAAAGCCAACCACACACATATTTGACACTACTTGCTCATGGGGGGCCAAGGCCTTCTGATGTGAAGGAGAGGGAGAACTTTGTACTCATGTATAAAAACCCGGGAAAAACCTGACTGGCTTTGATTAGGTCATGATGCCTATCTCAGACCTATGACTAATGCCAGGGGCTGTTAGGTAGGTACATCAGCAAATGATCAGAATTTCCCTTCCCTCAAAGGGAAGTAAAGGGGCGCCTCGGTGGCTCAGAGGGTTAAAGCTTCTGCCTTTGGCTTGGGTCATGATCCCAGGGTCCTGAGATTGAGCCCCTCATTGGGCTCTCTGCTCAGTGGGGAGCCTGCTTCTTCCTCTCTCTCTCTGCCTGCTTCTCTATTAGTGATCTCTGTCAAATAAACAAAGTCTTAAAAAAAAAGGGGGGGGAAGTAAAGACGAATATATTTTAGAGTAAGGAAAAGTGTATACTGCAAGAGAAAAAAAGACAATCAATGGGTTGCTATGTTTAGAACATTTTATTAAAGTAAAAAATTTTTAGAATTAAGTGAAATAGAAAAACATAGTAAATATTTACAAAAACATTGATAACACTACTCAAGTCACACACATGTAAAAATGCAGAAATGTTTTACAAAGTTTGTAAATTGATAATTATGGAGATTTCTCAAAATGGATATAACCGCTCACTATTGAGTATGGATGGCAATGATATAAGATCTTTGAGTGAATGTTGCCCCCCACTTTTTTGCAATCCAATGGTCCCTAGAAATTTGCTCTTTGGGAGATTTAAAGTTGGAAACTGCCTGAGGGGACAAGTCAAGAATTGAGATGGTCACAACACTAATTTTCTTCACCCTCTGTGTTGAGGTTATATGGACAGTGTTGAGATTATATGGACACAGCCAGGCTGTTTTTCCTCAGCCTCTGCTAATATTCAAAAGGATATGAAGAATATGAGCAATTTTTCATTGCCTGAGCAAAAATTCAGCACATAAAAGGCTGAGTGGGGATTATTTGTACTAGAACCATAAAGTTCTATCTGATGGAAAATTACCTATAAAACTAAGGTAAAAGAGAATTAATGATGCTCTATCTCATATTTACTGAGAGTAGGAAAGGAGGCAGAGAAGACATTTATAAGAATTTTAGCTTAATGAGTGGTCAATAAACTATATTATGCTGAAGTGACCACACAACTATCTCCAGAGCTCAGAAGAATTTAAAAGCAGATTCTAAAGACAAAAGAGAAGACACTCCAAACATAGACAAAGCAGAGAAGAAAACAATGCCCATGAGGTGATCACTACTTAGACAGTAATAGTGGGCTTGACACACTTCACTTTGATGGTTCTGGATTAAAACCACCTTCCCCAAACAAAATTCAGAGAGAAGAAATTAAGGGACTCAGGTAACTCTAAAACCAGTCTTGGGCTCAATAAGACCATTACTTAAAATAATCACGTTTTAGAACAGATCATCTTCATCTGATTCTTCGAGGTACTTTATAGGTTTCTTTGCCCGTCCTGATTTGGCCCGAGGAGCCACAGCTGAGTCTAAGTCCAGATGGAAGTCCTCACTCTCCGCCTTGGATTTCTAGAAGAGGAAGACCAAGTAATTTGCACAATGTTAGTTTGACAGCAACATTTCATTGTAAAAAATATATCAGTAGACTACAGTTCAAGGAGTTTCTCTCCTTCTAATAAGTACTAAGAAATAGATCTAAGGCAACTCTCGTTGACTAAGTGGTACATATATATACATGTATATATATATATTTTTAAGATTTTTATTTATTTGTCAGATAGAGAAAGCACAATCAGGGGAAGTGGCAAGCAGAAAGAGAAGCAAGCTCCCTGCTGAGTGAGGAGCCTGATGGTGGGACTCAATCCCAGGACCCTTGGATTAGGACCTGAACTGAAGGCAGATGCTTAACCGACTGAGTCACCCAGGTGACCCATAAGCAGCAAGTTTTTAAGTGTAACTTGTTACAACTAGTAAAAGCTAAATAAATTAGGAGATTTATATTTCTTTCTTTCTTCTTTTTTTTTTCTTTAGATTTATTTATTTGAGAGAGTGAGAGAGCATGAGCGGGTGGGGGGAAGGGGCAGAGAGAGAGGGAGAGGGAAGCAGGCTCCCCAATGAGCAGGGGGCCTGACATAGGGATTGATCCCAGGACCCTGAGATCAGGGTCTGACCTGAAGGCAGACACTTAACCATCTGAGCCACCCAAGTGTTCCTACATTTATTTTCTTAAAAAGTGTCAGTTTAGTATTATTTATTTTTAAATCGATTCTTTTTTTTTTTAAATTAAAGACTTTATTTGACAGAGAGAGACACAGTGAGAGAGGGAACCCAAGCAGGGGGAGTGGGAGTCGGAGAGGGAGAGGGAGAGGGAGAAGCAGACTTCCTGCCGAGCAGAGAGCCTGATGAGGGGCTTGATTCCAGGACCCTAGAATCATGACCTGAGTCAAAGGCAGATACTTAGCGACTGAGTCACCTAGGTGCACCCTAAAATGTGTCAATTATTAAGAACAAGTCTTGGTTATTTTTTAAAAACACCTATAGAGAAAGGACTGGCTAGGATAAATACCTTGTTTGTGACTGTTTTAGAAATCATTTTCTCAAAATTAGAGTCAGAATCATCAGAAGTGGATGGTTTCCTTTTGCGGCGAGTTTTGGTTTTGGGGGGATCAGGCTTTTGAGGTACATCAGAATTCAAGCCTGGATCCTTTTTAGTTCCTTTTGGTGCAGCCCCTTTCTTGGCACCTTTAGTGGAGGTGGAAGACTGACCTGCAATTCAACACAGGCATTTATCATGAGGCCACTCTTAGACGAATCGTTCTCACTGTGAACTTTCTTTAGTAAGCTATTGATTGCTTATATTTAATATAGAAAAAATCTAATAGAGCTGAAAATACATTAGAGAATCAAAGTATTCTTAAGCATCTAATTTTTTTTATAGGTTTATGTTTTACATTAAACTTTTGCACTGTTTATAAACTCTGTTCCTGTCACAGAAATGAGCTAGAGAATGCCTGCCATTTTGAGAAACATGGCGATTTTAAACCTTTTGACCACCAATTTTGATTATAAAGAGCTAAATATTTGCTTCCATTTGGAAAAGGTTTTTAACTCCAATATTAATAGTAACTTTTGAGAGTAAAAAATTAAAATTGACTTGTGGAAGCCAGCTACTTAATCCCAATATTAACCCATGTCAAAGACTGAAGCTCACTTTTTCCAGCTATCTTCTTCACCACCACCTTCTTTTTAGCAACAGGGTTTAGGATTTCAGTTTCAGTTGAGAAATCAGCAGCAGGAGAACCTGGAGGAAGTGGTACACTGTCCTCGGCATCATCAGCATCAACGTCCATTACTTCGAACGGAAAGGAAAATAGTACATATAAGCGACACGTAAAAATCTGTTTCCTGCTCAGAATTTCCATTTAAACGCCAAGTCCCTGACTCTTCTAGAATATTTAAAACATACTCTTAGAACTTTGATCTAATTTCTGGATTCTTCATCAGCAGTTATTTTTTGTACCTCTAGGACCCAGCACAGTAAACAGTAAGCACGAGATGACTTCCAGTATATGAAGTGTAGAACCCCTTTCTGTGAACTAACCCTCAAGAATACCATCAGTGTAATGCTAATAAGAACCCACTTTTATCTTCTAAGGCAGGACTTAGATAATGTAGTCAGATTAGAACCCAGCAGGAACCGAGCGTCACAGTGAAACAGACGTTTCTATATTTTTACTTAAATACATACCTGATGTGGCACTTTTCTGTGGTTTCAGTTCTTTGGTAGCATGTCTGGAAGAAAAAAACCAAAAACATCCTGACAACCAATTCTAAATGTGTCAAGTAACAAAGACCGTATCATTGATCACTGGCAACAATCATGATAAAATCCATATTAGAGAACATGCTTACTTTGGGGAAGCTTTGGTCTTAAGTGGACTAACATCTGATGATGGGACAAAATCTTCATCTTGAGTTTTTTCATCAAAATCCGAGAAATCGTCATCTGAATCCAAATCCACTGTGAATTTGGTTTTTGCTATAAAAAACATACGTAGAGCAAAGAATATGAGGGTAACAGAAATAATATTTAATCCACAGATTGATAAAACATTTCATGAAGATCCCAGCTTTAGCTTAATCTCCTAAAAGATATGTCCATTTTTCAAAAACTTAAAATAATTACTGCTCTAAGATATAACAATTTCTGGGATTAATGCCTTGAAATACACTGGCCACTCAGATCTTTCAGCACATTCAGCACTTTTCCTTACTTGCTGCTCTCCGTGGCTCTATCTCTCGTGGAGGGACATCAAAGTTACTTTCATTACTGCTCATATCTGATTCTGAATCAGACCAGGGGTTTCTCTTCTTTCCTTTTTTGATTGGTTTAAATGACAATGTAGTTTGCTTCTTTGTCTTGGTACCTAGAAGCGAGATAAGAATTAACCACCTTTACATGTTCTTTGACTCACTCTTCTCCATCTATTAACCAACCGTCTTTCAAATATGTATTGAGCTCTGTGCTAGTATTGGGAATACAGTGGTGAAGAGAAACGGACATAGTGCCTCTTCCTGTGGAGTTTATAGTTTGGTCTTCCAATTCCATAAATAAATTGTTGTCACCTCTAGTTATGTAGATGTGCACCTACACTGATCTCACCTTTCTCTCAGTCCCACAATGGCTAGTATATACTGCTTTAATTTCCTGTTCTTGATAAACCCCTTGAAGGTAAAAAGCCATGCTCTCCCACTTCTTGTGCCCTCACATTATTTGAGAGTAATCAAACTCATGGGAACATGAAGGGTCAAAATACTCAAATGATTCATTGGTTTTATATGCTAAAAGATCGCTAGCTAGGTTCAAAGTTAAAGGTGTGCTGCATTCAAAGGTCAGTCTATGACTTTGCACAGTATGGCATACTTTTACGATTTCTTTAGTTTAATACTAAGATGTTTCCATTAGTTTTATTCATCTTTGTATGCCCCACAGAACTGAGCACATATTACCTATTAAAAGTAGATACTCAAGTTTAGACATATAGATCAATCGATGCAATAGAGTTGAGAATCCATAAACTCTAAAATTTATGGGCAATTGATTTTTTGACAAGGGTGAAGACAATGTAATAGGAAAGAAGATTTTCAGTATGATGCTGGGACAAGAGGATATCCACATACAAAAGAATGAGGTTGGACTCCTTCCTTATGCCATATCCAAAAATTAATTCAAAATGTATCACAGATCTATAAGAGCTAAAACTAAAACTCTTAGAAGAAAACATAGGGGTAAATCTTCATGACCTAGGATTCAGAAAAAGATTAGACATGATACCAAAAGCACAAGCAACAAAAGGGGAAAAAAAGATAAAATTAGACTGCATCATAATTAAAAACTTGTGGTTCAAAGGACACTATCAAGAAAAGAAAGAGAGGGCACCTGGGTGGCTCAGTTGTTAAGTGACTGCCTTTGGCTCAGGTCATGATCCCAGAGTCCTGGGGTCAAGGCCTGCGTCGGGCTCCCTGCTCAGTGGGAAGCCTGTTTTTCCCTCTCTCGCTCCCCCTGCTTGTGTTCCCTCTCTCTCTGTGTCTGTCAAATAAATAAGTAAAATCTTAAAAAAAAAAAAAAAAAAAAAAGAGGGGCACCTGGGTGGCTCAGTTGGTTAAGTCTTCAACTCTTGATTTTGGCTCAGGTCATGATCTCGGAGTCATGAGAGGAGATTGAGCCCTGTGTGGGGCTCTGTGCTCAGGGTGGATTCTGCTTCAGATTCTCTCTTTCCTTTTCCCTCTGTTCCTCCCCGCCTTACATACCTGTGCTTTCTCTCTAATTAAAATAAAAATCTTAAAAAAAATTAGAATACATAAAGAAATCTTACAACTAACTCAACAACAAAAGATAAATAACCCAATTAAAAACATGGGCAAAGGGTCTAAATAGATATTTTCCTAAAGAAATATGAATAGCCAATAAGCACATTAAGAAGATACTCAGCATCATTAGCCAATAGGGAAATGCAAACTAAAACCATGAGATACCACTTCCTATCCACTAGTATGGCTAGAATGAAAAAAAAAAAAAAAAAAAGACAAGGGATTAACTGTGCTGCTGAGGATATGGAGAATATGAACCCTCATACATTGCTGGAGGGAATGTAAAATGGGGCAGCTGCTCTGAAAAACAGTGTGGCAGTTCCTCAAAAAGATAAACATAGAAAAAATCATATGACCCAGAACAATTCCATTCCTAGGTATCTACCCAAAAGAAATAAAAACATTAAGTCCATATAAAAACTTGTATATAAATATTTCTAGCAGTGTTCACAATAGCCAAAAAATGGAAAAAAGTCAAATACCTATGAACGAATGAAGAAATAAATAAAAAGTGGTACATCCATACTATGAAAAACTATTTGGTGATAAAAAAAAGAGTGAAGTAGGGGCACCTGGGTGGCTCAGTGGGTTGAAGCCTCTGCTTTCCGCTCAGGTCGTGATCCTGGGGTCCTGGGATTGAGCCCTGTGCAGGGCTCTCTGCTCAGTGGGGAGCCTGCCTGCCTCTCTCTCTCTCTGCCTGCCTCTGCCTACTTGTGATCGCTGTCAAATTAATAAATAAATAAAATCTTAAAAAAAAAAAAAAGAGCAAAGTATTGATACATGTCACTACATAGGTGACCCTTTAAGACATTATGCTAAGTGAAAGATACCAGGGAAAAAAAGACCAGCTATTACATGATTTCATTCCTATGAAATGTCCAGAAAAGTAAATCTAGAGACAGAAAGTAGATTAATAGTTGTCTAGGAGGAAGGGAAGCTGGTAGGCAATGGGGAGTGACCATTAAACAGGTAGAGTGTTTGTTTTTCATGGGTTGAGCATACTAAAATGATGGAATGGCACATTTTATTTGTTTTAAAAAGATTTTATTTATCTGACAGAGAGAGAACAAGCAGGGGATGCTGCAAAGAAAGAGGGAGAAGCAGGCTCCCCACTTAGCAGGGAACATGACATGGGACTTGATCCCAGGACCATAGGATCATGACCTGGGCCAAAGGCAAATATTTAATTGACTGAGCCGTCCAGGTGCCCCTGAATGGTATACTTTAAGTGGATGAACTTGGTATGTTAGTATCTTATTAAAAAAAGTAGATACTCAGTAAAGGTATAATCTATAATTCTATTTAATTTACTGAGTGCTACTTATATTCTAGGCATTTTGTTCAACTTTAGGGATAATACAAATGTGACTAAGATGTGCTCACTGTTCTCAAGAAGCTTTATATATTAATATAGAGCCTTATAGTTGGCTAGAAAAGTGGAATTTAATAAACTGTGTTTTCTTTAGATCCCAACTAAGAAACTCAAATTGCCAAATTAACAAACTATTTCAAAATGATCTCTGTCTCTTTTTTTAAAAAGATTTTATTTATTTATTTGACAGAGAGAGACACAGCGAGAGAGGGAATACAAGCAGGGGGAGTGGGAGAGGGAGAAGCAGGCTTCCCGCCGAGCAGGAAGCCCAATATGGGGCTCGATCCCTGGATGCTGGGACCACGACCTGAGCGGAAGGCATGAAGGCAAAGGCTTAACCCACTGAGCCACCCAAGTGCCCCTCAAAATGATCTCTTCTAACATAAATCATATCCAAGGACAGTATTAGGGAGGTTCAAGTAAACTTTAGATATAGCCTTCCATCATGTTACTCAGTAAGGACTTACTAAACATCTATGTAGAATGTACTTGGTAACAGACACAACTTAATCTCAATTCTATACCATTTTACTTAAAATTTTTTCATACCTGGTTCTCTTTTCTGTTTTTTCTCCAACCTTTGTTTCAGACCTTCTGGTTCAATACTGTCTTCTGGAGGGTTCCCTTCAGTGTTTTCATTCTAAAAAAGAGCAAGACAAAGATGGTCAAGTTCTGGTAACTTATAATTTGGAATAATGTAAGGTCAAATATACAAATATTTATCTGGTCAAAGAGTGATTTTTTTCTTTAAATTTTGGTTAAGAGCTCTGAATAAAGGTATGGGTATGACTTTTTCAAGATACTTAAACATCTTAAAAAAATCAGGCACATAGGAAAGCAAAGTTATGATTAGATACAGGATTAACTACAAACTATGGGATTAGAAGTTTTATATCATTGTTTAATTTTAAGCCAAAATAAGTCTTAAGTATTTATGTATAACTTTTCAAGAGTAGTACCTTAATTTTCTTTTTAATTTTCTTTTCTGCCTCTGCTTTCATCTCTATGGTCACTCGGGGGATGACTCTTTTCCCACACGGAGAAGGCAGAACTTCAGCCATTTGTGTTTTTTTCCCCTTTGCTTTCCCCCCTTTCCCAGGAAGTCCTATTTGTTCTTCTTGTTTTTCCTTTGTTTCAACAGCCTACAAAAGGGATAAGAGAAAGAAAGTTTATAAGTCAACAAAGACACTATAAAATCTAGGCTACTTTATAGAAATAGAATAAAAGGCTGGTTAAACTGATTTCAATTTGTTACATTTTAAGATAAAATTTTTTCTTTAATTTATGTATATATGTAATCTCTATACCCAGTGTGGGCTTTGAACTCACGACCCTGAGATCAAGAGTTACATGCTCTTCTGACTGAGCTAGACAGGCACCCCACATCTTAAATCTGTGAATAGCTGTGCCACAACAAAGTATGCCATTGCCATTGAAGATATATATAATTAAGGCCCACTTGATAAGTGTGGACACAGAAGACTGGGTTCTACTCTTGATTCTACCATTTAAGTTTTCTGAAAATAAAAAGGGGAAGCTGTGTTAGGGATAAAATGCATAGATTTATATACACATATTTGTAAACTCAAATTAAGAAGTGAAAGGATGGCATTGGGGAGGGTATGTGAAATGGTGAGCGCTGTGGAGTGTGTAAGCATAACGGTTCATAGACCTATACCCCTGGGGCAAATAATACATTATATGTTAAGAAAATAATTTAGGGTGCCTGGGTGACTGTGGGTTAAAGCCTCTGCCTTTGGCTCAGGTCATGATCCCAGGGTCCTGGGATCGAGTCCCACATCAGGCTCTCTGCTCTGCGGGGAGCCTGCTGCCTCCTCTCTCTCTTTGCCTGCCTCTCTGCCTACTTGTGATCTCTGTCTGTCAAATAAATAAATAAAATCTTAAAAAAAAAGAAGTGAAAGGATGGGATTCTACTTGTACATCCATACTAAAGTGTAATAATATAAAACTGCATGTAAAACATTTTAGTTTAATTTATGAAATGCTTTTTTTTAACCTTAAAATAATGTTAGAAAACAAAACATTAGTGAGATTTAGATAACAAAGTATCTTTTGAAATTGATGAGCTAGCCCTGAAGGTAAACATCTTTGTCCTTTTAGATTGAGTTGGGAGATTGGGTTGGTCTTTTTCCATATTTAAATAAATATTCTTATTCCATACTATTCCCAGTTAGTCAGAAATCAACTCCTACCCTTTTCTCTTTTTGTCCAAAAAGTTCTAGTAGTGTGCTTCTGGCCATCATTTACTTTATTCTAACAATCTGTTCTTTTATGTGTTATCTTGGAATGTTTTCTTATGTCTTATTCTTTCTATTGCTAATCGTGAAATGTCTTTTTTTTTTTTTAAATTATTATTTATTTATTTATTTTTATTTAATTAATTTATTTGACAGACAGAGATCACAAGTAGGCAGAGAGGCAGACGGCGGGTGGGTGGGGGGGGGGGGGGAGCAGGCTCCCTGTTGAGCACAGAGCCTGATGTGGGGCTCAATCCCAGAACCCTGGGATCATGACCTGAGCCAAAGGCAGAAGCTTTAACCCACTGAGCTGCCCAGGTGTCCCAAAAGGTCTTTTTTTTTTTTTTTTTTTTTTAAAGATTTCTTATTTATTTATCTGACAGAGAGAGATCACAAGTAAGCAGAAAGGCAGGCAGAGAGCAGGGGAAGCAGGCTGCCCAATGTGGGGCTTGATCCCAGGACCCTGGGATCATGACTCAAGCGGAAGGCAGAGGCTTTAACCCACTGAGCCACCCAGGCACCCCCCCAAAAGGTGTTTTTAAAAAGATTTTATTTATTTATTTGAGAGACGGGGGTCGATCCCAGGACCCTGGGGTCACAACCTGAGCTTAAGGCAGACGTTTAACTAACTGAACCACCCACGCACCCCTAATTGTGAAATTTCTTGACCAAGAGGTATATTGTTAGAATGTACTATTTCACTAATAAAAACTCTAACATTAGCAATTATAAACTACATACCTCCAGCTCTTCAATAAAAGCAGCCAAGTCTTCTCTCCACAAATCTGATGGACTCTTTCTCTTTAATGTTTCTAGCTCTTGCTCCTTCATAAGAGAGTCAGAAAATTAAGAGTTAATTTATGGGTTAAATAGCATAAATTTTCATGAGGCACAGTTTTTACTTTCACCACTTTAACAACTGAGCATTGTTACCCTCCACCAACAACTCACTTTTTCATTTCTCAGCTTACACAGTTCATCCTTCTTCTCCTTAGTGAGATACCAAAGAGGCATATCAAGAAGGTAGTTGAAGGTTGGCCCAGAATCTCTTACAGAGTCACTCTTTTCAGCTTCATTTTCATTGTCACTCTCTTCATTCTCTTCTTCATCTGGTACCTAGAGGAAAAATTAAAATGTAGCTTTAACAGGAAATTTGAAACAGAGACATTAGATTCTACATAGTCTTCGATAATATAGAACATGCTAACCGAGAATTTACCTTTTGCTGTGCCTCTTTCCAAGCCTTCACGGGATCTGAATCGTATCCCCTCTGAATCAGAACTTTAATTAATTCTTTCTTAGGCTTATTTTCTATTAAAAAATGTAAACAGAAATAATGGTTTTGAGGAATATTTTAGGAAAGGAATAGGTTTTACCATATGAATTCAAAAGACTAAAACTAAAAATTAAACTTTATCTTGCATAAATCTATACATCCTGGTTTACAGAGAAGTCTTTTTCCTAAACCACTGACAAATGTAAATTACCACAATTGGGACAGTCAAATCACATTATGAAATTGTTGATCTAATTATAATTTTTTTTTTTTTTAAAGATTTAATTTATTTATTTGACAGAGAGAGAGATCCCAAATAGGCAGAGAGACAGACAGAGAGAGAGATGAGGAGAAGCAGGCTCCCTGCTGAGCAGAGAGCCCTATGCGGGACTCGATCCCAGGCCCCTGGCTGGGATCATGACCTGAGCTGAAGGCAGAGGCCTAACCCACTGAGCCACCCAGGCGCCCCATCTAATTATAATTCTTAAAAGAACAGGAGGCAATCAAACCTTTATTTCTGATAAGTCTCTACCTCAGTTATGCTCCCTTTTCAAAATTTTAACATTAATTGGGCAATAATTTGTGCCACCAATCCAACTATGTTATACCCATTCCCTTTTTCTAGAGTACCTTTCTTCCAGTGACTACTGCAGTCAATTTATTACACTTTGAGGGATATTGAATTACTAGCTACAAGGTATTTTGGGATGAATTTCTGAGCACCATTTTTTATCAATTAATTTGATACAGATTACATGTGTAGGCCCCCTACATTTTTATACTCAAGACTGCATAGTCCTATTATTCCCTAAATTCTGGTAAACTAGACACAAATCTTACTTTCTGTTTTCTTTGAATCATGTCCATTATCACTCATTTTAGCTTTGCTTTAAGCAATAATTCTAAGAAATTAAGGAGTGCTTATGCTAGTGTTGTTAAAAAATATTCATGTATTTGAACATGTAACTATCAAGTTAAACATTTTTGTGTACGACCAGAAAATTATTCTGTGATCACCAGGAATTCATGTTGCCATGTTTTGGGACTTGCTACTATGACCCATAAGTTAGTTGCCTAGCCTTCCTAGTTAGCACTGGCCAGTGTTGAGTTTTTGTTTTTTTTTTTTAAACCTCCTTACAAGCCAGCTTTTATCAAAACTGTTTCCTTCCTGGTAACTTAAACCCTGACTTAGTTGCTTCTAGAATGTCTTTAAAAATAAATAAATACATAAAAACCCAAGACATGACTCTTTCAGTCTTCCAGTACACAATTTAGCTGTAATATAAACCCTTTATAATCTTCCTTCTGGACTTTTTCTCCCCTCTCAGACTTAATAATTCTTCTCTTTATCAGTTTACACAGGTACCTTTCTATCTCTCTATTCTCTATCTACATGTCAACTAAATCTTGATTTTTCAAGATGTTCAATCTAAGGAAAGCTATATTTTCCAAACTGTAAATGACTAGGTATTTAAAAGAAATGTGTAAAGTTTGGCATAATTGTAGTTTTAGTACAGTTATTGATCTAAAAACATACCAATGATTATTTTGCCATCTATTTTCTCTAAGATAAAGCGAGCCTGATTGTTCAGTTTAGCAGATTCAGCACCAAGCATTCCTAGAAGCCATTCTTTTCTTAATCCATAATATTTAAGCCTGAGTTCAAAGAAGTCTCTTAGAATATCCAACACCGTGTCATATTTCTTTAAACATCCTACATGGTCAAAAAGCACCTAGAAAAGAAAAACAAGATTATAAAGCCAAGAACAGATGAATGGTTTTAGAGAAAAGACTTTATTCTTCAAAAACATAAAAGTATTCCAGGATTTCCTTTTAAAACTGATATTAAACTTTAATATAAACTGAAACATGGGCACCTCTCATAAAATAAGACATACCAGGGACGCCTGGGTGGCTCAGTTGGTTAAAGTGGCTGCCTTCGGCTCAGGTCATGATCCCAGCATCCTGGGATCGAGTCCCACATCGGCTCCTTGCTTGGCAAGGAGCCTGCTTCTCCCTCTGCCTCTAGCCTGCCACTCTGTCTGCCTGTGCTTGCGCTCTGTATCTCTCTCTCTCTCTCTAACAAATAAATAAAAAATCTTAAAAAAAAAAAAAAATAAGACATACCATAGAGTTGCATGTGAGACTAGTTTGGAGTTTGAAAACTTTGTGTAGTCCCACTCTCTCTGCCTCTGCCAGTTTCTCTTCAGTCATTTTCACAACAAACTTCACTGTAGTGTCTGTATGGTATTCCCTATAGTCTGTTATGAGAGGTGGAGTCTTCTCAGTTCCATTCAACATGGGTTCTAGAACCTGTTCTTTATATGTCTAAAGAAAGAGATAATCCTTTTAAAATACAGGCTTAGGAGTATACATCAAGTAGTACAAAGTGTTTCCCTGATCACAAAAATCGAAGAAATCCACAGTAACTTACCTGGGTCCATGTTCTGATCGGAAGCTCTGAGATTTCAATGGTTGTGGAATTAAGAATAGCCACTTCACCACTGATCACGTACTGATTTGGAGCCAGTTCTTCGATAGTACCCTTGAAGTTCTTGTAACTTGGAAGCTAAATTGGTATTTTAAAGAAGATTGGGTTTTTAAAATGTGACATTAAAAACAGAAATCCCAACAGTATTAAACAATAAATCTGATAAACATTAAAGAAATCCCAACAGCATTAAACAATAAATCTGATGAACATTAAAACAATAAGTTTTCTATGTGTCCTCTGACTATATAGTCTACTGAATTGAAGCCAGAGGAAAATGAGGGATCCCAATATACACAGAATAGTTACCATTGGCAAAGGTTCTTCTCCATCCATCAAACGCCTGATATTATTTACAACTTCACGAATATCAAAGTTGGGGATTTTGCAGGACCACCCAGTACCAATTCCTTCAGCACCATTTATCAGCACCATGGGTATAATAGGAATATACCACTCAGGTTCAACACGCTGATTGTCATCATATAAAAACTTCAATGTGTGATCATCTTTTGGTGGAAATAACAACCGAGCCAAAGGGCTAAAATAAATAATCAAAGAATGTTATTTTATAAAAACACTGACTTTGTACTTAACTTGTGAAAAGGACATGTGTTAGCTCATATCTATGCATGAAAATTACTTTGGCTTTACTTGCTGGCTGTAATCATTTAACAGTACTTTCTGTGCCCTTTGTATGTGCCAGTTACTGCAGACATAAAATCTCTAAGGAGCTCACATACATGGAGATAGACAATGTACATACATTTTGTCAGGTGGGGTAAATGCTAAGGAGAAAGAAAAAATAGAGGTGATTGAATGATTGGAGGTGCTAAGGAATGGTAACACTTTCTGAAAGGATGACATTAAAGTGAAGAAACTGAGAGGATGAACCACCATGTGGTTATCTGGAGAAAGTATTGTAAGCAGAGGGACCAGTAAGTAAAAAGCCCTGAGGAGAGAGTGTGACTGGCATGTTTGAATATAGGCAGAGGTCAGGTGTTTTTGGACCAGAGACAGTATGAGATAGAGTCAAAAGATATGGGGAGTGGGCACATAGATCATGTAGGTCCTTTAGATTTTACTCTAAATGAAAAAGTTGGAAGGTTCTGAACCAGAATGATCTATTTAAAAATATTAGTTGGCTGCCATAAGAAAGCAGGATGGTATATTATAGTACTTTAGATAAACGGGGTGCCTTAGTAAATATTGAGAGGGTAGTCAGCTATAAGAGATTCAGGATTGGAGCTGTTGAAACTAGATGAATGGGGCGTGCCTGGGTGGCTCAGTGGGTTAAGCCTTTGCTTTTGGCTCAGGTCATGATCCCAGGGTCCTGGGATCAAGCCCCACATTGGGCTCTCTGCACAGCAGGGAGCCTGATTCTCCCCCAACCTCTCTGCCTGCCTCTCTGTCTACTTGTGATCTCTGTCTGTCAAATAAATAAAAATCTTAAAAAAAAAAAAAAGAAAAAAAGAAAAAAGAGAAAAAGAAACTAGGTGGATGGGTTATCATCCATGGATGGAAGTGAGTATAGCTAGTGGAAAGAGAACAAATGAAGGAGCTTTGGGGCAGGCCAGTAGTTAGAGTCTGGAGAGATGAGAGGGACCCAGGAAAAATGATAAATAAGGAAGAAAGCCAACAGTTTTGTATCTTGGAGGCCAAAGGCCAAATAAAGAAGAGTTTCAAGGAGGATGAAGTGATTAACTAGTTAATGCTGCTGAAAGTTTGAATAAGATGACCGCAGAAAATTGACCATTCATAACGTACTTTCCATAGAGTAAAATTTCAATTGCGGTATTTAGGAAGAATTAAGCTCTTCTTTACTCTGGTCCCAAGTCTACAGCAGGGTTTCTCAACCTGGGCATTACTGGTATTTTGGGCCAGATAATTCTTTGTTATGGGAGCTATCCTATCATTGTAGGGTGTTTAGCAGTAGCTCTGGCTGCTGCCCACTAGACGTAGCACAGCTCCCCTAGTCATGACAATAAAAATTGTCTCCAGACATTACAGTCTCCTGGGAGATGGGGTGGTGGTGCAAAATCTACCCTGGTTGAGAACCACTGCTCTGTATAATTAAAGTGAAGAAAATATAAGAAATTGAAGTAAAAACATGTAGTTTGGAAAGGAAACAATATTTCTCAGAAATTCAAAGGCACAGCTATCAAACTGAAATAGAATTTATGTTCTGTTTATTATAAGAAGTAGCATAATTAAATTTAAGGAGCTAGTTTTTAAAAAATTAATACTGTAAACATCTACATCAAAAGTACATTTTCTGATTAGTTGAATTAAAAAAAAAAGATTTTATTTATTTATTTGACAGAGAGAGAGATGGACAGTGAGAGAGGGAATACAAGCAGGGGGAGTAGGAGTGGGAGAAGCAGGCTTCCTGCTGAGCAGAGCCAGTTGTGGGTTTCGATCCCAGGACCCTGGGATCATGACCTGAGCCAAAAGCAAAGGCTTAACTGACTGAACCACCCAGACACCCCAGATCAGTTGAATTTTTATATTTTTGGTCAACTAAATGTCACATTACTTCAAAATTGCTAATGGCAATTCACTAGAATTTTTTTTTAAAAAGTTCAATATATATATTTTTATTATGTTCAGTTAGCCAGCATATAGTACATCATTAGTTTTTGATGAATTCACCAGAAATTGTAGGCATACCCACCTGAGCATTGTGAAGATGTATCGAGGACTAGCAGAATCCTTGCCACCATGCAGCCTAGTACCAAATTGACCAATGGGCTGCAAGAGGTTCAGATTATTGCTACCCACAAAATTCTGAGCCAAATTGATAATGGTCATCATTAGTGACATCTGGGGGTGGAAAAAGATTAATTAATCTAAGCTGTAGGCTTCTAATAATATATATCCATTATTATGACTAAGCCTCACTATAATCCTGTAAGGTTTTATGAGATATAGATGTTTATTGACTCTTCCTAAGTAATTACATGGCAGATGGCAGATATACCTAAACTCAAGCCTCTGGCTCCAAGTTTAGGGGCACTTGACTTCTAATAATTTCTACCAAGTCCTATTCAACCTTGAAGGCATAGCTCTTCTCTTCACCCTCAGCAGAATGAAATATTTCCTTTTTTGTGTCTAATACTTTACTCATTTCTTTTTTTAGATTATTTATTTATTGTCACTGAGAGATAGCAAGAGAGAGCACAAGCAGGGGGTGGGCATCAGGCAAAGGGAGAAGGAGGTTCCCTGCTGAGTCACTTTGATAGTTGTGTGGGTTGGCTGATTAAATTGTGATTATACCTTGAGAAGGAGCTTATTTGATTTCTTTATATACCTGGTACATGGTAAGTATCTGACAAATGTTTGCTGTGTGAACATTTACTACATGCCCACTATGTTTTGAATGAAAGCAACAAACAAGACAATCATTACATTTAAAGTTCTAGAAACCTATAGACAACCTAGTTCTTTAAAATACAATGAATACAAAAAACAATTTAATCCCAAAATTAAAAAAAGGAATATATGATTATATAAAATCAAACAACTGAGAAATACAAAAAATTGAGAAGTTGTCCTTTTTAATCAACAGAAATCACCAAAATTAATAACTTCGAGCAAACCCTTCTAGGTTTTTGGTTTAAGTAATGTTCTGGCTCTTTTTCTCCCCACTGACAATAGATTATGGATATTCTCAATGTTAGTACACACAGATTTACTTCAGTTATATAACTGATTCCAGGCATAGATGTATCATAATCAATGACAATTTTCCAGTTGATGGACATTTTTGATGTCTAAATTTTGGCATCACAAAGATATATTAAACATCACTATAGATCTTTGAACATAGATCCTTATAGACTTATGAGTCTCCTTATTGGAATATTATTTTTAGAAATAGATTTGTTAAGCCAAAGGTAAGCATATTTATAGTTTGACAGATTTTACCAGATTTCACCAAATTGTCCTCTACTATGGATGAACCAGTATTCATGTCACCAAGTACTCTCATGATGTGTTTGGAAAATGATTTTGCAGGTATTATTGCTATAATGCTTTCTAAAAACATTATGGATTGTATGGATTGTGTGTTTACCTCACCATGATGATAAGAGGACATCTCAGCCACTGACCCAGCTAACTGGGCAACCTTCACCTCTCGCTTGTCATTCCGTTTGAAACAGGTAAACAAAACCTTTCTTTGACCTGGTTTCAAGCCTTCAAAATGGAAGAAGTACAAATATTAGTATCCTCAACTTAATCATTTATGGACATTGATTTCTTTTTTTTTTTTAGCCTATGTTTTTTCTAGCCTTTTTTTTTTTTTTTTTTTAAATTTATTTGTCAGAGAGAGAGAGAGAGCATGAACACAGGCAGACAGAATGGCAGGCAGAGGCAGAGGGAGAAGCAGACCCCCTCCCGAGCAAGGAGCCCGATGTGGGACTCGATCCCAGGACGCCGGGATCATGACCTGAGCCGAAGGCAGCTGCCTAACCAACTGAGCCACCCAGGCGTCCCAATTTATGGACATTGATTTCTATGTATGATAAAAAAAAAGGCTAACATAGTGGAACTTACCATCCACCATAGATGGGATAGATCTCTCATTATCAGAATTTGAGAACAGGATAAGTTCCTTATTTATGAAGTCATTGTATGTCAGATATGTGGTAGTTTGTCCATACAAGTAATCCTGAGGGACCAAAGAGAGTTATTAGATGATCTAATTTTAAAAAGTTCATTGATCTTAACAATGCTTAACACCAAAGGAATCAATCTTTCAGCATATCAATTCTATGATAATTCTTAAGTCCCTCAAAGACACAGATTTATGTAGAAGTATTTTACAGGTTTTTTTTTTTTTTAAGATTTTATTTATTTATTTGACAGAGAGAGAGATCACAAGTATTCAGAGAGGCAGGCAGAGGGGGAGGGGTAAACAGGCTTCCTGCTGAGCAAAGAGCCTGAGTCAGGGCAGGATCCCAGGACCCCGAGATCATGAACTGAGCCAAAGGCAGAGGTTTAACCCACTGAATCACCCAGTCGCCCCTACTGTACAGGTTTTAAAGATAAAGCAAATTTAATTGTTGCACAATTTGGAAAAACTGCACTGCCTTTTAAATTTTTCAGTTCCCATACATTTATGCAGCAGTCTAAATAAGCACATTCATATATAGTTACATATTATTAAATTTTCTTCTGGAGCAATCAGTCATTGTGTTGTAGGATATATAAAAATGTTTTCTTTTAGATTGAGAGAGAGAGAGAGAGAGAGAGAGAGAGAGCGCGTGCAAGCGTGCGGGTATGTGAGTGGGGGTGGGGAGAATCCCAAGCTTCCAGCACAGAGCCCCACAGATTTCATGACCCTGAGATCACAACCTGAGCCAAAATCAAGAGTCAGACATGCCTAACTGATTGAGCCACCCAGGTGTCAAGATGTATAAGATTTTGGGGCGCCTGAGTGGCTCAGTGGGTTAAGCCGCTGCCTTCGGCTCGGGTCATGATCTCAGGGTCCTGGGATTGAGTTCCACATCGGGCTCTCTGCTCAGCGGGGAGCCTGCTTCCCTCTCTCTCTCTCTCTCTGCCAGTCTCTCTACCTACCTGTGATCTCTCTCTGTCAAATAAATAAATAAATAAAATCTTTAAAAAAAAAAAAAAAAAAAAGATGTATAAGATTTTTACCTCAGGAAGGCCAAGTAACTTCCGTTGCCTTCTATCCTCCATGAAATGAGTTAACCATTCTTTCCGATCATCTATCTGTTTCTTGCTAAAGGCCTACACATTGGAGATAAAAAAGATGTCACCAGTATGAACAGTCTCCCAAAATCTGTTGTATAAAAACTAAACAAACAATAAACTGAGTTTCCTAAAACAAATGGTCCCTTTCTCTATGATATGCTTATTAAAAACATTCTATATTCTATAAAACATTTTATTATATAAAAATTTATATGTTTCAATTGACTAACTATAATAGTGATTTAGAAAACTAGAATATATCTATGAAATAGAACTCAAACTGACCAGGCTAATGGCAGCATCATCTTCAGGACCAGAATATTTAAACTGAATACGATGTCTTTTCATATCTGCAAAGTATTCTTTAGCTTCTTTTGATGTGCTGGTGCCCAAACCTATACAACCAAGAATATCAAGTTACTCCATACAATTTTGTATAATAGTATATAACAAAATGAGAAGTACTTGATGGGTTTCCCCACAAACCTTTGTAGTACTTGACTTTCCATTTTTTATGATTTGGAGTAGAACTCTTCCATTCTTCAAATTCAGGAAGACTATAGAATGCCATTTCTTGTTTGTTTTTAGACACCTGTGGTAAAGAACATGTTGCTGTGGTTTTGCACACTGCTGAGTCCCCCCTTTACCATATATCACTGGGATTATATGCATATAAAACATTGAGTAGGGGTCTTAAAATATCCATTATGGTAATTTAAAAGTTAATATACCTTTACAATGGGAGTGATAAATTCTTCCAGAAAACGATGCCGTAGAAGAGAGGGCCAGTTATGATGGATAAAATTAATCAGCAGGCCTTTGATATGGGAACCATCTTGGTCCTAGAAATATTTGGAAAGCCAAAACACAAAAGAATTATTTAAAAACTCAAAAAAATTATGATTGACCTACTGGTGATTTCTCTAAAAATTTTCTATGGGGATTAAAAAAAAGAAAAAGGCTATTTAAATCCACTCACTTAATCTGTATATGTAACACACATGTGATGAATAAAGCTTCAAGTTAAGTAATTTCCTTCCACAGCATGAAAGCAATGCAACAATTAAGACATGTTTAGTATAACAATCTAAAATATTTGAAAGCAAATCTAACCTGATCTGTCATAATCATTATCTTTCCATAACGAAGAGTCTTCAATGAATCTTCGTCTTCATAGTTTTTCTTGTATTGAAGACCCACAATCTTGATGATATTGTTAATTTCAGCATTTTCCATGATCTGAAATGGACATATACCAAAAAAGGTAACTTTTTTTTGTAAATTTGTAAAGAAATAGGGCAGTTTATGTTGTTTGGGTTTTCTTGAGCTCCAGTATTTTCAGTTATTATTAGCCTACATTTTAGTCAGAAAGATCTATTAAAATATGCTACAGTGTACCCAATTTCTTAAAATAATAACAATAAACTAAAACATATTTCAAAATGCCCAGTGAGGCAATGAAACACAAGTATGAAATCCTGCATTATAAAACTATATTTAGATCCTAAAGATGCCTCTACCTGTTTATGAGAAGCTTCTCGAACATTGAGTATTTTTCCTCTAAGTGGGAAAACCCCGTATTTATCTCTCCCAACCACACCAAGTCCTGAAACAGCCAAAGTTTTAGCTGAGTCTCCCTCAGTCAGGATGAGTGTACATTCATTGGAGTTTCGACCCCCTAAAATAAAAATACACAAATTAATATTGGCACATTTAGTTCAACCTCAAAAATACTAACTCAAATGTGCTATCAATAGTTTTGTGATAAAACCATATAATAGATATTAGAACTAATGTTCATATTAAAAAAACAAAAAACCAAAAAACAAACCTAGTTTCTTAGACTATTTTTTTTTTTGAAAGAATTTATTTTTGGGGCACCTGGGTGGTGCAGTTGGTTAAGCCTCTCCCTTTGGCTAAGGTCATGATCCTAAGGTCTTGGGATCGAACCCCACTTTGGGCTCCCTGCTCAGCCAGAAGCCTGCTTCTCCCTCTCCCACTCCCCCTGCCTCCCTCTGTTAAATAAATAAATAAATAAATAAATAAATAAATAAATAAATTCTTTTAAAAAAAGAATAAATAAAAAATAAAAACATTTAACATTGGGGCACCTGGCTGGCTTAGCTGGAGGAGTATGTGACTCTTGATCTTAGGATTGTGAGTTTGAGCCCCACAATAGGTGTCGAGATGATTTACATAAATAAAATAAAAACAAAAACAAAACATTTTTTTAAAAAGATTTTATTTATTTATTTAACAGAAAGAGAGATCACAAGTAGGCAGAGAGGTAGGCAGAGAGAGAGGAGGGGGGGAGCAGGCTTCTTGCTGAGCAGAGAGCCCGATGTGGGGCTCGATCCCAGGACCCTGAGACCATGACCTGAGCCGAAGACAGAGGCTTAACCCACTGAGCCACCCATGTGCCCCAAAAACAAAACATTTTTTTTTTTTTTTTAAGATTTTATTTATTTATTTGACAGAGAGAGATCACAAGTAGAGAGGCAGGCGGTGGGGTGTGGCGAAGCAGGCTCCCCGCTAAGCAGAGAGAACCCGATGCGGGGCTAGATCCCAGGACCCTGAGACCACGACCTGAGCCGAAGGCAGAGGCTTTAACCCACTGAGCCACCCAGGCGCCCCAAAACAAAACATTTTTAAGTAATCTCCACACCCAACATGGAGCCTGAACTCACAACCTCACAACCCTGAGACCAAGAGTCACGTATTCCAATGACTAAGCCAGACAGGCGCCTCTTTTAATTTCTTGTGACAGTTATACTGTTGCTGAACATTCTTTTGATCATATTATGTTAAAAATATTTGTTAATAGGTGCCTGGGTGGCTCAGTCCGTTAAGCGTCTGCCTTTGGTTCAGGTCATTATCCCAGGGTCCTGGGATCGAGTCCTGCATTGGGCTCCCTGTTCAGTGAGAGTCTGCTTCTCCCTTGCTTGTGATTCCTCTCTATCAAATAAATAAAATCTTAAAAAAATTTTTGGTTTTTTTTTTTAAAGATTTATTTATCGGGCGGGGGGGGGGGGGGAGAGCAAGCACAGGCAGACAGAATGGCAGGCAGAGGCAGAGGGAGAAGCAGGCTCCCTGCCGAGCAAGGAGCCCAATGTGGGACTTGATCCCAGGACGATGGGATCATGACCTGAGCCGAAGGCAGCTGCTTAACCAACTGAGCCACCCAGGCGTCCCCCCCAAATTTTTGTTATTAATGGGGTTTAGAACACACTACCTCAAAACAGAGCACTTTGCATATTGAATATTTTAAGCTAAGGGAGTTTGAGAAAATGCTAGAAGCAAGTTCTCTCTGACCTCATCCCCCAGCCTTCTACCCTGAAGTAGGTCACAAGACCCTCATGTGAGAAGTGTCCTCCATATACCACAGAGGAAGGGAACATTCTTATCTCTCAGAGTGACACTGAAAAGAATGTGAATGAACAGGCCTCGTTAAGTTTACCCCAGTTTACTATACTTAGTTCATACTTTGCCCTTATCATATCTTTCCACTCTTCCTCAAACCTAACAAAAACACTCAGGTTTAACCACTTCTTTGGGTATTCATTTCCCTATGAAAGGCCTGTCAAGTAAAATTTATATTTAAATAAATTTCTATGTTTTTCATCAATTAACCTATCTTTGTCAGTTTAATTTTCAGACCCAGACAGGAACTAAGAGGGTTGAGAAAAATTTTTCCTCCCCTATCTTAGGTAATAGATCACTACAGATCCCTACATATTCTTCTTCTTCTTCATTTTTTTAAAAATAGTCTCCACACCCAGCATGGAGCCTAATGCAGGGTCTGAACTCATGACCCAAGATCAAGACCTGAGCCGAGATCATGAGTTAGTTGTATAAGCAACTGAGTCAACCAGGGACCCCAGATCGCTACAAATTCTTATTTTATACTCTTAAAAAAAAATTATTTATTTGATAGACAGAGATCACAAGTAGGCAGAGAGGCAGGCAGAGACAGAGAGAGGGGGAAGCAGGCTCCCCACTGAGCAGAGAGCCTGATTTGGGGCTAGATCCCAGACCCTGGGATCATGACCTGGCCAAAGGCAGAGGGTTTAACCCACTGAGCCACCCAGGTGCCCCCTTATTTTATATTCTTAGTCATCTCAACATTACTATAACAGCCCAAAATTAGAAATGATCTAAATGTTCGATAACAGTAATTGGTTGATTTTTAACCATGTAAAAATATTCTGTTGAATATTACATGTTGAGGGGAAAGTATCCACGGTATGCTATTAATGAATAAAACAAATAACTGAACAAGATTAAAAGTTTAGAAGCATTATTAAATGTGTACCTGCATCATTGGCATCATCAAGTTTGGGAATTCCCTTGATTCTGTTATGTTTTACAGCTGAACACTTCTTGTTTAATTGGATTTGGGCCTTAAACTTCACCCAGTTTAGTATACTTTCCACTATACCACAGCCAATTGCCTGAAAATGAGAAGATTCATGTTAGGGAAGAAGAATTCTGTCAGAAATACAGAATACAGATGAGCTCCTATAAAAGTAATTCAAAGTTTGAAAAGAGGTAAAAAAAAATATTTTTTTTTTCAGACAAAGGTGACATGTCTTCCTGTCTTAGGTTATCATAACTGAGGGAACTGGTTCCCTTGAGTTCATTCATTCAGTAAATATTTACTAATTACATATTTACGTTGTGTTAGGCACTGAGATCCATGTTGGAGATTAAGTGGTTAAAACAAGTTGGTCATGGTCCTTGACCTCATGGACTTTAAGAAAAAAATAAAGAAGGTGGAAATAAAATGAGAAATTGCAAGTGTGATGAGTGTTTGGATAAAAGTATGCTACATCTGATAACATATATCTAGAGAGAAGGGTAGAAAGTAAAGGCTTTCCTGAGGAAATGACGTTGAAGATCTAAAGTAGCTAAGTGAGAAGCATTTCAGATAGAAGGATTACCACATGGAAAAGCTCTAAGGAGGGGAAAGAGTACAAATGCTTCTGGGTAATCTGAAGGCAGTAGGATCGAAGCTTAGACAACACAGGAAAAAGTGGTACTAAGATGAGGTTGGAGATGGCAGGGTCCTGTAGGCCACAAGGAAGAATTTGGATTTAAACATTTTTTTAAAAAAGAGCTTATTTATTTATTTGACAGAGTGAGAGCACAAGCAGGGGGAACAGCAGAAGCAGAAGGAGAAGCAGGCTCCCTGCTGAGCAGGGAGCCCAATTCGGGACTAGATCCCAGGACCCTGTGATCATGACCTGAGCTAAAGGCAGACACTTAACTGACTGAGCCAGCCACCCAAAACACTTTTTTTTTAAATTTTAAAGACTTATTTTTTAAAAAAGATTTATTTATTTATTCGAGAGAGAGAAAGAGTGTGTCCAAGTTGGGGGAGGGGCAGGGGAAGAGAATCCTAAGCAGATTCCCAACCAAGCACAGAGCCAATGTGCAGCTCCATCTCACAATCCATGAGATCATGACCTAAACCAAAAATCACAAATCAGACACTTAACCAACTGAGCCATCCAGTGCCCTTGATTCATTTAAAAAAGAAAAAAAAAGTTTTTAAAATTTATTTATTTGACAGACAGAGAGTACAAACAAGTAGGCAGAGGAGGCAGGCAGAGAGAAGGGGGAGCAGGTTCTCTGCTGAGCAGAGAGCCCGATGTGGGGCTCGATCCCAGGACCCTGGGATCATGACCTAAGCCGAAGGCAGAGGCTTTAACCCACTGAGCCACCCAGGTGCCCCGATTCATTTTTTTAAAAAAAGATTTTATTTTTAAGTAATCTCTATACTCAACATGGCGCTCAAACTTACAACCCTGAGATCAAGAGTCACTTACTCCACCAAATGAATCAGTCAGACACCTCTGGACTTTTTTTCTAAGAGTGGAAGTTACCGAAAGACTTCAAAAAGAGACTGAAGACAAAAATGTGTGCTTTAAGACAAGAAGATTACTTAATAGCATTGCAAAGAAAGGACTGAAAGGTAATGAACATAAAGAATCATTATGGTAGGGGCACCTGGGTGGCTCAGTGGGTTAAAGCCTCTGCCTTCGGCTCAGGTCATGATCTCAGGGTCCTGGGATTGAGCCCTGCATAGGGCTCTCTGCTCAAGCAGGGAGTCTGCTTCCTCCTCTCTCTCTGTCTGCCTCTCTGCCTACTTGTGATCTCTGTCAAATAAATAAATAAAAATCTTAAAAAAAAAAAAAAAAGAATCATTATAGTAATACAGAAAAGAGGTAACAATGAGAGGCTATTGCGGCATCCAAAAGATGAGTCTTACTGATTGGATTACGGGCGGGGGGGGGGGGGGGGGGCAGGGGTAAAGAGAAAGCTCCCAGCTTTGTTTATGCTACTTAGGTTGGTTGGGGCATTTTACTAAGACAGGAAACAGTTTTGTTTTTGTGGGGTGGGGAAGGTCCTCGTGTAGAGGTCAGTGAGTATGGAGAGAACTAATTCAGTGTTGATAGGGAACCAACTTTAGGCAATGTTTGGAAAGCAGTGAAATGGGCTGAATTCAGAAGTGATCCAAACTGAATAGTGATAATGTAATGGGGAAATATAGGCATATGGATGGTAATTAAGTCTGTAGTAAGAGCAGTGAGGTGAAAACTATTTCCTATTTCCTTTTCAGAGGCAGAAGGCATGTGGGAGGAATCTTGGTTTTTGCAGAGCAAAAAAAAAAAAAAAAAAAAAAGGCAATGGACAATGGACAATAAAGTAAGGTGCTTATATTTCTTATGTCCCTGTAAGTATTTACAGCCTTTTTAAAGAGAAAACAAGCATGAGCAGGGGAGGAATGGAGGGAGAGGGAGAAGCAGACCCCCTGCTGAGGGGCTCAATCCTGGGACTCTGGGATCATGACCTGAGCTGGAGGCAGACTCCCAGTAGACTGAACTACCCAGGGGCCCCAGTACTCACAGCTTTGATGAATTTTTCACTTAAAAGGCATGTTGATCCAAAGCTCTTGACTTGCAAAGTCATGTTTTCTTTTGTCTGAGAGTCAAAGGTTGGGTTCTCAATTAAGGCATTCACAAAAATCCACATGTGATTTTTCACCTGCAGGAAAAGTTGATATTACTAAATTGCTAAAAACTCATGCTTTATTTATAGCCTTTCTCTTCTTCCTTGACTTTGGAAAAAGAAAACTGTGCTGAAATACCATACCTGATGCGCTTTTACTGCAACACCACCCTTGTTCTTCTTCTTCACGACATCAACAAGTTTAGTCACAATCTGATCAGCTATGTAATCAACATGTCTGCCACCCTAATAGGGAAAAATACCAAACTGTAAAGCTCAGGACCCCTCAAAATTATAATGATCAAATATTTTAAAAAATCTAATTTAGCTTTCTTTATGCCAGAGCAGCCAAATATTCAAGTTCATTTTATTTATTAAAAATAATAACACTTTTATGTAAAGATAAATTATGATTAATACAAAAGCAAAATTACCTTGGAAGTAGCAATGCTGTTGACAAAGCTAATTTGCTGAAAGCCTTTTTCACTCATTGTTAAACATACTTCCCACCTGGGGTTTACTTGTTCATGGATAACTTTCAATGGATTGCCAGTTTCATCTACCTTATCCTTCAAATACATATCTACATAGCTACGAAATCCTTTTACCTGTACAGGAATTAAGAGTTATGGTATTAGAAAAAAGTTATAAAAAGTGTTCGATGATAGACCACGAGGATTTTTCAAAACTAATGAAATGACATTTACTGATGGGCATAAGAGAATGGTCATTAAAGGGCACAAAAGTATTCATTTAGGAGATTGTTTGAGAAAGACATTTCCTTTAGTGAGTTTAAAAGAGTTAAGTAAAAAAATGTGGCATACTGTTTTCTTTTCAGGAATGTATCTGAGAGGTGATAAAAAATATATGGGAGGAAAAAAAAAAACAGTTTTGCCTCTGATAGTGATCATATAAATTCCCTCATTGCCCTTAACACCCGGAAAATGCTTACCGGCAGCTTATTTCCATTGAGAAAGACTTTGACATCTTTAGTGGATCCAGCAATATCATATGCTCTTCTAACCATCAGTGCAACAATATCTTTATCTAGGCTTTGCATTTTAAACTTGGACAAGTCAGGCTGGAATGTAATACATGTATAATCTTCACCATTAAAGGGCTTGAGTTCCATCTCACCAGCTCTCCCCATATTATTCATCCATGTCTGTGGAAGTAAAAAATTCAAGTTTATTCACAACAAACTAGAACTAAACACAAATTTCTAAGTCCTAAAAAATAACCTAATGTATATTCATGAATAACTTTCCATGATTTAATAGCCTATAAATTATGTTAAACCAATCACGAAAACTGTTATAAATTGTTAAAGTACAAGTTATAACTGAGGCAAAAGATACAGATTTACTTGCCTGTTTGAACATTTTCTTGTATTCTCTACTGGCTGTTTCCACAGTAAATTTGGTACTGAATATGTTACACAGTTTGGCTCCATAGCCATTTCGACCACCTAAGCAAATAAATTTAAAATACTCTGTTATCACTGGCAATGCTAATCAATTATAGAGATTTATTTCAGTGTTTTAAACATTTATGTCATAGTCATTTAAAAGATGTGTTTTTTTTTTTTTAGCAACAAATGTGTTATTTTCCTCCATACTCTACCTGTTACTTTCTTTTCATCATCATCATAGTTACTAGAAGTTAGGAGCTGTCCAAAGATGAGAGCTGGGACATACATCTTCTCAACTTTGTGTTCAACAACAGGAATACCTTTCCCATTATTCCATATACTAATTAAGTTATTTTCCCTAAGAAAAGAAGAATGAAACTTTTATTGTAAAACAGATGGTAAACTAGTGCTTAATATTTTCTATACTTAAATATAATTATCCTTAAAATATAGAAATTCACAAGTCTCAATTTCTTTGACTCTCTCATACATATTTTCTGAAATTCAGCATCAACTACCTTTCCCACCATGCTCAGTTCCTGATAATCCTGAAATAGAAGCCAAGAGGGGAAAAAAATTAATCCTTTTCCAACACCTGGGCAGACACTGATAATGCTGAAAAAATACGAAATTTTAAAATGTCAGGGTAAACAAAGGGAAATGATTTATGCCCAATGGAAAGGAAAAATTTGGAAATTATTTATTTATTTATGCTTGCTTGCTTTCTTTCAAGATTTATTTATTTGAGAGCAAGCAAGTGACCATGTGTGCTTGAGTGGGATGGGTGGGGGCAGAGGGAGAAGGAGAGAGACTCCTCAAGTAGACTCCTTGGAAGGCGGAGCCCTATTTGAGGTTCAATCCCAGAACCCTGAGATCATGACCTGAGCTGAAACCAAGATTCTGACACTTAAATGTCAGACACACAGGTGCCCCTATTATACCGTTTTCAGAGGATTATCTATCTGAACTGTCCTAGCTCCCTTAGCTTTCTCACCCAGCAAGGCACATTGCAAAACAAATATGAAAGAGAAAAACATTACCAATTGTAAACTTCCCTGCTTGCCAAAAAAGAGCTAAAAACTTATTTGGATTTATTTCTCTTAGTTATTTTAAGTTAATTCTCATAAGATAGTACAGTTTAGTTATAACTAGAAAAAACACTATGGATTTTATTCCAAGTAGTGCTTAGTATTATCTACAAAAAAAGACTAAAACTAGCTGGGGGGCGCCTGGGTGGCTCAGTGGGTTAAGCCGCTGCCTTCGGTTCAGGTCATGATCTCAGGGTCCTGGGATCAAGCCCCACATCGGGCTCTCTGCTCAGCAGGTAGCCTGCTTCCCTTCCTCTCTCTCTGCCCACCTCTCTGCCTACTTGTGATCTCTCACTGTCAAATAAATAAATAAAATATTAAAAAAAAAAAGACTAAAACTAGCTCAACATGTTTTTAGACTAGGATATCAAGCCCTTAGGAGCATTCAACTACATCATTAACACACTTCTGCCAAAGAAACTAAAACATAGTTTACGCCGTAACTGATCAGGCTAATAAAAAGGTGATACAAGCATCCTGTGTATCCACAAAGGGACACCCAGCATTTATAACCAGAAATGTTAGATCCAATTATTCTCTATCACCATCTGCTGGTTTACTATTTGAATAGCATCATGAGAAAAAGTAAAAGCTCTAGACTCCTGAATGCTTATTAGACTGAACAATTATTGGAGATGCTTAAAGATGATATGTTATAATGCCTGTAATTTATTTCGAAGTGACTCAAAAAACATAGATGGAGCAACTATGGTAAAGCATTGATAACTGCTGGATCTAGGTGGTAGGTATCATAGATTGTTCATTTTAGCATTCTGCTTTTCTGTGCTTTTGGAGAATTTCATTACTTAAAAAGGCCAATATTAGTATAAATCAAAGTAAATGCAACTAACAGTAACAATGAACTATAACAAACAAAAGACCATTCAAGAGACTTACGGGTCAATTGTGACTCTAATACAAGACATTTTTGGGTCCCTTTGTTTGTTGTCTGCAGCATTGACTGAAAGAAAATACACATTTGTAAGAAATTAAATTTAAAAAGAAAACATTAAGATATAGAAAGAAAAAAGTCAGATTAACAAGGCATTAACATTTATTCACAGTACTGTTTCTAGGAAAGAATTCAACTTGCTAGACACCAGTAAATTGCTCCACCTTGTCAACTATTGTTTGAAATGATAGGAGCTCTGGTTATAGAGGGTTTGCTAGAAATAATACTTCTTATGAAGGATTTTACTAGTAGATCTTTATGTGAAAGAGTTTACTTACCTAGAATCTCATCAAAGATTTTGTACAACCCAGGGACAAAGGTGACTTCCCTATAGTTAATGCCAATATCTTCATCGTAAACCCACATGTGCTAGAAATAAGGCAAGGAGATATAGTTACTTTTACCTTATTTATTCTGTTTTGTCATCATCATTACTGTAAAGTCTTCTGGATTAAATACTACAATATACATATGATAGCGTAAGGCTTGTTCCAGTGACATTCAGAGTATGTGGACTATATAGAAAATTAACCTGGAAAAGCATACATTTTAACTACTTCGTAACTGCATGTAATTACTTGGTTTTACCTGGGTCACTAATTCCACAGAGCCAATGTAGGTGTCTGGGCGGAGCAAAATATGTTCCAGTTGGGTTTTCTTTTGATAGATTCTTTCAATAGACAATCTTTTCTTGGCATCTTCATTTTTCTTTGTTTTGCTGATTTGCATATTTTCATTTACAGGCTAGCAATGTTGGAAAATTGTAGAAAAGGGATATTTAATCGGAGGTTATATTAAAAACTATAAACAAATCACCCACCGTAATGGCTTATGCACTATGTGTCATCACACATAGTGATGTGCAATCACAATCTTTTATCAGGTATTGGCGGAGTTTACAACGTTTTGTTGAAACACGGCAATTTAAGCTAACAGCAGCCAAGTTCCCAGGTGTCAGTTTGAATAAACATGTATTATCTCATCAAGTGCATGTAACATGGAACTATTTTCCTTGAATGTTTTGAATGTCATCAATAAAATACACACACTCCTTTCAGACATTCCGCAAATATTTACTGAGTGCATGCTATGTCCCAGGCACATAACAGATTCTAGTCAGCAGCAGTTTGGGAGCTCATCGAGTCAATCCTTTCTTTGGCCACCGTAACGTTTTGAACAGAGGAAGGACATATTTTGAGTAACTCGGGCCTGCCGGCTCCTCACTTGGAACATCGGGCCATGCTCTGCACCTTCCAAGGTCAGGGGCATTCAATCCCGTTTTCCGTCGGAGGGTAGGAACGTATCTGTGCTGCTTAAAGTCACACGCGGGCCATTAAAATATAAGCCAGTTGAGTACTGGCCCTAGAAACAGTAAAACAGAACCCAACACCCCAGAAGCCACTGTAGCCGATAATATTTCATTACTAGCACCATACGGGGGGGGGGGGTATCCTCCTCACGATCACACCGAGTCCAGAAGACCCGGGACCACCCGGAAGACCGGCTCCCAGCCGGCGGCGATCGGACCACAGCCCAGGAGTCTAATTCTTCGCGGGCAGCCAGAGAGATGCGGGGCCGCGCTGAGGCTCCACGACCCGCCCCTTCCGCGAGCTGTACCTGCAATGGTGACACCTCCATGGTGACGGTCGTGAAGGGGCTCGAGAACCCTGCAAGCGACTAAACCGGCGGGACCCTCGAGACCACCGTGGAGCAAGACGCTTCTCCACAGACGCTCGTCGGTTAGAAGAACGCCTCCCGTCCCAATTGAACTTTCCTGTAGCCCGCCCAAACCAAGTAAGCCAATCTCTGACTCTCTATCACCGGCTCCGTCCCGAAGAACCAATCGTATCTGTTTTTTCATATTCACCAATGAACGCCTGAGTTGTCGGGGGACTGTTTGAACAAACCAATTAGGCAAGGGAGGCGGGACTAGAGGCTTTTCAAAAGGCACCACTCGGAGTCGTCGCGGAAAGACCGACAGGGAACCTGGCCAATGAGGTGGGGGCTATTTGTTCTCTCGGAGCCGACTGCTCTGAAGAGACTCGCGATGCTAACGGGAAAGGGTTTTCTGAGAAGCTTTCTCGGGTGCAAGGAACGTTCCTCAGGAGCTGCTAACTTATTTCAGATTGCTGAAATCTATAAACTGTCTCCCGTCCTGAGGCTTTTAAAGAGAGAAACAGGAGTCCTAGCTTAATTTTCCTGAGGAAATTTGAGCGCCGGCTTTCTGGACTGGCAGCCAGGCGATTTGGTGAAGTGAACAGATTTCTAGCGTCTGCCTCAACCTTCCCTCCCAAGAACTTATTTTCGAAGAAACGGAAGCGCCGCAGTTGTGCTTTGGGGATATAATAGAAGGATGTGGCGGGGCCACTCAAAATAGAGAGCAGCATTCAAGTCCCCCTGCAGAGCGGCGTTGGGCGCCCCAGGCTGGTGGGTCAAAAGGAAGAGTTTGTAGTTCCCGCCTCAGGAGCGGAGGATGGGGTTTAGGGGCCATTCTAGGACAGAAACTTTTCCCTCAGAAAGCGAGAATTCCCTGAATTCTGCTGTCCAGAACGAGAACTTGCCAAAGACCGAAGTTTTTTTTCTTTTTTTTTTTTAAATTTTTTAAAATTCTGCCGTATAAATGTTCGAGTGGGTTTATTCTGTCCTTGTCAATCCACGATGTTAAATGACAAAAGAATGCACCCCTCCCCCACAAGATGCTTGAAAAAAGAACTGCACAATTTGAATGACTGCTAATTCTGTCATCTGAACTACCTCCTTCAATCGTTATTACCTGAGTGTCTGTCCCTGCGGGGCAATTGGCCAGTCCTGTGGTCTTGATGGAGGCAGGCTTTTGGTGCTTTTGTTTTCTCTGATGAAAAAAGAAACAAAAAACGGTAGTGCCTCAGGAGCGCCTGGGTGGCTCAGTGGGTTAAGCATCTACCTTGGATCTCAAGAGTCCTGAGATCCAGCCTCGCCTCCTCCAGCTTCCTGGTCAGCTGTTTCTCCCTCTCCCTCTGCCCTTCCCGCCTCCCACCTTTTGCTTGCTCTCTTCTGTCTCTTGGGCTCTTTCTCAAATAAATCTTAAAAACAAAGCAAAAAACCCCCAAACAAACCCAAAACGTAGTGCCCAAGAACTGTGTGAGGATTACCCTAGATAAATGTAAGGTGTTTAGAGTAGTAGGCTAACAGTAACAGAATCAGGAAGCAGGAATCTTCCTTAGGCTGGCGTGAAAATTTGTCGTTTTAATTTTTTTCCCCCTTTCTAAAAGAAATCAGAGGTCAACCAATTATTAAATCACCCCAGCATATCTAATGCCTACTCTGCCCTAGAGGGCCAGTGTGGAGGCTGGGGGTGGAGGGATGAGGAGTGGGGTGGTGGTGGTGGTGGTGTGACAGGAAGTCAAGCATGGAGGTAGCCTATGGGCTAGGGTGATTTTTTTCACCTGGCCTCCAGTAATTCCAAGTATTTCATTTCAATCTCCTCACCACATGTGTTGATACAGATAAGGTAACCTCCAATGCACAGGATCACCCACAGTCTCAGAGCAGTTGCAGGGAAGCCCACCCCATCCAGTAGCTTCTGCCCATCCAAACGGCTGGCCACGCCTGGGCTCCAGGGCATCCTCTCATTCTCCGTAGTCTCCCCAGAACAGAAAGTGACCATGACAGAGACCAGCTATTCTACCTTCTGCCTCCTGGAACACAGAGACCCCATATGGTAGGGGGAGGTGGGCATGCTTTCCCAAGGATGACAGCCCAGCCTCTGCCTTTCTTGGCCTCTACCCTATAGCTCATCTCAGTCTGCAGTACCTTGTAAGACTCATCTGGGGATGAGGTAACAGAAATTTAAAAAACAGTTCCAGTCCTATTTTCAGGGACCCTGCTGTTGAGCTGGATCCTGATTATGTGAGGCTCTGTTCCAAAAACCCAGAAGAACAACTGTGGAGTCAAAAGGACTCTGGAGTCACACATGCTTGAGTAAAGCAAAACCAAACCAAACCACCACCACCACCACCACCACCACCACCACAACACCCTTCCTGAACCTCAGTTTTCCCATGTCTTCATCCTTTATTAAAAGTACAGAGGGCTATGGGGCACCTGGGTGGCTCATTCAGTTAAGTGTTTGCCTTTGGCTCAGGTTCTGGAGTCCCAGGATCCAGCAAGCAGCATCAGGCTCCCATATCGGTAGGGAGTCTGCTTCTCTTGCTGCCCCTTATCCTGCTGTGTTCTCTTTCACTCTCTGTCTCTTTCCCAAATAAACAAAAATCTTAAAAAAATAAAAAGTACAGGGGCACCTGGGTGGCTCAGTGGGTTAAGCCTCTGCCTTCGGCTAAGGTCATGATCCCAAGGTGCTGGGATTGAGCCCCGCATCGGGCTCTCTGCTCAGTGGGGAGCCTGCTTCCTCCTCTCTCTCTGCCTGCCTCTCTGCCTCCTTGTGATCTCTCTCTGTCCAATAACAAATAAAATCTTTAAAAAAAAAAAAAAAAAGTACAGAGAGCTAAATGAGATACGGAAGCACTTGGGACAATCTTCCAGCCCTCTAGCAGGATGGTCTTGTGGGAGGTGGAGTTGGGCTTCTTTTTTGGACTCAAGCTGTTTGTCAGCCCCTCTCCTTTCCAGAGACTATCACAGGGTGTTCTACAGGACTTTTGGGGGACCACTAGGATGTCTGAGATGGGTGGGCCTGGGAGGTATTGTCCACAAAGAGGGAATTCCAGGTGCCTGCTAGCCACTACTCCTGGGAGGCAAGAAGGAATTGGGAGTCAGTTCCAAGGGCTTTGGTGGGCTGAGGGAGCAGCTACCACATCCTTATTACCTTCCTCCAACTTTACTAGCTACTCTTTGCCTTTGCCCCAACCCTACCCTTTCCTGGGAGCAACATTAAACACTAGAGTCAGATTCCTGGCCACAGTACTTGCCTGGCTGTATGACCTTGACAAGTCACTCAGTCTTAGAGTGTCTCCATTTCTTTACCTAAAATGAGGATAATGAGAGTACCCCCACATAGAGGAGATAACATGTGTAAAGTGCTTACGGTATTGCTTGGCAAATAATAAATGCACAAAATATTTTAGCAGTTATTACCTCTACTCCTTTTCAAGACTCCCTCCCCTTCCCACCTTTCCTTGTTGATTCTCCAAGTCCTCTCCTCCAAAACCAATTCAAAATTCCCCTAGTTCAGGAAGTCTTCTTAGACCTTTTTTCCCAAGGCTTCCTTTAGTTGTTTGGAGTACATTTGCAAATGTGGATGAGTTCCTTTGATAAATATTTTTTTGGTTTTCTTATGGGTATTTATGTTTTCTACCTCTCCACTCAGCAGCAGGGGAAGGGGGGGGCGGTCCTAAAGGAGGTGTGTCTCCATCCTCCACCTGGAAGTTCCTCTTGAAAGTGCATTATTTTTTCCCTCTAGCTGGCTGATGAATGCGGCTGGGCTGAAAGTGTGGCTCTGGATTTGGGAGGTGGAGCTGGTTAGGCTGGAGCTCACTGGGAATTTCTGAATGAGGCTGGGCTGGCCCAGGTCTGGGGTGGTTAGGGCTGTGCCTACAGGCCCTGTTTACCTTGAGGTTAATGACTGGCAGGGTCCAATCAGTCATTTTTACCAGGGATACCAGCTTTGGGTTGGAGGAGGCCAGGAAAGCCCAAAATGTCCCATAGAGCTCAGCCTCTCCCTGCTGGTGGCACTGCAGGTCTGTTTCTTGGACCATTAATGGCCCCAGGCAAAGGGACAATGAGGGCCACCAAACAAAGCTGAGAAGAGAGCAAAGGAGGCTACCGTGGGGAGGACCTCAAGACCAGAGATTAGTCCCCAGTAAGTCTACTCAGGGGTATCCCTCATCAGTCTGGCAATACAGTATCTATCAAACTTTTTAAAGTGTACACACCTTTTGACTCAGTAATCTAACTTCTAGGAATACTGATACACTCCCACAACTGTGCGCGTATATAAAATTATTGCCATATTGTTTTTGTTAGAAAAGAACTGGCAGCATGGAATGAAATGATATTGTGAAAATTAGTGTAAAGGGCATCTGACTCTTGGTTTGGGCTCAGGTCATGACCTCATGGGTCATGAAATTAAGCCTTGCATCAGGCTCCACATTCAGTGGGAAGTCTGTGTAAAGATTTTTTCTGCCCCTTCCCAACTTGCACTCATGCGCTCTCTCTCCCTCTCAAAAATAAATGAATGAATCCTTTAAAAAAATAGACACATAGATCAATGGATCAGAATAGAAAGCCCAGAAATAAACCCATGATTACATGGTCAATTAATCTATGAAAAAGGAGACAAGAATATGCAGTGGGAAAAAGTCTCTTCAACAAATGTTGTTGGGAAAACTGGAACAGCAAAATGTAAAAGAATGAAACTGGACCACTTTTTTACACAATATACAAAAGTAAACTCAAAATGAAATAAGACCTAAATATGAGACCTGAAATATAAAAATCCTAGAAGAGAACACAAGCAGTATTTTCTCTGACATTGGTCATAACAATATTTTTCTAGATAGGTCTCCCAAGAAAGGGAAACAAAAGCAAAAGTAAACTATCTGGACTACATTAAAAAAAAATTCTCCACAGCAAAGGAAACAATAATAAAAAAAAAAAAGACAATCTACCGAATGGAAGAAGATATTTGCAAATGATATATCTGATATGAAGTTAATATCCAAAATATTTAAAGAACTTACACAACTGAACATCAAAAAACCCCAGAATAATTCAGTTAAAAATGGGCAAAATATATTTCTCCAAAAAAGACATACAGATGGCCAACAGACACACGGAAAGATGCTCAACATCACTAATCATCCGGGAAATGCAAATCAAAACCATTATGAGATATTATCTCACACCTGTCAGAATAGCTAAAATTGAAAACACAAGAAACAACAAGTGTTGCCTAGGATGTGAAGAAAAAGGAACCCTCGTGCACTGTTGGTAGGAATGCAAACTGGAGTAGCCATTGTAGGAAACAGTATGGAGGCTCCTCAAAAAATTGAAAATAGAGCCATATGATTCAGTAATTCCATTACTGGGTATTTACCCAAAGAATACAAAAACACTAATTTGAAAAGATATATGTACCCTATGTTTATTGCAGCATTATTTGCAGCCAAAATATGGAAGCAACCCAAGTGTGCTATCTATAGAAGAATGGGTAAAGAAGAGGTGGTACACACACACACACACACACACACACACACACACACACACACAGAGGAATATTACTCAGCCATAAAAAAGAATGGAATCTTGCCATTTAAAACAACATGGATGGATCTAGAGGGTATAATGCTAATTGAAACAAGTCAGTCAGAGAAAGAAATACCTTATGATTTCATTCATATGTGGAATTTAAGAAACAAAACAAATGTTCAAAGAAAGAAAAAGACAATTTTAGTATATGTGCTGCTGAAGCGAGCACAAAGAAAGAAAGAGACAAAAACCCAAACTCTTTACTATAGAGAACAAACTGGTGGTTACCAGAGGGGAAGTGAGTGGGGGGATGGGTGAAATAGGGGAAGGTGGGGCACCTGGGTGGCTCAGTGGGTTAAAGCCTCTGCCTTCGGCTCAGGTCATGATCTCAGGGCCCATATTGGGCTCTCTGCTCAGTGGGGAGCCTGCTTCCCTCTCACTCTCTGCCTGCCTCTCTGCCCACTTGTGATCTCCATCTGTCAAATAAATATATAAACTCTTTAAAAAAAAAGAGATAGGGGAAGGAGATTAAGAGTACACTTATTGTGATGAGTACTGAGTAATGTATAGAATTATCGAATCACTATATTGTATACTTGAAACTAATATAACACTCTACATTAATTATACTGAAATTCAAAAAATTTAAAAATTTAAAAACAAAGAATTTTGACCTGGTAAATACACATTTAGAAAAGTAAGGAAGTATTCTAGTTCAGGATGGGAAAAATCCAGGATAAGATTTGTCTTTGGTAAGACAAAAAATTGTTCCTATAAAAAGGAACAATTAATAGGAGAGGTGTGTTGATATAAGAAAGTACCATGTGAAGAAAAAGTTTCCAATTAGAGCTATGCAAGAATGGACATTCTGAGGACATAGGAACTTCTACCACTGGAATGCTGAAGAGTCTAGATGACCACTTTCCAGATATGTTGTAAGAGAGATCTCTCCAGAGTGAGGGTTGGACTCAATGAGCTATAAGATCCTTCTGACTTTAAGATGTTAGGGTGAGGGGCGCCTGGGCGGCTCAGTGGGTTGGGCCTCTGCCTTCGGCTTGGGTCATGATCTCAGGGTCCTGGGATTGAGCCCCGCATTGGGCTCTCCGCTCAGTGGGGAGCCTGCGTCCCTCTCTCTCTCTGCCTGCCTCTCTGCCTACTTGGAATCTCTGTCTGTCAAATAAATAAATAAATAAATAATTAAAAAAAAGATGTTAGGGTGATTTTACCTAGGAGTTTGTTTCCATAAATCGTGCTCTAAATTGTTTATCATATTCAAACATTGTCTTATTTTTTATTTATTTATTTATTTTAAAAAAGATTTTATTTATTTATTTGACAGAGATCACAGTAGGCAGAGAGAAAGGAGGAAGCAAGCTCCCCACTGAGCAGAGAGCCTGATGCAGGGCTTGATCCCAGGACCCTGGGATCATGACCTGAGCTGAAGACAGAGGCTTTAACCCACTGAGCCACCCAGGCACCCCTCAAACATTGTCTTATTTAACATTAATATTTTACTTATTTAACAAAGAGTGATTTTTCAGAAAACATAACCAAGCAGAAAAATGTGCCATTGTCCCTCTCTGGAGTAGTGTCTGCTTGAAATGACCTCTGTGATGGTTAATTTTCTATGTCAACTTGGTTAGGTTATGGCATCTAGTAGTTTGGTCAAACAGTAATCTAGATGTTGCAGTGAAATTACTTTGTAGGTGTAATTAGCATTTAAAATCTGGTGACTTAAAAAAAAAACTTCTAAGAAAAAAAAAGAAAAAGGCTTGTAATGCCCCTATAATGCCTCTGTAATGTTGATGGGCCTCATCCAATCAGTTGAGGGCCTTAGGAGAAAAAAAAAGGAGGTTTGTCAGAAAAGAAAGAATTTCGGGGGTGCTTGGGTGGCTCAGTGGGTTAAAGCCTCTGCCTTCGGCTCGGGTCATGATCCCAGGGTCCTGGGATCGATCGAGCCCCGCATCGGGCTCTCTGATCTGCGGGGAGCCTGCTTCCTCCTCTCTCTGCCTGCCTCTCTGCTTACTTGTGATTTCTCTCTGTCAAATAAATAAATAAAATCTAAAAAAAAAAAAAAAGAATTCTGCCTCAGGACTGGAAGAGAAATTCCATAAGTCTCCAGTTGTCAGTCTGCCTAGAGATAGCAGACCTGCCAGACCCCACTATCAGAGCCAATTCCTAAAAGCAAATCCTATTACATATAAATTTTCTGAGTGCCAATTATGTACTAGACACAGTATTAAGCACTCTACATAATTTCCACCCTAATCTTTATATCAACACTTTATACTGAGGAAATTGAGGATTAGAGGGGTTAGGTAATTTCCTCAAGGTTTTAAATTTTTTTTTTTTAAAGATTTTATTTATTTATTTGAGAGAGAGCATGAGAGGGGAGAAGGTCAGAGGGAGAAGCAGACTCCCCATGGAGCTGGGAGCCCGATGTGGGACTCGATCCCGGGACTCTGGGATCACAACCCGAGCTGAAGGCAGTTGCCCAACCAACTGAGCCATCCAGGCGCCCAAGATTGTAAAGTTCTACTTATCTTTCTTTTATTTATTTATTTATTTATTTATTTATTTATTTATTTAAAGATTTTATTTATTTATTTGACAGAGAGATCACAAGTAGGCAGAGAGGCAGGCAGAGAGAGAGAGGAGGAAGCAGGCTCCCCGCTGAGCAGAGAGCCCGACGTGGGACTCGATCCCAGGACCTTGAGATCATGACCCGAGCCGAAGGCAGTGGCCTAACCCACTGAGCCGCCCAGACGCCCCTCTACTTATCTTTCAAGACACAGATTCAACATCACTTCCCTTTGAAGTTCTTCCTAACCACCCACTCTGGGCTCCTCTCTGTTTTCTTGGCATCTAGAACATTTCTCTGTGTTACATAATACTGATCATGGTGGGTTTACCTGCAGGTCTCCCTCTTTGGCTCACAAGCTCTTCTGAAGGCAGGGATTTGTCTGCCCCTTTGGAAGCCTCAACACCTAGTTCTTCAATGCCCCCTCCCCAAGACTCTCTGTGAATGCTATCAGTAATATCATTGTCCACCTGGGGGGAGCACACCCAGCCGCAGACCCCCTTATGCAGGATGCACAACTTTGGAGGGATAGCCTAATAAAGTCAAACTCCAAAGTGAAAGGAAAGGTCCACACATGCCTCTGTTTACTACCCGCTGGAAGCTGGGACCCACTGTACCAATAGTTTGCACCATCCCTTTGGGATTCAGTTGAAGACTGAGTAGCCATGGTTGACACTAGCTGGGCTGCCCTTGGGGACAATGGGACTGTCCCAGGGCTTTTGCACCTTGAACTCAAAGATTCAGTGAGAGAGCTGATGGAATGAAAACCCAGAGGGGACAGAAAGGATCAGCTGCAAGAGTTCTACTTGAGGAGACTGTTCTGGAATAAGGCTGTATCCCCATGAGGTGAAAGGGGAGGAAGAGAATTCTGCACTAGGCTGAATGAACCCTGCTCCCAACTGGAGTGGGTAATGAGAACGTCCAAGCAACCTCATTCACAAGCCCCTTACTTCCAAACCTTCTCTTGGTTGTTCTAGTCTTCCTATATCACTTCTAGGGATAAGGTGAGCTGGGGGTATGGACAGGTGAGGGGCTCCTACATCAGTGTGTCTAACCTGAGCTCAACACAGAGATTTTAGACCAAGTCTCTGTCTGTAGTACAGACAGGGCAGTCACAGAGGGTCTCTGCAGATACTCTCCTACTTCTCTTAATTGAAGCTACCAGGAGGCAGAAAGTATGTCTTGGGCGGGTGGTCATGGCAGTACTGGGGGCAGCAGGGAAGAGGCAGGAGAGAATCCAGTCATGTCAGAGCACTTTGAGAGAGGTGGAACAGGGGAAGGAATGAGGGAATGACACAGTATTGCCGATGACTTAAATTTTGAGCAAACAGATGAGAGAAGAACAAGTAAGGGAGGCACCTGGAATCATTTATCCAGAGAAAATAAAAATATTTTCATAAGCTTCACTGACATATAAGAAGTGACATGTCCAAGATTACATGCAATTCCCAGTCTTTTGACTATACACACTGCCTCCTCAAAGCTAAAAGAATTAATGATGGAAGGTGAGACTTAAGAGGCATATGAGGATATTCCTTCAGGGAGGAAAAGAAGTAAAAGAGAAAGAGGAAGAACAGCCAAGAAGGAGAGATGCTCTGGCCTCTTCTCTCAGGAAGAGCCGTCTAAGCATGGATCCTTTTTCCCATTTGGACCTGGGGCTCTAGGAGGCCCCTGCAAGTTTCTTTCTCCAGGCAAAACTGGGCCACTTATTGAGCCTCTCTTTCCCTTTTGGCTCTGTAGTAGGAAGTGGGGGAAGGACATAGGATGAGACAAATGATTAGCTCTAGTGGAAGACCCCTAAGGGGAGAGAGATACAAGCAGAGGAGGGGTAGAGGGTCAGTGAATCAACGAGGGTAATTGAGTATATATCATGTGCCAGCCCCAGACCACACAGGATGTATGAACACTGTGTCTTCCATGTGAGCACATTTATTATAGGAAAGGGTGTAGGGAAGGATGGGAGAGGGGTTGCTAAAGAAAAGGACAGAGGGAGTAAAGAAATAGAGGGAAGAAGAGGAAAGAAGTGCAGAGTTGTTAACGTCTAATAACTCACATTGTAGTTATAGCAATAGGGCAGCTGGCTAAAAAGTGAGCATCCCTGGAAAGAAGTTAAAAAGAATGTTTATGGAGGATGCAGGAAGGCCTGGAATAGAGGAACTGGGCTAGGGTGGGTTTTCTTCTCCTCTTCTTTTTCTTCTTCTTTATTTTTTATAAAAGAAAGGAGATTTGATGTTATTTTCTTTAAATAGGCTCCACACCCAACATGGGGCTTGAACTCACAACCCTGAGATCAAGAGACATATGCTTTACTAACTTAGCCAGCCAGGTGCCCCTAGAGTGGAACTTCTTCTCACCTGTGGACCAGGCTGGGTTGGCTGGTCTGGAGGAGACTGTTCTTTTTTTTTTTTTTTTTTTTTTTTAAGAGAGAGAGAGAGAGAGAGAGAGATGGGGTCGGAGGGGCAGAGGGAGAAGGAGAGAGAGATAATCCCAAGTAGGCTCCACTCCCAGTGAAGAGCCTGACTTGGGGCTCAATCTCATGACACTAAGATCATGACCCAAGCTGAAATCAAAAGTCAGAGACCTAACTGATTGAACTACCCAGGTGCCCCCTGGAAGAGATCCTTACGCAGAGGGTCGCACTGGTCCCTGAGCTCCATGGGAGCCGATCTGGGCCTGGCAACCTTGAAGGGCCAGGGTAACCCCAGGTCCAGGAAGGCCCAGTGTCCCTGGGGTTCCTTCAAGCCCATCAGTCCCAGTCCCTAGGTATCCACAGTGGTCTTGGGAGTCTTCATGGCAAGGAAGTCCTGAGGTCCTGGGGGTTCTGGAAACCCTTGGCAACCAGGGGGACCAGGAGGTCCAATTCTATCTTGCTCCTGGAATGAGAGGCAGGAAGGATGGTGGTGAACCACAGAGCTGGCAATGTATATTTTGGGTGTGGGGGACTCTTGTAGGGAAAGGCAATGCAGCCAAGCCAGAAACTGTGATGGAATAAAATGTGTACATGGGAAAGTGCCCGTGGCCCTGGAATTATTTAGAGATTTTTGAGATATCCTGGGGGAGAGACATTAACTGAATCACCCACAGAATCATTAATTCTGGGTTCAAGGCCCTATTACAGTACTTGGACACACATATAGAGGATGTCTTAGAAGGAATCTGGGTTCTCAGTTTGAGATTCTCGTTGCCAACTTTGCCCCAGCCCCTGACTCAAAGGACTCAACCAGCCTTCTACCCAAAGAACATTATCATTTCTCATCCATTGACCACTTACCCATTACTTTCTCTACTTACTTACCATTCATCTAGCCCCATCCACCACTTACCCTCCCACCCACGAACCATCTACCTGTTTTTCCACCCACCCCACCGTCTACTTACCACTCACCTCCCACCACCCATACACCGTCTACCCTTTACCTCTGGTCTGACTTCTCCCTTCAAAAATGAGGCTGATCTGGGGCTACAGGGATGTGCTAAGAGGCTAGGGATAGCTGGGGGCCCTGGAGGATTAGGGGGTCCTGGGCTCTCCATAGGCCCCTTCTCATCAGTAGAGCCAGGAGTCTAGTCCTATGGTGCTCCTCTCCCTTTGCTTTCCCTGTTGGGACAGAAGGGCACGTAGTAGAGGTAGAAGTGGGAATGGGAGAGTGAGTTTTCTAGGTCTGTCCAGTTTCTCAATCTTCCTTCTGTTCCCCTATCCCACCCCCACTGTCATCCCCAAAGTTCCCAGAGTTCCTGAAATTCCTACCCAGACAGGAACTTACCTGACATTCAGGGGGTCCAACAAAACAGACACATCTAGAATATATGACAAGAGCAGAGTTGGATCTCCTTGGAAGAGAGGAGATTCAAACTGGCTCTTAGATTACCAACCTTCTCATTGTACAGATGGGGAAACTGAGGCCCAGAGAGAGATATAACTGCAGGTGGCAGCAATGGGGCAACAAGCTGGTCTGGAGGATGGGGTGAAAAAGTTAGTATGTCTCCTAATGTGGTGGGGAATGTGATCACCTGGACCAATCACATTTTTTTTTAAAAATTTTTTAAATTTATTCATTTGAGAGAAAGAGAGAAAGGGGAAGAATGAAGGAGAGGAAGAAGTGACCTGGAGCTGGATCTCATGACCCCCAGGATCATGGCCTGAATCGAAGGTAGACGCTTAATGGACTAAGCCACTCAGGCACCCCTGGACCTGTCATCTTCTACACAGTTCTGAAATTGGCATAAATCCCAGAAAATGTCCTTGGGAGGTGTGATGTTGTGATAAGAAATATTTTGGTCTTTCTTTGATCCTGGCACAGAGCTAAAACGCTTGGAATTTCCGAAGCGATCAGAGCCATAAATGTGTCTTTTGTTATGTTAATGAGGCAACTTTTAGAAAGCCCCTAGGTAACCTGGGGATGGGGGCTGGTTGCCAGGGAGCCACCCCAGGGATCAGAGAGTGGGAACTGTTCCAAAACCCTACCTCTGAGGAGGGGAGAGGTGCTGGAAATTGAGTTCAATCACCAATGGCCAATGATTTAATTAATCATGCGTCTGTAATAAAGTCTCCATAAAGAATGGGGTTCCTCCACTGTTTCTGGGCCCCACCCGAAAGTCTTCTATGATTCCGATACCAATTCTGATGTGTGGGTTTTCCAACACCATCAAACAATGAGTTCTCTGAACCTTGTCCACTGGGATCCCTGTCCCATTCCTTAATGAGAGTCAGGGTGGGGGTAGTGGGGGAGGACAGACATTCCTAGGAGATAGCTGCTTCCCTACCTCTGACTTTGGTTTGTTAACCCCAGGGGTCTGATCTGAGGAAGAGGTTCACCTGGAGCTGCAGAATGAGTGAATGAAGGAATGAATGAATGGAGAGGGGGAGTCTGGACTGCGAATCTTTGGTCTCATAACTATCTATAAATCTCTCCCATCTCTCCAAGTTCTTCATTTCATCACATCTACTCATCTTTCTCTGCCTTCCATCTCTGTGTCCTACTCCTTATTCAGTCCCTTCCTCTCTTGGCCTTATTCTCTCCCCTTCTTTCTATCCTTCCACCTCAAAGGATCATAGAATCTTAGAATCAAAAAAGGTCACAATAACGACACCAATCATTGGTAACCTGTTTTCAGGTATACATATCCTGACACTTATATAGGTAGTAGCCTCACCCAATGCTCCTTAATAGCCTTTTAGGGTGAAGTAGGGACTGACATCCCTATTTTTACAGATGAAGAAATTGAGAATCATCATGGTGAAGAGAAAAGCACATGGTACATGGCTTATAAAGACGGAGCTGGGATTTGAACCCCTAGCTTTGACTGCAAGACTCGAGCTCTCTGCCTCACAGCTTGTGTACTCTAACCTGAGGGCAAAATTCTCCATTGCAGGCAGCCTGCCTTTCCCCTGGCTTGGGGCCCAACTTCTCCTGCTTTTTAGATCATAAAGATTGGGTGGGGGTGAGGAACAGATTGCACAGATCTTGAAGATTACTGGCTCCAAACATCAAGCCTCTGGAAACAGTGATGACTGAGTGGGTGAGGGTGGGAGGAATCCAGGTTTCAGGAGAGGCACGGTGGAGGCAATGTGAATTAGGGGCTCCAGGCAGGATAGCCCTTCTTTCTGGGCTCACTCAGCCTGTCCCTTTGCCCTCAAGTTCTCTCCAGCCCTCACTGCCCATCTATAGGACTCTCCCTACCTCTTTGGGGACAAGGAAAATCAAAGACTGCAGCAGAAGAGGGCCCTGGCATGGGCAATGTGGCTCTCTCTGAGACCCTCTCTTCCCACAGGTGGGGCTAGATCTGGGTTCTAGGCTGCATCACCAGCATTCCAATGGACGGTACCAGAATGATCAGATTTTTGCTAGAACTGGGCAGGCAGGGAAGGCACAACAGCCTGTGGGAGCACAGAACCCCGAAAACTGGGGCTAGGAAGATAAGAGCTTCAGCTGCAAAAGGGCAGGCCAGCAGGAGCAAGAGGTGCTATTTGGGTTTGGGCAAAATTCTTCAAGGCTATGGTGCCTCTGGAGGTGGTGTGGGGGTACCAGTTGGAGCCTGGGATCCATCAGGACACAAATGGGTTCAAAGCACATTTAATTGCATGTGGCCTTAAGCCAGTCTTTTTACTACCTGGAGGACCATCTATACAATGGGTCTAGGTTACCATGGTGATAATAATACTAATAATGGCTGGCATGGTTGAGCCTTACTCTGTGGCGGGCCCTGTGCTAAGTGCCTCTCTGCATTGTTTCTGTAAGTTCTCATACAGCCCTATCAGGCTGGGCTGCCATTAGCCCTCCTTCACAACTGAGGGTATTTAAGGATAAGAGGGAGGGTGTCACTTGGCCAAAGTTATAGAGCAGGTAAATGGCAAATCCAAGTTTCAGTGCAGGCATTTTGGTTCCAAGCTCTTCATCTCACTCACTTGATTGGTCATGGCTAATGACCAACACCTTCTGGGTACTTACTATATAGTAGGCACTATGGTAAGTGTTTTATACAGACTCATTCATTTAATCATTATAGCCACTCTATATAATAGTCAGTTAACGTGAAAGCTGAGGATTCTGAGGCACGGAGAGGTGTGCTAACTTAGCCTAAACCTACTGCCAAGAATCCAGTCCAGGCAGGCTACTTGAAAGCCAGCAGTCTTTTAAAAAATAAACAAAGAAGTTTTTTCTTAAAAAAATTAAAGGGCGCCTGGGTGGCTCAGTCGATTAAGTGTCTGCCTTCAGCTCAGGTCATAATTTCCCGGATCTTGGGATGGAGCCCCTCGTCTGGCTCAATGGGGAGTCCGCTTATCCCTCTCTCTCTGCTGCTCCCCTGCTTGTGCTCTCTCACTCTCTCTCTTTCAAATAAATAGATAAATAAATAAGTAAATAAGATCTTTAAAATAATGAAATTTAAAAATGAAAGTACATACAGAAGAGTGCAGAAATAAGAAATGTTTAGCTCAATGAATGTTCATATGGTAAATATACTATGTAACAAAATAATAAACATCACCTGTACCCCATGAGGCACTTTCTAGTAACTTCCATTCTCCCCAAAAGTAACCCCTATCGTAATTTCTGAACCATAGCTTAGTTTTCCTGTTCTTGAATTCTATGGAAAGACAATCCTACAGTAGCAATCTTTTGCTTGCTTTGTGATTCCTCTATGCTATTGGTAGAGCAATAGTTTATTCAACTATAGATTTATCCATTCCACTGTTGATCCCAGTGTTTGGCTATTCTGAATAATGCTGCTATGACCACTGTATATGTGTTTTGGAATACAAACACGCACACACACACACATACATTTCTAGTGGGTATATATCTCAGGGTAGAATTGTTGGTTGCTTTCAAGCAGTTGTACAACTTTGTTTTCTTACTGGCATTATATGAGAGTCCCTTATTTCATACTTGGCACTGTCAGTATTTAAAATTTTTACCAATCTGGTGGCTATAAAGTGGTATCTCAGTATGTTTTTTCATATCTATTTATTAAATGAGGTGAAAGCAAGCACTCTGTAAGCTTGTCCTGACAACCCTAGGAGTGCAGGTATCATTCCCATTTTGCAGATGAGGAATGGAGGCCACAGTTGCTCCTTTCCCCTTCCTCTTTCACGATCCACTCACCTTTCCTGGAGGCCCCTTCACCACTTTCCCCAGTAGGGTTGGGAGGCCTGGTTTCCACCAAGTTTGGGAGGCCCTCAGGTCAGGATGTTCTCCTGTGTGAGGAAAAGAGGAAGGCTGGGCTGAAGTGGGCAGGGATGGTAGGACAGAAAGGATGAGGCATAAAGAGGGGTGTGAAGAGATTCTGGCTCTTGGCATGGATGAGGGGGCCAGAAGAGAGGTCTGGAAATAGAGAAAAGGCACGACAGTGGATATTTGTGAATTTTGAGTGCTGGTGTAGAAAGAGGGGTTGTGTAGCCGGGGAATATGAGCCCACGTGTGTATGGATGTTGGGGATTTTTCTGGATCCCAGGACCTCTTTCTGGGGTTTTTGCTAAGTCAGAGGAGTCTGTGGGGTCTCTCTAAGCTTAGAGCCCATTTAAGGGGTCACTCTGGGCTCAGCAGTTCCTTAGTAGAGTCTTTTGGGAGTTTTCTAAGAGGTAGGTAACACTTTGTTCTCCATGGTTGGGGGAGTAAAAGGCAGGACCTAGTGGCCCTCCAGAGAATGTGGGAGAAGAACCTGGGGTCTATTCTGATTCTGGGCTTCTGATCTGTCAGGCCAAGAGGCACCCTGGCAAACAGGTATGCTGTTCTTTTATTCAGCAGCTGTTGGGGGGGCTTTCTAACATCTGTCACCCTCCTCCCAGAGTGCCCTCTGTATCGGTACTTTTGCAAGTGTTGTCTGTATAGATTCTCCCAGGTTGTACTTCCCTCTCCTCCCACTCACGCCTTCCTTGAGCCCTTAGCCCATGGCTCACTGGAAATGCTCTGGCAGCAGAGGCAGCCTGGCTCAGGGCACTAAGTCTGTAGCAGGTAGTAAATATATTTATATATATATATATAATATGTATTATATATAATATATTTATAATACATATTAATAAAAATATTAATATAAATATATTAATTACTAGCTGTGTGCCCTTTGGTGAAACTCATCACCTTTCTGGGCGGTGACAGAACTCTCAAAGGACCCAACATCATTCCCTTGACTTGCCTCCTACACAGGCTTTGGCTGATGAGTTAATGAGAAAGTGATTCCACGGGTGCCAATTGTCTTGGCGCAAACTCTGGAGTGTTGGGAGCCATGCTGGCCTGGGGTCTAGGACCGTGTAAAGACTCCAGAGGTTCTAGATTCCTCAACTGCCCAAGCTGGAAGGGGGTTCCCAATTCAATGTATTCCCCTCCCCCATTTTACAGATGGAAAACTGAAGCTGAGGAAGGGGAAGTGGTCACAAAGCTGGCAAGTAGTGGAGCTGGTTGGATTGGAGATAAGACACTGAATCCTGCCCAGTCCAACTACAGATGGGCTCTCCTGTTCCTTCTGCATCCTCTGTCTGGGAGTTCATTTCTGGAGCCACATGTCCTGAGGAAAGGACCCAGGCTCTAGCTCCTGAACCAGATTTCCCTCTGCACTGTGGGGTCTCTATGGAGACTCTAGCTCTCTTGATCTGATCTCTCCAAGTATGGGGCCCTGGTGCACAAGGAGGCAGCTGTACTGATGGGCCATTGCTCAGCTCATACCTGGAGTGACTGTGAAGGATGTTCTCCCTGGGGTCTGGACATCAGCAGACATGGAGGGGAGTTGAGCCCCCTACTCAGTTTGGGCACTGTGGGAAGTCCAGGGCAACCAGGGAAGGGCTGGGAAGCCAAAGGTATGGGGAGGCCTGGGGCCTATTTCTCTGCTACCGCCTCCTCCACTCTGACCCCCTACACCCATCTTGCACTCTCTACAATAGTCTTTTGCCCTTGGCATTTGTTTAGGATACTTCTGACAGCTCTTTCAGAAGGCTGTGAAACATAAAGGTTTATCATATAAACTCTGGAGCAGGACTGGTGGGGTTCAGAACCCTGTTCTTTGACTTACTTGCTGTGTGACTTAAGGAAGTTACATATCTTTCTGTGCCTTAGTTTCCCTGTCTTAAAAAGGGGATAATGATAGCCCCTACTTCATGAGATTGTTGTGAAGTGCACTCGTGAAGCACTTGGAACCGTTTAGCACACGACTCATGCTCATTAAGTGTTAACCTTCATTATTATGCATATTTTGCCTACTCCATCAGACAAGACACTCTATAGGACAAGCCCATGAGATTGGGGGTAGCTTGAAGGCAGGACTGTCAATTCTCTAAGAAGCCCATCCTGAACGCAGTAGAGTTTTGAAACTGAACAAACAAGGAGCCTAATTAGACTCTAAGCAACAAGCCAAGGAGATTGTGGGCTGGAAGAAGTGGGCGGGGAGTGGGGATCATTCTCACTTCTCCATCCGTAGCATCTTCCTGGCATCCTGAGTACGCAGGAGCTTAGGGACAGACAAGGATGCGAGAGGGAGGCAGGGGTTCTTTTTCTTTTTAAAAAGTTTATTTTCTTTTTCAGTAATCCAGTGTGAGGCTGGAACTCACAATCTCGAAATCAAGAATTGCATGATCTTCCAACTGAGCCACCCCGGTGCCCCAAACAGGTTCCTTTTCTGGTAGAGCCCTGGGCTGGAAAAGATGACAGGGAAGAAAGGCGATGTTTCTGTCTCCGGGGGCTCCTGGAGGTGCTCTCAGTCCTCAAGGAAGCAGCAATCATTTGGAGAAAATCAATGAGCAGCCTCTGTACCCCATTTCTTGGGTTCCAGAACCCTTTCTTATCCATTGTCTCATTTTCTCTTGAAATCATCCTGTGGGGTAAGCCCAATTACCTCTCTTGCTCTTTTTTTCTTATTTTTATGATATGTTTTTAAGGTTAATTTTTTAAGTTATATCTTTGTTTCAGGAGCATGTAAAAAACACAGAAGAACTGAATTCAGATTTTTTTTTTCTCTTTTTAAAATAGAGGATGAAATGACCCTTCCAGACATTAAGTGGGTATCCAAGGTCACATAGCTCTTAAGCAGCTGTGCTACAACTTGAACCCAGGTCTTCTCATTCCAAATCCTGTGCCCTTTATGTAGCCTATCCCCAGACACCAGCAAGCCCAAGGAGGACACTAAATCTCTAGTCCTCTGAGAGCCTCCAGTCTGCCGGGGCTGGGGGTGGGGGGTGCAGGATGACAAAGATCCTTAGTTTCCAGCAGGGTGGCTGATAGGAAGGAGCAAACACTCAGTGCCCCTGTAGGCTGGACAATTTGCACAATCTAGTCTTTCTCTCTCTTCCCTCCTTACGCTTTTATCTTTCTTATCACAAAGCCCCATTTTCCAGGTAAGAACAGTGAGCTCAGAGTAAGTTGTTTCAGATTCCCCAGTGAGTCCAGTGGCAAAGCTGGGATTAGAATCCAGGTCAGCCTAATGCTAATACCAGTGCTTTTTACTCTAGCGTGGCAGATGGTTGGCTCATCAGTCACCTTTTCTGTGAAGCTTTTCCATGCCTTGGTCGTAGAACTGATCACTTATGCGTCTGGGTCCCCACGGTGCCCCACAGGAATGTCTCCCAGGGCACCTGCACACTTCTTAGGTTCATTTTATTTATATGCCTGTCTCCCCTCACTAGGCAGTGAGCTTCTTGAAGGCAGAGAGTGATCTTGGTCATCTCTGTGTCCTCAGTATGTAGCACAAAGCCTGCGCAAATCACTGTCCAGTAAATATGTGTTGCACGAATGATGGGAAGGTGCTTGGATGGCCTACTTATGTCTATTTTTCTGCTTCCTTGAAATTATCCCAGACGGTGATGTGGGGTGGTGGGTGGGCACCAGCAGATGGATAAGGGTTGCTGGGGTAGAGGTCTGGGCACCTGTCTCACCTGGAAACCTTTCTGGATTTCTCACACCTGCACTCATGCTTCACCTCAGGTACTTTTCTGCTCTGAGTCCAGCCTCTCCTGCACGCTTTCCTCCGCGTCCCAGTGTCTTTAGCTCTCCCAAGTTTGCTGTCTATGAGGCAAGTCTGGCATTGGTATCAGAACTGTCCTTTCTTTTTTTTTTTTTTTAAAGATTTTATTTATTTATTTGACAGAGATCACAAGTAGGCAGAGAAGCAGACAGAGAGAGAGGGGGAAGCAGACTCCCTGCTGAGCAGAGAGCCCGATGCGGGGCTCGATCCCAGGACCCTGGGATCATGACCTGAGCGGAAGGCAGAGGCTTTAACCCACTGAGCCACACAGGCACCCCAGAACTGTCCTTTCTGATCCCATTTTACTCTCGTAAGAGCTTTAAGAGGCAGAATAGGTGGAGATGACCTACCTCTATTTTACAGTTAGGGACATTCAAACTCCAAGGAGTGGTGTCCAACTTCACACAATAAGTTAGTGGCAGAAATGGGTTCAAGATGATTGAGGGGGATAGGGCGGGGGGAAGTTTTCTGAATCAGGGACAGGCTGGGCTTCCCCCAGGGACATGAGGATCCTGGCTCTTTTTGCTGTGCTCCAAGACAGAAGAGACCCCAATATGTCTGCGAGATGGCAGGGAGAGGATTGTACAATCTTGTCCCCTGCCAGAGCTCTCCAGACCTTCTGCAGTCTTGATGATTGCCAGTAGGTGCCGTCAGTTTGCAACTTTTTGGTTCTGTCCAGGCAAGTTCAGCTTCCAGCTCCTCTCTTCCTACTATCACCTGGACAGTCTACACTTGGAGAAAGTAAGAGAGGGCCTAAAGGCTGTGAGACTGAAATGAAAGACTGCTGCCTTGGGAAAGAAAGTAGGAAGCAGGGAAACAGTCTCTGATCTGCACTTGGCTTGGCTGCCTTGCCGCTTTCTAGGCTAAGTCAAGCCAAGCCAAGCCAAGCCAAGCCAAACCAAAAAAAAAAAAAAAAAAAAAAAAAAAAAAAAAGTCCATAGTGTGTCACTGATTGTGCCCTGACAGGCACTCTTACCCTAAAACCAGGTCCAGGACAGGAGAAGCCTTTGTGGGGGAGGACCGGTGAGTACCTGCGGGACCAGAGAGAGAACCTAGGAGATGGGTCTCTACTCAAATGTTACTCCAGGTCTCTCTGGATCGCAGCAGGACTGAGGGAAGGGTGAAGGAAACAGGCACCAATAGGATATCACAGAGGGCCTAGCCAGCCCCACGCACAATGCTGGCTGAATTAGAAGGCACCCCTTCCTCGAAATGCTTGACTGCCCTCTGCTGGAAAACTGTCTTACCAGCTACACAAACCTACAATGCCCACAAGAGAAATGTTGCCCCCTGGAGTTGTGCTATGCACAGTTTGCACACTGAGAGTGGCAATCTCCCCAGCCAGTCCTCCTCTGGGGAAGGAGTCGGGCAGTAGAAGCAAGCATCCTGGAGGAAGAAGAGGCTGGGCACCTCCTTCTCCAGGAGTTCGGTGGATTCAGTTCTCAGGAAGGTAGAGCAGATCAGGACCCAGATGAGCCCCGCGGAGACAGGGCGCGCGCGGCCGGGGCGGGGAGTTGGAAGGGCAAGTGGGAAGAGAGCTTACTAACTTCTTAGGGCCATGAGGCCCTTCTGGGTCCCTCGTTGGGTGCTTGCTTCCCTTTCCCCGCTTCACCCGACTTGGTCTCCAGTGGTTGGGACTGGAAGCACTGGGGGGGTGGTGGAAAGGACTCTGGCCCGGGAGACTGAATCGCGGAGCCGGGAGTCTGGGCTAGGAGGTCTCGTTCTTGGAGGGCGGGGGGTGGGGCTGCAGCCGCCTTGGAGGGGAAAGGGAGGAATCCTCCAAGGTCGGAGGAGGGGTCCAAAGAGCAGCCCCTTGGCGTCTCCTCTCCTTTCTCTCCCCTCCCAGACTCCGGTTCAGAGGCGCTCTCGGCGCCTGCCACGGCTTCCAAACTGCTCCGCTTCCTTCTGCGGCAGAAAAGGACTTTCAGATGTTGTAGCGGCGGCGGCGGCGGCAGCGGCGACTCAGGACAGCGCCCCCTCCCCCTAACGGCCGCCTCTCCCTCTCCCCCCGGCGCCCCCGCTCCCCCACCTCTGGGAAGGCTCTGGGGGTGTGGCCAGGGGCCGGTATAAAGTCCGGGGGAGCCGGTCCCAAGCAGCCGCTCAGCCCCCTGCCCCCCTGCCCCACCGCCCGCTGCCTGGGCCCGGCCGAGGATGCGGCGCAGCGCATCGGCGGCCAGGCTCGCTCCCCTCCCGTCCGCTTGCTAACTTCCCTGGCTCCGTCCCTGTCCGCCCGCGGGGCCGCCCCGTCTCCCCGCGCCCTCCGGGTCGGGTCCTCCAGGCGCGCCAGGCGCGGTCTCCCTGGGTCCCTGCTGCCAGTCTGCGCGCGCGTTCTCAGCTCCCGCGCCCCGCGCCCGCGCCCCCGTCCTAGCTCGGTCATGCTGCCCCTCTGCCTCGTGGCCGCGCTGCTGCTGGCCGCCGGGCCCGGGCCGAGCCTGGGCGACGAAGCCATTCACTGCCCGCCCTGCTCCGAGGAGAAGCTGGCGCGCTGCCGCCCCCCCGTGGGCTGCGAGGAGCTGGTGCGGGAGCCTGGCTGCGGCTGTTGCGCCACTTGCGCCCTGGGCAAGGGGATGCCCTGCGGGGTGTATACCCCTCGCTGCGGCTCGGGCCTGCGCTGCTACCCGCCCCGGGGGGTGGAGAAGCCCCTGCACACGCTGATGCACGGGCAGGGCGTGTGCATGGAGCTGGCGGAGATCGAGGCCATCCAGGAAAGCCTGCAGCCCTCTGGTAAGGTGCCCCTGTCCTTGCGTGCCCTACCTGGTGTTCTCCTCTCCTAGACACCCCTTCCCCTTTCAAGCTAGTCCGAAAAGCCCTTGAAAATCTTTCGTGAGTTAAGGAGACAGGTACCTGGCAGGGCTGGAATGGCACGGGACAGGCTCACCCAGGGAAACTGCTGTAGAGTCCCTAGCAGCCTGTTGCCACCAGCAAGGAAGACTGTCCCAGCCCTCCATCTCAAACCTCCCAAGGGTGCCTATTTGGGAAGAGAGGTCTCGGTGGTAGTCCTGGTTGCTGCTGCAGGAGTGGAACATAGCCTGACCTGGTCCAGCCAGCAGCCTGCAAGTGAGCGGCTTGGGGTCAGATAACTAGAGGATGGGGATGGCAGGGGTGGCGGCTTTCTGTTCCTGATCCTGGAATGTCCCTCATCCTGGCCACACTTGAAACCCAAGGGGTCTAAGAAGCCTTTTGACATTGAGGTGGGGTGGGGTGGAGTAGGACATGCAGATCAGAGGGGCTTTGGTGGTGGGGGGCATCAGAGTTGCCCCTCCCCAAAGCCCCTAGGCAGCTCACCTAGCTGTTTGAGAGGTATTGGGAAGACAGAAGTCTCTCTGCCAGGCCTGGGCACCTCATCCTGCTCTGGTATATGGGCACCCCGCTCCTCTCCCCTGGCAGGTGTCATCTGAGGTGGCGGAAGAGAAGCAAGTCTTGGCTCCCAGCCCAGAGCTGTAGAAACCTAACGGTGTGGGATAGGGAGTAGAGAAAGGAGAAAGAGGGGGAGAGAGAGGGAGAGGGGGAGGTGGGAGAGAGGGGGGGGGAGGCCCTTTGCTCTAAACTCATTCTTACACTTTCTCTTTTTCCATTTTTCAGTGAGCCTCTCAGTTTCTCCTTCTAATCGTTCTCAGTCTTTCGTATTCTTTTGTTATTTCCTGCTACATCTCGCAGTCTCTAGTTTCACTACCAACAGGCCTGAGTTCTCCTTGGTTCTCCTTTCCTCAGTGTCTTCTGCCCGTTATCAGTTTCTCTTTCTCTACGTTGTTCCCTTTCTGCTTTTGTTGTCCTGCTTCTCTCACTTTCTCCTCAGCCCCTTTCTGTTGCTCTTTCTCTTTGTGTCTCTGTCACTGTTTCTCGTTCTGTCTTTGTTCCTATCTTTCTGTTACTTTTGGATTCTCTCTGTCTGCTTTTCTGTATCTCTGCCTCTGTTTCTTGTTCCCTCTCTGACTGTTTTGCTCTCCCTGTGCCTCTGTCTGTGTCTGTCTCTTTTCCTGGTGCTTGAAGCTTCCATTGTTGCAGTCCGGATGCTGGGACTCTGGCCCCAAGCTTCCTGCCTCGGGTCCCAGACCGTTCCACTTCCTCAATCCTCTGCAGCTTGTTAGTGGAGGAAAGCAGGATGCAGGGAAAACAGGAAGGAGGTGGACCCCAGGGGTCTGGGCCTCAGGCCTCTCTGCCCTTCCTGTCCTTAGGCAGTGAGAGATGGGTCAGCAAAAAACATGCTAGGAGAAATGCCAGCCTGGCACCCGACACATCTGGGAAGTGGGGGGCGGGGGGTGGTGGTCCCGAGGGAGTAAGGCACTGATCCTGGGGCATAGATGCTGGTGTGAGTGGGAGAGGAGCGGAACTGGTACCAGACCAGACTGGGAGTGAGGGCTGAACCCTTGGCTCCCTGAGTATAATGGGATCTCTTTTCCTTCATATCTCCATCCTCCACTGGCCAGTGCGTATGTATCTGGCACCAGATTAGAACGGGTGCTTCTCCTCTCTCCCTGACTTGAACTCAGGACAAAAGAGCTCTCAGAGGGTCTTGAGTACCCCTTCCTCCCTGGCTGAGCAGGAGCACCTCATCCTGTAGTGGGGGAAAAATCTAATCCCCTAGGGGCTTTGGGGGAAACTTTATGAAGTTCGTGATTGCCCTGTGGACATCATGTGAATTGGTCTTTATGTCCCCTTGGGATTACAGGGTCCAGGTCTCTAATGCCCACCCCCTCCCTCCTTGCCTGTCCTCCACCCATGCAGGGTATGCGAAGATCTGGAGAGGGAAAGGGCAAGCCTGGAGAACCCTGGGGAAAACTTGGTACCGACTCGGCAAGCTGTGTCCGTGCCTTCTCACCTCCTAGTCATCACAGAAGCTTCCCCTGCACCATGTGAAAGGTGCCCCCTAGAGTTGTGCAACAGCCCTGCAGGGTCTCTGGTGTGACAAGATGGCCAGGGCTCAGCCCTTATCCCCACTATTCTCTCTAACCTTTCACTGTCAATAGGCCAGTGTCCCTCCTAGGTCCCAAGACTTGGACCCTCTTGCCTTGGGAATAGTTTGGCAGAGAGTATCAGGCTCTTCTTTCTGCCTTTTCCTCTTAGAGCTAAGCTTCAGCAGGTGACTGGGGGCAGACAATCACTTGACATGTCCCTTCCCTTGGTCTGCTATGTCCAGCTGCTTACTACGTGCCCCAGGAGCAGGTGTCCTCCTTCCATCTTAAGCCTTTGCCCCTAACCTCTCCAGAGCCCTCCTGTCCCAGCTTTCTGAGCCAGGAAATGTTGTGGGTTAACACTGCTCAGGCCCCCGGAGGTGGGGGTGGGAAGGAACGTGTGCGTCAGAAATCCAAAATTCTGCATCAGTGGACTGACCCTTGACCCATGGAATCTGGGGGAGTGGACAGTACGAAGATCAGTGCTTGGACTGGGGAGCTCCTAAACTGTGCTCTTGGGTCTCTCTGGGACAGGGTTAGGGCACAGACAGACTGGGTTAATTTTTAGTCAATGCAGCAAATATTGTCCCCCTTACTTCAGTACTGGGAATTCAGTCATGTCATGGGAACAGGGCCTTCCCAGAAGTTCTGTGCCTTGGGGGAGGTAGGGGGAGGAGCATGGCTGCTTAACATTTTTTCTTTAGTATTGGCAAAGCCAGAATTATTGGTGCCTCGGGTATCAGGAGTCTTTCCATTTAAAGACATAGGAGCTGCAGGGATAAGTCCTCCTTCCCCTCCACCCAGGCTGCTGCGTTTCCTCATCTGTAAAATAGAGATGACAACAGGACCTGCCTCACAGGCTTGGGGTGTCTGGCATGGAGTAAGAGCTTCATCAGTTAGAGCCATGATGAGGATGGTGAAGAAGAAGAAGAAGCTGAGAAGATTTTGGTCCAAACTTAAATCCTCCTCTGATGCTGGGATTTTTGAGGGACATTAGGGCAACTGAGCAAAGTAGGGGGACATTCAGAGTTGTTGAGGGGGGTGGGCAGGAACTTGGTCCTTTTTTATGATGTAAACAAGGGAAGAACAGATCAGCTTTCCTTCAGTCTGAGGCAAGCAGCGTGGCATGATGGTGAAGGGGACGCCTTTTGAACTTGACCTTGAAGTAAGGGCTAGGTACTTGGGATGGGTGATCTTGGTTTCTCTAGAGAGAGTCCAGGGGAAGAAAGAAAAAGCCTTTCTTGCAGGGTAAGAGGGGTGAGCTGAAACGCCTGTGTCTGGGTGGCTGGGCCCACCTACGTCACAGCCTCACCCTGGGTGTCTTGAAGGGGATGGGGGCTGGAGTTGAGGAGGAATCATGGGGTTGGAATCAGGCTTCCATTAAGAGGAAATCCTCTAGTTTTGACCATGAACTTTTCAGCCATTGGTGCCAAAGCTGTGAAGTCTTTTCTCTGTCTGGGCACCTAGTTGCTAGAGCAAAGACCAAGGTTTGCACTGTGGTTGCATGTTGTTGGCCTAGCCCCATGCAGGGGCTGGAAGAGATGACCTGGCCCACCTTGGAAGTCCCACCCTCTAAATAAGCCTTCCGGAAGTCCGAAAGTCAGATCTTTCAGGGGGCTAGGTCTGACTCTGGGGGGGCCCACAGGGATTGAGGGCTCCACCTGGTGAGCACGACCAGAGGGATGGAATTCCTGAGTGAGCGGGGAAGTAGCAAGAATTTAGCCAGCTTTGGAGAGTGGAAGGTTAACATTTTTCAGAGGCCCAAGGCTACGATGACCCTCACCCTCCCAAACCCAGTGTCTAGGGGTGGATCCTGGGGTGGATCCTCAGTCCGCCTGCTAAGCAAGGCTGAGCAAGGAAAAGTTACAGATTAAATGGAAAGTCAACAAGCGATGGGGCAGGCAGAGTGCCCTGCCCCCAGTCTCTGTGTCTCTGCCCAGGGCAGGGTCAAGGTGCCCAAGTGTATGTGGGTGTGCCTGTGTGGACCAGTGTGCCCGGACACGTGATTGTTTGTATATGTTTGTGGTTCTTGAATCCTGGCCTGTGTCTGAGTGGGAAGATACAAATATACTCTGTGTATCTATGTGCCTGTGAGAGTAAGTGAGCTGCTACTCTTCCTCTCTGGTGTATTCTTCCCTGAGCTTAGACTCGAGGTAGGGACAGACTGGGACCAGATCTGCAGAGTGGCAGAGCAGCTGGAAGTTGGCCTGCTTGCTGTTAATGAAGGACTGATCTCCTCTGTGGAGTGCCCTTTTGGTGGGGTGAAACAGTCTGGTCTTGGACAGGAAGGGTCCGAGTATGGCATGGATGCGTATCTGGACTCAAGTATGTGTATTTTGGAGGCTTGTAGGATTCTTCAGTTCTTCAAAAAATAAAAAAGGAAGTTGGCCTAGCAACAACAAAGAAGTGGGGAAACCAAGGAAGGGGAGGCCAGGCACACTGCCTGCTTAGCTTTCCCAGATAACCCCCTTAGTGTGACATGGGGCCCTACCCACACAAGAGCATAAGCTATGCTTCCAGCCTTGCCCTATGGCCCATAGAGCTCCAGGTTTCAGTGAGAGAGAGAAAGAGACAGCATCCACAATCAGAGAGAGAGGGAGAAAGAGAAAACCCCAAACAGACTATGTGCTGAGTGCAGAGTCCTACCCCTACTTGGGGTTTGATCTCACAACCCTGAGATCATGACATAAGCCTAAACCAAGAGCCAGATGCTCAGCTGCTTAACCAACTGAGCTACCCAGACGCCTCCAACAGTTGTTCTCCTTAATCATGCCTCCTAAGTTAAGGGAAAAAATATTCCATATATTCATTAATAACCCCCAAGAGTTAGTCATTTGTGAACTTCAACTCAAGGAAACTCAATGTTGGAAAGCCTAGTTGCGGTTATATTTCTACTCCAGATCTCTAGGTTCCTGAGGCCTTTACCACTCTGATGGGCTACACTTTCAGGATGGGAGACTCTCTACCTCCGTTTGTTAAGAAAACTCTTGCTTACTTCTTGAACCTGAGAACATTCTGCCCAATTACCAAGAGAAACAAGTGTTATTGTGCAAAGTAGTGCTTCCCTTTATGGCCATGAAAAGAAAGCAAGCTTAAAGGAAAGACCAAAACCTTTTCCAGGTTCCAAGGGTGCCGCTTGAATTAGCATCATGGGCTGTGGCACATGAGTCCTTTTGATTCCTTCCAGTCATTTCCGGGTAAAATGGGGGTGCTTTTGTCCATGGCTCAGCTCAGCTCAGCCTCTGTTGTTTCAAAATTTGGCTCTAATTCTTTTATTTCTTCCATTTCCTCTTCTTCTCCATTATCTACCTCCAGCCTACACCCCTGCAACACTGTGAGCCCTCCACAAGTCTTATGCTTTTGTGCAAGGTGGATGCAGGGGCAGGGATCGCTGGCTATTCTGGGCCTTTTGGCCAGAAAGTTTCCTTGGGAGGGTCTTTAGGGTAGAGCCTGGATCCCAGATCATTTCTCTGGTTCTGACCAAGGGTTTGGGGTCCATCTTCTTATGGCTCCCTTGACAATCCTGGTCTTCCGAAATTTACCCACATCTTTTACTGCCCACATCGCTGGGAGGTCTTGCTATAGTGGATACTCCTCGGTTGACCCTTAAGAACTTGATGTCATCTCTGAGACGAGTCCCCTCTGGACTGTCTTTCTTGGGATGTTAAATATGCAGAAGGACAGAGTATATCTATCTGCTTCATTTATTTCCTTACCTTTGATTCTTTCTAAACCCGCCCTCCACCCATGACAAAACCTTCCCATCCTTGGTGACTCAATTTTATAAATAACCTTTGGGTATGGAATCTTGACAAAGACTTTCTGAAAGTCTAGATTCCTCCTTGCCTGGTTTCCCTTTATCTACTTGCTTCCCCCCACACCACCAGAACTAGGAGAATAAAAAGAGAACTAACCCCCCAACTAACTTTGGCTAGACGGAAAAATACCATTTGACCCAGAGGCAGCTCTGGGACTATTGCCATGCGTGGAGGAACCTGCTAACTCCTCAGGAAAAAAATCCTGACGCAAACCAGATGTAACCTTCTGTCTGGCTGCCAACATCTGGAATGCTGGCAGGGGCTTTGCATTCAGGCCAGCAGCAAGCTGCCAAGCCCAAGCATTTTAGAGGTGACTCTGATCTGCAGAGAGGTCTTGCAACCTCTTTCTCCAGCTCAGCCCTGAATCCCGGTTTTGGCTGTCTGGAGGTTGGAATAGTGGTTAGGATTCTGGGACTTTGGGATCGGGTTATTCTTGAGTTCAGATAGAGTCTTCAGGAGATCCCAGGGAGAGTGTGCAGGTCGAGCCTCACCACCCCCATCTCCACATCCCCAGTGCCCTGACTCTGGGCAATAGACATGGACTTCGGATGGAGTCCAAAGTCTAAGGATGGAAGAAATTGGGGTGGGGGAACTGAAGGGAGGTGTGAAGGTGTTTTTGGTCCTGCAGCCACACAGTGGGTCACACACGCACGGACTCACACTTTCAGATGTAGACATACATACCCACTCCTGCTTCTTCTCTCCTGTTCAGCCAGTGGGGAGAGCCTTTGGGGCCAGATTTCTCATCACTCATGGAAATTCTGATTTTGGCCATGTGGAAGAGGGGTAGCAGAGCCAACAGATCTGAGGATCCCCTGGTTGGCTCAGCCAGATGCTGAAAAGAACAGGACAGGAGACAGGAAAAGAGAGCAGACGGAGTGGGGGATGGTAGGAGGAGCTGAATGGAGGAGGGTGTGAGATCTGGTGGGGAGGCTCCTGCCTGCCTTAGACCTCCCTGCAGGGCTCAGGGGACACTCCTGTTGTCTGCGCAGCTGCAGCTGGTGACTCATCTGAGGGCTGGACTGGGTGGGGTGAGGGACAAGTCAAGGACTTTAAGAAGAATATTCTCCTGAGGAAATCCCGGGAGAATGAGGAGGAGACAAGGGTGTTGCTTTCATCCCCCCCCCCCCCCACTGCAACTCCAAGGTCCCCTATTCTTTCCCAGAACCAGGCTGGAGAATCCCCAAGAGAAAAGCAAGGTGGGAGGCTGGGTGGGTGTGCTGCCCTGTCCTTTCCCAGTGCTGACCTCTCCCTACCTCGGCCTGACTGCAGACAAGGATGAGGGTGACCACCCCAACAACAGCTTCAGTCCCTGCAGCGCCCACGACCGCAGGTGCCTGCAGAAGCACTTCGCCAAAATTCGAGACCGCAGCAACAGCGGGGGCAAGATGAAGGTCATCGGGGTGCCCCGGGAGGAAGCTCGGCCTGTGGTGAGGACCTCTGACCTACAAATGCACATGGGCACACCCTTCCCCACTAGATCTGGATTATGTTCATTCAGCAAATGTTCACTGGATGCCAAACTGTGTGCAAGAGGCACCTAGAATGCATCATCAGGACCCAAACAATCCTCATTCCTTTCCTTGAACTTCCTTTCCTGTTCATCAGTTCTACATGTTGCTGCAGTGGAAGTAATTGTTAAGTACTGAAATACTTCCGTACTGGTGTGTAAAAATAGTGGTTGCTCCAAGCTTCCTGGTGTTTTTTCTCTTGGATTCTCCATGCAGACTTTTTCAGTAACTAAGGGGTTAACGCTGGCCACAGCAGGGGGCCTGGAGACCCTGCCCCACAGTCTGGCTAATGTCCTTTCTGATGAATGGTTCTGATGGATCCATGCCCAGCTCTTACCAAGTTGTTAATTGTATGATGTCCGCTATCCCTCCTGCTTAGAAATCATTCCCTTCCCAACCATCTCCATTGGTTTCCACAGCCACTTTCCCCTACAAGGTCCCTTCCATTCACACCCTTCCTTTTTAGAAGCTCTTTGGCTCAGGATCCTCTCGTTAGTGTCCTGCTCTGTCCACCAGGGTCCCCTGAATACTGGGTCCTGCCTGGCCTCTGGGCCTTGAGCCTCCTTTCTGGGCCTTTAGTTCTGATCTGACCCCCAGCCTTGGTCTTCCTGCCTCTCTCCCTTCTGCTAAGCGCTTTCATTCTCCCTTCCTCTAGCCCCAGGGCTCCTGCCAGAGTGAGCTGCACCGGGCCCTGGAGCGGCTGGCCGCCTCACAGAGCCGCACCCACGAGGACCTCTACATCATCCCCATTCCCAACTGCGATCGCAATGGCAACTTCCACCCGAAGCAGGTGGGTCTTCATCCCCGCTGGCTCCATCCTGACTTCAGCTCTTGGGGCATGCCTGGTCTCTCCACGAGATGGTCCAGGATGGAGATCTCAGCAAAGGGAACTTTCCCACCTACACCTAACCCCTTGGACCCTCCCCCAGCCTTACAGTTTCAGCTTATTTTGCCCACCGCACTCATTTTGGAGATGAGGAAACTGAGGCCCAAAGTCACAGCGTGAGTTAACGGCAGACCAGCTGTCCTGCCTCCTCATCCAGGGTTATTTCCATCACCTCTGGATCTACCACTTCGCACTCCTGCCAACCTCTACCTCCCCGCACTCTCTCACTCCCTGTACTGTACTCCCGTCCTATGAGTAGTTCTCCTTTGCCACAGAATGTCTCGGGTTACATTTGGGGATGGAGGGGCTCAGTCGTGAAGATTTAAGGAGGAAATTCAGCCTGCCCTTTCCCCCAAACCACCTGGGGTACAGCCAGGATGGAGGTAAAGCCAGATCTGACAGCTGGGAAAGGGAGCTTTGGATGGAAGCAGAGGAAGGAGTGGGACAGGAGAGAAAATATGAATGCAGGAACCTCCATACTCCCTCATTCCCTTGGAACATGGGTTCCTCTCATAAGCCCGCAGGAGGCTGGGATATTCGGCAAGGTTGGCTTGCCTCAGCCCCAACTCTGACCTGTAAGAGGTGGGCTTACTTGGCAGGGTGGCACATCTGGGCAGAGCCTTATACTGGGCGTGACCTGGGGAGTCCTGGCCTGGGTCTTTCTCCAGCTCTTTGTGGGCATAGATACATACATTCTCTCACTCTGTGCTCTATAGATAGATCCACAAAGTGGGCTAGACACCTAGATAGGAAAAGCAGGGCTGCTCCCAGGTCTGCAAATCCCAGGATGGCATGAGGAGGTTATGAGGGCAGAACCAAAAAGGGCCTCTCAAACCAGTGCCAAACCTACCTGCAAGCTTTATCCCAACACGAATTTTATCTTTGTCCCATTAAAAAAAAAAAAAAATCTATTTATTTATTTATTTATTTATTTATTTGAGAGAGAGTGCAAGCAAGTGCAGGGGGAGGGGGAGAGAGACAGGGAAAGAGAGAGAATCTCAGGAACCCCACGCAGGGCACCATCTCCAAACCCTGAGATCATGACCTGAGCCAAAACCAAGAGTAGATGCGCAGCTGACTGAGCCACCCAGGCAACCCCATCCTTGACCAATTTCTAAAAATGTTTTTCCCTCATTAAAAAAAGCTAATAGACTTTATTTTCTAGAGCAGTTTTAGGTTTCAGAAAAATCGAGCAGAAAGTACAGGATTCCTATCTACTCCTCACCCCCAGTTTCTCCTGTTAACGTCTTGGTTTAGTGTAGTACATATGCTACCACAAATTAAGGAACTAAAATTGGTCCATAAGTTACCTTAGGGTTCACTCTTCGTGTTGTATAGTTCTATGTTTTCTTCCCCCAGTTTTTTTCCCACTGAACATTCTGACACTTGAGCCCTTTATCCCTAGACCAATGCTGGCCCCTGAGACAACCTTCATTTCTTGGCCAAGCTCTGTCTACTCCATGAACTCATGAAAGAGCCTCTGCCCTCAGAGGCCATCTGGGATCAGCTGTCTGACTTGAGCTGGGGTGGGACGGGGGCAGACTGCCTGGGAACTGACCTCTCACACCTTTGTCTTGGCAGTGTCACCCGGCCTTAGATGGGCAGCGCGGCAAGTGCTGGTGTGTGGACCGGAAGACGGGAGTGAAGCTTCCGGGGGGCCTGGAGCCAAAAGGGGAGCTGGACTGCCACCAGTTGGCTGACAGCTTTCGCGAGTGAGCCCTGCCAGGAGGCAGGGGGCTCAGTGCCCCCTGCGGCCCCCAGCCCCTAGAGGCTATAGACCTGACCTGGAGCCTGGGTCTGAGTCTTAGCTCTGTCTCTGGCCCAGAAGTTTCCCTTTCTCTGTGTGTGTATGTGTGTGTGCATGGGTGTGCCCTTGGGGTGAGCAAAAGCCTAGTGGTATCTTTGGGCTTAGATAGTCAGAGAGGTCTAAGAGTGGCAACGGGGAGCCCTGGTGTGTCTCCAAATTGATCCTGGATTCATTCATTCAATCATTCATTCATTCAGCCATCTAAAAACACTTATTGACAACATATACATGCCAGCTCTAGTTTTTTAGTCCTGGGGGCTCTTATATTGACTTTGTTTGATTTGGGCATGTGAGGCCACTTCTTATAAGCTGAGCACAAGCTTGTGGGGGAAGAGAAGTCCCATTTCCAGAATCAGAGAAGCAAAGTAGACATGTACCTTGACTTTTGTACCTTGTACTATTATTGTCCTTCCCCTCAATTTAGTCAGAGGGTAGAGGCCGTAGGGAAAGTGTGGGGTGGCAGATGATTCGATGGTCAGGAGTCCAGACCCACTTCGAAAGCTCAAACCTACCAGGCTCCCCTTCTTCTCTTCCCCAGGCCCCTCCACGGGGAAGGACCTATAAGACAAGCCCACCTTTGGGTCTGGTGTGTCACATGGTTTGTTGCCTGGCTGCCCAGACCCTGCTGTGGGGGAGGGAAGAAGGTCAGAAGCAGTCAAGCGGGATAGAGCGCTGGGGAGGTGGGGCCCATTTCTGAATATTCAGAGTGCGAGGAAAGGATACGACTGCATGTGCCAGATGGAACAGAGGACACACATGCTGGGGGGTAAAGGACTTGTCTAGGGTCTTGCTTCCTCCCCTGTTTGTGGTCACAGTCACAAAGTCACCAGGATGACTCCATCCTTCCAGTGGCTCACTGCCTGTGGCTTTGCCTCCCTCCCTGTACCTCCCTATCCTCCAGGCATTTCTGACTTGACTGGATGGAAGGAGACTTAGGGACCTACCAGTTGGCCATGATGTCTTGTCTTTTTTTTTTTTTTTTTTTTTAACAAAACAGAACAAAACAAACAAAAAAAAATCTAGACAATTGTGTTTGGTTGATTTATTTATAATTAGAGACAGAGATGCACCAGGGGTGGGAAGGGGGGTCATCATGTGGTCCCTAGACCTATACTACATGGTAAGAGGATTGCAGAGTCAACCAATTCACCCTCCTCTTCCCTGCAGTCTCCTCCTAGGGAGCTTCCCTGTCCCCAAAGTCATACTGTCTGTGTTCAGACTCCTGGTGAGCAAATAATGGCTTCTGAAGGAAGGCAAGCAAGGACAGCCCTGCTGGGCCAGAGCTATTTCTGGGATCATATGGTGTGTGAAGCTGGGGTATTTCCTAGGGCATCAGGCAGATTGGATTTGCATCTGGATTTGATGTATTAATTTAGTGGGGGAGGCACTTCCCTGAAGTTGAGGGAAGGGGGTAAGCTCCAATATATTCCATAGCTCCCGCTGCCTAGATTCCTTAATGGGGTGGTTGTGTCGTTATTTGATTCTGAGAGATTGGGAGTAGGGGCATCTTTCATTTTGCTGTCCTGAGTTCGGCAGGCTGTGGGCTCTTGGGGCCAGACCCAGAATTTGTGCCCATGTGATATGACTGGATTTCTGGTCACCCCTCTCCACCATTTCTGTGCTCTGTGTGTGTGTGTGTACGCTGATCTGGGTACCCCTTCTCAGGTGGTCATAGGCAGCCTGAATACCCTGTGCACCAAGTCTGCTGTGCTCTGCAGGGGTGGGGGGAAAGGGTTCCCTCCTGTTGGGTTGTCTTCTGGATTCCTAGCCCCTTTCCAGTTCCAGAGGCACTCTCAGACTTTAAATTCTCTGGCTCCTGATGAATTAGCCCCTGTGCTATCTGTATCTTAAATTGGGGCCTGCAATCCTCATCTCTCTAGCTCTGCCTCAGTGACAGCATCCCGCAGCCATCTGGTCTCCCTGAGGCACCGCAAGCCACTGCCAGCAGTAGGAGATTAAAGAACAAAGTGACCTGGGCCCCCTGACCCCCGTTCATGGAGCCCCGTACTTCCTGGGCTGAGGCCAAGGCCTGTTGGGGTGGGAGGTAGGTGTAGGCTGACAATTAAGTTTTAGGTCCTTAAAGCAAATAAATGTAGAGAGAGTATCTCTTTCCCTAAAGCATCTCTTTAAATTTCCCTTCTTTATCCAGCCCCCCTTCTCAACGCTCTACCCCTGGTACCATTGGTAGTGAGTACTAAGAGGTCCTTTTCCCTTTCGGGGGCCTCCGAAAAGAGCTGGATCTGCTTGGGAAGTAGCTGCCTATGTGGCCTGGGATGAACCTTTGTTATATCTGCATATTTGTGGTACCTGTGTGTGTGGGTTTGAGTGTGGGTGCACGCACGTGTGTAAATACAGCAAAGTGCTACATCTGAATACACGAAGCGAATATACAAGGTGAGATGTGAACGCATGTGTCCTGGGTGTGGGTGTGTGTAGGGGAGATGCTAATCTGAGGGGCGTGTTTATGTGGGCTGTGTGAATCTGCGAATGCATGCGACGTGAGGCGGGAGGGAATGGAGAAATTCCCAGAGTATGTCTGTCGTTCCCTGCCGACTATGAACGCATGGCCTTCACTCATTAGGTGTCCCCACTGCAGGATATGTGGGGAGCTTAATCAAGCATCAAAGAATAGAGGATACACACTTTGGGAGAGGGAATTACACATCCCACGGAAACACTGCCTGGCGCTTGCCTCCACCATCTGGGAGTCAGGTCCTAGGTGTCCAAAAAGAAGGAAATCAAGGCAGCTCTGTGTCAGCGTGGGCACGCTCTACCACTCCCAGGCTAGAGGAAGTACACTGTCCTGGACAGTGCCACAGTGGGGAGAACCAGGCTTCAGAGAATTGCTGGTCTAGTTTGCACCTAGCCCCACCCCCTCCCTGCCCAGCCATGGCCTCCAAATACCCTTGGATGGTCGCTCTAGTAGCCACAGGGCATCAGTATGTCTGGCAGACATGGACGGGAGGAGGGGGCAAGGACTAAACTCTTGTGTCCTGTTGGGACTTACCTAGATAAACTTAAAACTGAAGTCCTTGAGGGCTCTGCTCTGCTTCCCCAAGAAATGTTATTCCCCTCCATTGTGGCTTGGAGCAGGCGGGTGGGAGGCTCCCCACCAGGATCCCTTAGCCCATTGGTGCTGATCTACTTCAGGCATTTGGTTTCCATTTCCCAGCTCATTAGTTGAGATCAAGCCCTGCTGTCGCTGAGGACTGGGGGCTGGGTGTTCCACTGGCAAGCCAGCAGGGTGGGAATAGGGAGAAAAAAGGGGAGACTTGGACTGACTCCAGAGTTGGATTCAGGCGGGGGCATCTCTGAAGAGTTGGCCAAGCTTCCTGGCCCCTCCTCCTACGAAGGTCCCTAGGTTCCAACTACTGCAATCCCTTTAGCTCCTTCCAGGAAAAGGCTGCTTGTCCCAACCCCTCTGCCCTCTGGGCCACATTCAGCTCTACCAAGCTGCTCCAGGAATGTTATGAGGTATGCAAGACTTGGGGTGCCTGTTTGGCCCCCCCTCCTTGGAGGGGATATGACTGTGTGGTAAATGACCCTGAAACATTCCCAGCCAGAGAACCTCCCCCTGCATTCCAGACCCCTATGGCACTGTCACCTCTGACCTAGAAAGAGAAAGTCAAGATGATGTGGGAGGCAGGCAGGCAGGCAGCTGCGACATTGGGTCAGTTTTTGGGTCCCGGGGTCCTCTCAGGGAAGAGGAGAGGAAAGGGTGGGTTTGTGAGTCAGGGGAGAGGATCAATGGGGAGGAAGCATATTCATGGGGGAGGAGAGAGTTAATGAGAACAATAAGTGGAGGAGAGACAATGGGGCAGACCTTTGGGTATACCCACGGGGGCAGGGGTGTAGACACCACTTCAGCCAGCCAAGGGTCTAATTAGATCTTCACTGTCAGAGTGATCTGTCCCCTCTATGTCTGAGGCCCCAGGGCCTGGAGAGAGTTAGGGTCAGGGAGTAGAAGTGGGGGTGCTGAGGATAATTAGAAACATGCTCTACTGAGTGAGCAGGCGCCACCAGGACCATTTCTCCCCTTCACGGTCCCCCTCTCTTCCCCAGGTCCCCAGCCCCCTTCTCCGAGACCTGGACAATTCCAGCCAGACTAGGGGAGGGGCTGGTGGAGCCTGGGAGTAGAAACCCGATGGGATTGGCTTCCTGGGCCCTTACACAGTCTCTAAAGAAGTGCAAACAACATATTTTCGCCATGCAATGGTATTTAATTACACATAAAAACAGAGCCATTAAACTGAAATTAAACCCTTGTTGGAATCACTTAATTCAGGGCATGACAAATTGCTTTCAGTGGAGGCGGCAGTGAAGTCCCCCCAGGGAGAGATGGAGATTAGCGGCTTCCATGGCTGGCTGGGTCCCCTTGTTCTCTTTAGAGCTGGCTCCCTTGCCAGCTCTAAATTCTGAAATTGGGGTTGACCTTCTTCCTGAAGACCACCCAAGCCAAGGGAAACCTTTGGGTTTGTTTAGGATGATAGAAATGGAGGATTGGGGAATCACTGTCCCATCCAGTTTTAGACAATACTGGCTAATTTTATCGATGGGGAAGTTGAGACCCCAGTGCCAAAGTCATCCAGGCCAGAACTAGGACCCTAGGACCCTGGCACCAAGGCATGACCAGGAAGGCCCCCCACCCCCACCCCCAGGCTTTTATCCTGCACATCCCAGACAGAAGTTGGGACTGGCTAGGTGAGGGTTGGGGAACCTCCCTAGGTGGGGTGGGTAGATGTCTCCAGAACTGGGCTCCCACCTGATCCAAGTCTAGAGATGGCTGGGAAGACAAAACAGTGGCCCTGGTTGCTTACCACCTGGGTGAGGTTGGGCAGGTGGAACTTTCTACTTCTATGAGCAAAAGTTTTCCCATCTTTTGAAGGTGGGATTGTAATTCCTAGTAAGACTGCTGAGCAGAATGCAGGAACAGGGGTTGGGTCTGAATTCAGTAAGTGATTCTATTAGATTTGTTTCTCAGGACCTCTGCTTCCTCATTTGTGATAGGATCCAGGTGGGGGCCTCATGGTTTCCAGGACCTTGGTTGCTCTGACTCTGTTTGCAGCCCCTTTTCCTCTTTCCAGGCCCCTCTTTCCTTCAGTTTTCCACTCTCCTCTGTAGTCTGTCTTTCTAACATGGACATAGTTCCGGGGTCTATACTGTTGCCCCCTAAGATTTGTCTCACCGAGTCTTCCAGTTGCTGAGTGAGACCCACCTGGGAGGTGAAAGGAGATCTAATAGGACAGGGGCTGCACTCTGGGGAGGGGTTGGAGTGGGGGGCGGTTCCTGTGCCCAGCTTCCCTCCCCCATGTGCCCTCTATGATCTGGGAAACGGCTCTGATGAGAACCAAATGGGTCTGCTGTGACCGGAGGCATCTCAGAAGTCCATTCACTCAATGCAACTTCCCCCTCACCCAAGGAGGGGAGGTGGGTGTAGTTTAGGGGAAGTGGGGACCTGGGGGTTCTCTGTGCCCCTGCTAGGAGAGAGTCCTTTCCCTCTTTGCTACTCTGCCCACTACTGCCCTGGGAACTTTTCTGTTAGCCTGGGAAGGGCAGCAATGGGGCGCTGACCAGAGGACACATTTGTCACGAGGCTTGGGGGGTAGCCCTCGACCCCCATCCCCGACCCCTGACCCCCGACCATCGACAGCCTCCTCTGGGAGTAGCACCCCATCCCCCACCTCTGCAGTGACGCTCAGCTGCAGGTTGCCCAGTAAAGGCTGACTAGGTCTGTATACTGCCTCCTGCAGTGGCCTCAAGGTCATTCCCCTTCCCCTTGGCCTCCTAGGCCTTGGTGGACAGAGAGGTTCCTGTGTTGGGGGTTGGGGTGGAAGGGCTGGGGCCCAGGGTTCTCGTCATTGCAGGCCTGGCAGCTCCTCAGCTGCAGATGGCTCCCCCCCAGCCTGGCGGCCAGCACAAATGCCTTACAGCTGTACCTCTACTGGCTTGCCCCGCAGAGACTGGAGACAGAGGCAGGAAGCTGGGGGGGCACAGAGGGGCACACATGGATTGCTGGGGTAGGTCTGGGACAGGCCAGGATGGATGCCCAGCAAACCCAGGTTGCTGTGAAAGTGAGAATGGCAGTGAACACTGGGACCTTGAGAATGCAGGGCGGGTTGGGGGAGGAGCTTCCTTACCCTGCAGGGGCTGGAATGGGGGCTTCCTGGGAAAGGATTGTGAGGTGGGGGAGGGTCGTGCTTCCTGGAAGGCCAAGACTCAGGGTCCCTGCCTCCCTCCTGGGTCCCGGTTTCTGAGAGCAGCCAGAGCTTCTAAATTGGAACAGCAGGGAGGGAAGCCCAGTCTTGTCCCCACCCAGGGGAAATTGGACCAGACTGCTCAGGAAATAAATTTAATTTTCCAGCATCATGGAAGGTTAGCCGGACAATAGAGGTTTTTTTCCCCCCAAAAAACATAAGTAAAAAAAAAGTTCAATTGCCTTTGGCCGAGCTGTTTCCCAACTTCATTTCTCAGCCTCAGTTCAAGGCTTTCCATTCAAAGTGACATGTGACTGCTCAGTGACCCTGGCCTGATCGCTCGCTGGCTGTGTGAGGGGTCAGGCCAGGCCAGCCCGGAACTGTGACCACCCCCACTTCCAAAAGCCCTGGGCAGTGCTTGCCCTATGCAATGAGGGAGGGGTTTTGGTAAAAACAAAAACCCTCCCCAAAAGAGACTTTGAATTTAGGGGTGGGTGAGTCCCAAATCCCAGGCAGTAGGCCCAGAAGGGTTTATGTAAGAAATGTAAACTGGGACCTTGAAAGTTTTGATAAGTTTTCTTTTTTTGGGAGAGGAGTGGGGAAGTTTGCCTTTAAAATGCAAAGGGATTATGTTCTTGGGGTTCAAATGAGGGGAACCGGCCCACAGGCTAGGGAAGGGCTAGTCTCCCTTTGTGTTCTCTGAAGATGGTGGCCTTATAGGGGACTCTGGGCTCTGGCAGAGGATGGGAGGGTCAGCACAATCCAAAGTAGAGGGCAGGTCTGGAATGGGGGGAGAGCAGAGGCTGTCCACAGGCAGATTCCATTGCCCTAGGGTGGGGGGTAGAGATGGGGAAGACCACACAGGAAGCTTTGGGGAGAGCCAGGCGGTATCTCACTGGAGAGGGGGCACATGTGGTGGGAGAGAGGATGGCTCCAGCCTGGTGGCTGAGAAAGGTCACTATCAAGAAGACTAGGGCTGGGAGCAGCCTTTAAGTTCTTCTCCAGTTCACCCATTACACAGATGGGAAATGGAGGCTTACTGGGGTCTGCGACTGGCTTGTCTAAAGCCATAAAAGAGCTGGTGGCAGAAGTGGATTAGAACTCAGGGCGATATTCTATTTGCACCATCTCCTAGCGAGTGCAGGGGGAATGTTTGGGCACCTACCCTTTCCACAGGAAACTCTTCAGATACCAGAAAAGGAAAGTTAACTAAGGGCTCTAGTTGGAGAGGAAGGAAGGTGGCCCTGGGGGAAGATTCTGGGATTCTGGGTGGGAGATTATAGGGGGAGATGTGCCACTTTCCAGGCAGGAAGGAGGAGGGGTGACTTTGTCAATATCCTGAGCAGCCTGGGGTGGGGGACCTAATCCCTGATTTGAGAGGAGGGGTTTGGCCGAGACACCAGAGGAGAGGCAGACAGCCCTATCCTGGGGTATGTGGGGATTGAACTTGATGACCTTGGGTTCAACAAACTCCAAATATCATTCTTATTGTCATCATCACCATGGGTTTGGGTCCAGATTGCTTGGGTTCAAATCTCAGTGTGCTACTTATTATGGTTGGATCCCAAGAGGCTGACTTAGTTTCTACTCCACAGTTCCATATCCATCAAATGAGCATAAATAAGAGTACTTATACAGTATTGCTGTCTAGGTTAAATGAGATGGGGCGCCCGAGTGGCTCAGTTGGTTGAGCGTCCGACTCTTGATAAATCATGAAGCTAGTCAATGGCAGAGGGGACCTGCCACCCACATCTGCCTGACCACCCAGGCTTCTAATTCTTGATGCAGAAGAGGGACGTTGTGATGTGTGTGTGTGTGTGTGTGTATGTGTAGGTGAGAGTGGTGAGAACTGGACAAATGATATGTCCCATCTCAGTGTTCACGGGTGTCACATCTCATGCTGTGGAGGATAGAACATCTGTGGGGCACATGCAGACCTCTTCTCCATTCCTTGCCCAGCCCCAGTATGGCTAATGCTACCCTGTTCAGCACATGTTTGGTGAATGAGTGAATGAGGTGAATGAGTGAATGTTTGGTGAATGAGTGAATGAGGTGAATGAGTGAATGTTTGGTGAATGAGTGAATGAGGTGAATGAGTGAATGTTTGGTGAATGAGTGAATGAGGTGAATGAGTGAATGTTTGGTGAATGAGTGAAGTGAGTAACATTCTCTCTTCTCCTTTCCCTCCTCCTGGCTCTCCTCCCTGACCTCCAGGCCTGCAGCAAGCCACGCTCCACTTGACTTCCTCAATAAGACCCGATTGCAGAGAGGTAAAGGCTGAGCTGCCTTCTAGGAAGCAGAAGCTTACTAAGAAGGCCCTGGCTGCCTCTAAGGGCAAGATTCAGAAAGAAGACAGCCCTTGCCCAGCCAGCACAGGGGAGCTATGGGAGTGGGGGATGTGGCTGGGGCAGGATTGAATTGTGACCCTCTAAATTCATAAGCCCTAACAACCAGTGTGTGATTGTATCTGGAAATAGTATTTTTAGGAATTAATTAAAGTCAACTGAGATCAGAAGGGTGGGGTCCTAATGCTAGAGGCTTGGGGCCTTGTTAAGAAGAAGAGGGATTTTCCTCTCTAGGAGCCCATACTGAAGAAAGGCCATGTGTGCAAACACGAGAAGGTGGGCATCTACAAGCCGAGAAGAGAGCTCTCACTAGAACCCAACCATGCTGTCACCTCAGGCTCTGGAACAGGGACAAAGTTTAGGTATCTGTTGTTTAAATCGCTTAGCATTGTGTTATGGTGCCTGAGGACACTAACACCAGAGGGGCTGGGAGGCCCCGGTCTTGCTTTTTCCCATGTTGCCCTTCAGGCCTGAAGAACCCAGGACCCAGGCCTAGATCAAGTAGGCTCCTGTCCTAGCCTATCTCCTTAGGCTTTTATTCTTTTCCTGGCCTGAAGTTCCAGGTTCTCATAGCTTTCTCTTCTGATCACACTTCTCCTCAACCCAGGCCTCAGGTCTTGTCTCCTGCCCCCATAGCCATATTTCTAAAGCACAAATCTGGTCACTTACTCCTTGACTGAAAAGCCTCTGATGTCTCCTCATTGCCTACAGAATGAAATCCAAGGAAGGTGCCATGTATGATTGTGCATTGCACAACCTGTGCAACGGTGCACGAGGGGTCTTGAGTTCAACCTCATTCATTCATTCACTCACTCATCCATTCATTTAACAAGTGTTCATTCCCTAGACATTCTCAGCTTAGAACCCAAGGTTCTTGATAATCTGGCTCCAGACTCCCCTTTCCTTCCTCTGTTACTTATTTCCTTGGGTACCATATACTTTAGCCACACTGAACATGGTACTGTGTCATACCTGTGTGTTTCACACACAAATTCATCCATCAGCTTGTCTGAGACTGCTGAGGCAGCGTGGGCCCAGATCTGGAATCCCATTTCTCTGCCATTTCCCAGCTAGGAGGATATGGGCAAGTTAGCCCTCCAAGCCGCAGTGAAATGGGATTAAACATATATAATGGGCCTCACATGGCACTTAGCACATAAGAGCCTCCCAATAAAAGCTGGTTTCCCCACTTCTTTGTGTGCTAAACTCCTTTTCATTCTTTTTTTTTTTTTTAAAGATTTTATTTATTTATTTGACAGAGAGATCACAAGTAGGCAGAGAGGCAGGCAGAGAGAGAGGAAGAAGCAGGCTCCCCGCTAAGCAGAGAGCCCGATGTGGGGCTCCATCCCAGGACCCTGGGATCATGACCTGAGCCGAAGGCAGCGGCTTTAACCCACTGAGCCACCCAGGCGCCCCAGTCCTTTTCATTCTTGAAGACCCAGCTCGAATGTTACCTCCTTGGGAATATTGTCCTCTTTCCCTCCAAATGGATAAAGTTTACATTCCCTATTTCTACTTTTCCTGCCAGTCCCACATGGCACTCACATACCTCTGTTAGAAAGCTGTTGTACTGATCTGTTTTCCTGGCTCACATGAACAAAGCATCCAGCCAGAAAACCCTTGTTGCATGAAGCAAAGCACCAATCTCTAGGTTGGGGGCCCTTCACCTACCAGGCCTGTCCTGGCTCTAAGCCCTGGGCCTGTTGGATAGCTTGAGAGTCCAGGACAGGAGGCAGAAGATGAAAGAGAAGAGATGGGCAGACAGAAGAGGGGGTGGGATGAGGTTTGGTAGAGGGGTGAGGGTGTTTCAGCCTTCTGGGGAGGTCACTCTATAGCCAGAAAGGAGGCAGGGCTCAGAGAGGGTGGCAATTGGAGGCTTGCAAAATGGTTGGCAGTGCAGGTAGCTGCCTCTGTTCCTTCCCATGGACTCGAGCTAGGCTTTGCTGTGGGTCCAGCCACCTGCGGAAATTACGGGGGACAAGAGGGAGAGGGAGGAAGGTTTTTCTGTAAAGAAGGAAAAAAGACAGGTTTGAGGCAGGAAGGTCAAGAAGGAATGAGTTGGAGAAAGATGAGGGAGAGGAGAAACTGGGCGGGGAGGATGAGGGAGGACTGGGCAGGTGGTGGATGTGTGTGTAGACAGCGGGTTGCGGAGAGCTAGAAAGTTGGGAGGGGTGACATTAGAAGGTACTGGGGAGGGAGGCTTTAGAACAAGGGCTCCAAGGCCTGGGACTTCCTGAACAGAAACATCTTGGGGTATGAAGACTCCTCTCCTCCTGGCTCCAGGCTTGGTGGCTGTCCTTCCTCCCCTCTGCTCACCGCCCCCCCCCCCCCCCCCATATCCTTGCTGGGCTGGCTGCTCTGTCCATCGGCAAAAGTCCAAGTCAAGTTCTTTGTTAAATCTTCCTGGAGGAAAGATGAACTGTTGTAAATGGAGCAGAGATATTACCTTCCATGGACTGGGTCCATGGCCAGGTCGAGGGGGCTGGGGTGGGAGGGCGGAATTCAAGTTTGGTCGTGGGAGGGGAGGAAGTCTCCTCAACAGCCATTCAAGGCCATTGGGAGGGTCTCTTTGCAGGCCCTCCAGGGCAGCTCCTGCCACTGAGTCATAGAACCCGGCTTAAACAGAAGCAGCAGCTCTCCTTCCTAAGGCTCTTCGGAAAGTAGATTTCCTGAGGCCCCTCTTATACCACTTGGCAAGACTTGGACTGCTGGCTGGCAGAAGCTGGTGGTAGAACCCCGAGGCCCAGGGCAGGATGAGGAAGCCATTGTCTATTTCTCTAGGGCTGAGCTGGTAGCTCAGGGCTCATTTGGGTTCCGAAACTCTTCCCAACTCCTGCCCGTATTTTACCTGCCTCTCCTTGGCCCTCAGGGAGCCCGAGTGAGAACTTGGAACCTGACAGGGAGGCCACACAGACTCACCTTCAGCTCTGGGACATGGGGGAGATCTCAACTTGTCTTTCTGGCAGAAAGGCGAGCAGGGAGTCATGAGGAAGAAAATCGCCTCTTTGGGCCATGCGGGGGCAACGGAATGGTTTGAAGAGATGGTTTATGAAGGGAAGGGTTTATGAAGGGAAGCCAGTGCAGACTGTACAGCTGTGACCAGGGGTGTTGGAGGGAGTGTTCTCTATGACACAGCCTCCGCCTGCCATCTCGGGTCCCCTCTCTGTTCAGGTCTCCACCTCTGAGCAGGCTGCCCTGAATGTCTTAGAACCGATTGTTATGCCAAGACAGACGCTTTATTCTCCACGGGAACTACACAGGCACCCATGGGTAAAAGGGGGGCTCTCTGTCCGCCTCCTGAATATGACCTTGAGAACCTGTCTAGTGCTTTCTACTCTCCAGGGATGGGACAGTTCCTGAGCACAGACTGGGTGGGCTTCTCTCAGCCAGTCGCGCCAGCCCAGGGCAGCCTCAGTCTGTTTTGGTTTCCTGGATTGAAATCACAATCCGTCAGACCCAACTTTGGCCAAAGATAATGATAACGATGGGTGGCAGGGCCTACAGCTGGGAGGGGGCGGGCCCTTGCTCCTTGTAGAACAAAAGTGGGCTTCTTCTCTGAGCCTCCTCTTCCATCCTCACGGTATGGTTTACCTAGGACCCCAGACCTGTTGCACAAATGATTCCAGCTTCTTGGGAATCTTGATGGAAGTGGGGGTGGGGGAAAGACCGCCCAGCTTCTCCAACAAACTTCTTGAGTTGGCTGTCTGCACGCATTCATGACTCTCTGCTGCCCCCGTGTGGCTGTAAGGGCAGTAGATGCCCTCCTGTTGGGCCTCTCTCTGTGTCTATGTGTGTGTTTTGGAGAGTAGGGGGCAATCAGCAGGTCTGGAACTGAGGCAGAACCAGAGAAAGCTGGTCCTTGTGTCTGCTCCGGAGAGTGTATGGGGGGTCTCCCTGCCCCTACCTGCCTCCTGTGGGTTACATAGACAGCATGAGGGCCTTTGTGACGCGTGCAGGGGGACACTTGCTTACAAAAAAATTGAGAGAAAAGATGGGGCTGGTCCTCATTTGCAGTGGTGGGGGTTAGACCTCAAGAACTTGAGGGCAGCTGGGTGGTCTCTGATCTTGGGGACAAGTTCCCCCTTGCTAAACTGCCCTGACAACCATGGCCACATTGGCCTAAAGAGTCCAGGGCAGACAGATTCTGCTTTGTCCTGGGAAGAGCTGCCCAAGAAGCCATTATGGGAATGGGGAAAGGAACAGATCTGGAGGGGAATAGAGTCCATCTACCCATCCTTCGGTCGATCCTTGCATATCATTTCTCCCAGGTCAGCCTTGGGTGAGGGGCCCATGGGTCCTGACCCAGCACCTGCTGTTCACCATGACAGAGAGCCGCAGGTCTCTAACTCTGTGCTGTGTTGGTAGTGTCCCAGCTGACGGAGGCAGGCGTCCTCAGAGGTTGTTTCCATGCGGGGTCCTCAGATGAGGGCATGCTTCCGAATCGCAGGGAGCTTGTTAAGGTCTCATCAAAGTCTGAGAAGCATAGCTGGTCCTGTCTATTGGCCTCTTTTTATGGTTGAGGAAACTGAGACAGCTGGGTCTGGATGAAGGTCACTGCTGATGGTCATAGGGTTTCCAGGATTTCACTTGGTACCGCTCTCCTCCAGTCCAATAGATTAGCTCCGGCTCAGGGGTTCCAGCCCCCTTGGGATGTCCGGGAAGGTGCGTGGGCAGCTCCCTTCCTCTACATCCTTTCTGTGTCCTGCAGCAGGGTACGCACGAGGCTGATGACCTGGGAGGCTGGCTGGACCGGGTCGTACTCCGCAAACAGGTGGCACACATTCTCTTGTGACTCTGTCTGGCTCTTGGCCACAAACCCGAAGATCCTGATGGGAGAAAATAGCCTGAGTGAAGTGGTGGGTCTCAGAGAGGCTGGGAGGGGTGAGATCAGTACGGTGCTCTGCCCTGCCCCTTCCCCAGCCCTCTGAGAGTGGGATGGACCTCCTCGCCTCCTCTGTCAGACTGGGAGATCCCTGAGTTCAAGACCTGGGTTTCTCTCCTTTCAATGAGAGCTCCCTCAGGACAGGACCTATGTATTCCTCATCAGAGTAGAAGCTTCCTGAGGGCAAGGATGTGTTTTGACCATCAGACTGCAGCATCCCCATCAGTGAAGGCTCCTTGAGATTAGAGCCTGTGCCTCCTACCTAAGACCAAGGGCTCCCAGGCTCATGTCTCCCCCTTCAGACTGGAGGATCTCTGAGGACCTGTGCCACCCCCATCAAAACCACAGACTCTCTTAAGGTCAGGATAGGGCCTCTCTCCTTCCCCGAGTTCCTCCTCTTGTTGGGTCCCTGTTTCTGGCCCAGGGAGACCTTTCAGGGTGACTGACAGGGCACAGGAAGGCCTTACCAGGAAGGCTTGCAGTACTTTTGCCACCTGTGGGAAAGGAAGATGGACAGGAATGAGTACTGAGGCTTCTCTGCATTCCACAGGACTCTGGCTGAGCAGCTGTAGATCATGGCCAGCTGTGGCCACGCCCCACCGGGTCCCCTCCCTTCATCCTGTTGTTCCTGGCCACTCCAGGTTCACAGGCTTTGTCTGTGACCCCAGTCCCAGAGTCAGCAAGAAACTTCAGTGGGCAGCTGGGTCCTGGATGGCTTTTTGAGTTTGGCCCAGCCTTGAACTTACTTCCGTTGCTCGGGGTCCATGCCACAGAAGCGGAGGGTAGTGAGGGGGTAATGGCGCCGGAAAAACACCCTGGAAGAGAAGGACAGCTGGTGAGAGTTTGTCCCAGTGCCATGTCCTACCTCCACCATCTCCAGCTCTCCCAAAGTTTAGATGCCCCGCTCTACAGCCTGGCACATACTTTCCCACTACTGGGCCCTGGGGCACATGTTTACACTTCTCTCTTTTCTTTCCTTTTTTCTTAAAAAAAAAAAAAAGATTTTATTTATTTATTTGACAGACAGAGATCACAAGTAGGCAGAGAGGCAGGCAGAGAGAGGGGGGGTGGGGAAGCAGGCTCGCTGCTGAGCAGAGAGCCTGATGTGGGGCTCGATCCCAGGACTCTGGGATCATGACCTGAGCCAAAGACAGAGGCTTTAACCCACTGAGCCACCCAGGTGCCCTTCCTTTTTTTTTTTTTTTTTTTTAAATTTTTTTATTCATTTGAGAGAGAGAAAGAGAGAACTCAAGCGGAGGGGTAGAGGGAGAGGGAGAAGCAGACTCCCCGCTGAGCTGGATCCCAGGACCCCGAGATCATGATCCGAGCCCAAAGGCAGACTCTTAACGGACTGAGCCATCCAGGTGCCCTGAACTTCTGTCTTTTCATGGAATGACTCTGCCTTGTGTCTTAGGTATTTAGGTTTTTTGCCCTCTCTCCGCCCTCTGCCCACGGTGTCATTTAACGGCTTGAGGATGGGAATGATGTCTTTCTTGCTCGTCTATTGTTCCTCCAGCCCAGGACCAGGCGCCTGCTAGACTGGGAAGCCCTGGGCCCTGGGAAGGAGGGATTCCATCCACTGTGTCCCAGTGGGCAGCCAGAGTCTGGCCTTCTGCGGTCGTTCCATCAGGGGATGCCGATTTAACCAGTGCCCAACGAATACTGGTAAATTCCATCTCCTTCAGTTTCAGGGAAGGGGAAGCAGGTCATTGGCATGAGGCCCAGAGAGGGCAGAGAACTTTTCTGGAGTCACTCAGCAAGCCACCGACCATATGGAGTCCAGGATCCTGGATCGTACCTTCATTAGTGATCCACAGCCATCTCAGCTATCCCCTCCAGATCCCCCTGCCCCGCCCAGCAGCCCCAGGGCAAGGGAAGTCCCTTACTTCCTCTGGACATCGGTCAGGGTGATGCCTTGATCAGTGACTTTGAAGTGGACCACAGTGGGTGTGGGGAGGACATCCCTCTCAAAGGTGGTTGAGATGGCCTTCCGCACGGCCAGGGCTCCGCTCAGGGTCTCCACGCTCACAGAGGTCAGGTACAGGGCATGGCAGCCTGTAGGAGGTAAACGCTGTGCTCAGGCCTTGCCAGGATCCACCATGCAGGGGCAGGAAGTGTTCCCCCAGCCCTGGTCCTCCCTCTGCCCAGAGCCAGGTGTCTGGGCTCTTCCTTGTTCAGGAATCAGGGATTCCTCTGAGCCACCAGGCAGGCAGGCAGGAGTTGTGGAAGTGACTGAAATTCAAGGCCAAGTCCAGTGGACCTTGCTCTGCATTGCTCTGGCCTCTGGCCCTCTGGGGCCGAGTAAAGGAGGGGCTGTTGCCCTCTGTATAGGGATGTCCAGGCAAATCTTCCTTCTGTCCAGAAGCATGCTTGGCCCTGCCACCACCTCCTCCACCCACCCTGCGGCCCTGGTTCATTGTCAAGAGAAGGTGAAAGACAAGAATGGGGTGGAGGCACTCAGACAAGCGCTGATCTGTGCCTGGCGTCTGGCTGTGAAGAGGAGCAACCTTTTCCCTGTTGGAACCCCCAAGACTTGGACCCGACACTCCACAGAGGATCCCGGACCCAGAGATCTCCTCTAGGGCAGGTCCCTCAGAACCTGCCCTAGAGAGACCCCAGCACGTGACATATATGCCCATGTGTGTCCAGGATGGGGTTTAAACCCACCATCCCCCCCTCTTACCACCCCTGCATCCCTCACCCCCAGGCTTGCAGCCTCTCACCTCTAGGTTTATAGGGACGGGGAGGACCGCGGGGCACCTCTTTAAGGACGAAGAAACAGAGCTGGCGTGGGAACATGTGTGGACCTGTGCATGCACATGTGTATGTGGGGGGCTGGGAGGCACCCTCCGGGGACACAGGCAAGCCTGGAGCCTCCCCCACACCGCTCACCTGCAGATTTCTTCAGGCAGGAGGCCCGGCTGTCTGTAGTGTCCGAGGAGACTCCACCTCCCAATTCTGAGCCAAAGCAAAGTAACAGGCCCGGGGTGGGGGGTGGGGGTGGAGGGGGAGGTGGAGTGAATGAAGGAACATTAATCCCTTTGAACATCTCCCACCTCCGCCCCCAGGAAGCAAGCCGTTGAGAAACCTGGTGTGATTACCCTAATTAGACAAACAGGGCCACTTGAGGCTCCCCAGAGGCCTGACTTACAAGCCTTTTGATCCCTCCTTCCCCTCCATACTCCTCCAGCCCCAGGACTGGGCCGTCACTTGGTCCTCAGATGTCTCTGATCCTTCTTTCAGAGCCCACCCCAAACCCACACCTTTCTTTGTGGAACATAGGGAGGCTTTCCCCATCCCCACACCGGGGGATCCCCCTGCTCTGTGTCCTCTCCCAGAACCCCTCAGCTGCTTCTCCTGGACACTCAGAGATCATCTACTCTGGCTGCTGGTATGGCGGGGCTGGGGGCTCTGGATGGGGCTTCCAGATCTTCGTTTGGGGTCTGATCTGTGTGTCTTTGGGCAAGTTACTCAGCTCCACGAGCTCTCCTTTTCTCATCCGTGAAATGGGGACAACACCTATTTGACACAGTTGTGGCGAGGGACAAGGGACGTGTGAACGAGGGAGCGCCCAGTAAAGGCTGGACCTGGGAGGAAAAAACCCTGCCCTCTCCAAACTGGCTGCTTTATGCTTCTTTCATCCTCTCGAAGAAGGCTCCTGTTTATCAAATATATACTCTGTGATAAGAGCCTTGCCTGGACCAGCTCTTTTAACCCCCAGCCAATCCAGTCAGTAAGTATGATGACGGCTGTCTCCATTTCATAGAGGAGGAAACAGAGGTTCACAGAGGTCGACAGTCTCAAATTCTCAGGCCAGGAAGTGGAAATGCTAGCGGATGCTAGGCAATTCACTTTTAATTGTGACACTAATCTATAAATAAGGTGGGACGTGACCACTAGGAGTCTTTCCGGTGCTCTGGTGTTGCCTCTTTGGGGCCCAGACCCACCTTTCTGTGGGATGGTGAGTTTGCAGGGCAGGGCCAGGGCCATGATGGAATGCTGGCACACAAAGGCAGAGAGGCTCCCTGCAAGAAAACAGATAGCCCTGTGTGAGAAGGCTTTCCCCAGACCAGTCTCCCACTGCAGAAGAGCGCCCCCCACCCCCAGAGGTCTTCAGGCTGGAGAGGCTCACCAAAGTAGGGTTCCTCGTCTGCTCCTTTGAGATGCACCCCTTTGGCAGAAGACTCGATGAGGAAGTGGCGGATGAGGTCGCTGTTGTCCTCACCTGGACAAGGACAGAGGAAAGAGTGCATGTGGATGGGAGTTCCAGAGCCCAGTGTTCGACGAACACTGACCCACTCATTCCCTGACCCGCCTCCTCCAGGTGTACCCAGAGGTTAACTGGTTCGTCACCTGCCTCGGGGTGGGACTGCTAGGTGGGACCCTATCTTCAAGGCCTCCCACAAAGGAGGTCCCAACATGTTTGCTCCAAGGCTTCTGCATCCAGTAATTCTCCTTTTAGGAGAACTTTCTCTTGGTCTCAAGGGCTCCCGGGGATGGTCCCAACAACTACTGGGATGAAATCTTAATCCATCAGCCTGATCGCTCTCTCTGTCTACCTAGTCCTTCCCAGGGGCTGTTATTCTCCACCAGATGGTCCTTACTGGAGCTGGTTGGCCCTGGAGGGAAACCATTCCCCTCTGCTCTTCTTCACCAGCCCATGGCTTCCTCCTCTCTGGGCTTGTTGGCCAGGCTTCCTTGCAAACCAGCCCTGCTCCAGATCTCACATTCTGATTTAACCAGAGCGGCAAAGTGTAGAGAGCACAAAGTTGGGGTTTTTGTCTTTGCTCTGGAGGGGGTGTGGCAGGCTGTCATTAACTAACTCTTGGAGACCCGTTTACCTGACCCTTTTGTTACAGGAGAGCTATACCCTGGGGGCTTGGGGAGGGGTTGTAACTTAGGTACCTTGTACTATAATGATCTTTCATTATAGTACATTTCATTATACCTCTTTCCCCAGCGAGGTATCCCAGGGCAGGAGGGACGCCCCAGAGATGTGTGTTGCATATGCGAGACCACGGGAAAACATGGGATAAGCTATCACAAGTGTGAAAAAACCAGCACATATGTGATAAGCTATCATGCACGTGGAATAAGCCAGGGCATACCCTCGATAAGCTGTCACACGTGAGAAACCCTCGCATACATGTGACAAGCTGGGACACACACGTTATTACCACATCAGTTTCCCTCACAATAAGGCTGGTCTGGACAGCGGGGTGGGGTGCGGAGGAGAGCATCCTGAAGAGGGGCTGGGAACTCCCTCCTCTTGCCCCCATGAGAGCAGAGCAGGGAATCTGGGGACTCCCGGAGGCAGAGGAGGCTCAGGCTTGCCGTGGAAGGAGTTCCTTACGGAACCTTGGTGCAGGAAGGCAGCTGGAAGAGCACGGAGGTGGGCCCTCCTCCTAGGAGTCCTTGCGGGCCCGCTGCAAGGTAGCGGGGGAGCTAGGACTAGAACCTACCACCGCCCCTTGCCTCTGCGAGGCCTTGAATAAAGAGGCGGGTGCATACCTGACCGGTTTGCGGCAGGAGCAGCGGCCTCTTGGACCTTCAAGGCAAGGCCAAATGAGCCTCGGTAGGAAGAACTGTCCCTCACGACGAAAGCCCCGGGCTCCTCTTTCCTCAGCAGCTCGATTGCTAGAACAATCCTTGAGTCAGAGAGAATTAGCCACCCACCCCCACCTGCAGGGGACACCCCCTGTCCCCCAGCCCCATAGAATCTTCATAGAACAGACATTACAGAATCACCTTGTGTTCCCAGGAAGTCCTTCCTGTTGTCTAATCTCCACCCTTCCTGCTGCGGCCCCTATTTCCTCAGGACATGAGGTTTGCACGATATCCCCCTTCCCTGGATCTACCATTTGCCATTCCCTCCCCTACCGTGACCCGGGGCCCCATCTACCTGATACAAGGTACAAGACCCAGACTTGACTCCTGGATCCCTCATCCCTTGAAACACAGCACTTCCTTTTACCTTGTTCCCGGGTGATGCTTGGCTTAAACCAGTATTTAGATGTGTCCATCACAAACTTCATGGTGGGCTGCATGTCCCTGGTGGGACCTGGAGACAGAGAGGGGGAACACTTTAGGCTGGACAGAGGGGAGTTGAGACACCCTTCACCCACCTCTACCCAGTGGTCCCATTCAACCCATCCTACCCTATCCCAACCCCATTGTATCTCCATCTGCCTACAAGAGGCAAAATCCAACAGAAGAATTCAGGGCTTGGCACATCTAGGACCTAGGAGTCTCCCCTTGTATCCTTGGTAATGAATCACAAACAGATAAAATCTCAGTTTAATGAGAAACAGTTTCTCAAACCTTGTGTTGTCTGGTGCGGATGGAAAGAAGAGACAAGGGATTCTGAGAGGCATCGTGTTTGGTTTTACCCTCTTTTCCCCCTTAAGAATCCTACAAGGGTCTTTGGGGTGCATATTAAGTTTGGAGAAGAAAATGAAAGAAAAGTTTGAGGAAAGAAAGGCGGCAGATTTTGTTGAATGAGCCTGAGCGGAAGTCAGGAGACAGGATTCCTGACTCTGATTTGGGACAACAGTCTTGCTTCTAAAGCCCAGAGGGGACTGAGTGTACTAAGCAGTCTCTGAGGGTTTTTGACGTTCCAATAGCCTAGGCAATTAGGGTGGATTTTGTTTTGAGAACAGCTTGTGGAATTTGATAAGACCCCAGGGTATAATTAGTGATATCCCGGGGCATCACCAAACCAGGATGGGAATATCACCGGACTAAGTAAATGTGCTCTCTGCCATGACACAATGGTCATCTCCCCAGGTCCCTAAGGCAGAGAACAGTGGTTCTCAATTTTGGCACCTTGAAAAGATGTGTTGTGGCCAGCTGAGAGTAACTCATTATTTAAAAAAAAAAAAAAAGTACTAAAATCTGCAAATGATTTGTCCTGGGAAAACGATCAGAGCAGATTCAAAGGCACACCTGTCTTGCCATTGACATGGATGGCTTCCTGCATGGCAGTGCGGGCCAGACTGAACCTCACACCCCTAGGAGTCACCCTGATGCTTGTGGCTGAGCGACGGGGGATGGGGGACAGTGTCCCTGGGGCTCTGCCAGTGGTGGGGGATGCTCTACTCTGGAGACGTGTACCCTGCGGGTGCTAAGCCTGAGCCTCTGTGTTTACTGCTTTGGGTTCTGGCTGGTTTTGTTCTTTTTGGATGCCTGTAGTCACAGACTACGGGAAGGAGGGTGTTTTCTGCTTTGTGGTTTTTAGCTGTCTGAATTGGAATGCATTGTCTCCGTCGGCTCTCTGTGTACTCGTCATCCACGAACGTCAGAGGTAGAACTGACTCTCCTTCTCTTTCTCCCTCTCTTGGGTTAGTCATCAAGCCTGCTGTTTTCATATCCCGAGGGTCTCCTGGCTCTGTCTTCTCCCCTCCGCCCTGCCCTGCCCTGGTGCAGGCCCCCGTTACAGCTTGTCTGGACCACTTCATGAGGAAAATCAAAACAAAGCTGATCTCCCTGTCCAGGCCGGGCCCTGCAAGTCAACTGCCAGCTGCTGGGGTGATCTATTAAATGTATACCTCTGACCCCATCACTTTCCTGTTTGAGACTCCCTGCTAGACCCCTCCTCACCCCCCACCCCGCAGTCTAATAGGGAAAATCCATCCTTTAGCTTGGTGTTCAAGACCTTTCCCAATCTGGCTCCAGATTTCTCAACCAGTTCATCCCACACCCAACACTCCAGTCATTCCTTGAACATGCTTGTCCTTCTACACCTCCATGACCATGAACTTGTTCCCTCTGCTCGGAAGGCCCCTCCTATCTTGCTCTGGCTCTAGACATTTGATCCGCTTTTCCAGATCCAACACAGATGTCGCTTCCTCCAAGGAGTAAAAAATTCCAAGGAGTTGTTTAGACTAAAAAGATCACCCCTTCCTTTGTGGCCCCATAAGACTTAGGATACCTCTACTTCTGTGTTTATTCTACTCTATAGTGATCCTTGGTATTTGTCTCTCTTGAAGCTGTTTCCATCTCTGTCTCTACTCTTTGGCAAACTGCCTGGCACACAGTAGGTATTCAGCACATGGACCTGCTGTTGCAGAAACCCACTGATGCTTTGTCTTTGCCTCCAAGCCAAACCTCACAAGGGCTGAAGGACTGGTTTACAACATACCCTCCGAGGGTGTGGTGAGAGAGGCATCTGGCAGGGTCTGGCTGTGGCTCCTGGTGGCTGGACAAGAGTTGCTGGAAGAAGTGGCCCCAGGTCGGACAAAGTCCTGGTGTCCTGGGATCTGCTGGGTGGGGGGAGACCCCGGTTCTGGACAGCCATTGATCAGCACGATGGGTATGTCCACCATGGAGTTGGTGATGGATGGCGGACAGCTGCTGGCATGCTCCTTGGCCGCTGGCGGGGAATGAGTTGTTCTGGGTTGGCCCATGTTTGGGGTGGGATTGCCGGGGACCTGAGAGTCGCTGGCTCTTGTACACAGGGACACTTGGCCCAGGCTGTGGAGGCTGGAGGAAGAGCTGGCTGGGCTTTCCAAGGATCTAGAAGATGACTGATGGCTGGAAACGCTGGAGTGGATGAGGGACTGGCTGCTGCAAGGAAGACACCAGACAGGCAGGGTATTAGGGTGTCAGTGCACACGCAGGAGCCAGAGCCAGGCTCCGGAATCTATTGATTTGGGTGCCCACAGCTCTGGTTAAAATGAATATTGCATACTCCATCCCCCACAGCCCAGAGCAAAGTACATGGCCACCTCATCCCCAAGGGATGCTGAAGGATGCAGAAATGTCCCTGTACTGCAGAGTCTTTGGTCATTTAAAGTAGCTAATGAGCTGATCCTCTGCAGGTCATGTGGGCTTAGGCTGGACTGGATTCCCTCTGCCTTCCCAGCCGGGCAGGTCTGACTGAGCTATCACGCAAGTACCCGAAATTCGCAAGAGCCCTGCACGCTGGCTGGACCACGTCCATGGCGGATGCAGAGGGAACTCCCCAGCTGGAGGAAGAGGAGGAGGCCAGCTCTGCATCCAGCCAGACTTTCCTCTGAGCTTGGAGGCCCATGCCAACGGCCATGGCTGTGGAATCCTGGCCTCCTTGCCAAGGACTGCCTTGGCACATCGGCTTTGTAGTCAGTGTGGGGGACAGAGGTCCTGTGGTGTGGTCCTCATGCGCAGGTTGGGTGTATGTGTGTGTGTGCAGCTCTACTGTGAGGCCAGCAAACTGCAGTTTCCCCTCCTTCCTGCTAGGTTTTGCTAGCAACAAATAATGCCCAGGCAAGCTTGCCTCCCTCCTGCTAGGGAAGAAGGAAGGAGGCTTTTCTTTCCTTAATGGTTTACCCTAGGCCTCCAAATTGTACTTACATCCCTGTGTTTTGACCTTTAAAAAAAAGCCCTTCTTTCTCTGCCTGCCTTTCTGCCTACTTGTGATCTTTCTCTGTCAAATAAATAAATAAAATCTTTAAAAGAAAAAAAGAAGAGAAAAAAATCCCCTCTTTGAGATTGGTTGTATGAGTGCTGGAAAGGATACAGGTGAGCCTCATGAATGTAACCATTCTCCTACTGAAGAGGTCAGCATAAATCAACAATTTTGTATATTGAGTTATCGTCTTAAGTGCTTAAGGAAAGCTTGAGGTCCAAATGGCTCTGATGGCATAAAAGAGAATATTCACTCTTTTGTTCTGGGTGTGCACCCTGATTTTGCTCAGCTAGAACAGGGTGCCTGTCGGATTTTAGGGTGTGTGCCTGAGTGTGAGTGTGTATGTTGCAGAGACAATATCAGAAGCTATAGTGGGAGCGACCTACCTTCCGAACACATAGCTGCCATCGGACACTGGGCTGGCTGATAGCACAGAGATCCGGCTGCTTCGCTGTGGGGCCAGCCCCTTCTCCAAGCCCGGAGAAGCCGCCAGTGGGGATCCCAAGCCGTGGGAGCCCGAGGCCTTGCTCCTCATGCAGGGGATGGAGATGCTGGGAGAGGGTGAAGGATGGGAAGAGGGAGCCCCTGAAGGAGGAGGGGTGCGTTGGTGCCCCCTGCCCTGGCTCCCAGAGAAGATGAGGCTCTCACTGCTGCTTCGGGTCTCTCGAGGGATGTCTCTGGAAAGGAGGAGGCCACCACTGCGTGGGGAGCCAAAGGGCGGGGTGGCAGATGAGTTGGAGCAGCACTGGGGGCCATCAGGACCCCTTGATCTGGTGGAGCTCACCTCGATGTACTTTATGTCTGGGGAGAGAGCAGAGCACTGGTGAAACCCAGGAGCCTGGACTGCCAGAACAAGAATTCTGGAAGAGTTTTCCAGAACCTCTGGTTTCCCCTTCTTTAGGCAGAAGAGGAAACCAAGGCTCCAAGAGAGGACAAGTTTGCTGGGTTAGGATTAGCACCCGGCTCCCCCTTCTAGGCACAGTTCCAAAGTCACCCTCCTTGTGATTCCTCCTTCTGGTGGGGGGATGCAGTGGAATAAACACAGGCTTGGGATAGGTCTGGGTTTCAGATCTGGTTCTGCTACTTACTATTAGAGCACTTGGCCAAACGACTTCACCAACGAGAGCCTCAGCTTTCACACCCTTGAACGGGGCTGACTGTATCCAGTCTCTTGGTAAGTAAGGATGAAACGAGATGAATGCAGGTGGCATAGCACTGTTCTTGGCACACAGTAAATACTTTAAAAATAGCAAATCCTTTACTGTGTGAATGTCCCCCTCCCCAGGTTGAAAGAACTGTTTATAGAGGGTGCCAGTCACATCTTCTGATGGCTCCATTGTTCAGGGCTGGTGAAGGCTGTTTCTACATCTGTGCCTACAATCAAGGCACAGAGGGGTTTTCATGCTTGTTTGCACACTAGAATCACCCGATGAGCTTTTCAAAGTCTCGATACTCAGGCTACCCTCTGCGGCAAATAGACCAGAATCTCCAGTGTGGACCCAGACATCAGGCTGGTTTAGTTCCCCAGCCGATTCCACTGGGCACCAAGCCACAGGTCGGGGACCCCTGCCCAGCAGTGCCATGTCACCTGGGGGCTGGTCAGATGTGCAGAATCTGTTTCTACCCCAGACCCACCGAAGCAGAATCTGCATTTTAGCTCGACTCCCTGGCATCTGAGAGCACTTTAGAGTCTGAGAACTCTGCTTTAGAGCAGGGGCTCCCAGAGGCCAGGGTTTGCTATACTATCCAGCTGTGGACCTCCCAGGCCATGCTGTTAGCTGGTATGCAGTTGATGGTTATCAAACACGGCCCAGGGTGGTGACTCACTCCAATGCTGCTTCTATTCCCCTGTGTGGGCACCCAGGGCTCTTGTTCTGAGAACTTGCTCCTCCCTGGAGTGGGGTACCCTGTGGTTTTCCCCATGGTGAGTATGGACACCCCGCCTCTTGACCTGGGGGAGGGGAACTGTCCTTGGTGCTGTTCCAGCAAAAGTGGGAGAAGATGGGGGCAACCTAGCTTCCCTCCTAGAGACCTGTCGAGTCCTGTCTCTGGCTTCCGAGGATGGAAACTGGGGCAAAGTCAGCAGGAAACTGCACCTTCAGCCCCTGTCTGCCAGCCTCCCATCCCCCTTGGGCTTTGGCCATGAACCAACTCCCTCCTACTCTGTGGAATCCCTGCCTGCCCCAGCCCGCTCCTGGGTAGGACCTCAGAGCCTGCTGGCGGTTACTGCTTCTGTCTGAGCCTGCTTAGGCTAGGGTGGGGGTGGAGGATTACATCAGATGAGGGGGGGCTGGCAGGCTGACCCGGGCATGCTGTTCCAAGGGGTGTAGGAACAGGCCTGGCTTTGCCATCAGACAAACCTGGGTGTGAGTCCTCGTTTTGCACTTTCCCGCCAAGAGGCATCAGGTAACTTTCCTAGACACTGTGAGCCTCAGTTTTCTCATCTGCAAAGTGGGGATCTAAAGCTAACCTCCTGAGGTTGTGGTAAGGATAAAAGACACTGATGAATGGTGCCTGGATCCTGGCCCATGGTGAGCTTTGGAGAACTCCTCCTGCCTGCTTGCTTTTTGAGGCCAGTATTGGCCAGAGGTTGACACTGTCCAGCTAAGAAGGGAGTCCCTCTGCCAAGGGTAAGAAAAGACTATTTAGCACAATGTGTTGTGGGTTCTGAGAGAGTAGAGGTCTTGGAATGGGGTGGATTCTTCTGGAAGGTTGGCAAGCACAACTTCTATTTTTATAGGACTTCATCGTGTTTTTACCCATAATCCTCTCGGCCCTTATGCCCAATGCCAACATTCCTCAGGAGGAAACTGAGGCTCAGAGAAATGTGGCAATGGGGCTGGCATTTACTGCAGAATTTTTAAGGCTGGTATTTACTGAGTGCTGTGTGCCAGCACTGTTGCAAACATGTTACCTGTACTAGCTCATTTAACTCCCACAACAACTCTATTGAACTAGAAAATATTATGAATTCCATATAATAGATGAGAAATCAAGGCTCAGAAAGGTTAAGGGAGTGATCCGATGCCACACAGCCAGAGTTGATGAATCTGACTCCTGCTCCTGTGCTGTGTTTGGAGGGCCTCTTCCAGGACAAAGGACTCCTCAGGATACTTTCCCAAGGCCTTGTGTTCTGAAAAGGTGCTTGGCTGCTTTGGGGGAGGGTATCTCCTCGTGGTGAAGCTCTGGGCCTCCTGCTTACCAGGTCCCAACATTGACCAAAGGCCTTGCTCAGGGGGACTGAACAAGCAGAGCAGGGTGGGAAGGGAGGAAGGAAGAAGTCCTGGAGCCGTGAGTCACCTCTCCCTGCTGCCCCGAGGTGCATGTGGCTAGGGGAGGTGGAGGCCCCCGCACACCCTCACCTGGGTGCAGCCGCTGTTTACAAGCCCGTGGGGCAAGTCCCAGCAGTGCTGGGTGGATGTAGGCGCCAGCGCCAGGCTGGGCTGGTGGAAGGGGCACGTGGGCGGGGGGCAGAGAGACAGTTATTAAACACCCTTCCCTTGGAATTGGCAAACAGCCTTGCCTGGCAGAAATTGCTGGAAAATTGCTGGAAAATGAAATGTGGGTGCCTGTTCCAAAGATGGGGAGGGGAGGGAGTGGCAGAGACGGATATGGTGTTTGCTTGGAATAGCCATTCTCCCTGTGGGTTGGGAGCCCCCCAGGGTCAGTCTGAAGGAAGGTAAGCAAGAGGCAGGGGCAGGGAAACTGGGGGGAGGTTTGTGAGCACTGGGGGAGGGGGAGCCCCAGAAGAGGAGCCTGAAGGCTGCCTCCAAACAGATCTGTTCTTCGAAGCTCCGGAGGGCAGGAAACTGGCTCCAAAAAAGAGAGAGAAAGGCAAGAACACAGACTTTGGAGGCCAAAATCCAAGGCTTTGGGGCCTGACCTACGACCCACTGGCTGTGTAACCCTGGATCATTACTTCTTCTCCCTGAGCCTCACTTTGGTTTCTGTAAAATGAGGCTACTGCTGTTTCCTTCTCAGGCAGAGGCTGAGATCACGCACTACAAAATCTATCTATATATATTTAAGGGAGGGAGAAACATAGGATCGCCAATGCTTAATTTTTAATTTTGCCAAGTGAGGACAAAGAGAAACAGAGAACATCTGCTAGCACCACAATTATAGAACACCTTCCCTTTGACACCCCAAGAGAAGGAAGGATGAGAGGCGAAGGGAGGGCGTCCCACACATTTGGATATGTTTGGCCCAGTGAAAGCTCATCACGGTGCCCAGAACGAGTTACGCTGCCATGGGCTGGCAAGCTCTCTGTCACCGGTAGTGGTGGTCTGAGGGGAGAGTTTTGGCAGGTTCAGATGCCTGGGACAGGCGCCACCCATCACAGTGACACGCTATTAGGTATCACAAGGAACGCAGTCAGGGGAGCTGACTGCGCTGGCTGTCTCAGGATGTGGTGAATTCCCAGGTGTCACTGCCATTCAGGCAGAGGTTAGAGGAGAGGATTTTCTTATTGCATCAGAAGATGCTAGGGCAGAACTAGGGGGCTTCATCAGGGCTCTCTGACCACTGTTGGCTTCTCGCTCACCCCCCGAACCCCTCTGCCACCCAGAGTCAGGTGGACACCTCCCCACTATGGCAGGTTGCGTCCAGAGCATCAGGGGACACAGATTACTGACCACTGGCCCCTTGGAGGAAGAGGATGTTGTTCACATCTCCACCCCGTACATGTGGATGCTCCACAGAGGCTGGTCTTGCCCCTGCAGGCCCTGAGTGTGTGGAACCCCTACATTGGGGCATGAACATTAAAGCCCTGAGCTTGCTCCTGCCAGTGATAATTAGACCCAAGCCATCTTCCCTGCAGAGACATGCCTGTGACTGGCCTCAAGAGGCAGGAAGATCTTGGGGGGTAGAGGTGGTTCTTTCAACAGCCCTGGCAGGCAATGCTCAGTGGGAGGGGCAGAAGGCAGGGCGGAGACTGGGAACGGGGGGGGGGCACCAAAGGACCTGGGTGCTGGGCTCACCTCCACCCCAGTCCCTGAGCTTCCCCTGGGGCGGGTCCTAAATGCCACCCCAGTGTTTAATGAAAACAGTTACCATTTATAATGACTAACAGCATGTCAGGATTTCTGATAAACACCCAAGTGTTATTTCTTTTAAACCCTGCAAACCTCATGGAGGTAAGAACTCATCTCTGTATTACTGATGAAGAATATGAAACAGAGGAGTGAGGTCACTAGCTTGTATGAGGTTTGCCCACCTCAGGGGCGCTTGGGTGGCTCAGTGGGTTAAAGCCTCTGTCTTCGGCTCAGGTCATGATCCCAGGGTTCTGGGATCCAGCCCTGCATCGGGCTCTCTGCTCAGCAGGAAGCCTGCTTCCTCCTCTCTCTCTCTGCCTGCCTCTCTGCCTGCTTGTGATCTCCGTCAAATAAATAAATAAAATCTAAAAAAAAAAAAAAAAAGGTTTGCCCACCTCCAGTGATTAGGCTAGACTTACTCCTTACTGAAGTCTGTCAGCCTCAGTTTTTTCCATCTCTAAAATGGTGATGAAATATTTCATGGGGATAGGTTGGGAGGATTGAATGTTCTCCTGTAGGGTGCTTAGCAGAGTCTGGATATTATAAGATCTCAGTAAGTGGAAATTCTCATGGACCCTATCACTGATCCTCATTGTACCCCTTAATCCATGCTGATCCTTTAAAATCCCGGAGACCTCAGTCTTCTAGCCTGTCTGTTGGGACTGCTGCTCCTTGACCCTCATCCTCAGAATATACCTGAAACCCTTTGTTTGAGAAACTGACACCAGATGTAGAGATTTCTAGACTCCCTTGGATGCAGTGGTGTATTGAAGTCGACTTGTACCAGCTCGTAAGAGCAGACTGTTAAATTTTTAGGATTTTGTCCAGCTGATTTCTAAACTCAGATGTTATTAAAAATTAAATTACATAAGTCTACAATGAAATAACTTACAATAAAAACAAAAGTAATAAATACAATTCATCATATACCAGTTATTTAACTAGATGCTGCTATTACCTGGATTCTTTTTTTTTTCAAGTTTTATTTCTTTTGGGGGGCACTGGCTGGCTCAGTTAGTTGAGTGTCCGACTCTTGGTTTCCGCTCAAGTCATGATCTCAGGGTCGTGAGACTGAGCTACGCTCAGCATGGAGTCTGCTTGAGATTTTCTCCCTCTGCCCCTCCCTTTCCTTGTATCCTCATGTGCTCACACTTTCCTTCAAATAAATACATACATAAATAAATAAAATCTTTTAAAAAATAAAATTTTATTTATTTAAGTATTCTCTACCCTCAGCATGGGGCTTGAACTCGTGATCCACACGAGTCACACTCTCTTCCGACTGAGCCAGTCAGGTGCTCCAGTACGATCTATATGCCAGAGGTTATTTGGTAGAAATACTGTATATACCGTAATGGCCGTCTACAGGTTATCTCTTTCCAGTGCTACGTTTGGTGACATCATGCTGGTAGCCTGAGACTGGCCACAGTGAGAGAGCCTATCCCATGAAATTTGGTAGATGTTTCCAGCTGGAGCCTTTAGCACCCCGGCATGGAGCTCGTTGTTAAACTTTTACCAGCACACCACTGCTTACCCACAGCAGGGTCCTGCCCTAAACAGACTGAATTCTGTGTCTTTCCAACCCTACTGCTTCCAGCTCTCCAGAGAGATAACCCCTAAAAAGGGACAGGGGCCCAGAGAGCAATCCTATGAAAGTTTCAGGGGATCCAGGTTAGGACTTAAAGAGATCTACTATAGAACAGTGAGGTTCAGGGACTTCACATTTCTTGATCTCTTATTTACATGTATGGCATTGTATGACATTTATATATACACACACACGTATATATGTATATACACATATATATGTATATACACACATATATGTATATATGTATATGTATATACACACATGTATATGTATATATGTATATGTATATATACACATATGTGTATATATATATGTTGTTATAATAATAACAACTTTAAGTTTACTTGTTACATTTTCTCAGTACGTATATGTATATATACACGTATATACATGTGTGTATATATACATATACATATAGCTTATTTAAAGTTCCTGAAAGATCCCATAAAACAGGTATTCATCACTTTTCCAAACTTAGGGACAAAAATAGCATTGGAGAGTGAGGGAAGCCTGTATATATCTCTTTGATATAGGAAAGAAAAGAGTGATTAAGTAACTTGTTCAGGGCTGCACAGCACCTCCCAACAGGACATTGTCTCCTCTGATCTGATAGAAAAGTCCTTCTTCCTCATGATGTCTGGTTCCCAAGCACCCCCTCCTGGCACTGTGTCCCAGATCCTTACCCAAGGCTTCAGCGTCATCTTTCTTTTTCCTTGAGGTAGTGCTCTGGGTGGGCTCAGTCCAGGGGCTACCAGTTCCTGGGGGGAGCAGCTGGAAGGTGGGGTCCAGTTCCAGAATCATCTGGTTGAGGCTCTCCAGTGAGAAGTCAATGTAGGAGTTGAGGTCCTCCAGGGTCCCCGAGGTCTGCTCAGCGGGCGACTGTAGGAGGCGGCTGGCTTTGGCTCCAGTTTCTGGGCCCTGCTGGAGCCTGCTGGGGGGCCCCTTGAAAGGCGTGGAGGCCATCAGGCCCTGGGCTCCCCAGCCTTCTGTGGTGTAGTAAGGACATTGGGGTGGCAGGCCAGGGCTGGGTGCTGGGTGCAGGGTCCTCCTGGGTTCTTCACAGGGAGTCAAGCCGACTGCATGGCCTCCTGCCAGCAGGGGGCTGGACATCACTTGTGACATGGTGGGGGCAGTGGCTGTCTGTTTGCCTCTAGCTTCAAACCAGCCTCACTTACACCCCAGATATGTTACTTGCCAACCAGGAGCTCCCAGAATCTGAAAGAGGTCAGGGTTGGGAACTGAGTAACTTTGGTAGTTGAAGTTTCTCCCACTCCTCCCCCCAAGCAAAGGCATGTTTATTCATTCATTAAAAACATGGGTCCTGGAGCCAGATTGCCTGGGTTTGCATTCTGGCTCTACCACTTACTAGCTGTGCCATGTTGGACAAGTTAATTAACTTCTCTGTGCTTCAGTTTTCCTTAACTATAAAATATGTTGAGATTTGTAACATGCTTAGGATGGTGCAGGGCACTTAATAAGCACTATGCCGGTGACGGTCAAATAAAATCGCTTCAACAAGGTTACTGAATATCTGCTCTGTTACAGCCTTCTTTATCAAATAAATACCAGCTAATATTTATTGAGCGATTACTATGCACCTATATTACACATAAAGTCTTTTAAACTCCTCCTAACAACCCTCTGAGGTAGATACTATTATTTTACATTTTATGATGTGTGAATGGAGAGACAGAGAGGTTAGTAACTTGCCCAAGCGTCATGCTGTGTCATACTAGTGTCAGAGCAGGCCTGGACCTCAGGCTGCCTGATGTCAGGAACCCACATTTAATAGCTACTATTGTGTGTGGGCCAGTTAGTGAAACAGACAAGTAAGCAGGTGAGCAATTATAAACAGTGTTACCATGGAGGGGCAAAACAGAGGAGACTCTGTGGCACTGGTGCAGAGGTCAGGGAGGACTTCCTGGAGGAAGGGACCTGGATTCCTAACTCCATATACCTCATGGGGTTCAAATGCGGAGGGATATCTAAAGTCCAGAGAGGGCGTATGATTTGCCTGAGGTTGCATTTTAAGTTAATGGGAAAAGCCAGGCTCCTTTGTTCCCCATGGTTCCTGTAGGCTCTGTTGCCAGACCTCTCCTTGGCTGAGACCTGGAGCGGGCGGTGCGTCCCGGGCACTGGTCTGTCTATAAATGGCAGTGGAAGGGACTAGGCCTCCGAGCAACTTCCTGGGGGCAGCTGAGGACACGGAGCTGTGGCTCTTTCTGCACATATATTTCAGTGCATCCTATAGGGTTTTTGGCTGGGCCCCACAGAGGAGGTTACTGACTTGGAGAGCACACTGGGGGCCTCGGTCATCACTCAGGACCAGAATCTAGAATGCCTGCTTACTGACTGGAAACTGCTATTGTGCTACCCTTTCCTCTACAGGCCTCAGTTGTCCCATCTGTATGACAGGGATATAATAATAACAACTTTAAGCTTATTTGTTACATTTTCTCAGTGGTTCTGTGCAGAGGGTACTCTTACTGTGGTGCTGGAGAGGTTCAGGGATTTGCTTAAGGTCACAGAACCTGAAGAATCCACTGGTGGAACGTGGGTTTGAACCCAGTGGCTTTGAACCTGGGCTTGTAGCTCCACAGTCCCAAACTCTTTTTTTTTTTTTTCTTAAAGATATTATTTATTTATTTGACAGAGAGAGAGAGAGAGAGCAAGAGAGCACAAGCAGACAGAGCAGCAGGCAGAGAGGGAGGGGGAAGCAGGCTCCCCACTGAGCAGAGAGCCCGATGCAGGGCTCGATCCCAGGACTCTGAGACCATGACCTGAGCTGAAAGCAGAGGCTTAATCCACTGAGCCACCCAGATGCCCCCACAGTCCCAAACTCTTAACCCTATATCGCTACTTCATAGATTTAAGACCCTTTTCACATCTGCTCCTTCTGGTGTTCTGGAACCCAGAGAGGGTTCCAGACAAACCTGGACAGGCCTGGGATTGAGCAAAAGGCAGGCACTCAGGCTTCTTGTTCAAGCTCTTCTCCCTTTGAATACTCTCTGAATCACACCACCAGTGGTGTGGGGCTGAGTCTGCGTCTCATTCCTTTTTTCCTGGGCACCCTCACCAGCCCACTTCTTTAGCTCTTTCTTTCCTGCTCGAAGGTGGAGGGGAGGGTCCCTGGGGCTCCAGACTTGGCGGGGGGGGGGGCGTGTGTGTATGCGTGTGTACTTGCCTGTGTACATGGGAGTGCTCCAGCCAGCTCTGCCTTATTCATAGGTCTCTCCCGTGTATTCTCCCTTCAGATTGACTCAAATATCTTTCTTTGTTCCCAAGGGCTCTGGAGGCAGAGAGATCCTGAAACCTTGGCAAACTCCCGTTTCCACTTCACTGACTTACTCTCTCCCTCCTATCTTAAGCCCAGCTCAGGGAAGGGAGAGGGGACAGCAGGTGAAGCCTGAGCCTCCTCAAAAGCATTTTGCCTCAGTAGCTCACCCCACTGCCTCCCTCCCCCGATCCTTGACAAGTGCCTTCGGATTGTTTCATCTCCTCCACCCAGATCCAGTGAAATAGAACCCAGCCACAGCCCCCACCCCTGGATTCCTGGCAGCCTGGGAAGGGCCCAGCATGGGTGAAGAGGGGCCAGGGGTAGCACTCAGGGCCAGGCTCTGGGCTCTGTGCTGGGAGGCAGGAGGCCTCGGTTCTGTGTCCATTCCCTTCCCAAGACTCTGTGACCTCAGGCAAGCCTCTTCCAAATCCCTCTCCCTGCTCCCCCCCCCCAGACCTTGGTTCTCTCATCTGTGCACTGAGGGACACAGATTTCATTCTCTTAAAGCGCTGACCTCCAGGGTCTGTGGTCCTGAGACCACCTCTTTCATCTCCGGCCTCCTCCCCTTTCTCTCTGCTTTGACTTCTAGCCCCCAGGACAGGTGGAAAAGCTGAGGACAAAGGGTTAAATGAGTCAGGTTGGCCTCGGTGCTGAATCTCCCTCTCTTTTTGGAGAAGAAAGGCACATACCTGGAGTCCGGGCAGGCAGATCGCTGTGTTCACTCCTGGCGCCTGGGACCAAGGCTGCTCAAAGTCCAGGTATGGAGTACGGGGAGGTGTGGTTCACCTCCAGACCTGCCTTAAGAGCAGACGGCTCTCCTCCCTCCCTCTTCCCCTCCAGGCCCTACACGTGGCTGATAGCCTGCAGGCCCGCCCCTCCTATGGCTGATGAGCTCAGGTGGGGCTGGCACAGGCACCATCCCTGGCAGTTGCTGGGGCTGTGTGCTTGTGTGCGTGTGTGTGTGTGTGTGTGTGTGTACATGATTCCCAAGCTTCTTGTTTGCCTGTCCCACTCACCCCTCCTAACTGCCTTGTGTTGTGGAAGGGAGAGGGGTCCATGCACCGCATGGTCAGCAGAGTCCTGCTTGTTAGAGACAAGCTCTGTCACGGGGACAGGGCCTTGTTAGGACTAAGGGGCGATGTGAGCATTCTGTCCACCATGTGCCAGCCAGGGAAAGCACCACGGGGTGCAGAACAAGCAGACAGTGAAGGCACTGGCCTAGGAAAGCAGGATGCCAGTGGGCAGGAGCCCCTTCCCACACCCCCCTCCTGTGTTGTCCGGGGTGGGTTGCCCTGCAGCAGGCGTAGGGTAGGGGCCCACTGGAACTAAGACTGGGCACAGATCTTACATTTTCTTTTCTTTTTTTCTTCTTCGCAGGGGAATGGGGCTTCTGACTTAAGGGAAGGAGGCTCTGAGTGTCCGGAGGACTTTGAGAAGGGGCGTGTAGCTTTGTTTCACTTCATTAATTCACACACGGCTAGCCTTTTACATGGTCTGATCTGTGCCTCAGGGCAGAAGCTCCCTGTGAGGGCGTTGGCAGAGAGACAGGAAGTCTAAGCGTCCCTTCTCCCTAGTCCCAGAGTGTTGAAAGGGGAAGGCCCTGGTGCTAGAGCTGAGCCAGATCTGGGCAGGTTGGTCTGCAGTGACGGAGTTGGCCAAATCTCTAACTCAGGGACTCATGGTGATCCCAGCAGTGGCTGGTCTCGGGGATAGGCGGGTGGGCTGTTCAGTGCCCCCATTACGCTCAATGGCAAGGCTTTTGGCCTTCAAGTTTTCTTTTTTTAAGATTTTTAAAATTTATTTAAGAGAGAGACAGAGTGCATGAGCCCGTGAGCGGGATGGGGAGGGAGGGGTTGCAGAAGGGGTGGGACAGGAAGAGGGAGACAATCCCAAGCCAACCCCACGCTGAGCCGAACCCCGTTGTGGTGGGATCTTACTACAACCCTGAGATCCTGACCTGAGCCGAACCCAAGCATCAGATGCTTAGCTGACTGAGCCACCCAGGCACCCCAGCCTTAAAGTTTTTGACACCCCGTGGCTTTGGGGAGGCCTGATGAACCAGGGTCATGGGAGGCCAGGGAGCCCAGCCGGCAAAGTTATAAAAAGGTGCTCCCTCCTGATGGCCGCATTGAAAGTCATCTCTGGACATCTGTGCAGCCCGGCGGGCACGTGACTTGGTGAGCAGTTGTGTCTTTGAACAAAGAAAGTGGGGAGGATGCAAGCTGCAAGCTTGCATGGCACACAGCGGCTTCCCTCACCGGGCTGCAGCTCAGGATGGGGGGCAGGGATGCGGAGTGGGTGGGAGAGGGGGGTTTGGCGGAGAGGAGAGGAAAAGGGCAGGTCACGGGGAGCTGATGGTGCTGGGCCAGGACTGTAGGGTTCTCCGTTAACCCTGGGGGCTGGCACAAAGGGCAGTCTTTCAGGGCCACCGGCCCCCTACCCTTATGACCCTGTGCCTGAGGTCATAGTCTTTCTTGGAAGGTGCGGCTTTTTTGTTTACATTTGGCCGCTTCCTACACCTTAACCCAGTCCTAGAACACCAATTCCAGTCTCAGCTGCTGTCCCCATGCCACCTTGCCTCTCTCCCAACCTCTCTCTGCTCCTCTCCTTCCCCCTGACACGGTCAGTGTCCCCAGGGGGTGGGGCAGAAATGCAGCCATGGATATGATCGTGTGATTTTTCTTCTTCAGCTTGTGGGTGGGATGGAGTATGTTGATTGATCTTCAAAAAGGCAGAGCACGCATTTTTCTGTATTTTTCACATTCCTTTGCCTCTGAAGTCCTGGTTAGACAACAGGTTGTGTCAGTCCTGTGGTCTTGGGAATATGGCTTGTTGCTGGCCGGTCCAGCATGGCTGGGGAGACACTGGGATGCTGGGGCTGCTGTCTTCTGGCATCCAGGGTTGGGCTTTATGGGTGTGGAGAGGTTGTTGCTGAAGCAGCTTCCTGATCCTGAATCAGTGAGGTGATGGTTCTTGAGGTCAACAGACGTTGGGTAGCCCCTGATTCTTTACCTTCCTGAAGGGGGCAGAGGGAGCCGTTCCTAAGTGGGGGCCTCATGTTTTCCTGGGAACCATTCCCGCAGGTGCAGCCTGTTCCTCTAGGCTTTCTGATGATTTTGTAAGCACAGAACACATGAAATCCCTTGCTGCTTAAATTAGCTAGTGTGGTTTCTGCTTCCTGCCAGTGGGTGATGCTGGGCCGGGGGAGAAGGGTATGTGGGTTGGCCTAAGCCACCTGGCTGTTCTCTTGTGGGCAATGGAGATACGAGGGGATGCTTTGAAGCAGAGTAGGACCAGGGGAGGAATAACATGAACATATTTGTGCCATAGAAAGGTATTTGCTTCAGGGAGGTGCTGAGGGCCCGGATAGCATGGCACAGGGGCAGGCCTCACTTTTCTCTGGAACTCTTTCTTCTTCGGGGTTAAGACAGATGTAGAAGATGCTGGGGAGGGATGTTGTTTGCTACGGTGGGGGCAGAGAACAGACCTGAGTGGTTAGCATCCTGAACATTCTAGGCTTTATTTGCAGCATGCAAGACCAAAATTAAGAGCAGGAAGGGCTTCCCAAATAGAGATGATCGTTAGAATTTTGGTACCTAAAAACCAGGTTCCGCATCAAGGTCCAGAGAGGCCAAATCAGGTAAAAGGCGGGACCTGGCCCTCTGGTTCCCTGAATTCACACCTAGCCTCCATCGCCAATTTGCTGTGATGCTCCAGGAAAGACAGTTACCCTCTCAAGACCTCCCGATTCCCTCTGAGCAGGAGGAGAATAGTTTTGTTTTCCTTCCGCTGTTACAGTGGGAGGGATGAGGAGGAGAGAAGTGAGGTCCTTCTCAGGCAGGAGTAGGCGTTCTGATCCTTATGAAGGGACAGCCCTCAGAAGGTGGGGTGGGCTCAGGTCTTACTCTTCCATACCTCTGGCTCCTTAGCTACAAAATGTGTATGCCCGAAACTCCATCAGCAGACCAGGTGAGGCCCAGTCCGGGAACATCTTTGTTATGAATACCCCTACCCAGGACAGAGGGCGCCCCATGCTGTCTCTAATGCCAGAGCTAGAGGAGGGGGTCCCCGGCCCTGCAGACATCCTTGAACCCAAACTTTACTGTTCATACATCCCATCAGTAAGAAATATTAAGCACTCCTGGTAACTATGAATTTATAAATTATATACATAGAACTTTTTACACATGAACTGTATACATGAATATATGTTAGTAGGTATATTACATAAACCTATGGACATTACAAAATGCATCATGTACATTATTCATATATGTACAAGTCAGATATCATGTATATTATTATATCATGTATATTATAAAGCCATATACATAGAAATGAAAAATGTAATAAATAAAAACCATGTTTTAAAGTAATGTTTATGGCCTTTCATTTAATCGTGGTGTAGAATCCCTTTTTTTTTTGTTCTCACAGCAAGAGCAATGCCTTTGAAGATGCTTCTTTATTTTTGAAAAGCCTGGTTTAACACTTTGTAGAGCAGTGACTTGAATGGTACTAAATTCGGTTTATTTAATATTCAGGTTTCAAGGCTGTCACAGCTGAAGAGGGGGCCTCACAGAGATACCTGGATCCAGATGGGTGGGGTGCATTTTGGGCTCCGCTCATTAAGTCTTGACATTCATTTTTCAGTTTTCAGTGCCATCCACCAATTATGCAAAGGTTTTGTTCAAAATTGACTTTCAAATTTCCATCTTCTCTCATGTCAATCAGTTGTTCTTGCAAAGAAATTGGAATATGTTGCATTTTAATACTTCCAGCAAATGGATTTTAAACCCACTCAAACTCTTCATTTGGAAGATTTTTAAGCAAGTTAAAAAAACTCCTTTTTTTTTAAGGCGCCAATATGAAAGATCATGGCACACACAAGATTTTCAGCAACAAAATCTTGCAACAATGGGAACGCTTTCAAATTTTATTTCTAAATGCTCTCTATATTATTTTCCTTCCAAAAAAGTTACTTCCTCAACAACTGTTTAAAGTTCACCTTTATCCTGATGAAAGAGATTGCGTTTTTGGAAACCACAACCACAGCACTCAACAGAGAGCCTTTGTTTTCTCTTTATGAAATGTCACATGAAATCATGTCCTAGGATTAGGGGGAAGCACTGCTCTTTTCTTGCTGTTTCTTTGCAGAAATCTTTTTAGGTCACTTGTCCTTTTTTCCTGAAGGATGGCTAATTTAGTTTGAATCAGACATTACAATCTGCAAATTCCACTGAACTGGGCATATGTAAGAGTCAGTCTGTTACAATCTGTTGCAAAGTGAGCAACAGAGAGAGTGTGCCCCTCTCCAGTCATGGCTGGAGGGGGCACCTGCCCCTCCCTCCAGATACTGACTGATGCATGGGGATATGATTAGCCAAGAAGGGGTACATAACATCTGTGTGTTAACTATTACGACGGCCGAAGTCCTTTCTTACTTTTAGATGGGAATACTGCATATACCTTATATTCTTTTTTTTTCCCCAAGATTTTACTTACTTATTTGACAGAGAGAGAGAGATCACAAGTAGGCAGAGAGGCAAGCAGAGAGAGAAGGAGAAGCAGTTTCCCTGCTGAGCAGAGAGCCCGATGTGGGGCTCAAACCCAGGATCTTGGGATCATGACCTGAGCTGAAGGCAGAGGCTTAACCCACTGAGCCACCCAGATACCCCTATACCTTGTATTCTAAAATTCTTCTTCCCATATGTGAGCAGATCTTTCTGTGTTACTCTAGGGGTATGTTTTACTCTGTTTTTAAGTTGAATTAAATTAAATTTATTTATTTGACAAAGAGAGAGAACAAGAGAGGGAATACAAGAAGGGGGAGAGGTAGAGGGAGAAGCAGGCTTCCCACCAAGCAGGGAGCCCAATGCGGGGCTCGATTCCAGGACCCTGTGATCGTGGCCTGAGCTGAAGGCAGACAATAACTTCACCCAGGCACCCCCATACGTTTTACTTTGAAGGTTGGATCTTGCTGGAATGGTGTGCCACTGAGGCTCAGAGAGGGACGCCAGAGGGGAAAAGGGTGACTTGAGGGTCCCATGGCAGGTGGTGACAGAGTCAGACTGAAACTAAGGTTCTTGTGCACTAGGGCTCTCCCTTGATCCTAAGAGAGGCACGTGAAAGCCATGCAGGCTGGTCTGTGCAGTCCACATCCCCACTGCCCAAGGTCCTGTGGCTCTAGGAATTCCTACCCTTTTGGGGTCCAGGGTGGGCTTCTCATTCTCCCTGGGGGAGTGGAGGTGGAGGGACACTCCTAGGGACATTGGTGTCTGTGCCCCATCCCTGATCAGGAACAGCAGTGACCCAAGCCAGAAGGCTCCAGTTCCCTTTACCTCAAGACTTATCTCATGGGAACTCTGCTTAACCCAGAGCAACCACGGCCCACCTCCGTGCTCCAAATGCTAGCCTTGCTCCTCCAAGGACCTGCTGAAATGCCACCTCCTCCATGAAGTCTTCTGTCTGAGCCTCAGGCAGAATTAATCTCTCCCAGGGAGCACTTTGCTGGTACCCCTCCTCCTCTATGGCATGCCCCCACCTGCCTGGGGTTAGAGCTCAGAGCTCTGAGTCCTCCTTACCCACTAGCCAGGATCAACCGTGGCCCGTGTCCCCAGGCATCTGACACTGTACCAGGCCCGGCAGAGATCCAGGGAGATGAACCTTATATGGTTCCTGATCTGGAGAAAACCAATCCGCAAAGAGATCCCCAGGCAGCTGGAGGGGGCGGGGAAGGTGCTGTGTGATCCTGCATAGCCCTAGGTGCCCAGTGAGCTCATTGCATGAGCAAGGCTTCCTGATGAGCCTAGTAGGTGAGTAAAAGGACACACTGTGCTCTCACACCTCCCTACACCAACCCCTGCCAGCATGCCTACCCTTGTCTTCACTTCTCGTGCTCAGCTCTGTTGCCTTGGATTGCACCTGGCCAGCCCTTTCCCCGCCGCACCCCTGGAGCCACACGTGGCCAAAGAGCGTGTTTTCCTCGGCAACACCATGCTGTCTGTTCCCCAGATTCAATTTCCTTTCCCTCCTGGGCACATAGTGTGGCTGTGTTTCCTGGCCTCCCATGCAGTGAAACGGGGCTCTGGACTGAGTTCTGGCCAGTGGGAGGTGGCTAATGAAATGTCAACCCCTGTCTTAGCCTGGTCTGACCCCTGAAAAACTCACCTTGGCTCACTTTCTCCCCTCTCCAATGGCTGGATGTAGAGGACCCAGGCGAGGATGTTAAGGCCTTCATGAGACTGGGGTGGAGGGTCCTGGTCCCCGCAAGGCTGTGAGGAGCGGAGCCCATACCCACTGGACCTGTGTGAGAAAGAATTTTTATGTGTGAAGCCATGGGAATGCTGGAGTGGGTACAGCAGCAGCAACCTGACTAACCCCATGTCTGATCCCAGGTGAGAAGTGGAGGGGCTTGAATTCAACAGGATCTTGTGAGGCAACACCATGTAGGAGTTAGACTCTACAATTTCTCCAGTTGGTGGGCCATGTGTTTCTGGGAATATTAATCAATGTCCCCGAGCCTCATTTTTCTGGGATGTTTGAAAGGTATGTGTAAGGATTCCTGATTCCCCCACACTAAGCATTTATACACGGTAACTATTATTAGGCTGATAGGTCCTGCTGGACTTGGCTTCCTCCAGAGCAGGGACCACATTTGGTTCATCTCTCTGGATCCCTGCTGGGCGCAGTACAGTGTCAGATGCCTGGAGACACCTGCCATGGGTTGCTCCTGGCTAGTGGGTAAGGAGGACTCAGAGCTCTGAGCTCTAACCCCAGGCAGGTGGGGGCATGCCATAGAGGAGGAGGGGTACCAGCAAAGTGCTCCCTGGGAGAGATTAATTCTGCTTGAGGCTCAGACAGAAGACTTCATGGAGGAGGTGGCATTTCAGCAGGTCCTTGGAGGAGCAAGGCTAGCATTTGGAGCACGGAGGTGGGCCGTGGTTGCTCTGGGTTAAGCAGAGTTCCCATGAGATAAGTCCAGAGGTAGAGGGAACTGGACCCGCCTGGCTGAAGCAGTTGCCTCCTGACATTTTCAAGGCCTGGAGAAAGAAGCCTAATAGATGCAGTGGTAGGCAGATTTCTAAGATGGCCCTATCTCAAGATCCCTTTCTCTGCTTACTCAGTCTAATACTAATCTAGTTCCCTTAGGAAGGATTTTATATATAGGAAGTCCTAGGTCAGTTGGTCTTAAAATATGGAGGTGAATTAGATGGGCCAGGCCTTAGGGAACCAGTCCTTTAGAAGAAGAGAGTTTTCTCCCATCCGATAGCAGAATGGGAAGTAATAGAGGATTTGACTCCAGTGGCCCTTAGTTGACAACCAGTAAAAAAACGGGGACCACCTCAGTCCTACACCCCATGGAACTGGATTCTGCCAACAATCTGAGTGAGCCTCCAAGTTTCTTCCCCAGAACCTCCAGAGGAGAGCCCAGCCCGGCTGACCCTTTGGTTTTGTCCTTGTGGGAGCTCAAGCAGGGAACCCAGTTAGGTCCATTGGACTCCTGACCTGTGGAGCTGTGAGCTAACAAATGGATGTTCTTTAAAGTGGCCATGTCTGTGCTCATTTGTTACACAGCAATAGAAGACAAATACAGGTACCCAAGTATGCTGAGTCTAAACATTCAAAAGCCGTAAGTCAAGCTTACACGCTGTTAATAAAATATGTTCTATCCGTCCATCTTGACATATATATGTTCATAATGACCTTGAAGGCCAGGGTCAAATTCATAGTTCTCTGATGACTTAAAATTCGGTGCCAGCAGGCAGCTGCCCAGAGAGGGGTGGCGCCTGGGTCCCAGTCCCTGGTTTGTGGTCTGACCCCTCTTCTCTTTCACTCCTGGCTCCATCCCACACTGGAAGGACTGGACGGCCCAGCCAGATAAGCTAAATTCCAACTACTCCCCGGCAAACAGCTGTCCCTTGTCTGCCCCTTGGGCCCAGGGTGCAGTTTGCCTTCGGGAAAAGGAACTTGGAGAAATCTCAGGGTGTTTAGGCAGAAAATACATCAATTGCATCAACTGTGGTCTAGAAAGGAGGCCATGCTTTCTGGTAGATACATCCACTTAGATCTCTGGATCCATCCTTCCACGGGGGACAGCTAGAGCAGGATCCCTCTGCAGTGGGAGACCCAGGGAAAGGGCCTTTCTTTTCTCCTTTCAATGTGATAAAATAGATATAATACAAAACTTACCATTGGACACACTTAGTTCACTCACAACGTTGTGCAACCATTCTCTCTCCCTAGCTCCAAAACACTTTCATCATCCCCAAAAGGAAACACTATTCCCACGAAGCAGTCATTCCCCATTCCTTCTTCCCCCAGGCCCTGGCAGCCACCGACCTGAATTCCATCTTCATTCATTTACCTTTTCTGGATCTTTGGTATAAAGGGAGTCACACAATATGTGTCTTTGTGACTGGCTCCTTTCACGTAGCATTATGAGTTTAAGAACCATCCGTATTGAAGCACGTATCCGCACGTCACACCTTTTTAGGGCCAAAGGATGTTCCCTTGTATGAATACATCACGGCTGCAGGGTTTGTGTGTTTTTTTTTTTTTTTTTTTTTTTGCTTTTTTTGCCAGGATCTAAGATGATATTGGACAGGGGATTAGGGAAATCAGCTGGTGGCTCTGCTTCTTTGTTCTTCTCTTCTCTGTGCCTCTTGGGATCTGTCACTCTAGAATACACTGCTGGGGCCTGGGGACCCAGGGAGACAGCCAGTCTCACCACGTCCCCTCGTCTCTGCAACCTGATCCTGAAATCCCGCCCCGTGGTGGCGGCATCAGACGCAGCTGCAGCTGGTGTGGACCCATCCCAGGAGGATCCTCCTGTTTGGGGGATTCTCGGCTATCTTGGATCACGGTGCCCCAGCTGAGTCCAGGGAAAGCTGGAGGCCTTCTCTGGTGACAGTGCTGAGGTCACGCAGGGTAGGGAGGCTGCTGGGGGGAAGGGGGTGTGTGGCCTCAGGAGCTAGGATTGCTCAACTGCTGGGCCTGGAAGGCAGTGGGAGTCCAGCCTGGCACCCGGCGAAGTCGGCCCCACGCCCAAAGGGATGCTTAGATCTTCACTCGCAGAGCCCATTTTCCAGAGAAATTTAATTCCACATTGTTTGTTCTCTGCTCCGCAGACGCCTCAGCTGAGGAAACCACGGGAATCTCATTTGAAGAAGAATTTGGCCCCTGGAGCCCCCTCCCCACTTGCTGGTGGGAGGGTGCCAAGCCTTTGGTCACCGGCCACCACCACTGCAAACCGCAAACCACAAGAATGCAGCGGGGTCACCTGGGGACAGAGGGAGGGTGGCTGGACCGTGAGTGGGCAGCAAGCCTGTGGGCCTGGGTCACACGGGGGTCTGCTGTCCCCGCATGGGAGCTCTGGGCTTGGGGGCCACCGAACTCAGGGTGAATCCAGGCTCTGCCACTCTGGTTTAGGATCTTGGTGGTCACATCCGGGCCTCACCAAGCTCACCTGGACGCTCTGGCCCTCAGCCGGATGGAGGCGAGGAGCTGAGCTTCAGGGTGACGGAAGCCACATAAGGGGTCGGGGGAGAGGCAGACATGGGAGGAGGCGAACAAGGGAAGAATTTTCTAGGCGGGTGCTCTGGAGGCTGAGCTGGGACGCACCCAGCACTAACAGGTGATGTCTAGTATCAGGGGAAAGGACCCGCATAGACTGTGGCTTCACTTATGGGTTGAGCACTGCTCCAGGCACTTTACTGATTCATGGCGTCTCTCCTTACAGCCATCTTTCGATGTGGAGACCGTTATTCTCTTTTATAGACAAAGCACCTGAGGAAGGTGAAGGGATTCACCCAGAGGAGCAGGCTGCAAAGCCAGAGGCTGGACAGAGGCCGTCGTCCCCAGATACTGTTCTCTCTACACCCTGTCGTGAGTACCCGACTCGGTCCTCAGGCTTGTTTCTTGCTGGTATAACAGTCAAAGTCCCAATACTTTTGAACTAGAATAGAACCTGGTGCATGTTGCCATTCTACAGACAGGGAAATTGAGACCCACAGAAGGGGGAGGGACTTGCCCAGAGTCACCCACCGGGTAGCATGCTGATCCATTGTCCGATGCTCACTGACCACTTGGCCCGCATGGGTAGAGAAGTGTCCAAGGCTGTCTGTAATACCCAGCGGGACAGAAACTTTTTCCTCTGCCAGGTTCAAAGCCTGTCTGCTGGTCTGATCCTACTTCCGGTCCTGGAGAGTGTGGTCGGCTCTGTGCACCCTGGCCTCACAAGCATGGCAACAATTCCAGCTCTGGTGGACAGGATTCTGGAAGGCAATGCTGGTGGAGCAGGGCCCACTCTATGCTGTCTTGTCCTCAGAGGTGTATGTCACCTGTGCTGATGGCTTCAGCTCAGCCACTGTCTGAAAGTGTCACCTGAGCCTGGTCACCTGATGGGTTGGCCAGTGTTTAGGGAGGGCTTTCTGGGAACAGTCTACACTCCAGGTGCTGGGAAAACAAAGCTGAAATAACGTCCCTGGCCTCAAAGAGCTCACGGTCTGGTGTGGGGGAGGCAGATCTTCGGAGAAACCATGACAATTTCATGACATCCTTGCTTTACAGGAAGGCGTGTAGGCACAGTGCGGGGAGGCCAGAGGGGGCTCCCCAGAGGACGCAGGCCTGAGTTGAGACTAGAGAAATCACTGGCCAGGTGGACAAAGCAGAGGCTACTGGGTTGAGAGTGGGGGTACGAGTGCCGAAGAACGGGTATCCGAGGTGGAATTAGGGATTATCTGAGTAGTTGGAGTGGATGAGCTTGGACGATGGTAATAGCAGCGTGGGGGCATGAGGAGGGCTGGGGGTGATGTCCTACGTGGAAGCCTTTGTGTGTAAGCAGGTGTCCTCGGGACAGTGAGGAGGCACAAGAGATTTTAATCAAGGGACTGGCACAACCGGATCTGTGTTTTGGAAGGCTGAGCTGGGATGGCCTGATGGGGGTGAGGAGGGCAGCCAGTGAGCTGATGTGACCTGGTTGAAAGGAGGGGAGGCGTCCTCAGGCTGGTCAGTGGTGGTGTGGACAAGGGAGTGGCAGGCCCAAGGGGCTGTTGTCTGTTGGTTGGGGAGAAGGGAGTATGTTTGTGGCTTGGGTGACAAGGTAATTGAGGTGCTGTTCCTCCCGACAGGGAAACTGGAGGGGTAGGTCTGATGGTGGGGATGGGGACTCATCTGAATTAAGTTTAGGGTTTGATGATTTCAGGTGCTTGTGGGACATCTAAAGAGGGAGGTCTGGGTGATGGTTGGTTGATATAAAGACTTGAAGATGAGGGGGAAAGTTAGGAGTGGAGTTAGAGATTTGGGGGTAATCCCTAAATCAAATGCAGATGCATTAAGGGACCACAGAATGCTCTGGAAGCAGTACAGGATGACTTTGGCAGAAATGGTCAGTGCCCTGTCCATATCCCTCTGGCACAGCGACCCTGCAACCTCCCCAGCTGGCTTTCTCTGCAGTGGGAGTGGCCCAGCCTGTGTATGGGACAGCTCCTGCCCCTTAGGAAGTTGCCCCTCACCATCTTCCAGAAGTTCTCACATTGGCCCCCCAGTCTGGGCTTCCTGCCCAGCTCTTGGCCACTTCCATTTTCCTGTCACTGCTTCCTGGGTTCTTCTCCCAAGCAAATGACTTGCATGCTCATTCTTGTCTTAGAGTCGGCTTCCGAAGGAACCCAACCCAAGACTTGGGTTTACTGAAACAGGACAGGAGTCTGCCTGTTGGAGTCACGGCTTCCCACCTACCAGTACCCCGACTCTCAGTGGGCCTTGAGGTGGCCTGCAAGTGTGTTCCCCTCTGTGCCTCCAGCACCAGGACAGCCAGGTCGAGGGATCGCTCAGCAAGCTGCTCAAGTTGACCCACCCGCACTCCCGCTCAGGGAAGACATCCCTGTCCCGCTCTCTCCAGCCCAGCCCAGCCCAGTAGGGTCCTACTGCTCTACTCCCCCACAGCACTCTGGGTACCTCTGCACACTCCCTAGCAGACACGTGAGTTCCAGGCTTCTGGAATTACTTAAATATGTTTAGACTGGATTTTTTGAACTTTTTTGGTTGTGACGCACAGTGGGAAATACATTTTATGCTGGGACCCAGTTCACATAATACATCAATAACTGAAACAGTGCTTTTCCCTACTCTGTGGGGTATGCTGATACTTTCCATCCTGTTCCATCCTGTCTCATTCCATTCCAGTCTGTATTTCATTTTTAAATATGCTGCCCGTGACCCACTAAATGGACTACAGGTTCGCAGTTTGAAACTCATCTGGACACTAAGCAGAATGCCTGTAAACTCAAGATGATAGTGGTTGGATCTACTTAAAAAAAAAAAAAAAAAGATTTATTTATTTGAGAGAGAGAGAGAGAGAATCTTGAAGTAGACTCCCAGCGGGAGCCCGATGCAGAGCTCCATCTCACGACCCTGAGACCAGGACCTAAGCGGAAACCAAGAGTCAGATGCCTAACTAACTGAGCCACCCAGGCAGCCCCAGGCCCATTTTCATTCCGCATTGTATTTGCAGGGCATAGTACAGTGCCTGGCATGGAGAAAGGTCCTCCATCAATATTTGTCGAATGACCAAATGGTAATGTACAAATACGTATGAATAAGTGAATGAATTGTCTACCCCACCCAGACAGGAAAGTGTGGCTTTGATCAGATTCTTCCGTTACTGAAAAAAACAGCCCACTTCCTGTGGCTTTGGTCTGCAGCCTTCATTCTAAACTGCCCTGCCTCAGCCAACAGCTCCCCACAGCTCATTTCCTGCTTTTTGGCCACCTTATCTCTCTCTCTACATATTCTGCAGCTTTCCCTTTCGGGGTGAGTATGCATAGCAACCCCCACACCCCGCCCCCAAGTTCCTTCGCCCCACACCTTTGGCACAGGGTGGGGCTGACCTCTTGGTTCAGGTACTTCCCGAATTCCATCCCCCTGTGGTACAGGGCATTTCTAGGTCAGTTGCTTCCCTGGGTTGGGCTGGGCATTGGACCACATGCTGCTGATGGTCTTTGGGGGTAGGAACGACACAATGATGGTGGATAGACATTGATGGAATAACCGTGCAAATGCATAATTACAAACTGTGAAAAATACTCTGAAGGAAAAGCTGAGGTTGCCTGGAGGATATGTAATGGGGAACTTTCCATCGGGGCATCAGGAAGGGCTTCGTCGTGAAAGAGATAATTCATCTGAGATCTGAAGATGACAGGATTTAGGCAGGTGAAGAGGAATAAAGGCGGAGGAAGAGCTGGTAGGGAGGAGACTGTGAATGCAAAGGTCCTGAGGTAGGAGCGCTAGCAGTTCACCTGACGTGCCAAAGGAAACTCAGTGTCCCAAAGAATGAGGGGCTTACAGTGACAAGGCTGGACAGGTAGCCAGACATCAGTCCCTGCTGGCCAGGTTAGAGATTTTTGATTTCTCCCAAGAGCAGTGGCAAGCAACAGTGTTTGAAGAAGTAAAATGACACTGTGTTTTGCAAGATCCTTTGACTATATCATGGCTGAAGGATGGAGGTGGTGGTCAAAGTGAGGAAACCGGGGGACCAGTTCAGAGGCTGCGACATCTCTGAGATGAAGTGGAGAAATACGGCTTTAAGGAAAACTGCACCTGGTGAGTCATTGACTCATTCAGCACTTTTAAACACCTTCCGGGAGTCTGCTCTGTACTAAGCACCTTGAGCCAGAGTCAGGCTGGTCTCTGCCTTTGGGTAACTCAGTCTTTCTCAAAGGACAAGCCAGAGGCATCTCAGCTAGGTTGAAAGTCCAAAGTGCTCTAGGAGGTTCAGACAGCACATGCCCCAAGGCACACGCCCAGAGGGAGTGGGTACCCAGAGTGGGTGCTCTCTGCAAATGCTGTCTGAGCTTCCGGCGGAGAGAGGGCAGGGTTCTGGCGAGGGATCTGTTAAGGTCCCCTCTCCAGCCTGCCAGCATCTGCAGGAGTCTTGACCCCAGGAATCTCCTTGGCACCCCTCCCTGAGGAGGCCCTGGGAATAGGGGAGCCTGGAGGTAGGGGAGGACACAGGGTCCCCCCAAGTGCCTTGGGCAGCTGCACGCATCAGGCCAGGTGAGGGCCCAGCCCAGTTCTCACTCTCTTCCTGCTTCTGAGTCACTTTCCTTGGAAGTGCCATCCTTGGCAAACCTGCTTACTCACAGTCTCCACCCTCAGCCCTGCCCTTTCCTGGGGGAGGGAGCAGTGGAGGGGCCTGGGGTGTCTGGGCGGGGAAGCCTGGCCTCCTACTCCAAGTCAGGCCTGGGTCTTCCCCTCGGAGTGGGAGCTCCCTGAGGGCAGGGATATTTCTTTGCTTTGAAACAGGGGCTCCTGCAAGGCCTTGAGGAGAGTTCCCTCCCAGAGGCCCATCTATCCTTTGGGTGCTGAGGATTGGACTGTCAGGGGGTTCCAGCAGCACTCGGGGCCTGGGCTGTAGGGTGCATTTGCAGCCTTCGGGGTGTTTCCCCACTCTGCCCATTTCATCCGTAAAGCCCCAGGACCCACTCCCTGCTGTGACTGGAAAGGGAGCAAGATTTATGGGACTGCTAGGGATGCATGGCATGGTATTCAGGCTTCCGATCTCAGGGTGGCTTCTATATCTGCTTGGGGGTGCTGGAGCATGCACTCCCTCATTCACCTCCTGCCCAGCCTCATGGGCCTCCTTCTTAGACCAGGAAATAGACCTGCAAGGGAGAAGAAGAGCTACCTTCTGGAAGGTCAGAGGGAGAAGAAACTCTGCTGACCAGCACCAGGGCCTTGGGGCAGCCCCACCATTGTCCCCCAGGGCTAAGAGTTCAAGGTTATCCTACCTAGCTCTCTGTCTTCCTGCCAGGGACGGAGTCTTTGCAATGCAAGCTATGGACTGACGTGCCCTCCAATTCTTGCTCTGGTCTTATTGCCTTTAGCTGTCTCTTCAACCTCCTCAGATCACAGGGAGAGGGGGACTTGGGAGAATAAGATATCTGGCCCCCCACCCCTTTTCCCCAGTATTTGCATCTTTGGGTGGAGTATCATGGGGATGTGGGACTTTCAAGAAGGCAACGGGTTTAACGGCTGTGCAGAGGTGATGAAGGGAAAAGGGAATTAACTGCCAACAAGCATTCGACTGGAATCTTCTACAAGTAGTGGGGCCGGAAGATAGCTCCACAGACGTCAATGTGCAGGTGAGTCCAGAAGACCCTGTGGGATGGGGGAGGCATAAAGGACCGTGAGAACATCTGAGGGCCCAAGCAGAGCCTATGTCTTTGAGTATCAGCAGTATCCCCCACAAACTCCCTTCTTGAAAGACAGAGGAAAAAATTTGGGAATAGTACCGAAATTTGGCAGAGAGGGACCACAGGGAGTAAAAAAAAAAGAGACATTCCGAGGTGCGTGCATGGTTCCGTTGGTTGAGCATCTGATTCTTGGTTTCTCAGGGTTGTGGGATCGAGCCCTGCCTTGGGCTCTGTGCCCAGTGGGGAGTCTACTTGAGATTCTCCCTTCTCCCGCCCCTCTTCCTGCTCTCTCTCTCTCAAGTAAATAAATCTTTAAAAAGAGAGAGATGTTCAGAAGTTTCAGATACTGAGGGGGGAGGTGTTTGGCGGAGATGACCTCAAGGAGAAGCCACATTTTCAAGACTCCTGAGATTGACAGTGGGGGAACCCAGGAGCAGCGAAGGTGAGAAAACTGCCCTGGCCCATTCCAGCCCCCCACCTGGGAACCTCCTCCTACATGGACAGGGGACTCCTGGTTTCAACACATGCAACAGAAAAGGATGGCCAACAAACCCTATACAAAGTTTTTCCTAGGCAAGAAGATAGGACGCCAGACCCTTTCTTCAAACAGAGGCCTGCCAGTAAGTGTGGATGAGTAAACCAGTTAAGTCAAAGCTAATATAGTTGAAGGGGGGTGGGCACTGAAGAAAAGCATAGGCACCCCAACTGTTTGGCCTGCTCCAACCTCCTGCCCATCCTCCCCCCTCTCAGGGGTTCTGTGCAGCGTAACGTTCTCCTGCCTCCTCCCAGGCAGTGACGGAAGGCTGTCCTGGGTGTTGGGTTGGGGCAGAGCTGGAAGAGGTCCCTATAGGCTCCTGTTCAGCACCCGTCTCCCTACACCATCCGTCGTCACTCCCTGCACCCCTCCATTCACTGAGTTCCTTCTCTTTCCAAATCCTGCAAGAGACCATGAAACCACCCAATGAACCCACGTCCAGAGTCACTTGATGGCCCCTGAAAGAAAAGACGGACGTGTCAAAGCCCTGTCTGACCTACAGGGTTTTCGGGTGGGTTTGGGGACGTGGGAGTGAGCTGTAGAACCTTCTGCTCCTCCTAGGAGGCCTGGGCTGGCTGTAGGGTGTGGTGGGATCAGAAGGTCTGGGTAGAAGCTGGGCCCCAAGTCCTCTGCAGCAATGAAACTTCGATAGGCCCCAGGTTCCTCGCTTGTAAAAACCCTCCCTGCCCCTCCAGCATCTAAAGACAGAGTCTCCACGTTCTGTGACAAGATGCCCTGAGTGAATTCTACTCTCAGGAGTCCGCCCTGGCCCACTCTGACCCCTCAGTGAGCATCCCTGCGTATCTTCCTCAGTGTGGGAGGTGTCCTCACAGTCCTCTCTGCATTTCCCGGGGATGAGTGGCTCTGCATGAAATGTCCTCCCACCCCGTGAGCTGTAAGAAGTGGACCGTGGCTGCGGGGAACTCCCTTTGGTCATCTCACCTGCCTCCCAGACACATACAGACACAAACGCATACATTGCCTGAGGTCTTGAAGAATTTGCCGCACCCTAGAGAAGGCTCTTCCCCAAACATTCCCTCAAAGTCCTGATTCACCCAACTCCTGCACTCTGGGCACCCTGCTGACTGGTATTTGTGCTTTGAGTGACCACGTGTTCCTGGGCAAGGGAGCCCCACAGTCGCAGTGGGGGCACGTCCTCATTCTGCCACTTTGCAATGGCACGCCGCTGGCCGCAGGTTATTTGCTAACCTCAGGTTTTTCCATCTATGGAACAGAGATGCTAGCTCCGACCTTACAAAGTGGTTGTGAGACTTAGATGCGATAATATGTGTGTGACAGGGTGGAAATTATTAGGGCATGAGTGTTCCTTCCCAGGCGTTCCCTCCTCCCTGTGCGTTGGAGCAGATCCCGCTTGGCTTACTCCGTGGCTTTGCCTCCCTCAGCCTCTCAGGATGGTGCCGACTAGTCAGAATAGCCCTGAGGCATATGTGATGTGGAACGGAGAGGAAAGAGGGTCGGGGCAGGGCTCGGAGGAGAGGGAAGTCTGCAGGAGGAGAGGCTGGGAGAGCAAGGGACAATGCTGTGGCCTGGGAACCCCTTCTGTGGGGCTTAAGGCATTTGAATCGACAAGCTGAGTTATTTTGAAATTATTGTTTTTTAGGGTTGCCTTTGTGGACGATGATACGGCTGGAGGTTGGACCCCTTCGGTGAGGACCCTGAAAGTGATACATATGTCAAATGCTTGGCACAGGGCAGGGACACAGGATGTACCGCGACCTGTGCGGTGTCCACTCGGTTTTGGATGACTCTTGTGCGCATGCGCACTGTCTCCCACTCTGCCCTGGGTGTTTCCTGAATGTGGGTGTGACCACATCAGCCTGGGAGCTATGTTTTGTCTCCTCACCCCATTAGACTGGGGCTTTTTTTTTTTTTTTTTTTTAAGAGAGGGAGAAGGAGAGAGATAATTTTGTTTTAAAAGATTTTATTCACTTACTTGAGATAGAGAGCAAATGAGAGAGCAGGAGTGGGGGAGGGGAGGCAGAAACAGACTCCCTGCTGAGCAGAGGCCGCTCTGGGGACGCTAGGATCATGAACTGAGCCTAAGGCGAACACTTAACAGACTGAGCCACCCAGGCGCCCTGAAGAGACAGAATCTTAAGCAGGCTCCACACCCAGTGCTGAGCTTGATGTGGGGCTCCATCTCACAACCCTGAAATCATGCCCTGAGCCAAAATCAACAGTGGGGCACTTAATTGAATGGGCCACCCAGGCGCCCCTAGACTGGGGGCTTCTTGAAAGTAGGGACTTTGCGTTCTTCATTAGGCCAGCGACTCCCAGTGTGGGCCGTGTTCTTCCACCCCCAGGCTCTGTGTGAGGCCCTGGAACAGGGTCCTGCTTACAGATTGTGTCACATTTCTGTTTTGCCTGACTAATGGCCTGACCCTGCCTGGGTAGGAGGGGAAGGTTGTGGGAAGAAGAAGGGAGAGGTTGAGGTTCAAGATGTTTTCTTCCGCCATATGCTGCCCGGGGAAGGTAAAGAGAATGACAGAGAAAGTGGCCTGCCTCAGCCCAGCCCCAGAGCAAAACATGTCATTCTTGAGAATGAAAAATCCTATCCCCACCCAGTGGGTTCTCATAAATCCAGGTGAGCTCTGTCTAGTCTTCCTGACTCTGTCTCATGGGGTAGGGCAAGGGCCAAGCCAAACCAAGATTCTGTCTCGTGGAGTTGAACGTGTTTACTTGTGTTTGGCCTAGTGGCAGGGTTGAAAGCCCAGGTCATTATGACAACAGCTCAGAAACTCCTGCAAGAAAGGAACGGGATGTTTGCAACGTGGACAAGTTCGAATCTGTCTGTCTGGGTCATGGCTTGGTTTTTGAGTCTCCGCCTGGCAGTTGTTTAAGGTTGTCCATAATCCAGCGGAGTTAGCGGAGTTTGTTGCAATTCAACTAGTTATTTATTTAAACATTTATTGAGTGCCTACTATGTCCCAGCTACCAAATTGGGTACTAGGGAGGAATCTTTTTTTTTTTTTTTTTTAAAGATTTTATTTATTTATTTGACAGAGAGAGATCACAAGCAGGCAGAGAGGCAGGCAGAGAGAGAGGAGGAAGCAGGCTCCCTGCTGAGCAGAGAGCCCGATGCGGGCCTCGATCCCAGGACCCTGAGATCATGACCTGAGCCGAAGGCAGCGGCTTAACCCACTGAGCCACCCAGGCGCCCGACTAGGGAGGAATCTTAAGAACCAGATCAAGATGCTGTCTTTCAGGAATGCTTCACCAGAGGGACAGGTGTGTGCACAGCAATTTCTGTAGCAGAGAGATGGGAGCTACAACAGAGGTGCAAACAATGAATCTTCTGGCTGGTCAGAGAAGACTCTTGTCAATGTGGGAATATTTCAGCTGAACCTTGAAGACTGAGCAGGCACTCATGAGGTGGAGAAGTGGGAATAGTGCAAACAAAGGGAGGCATGGGGAATAGCTCAGCATGAGGTGGGAAGGAGGAAGAGTAATTAACATTTGCTGGGCACCTATCAATCTTCACGTTCTGTACTAGGTGCTTTGCTCATGTATTATCTCATCAAATCCTCCCAGGAATGAAGGAGGTAGGTATTGATGAGGAAACTAACATTTGGAGAGAACAGATGATTGAGCCACATTCTGAATCAAGTTGGTCTGAATCCAAATAATCATGTTCTTTTTAATAGACCAGTGGTTTCTTGAGCATATTCTACAAAAGTTAGGATTCTGAGGAGGAAGTGCTTTAGGGATGTGTCTGATTTGAGTTTCTTATTTAAAATGTATTTTAATCAACACACACTCAAATGTTGTGTAATAAAAAAAAGTTTTCCTTCCATGTGTGTGCATATTTTGGAATTTCTTGTAAATGTGTCATTGATTAGGAAGACTGCACAGTCTGCTGAGGTCCATCCATGTAAAATTGTGAAAGAGAACACACGCCCACGCCCACCACCCTTCATTACAAGGCAGATGGGACTTCTAGTCCATGATAGTCAGCTAAACGCACATGGTCTCCTCTTTCTTCAGAAATGTCTTAGAAGAATAATAAACATATGCACCTTTCCAAAGAAAAGGGTTAGGGGAAGGGTACCTGTGGACAAGAGAAACCTCAGCATATTTCTGGAGGAGTGGTTTGATGGAGGAGTGGGGACCGAGGAAGCAGGATAGAGGGAGCTGCTGTCTGAAATGCACTTGGCAGGGTCTGCAGCCAAGATGGGGGCTGAGCTTCCCATAGAAGCCTGAAGAAGCTTGGGACTTGGAATTGCTGGTTGCAATGGAGGGTGGCAAGGGGATATGTGGTTGAAGATGGGGGCTTAATTGAAAGTCTAGAAATGGGGCAATCAGCTTCCTTGACTCTTGTATGCAAAGTGCTCAGCCAAGCATGCAGAGTACTTGGCCCTACCCCATACCCCTATAATAATTACTCCTTCCCCCTAAAATGGAGAGTCTTCTTTAAAGAAATTGAATGGTTTGAGGAAGACTAGGAAAGCTGGATTCGAAAGTGGTATCCTCCAGTAAAGCACATTGTAGGCTGACATTTGGACGTCCCAAAGCATAAAGACCAGCTCACTCTGAAACAAAGCCTGCCATTCATCTCTTTTTACCCATGTGCACAAAGCTTCCAGGAAAATTTTCTACTGCTTGATTCTAAAATATGAATGGACAATCACAAGCCAGAAGCTATTTAAGGAAAGCTGAAATATGAAAAAGAAAGACAAAGATAAACAAACTGAAAATAAGACCTCTGAGGCAATCAAAAACAATTTATAGGTAGAAGCTAAAAAGAGAATTGAAGAGGGCACTGAATTTATAAAACATTAGTGTTAAGAAAAGAGAACAATTAGGGAACATAATGGCCCCAGAACATGAAAAACACAACTACTGTTCAGTAGAAATGTTGAAAGTTAAAGTCCGGGTAATTCAGAAAATAAAGCATAATGGAAAATAACCAAAATTTTATTAGAGAATAGATAAGAGAAAAAAAATGCAGGAAGTCCACATTTGATGAGTAAGTATTTTAGGGAGAAGGGAGCAATCAGGAGAAAGAATTTTCAAATAAATAAATGAACAGAATTTCCCAGACCAAGAAGTCTCAAGTCTTCAGAATAACACAGCTCATCAAGCCCCCTGCATAATGAACACACAAGATTTGGAAATTTCTGAATACTCGGGAAAAAGAGAAGGCCATCTCCTAAAATTTTCCAGAGAGAGAAAAAAGTAATCTGTGAAGGAATGAAAATCAGAAAGGCACCAGATTCTCACTAGCAGTGCTGGGTGACGGAAGACAGTGGAACAGGATCTTCAGAATTCTGAAAGAAAGTGACTTTCACTTTTGAATTCATTACCCAGCTAAACTGTCTATTAAGCACCAGAGCAAATCAAAGACATATGGTGACAGATAAGGAAGTTTATTTACTGAGGAAGTTTACTTGCCATATACTCTTTCTTAGGAAATTATTTGAGGATGAGGTGAAGTAAAACATGGGAAATCAAGTAAGGGGAAAACATAGGATTTTTGTCAGCCTGCAGGTTAGCTTGGTATGTGGTATTAATTATGTTTTCTTTTTGTTAGGTTTAGGCAACAAGGTTATGCAATTGTAAAATGAACTAAATTTCCAATCTTTTTATTGCACAGGGGATAATCTCTTTCTTGAATGTTTGCCCCCTCCTCAATAAACCCAACCCATCATCCATCCATCCATCCATCCATCCATTCAAGCAATCTCTCCATCCAATGTAGGACTCAGACTCATGACCTCAGGATCAAGAGTCTCGTGCTCCACCAACTCAGCCAGCCACCACCTTCAGGTTTCTGTTCTATTTTTTAAAGAAGCAGTTCTTTGACAATATTTTTCATGTTTTCTTTCATCATTGCTTGGTGACCTTTGTGGCAGGTCATTCTGCTATCCAATATTGGACCTCAGTCTTCCTTTATTTGAAAGAACTCAATTTTGCCCAGTTAGAAATTAAATTTCATACGTCCTCTTGCAGGAAGGTAGGGCAAGTGACACAGTTCAGGCCAATGAGAAAACACACATGTACCGAAGGGGCTTCTCGGGAAAGTGATCATTTTTCTGATAAAAGGGACAGGTGAGACTGTCACCAGTCTATTCCTGACTCACCTGTCCCTTTGCCCTCTCCCTTCTGCCTGGAATGTAGATGGCATGCCTAGACATGGAGTAGAAATCCTGTGAGCATGAGGACAAAGGTCATTCAAGAATGACCTTTCACTTGCTAAGAAAGTGCAGCCGCAAGGCAGAATGAGCACTGCTCTGGGGTGCATTGTGGATCTGCACACCAACCCAGGGCTTCCCACCTCTGCATTTCCAGTTGCACAGGGAAAATGTATCCCTTGTTATTTAAGTTCAATTTTCTGTGCCTTTTTTTTTTTTTTTTAACCCCCCAGCAAATTCATCTTTCAATTGACCCCATCTTTAACCTCAGAACTGCTTTCTGGAACACAGAGGTGTTTGGGTTCTATGAAAAGGTATTGGGGTGAATTGAAGGCTGTCATTAAAGAGGACAATTTTCTCTTCTCCCCATTCTCTCATCTGCCCATAGAACAGGAATTTACATCCCGTTGGAAGTATTGGGAAGAAACCTTCCGACTTTCTCGCCACCCCCTTCCTGGTTCTTCTGGTGTGAGAGGGGGAGTGACCTCTTGGGTTGGCGTGGCAGGGAAAAAGGATCCAGGGTGCATTGCTTAACCTGTTCCTGGCTCTCGCTCTGGGACTGACCTAAGTGCAAGCGGCATGTGGCTCTCTCTGGTCCTGCCTCCTCTAGGCGATGTGCACCAGGGCAGGCCCTGGATCGAGAGGACTTCAATAGTCCAGCTGCTCTGCTGTGAGTGGGTGGGTAAGGTCAAATCAGGGGAGAAGGAAAAGGAAGCGCATTTGGGTCTTGGGTCCAAGCCACATCCTCCAATCCATCTGGACCAGCAATAAAGCTGACATTTTAATCCCTACTTGTCTCCTGTGACTATTTCTCAATTGGACCAGAACTTGGAAAATTGAGGGGTGTGATTAACTAGCACCCGCAATACCCCACATCTGTTGACTACTAAGCCCCAGTGGGAAAAGCCACAGTTAGATGAAAACAGTGGTTTAAAATTTTGATAATTATTAGACAGTGCTTCCCTATACTTAATTGGTTATGTCTTGATCGCACTATAAAATGCGTACATTTTGTTTTTCAGGGACAGAGGCTTGATTCAGAGCGGCGAGTCTCTTCTAAGTGTTGCTACCACTCACTTGCTCTGTGGCTTGACTTTTCGGGGCTTCAGTTTTGCCAGTTATAGAGTAAGTGGGTTAGACTAGGTGAAGGATAGGAGCCAACCCAAGCTTTGATATTATTTCATTCATTCAACACAGTTTTATTGAGCTAATTAATATGTGTTGAACATTGAGATGGAGGCTGGTTATACAATATTGTACCAAAAAAAAAAAAAATGGTGACCCCACCATCTTGGGGTTTAGAATCTAGTAGGAGAGACAGACATAAAATAAGCACATAAATAAATGTATACAGTTCCAAGGATCTCGCTCTTCATCAATACAATTTGAATAAATGAGTGATCGGATTGTATAGAGACTTCCTCCCGGGTGTCACTTATCTACACCCAGGGAAAGCCTTGATGGCTGGTCCGACAGCCCCACAAGTCGGTGCCACAAGGTTTGTGACTGTGCTAGAACCACTGTGCTCAAGAAGACAGCAGCTTCCAAAGGGATGACCTTTCGGATTAAAACATGGCTAAGCACTTTTTTTTTGAAAGTTACAAATTAATAACATGCTTGTTATAAAAATTCAAGCAGTACAGAAAAAATAAATTGAAGAGAAAACATCTTTCCTTCTCCATCTCCAAGCTCACTTGGAAATAAAAACAATGGGTAGATGTGTTTCCTTCCATCAAGCTGCACACCCAGTTGGAGGCTCCCAGAACGCAGGGGTGGGATGTGCCTTATTCACTGCAATATTCCTGGTGGGTGCCCAGTGACTGTTCATTGAGTGAGTTAACACGTAAGTAATAATCACACATAAAGGCTAAAATATAGGTTTTGTAGAAGATCACGAAGGGGATCACGTGATGTATGCTTTTTCCCTTGGCCTTGGTTTTTTTTTTTTTTTTTTAACACTCAAAAGTCCATAATGAATTTCCTTCCATGTTCTGATTCCTAATTTATCTGTTCTCTTTGTTATGGGTGGAATTGTGACCCCTCACTCCCCGTAACGCATGTTGAAGTTCTAATCCCCGGTACTTGGGAATGGGAACTTATTTAGAAATAGGATCTTTGCAGGTGGGATTGAGTTCTGATGAAGCCCCATTGGATTAGGATGGGCTCTCTTCCAGTATGACTGATATCTTTATAAGAAGACAAGAGAGGGAGGGGCACCTGGGTGGCTCAGTGGGTTAAGCCTCTGCCTTAGGCTCAGGTCATGATCTCAGGGTCCTGGGATGGAGCCCCGCATTGGGGGGGGGGTCTCTGCTCAGCAGGGAGCCTGCTTCCCCCCCTCTCTCTCTGCCTGCCTCTCTGCCTACTTGTGATCTCTTTCTCTGTCAAATAAATAAATAAAATCTTTAAAAAATATATTTTTTAGGGCTTAACCACTGAGCTACCCAGGCTCCCCATGAATACCCTTCTTGAAGGATATTTGGCTTGCTTCTAATGTTGTGTGGTAATCATGGTGACTGCTTCCATTTTCTGAGCAGTATGGCTGGGGTCTGACCCTATTTGGAGAGGGGAGCCCTAGAATTAGTTCTTTTCTCCAGAAACCCCTTGGAGCAATCAGGTCGCAGCCTCAGTGCCTCAGACTCCGTTCATACCTTGGCAGGGGTGCCAGATAAAATACAAGATGTTTGTGTCTTATTCGAGAGAGAACTACTCAAAAAGTTATCTGTTGCTTGCCTGAAATTCTAATTTAATGGGGCGTCTGTATTTTTATTTGCTGAATCTGGCCACCCTAAGTCTCAGGGCTGTGGGCAACCCACACTGTACCCTAAAGAACCCAAAGATCCTGATTTTCTGCAGGAATTCTGGAAGATCTCTCTGTCTTAGATCCCTGACTCTCCCCTAGCACCCTGCAAGTTCTCAGTGGAACCCGGATGTCCTGCAAGGCCCGCCTCTTCCAGGACCAAGCTGAGCCTCCTTCCCTCCCACCTGCCCTGGAGAGATCAGTGCTCCTTTGCTTCCCTCCTCCCCTGGCCTTTCTCCCCCTGGCCTGCCCCTTCTGTTCCCCATTCACCCCCACTGGGCTTGGACAAGACACACGTGGACCTGGCCCTCCGGCAACTACTTAATCAGTCTCCCATGTGCCCACTGAGATGGAGAAGGAAGTGCTGTGGGAGCCTGTGACAGCCATGGGCAGGGTCTCCCAAACCTGTACTCCTTAACAAATCCCCCAGGGCTTGGAGAAAATGTTCTACTGAGTCAGCCTCAGAAATCTCCAGGGAGGGACCCCTGGGTGGCTCAGTTGGTTAAGCAGCTGCCTTCAGCTCAGGTCATGATCCCAGCGTCCTGGGATCGAGTCCTGCATCGGGCTCCTTGCTCGGCGGGGAGCCTGCTTCTCCCTCTGCTTCTGCCTGCCATTCTGTCTGCCTGTGCTTGCTCTCTCGCCCTCTCTCTCTGATAAATAAATAAAATCTTAAAAAAAAAAAAAAAAAAAAAAAAGAAATCTCCAGGGAGGGGTCCTAGCCTAGGATGGAGGCTCAGGGGAGGCCACCACAAGGAGATGACGTCCAGGCGGAGGCTGAAGGTTCAGTGGGGGTTAGGCCGGCGAGGCTTTGGGGCAGGTCAGGGTCCAGGAGAGGCAAGAGCACAAGCTCTCGTAGGGAGGACGAAGGGTCTGGCCTGTCTGAGACCAGGGAAGAAGCCAGTGTGGCTGGAGTGCAGAGGGCTGAAAAGGAAGGAGGAGTTGAACCCAAGAGAGATGCGGCCACTTCTGACCAGGCCTTGCTGGCTTCTGCAAGTATCTGGTTGTCCCCTCCCCACACGGCTGCCCTGCCCCTCCCCGAAGGTTGGGCCTTTCTGCTAGGTGAGGTGGGAATCAGATGCCACGACAGCATGGACGTTAGCTCGGTGGGGGCAGGGGAGGTTGGACAGCAGTCTGTGGGGAAAAGGGTGTGGGAGTTTGCCGACAGATTTAGAAAATCTCCATATTAGACAAGTAATGTTGAAAATACTGTTTTTGTTATTGAGAAGATGCTAAAAGTGTTCAAGTATGTGGTAGGCCTACCGCACATCCCTGTGTAGTCCCCTCCCTCTGAGTGTGGGCTGGACCCGGTGACTTGCTTCTAATGAATAAAACATGGCGAAAGTGAAAGAATGTCACTTTTGAGATTAGGCGAGCAAGGACTGTGACTTCCATCTTGCTTGAACCCACTCTCTGTGACTCTCCTCTCTCCCGTGCGTGCTGCTGAAGCCAGCTGCGGGTTTAGGAGGGGCTCATGGGCCGAGGAGCCCTCCCACCAACAGGCAGTGAGGAAATCAAGGCCTTGGGTCCAGCAGCCCACGAAGAACGGAATCCAGCCAACAACCACGTGAGTGAGCTTGGTGCTTTCCCAGTGGAGCTTTGAGCTGACTACAGCCCACCCAGGACACCACCTTGGTGGCCCAGAGAGAGACCCTGAACAGAGGACTCAGCTAAGCTGCACTGGTATTCATGACCTTTAGAAGCTTCCAGATACAGAAGTTGGTTAAAGACACTTAAGCTTTAGGGTGATTTGCAGTAATGGGTTACTAATACCAACCATGATTTGGAAAAGGCCGGCCACACTTGTCGCCATCCTAACCTATGTGTTCATGGAATTTGAACTCATGGTGGGGATGCTAATTCTGAAATCTTTTTTTCTCCCCCCACTTACTAATAAGGGAAAGATGTCGTTACATCAGGGTCCATGGTGTATGTATGTGTCCACCGGGGTCCAGCCAGAAAACAGAACCCGCGCCAATAACCTTTGCAGAATTAATTTAAATTAAATTAAACTACGTTAAAATTTTTTCACTTTCACAGAATTTAATATGAAGAATCCCATCACTTAATTCTATCACAACAGAGTGCGAAAGGTGAAAATCGCCAATAACCAATTGTCCAAATCACCCTGTGCAATTCCCTTATGTCAATCAGGATCTGGGGCCTCGGAAACTCAAAAGCGGCGAATCATTTAGCTTGAGATCGTTACCGCATTTCAGCTTCTCTGCCATTTCCTTGGGGGCGGTGGAGGCTAAGAATCTATTTTGAACACTAGCAGAGATTTCTCTCCCTCTCTGTGTCTCTGATCAACGTGATTAGTTGAATTCGCTAGTGGGGGGCGGTATGCTGGTGGCACAGCGTGCAGCGAGAGCTTTTCCCATTCCCATCACAGCCACCCAGCTGCGGATCTCTAGGCCTGATTGCCCATTGTGTTCATGTCCCAGTTTACTAAACCACTTTCCTACCCTGGTTCCCAGTTTTTGACCTTTAAAGAAAAGACTCCAGTGTACACATTTATGCAGATAACACTGGGCTTCCGTTGGAATTATTTCCTTGGAATAAAGTCCTAGGGATGAGATTATTGGGTCAAAGGGAGAAAAACAGCTTTACGGGTATTGCTATGTGATGCTTTATTGCTTTCAAAGGAACCATGCCAACCAACATCAACAGCTTAGAGCACAGGAGCGGGGAGCTTCAAGGCAACAAGCTTTTCTCTCTGGGGCAATCAGCTTCCGGGACCTTCCCAAACTACCTCACAACCGAGGTCTGTGGGCTGTAGTGTGGGGTCCCACGCTGAGAAGTAGGCGGTCTGAAGGTCTGATGCCAACAAGGGCCGAGCTGTTAACAGTGCCAACCGTGGGCAACAGGTCCTGAGTTCAAATTCTGACTTTGCCCTTCAATCTTTCTGAGACATTTTTGTCTCTTATCACACGGGAATTATAGCAACACTGAACCTCGCAGAGGTGAAACGAAGATTAAATGAGTTCTTACATGGTAGGTGACCAGGTCAGCGTGTGGGACAATGCGTGGGAAACACTGAGTACATGTTACTGTTCATCCCTTATATTGATCATCGTTACTATTTCTGTTATCTAGGGACTGGGACACCGTCTTCATCCTTTGGTCCTGTTTCTCTAGCGGCTGGCCATCTGCACGAAACCCCACCAGGCTTTTGAGTTGTTCCCACAGATCTCCGTCTCATCTTGGCTTTGAGTCCTTGAGTCGAATGGTCTCTGGATGCCCCCTTGTGGACAGCTGGCTTTCTCTTGTTCTCCCTGCCCTCACCCTGCAAGGGGGAAAACCAGGTGAGGGACCAGATGCCTGTGTGTATGTGTGTGTGTGTGTGTGTGTGTGTCTCGAGGTGGGGGAGGCCTCCATTTCTGCAGATAAACCAGGAAATCGCACGTCGTGACATCCTCCTCAGTGGCTAGAAAGGGATTGGTCTCTACCTACTTATACATACACATGAATGGGGACGGCTTGTGCTGGTTTGCACGTGTTGTGTGTGCATATGTGCGTATGCTCGCTACTGCTCTCCTTGTCACAGGGCTGTTAGGGGTTCCACTGAGATGATCTGGTTTGTGAAGTGAAAGCACTGTGTAGACAGGAGGCTGTTATTATGTATAAGAACACATATAACTCAGGTTATCCATATGCTCATTTGGACATTCAGCTCCGCAGTATTTACTGAGTGCCTACTGTATGCCAGGTCTCCTGAGGTCTGGGGACACAACAGAGACAGAGACAGGATCTGTGTTTGCCTTCTCCCAGTCTAGTGGGTGAGATAGATGAGTAAACCATTGCAGTACAGGGAAGTGGTAGAGATGCCAAGGAAGACTGCCTGGAGGAGGAGACCGCTGAGCTGAGCCACAAAACTGTGGATACTGTAGCCCCTCCCTGAGCTTTGGGGCAGAGGGGTTTGTGCAAAGAGCACTCGTAGGGTTTTAGAAGTGAGGATTTTTTAAAAAGATTAAAAAAAAAATTTATTTGACAGATTACAAGTAGGCAGAGAGGCAGGCAGAGAGAGAGAGGGGGGGAACCAGTCTCCCTACCGAGCAGAGAGCCCGATGCGGGACTCCATCCCGGGACTCCGGGATCATGACCTGAGCCGAAGGCAGAGGCTTTAGCCCACTGAGCCACCCAGGCGCCCCAGAAGTGAGGACTTTAACCCCAACTCACTGAGCTAGCCTTTTCTTTGGGCCCGTTTCCTCCTGGGATAAGCCAGTGAGCTGGCCATGACATCTCTAGTTTCTGTCGACCTTGTTGTTTTCTGATCTTTTATTCCTCAGCCTGAGGAATGTTCTTTCCTTCTACTCTTCCGTCATACTCCACCCTCTTTCTTGAAGAAATGGAAATCAGACTGAGTGATAGAGATTGATTTAGCTGCGTAGGCCTGTGTGTGTGCACACCCACGTGCGGGTACATGCTCTCCATTTTCCACCCTGCCTTGCTGGAACCCCCCCCCCCCCCGGGGCCAGTCTGAAGTGCCCTGACAAAGGAGAGGTGGGATGAAGGCTGAGTGTTTCTCCTGGGGGCAGAGCGGAGGTGAGGCAAGGGACAGAGCTCCTTCTGGAGCTCCTCCTGGCCGGGTCATTTCGCTTCCTGGAGCCTCCTTCCAGATTAGCAAAGTACATAGCCACCTGGTGGGGTTTCTGGGGGCAATCAGAGTCGACGTATGTGCGGTGCTCCCCACTCTGTGCAGGACCGAGTGGGCTTTTGGAAAATAGGAACAAAAAAGCAGTTATATTTAAGTATATTTAGTGTGGCTCAGAACTTGTCTCCGTGGCAGGGGTAGGGGTTGGGGAGAAAGGGAGACTAGAGAGCCACCCTGAACCTCCCAGTAACCTGGAGGAGGGGGAAATGGTATCAGACATGTATGAAACTCCCTGTAGGTAACTCTGCTGTCTGGTTCCAGTCAGAATGAAGCTTATTAACTGGGTAACTTGGCCCAAGTTACTTAATCTTTGTAAGTTTTAGTCTCCTCATCTATAAGATGGGGACTTCCCAGCAGCTCCCTCAGAGAAGTGCTGTGGAGATTAACTGAGATAATGACCGTGAGAACATTCAAGAAGGTTGCTGGCATATAGTGGGCCCTCCATACGTTGGTAGCTGCTTGTATCGGTCAGGTTAGGCTAACCGGTGTAACAAATAGCCCCAAGGATGTGTCATGGCTCAGAGACGATAGAAGCTTGGTTTTTGCTCCTGTGATGGTCTCAGGAAATCCCAGGTTGGCAGGGGGCTCGTTGGAGACCAGGTGCTGACAACTCTGCCATCTTCAACGTGTAGCCTCCGAGCTTGCTTTGGTCACGGGCATGCAGGCAGTGGGTGCGGACAAGGGCCCATCATCTTCTTACTGCCTTGGCTCTGGAGTGCACTTCTGCTCACATTCTGTTGGTTTGTGACATGGCCTCATCTTAATGCCATGGGAGTTGGGCAAAGTCATCCTGGGCGGGCAGCCACTCCCCAGTGTTGGCTCCATGTACAACCGAAGGGGAGGCAGACTCTGGCAAATAAGGATTTCTATTACAGTTATTATTGCTTTTCGCCCCCAGGGCAGAGTGTGGTGAACATGTGGGGGAATGAAAGCACAGTGGGAGCCTAGCAAAGGGAGTGGTGTATTCTGACTTCTGACTTGTGATGTGTGTGTGTGTCTGTCTGTGTGTGTGTGTGTGTCCGTGTGGCAGTGAATACTGAGGGGTCTTGAAGGAGAGGCAGGACAGCCACAGGGGGAGACGGAGAAAGCTCACTGTGGCCTGTGGGAATCACATGAACAGAGTCAGGAGGGAGGGAAGCTGGGGGAGGGGAGAGCTGGAGGCGGGAAGGGGTGGAGAGGTGTGTTGGCAGCCCACTAGGAAGGCCTGGAATGTCAAGAGAAGCGGGTGGAAACGCAGAATCATGCATGGTCGTTCTGCAGTGGAGTCCAGGGGAGTAGGTGGTCATGGAGACGAGAGGGAGAGATAGGGGAGGAGGTGAAAAAGGAGAAAGACAAAGGAGGTGGGGGAGGAATGTCTGGGGTTCCCGGAGGACAGGTTGGAAAAAAACAGAGGAAAAGGGGTCCTGGGCTGACCCAATCCCCACCCTTCCCCCAGGGGCCCCTCAGGTCCCCTAGTTGTCACCTGGCAGTATTCTTTCTTGGAGATCTGCCCACTTGGGGCCCAGCCCTCCACACTCTCTATGCGGGGGAGGGGGGGTTATCTCCTCTTTCTGCTTTGTTCTCCTTCCAGGAAGGAAGTGGCTCCAGATGCCGTGGGTGGGACATTCCTTGGCTCTACTCACTGTTCCCAGATTTCTCATGATTCCTGGTGACAGAGCTAGCACCTCTAACGAGCCTCAGAGAGGGGCAGAGCCTTGCTCAGGAACACCCTGCACCCCCAAGAAATTCCAGTCTCGTTTTGAGCCACCCTGGCCCTCTGGGGGGAAGATCTGCCTCCAGAGAGATGCCGTGATCATTCTGGTCCACCCAGGCCTTGTAGGCACCTGTAGTGTGCCCAGCACCGCACGGGGGCACCCAGAAGACACACTTTTGAGAAAGCCGATGGGACTTTGCCCTAGGAGCGCACAGCAGACTGGGGGAATGCGATATTCTTTAAAGAACTATAAACCTGGTGAAGGAGACCCCCCGCCCCCCCCGGGGAACTGCAGGAAGGGGAATTCACGTTAATGTGTGCGTTGGAGGAAGTGGCGTTTGTGATAGGTCACGAAGGACATACAGGACTCTGACCGGTGAAGGTGCTTGGGCAGGGATGTCAGGGGGAAAGAGAGCCCAGCAAAGGAGGAGAAGAAGGGGAATTCAGGCCTCCGTGGCGGAACACAGGCCAGTCCAGTCTAGCCGAAACGAAGGGGGTGATGGGGAGTCAGGAGGACACGGAGGAGGGTGGGGTTAGACTGAGGAAGGCTCGTATGTGAAGGCTGGGTTTCACCCATGCAATGGGACCCTCGCAGCGTTTCTGAGCAGAAGAAGGATGATGAGGTAACTGGCGCCTTCTCTTTATGTGGGGGGCACATTTCCAGCTGCCCTCGACCCGTGGTGGGACACTCCACCAGCCTGCAGCGCAGTGTAGAAGTCAGGCCTGGAGTGGTGCTGACCACACAGAAGTGGCCGGAGGACTGGGGAGCTGGAGATGCTGCTTCTGGTCTCAAGAATCAAGTCCAGCTCACTTTTAAAGGACTGGGCTCCCTGGGGCGCATGGGTGGCACGGTCAGTTAGTGCGGTTAAGTGTCTGTCTGGGGCTCAGGTCATGATCTCAGGGTCCCGGGATTGAGCATCGGGCTCCCTGCTCAGCGGAGAGCCTGCTTGTCTCTTTCCCTCTGCGCCTCCCCTTGCTTGTGTGTGCTCCTTCTTGCGTGCTTGCTCTCTCTCTCTCAAATAAATAAATAAAATCTTAAAAAAAAAAAAAGTAAGGCCTGCGGTCCAGGAGAAAGTATCAGCCCAGAGTGGAGGGAGCTGAAGACGCCTGGGCTTGCCTCTTGCCTTCTGCACCCCCCACCCCCAAGCTGTGGGACTTATGGCATGCTGGTAAATTGCTCTGGGCCTCAGTTTCCTCAAAGTGACATGGACATAACAGCGCCTATTGCTCATGGGTAAAAGAAGACGATCATCCTGGCTTACTTCAATAAATATTAGTTTCCTAAATATTGGGATCGGCAATTCTTCAGTGCTGCCAGCAGGCCAGCCTGGTGAAACTGTCCTCATCCTTTTCACCCTGTGCTTGCTCTGGTTGGGGGAAAGAGGGTCGCAGCTGGAGGCCCTGCACCCTTCCCAGCCCTAGCTGGCTCTGTCATCGGCCCTCCTGCCTGGTAGGACGGCCGGGACCCCCCGACCTGCGCCGTTCTGGCCATGGTGACATCTGGCCTGCAGCACTGGGGGCTTGTGATCACTTGGGCATGAGGCTCCGGGGTGGGGGCGCTGGGATCTCTGGGCCCCGAGCCCATGGTGGCACAGCCGCTGGGTCTGGGGCACCAGCCGCCATCTCTCTCTCCTTTTGTAAACTCTCTCCAGGAATAGTGTTAAAGTGGGGAGGGGGCTTCCGGGTGGAGGTTCATTTTGCCAGTTTTAGTCCAAAATCCATGAGGAGGGCCCTTTTGGACCTGCTGCCCGCTTTGGCTGGTCTCAGGGTGAGCGCGCACGTACTCAGGACCCCGCCTGGCTGGACCTGGCAGGGAGTGGGGGAGTCAGACGGAGCTTGGTTCTCATCCTGGCTTTGCCACCGATCAGCTGGGTGACCTTGTGCACATTATTAACTGCCTCCTGCCTCAGCTTCCTTGACTGTAAAATGAGAATATAACAGCACCTGCTCGCGGTGTTGTGAGAACCCCATGAGCTCGTGCTTCCGAGGTCAGCGTGGTGACCGACAAATATCAGGAACCCCTTCAATATCAGTTTCCCTCCCTTCCTTGCATTCTGGGCAATCTGATGGCTGCCTTGAAGGCAAAGCAGTGAGGCAGGAGACATGTGGGGAGAGAGGGGCAGCTCCCCTCCTCACACAACCCCTTGAAATCCCATGTCAGGAGAGAGGGGCACGGACCTCTGGGTGGAGACTGCCATCCTTTGCCCTAGCAGGATGTGGCTGGCTGGAGGAGGGCACAAGGCAGGGAATGAGCTGGCTCTGTGCTTTTCCCATCCTGAGACCAGGTCTCCTAACACGTCACAGGCTAGATGTCTCATCCCACCTCTGCCAGCAGCTAATTCCCATGAAGATGTTAGTTGGCAATAAAGGAATCAATGATATTCACATCCTCGGGGCCTCCATAGCAGTTAAGGACCTTCCGGTTCAGCCAAATGGCCTTCTTACCCACCGAACTCCCCTCCCGGAAGCCACCTGGAGCTCAGCTGGAGGGCTGATTGCCTGCAGGAAGCGGGAGGCCTGAGTTTTGGCTCTTGTCTGGGCTTCAGGAGCCAACCAAGGGGGTCCGGAATAGGGCTAACTGAGGGACACATGCCAAAGGTCAGGGGTAGGCTCAGCTGGAACGCTGGATCACCTTTGTGACCGTCGACGGCTAGAGAGTGAGTGAGCTAGAACTTCAGGGGTTTGCTCAGACCTGATGAGACCTGGCATGTGGCCCACGGCCCACCACCGCTCCATGCTTCCAGAAGGGCTGAGTCTGGAAGGTGGAGAGAGAGCTGAGCTGAGAGGCAGGATGGGCCGTGGAGTTTCTCCTGTCCACCTTCAACGCAGGCAGCTAGGACCCTCTGAGGTTACGCCTACTCTTCCTTGGCGGACTCTTTTCTCCAGGGAAAGAAGGCAGTGGTGACTGAGGTAGGCTGGCTGCAGCCTCTCTTGGGCAGAAAGCAACTCCTAGGAGGCCTGGGCCTGGGCTGGGACGTCCAGGGGGGATATTGTCAAAATGCAGATTTTGATTCCAAAGGTCCGGGCCTGAGCATCTGCATTCCCTATCCGCTCCCAGGTGGTGCTGGTGTTGCTGGTTCAGGATCACGTTGAAGTGGTAAGGGTAGATAACAGCGAGTAGGGTGCTGGGGCCTCTCCAGGCCCGAGGGATATCCTTATGGTGCTGACCGGTGACCTCTGGTGTCCCTTCTCCTCTGACACTGTCTGTCTCTAAGACCACATGGTAGTGGGTGACCAAAGTGCTGAGCTCACCCACTCAGCGGCTCCCCTGGGTGCCATTCCAGGCAGGCAGGGGAAGGCAGCTGCCCTCGGATGGTTGATTCAGAATAGTAAGTGACCCAGCCCTGAGAACTTACTGTGAGGAGACTTCAGCACTTCTAAGTGGCAGAATCTGGCCCCAAGATATTTTTTGTTTGGGTCCTTGGGATGCTGGGTTTAGAGAGAGTGCAGGGATGGAAACATTATCTTCTTTGAGAACCTCTCTGGGGTGGGGGACTGGGCAGAAGGGGAGGCTGGAATCTCTGGGCCCTAGGTCCGTGACGACTGACTGGGGCTCTATACCCCCTTTTGGGGTTGGGGGATCTTGTTAATCCCTTTGTTGGGTCCCAACATGGTGCCAGAGCTGGGGATCCATGGGGGCCATGGCACATACCCCTCCCCCACCCTGCCTGAGCTTCGTGTCCTGGCCGAAGAGCCCATACCTCCCCGAATATCAGATCACGTTGGAGGCAATGTGTCCCGCCATTGAATCCAGCCAGACACGCCGTGTCAGGGAACTTAGGCCTCTCGCAGCAGGTACACACTGAGCTTTGTACTCCAGGAAGCTCCGGGTACACAGACTTCGGACTCTCCCTTTCTCTCTCGGGTCTGGGTTCCTGTCAAGGAGACAGAGAAAGTTTCCACTGTGTGTGTGTGTGTGTGTGAGTGTGTGCGCGTGCGTGTGTACATCACCACCCACGTGGAAGTGTCTGATTATCTTTTTCTTTTTGCAGAAAATCAGGTCAGTGGTTTGACTGTTGTCGTTAACCACACGGTGCCGTGCGGAGGGGGCATGAGCGGCCGTGGCCTCCAAGTGCTGACGTGTGAGGGCAGGAGGGGGAGGCTGGGGTCGGGGGCGCTCCAGGCTGTGGGGTCTCCAGAAAGCAGCGGCATGGCTGCCCGTCTGGGGAGAGGACACGCCGGCCACATCCTGATTCCTTTTCAGCATCCTTCCCCCTTTCCTTGGGGCCTCGGCCGCCTGCCTAGGGTTGAAGCCTATGTGGGTGACCGTGCTGAGTAATCGGGGAACTGGGCCGGTGGCGGGTGGGCAGGCAGTCACCCTGTTTTGTGGCCAGGGCTCCGCAGGAGGGGTGGGCAGGGTGGAGAGCTCTGGGGTTGAAGCAGGGTGGTGTGGAGCTCCCCCCACAGGTAATAACAACGGGAGCAAAGAGAGCACGGAGCACTTTCACATCAGCTTCCTCACCTCGCCCACAACGCCCTTGGAAGGGGCAGGAGTGGGCGTTATTGTTATGCTGCTGAGGGCGCGCAGAAAGAGAGAGAGTGAGGTCAAGGACCTAGTTCAAAGGCATCCAAACTCCTGCCCTGTCCTCACACTCCCCTTCTGGGGCCCCTGGGCCATGCACCGGTTGCCCTTTTGGGTGGCGGTGGGGGTGCTAGGAAGCAGAGCCAGCTAAGCCTGCCTGGGCCATAAACCCAGGCGGGGTTATCTGGGTCTTTTAGCCCTGGATCTTTCCCACATTCCCGTCATCTCAGGGCTCAACTTGGGGAAGGACCTGCCACCCAAGCCCTCAGCCCGAATGGCCCTGAGGACAGAGAGCAGACCATCTTCAGGCAAGCCACCCCCCACCCCCACAATATACTTCTCATCCTGGCCTTTAAGATCACCACTGCCCTCCAGCTCCCCTGTCCTTCACTCAAGAGGCTCAGACAATAGAGGGTGATGATCCAGCGTGGAGAACACAGCCTCCCCTCCCCCTGCAGCCAGAAATCATCTGTTACCCATCGCTGGGGCCCAGGCTGCCAGACTGAGACCTTGTGCCTCCCTCCTACTTCTTACTGGAAATGAGCCCCTGTCCACCCCCACCCCCCATCCGGCCTCCCAGGGGAGGTCCGAGGACTCATCTCTGGCCCTACCCCCCGGCTGGGCACCACTGTGCCATGGGGAGGCAGGCTGAGGCTGGCGCCCGCTGTCCCTAAAGACCCTCCTGGGAGAGGAGCCTCCTTGTGATCTCTCCGGGTCAGCTCAGCTGCCCTGCTCTGGACTCACACTCAGAGGAGCAGCTTGCCGTGAGCTTACGATGCTGACGTTGCACAGAAATGTGCTGGAAATTACAGAGTGCCTTGGAGGGAAAAACAAACTGGGGTTTCAGTTCCCATGGAAACGGCATCTATTTGCAGAGGCTCCTGCGTCAGAGCCTGGACCCCGTGCTGGTGGGGGCTGGGGGCAGGCATTAGAGGGCAAGGTCATCTGTTTACTGTCTGGAACCCTTCCAGGAGGGCACGTCTGAAAGGGCCCCCTTACCTTTAGCCTTGACTCATGGCTTTTCCCACAGAGGGGCCTGCCTGCTGGGCATTATCTCTGCAGAGAAGGGGATTTTGGGTAGATTTTTAAACTTATGAGTCAAGGGTGTGGGAAGACCCCAAATTCACCATTCATACATTTCTTCCACGCACATTTTTGACCTATTCTATGCCAGATCCTGGGCTAGACCAGCCAATCAGGAATTGGTCTGTACCTGTTAAGTTTAGTGACTGGAGCTTCCCTTTCTGGAAGGAGCTGTGCTCATGAAGGGGGCACAGCAAGGACCCGCTAAGGACCACATGACCCAGGAATGCCCCAGGTTCACCAACGTCGCTGCCCTTGCTTTGCAACCAAAGCCAAGTGATTTCTGTTCTCATGGGACAAGGGAGCTAGTTCCCACATCTCTCGGGGAAAAAATTACCCCTAAATGGTCAAGGCATGCACCCAGCCAAGAGAGGGGACTATTCCTGTCATTGTGTTGGGAAGGGTGTCTTTGCTAGCTGCCCCCAAGGTGCTGTCCAGGCAAGAGGGCTTTATATCCATTGTCACCACCAAGTCGAGGCCTTTCTTCTATCTTCATTAAGCAAGCCAACAACAAAAAAGTCTTTATTTTCGCCTCTCTCTACTGGTACAACGCGCTCCTGCATCCCCTCTCTCATGGAATGCAATTCTCCCAACAGTTGTAGGAAAGTTGCTGGAACATCATGCCCACCTTCAGAGGGACAAACCGAGGCTGTGGAGGGTCAGGCAGTTGTCAGGGGTCCACAGACAGTAAATGGTGAAACAGAATGGGAATCGGGTGCCAGATGCCTCTCTTGGTCCCCTCCTCCCTGTCAAGGCACCTGGTGGCCAGATCACACCTCACCCCCCTTACCCTGGCTGGCCTCCAACCTGTCTGAGGAATGGGGACCAGCTGTGTGTGGGAGAGCCGGGGCCGGTGGGGAAGGACGCTCTGTATTTCATTTCATGGGGGCTGCATGGCAGAAAGACCACAGGCCCCTCTCCCCCATCATTTTATGCGTGGATGCCTCAGTTTCCTTCTCTGTAAACCAGGGGTGTGTGTGTGTGGCTATCTGAGGGACCTGCGCCCATGTCAGAATTCTGATGAAATCCAGGCTGTTCCTCCCTCCGTGTGGATGGGTTGCGATGGGGTCAGGGCTGTTGCGCTCACTCTGCAACCCAAGGAAAGGACTCCTGTTCTGTGTCAAGGGAGCTAGTTCCTACATCTCAGGGAGAAAGAGACACTGCTTGGAGCGGATTTGTTTCCCGGTGATCTCCTTAGTGTCTGGTACCACCTGACAGCTTATTGGGCCCTTAGGGAAGTAGCAGAGCCTGGAACAATCTTTAACAGGGGAGGCAAGGACTGCGGGCAGAAAGTAGAAGAGGAAGAAAAGGTTCAAGGCCTTGAGGTCCTGCTTGGCTTGAGGGTGTGTGTGCAGGGGGATCCAAAGGGGCCTCAGGGCACCGAAGGTCCTTGAGGGGATGGCGGACGACAGACAGTGTCTACCTGTCACGTCTGCATCTGGTCGGGAAAGGAGGGGAGGAAAAGATGGGAAACAAATACGTTTGAACATCTGTCATGAAGGAGGGGTCTGGAGTTTCTGAACCAAGGATCAGATTGCAAGGCCTGACAAGGAGACAAGGTGTTGAATGCCGGGGAAAATTCCAGAGGCGAGGCCGCCATCCCCGGGTGCACCTGGTAGCCCTCCATGTGGACGTTGTTTTCCCTGTTTGGAGGGAAAGGAAGCTGAGGCTGGCAAGTTGAGTGGATTCCCTGGGGGGCCACGTAGCCAGTGAGGGGGTGGGACTCCTCTGCCTGCCTCTCCAGGGTTGGGTGGGCATGCTTTTGGGGGAGGACACGGCTATTACTTTTCTGAGTCCAAGATCTTTTAAATTTCTTGGGGGACCTGGAGACTCCATTACTGTTCTCATTCTTTCTAGCTGTCTGTTCCCCTCTCCACTCCATGGTCTGCTCCCTTCCCATGGGTTCCTCCTCTTCGCAAGCTCTACCTTTCGTCTGGTCCCAGCGGCTGGTCTCAGTTTGATGACAGAAGCCAGCGGTAGCTCTGGGGATTCTAGGGAATAGAGGAAACGAGTCTGCTTCCCCCCATGCCCCTTCCCTCGAGCTTTGTTCTGCTGCCCCGCAATGTTGAGCTAATCAGACGTGCCGCCAGGTTGTGGGTGAGCTGCGGATGTCTGCGGATGAGCTGCGGATGAGCTGCGGATGTCTGAGGGCTGCTGTCCTTTGGGTCATGTGTGTGCTTCAGTGAGTGTGCACGGGAGAGGAGGGGACTATTGCTGTATGTGGGGGTGTGTACACGAATTTGCACGTGTGTGTGTGCGTGTGTGCAGTGTATGCACTCTTGTATGAAAACGCTTGTGTGTGTCTTAAGCATAATGTGAGTGTACGTACAGATGAATGCACACCAGCGAGATTAGGGCCAGAACTTGTAGGTCCAGGGCAAAATGAAAATGCTGAGCCTCTTGTTCAAAAATTATTAAAAAGTTCAAGACAGGGCCACCCGGGTGGCTCAGTCGTTAAGCATCTGCCTTGGGCTCAGGCCATGACCTCAGGGTCCTGGGATCGAGCCCCTGCATTGGGAATCCCTGCTCAGCGGGGAGCCTGCTTCTCCCTCTCACCCTCCCTCTGCTTGTGCTCTCTCTCTCTGTGTGTCAAATAGATAAATGAAATCTTAAAAAAAAAAAAAAGGTTCACGACAGAGATAGCGGGGCCTTAAATCAAGCGTGGGCCCTTCTGAGAGCCAGCTCCGCGGGACCACACGGGTCTCTGGCCGTGATGCTGGCTGTGTATACGAGCGTGTACAACTTGTAGATGTGTATGTGTGTGCTGCCTGTGTGGTGTGTGTCAGTGTGTGACACTGGGCGTGGGCGCACTCTCGGGCATGAAATCTGAGCCTTTTCCTCACCACCCCCAGGCCAGGCCCCTCGGCAGTTGCCGGTGTCTATCAAAGGGAAGGTGTGTTTTATTTTTGGCGTTTTGTGCGCCTTTGCCGCCTGCTCCCATAGTGCCCTGGGAGGCCTTTGTTTTAGCGCTTTGTTGGAAGGCTGACAAACACTTCCCTCCACCTGCTGCCAGGGTGGCCCCACCAGAAACCACAGCTGGAGGTGGGGCAGCTTCCTCAGCCCCTCACCACCCACTCCGTACCCCTTCCAGGCATCAGCGAGCGCGGAGCCCTGCCCGGCTGACCCCACCCAGACGAGGTACTGCAGCACGTTGGAGCTGGAAACAATGGTGGAAATCATTTGGCCCAGCTCCCCCACCTCCCAGTTAAGGAGCTGGAGGCCCAGAGAGGGAAAGTCGCTTGCCAGCGTTGCCCAGTACGTCTGGGGCAGAGCCAAGACACTTTCCTCCCAGAACGTTCAGCCCTGCGGAACTGGCCTCTGAAGGAGGGCTGGGTGGGAAGCAGGGTCTGGAGGAGAGAAGGGGAGACCAAGCCCTTAAGGAGCACCAAAGCCTGGTTGCTGCGGGGCCATGGGGTCCCATCCCCCTCGTGGGTGGGGGCTCTTTCTTTGTTATTTGATCCTCCCTCCTCCCAGGTCAGAGCTTTGTGTCCAGTCAGCCTTGCAAAATGTTGGCTGGTCCATTTTGAGAATGTTGGCACCATGCCTGGCACAAAGTCGGGGCTCCGTGCATATTTGGTAATGAATGAAGAGTATTTAGTTGGCTTGTGCAGTCGGGTGGCAAGAACACGGGCTTTGGAGGCCAGCTAGAACTGGCCCAAATCACTTAGTAGATTGACCACGGAGAAGCTGTGTGTTGGGGTGAAGTTGCTTAACCTCTCTGAGCCGCCGTTCCCATCTGTAAAATGGGACTCTAGCAGAGTTGGTGTGAGGATGAAATGAGTGAAGATGTATCCCTCCATATGGTGTGGAGTACATAATACAATTGTGGTAAGGTTGTAGTCATTCTCCCTAGCTGTGTCACCTCAGGAAAGTCACACAAACTTCCTATAAACCTCAACGTCTTCACCTGTTGTCCTGAGAATTCAGCGGCAGGTGCCATACCCAGCACCGTCCCTGGCACATCACAGGCACTCAGTAAATAAGAGCCTGTCTCCCCTCCTAGGCAAGGTCTTTTCTACCTTGAGGCTCTGTGATTCCTGCAGTCCCTTCTTCGACAGCCTCCCGCCCTGGTGTCACCCAGCCTCGGATGCTCCCAGCAATGAAGTCTCACCAGCTCCTGGCAGTCCTCAGTCTCCCTGAGTTAGAGGGTAGGGAGACGTGGCTGGGTGGGGGGGTTGGTAACTGAGAAGAAGGCAGAGCAGGTGTAGCTCTTGGACAAAAATCCAAGTTCTGCCTTTGACAGGGACTGAAGCCTTCCAGGTGTGTCCAGACCTGTGTCCTGATCTGAAGATGAAGGTAAAGGCAGAGGAGTGACTCCCTGAACCCCTGAAGGCTTAGAGCTTCCCATTGTTCTTCCTGCTCCCTTTCCCTGGACTCCCAAGGCCCAAGGTGGCCCACCACATGCCTTGGCAGCTGAGTGTCCCTGAAGGCAGGTGGCAGAAAGAGGTGTTAGTGCAGACCACATGGCAATGTCCAGGGAGTTAGCTACCGGGGACGAAGCCCAAGCTTCTGGGCAAGAGACTGAGCTGGTGCCACCGTGGGTGACCCCTGGCCCCTGGCTTGGCCACAGAAAACACCTCCTAGGCCTGGGAAGAATGCAGCACTTGGCCTTCGCATGCGACCGTGTTCCTGTTTCCGTTACTCGAGTACTGTTTGCACAAACCAGAAAAGATAAATGTGCATGCAGTTCCAGACCTCCTTTTAAATGCTGGGAAAGGATTTGGGACATTTCATCTGTGGTATCCGTGGAACTTACCAATGTCAGCTCTTTACTCGGAATAAACATGAACTCTGCGGCCCTGAGCAGGCTCTGACCCAGGCATGAGAGGGGTTGGGGGCAAGATGTGTTTCTTCCCCAGCCCTCCAGCTAAGGGGATGGATGTCTGACCTTGAGACCTAACGCCCCAGGAGGGAGTGGAGAGGGCCAGAACCCGGCAAGGCCTGCTCATGCAGGCCTGTGTTTGTTTATACGGAGACGAGAACCCAGAGGCCGCCTGTGCGGTGGTTACTACGACACATGGAGGAATCCAGCGAGTGAACTCCCTGGGGTTGGGGAACAAGAGACAAAAATAAGTTAATATCCATCCTTCCAGAGAAGGCGGGAGGAAGAACAGTCTGAACTGGGCCACGCAGACGTGCGTGTGCGAGCACACACACACACACACACACACACATACACGAATCTGTGGGAGCATTCATGGGTCCCCATTTCTGATTTAGGAGGAGATCAGTTAAGATGTGTCAGACTAGAGCTGCTTTGGCCAAGCAAGGGGCTGTGTAGCCTTTTCTGCAGCAGAACCCTTGTCTGTGTCTCTTTCTAGGCCCCCGACAAGACAAACGACAGAGCTGGGGGGTGGTGTGTGCACGCGTACGTGTGTGTGCGCACGCACGCGTGCATGTGTGTGTGTGTGTGTGTGTGTGTGAGATGAGACTTCTACTCCCTGCAGTGCCTCTCACACATCTGCTCTCACAGAGAGGAGGCCAGGAGGGCTCGCCGGGTTGTTCTTTTGAGCTCAGGGAGAAGAACCCCCTCTTTTACTCCCTGGGGTTTTTCTAGGGACTCAGACCAGGGAAACTGGGCCATTTCTAACCCCCTCCTGGCAAAGAGGGCCATGAGCCCCACTGTGTCTAAGACTAATATAGTCCCTTTCTCCCCACCTGACTGGTTCCACCCACTGACAATACTCTCCAAGTCGGGCCCCTAGCTGGGTTGCCCCTAGAATGCACCCCTGCCCCACTTCCCCCTCCTTCTGCTCCCCTCCACTCCCCATCTCATTTGCCTCGACTCCCACCCCTGCCCCCAAAGGCCCATTTCTTCTCCCTCCAACTATTTACCTTCAGTACAGAAATAAATCTGACTCTCGAGAGGATCCTTCCTTTAAAAAGATCAGTTGCCTGAATTCCCTTGGAGCGGCTGCCACATTTCTTTTCTTTGTACCTCATTCTCCTGGACTCAGGGGCAAGGACAGGGACTATTCGTGGGGGCGAGGGGGAGCTGCTCCTTAAGGGCCTGGCCACAGGACAGGAGGGACAGTGCTTGCCAGAGCAGAGCTGCATGATCTGGGACATGGATGGCGTAGGCTGGGGTGGATGTGTAGGGGAACGCAGGGGAGCGCAGGAGATCTGCAGGAAGACCTCTGGCTGGAGCTCGGGAGTCTGGGCTCAAGTTCTAGCGCAGCCAAGAGCTCCTAAGAAACCTCAGGTGAGTAATTTAGCTCTCTGAGCCTCAGTTGGCGTACCCGTCCAGTTGGTGGGAAGGACAGACTGACTCATCTTCAGGCTGTCCTCCAGCTTGATTTATAAGTTGTGAGGGGATGGAAATGGGGCTAAGGAATTGAATTTGGTTTCCTGGTGGAAACTTGTGGAAACTTTTTTTTTTTTTTTAACTACCATGTATTAAACATTTCTTAATGATGATCAACAACACTTCCAGAAGGATTTCCAAGCATCTGACATCTGTGAATTTATTTGCTCCTCACAACAGTCCTAGGAGGTAGGTGCTATGATTTTCCCCATCATACAGACTAGGAAACCGAAACACAGACTAAGTAAGGAGCCCGAAGAGCTTAGCTGAGATTCAAACCAGGCAGTCTGGCCGCAGAACCCCTGCTCCTCATCACCACGTTCCACATTCCAGGCGCCGTGCGACGTGTTTGCCAAATCCTCTCCATCTTGCAGTTGAGAAATCTGAGCCTCAGAGCAGTTGAGCAACAGCTGAAGGTCACACAGCTGGGAAGCAACAGAGATGAGCTTCCCAGTCAGCCTGGCTTCAGAGGCCCGCTCTCTCCCATCCGCTTCCCATAATCCTGCCAGACCCTCAGGCCCCCAAAGCCAGCTGATCCGGTATTCTTATATTGCAAAGTCTCTTTAAGCAAGTCAGTTCCTCCTTCTGGGCCTTGGTTTCCCCATCTAGAGGCTGATTGGGGTGGACCAGCAGATCCCTGCGGTCCCTTGCAGTCCTGTGAATCCATGATTCTTGAGGCGTGGTGCTTCTGGCTGTAAGGGCAGAGGTGGGCCCTGGGGGTGCAGCCAGGGAAGACGGGGATGGAGAGAATGGGAAAGCTACAAGAGACAGGAGGGGGGGCCATGGGGGCCATGAAACCGGTTCATGGGAGCAGTTGTATGAAGCAGATGATAGAAAGGGAGAGAGAAGCCTTGGGTGCTGGGGCACGGGGGCTCCCCAATGGGTTTGTTCCTTCTTCCTAGGGGTCCCCCAAAGTTCAGGGTAGGCCCAGGAGAGCTCTGGGCAAGGGAGCAGGGTCCAGGCCAGCTATGAGCTGAGATAGAGCAGTTTGGGGAATTAACATGGCTGGGGTTCTGTTGTCTTTGTAAATACTCGGAGATGTCCAGTTATTTTAGAAAAATGTATCTGAAGCCGAGATGGCATGTTTGTGCGGTTGGCCTGGCTTCCGGCTCATGAGTGTGCCCTTGAATTCCTCCCTTCAGGAACGGAGGATTGGTTTCTTGCCCATACCCTCATTAGGACGTACATACCAGTGGGCTCCATGCTCTTCTCGGGGACCCCACAGGCACTCTGGGGTCCTCCCCACACCCCACACTCATGCACACACATCTGTAGCTGCATGTTTTACTGCTCAGCCCTGCTGTGGCCAGCACCGCCCCCCCCTGGCTGCACCCGGGCCAGCTTCCTTTTCCCCAGGGCATGCTGGCCAACAAGTCGTGCCCAGTGCAGCCCACGGAGGAGACAAAGGTCATGTGCTGAAGACCAGAGAGAATGGGCTGCATTACCAAGTGGGCTCTCTGGAAAATGTATACTATCACCTTTACCTGAGTATACCCTCCCTCTCACCCCCTGCCAGGCCCCCAGCTGTCACTGTGCTGGGCCCTTCAGATGCCTCCTCATGCATCACAGCTTTGGGCTAACCTCCTCTCTGGCTTGGAGGAGTCAGGGTTCCGGGGAGGCGTCAGGGATCCCAGGGACATGGATCTATGTTGTGGGCAGTGACTGTTCCCTGATCCCTGCTCCTCCATGATGGGTCAATGGACATCGGCTATTGCTACAACGGTGGTCTGTAGGGTGGGTCGTGGATGAACTTGGCTTGCAAGCAAAGGGTGCAGCCTATCACATGGGTGCCATGCCCAGCCTCCTTAATCCAACATGCTGTAGTCTGGGTGCCCAGGGGTGGAAGAGGCCCTTTCTCTAAGAACCATTGTGGGGAGCTTGAAGGGACTGACAAAGGCTTATGGGCTCTAAGTTACAGACCGAGCAGGGACGGGACGAGCTGACCAGTGAGTAAATGTTGCTAAAGGTGACAGAGAGCTCCCAGCCGTTGATGTTTTAAGGACAGCTTGGCTCTCTCCAAAGTTCAGCTCATACCACGTCTGTGGGTCACTGCTGATGGCACAGGCTTGGGTCCTCTCCCACGAGTTCTGGAAGGGCATTTGCAAGTTGGGCACCCTGTGCATTCCCTCCCCCTCCCTCTTTCAGCCTCCTGGGATGGTGTCACAGGAGGGGCTCAGAGCATAGCTTGGCAGACCCCACGGCTCTGATCATCTCTCAGAAACGAAGCCCAGGGAGGGCAGAGAAGAGGAGGTGATCGGGTGGGAAGTGGGGGCTTGCAAAACAGGGACATACCCATTTGCCATTTACCGAAAATGTCCCCCCTTTCTTTTAAAGCTGTTGTTTCCGCAAAGGAAAACTTGTATTTGTCTGTGAGTAAACTGCGCCGTCTTAATGAACTGAAAGCAGGCCAGGAGGAGCGTTTTTTTTTTGTCCCCATGACTAAGAACAAAGAGCAGCTCACTGGCCTTCAGCAGTCAATACTGTCACCACTCCTCCACCCCCACCCCCGATCCCCGTCCCTAACCTCTCTGCCTGCCCTGTCCTCCTTCGGAGCAGAGCTGAGACCCACCCGAGAAGGGCTCGCCGCATGTCATCCGTGCCCCAGAGTCCTGGCCGGGAGCGTGGTTTTGGCCGGGCAGAGGCCACTGGCTTGGCCCGCAGGAAACACCATGCCCCTCCCTGAGGAGAGCCTGGGCAGGCAGCAGCCTGAGGAGAGGTGGCGGGCACTGGGCAAGTGTGGTTTCAGGGAGGTCTGGAGCCTGCCATTCCTTGGTGGCTCAGATGACAGTGAGAAAGAGACGGAGGGAGGAATGCAGAGATTTTGACCCGCTGGCATCCCCTTTCCCTGCCAAGCCGAGACGTCTCCCCACCATCTCAGGTCCCAGAGACAAAGCCTTGTTTTCTGGAAGACCTTGCCTCAGCCCTCGACTCTCAGGGAGGATGTCTTCCTGGGTCAGAAGGAGTCTCATTCAGAGGACTTGCCGTGCGTCCTTCTCCAGTCCACCTGTCACCAACTCTCCCTTCACTCCAAGTGCAGACTGTTTCCCCACTTCCACTCTTGATTCTTGGTCTGGAGGACAGCAGCCTTGGTTTTGGAGTGTCACAGGATTTGGCGCAGCTTATCGGTCACAGCGCTTTGGAACCTGGGTGGAGGTAGCTAGGGCCAGGGGTCCGGGCTGCTGCACGTCCTCTCCCCATGAGACAGAGCTTCACGGCCAGGACTGCCTTTCCCTCTGCAGCTTTTGGAGCCCGAGTCTCCTGCTGCCCGTCCCGGGGCCCTGGGAGAGGTCCCTCTCGTCCGAGTGGAGCGCCACCTACGGGGAGAAGGTGGTGGTGGTCTCAGCCTCCACACTCATGGAGGAGCGCCGGGTGTGGCGGCAGGAAGACCACTGGCGGAGCCGTTCCTGGCTCAGGCAGCCCAAGTCCTTGAAGAGCTTGAAGAGGTCATTCCTGAACTTGACACCAATGAAGGCATACAAGAAAGGGTTGACACAGCAGCGGACGCAGGCCAGGCTATAGGTGACGTCATAGGCAATGTTGAGCTGCTTACTGAGCTCGCAGCTGCCGCTGCCTGTGATGTTGAAGTTGGCCACCGTCTGGGCCAGGACCACCCCATTGTAGGGCAGCTGGAAGGCGATGAAGACCACGACCACAGCGATGATGACCTTGATGGCCTTGTTGCGCTCGAAGTTGCGGGCCTGGAGCAGGGTGCGGATGATGACGAGGTAGCAGAAGCTCATGGCCCCCAGAGGGATCAGAAAGCCCACCACCATCTGGGCCACCTGGATGGTGATCAGGTCTTCCACGTGCTCGGTGACAAGGGAGCACCGCAGGGCTTGCTCGCTGCTGCTTTTGTGGAGGCCGCTATACAGCAGCTCTGGGGTGGACAGCACCATGGCCAGCATCCAGATGCCCACGCAGGACAGCTTGCTGATGAGGAGAACCCGGGCACGGTGGCGGTGGGCCGAGACGGCCTGGACAATGGCCACGTAGCGGTCAATGCTGATGCAAAGAAGCAGCAGCATGCCGCTGAAGAAGCTTATCTTGTAGATGCCGAAGATGATCTTGCAAAAGTTCACACCAAAGATCCAGGACTTGGCTGCACTGTAGGCCCAGAAGGGAAGGGTCAGGAGGAAGAGGATGTCGGCCATGGCCAGGTTGAGCAGATAGGTGTCGGTCATGGTCTTGAGCCTCTTGAAATAGATGTAGGTCAGTACGACCAGCCCATTGCCCAGCAGGCCCATGAAGCAAATGATGGTGTACATGAGCGGCAGGAACCAGGCTTTAAAGTTCCGCACGTCTTTCTTGAAGCATACAGACTCATAGAGAGTGTAGTCCACCGTGGTATTGTCTCCGATGTAATCATCTGTGACCTCATCTTGGCACAGGCACACCTGCGGGGGAGGGAACAGGGCAACGTCATCCAGCTTAGCCAAGTGGGATCCAGCTCAACTCAGCTCACCTTGAGGCCCCGGGATTGCCCAGAGCAAGTGGTCCCCATTAGGGGCATCACCCACAAAGCCTGCGAATTCTTGGGCCCCATCTGGGACCTATGAACCTGGAATCTATGGGAGCGGAGCCCTGGGATCTGTTTTCCTAAACTTCCCAGGTAGTTCCCAGGCTTAAAACTGGTGCTTCCCAAAATTTAACATGCACATGAATTACCTGGCGATCTTGTCAAAATGCTTGTCCTGATTAGATAAGCTGGGACCTGAGATTCTGCACTTCTAGTAAGTAGCAAGGGTCTGTTCTCACCAACTCAGAGAGGCTCCCCGCATTATGTGCCCTGAGGGTGGACTGGAAATCATCTGGGCTTTGAGGTCCCATGAGCCTCGGGCCACATAAACACACTTTTATCTCTGAGCCTCAGTTTCCTCACCGGTGAGATGGAAACGACTATAATCTCCCTCTGTGGCTGGGGTGAGGTGCTTAACCTCGGTTCTGGCGCCTAGAAACTCCAGAAGAGGAGGGATGTGTGTCTTTCATCTTGAGCCTCCTTTTAGAATCTGCTAGAAAGAGTTTTCCAGGGAGCCTGCAAAGTACTTCAGCTTTTGAGGGGGAAATCCATGTTGGGGTTCAGGTTGAGGAGGGCTTGGAGCCAGAAGGCAGATACTCTGTTAAGAAGCCTCAAAACCCTGGTTTGGGGCAAGCTGCTGTGACCCTGGGTGATGAGTGACTTGCAAAATTCTATGGATCCCAGGGCTCTGAGGTACGGTGCCCCGCACGCAGCTGGGGCTCCGGCAACATGTGCCCAAGGGCACTGAACTGTACAGCTATGATGGGGTGGAGGGTGCCCTGCTGGGCCACTGCCTCCGCAGCTGCGATGGAGTCCTCCCTGCATCCCCAGGAAGAGCATGGGGCTCCGTTGTCTCCTACTCTCCTTCTGGGCTCCCACTCTCTTCCCCTACCTCTCTGTCTCTCTCTTCCTCCCAGTCTCTTCTGGCAGATCCCAATCAGCCGGGCTCAGCGGCTCAGGGCCTTTTTTTTTTTTTTTTTTTTAAGCCCGTTTGTAAGGCAAGCTGAAGTATCAGGCAACCTGCTGTGATTTTATCAATGAAGGAGGGCATGTGCCCCTGCACCCCTGTGCACAGGGACAGCTGAGCCTCTGTAGGCTGGCAGCTGGGCTTCGGGGCTGCCTGGGGAAGCTCATGGCCCCTCCTCTAGGACCTGGGCTCTGGGCAGCTCACAGTGATGGGTTTTCATGCACCTGGGGAGCTGGAGGGACTTTAGAGATGAGGAAAGGGAGGCTTTTGGAGAACTTCGTTCAAGGTCACATAGCCGGAGTGGAACCCGGTCTCTTTCCCACATCCTGTCTCTTGTCTTTCTCACTTCCAAATCCTGAATTTATCACTGTCACAAAACGAGGACAAAAGAATATCCAAGAGACTTTCCTTTGGGCACTGCTATCTTGAGAAAAGTTAGCGGCACCCGCCTTTCCCCTCATCTGGGCACGACTGCAGCTTTAACCCATGGTAAGTCCCAGGGTTACAAGTGTGGGGTCCCCGGACATAAGGGGGGTATGCCCAGCCTTTGTGAAGAGTGCTCCCCACCAGCATGACCTGCCCTCTTTTTCCACCCTTTACTACTTCCGGACTCTGGGCCACTAGGCACGATGCCTCTGCAGCCCACAGCCCCACCACATCCTGCCCCGTCTGAGCCACCCCCATTCCCCTAAGTAAAGAGAAGAATGAACCCTAGCTGTCCCTCATCCCCTCCCCAATCTTTCATTCTCCCCTTCTAGCAATACAGCCCCTCCCAAGTACTGAAGCAGGAAGAAAGAGGGGAGGGAGTGGTGATGGGGAAGGGGGCCAGGCTGTGGGCTGTGGCCCAAGCTCCGGGGGGCCTCTGGGATGGGGTTTTGGGAACAGTGCCCAGCTTGGGGCCTGCCTCTGGCCGGAGCTCCTGGAAAGCTGCCCCTCTGGCCTCCAGACTTGGGGAAAAGCCAAATTCTGAAGGCCTGCCTCTCCAGCTTTGGACTTGGCCTCCCCCTCCCCCTCCAGAGAGCTCCCACCCCCAACCAATGGAAGAGAGTAGATTATGAGTTACAGTTTCTTCTAACTCCAGGGCTCGGTGGGGCCAGCTTTCCTGTCTGCATTTCTGGGACTGAGAAGCAGAACAGTGTAAATTGGGGGACTTGGCTCCTGCAGAGTTTGGGGACCTATAAAGTATACACTCCCCTACCCCCAGTGTCCCGGGCCCCATGCTTTCTTCCCTCCCCACTAAGTGGGGCTCAGATGGGTCTCTTTATTTCATAGAAGGGTCTGGGGCCTCCAGGAGAGGTTTTGGCTGGACACCGGGGGCGGGAGACAGCTTTGGGGTAATAGGATCGTAATGAGGCCTCCAGACCACATGTTCTCTCGGCTCATGTATGAAGTTCTGCACGCACGGCTGTGCACACACATGCACAGACTCCAGGAAACTCACAGCCGTTGTTTTGAGCCCGCATTTCTGTATTCTGAATGGGGACGGTGCAAGTGCGGTGGGGGAGAAGGTGATATTTTATTTCCCCTGTGTTTTCATTTTAAGCGGCATCCAGGACATTCGGAGACCACGTGTAGCTTGTAAGGTCACTCAGCAGATGGAGAGGGGCAGCCACCGGCTTAAGGAACAGTGGGTGGGTTTGTGTCTGGGTCTCTTTCTTTACAACTAGTGCCCCCCTCCTCCACCATCAGGATTCTGGGGGTGGGAAGGGGTGGGCTTGGGGAAGGGGTAAGTGGGAGGGAATAGAGCTTTTGTTGGGCGCAGATCTCACCTGGAAAATGACAAGGAGAGCCACCACCAGCAGGCTTTTCATTGGTTTCCCTGCAGGAGACAAGGTGAGAAAGTTACTGCTTGGCAGGGGCAGCTCTTTGTTAGGAAAGAAAGCCTCAGGGAGGGGTGGGGGCCCTGTTGGGAACTTTCCTCACAAGCCCCAGGCACCTTGTTTGCCTGGAACATCAGAACCAGATTGTGCCTTGAAGCACCTGGCTGGCTGCCCAGCCTTGCCGGCCCTCACCTCCTCTTAGTGGGATCAGAATGCATGGCAGCCCCTGCTCCCCACCCCCTTCCTGGCTCTTCAGAGCTTCTTCTAGAGTTGGAAAGCTCGCCCTGGCCCACACTGCCCCTCAAGGCTGAGTTTCACCTGACCCTGACTCCTGGGTTTGAGTGGCTCCTCCCACCCCTGGTTGTGTGGGAAGCAAGGCCTTGAGGGTGGGGGTGATGGTAACTGTGTGTGTGTGTGTGTGTGTGTGTGTGTGTGTGTGTGTGTCTGTCCTGCACTGCTCCTTGCCAGTAACCATTGGGGAGCATCTTTCCTGCATCCGGGTGAGTGGGCAACACCATCTGCAGCCCGAATGTCCTCTGGGGGAGGCCAGCTGAGGAGACAGGCTGATGCCACGGGGCTAGGTGGAGGAGTGAGGTTATTTCCTGGCATCTCAAGGACAGGAGAGAGCTTCGGGGACCCATCTGCTCCTCACAACCCCTCATTCAACTGACATTCATTAAGGCCAACTTGTGGTTTCCTTGGCCTACTCCCTCAGCCTGTCGGTGGAGCAGGGACCTCTTCCCTTTCACCCAGTGCAGGCCCGGAATGAAGAAGGCATCCAGGAACTGTGGGTTGATGAGTGAATAAACGAGTGAGTGAGTGAGTGAGTGAATGAATGCCCCAGCTTCTCCTTCTTCCAGGGGAGAGCGCGCCGGGGTGGCCTGAGGGGACGCAGTCCTACGACAGAGACTATTCTCTGAGGTAACTACTTTTTTTGCTTGACTGAAATGTGTGTGGGTATGTTTGCTCTTTAACTTGTTTCTAATCTGGGCCTCACGAGATGTGAGAAAAGGGAAGACACTGCCCGGCCTGCGCAGAGCAGGGTCAGAACCTGGGTACATTCTGGAAGTCAGGAGGCTCTCTGGAGTCTGAGCAGCGGGTTGAGACCCCAGGTTAGCACAGGCCCGGTGAGCTGCCGACAGACGATGGGGCCTTGGCCACTCAGTTCTGCTTTGTGGCTGAGGTGAGGGCTGGAGTGGGAACTTATTTCCTCTGAGGGCTGAGCAGGGAGGACAGGGCACGGGGTAATTTATGTAGCAGTCTTATCTCACCTAACCTCTGGGAGCACCCAGAGGACAGGAGTTGTGCTTTCTGACCTTTGTAGCCCCTTCCCAGGAACCTGACCCTCAGCCTCCCAGCCAGGGCCTGGCCCACTGCACAATCAGTAATTAGGACGCCACAGATGAATGCCAAGGCAGGACTTGCAGGCCGGTCACACCTCCTGTCTCATCAGGGACAGGGAAATGCTTGGGACTCCGCTTCAGGCACCTTCTGGAAGCTGGGGACCCTCTTCCTGAAAGCAAGGGGTTCTGCTTCTCAGGAGGGAGCGGATTGCCAGGGATTCTCTGTCCTTGGCTACAGCGCCACCTGCTGGAGATCTCTCTGCACGACACCCAATTTACTGCACGCTCCAGGTGGAGTGCCGAAGGCAGGGGATTCTGGGCTTGGGGGGGCCGTTCCTGGGCCAAGGAGGAAGAGCCTCAAGCCACAAAAATTAATACATAGTTTTCCCACCTCAAGCAAGTTATATTGCACACTACTGCTAGACCCGTCTTTCTAAGGCAGCGCTCTGAGGCCAACCCCCCACCAGGCCTCCTAAATCCTGAGGGCCTCTCCCTCCAGCCCTGCAGAGTTAAGCCCTGAAGCTTAGTATGGCAGTCAAGCCCTTCACTGTCTTCCTGCACCTGCCTTCCTGGCTATGTCTTCTCTTTCTGAGGACAGGCACACACTGTCCCATTGTCCCCAGCTTGCCCCTGAGTATCTGCAGTCCTAGGTAGGAATAGAGGACTGTGCAATGTCCTAGCTTCCCCTCCCATCCCCCTTCCTCGCCGAATTACCATGGGAGGCCTCCCTCAAGCCCACATCTCTATCTTCAACACACTTTTGTCAGGGTCCAACGCACCGCCCATTCTCCACTGACTCATCTTGGTGTGAAGTGCTCGAGGTTTCTTTAAACAGGCACAACTCTTTCGTTACTCTAGAGAAAGCACACTTTGACTGTCAGTGAGAACTGAGAAACCTCAAAGTTTTGATAAGTCACAACGGGTAGATACAAAGAGTAAGAACTGTTTCTATTTCACTCCATCAACCCCTTCCCCGGGGGCCCTGTCCCATTCCTTTGCCCTTGGTGGAGGGGAGGGGAAAGGGGGTGAGACTAGGTTATGTGTGCGTGTGTACATGATTTCTCATTCCAGGTGTATTGGAAATGGTGGATGAACAAGGATCCGTAGAAACAAAACAGGCTGCTTTCAAGAAAGGTAACCAAATGGGAATTTAGGGGAACTCTGGTGTGTGGCAGGAGCCTGGTCAGTGGCCATGAGTCAGATCATTTCTGTCTGTTACAGAGTCATAAAGCAACAAGCCTTGGGCAGCAGCTTGGGTGAGGCCACTGAAGTTGGGAATCTTAGGGGTTGAGACGTGGATGACTTATATGTTGGGTATTTTCTGAGTTCTTGGGTTTCTAGTAATAATCATAATGAGAAGAAAATTCCCTAGAACTCCAACCTGAGCCCCCAGCAAGGAAAACTGCTTTCCTGTCTGGCTGGAGGGATTGCTGGTTTGTTGCTCTTCCAAGTCCCTAATTTTCATTCCCACATTTTCCAGACCCCCTAGAGAATCATGGCTATCCATTTAGCTGCCCCCAAAAGCCATCCCAACTTTTTCCTCTCTGGAATTCCTCGCCTGCCAACACAACTTTTTTAGGGGAGGCAGAAGAGAGGAGGAGGGAAGAAGCCGGGAAGGGGTAAGGAAATTTGGAGAGAAGGTGAGAAGCCTGGGGGCTCCCCTTTCAGACAACAGGCAGAGAGGTAGGACAGCTAGGGGAACCTTGCAGTCCCTATGATATCACCTTCTTTACCCAGTGATAGAATTCAAATTCACTGAGCTCTCACTATGCACCAAATCGTTCCATGTACGATCGCTGTCATCATGGTAGGTAGGTACTACCAGAATTCCCATCTAAGACTGAGGAAACTGAAGCACAGGGAGATTAGCAAATTTCCCAGAGTCACACGGTTGGCTAATAATGGAGCGGGGCTTTGAATCCTCCAGTTTCCAGAAACCACACTCCTAAGCCATCTTTATGTTGCTTCTTAGTCTTTCTGTATCTCTCCCTCATAAGATCCTATGAACGATGCCTTGTGATTCTCATGCTATTCCAAAAAACAGTGGCCCAGAGAGGTTAAGCCACTCGCCTGGTGTCACACAGCTGCTAAGAGATGGCTCTGAGATTTGATTGGAACTTTCACTACCTGTGTCACCTTACATTTCTCTTGAGTTCTCTATGTCTAGAGACCTCCATGGAGCGTGACGAGAGTCCTCACTTTCCCACATCCTGTGGGTCATCTAGCTCTGTTGCTCCTGTCCCCTAACATCTCAGAGCTGACCCCACCTCTGTCCTGACATCAGACTTTCAGAGTTCCTTCTGAAAGGCAGCCCACATCCCTTAACTCACCTGACTTGAAAAAGAAAAATCTTCGCTGGCTCCCTATTGCTTTCAGGACAACCCCTCAGCAAGGCCACACAAAATCTTGAAGACTGGTTCTTCCTGTGCCTCTTGCCTCCCTTCTTACCTTCCTCCTTGGCGTGGCCACGTTCTTCACACCTCCTTCCACGTGCTCCTACCTTGTTTCTGTTAGCTTTTGTCGGAGCTGACTGACAGGGAGTCCACAGGCTGAGCCCCCGGGATGTTCTGCTCGGCTACATTGGATTTGCATTTGGATGACTTTCGGTGGGGCTTGCCTCCTCTGCTCCCCTCCACGTACACCATCTTACGTCCCTTCCCTCATTTGCTTTATTGGCCCCTGATGGAAATCGAGGCTGCTCTCCCTGCCACCTCCCGCCTCCCTTGTTCCTCCTTGTCTGGTTTGAGAGCTTGGACACGCCTTTCAAAACCTAACTTGAATGCTCTTCCGACCCATGTTCCATGGTCACCACTTTTCTTTGGAGCTTCCCACGTGCCTCACGGAGACCCTATCAGCACTATGTGTCCCCCGCCCCGTCTCAGTGGCTTATGCCTCTGTGTGACTCTCTTCCCACAAGACTGGTCATGACCGAATTTCCCCATCAATGAGAAGTGACTGGAAGAAGGTACCAAAGAGGAGAGGTTTTCCCAACAGCTCCCAGAGGCTGCAGCGCTCCCCTCCTTCCCAGCCATGCTCCCAGGCCAGGAGGCTTTGGCTCAGCATTCTTTTACCTTCCCTCTGCCGCCATTTCAGACCAAGCTATGACACATAAGTCTCTCACAGGCTCATTTTTTCTTTTCTCTGTTTTTGGAGAATTCTGAGGTCTTAAGATTCCTCTCTCAAAGGTGGGAGGGTGCCTGGGGCTGCTCATTCAAATCATGAAAGAGACCAGTTCAGCCCAGCTTCAGCTTTGGTGTTTTCATTTTGTGTAACAGAAACTCTGCCTCTTCACCCACCTCTTGCTCCCTCCTGGGCAGACGGAGAGAAAAACAGATCATTCATGGCTCATCCGCCCCACCAACGGCCCCGAGTCTGTTCTGAGCAAAGCTTCCCTCGGTGGCTTCCCTTCCTACCAGTATTTCAGGCTTGGCCGTTGGGGCTCTCTCTCGGGTTGAGTGAAGCGGGCGAGAACATCCCTTTCTCCCAAACCAGAGGTTGCCCTCCCTCCCCGCATCAAAGCCTGTGAGGCTAGCACCCCAAACCCAGGTCTGGGGGAAGACCCTCAGTGGTGGCCCAGAGTTGGTTCTCAGAGGCCCGTGGAGCCAGGGTGCATGGCCCTCCCTGACTCTCTGTTCAGTCATTTCAGGCCTTGAATTGGTCTGACACTTGAAATCAACTGTGGCGGGAGAATTTACACTAAGGAAATTGGCAAGAACTACCAATCAGCGCCCCTCCCGCTCCAGGGAAGCAGGTTTCCCAACATTTCCCAGCACCCCACGGGGACACACAGAGGTCATAGAGGTCTCCCTCACGGAGGTCCCACAGAGAGTCAGGAACCAGTCCTCAGTGGGCGATGGCCTGCATTCTGTGACTGTGGTAAGTGGTGGGGGGTGGGGGTCTGGGGAGTGGGATTGGGGAACAGGCTGCTGGGAGGAGAGAATGTCGGAAGAGATTTTTAAAAACTGAAATCAACTCAGAGTTGTTGATGTCATTCATTCATTCATTCATTCATTCCAAAAACTTTCTGCTCATCCCCCCAAAGCCTCTGAGATGGAGATGCAAGGATCTGGTCCCACCTGTCAGGCATTCCAGTGGTAGGTCAGGCGGCTACTTTAACCCATTTCCAGCGGATTGCTGGGTCCACCTGGGGTTCTGGGTAGGCCAGGGGCGGGGGTAGGCAGAGTAAAGGCAAGAGGCTGTGGTGTGGTGGGAGGAGTGTGAGGACAGCACAGGCGCACCAGTGAACCTTCACTTTTTAAAGGCAACCTCTTGCGGCTTTGAGGCTGCCGTGGTGCTTCGCTTGCTGGTGAGAATGAACCATCCAGGAACTTGGCCTCTGTAGCCTCAGCCAGGTCTGACTTCATAGCCGAGATTTATACAAGGAGTGTCTGGAGCTGGACGTACCCCATACCCCTCACAACCCTCTCAGAGCTTCTTTTGTAATCCCTCTCATTAAGACCAAGTTTCGATCAGAGGACAGGCTTTTTAAAGGGATGAGTCATCGGCCAGGGCAGAAAACGTGAAGTGGGCTATGACTTCTCCAGGCTGAATGCCCCACTGTTGTCCCGTTTCCTGTTGCCCACCCAGCCTTTAACCTGCACGCGGCGGGAGCTGAGCCAGAGGGATGTGGAGCCTGCTTGCGTTCGTCCTGCCCCGTACTGCATACTCTAACCTTCCCTTTGCTCCTAAGAGCACGGAGCTTCTGATCCCTGCTTAGCAGGCGAGAAAGGTACAAAGCAGACAAAGGACGAGGAGTGGAGGGCCTGGAGCCCTCTGAGGACTTTTCCCCTGATGAAACAGGTCCCAGGGAGCCTCACCCATCACCCCAAGCTGAGATGAAGACAGGGATCATCCAGATCACCACCAACCCCAGCCCTGCAGCCTTTTCCAGTCCTTACTGTTCTAGAAAGACATCACCTCACCACCCCCGCCTCCCCCCTGTCTTTCCTGGTGCCAGTGGTCACCCCTTTCCCCAGCTCTGAAAGGTGTATCTGTTGTGCCCGGGAGAACAGGGTGGCTGATTCGCACCAGGACAGACCCTGATTAGTTGGGAGGCTCCTCTGTGCTTTCCATCCCCCTCCTCCCCCTCCATTCCACAGGGTCAGGCTGGATGTCAGAGTGACCCCGTGCTGCTCTTTCCCACATGGGGAGGCTCACTCACCCAGGTCCATGACACTCTCTGGGCAGCTGAAACCACACAGGAAGGCTGTGCCGGGTCTTGAGCTCCCACTGTCTGGGGAGGAAGTGCTTTTAAGTTCTGAGAGGAGCCACCCTCTTCTCTGCCCCTCCTACCCCAGCTCCTTCCTCCAATCCGACCTCAACCACGGCCCCCACGGTGCCTTCTAGAACCAAGGGGTATGACAAGGTGACAGTGACAGCCCACTCACTGGTCATAGGATCATGAATCATCAGGTTATTTATATTGAAAAAGCCCCCTGTGTAGCCCAGCAGTTAAGGATCCCAACCCAAGGCAGGAGAATTTGGGCCAGTTATTGATTGGACACATGTTTGAGCCTGAATACCCAGGGCTAGGGCATCAGAGGTGAACGAGGGATTCAGTGTCACAGAAAACTACATTTCCCAAACCACTTTGTCCTCCAGCTTCTCAGATAGAATTGGCTAGTGGGAGGAACTGACAGATGATGGAAGGTAGAGGAGAAGGAGGATGTCAGAATGTTTCGGACAGCTTTATTGAGATAAAACTCACATTTACGTATATATAATTCACCTTTTTAAAGTGTATCAGTCAATGGTTTTGTATATTCACAGAGTTGTGCAAACATTACCACCATCAATTTTAGAAGATTTTTAAATTACCTCTTCCCATTTGTTAGCAATGACTCTCCATCTCCCCTCCAACCCTGTCCCCAGGCTCTGGTTGCCACCACCAATCTTTCTATCTCTATTGATTTGCCTTTTGTAGACACTTCACATCAATAGATTTATATATATGGCCTTTATGTCTGGCTTCTTTCACTTAGCATCATGTTTTAAAGGTTCATCCTTGTTATAGGTTAATCCACATCTCATATTCTCATTGCTTTTCATGGCCCAGTAATATTCCATTGTATGGATATACCGCAGTTGGTTTATCTGTTATCCGTTCAGCATTTGGATGGTTTCTACTTTGTGGCTCTTATGAATCATGCTGCTATGAACAGTCATGTACAAATTTTTGTGTGGACAAATGTTTTTATTTCTCTTGGGTACATACCTAGGAGTGGAATTGTCGGATCATATGGTAATTCCATGTTTAATGGTTTTATGATTTATTTATCTATTTATTTATTTATTTATGAGAGAGAGCACGCCTAAGGGTGGAGGGGAGGGGCAATGGTAGAGGGAGAGAGAAAATCTCAAGCAGACTTCACACTGAGCACAGAGCCTGGCATAGGGCTTTATCTCATGACCCCTGAGATCATGACCTGAGACAAAATTAAGAGTTAGATGCTTAACTGACTGAGCCATCTCAGTTTAACATTTTGAATGTTTAACATTTTGAAGAACTGTCAAGCTATTTCCCAAAGTGGCCTCATGATTTTATATTCTCATACACAATATATAACATGGTTCAATATATGAAGGATCCTTGAAAAAACCTGTTATTGTCTTTTTGATTCTAGTCTTCTGGTGGTTATGAGGTGGTATCTCATTGTGGTTTGATTTGCATTACCATAATGACGTTGAGCACATTTTCATGTGCTTATTGACCATTGCTATATATTCTTTGAAGAAACATCTATTTAAGTCATTTTCCCAGGATGCCTGGGTGGCTCAGTCGGTTAAGCATCTGCCTTCTGCTCAGGTCATGATCCTGGAGTCCCAAGATCAAGTCCTGAGTTGGGCCACCTGCTCAGCAGAGAGTCTGCTTCTCCCTCTGCCCTTCACCCCACTCATGCTCTCTCTCTTTCACTCTCTCTCTCTCAAATGATAAAAATAAATAAAATCTTTAAAAATAAATAAATAAATAATTTGCCCACTTTAAAATTGTTTTTTTTTTTATTGTGAGTTTTTAAGAGTTCCTTATTTATTCTAGATATAAGTCCTTTATCAAATACAGTACTTGTAAATATTTTCCTCCATTCTGTGGACTATCTTTTCACCTTCTTGATGGTGTTCTCTCACTTTAAAGCAAACAGCTTTAAAAACTTAGAGCCCAATTCATTTATTTTCTTTTGTCACTTGCGCTTTTGGCATTCTATCTAAAAATCCATTGCCTAATTCAAGTTCAAGAAGCTTTAATTAATTCTTAAGTTTTCTTCTGAGAGTTTAATACTTCTAGTTTTGACATTTAGCTCTGATCTATTTTTTTGAGTTCATTTCTGGTATCATCTTCCCTTCTATTCCCCAAATGTTGGAGTTTGTTAAATGCTTTTTCTGTGTCCACTTTAGTTTTTTTGTCCTTTGTTCTAATAAATATAGAAAATACATAGATTAGTTTTTGTATCTTGAGCCAACCTTGAATTCCTGGGGTAAATCACTGGGTCATGGTGTATAATCTTTCTGTATATATTGCTGGATTGGGGTGTTAATATTTTGTTGAGGATTTTGCCTCTATATTTATAAGCAATAATTGTAGTTTTCTTTTTTTTTAAACTTTTTAAAAAAGATTTTGTTTGAGAGAAAGAGAGAGAGAGAGAGAGAGAGAGAGTGCATGAGTGTGGGGAGGGACGGAGGGAGAAGCAGACTCCCTGCTGAGCAGGAAAGCTTGATCCTAGGACCCTGGGAAGATGACCTGAGCCAAAGGCAGTGCTTAACTGACTGAGCCACTCAGGTGCCCCTGTAGTTTTATTTTCTTGTGACATCTTTGTGTAGTTGGAGTATCAGTATAAGTGTAATTAAAGATCTGTCAATTTTGAAAATCTTTTCAACATACTAATTTTTGGTTTTATTGGTTTTCCTTACTTTTCCCTATTCTCTATTTCATTTGGTTCCATTCTTGTCTTTATTATTTCTTTCCTTCTGCTTGATTCAGGTTTAGTTTAGTCTTTTTTTTTTCTGATTTCTTAAGATGAAAGTTTAGGTTCTTTATATGAGATCTTTCTTCTTTTTTTTCCCCAATATAGGCATTTATAGCTATAAATTTCCAAGTACGCACTTAGCTACAACCCGTAGGTGTTGATATGTTGTGTTCTCATTTTCTTTTTTTAAGATTTTTTATTTATTTATTTGACAGAGAGAGAGAGAGAGAGAGAGACCACAAGTAGGCAGAGAGGCAGGCAGAGAGGGGAAAGCAGGCTCCCCAAAGAGCAGAGAGCCCGATGTGGTGCTGGATCCCAGGACTTGAGATCATGACCCAAGCCGAAGGCAGAGGCTCAATCCATTGAGCCACCCAGGTTCCCCTGTGTTTTCATTTTCATTAATCTCAAAGTATTTTCTAATTTTCCTTGTGAGATCTTAGGCCCATTGATTATTTAAGAGTATGCTCTTTAATTTCCATGTATCTGTGGGTTCTTAAAATTTCCTTCTGTTATTGACTGTGGTCAGAGACTATACTTTATATGATTTCAATTCTTTTACATTTCCTGAGATTCATTTCATATCCTAACATGAGGTCTGTCTTGGAGAATGTTCTATGTGCACCTCAGAAGAATATGTATTCTCTTCTTGTTGGGGGAAGTAGTCTATAGTATCTGTCAGGTCCACTTCATTTATAATGTTGTTCAAATTTTCTGTTTCCTTATTGATTGACTGCCGTGTTGTTATGTCCACTATTGAAATTAGGATATTGAAGTCTCCAACCAGGATTGTTGAATTGTGTATTTCTCCCTTCAGTACTGTCAGTGTTTGCTCCATGTGTCTTTGGGCTTTTTTTTTTTTTTTTTAAAGATTATATTTTATTTATTTGACAGAGAGAGATCACAGGTAGGTAGAGAGGCTGGCAGAGAGAGAGAGAGAGAGGGAAGCAGGCTCCCTGCCGAGCAGAGAGCCCGATGCGGGACTAGATCCCAGGACCCTGAGATCATGACCTGAGCTGAAGGCAGCGGCTTAACCCACTGAGCCACCCAGGCGCCCCTGGGCTTTCTTTTTTAGGAGCATATATGTTTATTTCTTCTTGATGAACTGACCCTTTTATCATTATAAAATGTTATTTGTCCCTATAATCAATTTTTGTCTTAAAGTCTATTTTGTCTGATATTAGTATAGCCTTTCAAACTCCTCTTTGTTGTTTGCATGGTCTAGCTTTTTCCATCCCTAGCATGTTTCCTTCTCTGCTCTTGGAGGCATCCTCAGCAGTGGCTCCCTGTCTGTGATTCTAGAGTCCATCAGCCAGCCCCAGCCTCTGTGGGGCCAGCATCTGGGCTCTAGCTCCTGCCCTAGTTTCTGGGCCCTGGTAATACTGCTTTCTCCATATGTCCCTCCAGCTCTGGGGATACTGGCAACTTCCTGCTGTTATTAATCTCTGGGTGGCCTCACCATGTGCTGTTTGATTTCTCAGCTCTTCCATCACCTGGATAACTGGTTCCCTAATTGAATTGAATTGATTTTGTTTCAAATATCTAGAGTGACTCTTGTTTTCTTCAGCCCTGACTGATACAAGGTGATTCCAGTTCCCAAAGAATTTAAGGTGCAGAAGAAATTAAGGTTAAATTATACCCTCATTCTCTACAGTTAGGACCAAGACCAAACATGACATGATGCTTTACCTAAAATAAGGGAACGAAATCCCAGATTGCACAGGGCAGGAAGGCAGATGGACAAGGAGATAGAATATGGTTTCTTCTCCCCAGATGATGGACATTCTGTTGGGGTGTAGTGCAGTGAGCTTAGCTCCCTGTATGATCTTGGGCAAGTTGCTTCCCTTCTCTGGGCCTTGGTTTTCTCAAGAGTAAAGGGGGAGGCTGGGCTGCCTAGCAGACACCTAAGTTTTGGCATAGCGTAGGGCTTTCTTGTGATTGAAGTGTAGGGCTTTCTTGTGACATCCTGCTTATGGGTCAACCATTTGTGTTAACCCAAATTCCCCAAATGGAAGCATGAGAAGCCCTCACTGGACCTTCCTTTCAGCCCAAAGATTTTGACTACTTTCATCACTGTCATTTGGAGCCCATTTGCTTTTAGGGATATAGGAAATCTCTTGAACTAGGTGGAACGGACTCTCAGGGTTTATATCTGGTCAAGGTGTTGGTAAGGAAGGGCAGGACAACTTCAGTTTGGAATTCTTCTAGAAGCTTCCTCCTGCAGCCCTTTTCCATGTACCAGATGCCTCTAAGAAAAAATAAACTTAGAGGTAGAAGACCTGTGCTCCAGCCTTGCCTCGGCTATAACTCACTCTATGACTTTGGGCAAGTCACTTCCTCTCTCTGGTTCTTGGCCGCCCTTCTGAGAATCATGGAATTGGACCACATACAGTCCAGAATCTCTTTTCAGAATAGTTCTTGTTATCCTCAGGAATTTTCTTTGGTTCTCTAGTTGGTGCAGGCCCCCATAGAAGGTCCACAAATATACTGGGAAGAATGGGAGAATTTTGTGGCAGAAGCAGCATGTTGTTGGGGTAGAGGGATAAGGGGCTACTGATTCTGGTCTCCTTAGCAGCTTCTGCCTGATGCTAAGTGGTGGTGCTCCCTTCAGATCCTTTTCTTCCTCCCACTTTCCTGCCTGAACCTTCAACTCTGGTTATATGGACATTGTATGCTGTTGCCTGGGAACCTTCAGTTTCAGTTTCCTAGCTGGTCTCTGAGCAAGACCATGGGGATTCCCTAGTATTTTTCAACACTGATTGTGAGCTTTCCTTCTTCACAGTGGCACGCAGTCAGTGACTCCACTGTGAACGAATTCTTTATGGGAGGTATGGTACAGGAGGAACCCAGGATGACTTTCTACATCCCATCCCATCCATGGAGGCCCAGGATGGCCCACTTCTACTGCCCTTTCTTCTCTGAACTTCCATAGCACTTTACTCTGGGGACACCCAAATTGGCATGTGAACTATTTTCTATTCTGGAGTGGACTTTATGCTCTGTGAACACAAAATTGTGCTTTGTGTTGTCTCTAGCAATGCAGTGATGATAGAAAAATAAAGAAAGAAAGAAAGAAAAAGAAAAAAAGAAAAAGAGAGAAAATTTTTTATGTAGTTTGGTATAGTTCAGTAATAGTTCAAGAATGGGTCCTCTGGGTGATGTCCTCTCTCGTAGAAGGTTCTGCCCCATCCCACTTGTTATGGAGTGTGTGTTATATGTCTAGCAAGAGACTTGAAGCCAGCCTCTTGAGACTGCTGCCTCTTTCCTTCTGGAGAATAATTTTTTAAAAAGATTTATTTATTTATTTGAGAGCAAGGGAGAGGTGGAGAGAGGGGGAGGAGCAGAGGGAGAGAGAGAGTCTCCAGCAGACTCTCTGCTGAGCACGGAGCCTGATTCCGGGCTCGATCTCACGACCCTGAGATCATGACCTGAGCCGAAATCAAGAGTCAGACGCTTAACTGACTGAGCCACCCAGGTGCCTCCCCACCATTTTTCCTTTTGGAGAATCTTAAAAGTCAACACAGGGACTCCCCTTACTGATGCTCAGGGGCTCATGAGAGTGGGCTCTATTGTGTTGAAGCTGTGCCAAGGATGTACTTAGTCTTATGAGTGAAGTGAGCCCTTCGAGTCTATGTTCTCCATTGCGACTGCCATGTGTACTTCAAAGTGTCTGTACAAAGGACATGGCCATAAGAGAAGCAGTTGCACTGGGTTTGCTTATATCCAGAGCATCTTTGGACCATTAGGTCTTTGATCTTTTAAAGACTGATCACCTTACACAAATGGAGGCTGTTCGACACCAAATACCTGATAAGCAGGTGCCTAACAAACATTTAATTAATTAATAAAGTGACTTTCCTGAGATGGCAACCCTCCCTCCACCTCTTTCTTGGGATCCCCTTTCTTCCTTTTAAATTGACTTTGGTGAGAGTTGACTGTAGACGCTGCTGGTCTCAGCAGCAGTTTGAATAGGACCCGTATTATGGCAGAGCAGAGAACACTTTGCTCCCAGGGAATAGGCCCCAGGACATCTGTTTTGGTTCTGCAGTGACTTCATTGATTTATTTTACAAATGTATCTGATAGGCACTCATGTGTCAGGCAGGGCTCTGGACTCTACAAATACAAGGATGACACCCATGGTCTCTGGGCTTTCCTAGCTCACTTGGGGCATAGTAGGTATGTTAGTCAGCTCAGGCTGACAACATACCATAGATTGGGTGGCTTAAACAACAGAAATGTATTTATCACACTTTTGGAGGCTGGAAGTTGCAGATCAGGGTCCAACACACCCAGGGTCAGGCTCTCTTCCTGGGTTGTAGATGGCTAACTTCTTGCTATGCCCTCACCTGGCCTTTTCTCAGTTCGTGCAAAGGGGTGAGGAGAGAGGAGGTGAGAGAGAGAGAGGCCTCTGATATCTCTTCTTATAAGGATATTGATCCTATTGGATCAGAGCCCCTCTCTTTTGACCTTATTTAACCTTAATGACGGCCTTTAGAGGCTCCAACTCCAAATGTTTCCACCCTGGGGGGTTAGGATTTCAACATACAGATTTTGGAGGGACACAAACATTTATTCCATTACAGTGGGGAAGATGGAGAAATAAAGAGGCAGTTTAAAAGTATAAGCACTGGGCACCTGGGTGGCTCAGTTGGTTGGACGACTGCCTTTGGCTCAGGTCATGATCCTGGAGTCCCGGGATCGAGTCCCACATCGGGCTCCCAGCTCCATGGGGAGTCTGCTTCTCCCTCTGACCTTCTCCTCACTCATGTTCTCTCTCACTGTCTCTCTCTCAAATAAATAAATAAAATCTTAAAAAAAAGATAAAAGTATAAGCACTAAAAGTATAAAAACATGCATGAGAAGGTATACAGTCAACTCAACATGGGAAGGGAAAAGGATGCAAATAGAGAGGTATGCAGCAAGATCACAGTATTGTTATTTATACCTTCATGTAGTAAACATTTCATAATATTTAAACAAGTAATGGAAGACGGAATATAGTACAATGTGGGGGGTGGGGGGGTGCAAGCCCAAGATGCAAGCCCAAGATGGAGCAGGTAGGGGAGGCCATGAGAAAAAGTGTCATCTCGGAGCAGTAGGAGCAACCCGGGTAAGAGTGGAGGATAGTACCAAGCTGTCAGGAGAAAGTGCGGGGCCAGAAGTGCTGCCCGGCGACCTTAAACAAGTCACTTACTTTCTCAGAATTACTCTGTTCAGGAGTTCAGGATACTGGGAGAGCCCCATTGTTGAACTTGGCCTACTTGCCGGGCAGATGTAGCCTGTGGGTCCAATTTCTGGCCTGTTATCCAAGCAGTGGGAGGTTGTGTTTGGCACATGAGACATTTTTTGCTTTTGCTATGTCTTCAGAGCGAATCTCTCTTTGCCGTTGTGATGTGTCAACATATGGTGTCCGAAGCATTTCCCAGAATTGACTGTTCCCCGCTCGTCTGCTTGTCCATTTGTCTGTCCATCCACTCACTCAACATCTGTTTACTGAGCTCCTGCTCTGCCAGATATTGGGTCAAGTGCTAGGACTTGAAGGCCCAATAAGCCATGGCCAACTAATGACCACAGAGCATGCCAACTAATGGAAAATAGTAAGCCTCCACATTTGTATAGGGCTTCCATATTCCTAAGCCCATTCTTAGATCATATCCATGTAACCTTCATGGTTGCTCTGTTAGCTGGGTTTCAGTTTTCTGATTGAGGAAACTGAGAGTTCGAAGAGAAGAAGTGACTTGACCTTTGACTCCAAGCTAATGGGCTTTTCCCATCATACCAGGCTGACACTAGGCATGACCCAAAGGACTCAGGCCATGGCTGTCCCCTTCTTGCTTGGAAAAGATGCCCTCAGACAAGGCTTCCTGCACCTTGTCCCCTTCTCTGAGAATGTGCGCTCTGCTTTTGGGGGAAGTCCTACCCATGAACGGAGGTTTCTGAGAAGAAGCAGGGAAGAAGATCTGGAAGAAACCTTCCTAGTTATTCAGTTCAACCACCCACTGATGACTTGCTGGCCTAGAGGGTAAAGAATAACGTAGCTGAACTGTTTCTGTTTGGAAAGCCCTGAACATGGTCTTACTGTTTCTTACCAGTTCTTGGACCCACCTCGTATCCTTTTAATGAACTCCTTTTTCTGAATCAATTGGCTAAGGTTGTGTTTCTCAACTAAGAACCTAGGCTGCTAGAATTTGTAAAGAGCGATGTACTATTTACTGATGTGACCCATCCGGTCTTCTCAAGACAAACAGGGTTCATATGTAAATTCTGTCAACAAACTGGATAAATACTGATTTTTCAAAATAAGCTTCTAAAGGCCTCTGTTTGATGAACTGGTCTTATCATGTATATTAAATAAGACATGCAGAATGGATGATGTTGACTGAAGACAGAATCCAGAAGAAATTTAAAAAACCAAAGGCGTGTCTGAAATAGTATTAAAAAGTCTGGATTGCCCTCTCTCCTGGCTGAAATCTCTCAAAAACATTGATAAAAGCACACTTATCTTTGTCAAGCTTGGGCATGAGCTGAGACATCAGACCACAAAATAAGGTTGGAAGAGCACAGGGGCAGAGAAGACTGAGCAGGAGTGTGGCAGGAGACAAGGTCACTGTAAGTGAAACTGATGGATAGTATATTTGAAAGTCCCTTAGAGAATGAATCTTAAGAGTTCTTATCACCAGAAAAAAAATTCTTGTATCTACAAGATGACATGTGAACTAATTGTGATAATCATTTCACATTTCTAATAAATGCAGCAATCAAGTCATGATGCTGTGTACCTTGAACTTAATACAGGGCTGTATGTCCATTCTACCTCAGTAAGACTAGAAGAAAATGTAAAAAAAAAAAAAAAAAGCAATAAAATACCCTACCGTAAACTCACCCTCCCTGCTACCATAGGAAAGAACAGAGATCTCTGCAAGGTGAGATCTGGAGAGATCTAGCAGAAGGAAGCACACCCGGAGTCCCCTGGAGGGAGCCAGATTAGCAGAAACTCAGTCCTGCCTTAATTGCAGCTGGATCCCTTGTCAAAGTACCCATTTCTTGGCTCTACCCCAAGGGTCCTACAGCTTCCTGTCCCTCTGGGCACATAGATCAAGTCCAAGATGGTACCACTTATTCCTCCCTCCACCTCCAATCCCTGTTTTATTTTACTTGGGAACAATCTATTCCCATGTGAAAGTCCAGGGTAGTGGGCTTGGTATTGATTTCGGGTTCCAGCCAGATAAGGATGCCCTAAATTTGAGAAAGGTTCTGCTTTGAACTTACCTAGAATTTTGTAATTTGAACCTCTAAAGAAGAAGCTCTCTTAATTCCAGGATATGTGTATATTTCCTGTTGGTTGCTCCAGTGTTAAGAATTCTATTTGGAGAGAGGCTGTCATTTTTTTAGGGCATAGGGCCTTTGAAGGTCTTGGGCCACTACAAAGGAAAGGAGCAACAGGGTGAGGTGAGGAGCTGTCAGGCGGCGGGCGGAAGGAGGTAGCTCTCCAGGAGGAGGATAAGGGAAGGAGGGACGGGCACAGACTAGCACGAGGCCTCAGGTCACCCAGACACCTGTTGCCATGGCCCGGTGGCGGTTTCCTGCCGCTTGCGAGGACACGCGTGCACAGAGAACACAATGGGCTTGTCTTAACAAGAAGATGCTTCCTGTTTTGCCACCTGGTTCAGTGCTGAGAGGAAGAGTTTATGGGTCTGTGTTTTTCATGTCACTGAGCTCTGTGAGGGAAGGAGTGGGGGCAGGTGAGGCTGAGGGTCTGAGGAAAGGTGAAAGGGAAAGCAGGCGAGCCATTTGTCCTTCTAGAATGGCTCAGAGAAACCTCATACCATTCTAGTTTTAGCCGGTGGGGGGGGACACTGCCCTCCTGTCCCAACAGCTCCATGCTAGGGCCCCTGCGTGCACCTGACGGTTACTCAGAATCTCTTTGGCTTTTTTGGTCCCTTACTAAGAGACTTCTGCAGTAACCTTTATCTTGGTGAGGAGGCAAGAACAGCTGGAAACTTGGACTGAAATAGCCTCTGTGGTGAAAGCAGAGGCCGGAAAAGGTGATGCTGATCTCAGGGTGAGTGATGAATGAGAAATCCTGCACGCCTGCACCCTCCCCCCACCCCAGACGGAGCCCACCACTGGGCTAATCCTACATCTTTCACAGTACGGTGTGTACATTTTATTTTAATTTTTATTGATTAAATTTAGTTACATTTAATCAATTAGGTAATTTTTAAAGATTTTATTTATTTGAGAAAGAGTGGACGTGTGCGCATGTGTGAAAGAAAGAGAGAATGAATGGGACTGGGGAGGGAGAGAGGGAGAGGGAGAAGCAGGCTCTCCACTGAGCAGGGAGCCTGATGCGGGGCTCCATCCCAGGACCCCGGAATCATGACCTGAGCCGAAGGCAGATGTTTAACGGACTCAGCCACCCAGGCAGCACTAATTAATTAAAGTGCGTGAGAAGATACGCTTTATTTCCACTCTCAAACTCTTCCAAATTTGCACGAAGTCCTTCTTTATCTCTGCCTTGGAGATGGCAGAAATTGTAATAAGCGATGCATCGCCATGCACAACCCAGTGAATTTTAGCCACCCCCCTCCACCCGCACTCTGGGACAACAGAGGTCACACTATACCTTTTTGGAGATACCCCAAATGTTGTCTGGTACTTTGATCCAGAAAGGATTTGGTTCAATTTCTTGCTGGCTTAGGATACTAAAAGGCACATAAAGTTTGGTTGCTCAGTCCCCCTGGGCTGGGGTGGGGAGAAGGTGGACAGGGAGATGGTTTGGGACAGAGGGGCAGACCATGGAGGTGAGCTGAAGTTCTTGTCCACAGAGAGGGTTGATCCTGGGTGGCTGCTGGCGTGGCTGAGGTCCGCCTGAGTGCTCAGGCTGGGTGGACACTGGCCTGATGGCCCTGCTTAATCCAGCTCACTGCCCCGGAACCACGGCTGGATCTCCCTCTGGGCCTCCTCCATGGAGTCACTGGCACAGATGAGCTTCTTGCTAATGTGGATGCTGAAGTCCCTCCTGATGATGCCATGGACAGCCTCAGCAGAGTCAGTGTGGTCTAGTCCTAACATGGCCCTTGAGAAGTAGACCACACTGGGACCTTCCCAGGCCATGGCTGCCCCTGGCCAGAGCTTATGTAGGTGATGGGGGCTGGGTAGAAGGGCTTCCTCTGCAGGTCCTGGTAGTGCTTGGCAAGGACTCTGGTGCCTGCAGCATCTTCATCTCCACCAGCCTCTCAAAGCACTGGATCCCACCCCCAAGAAGCCACTGCTCTACCCCATCTGGCTTTACTGCAGCCAGGGTCTGCCCCCACATCCAGGAGCTAGGGCATGTGAGCAGGTTCAGGCCCACGGCCAAGAGCCACTCGGCAGCCCAGGCTCTGTGGTGTGTTCCAAGAGGCTGCCCATGATCTCCCACTTGGGGGATGCTGGCTGAGCACCTAGAGTTTGTACATTTTGTCATTAGAAAGCCCAGTGTCTATATGCTTGTTTAGCTCAAGATCATCTGTTGTGATGGAAGAGTATGGGATTCCAGTCTGTGCTTGGCCAGCCAGGTTTCCACGAGGCCCTCTCTTGTTTCCTCCTCTGGGGACTGAACCAGATAATCTTGGATGTCCTCTCTAGTCTCACAATTGGGGGATTCCGTTGATCATATCCAGAGTGGTGAAGTTCAGAGAAGCTTAGTTTATGAACATGTAGGAAATCCTAGTAGAGCTTTGGTCAGCAAGAAAACACAGGAGAAGTCTTTTTTTTTTTAATATATATATTTTAAAGATTTTATTTGGGATGCCTGGGTGGCTCAGTTGGTTGGGCGGCTGCCTTCGGCTCAGGTCATGATCCCAGCCTCCTGGGATCGAGTCCCACATCGGGCTCCTTGCTCTGCCGGGAGCCTGCTTCTCCTTCTGCCTCTGCCTGCCATTCTGTCTGCCTGTGCTCGCTCTCTCCTCCCCCCCCCTCTGATAAATAAATAAAATCTTAAAAAAAAAAAAGATTTGACAGAGAAAGATCACAGAGAAAGATCACAAGTAGGCAGAGAGGCAGGCAGAGAGAGAGAGAGGGAAGCAAGCTCCCTGCCAAGTGGAGAGCCCGATATGGGACTCTATCCCAGGACCCTGAGATCATGACCTGAGCTGAAGGCAGCGGCTTAACCCACTGAGCCACCCAGGTGCCCCCACAGGAGAAGTCTTGAAACCATCCACACAGTTGTTTAAGGAGACCATCTCCTCCCTCCTCTTGTACCCTCGCTACGGCATGCAAAGCCCTTCTCAACAAGGCTCATTCACCACCTCCAGCTTCAGTCTCTGACTCCCACCTGTACCCAGCCATTCTGGGCCAACTTTGGGTTCCCCTAAAGCACGGTACACATTCATTCTTCTGGACTCTTCTACATGCTCTTCTCCCCAGGAGAGAAGGCTCTTTCTCCTGTTAGACTCCAGCTCATCATTCAAGAACCAGCTCCAGTAGCCCTCAGTTCCTGCAGAATTTCTGATGCCGCCAGCCCAGAGCACACCATTCATACCTGACGCCCACAGCATGCTCTTCGCACTCCTGTGTTAACACCTCTCAGTCTAATATTTATTCTAGGCACGTATGCATTTTTCTCTCTCTGTCAGGTTACAACTCAGTGCACCTTGTTTATTTCTTATATGCTTAACCCAGCACCTGGCATATTCTCCGTGCTCAGACCAGTGGATATGAAATCAAACCGAAGCACTTTCCTAGGATTCGCCTATAGCTCATGAAATAGTGACCACTCTCCGGTACAGCTAGGAAGGAGATGGGCAGAGGAGGGTAGCGTAATGGGCCTATCTCCACCTAACTGCATGGCCCCCCGCCCCCCCACCCCAACGGTTAGTGTCAGCTTTGGCTTCTGAATGAAACTCATGGGGTCCCCACTCTGGGAACTCTTCCAGACTGATAAATAAGGCAGGTCAGCAATTTTAAGGATCTTACCAACTGTTTGAGGAAGGAAGGGAGCTGATGATACTCAGACTCTTCTACATGCCAGACCCAGCGTCACCGCATTTAACCTCCCAAGAATCCTGTGAGGTAAGTACTCTGATGCCCATTCTACAGATGAGGAAAGAGAAACTCGGAGAAGTTAAGGACTTTCCCCAAGGGGACTGACAGCCAGTAGCAGAGAGCAAGGAATGGAACTCCCCCATCCATCCTCTTTCCCCTAAGCAACACTAGCTCGTAACCAGGAACCCAAATTCATAACCACCGAAAGCCCCGAATTCGAACGCCTTTGAAGCTAACAAACCAGCAGAAGAGGAATCCCCTTACAGACTGGGGGTGTCCTTTCCGAAGCCGGCTTCACGGGCGTTTCTGATTGGTGGAGGGTAGGTCACGTGCTCTCGTCCTAGCCTCAAGGGAGCTTGGGAGTTGGAGTTCTTGATTTCTCAGGGAGGCAGGATTGTAAGGGAATTTCCTCCAGAAAGGCCATTCATAAGATGATAGGCATCTACAAATATGACAGATGTTCACGATACTGACTCACCCCTAAATGTCACAGAAAAGGAAGTTATTTTAGATGCCCAAACAAATTTGCTCTTTCAAATCCTGCTCCTTCCTTAAAATGTGGTTTTAAGGAAGAATTTTATTACATAATTTTGGGGGTATAAGTTACGTATGTTAAAAGTTCACCTCATTTAGTGTACATGTCTAAGGGTTTTTATAAATACAGACAGTTGTGCAACCACTACCGCAAGCAAGATAGAGTATACAACTGTCTCATCGCCCCCTGTAGTTTTTGAAGCAAAGACCTTTTAAGCAAAGAACAAAAAATAGAGCTGAAGAGATTTTATGTGTAAGTATCAACATAGGAAGGCTGAGTCTCCCCCTCCTCGGCTCCCGGCCCAGGGGTAGAGAGACAAAGTTTACCGCAAAAAGACTGAAATGGTCCAAAGTATCATCTCCTTTCAAATGTCAGGTTTAGGGTTTAATGCAAGACAATGGATGAGGTTAACTCTTGTGGTTCTAGCTCACTGCACGAATGCCTGCTTAGTTTGACAGGCAAACAACACCTTGAACAAACTCACAGCTTCCCACAGATCCGGGCGGAGGGAGGCCCGTGTCTGACCTTCTGACTGCACTCTTTGGCAGGCGAACGGTGGACACATGGTGCGTCTGAGTCCCCACTTCTGCATCATGTTCCAGGTCACAGGATCCAGAAAACCCTGGGTTTAAGAGGCGGCCAAAGGCTGGCATTGTGTAAGGGGGGTGGTGTAGACGTAGCTTAGATGTGCAGGCAGAAGAGGAAGGGAGCGAACCGCAGGCCTGGGCTGGGGGCTGGAAGGAAGCTCTCCATGGAGCCCAGGGATTCTAAATTTGAACATGGCCTTTTAGGTCACTATAAAATATACTTTTCGTTATGGAGACATAGATTCTCAAAATAGGATAGAATCTATTTTATTTAACAATTTTTAGCTTGATTTATAGCATAAATATCTGGGCATGTCGTATGTAGTCCTCTGTTAATGGGTATGCTTGCCCGGGCCCTGCATGTGTTTAAGACAGGCCTAAATGAATGTGTTGAGATTCCTCAGAGATAGTTACCAAAGCTTCCTGCAGTCCAGGCTCCCTGATGGTAGCCCTGTACCCCTCTCCCGGGGAGGTGAGAGAGGAAGAGAATGTGCAAACATTTTTAGACATTAACCATGTGCTTGAATCTGACCATGGCCCGACTACCCTCACCAGTGGGAGGGTAGAGGGGGGACCCCTTATGTTTCCAGAACCTTCTCTGGGTTGACCCTACCCTAGGGCGAGGAGAGTGCGAACATTCAGGCTGTGGAGCCAGGGAAAGAAAGGGAGGTGGGGAGGGTTCTGCACAAAACTTTTGGCTTTGAGTCGTTCTGGATTTCAAATCCAGGCCCCCCAATGAGCTGATGGTTTGATTCTTTTTTTTTTTTTTTAAAGACTTTATTTATGTATTTGACAGACAGAGATCACAAGTAGGCAGAGAGGCAGGCAGAGAGAGGGAGGAACCAGGCTCTCTGAGGAGCAGAGAGCCCGACAAGGGGCTCGATCCCAGGACCCTGGGATCATGACCTGAGCTGAAGGCAGAGGCTTTAACCCACTGAGCCACCCAGGCGCCCCTGATTGTTTGATTCTGACAGAGCCGTGTGACTACCTGGAACCTCAGTTTCAGCACCTGTGAAGGTCTGATCGCTCACAGAGTTTCCCCTGAGTCTCTGGAGGATGACCTGAAGCAGAGCCAGGGAGTCACGGTGCCCAGAGCAGGTTCTCTACAGCGCTCCGTCTCCTCTCTCCTTCCTCTTGTTGGCTGAATCACTGAGCCCCTTTTGGCATTCTGTAGGTCTCTACAGCTGAGAAATCTAAAAATAACCTTGAATTATGGTGGGTTTAGTCTTGAGGTCTCTGACAAGCACTTCTGTGTAAATAGCAGAAGTGAAAAAAAAAAAGCCATTTTATTTCTAGTATTTGAAACTCAAGTTAAAGAACTCTCATCCTGTGGGCAACTCATAGTGGAGGGATGGGGGTGGTATGGGCACAGAGTTGGTATTTTTTCGTGTTGTTTTTGTTTTTGTTCTGTGATGATATGTGGGACTCTCCAGGGACATGTGTCACAGGGCTATACAAAGAAGGGGGAGGTGAAGGCGAGGCAGGTGGGAAATTTCTGTGTCTGACGTTATAGGACAGAATCGGGGAAAGGGGGAACGTGTAGGTCAAGGAGTGGAAAAGGGGATCTCACACTCAAAGGTCCTGCGGCTATCATGCCCTTCATACCTCTGGTTTCAGGTCACGATTGAGCAAGTTTCCTAATTCCTTTTTCAGTGAGCTTCTGAAGAAAGACTGTTTTTGGGGACCTGCCTTATTCCTGAAATGCCAGTATGTCTGAAACTTAAAGCGGGCGGGTGTAGGGGAACCTAGGGGGCTCAGTCGGTTGAGTGTTCTGACTCTTAGGGTTTGGGCTCGGGCCTCGATCTCAGGGTGGTGAGATCAAGCCTGGCATTGGGCTCCACACTCAGCAGGGAGAGGGGGTCTGCTTCTCTCTATCCCTCTCCCTCCTCCCCTCTCCCTGCCCATGCACACATATCAATCAATCAATCAATCAATCAATCTTTTAAAAAGAAGTGTGTGCTTGTAAGGTCACAGAGACTCATGAAAAGAGAAAACGAGAGGCCAGCTTACTTGACTATGGCGCACATATGGCCAAGAATCACCGGTTCTTCATCTTATTGTTATTTTTAACAAAATGCTTTCCCACTCCTCAGATCTAATGTTCACTCTTTTCAATAATCCATGTTTTATAGGCTTGGAGAAATGAAGTGGATTGCCCCATGGTCCTGGGAGGAAGGGCCAGGGTTTGTGCTGGCTGCCTCCTTCTTTATACAGGCCTGGCACTGACCATCCGAGAATGGCTCAGGACCTGAGACCTGGGGTATCCGGGTCACCGAGACTTCTGACCTATGACCTTGACTTCTGCAGCTCTTTTAAAAAAATGGACATAATGACATTCGATGCCAATGTTGTTTTTTTTAAAGGAGTAACCCAAATAAATATACACCATATCATGCCTGATACTGATTGATCTAGAACTCTCTGAAGGTGACAGTGGACAACCAGGCTATCTCCTGTTCCCACTGCAATTAACTGGAGGGGAGGGATTTAAGTGACCATAAGAGGCAATGGGATAGATCCAAGGGGGAGTTTCCTGATTGTAGGGGTTGTAAGAGCCACCGAAGGGTGGAAGTGACGCCTCTCTAGTTCCTGAGCCTCCAGCACCTGTCAGTGTTTGCCAAATACCACCACCTCCCTCCTCTTGCTGGTGTCAATATTCATCCTTCCAGGGGTGCCTGGGTGGCTCAGTGGGTTAAGCCTCTGCCTTCGGCTCAGGTCATGATCCCAGGGTGCTAGGACTGAGCCCCTCATCAGGCTCTCTGCTCAGCGGGGCGCCTGCTTCTCCCTCTTTCTCTGCTTACTGCTCTGCCTACTTGTGATTTCTTTCAAGTAAATAAATAAAACATTTTTTTAAAAAATTCATCCTCTGGAGCCAGCTCAAATGCCGCCCCCCCGCCACGCCAGATTTCCCAGCATCCCCATGAAGAACTAGGATCTGTTCTTCCCTGCTCCGCAGTGTAACTCTGGTACTTCTATTTAGCACGCATGTTGTTTGTCCTCCACTGAAAGCCAACCCCTTGAACTCCTCCCCACGCTGAGTGCTTGGAGGGCAGGAATGTGTTGCATTCATCCCGATGACCGATATCTTAGGCGGTGCCTGGCACACGGTCCTCCCCAAAGGAATGCTGGACTTCACTGTGAGTTGCCTGTCGGTGGTTTTTAATTTTTTAAAAACTTGGTTAAATTTGAAAACTCAATCCCCAATGCCAGCATGCACATAAAAATAAGGACTCTCATGCTCTCTTGGTAGGAATGTAAACAGGTTTGATTTTTCTGGACAGTGATTTGAATTACTTTAAATGTATATGCCTTTTGACCATAAAATTTCCTTCTATTTTCTCTTCCCTTCCCTCCCCGCCCCCCCCCCATCTTCCGAAGGAGTTCATGAAGGCCTTTTCATAAAGATATTGTTTAAGTTCCTAGTGATTTTTTTAAGCAATAGCGAAAATGAGACCAGTGCTAATATGGATTTGGATAAATAATTGTGGTTTATACCTATGAGAGAATACTATGTAGCCACGGCGACCGATGGTACACGTGTGTGTATCAATCAAGCAAGCAAAGTGACAAAAACGCATCACAAAATGGGAAGCATGGTATGGTCCCAGTTTTGAAGAAAACATAAGGATTGGTCCATGAGAAAGTGTCTGGGAGCATTTACATCCAACCGTCTTAGCCCTTTTTGGGGGTGGCGGGACTTTAGGGGATTTTAACTATCTTCTTTTTGTTTCTCTGAATTTCCTTCGTTTCCTACAATGAATGTGTCTTGAGTTGATCCTCCAAATAAACTCCTTGGTCCTCAAATTCTGAAAACCCCAGAAATGAAATCAAAATGTAGATTGGGGGCACTGTTGGAAGTTCTCTGGGCCCAGAGGTTAGCAGACTTGGTTGCATGTTCGAGGTACCCGGGGAGCCTTCAAAACTCTCCAGCTCGGTCCACACCCCATGCCAACAAATCAAAATCTCCACCGGGTGGATCCGGGCACCAGAGCGTGTTACCTCTGCCCAGGTGATTTTCACGCGCAGCCAACTCTGACAACCACGGCGGCTGAGTTGCACAGTTCAACCCAGTCGCCACTACCCATTTGTAGCTATTTACATTTAATTAAAATTAAGTAAAACTAAATAAAAGTTAAAAATTAGTGCCTGAATTACACTACATTTTAAGTGCTCAGTAGCCGCATGTGGTTAGTGGCTACCGTACTGGACAGTGTAGCTGGAGGGCTACCCCTTAATTTTCAGGACAGGAGACCAGAAGGGCCTCCTTCTAGCAAGACCTGATGCTCATTGGAGAAGATTCCTATTCTTGCCTGCTCCACAGTTGCAGAACAGATCTGCCTGGGCCATCAATCATCGTGTGCCTAGAAAGTTCCTTCTGCTTTCTTGTGTCTACCCCATCCTCCACCTCGAGCACTGGAAATTTTTATGCCACATGTTTATTTTCAAGGGCTCGACAGGCCCAGGCCCTTCTGATCTGTTCAGCCTGGTCAGGCCAGCAGCCAAGCTGTTTACCTGGAATCCAAGTGCTCAGCGGAGAGTAGAACAGGGCTGTGTTTTCCACGGCTGCTGAGAAAGGTGAGTGAGCCGAGGCAGAATAACAAAAAGCCACTTCAAAAACACATCAGAAAAAGTCAGAAAGCAGAGACAATCAGAGGTTTGAGAGACACACGCCCCCCCCAAAACCCTGCCAAAAAAGCAAAAACAAGTCACAGGGGAGCCTGTCGCCTGATGGTTTCGAGACTGTCGCGGTTGCTGACTTGAGAATGGGCCTGTCCCCGTGGTTCTGCGAGAGGCCGGGAGCTAAGGCTGTGGGGGCTCAGAAACTCTACCTGAGTTCTGAGAATCTTGCGGCCTTGGAGGTGGGACAGTCCCTGAGTGTTTGAGGCTCTGGGAAGACAGGGGTGTGTGGGAATGGCAAGGCCAGGCTGGCTGGGGAAGAGTGTTTTAGCCCAGAGACTGGCCACCTGTTAGGAAGCAGAATCTCACCTGGCCCTGGGCTCTACGGACCTACTGCCTGAGAGGGAGAGGCCTGTATGGACATAGTTCATCATGGAATTCAGGGCCAAAGGCCACCCATGTCTAGGAAGCCCTCCTTCGGGACCCGAGGTGCTAAACACAGAGATGTCAAGCCAGAAACGGAAACCTTAGTTGGTGCTCCCCCTCCCTGCCCCATTTCCTGAAGTATATAGTGAAGAGAGCCTTGGAGTCGGAGAACTTGGGTTTCAGTCCCAGGCAATGTCACTCACTTCCTGTGTGACCTCGGGTGGGTCAGTTTACCTCTTGGACCTTAGTTCATTGACCTATAAATTGTAGTGTTGGCATAGACCAGTGAGTGGTTCTCAAGCTGGGCTGCATATTGGAATACCCTGATGAGCTGTAAGAAGAAATGAGGTTCTGGGCTGCCTGGGTGGCTCACTTGGTTAAGCAACTGCCTTTGGCTCGGGTCATGATCCTGGAGTCCCAGGATCGAGTCCTGCACTGGGTTCCCTACTTGGCGGGGAGTCTGCTTCTCCTTCTGACCTCTCCCTTCTCACGCTCTCTCTCTCTCTCTCAAATAAATAAGTAAAATCTTTTAAAAAAGAAATGAGATTCTGTTCTGGCATATAGCCTGCCCTCAGGAATTTCTAGAGCTCCTTGGAGGATTCCAGCGTGTAGCCAAGGTTGAGAACCACTGGTCTATTCAGCACATCTCAAGTATAGCACAGGAGAATGTAGAGGAGAGTGTAGGAGCCATCTGGTTAAAATTCAGATCCTAATTCTATAGGCCTGGCATACGGTATGAGAGTCTGCATTTCTAACAAACTCACAAGGGATGCCCATGGGCCACACTTGGGGTAGTAGCAAGTCTATCTTTAATGTCCACTTCTCTCTGACTAGCTGCAACTCAGTCTGGGTTTTATTTTTGGAGCTGGCATGGGTAGCGTATTTCCACCAATAGACACCATCACTTCTAAGTTCTTTCTTTTCCCTCCTTACAAGAATCACTTAAATTCTCACTTGTCATTTGAATTCTGACAGATTTGAGTCAAATTTCCCTTCAAGGGCAGAAAATGAAAGATAAAGCCAGACTTTGATGTGAGTTCCAGGCGGGGCTGGGACCGTTTTACTGGGGGGACGGGTGGAAAGCTTCCACGCAGCTGATAATAACAGGTATTGTGTCCCCACTTCTGCTGGGCACTGTTTAAGTGCTTTATACAAGTGGTCTCATTTATGACTCACAACAACTTCATGATAAGTACTGAGGATGCCCCTGTTTACACACGAGGAAGCCGCAGCTAAAAGAGAATCGGACTTTTTCCAAGCAAGGAGCAGTCTGGGAGTTGAACTCAGGTATCTGTGTTGACTACTAGTCCGTGTAAGGGCAGGGTAGTATCTGAGCTATATGCCTGGCCAGACCCAACCAGACCCAACCAGATCCAACTAGACCCAACCAGACTCCAATAGAGGCCTGACCAGATCTGGCCAGACCTGACCAGACCTGACCAGATCTGGTCAGACCTGACCAGATCCACCAGACCCAACCAGACTCAACCAGACCTGACCAGACCTGACCAGATCCACCAGACCCAGCCAGACTCAACCAGACTTGACCAGACCTGGCCAGACCTGACTAGATCTACCAGACCCAGCCAGACTCAACCAGACCTGATCAGACCTGACCAGACCTGGCCAGACCTGACCAGATCCAACCAGACCCAGCCTCTTGACACCAAGTTGTTGGCCAGGAGAAAGGTGGGATGAGGTTTGCCTGAGTTTAGTCTAGTCAAGCAACCTCCCCACTCACCAACCAGAAAAAGGGAAGGGGTAACACCCCCAGCTGCTGAGGCCAGACCTCAGGGCTCTCACATGGAGTTTGGCTTGTGGATTTACACTCTTCTCCACTTGGCTGCCTGTCTTTGCGAAAGTCTCTGCTGCCTGCATCTTTTTCTACTTGTATCATTTTCGTTTCCCCAGGGGAACAGGCGGTGTGTCCAGCTTTGAGACTGTTTTGTCTTCCTTTTGTAGGCTTGTCTAGCCTTGTCTAGGCTTGTCTACCTCATCTCCCAAATAGTGCCACACAGAAGCTCGTCCGAGGCCACCAAGATTGCTACAAACTCTAAACATCTCAGATTCTACTGGATTCTTAGCCAAAATGGTAGTCAACACTCTAACCCAATAGTTTTCCAACTTGACTCAACCCAGCTTGTCTTACTTCCTTATATCAGGGATGTGGGCTTGGAATGGGAGTAAAGGGGTAAGAAAGAAAGAATGAAGATGTTCTCATTCCCTTCCTAGATCTTGAGATCCTGGAGGCAAGGACTTTGCCTTTTCATTTTTGTATCCCTGGTACAGAATATGGTGCTGGGCCGACAGACACATGTTTGTTAGATGAGTGAATGAAGGGCAATAGGGCACCTTTTCTTCATGCTTCTAATGACTGGCAGCACTGATAGCTTGTCCTGGTTGGCAGGAGAATCAGCACAGACTGAGCTTGCAAGGTCCCCGGAACCCTGTGGGCACTGGTACCGGGAAATCTGTCTCTTTCACCACATCTGTTTGGTTCTGCAGCAGCTCAGGAAGGTGAGGTTTCCTTACAGAGCCCCAGCCTCTCGATAAGCTGGGTACGTTGTAGAATGCTAACATTGAGAGAGATCAGGAGAGACCTGGCTGGCATGACCTAGGCAGCCCCAGGACTGTAGAGGAATGAGGGACCCCTCTCTTCTTTATCTTCCAAGAAGGAGGGTCATCTTATTCTCAAGATCTGGTTTGGAGTATCTAACCCTTGGAAGCTGGGATGAAAAATGTAGAGGGTTCAGTCCACATGGAAGAATTTTCCTCTGCAGATAGTTTCTCTCCCATTATGAAGGAAGGAAGGCAGGCAGGAAGAAAGAAATCAAATATATGCCTTACCTACACCTATTCCAGGGGCTTAATGTGCTTTAGAATCTAAAGTGACTGCATTGGTCATTTGGGTCCCAGCCAGGGAAATGTTCCCATTTCTTCAATTGGTGTAAGAAAATATTCTCGAGCTGACTCCTTAAGACTCTGTCTTGTGTCTTGAGTCTTAAAAGGAATAAGCCAGTGAGAAGTATGCTGCCATGGCTGAGGTCCTATTCTGGTGGGAGTGGGTTCAGTAAGAAGGGCACAAGTTAGGAGAGGCCCTCAAACAAGACCTCTGGATTCAGATGGGGGCTACTCTTGGGGTCCCATGATTGCCACAGACCCAGCTCTCTTCCTCTGCCTTTCCCGGGGGCCTGGGAGATTAATGCACTTACACCACCTCCTCCGAACGCAGCAGCTGGTCCAGGGAAATGAACACCAGTGATTGGTACTATTTCTATCCCCTCCTTCCGTAAATAGCTGCTTTTCTTAATTTTAATTGCCGGGGTGAGAGCTTTTGATTGTGTGGAACCGTGAGATGGGTCCGGGAGAGTGGACTAATTAATCTTTCATTTAGCAAACATCTCTCCCGGAGTATCCATCGGCTCCATGACTTTTATCTATGTGCTCCTGATGTTTAAACCTGTTTCTTTGTTTTGATCTCTCTCCTTAACAGGAGATGTACATTTCTAACAAAAGAAAAAAAAAAAAGAGAGAGAGAGAGAGACAGAAAGAGACAAAGAATGGAAATTGCATGTAAATGATGGCTGTCCGCTTACGGAAGTCATTCTGTAATACACAGTCAGTGACTTCGTTTCCAGGTGCAGAAGCTGAGGCCACAAGACGGGCTGGAATTTGGCTAAAATCTCAACAGAAAATTCATGGCAGTGCCACCATCCTGAGAGTCACCTGTGTCAGAAATAAACCAAGTATTCGAAAGGAAACAAACAAACAAGCAAAAAAACCCACAAAAAAAAACAAGCCATTGGAGTTGATGCTTGTCCTCTTGGGTTCCTCTTGTTAGGCACAGTCTGCCTTCACCAAGAGAGCGAGCTCGTCTCCATTCTCCTCTCCCTTGCGCCTCCCAGCCCAGGGGATGGTACAGACCAGGGGCTCAAGAGGGATGGAGGCAGGGGTTTGAATCCAGTGATTCAAGCTGACTTGTGAAACTCTTGGTCGTAAACAGCATTAAGTGAGGCCACCTGGTTCTTCCCCATCCTCTCCACTCAACTATGTCCAAAAGGCTTGGCTCAGATCTCAGCATTTTTTTTTTTTTAAAGATTTTATTTATTTATCAAAGAGAGAGAGGGGGAGAGAGCGAGCACAGGCAGACAGAATGGCAGGCAGAGGCAGAGGAAGAAGCAGGCTCCCTGCTGAGCAAGGAGCCCGATGTGGGACTCGATCCCAGGACGCTGGGATCATGACCTGAGCCAAAGGCAGCTGCTTAACCAACTGAGCCACCCAGGCGTCCCAGATCTCAGCATTTTCAAGAAGACTTTGTAGACGTATGCAATCTCTGATATTTGAACAATTCCTATCTGTTCCCCTCATTCGGCACTCTCTCTCTCTACTAATTTATGTGTGGAAGGGGGCACCGTGGCATGTGGGTTGCAAGAGTGGGCGATGGATACGAACCCCATGTTTAAGCCCCACCTCCAGCATTTTCTAGCTGTGTGATCTCAGCAACTCCTCTGAGCCTCAGTTTCCTTATCCGTAAAGTAGGTCGAGTCATAACCCCTCTCTTATAGGCTCATCTCAAGGATCCGTTGGGACCAGCCCTGCAGAGTGTTTGGTGCGTTGCCAGGCACTCAAGACATTCTGGCAATTATTGTTGTAAGTTTTCACAACAGAATATTTTGTTTCCCCACCTCTTGGAGGATGGTTACCTCACCTAAGAACCGAAGGAAATAATACGCAATCTTAGGGGATCACCATGACAACGAACCCAGAGGATACATGTGAAAATGCTCTGCGAACCTTTTAGGTTTGGGTGTGAAGTGTGACTGCCAGCGAGATTACACAGCTGGGACGGAGCGGCGCCCTTGTGGAACGGCCACACCCTCCCCCAGCGCAGACACACGCGGCCACACAGACACAAACAGGCACACCGCACAGCCGCCACCCCAGGAGCCTCTGGGCTGTCTGACCCCTGCTGGTGTCCTAGGGAAGTGGTGCTTCCCTCCAGGCCATCAGAGCGCGTTCTGCAGTGCTGGGCTAGGAGGTGAGTGAGGCCTGGGCCTCGCCCTCAGGAGCTTCCAACCCAGCAGGGGAGAGGTGTGAACCAGACTTATTCTGTGTGAGGCCGGATGACAGGAAAGTGGAGGCACCAGGAGGACGATGACGGAAGGAGGACAAGTTTGGGAGTGAGAGGAGAATTCACAGCAGGGCAGGCCTTTGAGCAGGTCTCTGAGAGACGGGTCCTGTGTTAGGTTGCTTGGGCTGCCATTACGCACCACCACAGACCAGGTGGTTCACAACACGACATGACACAACACAACACAACACAACATAACACAACACAATTTGTTTTCTCAAAGAGCTGAAGTCTGGAAGTCTGAGACCAAGGTGTTGGCAGCGTTGGTTGCCTCCTTGACCTCCCTCTTTGGCTCGCAGATGGCTGCCTTCTCCCAGTGTCCTCACACGGTCGTCCCTCTGTCTGTGTTGCCCGTGTTCTGACTGCCTCATGGTGTCAGGATGCCAGTCATATCTTTGGATTTGGGCCTGCGTGACCCATGCGACCCAATCTAACCTCTGTAAAGGTCCTGTCCCCAAATACATTCTGAGGTACTATGGTTTGGGACTTAACCCATATTAATTTGGGGGCAGGGGAAACATCAGCCTCTAACGAGTAGGATATTTTCTCCTTATATTTGTTGAGTTACAGAAGTAAAATGTTGTGAAGCGTTGAGAAGCCCGGGAAGGAAATAAACCACTAAGGATGACCATATCTGTCCAATCTTTTTTCAAAAAGGAAAGAATGTAGCTTTCAAAATGCATATATGGCACCTGATGTTTTATGCCACTATTTTCACTTGACAAACACATTGTGAACTTTCCTCCTTGTAACTAACTCTCCTTCCACAACATCATTTTCAATGACTGTGTATGGCGGCGCCTGGGTGGCTCAGTCAGTTAAGCATCTGCCTTTGGCTCAGGTCACGATCCTGGGGTCCTGGGATGGAGCCCTGCGTCAGGCTCCCTGCTCAGCGAGGAGCCTGCTTTTCCCTCTCCCTCTGCTGCTTCCCCTGCTTGTGCTCTCTCCTTCTCTCCCTCTCTGTGTCAAATAAATAAAATCTTGAAAAAAAATAAATGGCTGCATATGGGTTCATTCTAAGGACGGATTCGCTGTATTCAGTCAATGGGTGGTGGGATTTTGATTAGCCAAGGCTGGGGTAGAGAAGATCATCTTTGGGAAGGAATGATACAAGCTTCACGAACACAGTGTTGGTTACACTTCAGCAATCAGCCAGTAGAGTTCCCAGAATTAGGTAGATTACACTCACATGTATGTGTAATTTTTTTTTTAGGGCTAGACTGTGGATGTGACAGTGCCATTTCTTCTGAGAAGTCCTAATGGGTCCCGAGAACCGAGCCAGCTGTACATTTATGTCTGACTCAGTGACACCCCACAGGGCAACTGAAATTCAATATTTGACTCTATGGGGTGAGATGGAACTTAAAACACTTGCTAGTTTTAATTGAGATGTTGCTTTTTTTTTTTTTTTTTTTTTTTAATGGGCAGACTTTTTGTGATCGGTGACAATTGTTTTTCCCATCCCTCCTCCCCCTCTTTGTCTCCTAACAGTTCATCCCTGGTAAGAACTCTGGTAACACAAAGCAAAGTGACTGAGACTTAACCATAAAGAAGACTGAAGAATCCTAAAGGGAAGAATCCTAAAGGGAAGTTCAGATTGGACTAGGAGAGCTTCCTGGGGAGAGAGGAGGCAGGGAGCATATCTCCAGGACGGCCCATCCACGGAGGGTGTTGAACAACCCGAAGGGCCATTTAATAGAAAATGCTTACCCTCGTTAATTTCAGTAACGTAGCCTTTCAAATTAGGTTATAAAGCCCACAGAGTCTTAGGTTTCATTTGTTTTGTCATGCAAGCGGGAGAAGAGGAAATGGGAACAGCTTTGTATGTGATTTGACAGAGAAACCCACAGAATAGCGTCAAAATACAGAGGTGTCAGTTTCTAGATAACAGCCCATTCTTAATGGAGAAATGGGTCAGAATTATAGGTGTCTTTGGGTTTGTTTTTTGTTTTGATTTGTCTTTTACAGAACATGGCAACCACTTCTATAGCCTTAAGAATCTTACCAGACCCTATTTAAAAAGAAAACAAAGATTTATTTATTTCTTTTAGAAAGAGAGAGCGTGTGTGCGCATGCATGTGGGGAGGGGCAGAGAAAATCCTTCAGGAGTCTCCACCGCGCACGACACTGGAGCCCACCACCCACGAGATGGTGACCTGACCTGAAACCAAGAGTTAGATGCTTAATCAACAGAGCCACCCAGGCACCCCCTTACCAGACCATTTTGTGGAGTGAATGCTTGCAGGGACAAATTTAGTCTAACCAAGTCCAGCCAAGAACCGCGATGGATATTCACGGGTGTCCACACACTGCCCTGGAGAACAGGATTTATATTCTTGAAGAAATCTTCATCCTACCCCCTTATCAGATCTGATTCCTTGAACTGGTTTTCTGGTGGAGATGCTTCTCTCCTTCCTCAGCTGCGGAGGGAGAGACCATCTTTGGCAGTTCTTTCTTGAGAGCTTAGGTTCATGGTGATGGCTTGCATTTTTAGGGCATTAGAAGGAAATCCCATCAGTTGGCATTAGAAGGAAAAAGCAGGCCTGCTGGGCTCAGTCAGTTTTACTAGCAGAAATGGGAAAAGAATGAAGAGGATTGACTTGCTAACTGTGAACTGGGGAGCAGAAATTGTTTTTGTTTGGGACATGTCCTTTGGATTCCCTTTAATGGTGGAAATTCTGACTTTCCTTAGGTGAGGGGATTAGGTTTACGCCTCTCTGGAGGCTGTGAGTATGATACGGGTTGTGTAAATGATGGCCTTCTTAGGCGCTATTTGCCCCTGGGCTTCAGGGAACACATAGGAAAAGGGACTCCGGAAGGATGCAGTTCACTTCAAACCTTGAACAAATCCACATCACGAGAACCCAATTAAGATGACTTGCTATAAAAAAAGGATTTACCACTTTGCAGCAACTTCACCACGTGATTACTTTAAATAGTCCTTCTTCATTTTGTATCCTTTTTTTCCCCCCCAAAATGAATGGTTTTTGGTGTTTTTTTTTTTTTTTTTTTGAGACTGCTCTGTGTGCCTAGATCTGCAGGAAAACCACACAGGCCAGATCTCTAAAACGAACGATACCCCCTCATTCTGTGCAAGTGAATTTTGGGGTGTCTTGGAGCACCCCCTCCAGTGCCTGGTGAAACAGTCGTGCCACCCAGGAAAGTGGGAAATGCTGCTGAAGAACAGCACCCACATCCCAGCGGTCCTGTCGGGGGCTGGCCACCCCTCTCCAAATGCCGGCAAGATAACATGTGCAAGGGCTCACAGACCCCCTGCCGGAAGCCAGGCAGCCTGGGGAGCAAAGCTGGGAAGATGACGCGTGCCAATGGCCCAATACCGGCAAGGCGCCCAGGGCGAGGGCGGCCATCGGGACAGCTCTGCGTCACTCGATTATAATAGCTGGTTCTATTTAATTCACTTTAATTAAAATAGGAGGGCCAGTTTTACCCTAAGCCAGAAGACACTGTGGAGGCAGACCGAGAGTTGAGGTCCAGGAAGCAAAGGTGTCGCCTCCCTTGCCTCTGTCCTGGAGGACTGACATGGCACTGTGTTACTCCTGTCGTCGCCCTTCCAGAGTCACCAGACTGTTCTCCAGTCTGAAGAATGCAGATTCTCCTACAAGGATGCAGGCATCACTACTACCTTGAAGGGCTAAAGCCCAAGGCCTTGGATGAGCCAGGAGAAGGCATGAAGGGAAATGATGAGTGTGTATGTGACACGGAAGACAGAGGTTTTTTGGGATTTAGCTTTTTATTTGAGAGAGGGAGAGAGAGAAAGAGAAAGAGAGAGAGAGAAGGCATGCACATGGGCGGGCAGAGGGAGAGGGACAGAGAATCTCAAGCCGGATCCCCACTGAGTGCAGAGCCTGACGCAGGGATCAATATCACCACCCTGAGATCACAACCTAAGCTGAAATCGAGTCGGGTGCTTAACCGACTGAGCCACCCAGGTTCCCCCGGAAAACAGTTTGTCTCATTCCCTACTGAAAATAAACTCCTGAGGCAAGCAGAAGTTCTTGTGTTTTGCTCATTGATGAATCCCCCAGCACCAAGGACCAAGTCTGGGGCATCGTAGGATCTCAGTAAATATTTATTCAGTGAGCGCTTCTGAAGTGTTGAATGAGGGAGTCCTTCCAATGAAGGGGCTGCTTCACCGTGAAGCCGTATGGGAACAAAAGCGGTGTGAGGGAGGGTGCCTGTCCTAAAGTCTGGCCATATGCTAGCCCGATAACAGTTGGCATTCATTCATTCATTCATTCATTCAAGGAATATTTCCCCAACCTCTCTTGTGTAATATCCTACTCAACGTGAGCCGGTCTCTGAGGTTACCATGGTGACACAGGTTGAGACCACAACTTTCCGGGGACATTCACCGGGCTGGGGTGGGGCTCAGGGGAGCAGTGGGGCAGCTCGAGTCAAAGCCTACAGTCCCACAAAGGCAAACTGGAGCCACCTACCAGCCACACCCCATCACTCTGCACTTCACTACAGAACACACTGAACATAACCTTCCCTCTGGCTAGTCCTTCATGGTTCTTCCTGGCTTTGTTCACCACAGGGCCCAGAACCATAGTAAATGTACAGCACAGATAGGGGTGCTGTTGATCCCAGCAAATGTAAGAACAGTTCTCAGTGCTTTGTGACTTTACTGGGGCTGATGTCACTGGTGGCTAGGGGATGGTGACTCCCATTTAGCTTCTGTTCCTTGGTCCGAAGCACCTGTTCCTTGGTGGAGCAGGCTGGGGAGGACTGGCCATTCCTGGGTTCTCTGCGTTGTTGAAATACCACCTGGCCCCCACTGGGGACCAGCAGGTCATAGTGCCCATGGACTCTAGCATAACACAGAGACAATGTCTTCCACGGGACTGCCTGAAGATGGTAACAGTTATCTGGTAACAGATAACTGGTAACAGTTATCTGGTAACAGATAACTGGTAACAGTTATCCAGGTCCAGGCTGGAAGGGCTTTGACAGGGCAATATGGTGTTAGTATGTCGGGCCAGGGGGGCCTCACCACCCACACATTTGTTCTGATTTCATGATTCTTTCAGGCTTTGAATTTGGAACGTCAGAATCCAGTCACGTGGCTGCCACCAAAAGATACTGTTAAAATGCAACTAGAATTTTGTTTTGGTATTTTTTACACGTCACCTGCAAATCTTTGTAGGATTTTCCCCTTCCCAGGGTAAAGAGAGAGAAGAGGAAGTGAAAACAGGAGGGGAGAATTTTCTTATGGTGCCTCTTGCCCTGCAGATAACAACCAAAAACCCCCTTGGGGTTAAGCCGAGACTTGTACTTTTGCGTAGCTTGAGCCCATTCCCAGATGGCCTCATTGGGTTCTGAAAGCTCCCCTAGGTGGGAGGCGGAATTCTGAGCTGCCCCACTTTTCCTCTCATTTGCAGACAGGACGCACTCCTGGGGCTAGAGGCAAGGGCTGGGCACTGGCTATTTCGGGAAAGGAGGTAATTCTTCAGAGCTGTTCAGGAGAGGCGCTAGGGGTTTCTGAGTTTCCTCAGGACAGCACACACGCCAGGGCTGGAGGACGCTTCCCCGGGTGGAGAAAGGTCTGCAGAAACAGGGATCCTCACCTCCTCCTCTGGGTGGAGCCCTTTGGCTACAGAAGACAGAGGAGCTGTGCTCCCCCCACCAAGGCAACATCCGCTCATTGCTCCTAGCTGTGGGACTCTCCTGGATGCGGGGGATCGCCTACCCCAAAGCCCAGGGACTTTGAGTGCACCTGACTGTAGTATCTGCCTCCGAGACAGGGGTGACCAGCAGAGTCTAGTAGACATGTCTCCAAACTTTCCTGTTGCTTTAGCAGGCTTCATGGACGACCTGGTATATGGACCAGTTTGGCGGGGAGGGCGGGAAGAACATGGAGGCCAATGGATGACGCCCTGGTCTCCTGATGCAGACAGACATGGACACAAACATGACACAAGGGCTAAATAGAAGGGTTGGGGTCGGGGATGGAGGGAGTGCTAGAATCGGCTGAGGCAGCAGCCGACTATTGGAATCCCAATAGCAAGTGCCAGGGAGGAGTCTCCTGGCCCAGTGCCCTCTGCTCTGGGGACCACGTACTCTGCGCTGAAGATCAGGAGTGCACGATGCGGGCGAGGGACAAGTTCCAAGGTCGCTGGAGTGTTTGTTGTTCCAAAGGTGCCTTTCCTGGGGCCCCTTGGGGAGACTCCATTGTGTGGCTTAGTTGAACTGAGAATGTTTGACAGATATCAAATGTAGGGCTACAGGGGACCCCTGCTGGGGGTACCAAAGTGCCCAATAGAGAAGCAGCAGGATGGTTGTGCAGGAAGGCTCCCCTCTCCCCCCCGAGGTTCGCAGTCTCCCTCTTCTGAGCTCCTCTGGCTCAGGGGACCAAGCAAGTGACCCCTGCTGGAGGCATTCAGTCCATCTCTCTCCTCTGTCTCCAAGGTTCCAGCTCCTTGGGCCTGTGCCCGGGCCCCCCTCATCTCGGATTATGCCCCATCACCTCGCTGTCGAGTAAGCTGTCAGGAAGTACAGAATGAACACGTGACAAAGATCCATCCCTCACTCCCTGGCCTCTGCCTACCATCTTCTTTTCTGGAGAAGAGGCAGCTTGCTTTTGTCTATGTCTGAGAAAGAGGCTGGGGACAGAGCTGGGAAGAAAATTTCACAGCAAATTCTCCCCAGATCCGGGAGAGCTGAAATCTTGTCAGGGTCAGGATCCAGGCTCCAGGGTCACCCAGCCAGGGCCACTGGGAATAACAGAGCCGTTTGCTGGTCTGAGACAGGAGGAAGAGGGCAGAAATGTTTGCAAACCGGGCCCCTGGCATTGTAGGAATTGGCCTGGCCTATGGGCTTGGGCCTGGTCAGTTGGATTTCAGCTGAGGCCAGGAAGGTTCTATCAAGGTATATTCCAGCTTCTTCTGTCTTCCTAGGGTACAGCGAATGGGATGAATGACAAGGAGCAAAGGGGCTGGGCATCCTCTCAGGGTGGCCACCTTGGACCGACCCCAGAACCGTGTTTGCAAATGGGTAAAGCTCTGGTACAGAGCTGACTCAATAATGATTCAAATTTCCTACAAGCTAATACTTAGCTCCTTGTCCGCAATTCAGGCCAGGCCTTGGGGGTGGGGGTGGGGGTGGGGGAGGCCTTGGGTCCTGGGATAAGCGCTGGGTGGAGAACATAATGGGATGGAGCCTCACTGGTTTCCCTGGAGCCTTAAAACTGGATGAACAAGAAGCATCCTGTTTAAAACTTACACAAACAACCCTAAGCCTTTTCTAAAGTTCCATGGAGAGGGGGCTGGGCGGGGGGCAGGGAGCCTGGGGTGCGTGTGAGGGGCTGAGGAAGGGAGACACCGCTGGGCGGCTGTCTCCTGTTGGCACTAGACCCACCTCTGAGCCCCAGAGCTGGCCCTCAGCAGCTGGGAACCTGTCCTGGTGGCCTCCGGGCCACCTTTGTCATCCGCACACACGCCAGGGCTGGAGGACGCCACTCGGCCCGGCCTGGCTGTTGAGTCAGCCTCATGTCTTCATTTTGATGGCAGCTTGAATTTATTATCCTTCAAAGATCATCTGTTGGAAGGACACCCGCCTCTTGTTCCATCTCCTGGCCTGCCTGCGGGCAGCTCTGCAAAGCCAGTGTCTCTATGTGGAGCCTGGGTGTTCCCACGCCAGCTCCAGCACCGGCAGGGTGGGGAGATGAACAAAATAATTAAGCCCCATGAGTTGAAAGGAGAATTAATTCCCTTCTGCCAACGTTGGTCCCTTCTCTTCCTGGGTAACTTCAAATGTATTGATCTAGGACTGTCCTTTGTTTTGAAACAGGTCTCATTCATAGCCATCGTGGAGGGGTTTTTTGCTTTATTTTTCAGTGGCGTGTAGCACATGAGAACTTTATATAAATACAAACTGAATTTTGAAAAGAGAAGAATTGGGGGCACCTGGGTGGCTCAGTGGGTTGAAGCCTCTGCCTTCAGTTCAGGTCATGATTCCAGGGTCCTGGGATCAAGCCCTGCATCGGGCTCTCTGCCCAGCATGGAGCCTGCTTCCCTCTCTCTCTCTCTTTCTCTCTCTCTTTGCCTGCCTCTCTGCCTACTTGTGATCTCTGTATGTCAAATAAATAAAATCTTTAAAAAAATGTCCTTTGAAAAGAGAAGAATTAAAGAATCATCCCCTCATCTGACCACAAACCCTCTGGATCTAGTTTCTGTCTGGACCCAGTTTTCCTTCTAGTCCTCATCCAAATGCATATTTAATTATACATGATATGATCTCCAAAGACATTTACTTTTTGAAACAACCTACTCGGAGAGCATATGCATATGTCCCATGTGGCTCCATCATCTTTCTCATCATCATTAGCTCCCCAAAAATACCTCTAGTCTCATTACTTACTTAATCAGCCTCTTGTGGTTGGAAATGTGATTGCTTCTTCTTTCACACTCTGAACCTAAGTGTTCACCTATCTTTTCTGGACTCTGTCCATCCCTGAGGGGCAGGCAGATGAGGTGGTCTAGCTCCTGCCCCTCTCTCAGAATTCTGCTCTCTCCTCTCCGTTCTCTGATTTCAACCACAAAGTGATGATGGTCTAATAATGCAGGGTCTCAGGGCGCCTGGGTGGCTCAGTGGGTTAAGCAGTTGCCTTCAGCTCAGGTCATGATCTCAGGGTCCCAGGATCAAGCCCCAAGTTGGGCTCACTGCTCAGCAGGGAGTCTGCTTCTCCCTCTGCCTGCTTCTCACCCTGATCATGTGCTCTCTCTCTCTCTCTCTCTCTCAAATAAATAAGATCTTTTTAAAAATTCAGGGTCCCCACTCCACCACCTACAACCAGCTTTAGATCCCCTTTTAGTCAACAGGGTGGCCAGCTTGTCTCAGCTTGCCCAGGACTTTCCCAGTTTTAGCACTGAAAGTCCCCACTCAGTCCCAGTGAAATCAGTCAACCGGAGGGTTTTGTCCCCCCAGCTCCCTGCGTCCAGTTCTTAACAGTGTCCTATAGAGGGCGCTGGAGGCACAGCCCGGGATACAGGCGCCCAGGTGGAGGGAGCATTTGTTGGCCCTCCCGCGTGTGAGGCAATACCACAGGGACACCATCAGACTAGCATTTTTGTCTCTGGCCAGAAGCAGTCAGAAAGTAACCCATCTCCCGCAGGAAGCTGACACCTGTTGCAGAAGAGGGCATTACTCGTCAGACAAGCTTGGTGCTAGGGGCCCTCTCTGTTTCTTGGCCTCAAGAAGGCAAATCATTTATAAATATATTGCTCTTCATCTCGGGCTCTCAGATGACAGCTCTGATGACCCTGCCAGCCAGACACTCCAGCTGTGCTGACCTAGACTGTCTTGGGCCATAAGCAGAACAAACTGGCTTGCTTCTTTCTAAGCATGTCTATCAAGTACTCACCTGTCCCTGGTTTACGGACCTACCTTGGGAAGTGGGAGATCATAAAATTCACTTTCACAAATAGGGGGCGCTAATGGGAAGATAATCTTGCTACAAGAGAGGAGACCCTTGCAGATCCTGCTCTGGCCGTTAGCCTGGCTGTGGCCAACAGCGAGTCAGCTATTTCGATAAGCACAGATTTCCTGGTGCTCTACGCTTTCGTGCGTGACCCTGACTGCTGAAGCATAGAGGTGCTCAGCTGGGTTGCAAAGTGTTTAGAAACAGATGCTATCGTGGTGGGGTCGCGACCTATTCTTGTATTTGCTCTCTCTTTGTTATGAGGCTTCGTATTTTGGTGATAATTCCTGTTCAACGGATATTCCGTGAGATCTGTTTTGTAAGGAGGGCCTGGCTGAAAACACCAACATAATGGTGTAAAAACACGGAGCTTCCATTTGTGACTTGACATGTCGTCAGCTTGGGTCTTTTTACCTGTGCAAGTATCTGGGAGCTGCCAATTAGGATACGAGGCTTTGTTAATGCTCTTGAAAGAGAAGCCCGCCTCCCTCATAAAAAAATCATTTCAAGAACTGGGGGGTTTATGGTACTTTGAAAGAGTTGCAGAAGAGAGAAGGCCAGGGTCAACGGGCAGTCTGAGTCCATATGTCACCGCTGGAGGTATCCATTCTCCCTAGCACCGGACTCCCGTGGGTCTGGGGTGGGAGAGGGAGGCATCCTGTCTCCACCAGGAATTGTGTGATCTTCGACAAGTTATTTCACTTCTCTGAACCTCAGTCTGTCCATCTTTAAAGCTGATCTCGTCGGGTTGTTATGAGGGTTAAATGAGATGGTGCCTGTGGAGCCCTGAACTCTGAGCCTGGACCACCTGTGGGCCGGGGTTCCACAACACTTTGTTGAAGAACAGAGGGGCTCCCTTTACCGGCCCTCCAAGCTGACTGCCTACTGGCTCAATACTGCTCAATACTGCATCAGCTAGAATATGGCAGTTAAGTAAGGCTTTCTTTGTATTCTGATACACTTGTTTAGTGGGTTTGACTGTTTCCCATGCTTTCCCAGGCTGGCACTAGGTCACTCGGTCTTGAGACACTGTCATCGTCCTCACCCCCGCCGCCCCACGCACTGCGTGTGTCCCATATACCCGACATCAGGCAAGGTACTTTCATCTGCCTCTCGTTTGCTTCTCCCAGTCACCCCGGGAAGTGAATAGTGCAGGAACTTGTCCCCCATTGTGCAGATGGCGTCCCGGCACATGAACCCGGAACTGCACTAAAGCCTGTGTTCTTGACCCCACTCTTCACTGCCTGTCTTTACGGGGCGGATCTCACCCTTTACAGGTTGGATTTCATGGCTTTTGCTTTTGCAGAGTCCATCCAACTCTGCTGCTGGATACTGGTCACAACTGGTCTTGGGTGTCCAGGGACAACACAAGAGGCTGTCAGCTGCATGTAGGATTTCATTGCAAGGAAAGTGATCCTGATCTAAATAAACTGGCATGGTGGGAAACATTCAAGAACGACATCAAACATTTGGCAAAGTTCAGTTTGATGAGGCTGGAGCAGGGTTTTTGGTTTGTTTCTTAAGTAGGCTCCATGCCAGCGTGGAGCTTGATGTGGGGCGTGAACTCACGATCCTGAGATCAAGACCTGAGCTGGGAGCAAGACTTGGAGGCTCAACCTACTGAGCCACCCAGGCACTCCTTGAGCAGGATTTTGAGGGTCTGATCTCCCCAGAAGAAGCTGTAAAAGAACAATTCTAGGACTGGCTCCTACGGCTGGTTCCTAGATGAGTCACTCAGTTCTCTTCCTTGGACATCAGTTTCCCCTTTTGGAAAATGAGGGATTAAACCAAAATGGTGGTTCTCAAAGCTTTGATATCCTAGATTCCTGGGCTCTAATTCAGTAGGGTTTGGTGGGGCCCTCGGCAGGCTCCCTGGGGAAATTCTGATGCTCATTAATTTCAGAATTGTCCACCTGGACCATGACTGACATTTGATTTGAAAGCTGATATTTCAGGACACATGGAGTGTTTTTTGAGGAGGAGGAAGACCCATCCAGAGCGCACACACAGGAAGAAGTGGTGGGTAAAGTTTAGAGATGCCTGACAGCCATTTGATATTGGTACTTCCTGAAATTTCTGAGACTCAAGTCTCTCAAGTCTTGTAAAAGGTTCCCCAAAGCTCACAGACTGACAGGAAACCACAACAGGGGTAAAATGCAAACATAACACACCCTATCAGACACGCAGGCCGTTCTCCATGCAGCATGGTAACTAGTAGCATTGAGGTTTAGAAGTCATTTGTTTTAAATCTGTGCAGTTTTCTTTTTCTTTCTTTCTTTTTTTTTTTTTTTTTTTTTTTTTTTTTTTTGTGGTATGGAGAACTCTGAAGGAAAGGAGATGAGGATTCAAAAGGGAATTAATTTTTACACATTTATCTCCCAGTATAAGAACACTGATCTCCAGGTAGTTTCTTTTGTCTTTAAGTCTTTCAGGTTATTGATCCAGAGTGATGAAATTCTAGGACACATACTCAATCTCCATTTCATTTTATTCTCTTGGGCTACAGACTTTTTTTTTTTTTTCCCTCCAACAAACTGGCTTGTAGGGGTTGATTAACTCTGGCCCAAGATTACAAAGACAGATTTCACTGATAAAGTGATCTACTCTAATATTAACTTTAGGAAATTAGAAAATAATACTCAGAGGTATGAAAAAACACATGGGTATCTAGTAAGTGCTCAAAAAATGTTGACCTTTAATATTAGGTCATCACAGCATCAGCTTTCACTAATTTGACCTCGAGTTACAAACTGCTGTTGACTCAGGGGTCATTCTAAGGAGACAAGGGCTCCCGAACCTCTAGGTAGCAGGAAATATCCTTCCCTTCTAGCGCAGCTTTCTCCAAGGACCTTTATCCAAACTACTCTGCGAGATCCTTCGGATGATTTTGGATAGTGTGCAGATCTTCTAAATAATGTTCTTTAGAATAGTACTTATTTAAGTATAAACATCATTAGTAAAATATCTGTATTCAAGGGTATTTTGTTTTGGGGGCTTCTTGATGGCTCAGTTGGTCGTGTCTGTTTTCAGCTCTGGTCATGGCCTCAGGGGCCCGGGATGGAGCCCCGAGTCAGTCTCCTGGCTCAGTGCAGAGCCTGCTTCTCCCTCTACATCTTTCCCCCTGCCCCCTGCTCATGTTCTCTCTCTTGCTCTCTCTCTCTAGCTCAAATAAATAAAGTCCTTTAAAAAAAAAAAAAAGAGTGTTTTCTTTTTATGAAAAAGACCATGGTTTCACATTTATGCTGATATAAAGTTTCCTTCTAAATTGAATGATTCAAGTGGAATAAGTAAGTTGATTCAGAGAAAGCTGTTAAGTAGTAATTGTACAGATGGTACCCAGAAATGGTAGAAATTGGGGCTGTCCGTGCAAATGACTGAGTTTTGAGAAGTACTGTGTTAGTGAATTAAACCCATTTGCTCCCAGTTTTGCTCCATATGGAACTATTAATCAACACTCATTTTATGGAGTTTGCATCTGTACTATTTTTTTTAAAGATTTCATTTATTTATTTATTTGTCAGATAGAGATAGAAAGTGAGTGCACAAACAGGCAGAGTGGCAGGCAGAGGCGGAGAGAGAAGCAGGCTCCCTGCCGAGCCAGGAGCCCGATGAGAGACTTGATCCCAGGACCCCGGGATCATGATCTGAGCTGAAGGCAGCAGCCCAACTGACTGAGCCATCCAGACATCCCTGCATCTGTACTATTATAAACATTTTGTGTTGGACAGGACCTTAAGGTCATCAAAGAACAACCCCTTCTTATTTTAGACAGGTGGTTTCTGAGGTCTCGGGATGTTCCTTGACTAAGGGCAGTACATGGTGAAGAAACTATGATTATCCTCCATTAGAGAAAACATGAATGTTTTCTAGTCGTCCAGACCTCAAGGGTAGAAAAAGGCATAGTCTTTTACCCCCAGTTCATTAAGAGACACTGAAAGAGAGAAACTGTATCTTATGGCAAGATCTCAAGGTGCGCTTGTCTTGAAATACCTGAAGGTCTTTTATTTGGGAGAGGATTACATTTATTCTATTTGATTTCAAGGTGTGGAAGGACAAGGGGGTTGACAGGAAGGCAGATTTTAGCTCAGTGAGAAGTACTTCAACTAAACAACAAATGAGCTGTGTTCAGAGAGGATGGGCTCCCCAAGACTAGAGGTGTTTATTTCAGCAGCGCATGACAACCCTAGGGGACACAGGGAAGGGGATGCTCTCTATCCAAGGACCCGATAGGACCTAAGGTCTTTGCCACTCTTCAATGTCAAGGAGTCTGAGGTAGGTTTTTCTTCCTTTCAGATGGCTTATCATAGGAAACCATTATCTGCAATTGTCTCAGTTTTGTGTAAAAAACAATTAAATCATTTGGGGATTTCCCCTCCCGACATAACACTTGATTAAAAAAATTATGCAAAAAAAATTATTAGAACCTTTTTGGTGCTAAATGAGAAAACATGTGAACATAAACCCGCTGGTTTAACTATTTCCTGCAATGTATTTTCAAAATCAGGTGGGGATTTGCATTTTAATCAGGACTTTGTTTAACAATATGCAGTAATTATTAGATATGTAGATCAGTCTGGTAATCAAAAGTTCCATCATTTTATACTCAGAAAGTTGCCCTTAAGAGCTTATGCTTGGACTGTAAAATGCGGAATTATTAGCTTGCATCAGGTGAACTCGTCATTTTGTAGATAAAAACTTACACTGGCAATCTCTTATAGTTCAACCTGATACTGAAGACATTTATAAACAGTTTTTTAACTTCTGATGCATTTGGATATCGTTTTCTACTAAATTCAGAATTTTTCTTTGCATACTGATCAAAGAAACATTATCACAGTAAGCCGAATTATAATTCAGCATGATTTCTTCTAAAAAGGCTCTGAGTTCCTTTTGACTTGTTATTGCACAGCGGATTTTTCATTTGCAAAGACGTTAAGCCCTCTAATGTGCAAACCATTAAGAAGCCAATTGTTCCAGCAAGGTTTGCCCAGTGTGAGAAACAAGATAAAACTCTTGTGCGTGCTGAAACCAGGTGGAGAGCCTGTGTGTGGTAGTGCTTGGGGGTAGAGAAGATCTATTCATGAAGTGAGGATTGAACAAAGCATAATCCCAGCATCCTTGCCTGTTCACATGAGAAACCAAAGCTTCAAATTTAACTGCAGGCGGTGGGAGTTTCACACTGTCAGCACCAACTGTCTGAAACCCCAAACTGGTATCTAAATGTGATGGACCAAAACTAAAAAATTTAGAGTGACTTAGTTAAATGTCAGATTTTTTCAAATATACTGAACTGTTTTATCTTTTCCATAGGACGTTCATACTGTGTTAAAATGGGATAGCTCCTACTAACTTTCCCTCCAATTTCTGTTTTGTCAGAGTAATATCCACGTACTGCAGCAGAGCCATTTAAAAATACATGCTTGTTGACAGGGAAAGACAGGAAATTTGAAACTCTGGTGAGAAAACTAGGGGGCTGTGGGGGATTTCCCCCTCCCATTTTATTGTTAAAAATTAATGAGAATAGAAGCCTTTAAATTCTATGCATTCGTATGCAAAATAAATGCACTCCAAGTCATGGCTTTTTGGAGCAGTAAGGGCATGAGACAAAGCAGCTCCATCCATTTTGAAGTTGAAACAGGCCTGAGTTTAAGTGACTTGCCCAATGCCTACAGGGATATGGGAAGAGGAAAAAAAAAATCAAAGACCTCTATTATATCCCGCATTCTCAAAGAAACTAAGGAACATCTCCAACGTTGGTGATTTCTGCAACAGATCACTCAGATACAGGGGAATATTAATTCAATTTTCCTTGCCCTGTGGTTAAAAGCGGTCAAATCATATCTGATTAAATTCATTCTCCAGCCGGTTGCCCTAGCATGCTTGTGGGCAGGCTGAGCAGATGTGCATTCCCCAGTGCCCTCTCTGGCCTGGCAAAGGCGCCACTTCATCGTCTCAGGGACTTCAATACCGCAGAAAACAACCCGATCCTGCTCTGGTACTCTCTCTACACATGTACTCAACAACCTCTCTGCCCCATTTTGAGGGGGAATGCACCAACGGAGCTATCTAATCTGTTGGGTAGATGGCTAAATTCTCAGCCCTACAACATCCAACACCTAGAAGCTCATCTATTTGACTGGTTAGTTCTTCAACTCACAAACAAGAGAAAGATCCTCTGTGTTGTTTAGAAAAACAGAGATGGAGGTTGTTTCCACCCAGTCTGAAGCTTCCTTTCCTCCTCTCCTTCTCAAGGGGCTGAACAAATGCAGTCAGCCATAGGCATTGGGTGTTGTGAGCTCAAGTTCAACAGTGGTGAATCTTAAAAAAGTCACTGTAAATGAAGTCATGCCCTTGTGAGGTTTTCTGCATGTAAGCAGAGGGCTTACATTTGTTTATTTACCTACTTCTTAAAAGGTATTTTAAATGTAGAAACGTATTTCCTTTTACTTTTGGAGTTAAAGGCCAACCTTGATACGTGATCTGACTATAAGGAAACTGATTTTCCCGAATGTCTTGAACTTGAATGCTCCATCAGTTTATAGACGTTGTTGGGTGAGCCAACGGCCCTACCTGAGGATGCAAATCTGTAATGGCTGTGGGAACCTGCTCCCTGCTGTCCCTGCGTTATAGTAACAAAATACACTTGCTTTGCATAAAAATAGTGATAAAAACACAGAGACTTTTTTCCACTTATTTATTACATTTGGACCTTTAAGAAACATATATTACCAGATACACCAATATTCAGTAAAAATCTATTCTAGGTTTTGGGAAGCAAACGGGTCACAAACTACCTTGCTTCTAATCTCCAAGACTTTACTAAGAGTTTATCAAAAAGGTAGGCTCTGATCTATGGGATGCTGAGCCTTGAGGTTTTGAGTTTCGATTATTGTAGAACAGTTTCAAAGGGACGAACTGAATTCCTGCTGTTTTCCATCTGGAATGGGCTAATAGTTTTGAAGTTGTCTAGTCCACTGCGAGAATATTCATCTCCTTAAGCTTCGTGACCTATTCTGTCTTTGGAAAACTTGGTAAAAAAGTAATTCTTTTTTCCTGTACAGTAAGGATGAATTTATCAGAACACACCCAATACAAATTATAACAAAAAGCAGTGTACATAATGTGTATACGCCATGTTCATTTTAATGACTACTTTGTAAGTTGGTAACTATTTGAACTATGGAGACTATTTCTGGATCAGTACATCCAAGCTTAATTGCAGTAAACTCCTTAACACAACTCTTGGTATGTGACACTGATTAAAAATAAAAAAGGTAAGTGAACAAATACATACTCATACATGATTATGTTTTCAAGAAGCTATTCTTTGTGGAAGTATAGAGGGATGGGGACTTCCGGGAAGCTGCTGACAGGAACTGGGAGGTTTAAAGCTATGGCTCTGGTAAGCACCCCAGTGAGCTGTAGGAAGGCGTTTGTAAGAGTAGATTGTGCAGCATCAAAGGATCACTCTCTAAAAGAGGTGGGCATTTTCTCAATTAATTTAAATTCTGAGGCTTTCAGTAGTTGAGGGCTAGAAATAAGACCCAAAGAAAAGAACCATCTTCACAATGGCTCAGGAAAGGAGACTGTGCCTTTTGGCTTGTGATGCTAAATGGTCCAAAAAGCCTTTGGTGGTGCGATATGGACAAGAAAAATATTAATACACAAACCACATAACACCATTAAAACTCAAAAAACATTTTTTTTTTCATTTAAAAAAGTATTTAGAACACATAAAACAAGGCAACATTTATTCTTTCTTCTCGTCTTCTGGGGCGGGGTCTGTTGGCGGCTCTTCCACAGTGGCGCTGTTGCTCTCCGAGCCAGTGTTACTATCACTGGTCCCTTCCTCAGCCATACTGTCCACCCCCTCCTGCCCGCTCTCCTTGTCCTCAGGAGTAGATGTGCCTTCTTCACCATTCTGTTGGCTTTCCGTTGCTTCTTCAAGGTGTGTCTCCTCTGTAATCACACATGTGTCACTGTCAGTTCCAAGACATAAGTTTATTCTTCTAATTATGCCGACAGTCTTGAGCTATGCTGTCTGATGTGGTAGCCACTCACCGCACATGACATTAAGCACCAGAACGAGCTAGGGGGACTGAGGAACTGTTAGCACCTTTGAAACAATTCAGGTTTGAAAATGTACTTCTCAGCTATAAATTTACAAAAGCTAAATACAGACCAAGTATTTCTGATGAAAATTTAGCTTCTAAATTTAGATGTGCTACAGGTAAAAAACACACATCAGATTTTGAAGATTTAGTATGAAAATGAATGGAAAAGTTAATCCTTAAAAATGCTGATTACATGTTGAGATATTGCTTAAGATATACTGGGTTAAATAAATATATTATTATTTTTTAAGATTTTATTTATTTGACTGATAGAGAGACAGGGGGAGTGGGAGAAGGAGAAGCAGGCTCTCCGCTGAGAAGGGAGCCTGATGTGGGGCTCGATCCCAGGGCCCTGGGACCATGACCTGAGCTGAAGGCAGACACTTAACTGACTGAGTCACCCAGGCGCTGCTAAATATATTATTATTAATTCATTTGTTCTCCTTTACTTTAAAAAATGTTAGAAATTTTAAATTACACAGGGACTTACATTTTCTTTCTATTGGACATAAAGTTGTTCTGTGCTTTGGATTTAATTAGTGAGAAAGCAGGTATGGAAATGATATAAGGGTAATATTTTAGGTACATTGTTCAATGTTATGCTGGGTTGTTTTCTGTAAGAAATTAAGAACCTGAGGGTTTCTGCTCTAATAGTCTCAATTTTGCTTTTTCCTTTAGCTAAAAGGATAAAATCTGAGTGAAGACCCATAGGCATACTCTACTCATAAATGACAAAACAGAGGCAAAGGACAGAGTGTTCTGTCTTAGTTGCAAAATGAGCAAAGAATCATGCTTCATACCCTAATTCTCAAACTCCTGCTTTAACCACAAAAATATACTAATGCTCCAAATTTGTTAAGATAAAAAATATGTTCACAAAAAAAACAGAAAAAGGCTCAGATAATGAAACTTAAAATCTGACTATCTGAAATGCTAATCTGCTGAATGAAATACTGTAGTAACATCTGGTAAAGTAACCTATATTCCATTAAATGTTTTCCTGATGTCAAACCGGAAGTTGTCAGTTGAATGTCAAGTATGACTACTGTCTCTCCCCTTGCTTGCAGTGATGGTCCAGGGAGCCTTTGGCTGTACTTCCTAGAACACTTTTAACTTACTCCTGCTTACACAGGGCACTGGGCAGGGTCAAAATAGTGCCAGAAGGTGAAGTAATCTCAAAATTTCAAATAATCGGTTTAATTGGTATTTTATGAAAGTTTTACATGTTATTTTGTGTCTTGAGGAATGCTTTTAACCAGGAAAATCAGTCTGCCTGGAAGTAAGAACTTCTCTTGGATGGTATCAACCAACCTTCCCCATAAAGGCTAGATAGTAAAGATTTTGGGTTTTGTGGGCCAGGCGTCTCTGCACCGACTCAACTACACTATGGTAGCCCCAAAGTAGCCACAGATAATACGTAAACACACAGGTAAGGCTGTGTTTCAACCAAACTTTCTTTACGAAAGCAGGTGGCAGGACAGGATTTGGCCTGCAGGTTTTACTTGCCCAACCCTGTCCTAGGACACCAAAGATGTTTGATCCTAAAAGCAACAACCACATATTACATTTTAGCAATAAAGGTTAAAACACTGAGTGCCAATATCACGTGAAATCCAGTCCAAAGTGGTTTTATAAATCCAATATTAAGTGATTTTATGTATATTTCCTCATTTTTCCTCTGGAACTCTCAAGGGCTGGTACTAGAGCACCTAAAAGTGAGGAAACAGATTAAGTAATTTATCCACTCCTATGCTAGCAAGTTGTGAAAGAGTATTAGAGCCAGAGATGTCTGACTCCAGGGCCCATATTCTCAACCATTCCTATCACTATACTTCATACACCTAACCTGGAAAATGACATGACTCAATCTGGACAAATAACCAAGACCTCAAATAGCCAGACTAAAGACCAATGCCTCACTGCTGTTTGTACGGACATTCACATTTTACATCAGGATTTGGAAGATGCGTAGATCAGATAGAGGATAGCCCTTGACACCGACTTTGCGGTCAGCGGGCAGGTTACCTGTCTCCGTCGGGATGCTCTCATCGTCCTTCTTCTCTTCGGTCTTACTCGCAGCTTGCTCCTCCTCAGCAACCATGCTGCTCTGACTGCGTTCAGCTTGTTCTGCTGCCTCTTTCTCTCTTTCCTCCTGCCTTTTTCGAGCCTGCTCCTCTGCCTGTGCAATTTCAGCAGCAATTTTTTCCATATCCACTTCTACTTTTAAACCGCACAACTAGTAGTCAGAAAGAAAGAAAACTCTCTTAGTACTGTTCTTTTCTTACGACCTCTGAACCAGAGAAATTATTTCACGAGTGGCTTTTCTTGGTTATGAACTATATACATAAAAATGGGGTGGGGGGAGCGATTCTAGGTCTTGTCGTAAACTCCTGTGTCTACAGGAAGAGAACGTTGCTGTAGTGGCCATGTACCAGCAAGTGGCTGGTGAGGCAATGGTTGGTGAGGCAATGCTGAAAGCACTGGATTTACATAGAAAGCTTCCAGTTCCTATTTCAAGCTACCAAACACAGGATCTACTTGTTTTAACACAAAGTGTACACTATAAGCTACATTTAATGATTAAGTCTCAATAAAATGAAACAACTCATGACTGCATGCATTTAAATTAAAACACCCAGGGATTCTAGGGACTACAGGCTAGTTAGTACATGTGTGGATACTACATGAGATCTTAAACCTACTGAAATTTTGCCAGAAAATGGGAATAATTTCACAAAGCAAAGACCCTTACCATTAGAGCAAAGTTCACCCTATTTGAAAGTGAACAACATTCAATAAAAACACTATTTTGGAGAAAGGAACAAGAACTAAGGAACAAGAACAAAGTCACAGTGATAACAAGTACAGTAAACACAGTGAATTAATACCCTTTTAAGTTCATTGTTAAATGAATCTGTGCTTTCCAGGAATTTCCTCTTCTTTTCCTGGTGTCGCTCCTCTATTTGAAGAAGTTCAGCTTCTAGCTTTCGCTGAAAGACATATGATTAGGCTTTATTACTACTGAATTATTTTCTTGAAAGCAAAATACATTTTTTAAATGGGCATTTCGTAATGGTCCATGCTTTCTCACAGTGTGACAAAGGTTTCTGAATTTTTAAATTAAATCACTTATTGCACAATGTGTCTAGCTAAGATTTTAAAAACACAAAATGCAGCATAGGGGAGTGACTACAATTAACAAGTATATGTCAAAGAACACTCCTTCAGGCCTGAGTAATTTCTTCAGGAAAAAACATTTAGTTAAGCAATAAAGGTTGAGAAGATATCTTAAAATTCTTAATGTGCAAACTTTCTATCACAAGAGTCTGTATTACAGTTTTAAGGACAAACTTATTAAATCTCCAGGAAACCTCTACTACTTCAAGTCTCTTCCCTGAATCAGGAACAGGTTAGACTGAACACAGAAATATTTAGCTCCCAGGCTGATACACAGTATAGATTCATGCCACTGGGGCTCTGTGACATAGGCCCAATTTATTTTAACAAATGCTTTGTGATTTTACCTGATGAACCATTAAGGACTGGACCTGTCGTTTGAGGACCTGCATTCTAGCTGTTGTGACAACTGACCGAACATCCGGCACCACACTCTCACTGAGGATTTCACTGATGAGGCGGTGGTTTCTCTGGAAACGGGCGGTGGCTGTATGCTTCATTGAAAAGCCATCATCATAATCTGGCATAAACAAGATGTTTGGAAATGAAGTTGCCAGCAACCATAAACAGGAGACAGTGACAATGTTAACACCTGAACACCAAGGAGCCTTGGTCCTCACTGGTCTAATAAGCCGGCCCTTCCCTGCTCAGGGAGGAGTCTGCTTCTCCCTCTCCCTCTGTACCCCGCCAATGCTCTCTCTCAAAGAAATCAACCAACCAATCAATCAATCAACCAAATCTTTAAAACAAAAACAATCACAAGGAGGCCTTAAGGGCATCATGGGAGCACTGGGGAAGTCATTTCATAAAAATCTCGAGGAGGACATAATGTGTTCACTGGCCAGGGTACTGGTTATTCTCACCCTGTCTGAGAAGGTCTTGAATGGAACACAAATGTAATAAAAACCATGTATCTTCTGGCCTGGAAATCCATCAATAGGAAGACTGCATGTTACAGCGAGACTGCAATGCTGCTGAAAGGTTCACTCTCTTGGTGGTAATTTAAGGCATTTACACCTGATGACAACACAGGAACTGAGCAGTGTCTTTGTCACTGTATTACTTTAATACTAAAGTTATACAATGAAAATGCCCACTGTGGAGAAAACATTATCTCTAGCAATACTGTGTCCCAGACTACCACATACATTTTATTTGATTAAAAAAACCCATTAAAGGGCGCCTGGGTGGCTCAGGGGGTTAAAGCCTCTGCCTTTGGCTCAGGTCATGATCTCAGGGTCCTGGGATGGAGCCCTGCATTGGGCTCTCTGCTCGGCAGGGAGCCTGCTTCCTCCTCTCTCTCTGTCTGCCTCTCTGCCTACTTGTGATCTCTGTCAAATAAATAAATAAAATCTTCAAAAAAAAAAAAAAAAGAAAAAAGTGTTGAACTTGTGATTAAGTCTAAAAAAAACCCCATTAAAGCCCTAATGCAATTTTATAGAAAAAAAATATTTACTACCAAATTTTACTTTCAATTTTTGTCAATCTATACATGTACATAGTTTTCAGTGCATAAAGATACTATGTTGTTTTCACTCCCCCAAGTTCATATACATATGGCATGGATCTGGTTTATATGCTTATTTTTAATAGCTATGCAATAGCATTTCCTTCATTTCAACCTCTGCTTTATCACCTCCACAGTTTTGGACATATCTGCTAAAAAGCCATACTATCATTTATTTAACATAGTCACTTAAATTAACTCACTTTTTAAATAAACCTTCCTCTTAAACAATACACATTAAAATAAAAGTTCCTGGGTACCCAGGTGGCTCAGTCGTTAAGTGTCTGCGTTTCGCTTGGGTCATGATCCCAGGATCCTGGGATCAAGTCCCACATCAGGCTCCTTGCTCAGTGGGGAGCTCCTTCTCCCTCTCCCTCTGCTCCTCTGCCCCCACTGGTGTTCCCTCTCGCTTGCTCTCTCAAATAATAAAAAATCTTTAAAAAATAAAAAAAAAATTTTTTTTATTTTTTAAAGATTTTATTTATTCATTTGACAGAGGGAGAGATCACATAAGTAGGCAGGAAGGCAGGCAGAGAGAGAAGAGGAAGCAGGCCCTCCGCGGAGCAGAGGGCCTGAAACGGGGCTCAATCCGAAGACCCTGGGATCATGACCCACTGAGCCACTCAGGCGCCCTAAAAAATAAAAATTTTTAAAAATTTAAAAAATTAAGAAAAAGTTCCTCTCTGAACCACCTAATCATCTTAGTGTCCCACCAGAGGTGGAGGGACCACACTTTAGGAAACTTTGCTTGAGGCCCAAATTGTACTGCTGTGTCCCAGTTTAGCACCTCCCTTATTATTTGGTAATTAAGTAGTTCCCAAAATGCTCATCATCATAAACACCACAGCTACAAACTGTTGTACAAACTACTTTTTGTCTCCTTTCAAGTAATTTCTTTAATGTATTTCTGAAATTAAAATTACTGGAATATAGGATACCATTAAAAAAAATTCTGGGGGTGCCTGGGTGGCTCCAGCTCAGGTCATGATCTCAGGGTCCTAGGATTGAGCCCTATATTGGGCTCTCTGCTCAGCAGGGAGCCTGCTTCCTCTTCTCTCTCTGCCTGCCTGTCTGCCTACTTGTGATCTCTCTCTCTCTGTCAAACAAATACAATAATTTTTAATAAAAAAAATTGTGACCTTATTTTTTTAAGTTTTTCATATTCACACTTTAGATTACACATGGTATATTCATGCTATCTCTATCTGAACTGTATATACTTGTTTTTTTGCTTTCTTCTTTCATTTATATGGTTCTAGCGTTGAACTCTGGTAGGGGAAAAAAGTCTTAGCAATCTGGGTTTGTCTTTCCTTACCCTTAGAATTCTGACTTTTGGGGGGTAGGCTTATATTTTCTAGTTATTTTCAAATTCACCAGCTCTTCATTTTACCTCATTTTCTAAAATGTCCTTTAAAAAACCTTTCGCTGTCTTATGTGGAAGCTGCATAAGCCTTTTCTAGAATAGCAGCAGGCAGCCACTATGCTCACAGTCCTTCTCTTGGACTGATGCTAACGCCCCCCTCGCAAATTTCCTCTTCTGCTATTTCCGAGGCCTAAAGTCCAAGGTCTGAAGTCACTCTTATCCTGGCATCTTCATGTTCACCTGTCCTTTCTTACCAGCAGCTTTCAGTTCTTACCTTAAACTTTCTAAAACATAATGGGCTGAAGTCTGAGGAACAGAGAAGAGGATGTTTTTCTGAAAACTGTTCCTGAGTCAATCTCTGAAGTCCTGCTCAGTTCACTGTCCCCTCTCACCTAAAGAAAACTTTTAACTGCTTCTACTTGTGGCTTCCGTGTTGCTAATCTTTGTTGATACTCTTCTACTCATCTCTCATCCTTCCAGTTTTTCGTAGACTGGATCTTCTTTTCTATTTGTTAGTTCTGTATGTTTTTCTTGCATTAATCATCCAATCTGAGTAATTCTGGCCTGTTTGCTAGCATGTCCTTAACACTCAGTATGGTTTCTAATTCATATTCTATTATTATTTACATTATTCTAGTCTCTTCTGTATTTATGAGAGTATTTGTCAATATCCTAGTCCATTCTTTTTAAAAACATATTTCCTCCCTCTCTTATGGGGTACATGTTTATTCATGTTTTTAGTGGCATTACTGCTTCCTTTCTCCACAGTATCTTTCAAGTTCTTACAAGCCTTCTCTTTATACCCCTACTCTGAAATGGGGTCTTATTTTCTTAATGTTTTGTTGCTTGCAGCTGGAGCCTCTAGCTTTTTCCACATCATAGCAGCACATGAGAAAATGTGATTTATACAGCAGGCGTGACTCATAGAGGAATATGGTCCCTGATGGAGGGGGGTAGTTCTGAGGCTCCTTGCAGCTTCAGACCCTGCCTGGCTGCAGAGACCAAGGATGTAATCTGTATACCTGCAAACGAGTCATGGAAGCCAATCAGGAAGCTCTGCTGTTTGTGTGTACATACATTTGTGTGTGTGTGTAAAGTGTGCATGTGTGCACCCTCATGTGTTATCACAGGCCACGCTGGATTTCTGAATTAACTGGAAAACAATTTCACAATGCTTCTCCCCACTCATTAACTTTCTCCCTGGAGAGCCTTTAATTCAAGAAGTTTAAGGAATCAATAGGAAAACAGGATGTTAACCAGAAAGCATGAACTTTTTAAAAGCAGTTGAGCAAAATTCTCAAAATTTTGTGACTCAAAAACCTTTCCTGCATTCTGAGCATAAAGATTCTGATAAACAATAAATAGGTTTTGCTATTTTCTACACCAACAAGGATGTATCTTTTTTTTAATGGAAACGTCACATGCAGATCTTAAGATTAAGTAATCAAAATATTGAAATGGCACTTATATGCTTTGTTTTCCATTTAGGTAGGACATTAACTTGGTGATTGCTTGTATTTTAAGTTCTTGGAGAACGCATAAACAAAACCCCATTTTTGTTTTTTTTTACCGTCTGGATCTTCAGCAGGCTGGATGCTCATGTACGGCTCTCCTTTCTCCATGCGAGACTGTCTCTGTCGACTTTCTTCCTCTAAAGCAGCTTCTGCACGACTTTTTGCATTTATGTAAGCAAGGTATGCGGGGGAATTATGATAGGCCTTCATAGATTCATTGTACTCTATCTGAAATTCAAATATGTTTTAGTTTTGTAATTAACATATTACAGGTTATATGGATAGCTTTATCTCATTAGAATATCAAAAGGCAGAATTATCTCCTTTATACAGACAAGGAATCTGAAGCCTAGAGAAAGTGACTTGACCCAGCAGAGACAGTACAGCCTCAGCTGATTAGATCTTTTGTTTCTTTCACAAAGAACAAGCGAATGTTTATGCATTTTATATAGTCTCCACCCCACTGAGGTCCCCATTCTACCTTTTCTGCTTCGTATTCGTTTAAATATTCTTGTTTTTCTTCATCAGTGAGATCTCGCCACATGCCACCAATAATCTTGCCAATCTCCCACAACTTTAGGTCAGGGTTGGAAGCTTTTACTTGGTCCCAGACCTTAAAAATGAAACATGAAATTTCAGTATGGATGCCTAAAAATAGAGAACTTTAAAAATACTTTTAATAGAGAAACTTTTAAACATAAACAAAGGCAGAAGGAATAGTATCAAATCCCCATGTTCTCATCAGCCCACTGCAACAATTATCAATAGCTGGCCAATCTCATTTCTTTTGCTGGATTAATCCATGGCAGATCTCAAGACATCTCCAATCACTGGGGTGTTAAGATGAGATAACCCAATAACACAGTCTCTGTCTCTCTAAAAGTTTACAGAATTTAGAAGGAAAGTGGTTAATCTGCATAATACAACAGACCATATCATCAAATACATGTATAATAAGTGTGATCCCAAATTTTTAAATATGGTGAAAACAGCTCAAAGCCCTTACTATTAATAAAGATATTGGCTCTCTTTGTTACTTTAAGAGAATATAGGTTCATCACCAAACTAAACCGCAAGGGAAAATTCAAAAGTGTAAAGAAAATGAAAATCACCATGAGCTTACTCTGTAGAGATAACCACTGCTTTCTAGGCTTTTTTCTTCTTTAAACTAACACACTGTTGCTATTGTTTTTATACAAAATAAGATAATATATGTAGTTCTATATGCCTTTTTTCACCTCACATTTTTCTCATGTCACTGAATTTCTACAAAGGGCTACGTAACACTGTCTAATGGACTTAAATGGTTTTTTTAATCATGTTCTTCTTGCTGGATTTTAGTTTCAGAATTCTGAAATCAGAACCAAGTTCTTTAAAAACTGCAATTCCTCATCCTTTCCTCTGACTATACACAGAAACCCTGGCTATGCCATTATGAAATCTGATGTAAAGCGAAGCAGCAAAGAGAACAGTCCTTCCTCCCTCTGGCTCCTGGCACCTACCTTTCTGCTGTACCTCATGTAGGGCATCAGCGGCTTATCTGGTGGCTTTGGGGGTTTTGGAATCGTAATACCAGAGGATGCCTACAAAAGAGTTAAATACAGTCATTATTCAACTGCAAGTAATTCACCAGCAAAACGAAAAGAGAGTCCCTTAAAAATTTCTAATGCGCCTTTCTTCTACTCGTCCATGGATACAAGATTCTTATATTTTCTCCACTGAAAATAGCTATCACTGCAAATTCAGAAATATTCACATCAAAAGAAAATAAAGAAAATGACTTTAGGTACATTATATTAAAATATTTTACTCGGCAGATTTTTTGCTACTGCTTTGACAACCTGGCTGTAAGAACAAATAAAGTATTACATAATAATCCATACACTGAAAATATATGGTTACATATCACATGTCCCATGTTTAGGACATAACCTAGCACCCTTTAATTGTGCTTAATTTACCATTACACATACAGTCAACACTTGATTATCTGCTGGAGTCTAGGCTCCTTCAGCACTTACCACTCTCACACTGTCTGCAGGGATTTTTGTGTCTACTTGTACTATTCCAGGAATGCACGACACCCCTACATAAACAACACCCCTACAAAAACTACCTTCTAGGTTCAAAACAGAAAACAAAATACCTTATTTCCTTTATCAGGACTAGAGATTTTATTTTTCTTAAGGTTCTAGGTCCATATCTAGTGGCTTTCTATAAAGGGGCTCAAGAATTATAAACTAAAGTCATGCCTTTTCTTGTCCTCAGTCCTAATAATAAAGTGGGAGTGGATGAGTTTACCCAGGGGCAGAGAAATCGCAGACACAGGGCCCAATTGGGTTATTTTTGAGGCCTTATACTGATTAAAAATTTTGGTTTAGTGGGGAGAAAAAAAATGAAAACACAGGAGGAGGGAAAACTAAAAATATTTTTTAAAAAGGTAAAGAAAAAAGTGGAATAGAGGGGAAACAAAGGCGAAGAAAAAGATGAGAGACCGGTTCTTTCTGTGGAATAATAGCTAGGTAAAAGAGAGCAGGCAGCGTCTAGTGGGCGCCCCAGATAACTGCGATCCACAAGCGTCTATTTCTGAACTTAGTTTCAGCTTAACATATATGACTACCACTGATCAAGGACCCAGAATAAATTCATCATGGCTGAATCACATTTATTTCCCCCCAGTTTCTAGGAGACAACGGATATTGATTCTTCTTGACGGGCTAGAGGGAAGAGGTGTTGGCTTCACTCTAATTATCAAAGGACAGGGACTGGCAAATCCTCATAAGGAGACTAAGAGATATTTGGATCCCTTGCCCTTCAGTTGCCCAAACTCCTCCTTTCTGGGTTGGGACACCAATTATAACCTTATTTTTTAATCCACACTAATCTCTGAGATTAGTGTGTCTGCCCAATTCCACTGCTTTCAAACAATGCTTCCTCCTCCTAGGGTGAAGGTCTTTCTCCATCCCTACATACTTTGAGTAACTCTGCTTCTTCTTACATGAGATTGTTAGAAAGCATATCACCTTTGAAGCAGTATTTCCTCTCGTCTTTCCACTCCTCCCATACATTCATGCCATACCTCATGCTGGTGCCCATGCAGACAGACCCTGGTTTTTTTTTAAGCCAGCATTGGGCAATGGCGTGAGGTAAGCCAGAAGGGATAGACACTGTCAACAGCAATCATATGAACCTCCTATAAGCCAAGACAAGTTCGGTCTCCAGGTCTGTAGCTCTTTCAAGGAGGGGTAAGGGAACTCCTATGAGGCTAACTTTACTTTACATCATAGGTTCAGAGCAAGATACACAAAGGTCTGATTTTTCATATGTAAAGCTACTAGAAAGCATTTCCAATTTATATCCAACACAAACCTTCAGAATTCCATGAAGTTGGTTACAAGTAAAGTTGGAATTGTGCCAATAATTGAAGTTGGTATATCACCACTAACAAATTTTCTTTAAAGAGATAAAGAACTCTAAAATGTCTATGTTTTAAATATATTGACTTAAAACACTTCGAAAACAAATCATAGTAATATAAGCTCTACTTTTCAAAGAATATTTTCATTTGAATGAAACAAGGCTCTATTTCATTGATTAGGCAATTTATAAATACAAACCAAACCAAACCAAACCCAAACAATAACCGCAAAGTTAAAATTTAGCTGGTTTTCAGGACACTAAAGATTTTTATGTCTAAACATTCTTACTTTATTTATTATCTTAGCCGACATCTTTCTACCATGTTTTAAACATTACTCTTTACAAAAAAAAAAAAAAAAGGCAATTTGCCCTCAAGACACTTTAACCTTATTTTGATGAGAGTCCATCAGAAACAACCCCTGCTTTCCTGTACTCCTCTGACTTGAGGAGTGAGAGCTGCTGGGCCCCTGACTAAATGGCCACGTGGTTACACCTTGGGAGGGAATGTTTCCTTTCTTAGCAGTTTCTTTCCTTGTTTCTATCAGGAAAGCTACCTCTAGTAGCAAATGTCCCTCTTTATAATTTTCTGCTTCTACCTGGCAATGAGTTGGGGGAACGTAAAAACTATGCTTAGCTAAGTTAAAACTGTGCTTATATAACAGTAATTCCTGGAATCGCCTATGCATAAAGATCATGATTCTGTGAAATTTATTTTGGCCACTCAAGAGATTTTGTTGTTGTTTCTTCTAATTCTTCCTTTTCTCTGGTAGAGTTTTCTTCTAGAATGGACTTTCCAATTAGCACAAAAATAAGCCATTTTTAACATCTCAAACTGTTTTCACACCTGTACTTAGGAGAATGTTAACCACCATCTGAGAGGACTAGGAATGAATTCCATCTCATGGCTATCACAGGCACTCCAAAAGTTTCAACACGCTGTAAAAAGTCTCACAACTATTCAAGTGTACTAGAGTCATGAGGGAAACCAGATGTTCTACAGAGCCTATCGGAAGCTACCAGATAGGGTTTCAGACTCATTCTTTCAAATCGCTGACTTAAGGCTATTTGCAAACAGTGATACACTATAAGGAGCCTAAAAGAATAAAAAAAGGTAACACATTATCAGGGTCATCTTAAAATAAAATACTTCTATAATGGTCAAAATCACATCCTTTGAGTCCTAACAAAGCTTCAGTTAGATATATTAAAAAAAGTTGTGTAAAACTTTAGGCATAACTAATTTTCTTAGACAGCAATTCAGTGACCTAAAAGTTGAAGGGGCTGGGATTAAGAGGGGCTAAAAGCCTTCAGTTTCTAGGTCCCTTCAGGTTAAGTCTAGACAGCAGTTTGATTACACTTCAGTCTGGTGCTGAGGACAATAATACGAAAAAAACTAACACAAAGAACCCAAATGCCAAATATTCCATGCTCAACGACCCTCCTGTACTAATCCATCCCAAAGCTAGAGCCAACTCCAAAAGCTAGGTTCGAACATCCCCAAGAGGAAATGAGGAGGAACAGGTAATTGACTCTAGCCCTGAGACAGTGGATGACCTTTCCTTTTCCTACTGAATGATCTCTATTAACAGAGAATTCCCACAGATACATCCAAGTTAGGAACAAAATGCTTATACAAACTGAAACACAAATGATTCTAATAATACAGTTATCACCATTTCTATTCCATTCATGTAGATAATCAAGAGCTGACTGTATAGAGCTATTAAAATGTAATCATTCTCTTGTTCACTCCTCATGAATAATTTTCTGCATTAACATGAATGATCCAAAATTGACTCTGATCCTTGTTTAAATTAAAATGTTCTTTATCATTGGATAACCTTGCCCCCCATAACACTTGTGAAACACATTTAGGCCAGGGAAAACACATACCGATGTACATAAAAATTGTATGCATTGTGAAATGCATACATACACACACTTTGTCAAAATTCTTTTCAGATACCATGAAATATGCATGGCACATAAAACTTGATATGCTTATGAAGTACAAATTATGCAGAAACAATGAAAAATTTAGACAAACAAAACCTATCAAGCTAAGCAATATGCTTACCAAGATAGACATATAGTTTGATAGTTACAAGCTTTTTGCTCTAGCTTGACTACAGGGTGAGAGGGCTCTTTTGAAGTCACATTAATTATTTATGAATATAGCAAACAAAAACCAAGTATTAAAAAGTTTACAGCCATTCTGGGTTGTATAAATTCTCACCAATGCCACATTCCAACATATGTAGGTATTTGGCTTTTGGATTTATTTTTATTTACTTTTGGTAAATCATTTTTACATTTATTTCTTAGCTACTTAAGCTTCCTTGAATGCAGTTTAAGATGATTCTAAAATAGATATCTGAAATATATTACTCAATTTTGGGTGTCTTAGGTTGATCATTTAAATGAAACATCCTCAGTTTCAGAAATCATACCCCTATCCTACAGATTATAAGTACACTTTTAGTTGTTGGTATCAAGTCTGGCATGTCAAATTAATTTCATTCAACTTGCATCCTGCAATTCTTTGAAGTTATATTAAATCTCTTTTTAACTGGAGAGAAATGAATCTCAGGAAGTCGAATATTAAATCCAAAAGACAAATAATTATGTGTAGCAGTTCAAACTGGTAGGCCAGCCGAAAAAAGCCCAGGTCCGTAAGCCGGGCTTTTACTCAGAAACTAAGTTCTTGAGCCTGATGCCAATTACCTTAAATGAAAGATACTCTTTATCTCAAAAAGGGTATTTTAACCATAAGAAACTCTAGGTTTATCTACATATAGTATAAGCAGTAAGTGCCCAGGGCTTTAGCTCACCAACCACCAAACAGAATGGATTCTTCTTTTCTTCTACATACATATCCAGATTTCACTGTTCTTTTGTTTTTTGTTTTTGTTTTTGTTTTTTTTTTCCCAGTTTAAGATCGTACAATGAATGTTTAAAATAGTCAAAAAGCCAGGTTAAAAAAAATTTTTTTTAAATGGCTGTGCTGCTGATTCAAAAGGACCTAACTCTGGAGGCATTTCTGGTCAAATCCAGTTGTTTGCCGGATGCTGTAATAGTTGATTCTCCTACCGTGACCCGGCTGTTGGTGCCCGGGTTCCCTCCCAGCCTGTAGTTGTTGTAGGCGAGATGACTGTATGGATTGTATCCCACAAACCCTGGTGTGCTGGGCATTTGCTGATGGAAACAAATGAGACAAAAACACGAATGAGAAATGAGCTCAAACGAGGAAAACACAGAAATGAAAAATGATCTGCATATGGCATGCAAAAGCAACCTGAATTTAAACAAGCAATGATGTGTTGTAACTGTTCTTTATCTTTCATTGGGAAACCAGTCTGCAAGTGGTTTTTTTGTTTTTTGTTTTTTTTTCCCTTTCTTCCCTTTCTTTCTCTTTACAGGGGCAAGTCATGTTTATCGTCAGCGTGAGTGTGTGTGCTTGTTTTTTCGGAATAAGCAATATACTGAAGTGTCTCAAACACTCCGGATTACTTTATGGTCAATAATATGATATAACAACTTAGCAACAGGTGTCTGAGATAGGAAGGCCTGACATGTGATAAACTAGAAGTCTGAAACACTTTACATGCAAAACAAAATGTGATTTACTTGACAGTTATGCAGATGCCACCAATGTATTTATCTACTAAGAACAAATAAAAACAAGAAATGGATTGTGTCAGAGACAATTTTAAATCCTTCTATATAATGTGAAAAATGAAAAGGTACTCAAATCAGGAAGTCAGAGTAGTCAGTAGAAAAGAACTTATGTGGGATTCAATGGGTGTCACATACATGATTTCAAAACAAAGACTTGTAAGAAATGCATGGATTTCATTCAGGGGTGCTATCTGATCTTTTAAACCCAGTCATTCTTTTTTTTTAGGCTTTCTCTTCCATCTCTTCTTTGATCCATCTTCCATAGGTCAATCATGAAGACTTTCTGCCATTTAATTATAAGTGAACTACTTTCCTAGTTTACAGACTTGAACTTCCTTTTTTCATCTAGTTTCAATACCTTTGATCCTTTCAAAACACAACTGCTCATTGCAGCAATGGAATTATTGGTTTCATGAATTATGTGTTGATGTAATCAAAAATGGGCTCTTAATATAGCAGTGCCCTCATGGTTAATACAATGACATCTAATGTTCATGAGAATAAAGGTATAATGCATAAAAAGGATATAGCGAAGAGAAACCAAAAGTAGGGAATTTTATCTAATGAAACTCAACCAAAACAACTAATTTAATTTTAACATGCAATTAACAATATGAGCCCTCAATTGTAGAATGTAAAATACACTTAACACATCCCAACTAAGCTGTGGCTGTTATGAACACAATTTTCTACAACATGCCGCTGCACATATCCTTAGTGTCCAAAAGAAAGATATTCAGGCTGATATTACATTTGAAACTCTTTAGGAAAAGAGAACAACTGATCAATTCTAGTCTGTATAGTTATAAAAGACGCAAATTAGGCATATTTACGTAGGCAAAACACAGATGAAGTATCAAAGGCACAAGAGAAGTGTATATTACTTGGAGTGGTACATTGGGTGGTGGTGGTGGTGGTGGTGGTGGTGGTGGTGGTGGTAGTGGTGGTGGTGGTGGTGATGGTAGAATGGAAAAAAAAAAAAAGGAAGGAAGATAATTCATTTGATATCCATTCTGTTGGCTGTCCTAATCCCTAGTCTTCTTTATTTTATGTGTCAATGTGAAATTACAATAGTACAGAAATAGGACTAAAGAAAGGCCAAAAAAAAAAAAAATCCCTTTCTACATTTGAGAAGTCATAAGGGGACACTTGGTTTTTGAGCTATTTTTATTATCCCAAAAAATCAAGTTTGTCTTCCAGAGATTATACACTGTCAGAGGCAGTATATACGTCAAAATGACATCTTCAAAGGTTGCATAAAGAATGAAAATCACTGTTCAACATTATGAGGCAATAATGTAATAAAGTTATGGGAATTAAAAAAAAATCAAAACTAAAACATTACAATTATACCACTTCCAAAATTGAAGTACATGGTTAGCTCTTTGAGGTCAGGAATCTCAACTGTTCAACTCCACCTGTATAGCCACTAGCAGAGGGCCAAGGAGATGGTCATTAAGAAATGTTCTTTGATTTAAGAAAGAAAACAAACCAAACACAGGACTTTAAGATCTACTGGAAGTAACTTTAGAAACTATATGTTACTATGTTACATAAGTTGAAATGAGAACATGAGATACAGTATCTCTTTTAAGAAGTATCTTACTAAGAGAAACAAATTGTTGATAAAGGTAACTAAAGCATACATCTGAGGATTAGTAAGTAAGAGCAGTCATCTAGTGGAGAAAAAAAATTACACAAGGACCTAATTAGTAAGCTAGCCTGCAATTTTGGGGATAAGGGGTCAGGAAGGAGGGCTAACAGCTATTAAAGAACTGCTTTTGTAGGCCATGGTCAATGTTAACAGTGTTTTTTTAAAGACAAAAAAAAAAAAAAAAAAGAAAACCCAAAAAACAACAAGGAATCCGTTTCAGCAAGGCCTGAATAGTTCCTGTTAGATTTGTTTTGTGGATTGGATGGTTATTTTACATGCTGTCCAAGCTGGGCCAGAACTTGCTTGATGAAAAACCTAGTTCACAAGTATTATTTAGAAACTTGAAAACATATTCAATAGGCAGGATCTGACCCACAGATAATGAAATCCTTACTTAAACAGCTTGAAAAATAAAAATTTACAATGAGTGTTATTATGGTACTGGATGCTTTACTGTTTAATATGAAAATTATATATAAACAAGGAGAGAAAGTGTAACCAGTTGAAGGTTAGGTTTAAAAATAATAACAAATGCCAGATTGAGCATTCACTCAATATCAACTTTTAAGACTCTTATAGAGATTAACTAGAAAGAGATGTTAAGCTTATCATTTATTTCCCATTTAAAAAAGAGAACTGAGCAGAGGAGGTTGGAATTTCAGCAGTATGTTTCTTTAAATGTTGGGATCGGTTCAAGGTAAGATGCAGAGAGTTATTTTATTTAGTAGGAAGTGCTGTTTTTTGGCTGAATTTTTCATCCTGTTGCTGTGATGATTGAGTGACTGTCACTGGAAGACATCTGGGTTTTTGTATCAAGGCCAGACTTGGCTATTACATTAACAAGAAAATTAAAACTTACTGTTGCAGGAGCTGGGGTGGGAGGTGGGGCATAAGATGGTCTTTCTGTTTGAAAGAAAATAAATAACTTCTTGTAAACAACTGAGATATAATACTATGCAACAAAACTACCAATGGTCCTGTTTTGAAGAAAAAAAAATGAGAGTATTTTGGAATTCCCATTTGCTAGGGCATTAGTCTCTTATTAATAGATAAATATAAAAAATGAAACTTACTTGACATTTTGGAAGATTAAGTTCTCAGTTCCTTAAGAATGAATCTGAGACACTAAAATAAAAAAAAAGAAAAAAAAAAGAAAAAAAAGAGAATCAAAACTCAGCAAGCATAAGAGATGTTTTCCTAAAGAATAGGGTAGTTTAATTGGTATTTCTTAGTAAAATTACACTATCTTCTAGTAATCAAATCCTTTGCATATTTTACTAAATCTTATAGGTCATTTGGATCATCAGAATTAAACGACTAAAACAAATTACTGGGGATATTAAAAGTAATATTAGACGTGTACTTTCAAGTTTTTTCTTGCCACCTCCTTCATGGAAAACATTCTGCTAATGCCATGTAAACATTTAAACTGATAAAAATATAATGACAATAGAATGTGATGTATTAACAGGGCCCACCCCAACAAGGCCTACCAGATACTAACCGCTCACTGATCAACAGCAGCTCTACCTTCCTCTTAGAGTAACAAGTTCTATTAAAACAAGCCAGCATTTTATTTCTGGAGGCAGTGCAAAAGGTAACTGGTTGATAAAGAGCTTCACATTCTCTTAAAGTGGTAAATAGCTTTGTATCTCCTGGGAATAACTTCTGAGCCTCTACCTGAAAAATTCATTAACCCTTCACAGTCCATTTCAAAATATATATCTCAAGGGAGATTTCGTGATAAATTACTTGGGGAAAACAAATTGCTTCCTTCTCTGTATTCCTATCCAATTCACCTAAATCTATAATATTGTTCATTACATTGTATTATACCTGTTAATATGGCTAAACTGTAGAACAGAGGCCATCTCATTCATTATCGCAGTCCCAGCACCTAGCTCAATGCTTACATTTGGTCCTAGTATTACCAGCTCTGAACAAGAACATAAAGGCATGAGCTTGTTTCTTACATCAATATACATCACACACAATGTGTACAAAGAGACGAACATTTTAGAAAAAGAGCAAGTAACTTCTATGACTACTGGAGTACTTTCATCAAACATTACGTGAAACAAGCATGATGCTTTTGCTTCTCTTCTACATTTTAAGGGAAGTCCCTGGAATAGAAGGAATCAGAGGACTGTGTGGAAAGAAGCATTTTTTGAACAGCCCAACCTGGGTCTCTCCCTCTTTCGGTAAGAACCGGGCAGAAACCATGGACTCGGGTGATCTCCTTCCTGCTCAACATGGGGGTGGGGGTGTGCTGTCAACAACAAGTAGGCCTCGCTGTGGGAAGCGCTGATAATAACTGCCAAAGCTCCCCGGTACATCACACTATTGTTAAGACTTCAAAATTACTGCTGTCGTCTGCTACGATAAAATTCTAAGGGTGGGCTTGTACATTCGTCTGCCACTGGACCCATCCCTGGCGCCTGGCATAAAATACTAGATACTTGTTGAAGACTTTCTACGGGGCGGGCTTATCACTTATCTCGGTTCAGGGTCTCAACTACCCTTCGAGATATGTATGGATATCCGTACTTTACACAAGAAAAATGGGAGCCTCGGCGGCGAGTTTAAGTAACTTGTCTAAAGCCACACAGCCAGGAAGTGCCAGAGCTGGGTTTCAAACCCAGGCCAGACTGTTTCCGAGCTTTCGCTCTCCGCTCTCCACTCGTAGCCACACCGAGTGTCCTCGGTCGCTGCCGAACCAAAGGGAAACCACCTTCCTGGGGGGGAGGAGGGGGGGGATGGACCACGGACTTGGCTTGCCCCAAGGGGTTCCCCTGAGGTCGCTTCCTTCAGGTTGTGGTGCTGAATGCACGTCACTAACAACTCCACTAAAGAGGAATGCATGGGTGCCCTGACCCATGTCGCGGGGTTAGTGGAAGGGGCAAATCTTGCCGCCGGGGAGGGGCCCCAGACGGGACTCCCTCCCGAACCCCGCTCCGCTAGGCCTCAAGGAGGCCGCAACCGGCCCCCAGCTCTGGGCCCGCGGCCCAGCCTGAACCCCAGCAGCCCCCGGGAACTCGAGGTCCAGTCAAGCCGGGACACCGCGACTCGCCACCCTCCCGACCCGCTCGGGCCCAGTCGGAAGCACTCACCCGCGGGCAGAAAAAGCGCCCGCAGCTCCGGCCTCGTTTCCCTTTGTCCCGCGCACGCCCCGCCCCTCGCGTCCGGAGCGTCCGCACTCGCACTTTCCACACTCTTCTTAATTGCTTTCCAGCCCTCCCCCGACTCTTTTTGAAAAAATAAAGCTCCAGGTGAGGATGCGGTGATGCTCCGTCCGGTCAGGGATTTTTTTCAGACCCCACACGTTCTACAAAACCCCACGAATGTGGGCACGCTCCGGGCCGGGCGCCGATTCGTCACGGCGGAGTGGGCGGAGGGGCCCGGCGGCGGGAGAGGCCCGAACGGCCGCCGCGCGGGGCCGAAGCGGCTGCAGGTGGCGTGGCGGCAGGCGCTGGCCTCGGCTTCCACGCGCGGGGCCGGAAGACGGCGGGGTCTCTCCGGGTGGAGGAGCTCGGAACCACTGCGGCCGCGGCGGCCGGGCCTCCGCTGCGCCGGCGGGTGGTGGTGGTTTTTTCCGGGTTCTTCCTTGTTCTTTCAGTCGGTGAAAGAGTCTATACTTCAGCAAGCGAAGGATGGAGGCGAGGGCGACCGGGTTCGCGCAGTTTCCGTTCCCACGCGCGCCTCGCGGGGCTTCCTGCCTTAACGGCCAGGCATGAACCCTTGACCAAAAGCAACACGGACCTTTTTAGTTTTTCCAAGCGCGCGTGTGTTGTAAGTGCCAGGTTTCTAAGCCGGGGCCCAGAGATGGAAATCCCCTCGGCCAAGGCTGTGCGCCCTTGCCGCGCGGGGAGTGCCACTCGTCTCTGCCCAGCGCTGCCCTGGCTCATCCCCACTTTCAGCTTCTCTGTCCTTCCGGATCCTGCTCAGATTCTCACAGTGGTGCCCTCCTGGAACTCCCCCCCCATAGTCCTTCCTCTGAACTCCCATGGTTCTTTGGTAACTTCACTGTACTCTATACCTGATCTATTGTATTGAACTGCGTTTGTCATCTCCCGCGCATTACAGCGCATTACAGGACATTTCAAGACCCGTTACAGTGGGTCTTGAAAGAAAAGGTTCAGTTAATCTGCAATGGCCATCTTTCTATTGCTTAGAAAGCAGTTCTACTTAGGGCTTGATTCATTGTCAGATAGTCAGTAAATGGGAACAGAGACAGGTTTCTAGTCTAGTCTAGTCTAGTCCAAGGTTTTTCTCACTAAATCATGAGTATATTGGTTTACCAGTACTACCTCTTTCCTTGGCTGTATAAACACCTGGCCTGTGCTGTGGGCCACTGAGAAGGGAGAAGGATCTGTAATTTTTTAAAAACACTGTTGACATTTGGTGACTGTTTGGATTCTTGGGCTGCTCTTAGGTGCTTTTCTGTGTGCCAGCAGGGACCAGGGCATCTCCAGAAGTCTGCACAGCCAGGCATAAGTGACATTTTCTGTAATTCTGCTTCCAGTATTTTTATACTCATAAGTAGGGGTTGGTGAAATTGAAGGGGAAGACTGAAAGAGAGGTCATCAAAGGGTAATAGGTAGTCTGAGTTGTACTTGAGTTAATATACAGTTGATCTTGAACGGGGGGAATAGGTGGGGTGGGTTGGGGACCTCCCCTGATTGAAAATCCAGCTGTAGCTTTTGATGCCCCCCAAACTTACCTACTAATAGTCTACTTTTGATTGGAAGCTTTACTGATAACATAAGTGGTAGGTTAGCACATATTTGGTACCTTAGATGTATTATGTACTGTGTTCTTACAGTAATACCTAATTTTGTCTTAAAATTTCATTGGCGTTTCTAGGCTATACAGCTCCTCTGCATTTTTGAATTGTTGCAAATCTCCAAAAAAAAAAAAAAAAAAATTTCCCAGTGTATTTATTGGGGAAAAAAAATCCATGTGCAAGTGGACCTGCACAGTTCAAACCCATGTTGTTCAAGGGTCAACTGTACTTGAAATTGCAGTTTTAGTATAAAAGCATCTGAGACCTATAAAAGACTAATGTAAGATACATGGAGCCTCAGCAAGGATCTCAGTACCTTCTTTCTCTGGTCTTGCCAGCACCTCCCACCTGGGTTCTTCCCTGCACTTGGGGTTATGGTGGGGGATTGGGCAAGTGCAATGCTGGGGCAGGTGCTCCATTGTGTCATCTCCAGGCAATCCTCAGCAGGTGCTAGATGTTACACTGTAGTGAGAAAGGGATGGCACAAAAATGGTGGAAAAAGAAAGGAGGGGAGCTGAGTGTGACAGGGGCACTGATGCACTTTCCCACCTCCTCATCTTTACTTAAATGCCATCTTCTCAGCGGGTCTTCTCAAACCTTTTTAGAATTGCAGCTCATTTTCCAGCTCTCTCCATGGTCTTTGCTTCATTTTTCTCTATCATCACCTAACGTACCATATTTGTTACAGATTTTATTGTCTTTTTCTTCTCATCAGAATAAAGGCTTCTTGAGGGTGGGGACTTTTCACATCTGGAACAGTATATGGTACGTCCAGGTGCTCAGTATTTGAATCAATGGGTATCTCATTTTCTCTGCTTGGCTCTTTTCCCACTCCCAGAGAGTTGTAAAATTAAGAAAGGAAGAGTACAGACAAAATATAATGGGAAAAAAGTCTTTTCCCTTGTCCTGAAGAAATTAAGACTGAAGAGAAAAATATTCAGCAAGACAGACTCTGTTTACACTGAGTTGTGGTGTCGCGCGCCCCCCTCCCCCCGCCCCCCGCAAGCGAACTCAGGTATGATCTTGTATGTACTGGGGTATTTATGGGAATGAGAAGACAGACTTTTGGAATGGTGATTATTCCTAGAAAATATGATATGCATCATTAATTATGACTAAAAAACTATTATAACTATAAAGGTTGTTAGGAGCCCTCATAGAAGCCTAGTCTTAGGCCCAAGTAGTTTAGTTTTCTTTCTGGCAGCAAGACCCAGAAACTTGGCCTGCTTTCCTCTCTGACACTTACCTGTACTTTTCTGAGGTTCTTCCTCCCCCCCAAACAGGGAAGCCAGAACTAGTGAGTGATTAAGTTGAATTTAAGCCCGGGTCTCTTTGATTTCTTTCCATAGTACTGTGGGAAAAAGCTGAGGAAGGAGACAGAATGTGGGGTAGAAAGAGAACCGTGGCTCAAAAGGAAGAAGGAAAAGGAGAAATGGGAGACAACGAGGAAAATCCTGCAGTCCTTGGATACTTAGGTAGTCCATGACTAAGCCCTAAAATTCTGTACAATGTTTTGTGCTTCTCCTGCTGCCTCCCTCCCCCCCCAGCTAGATGGTTAGTAGTTCAACAGATTTTTCAGAGATCTGTGACAGCAAAAAGATTTTGAACCAACCACTGAACCATGTAGTTTGTAGTATTTTTTTTTAAGATTTTATTTATTTATTTGACAGAGAGAAATCACAAGTAGACAGAGAGGCAGGCAGAGAGAGAGAGAGGGAAGCAGGCTCCCTGCTGAGCAGAGAGTCCGATGCGGGATTCGATCCCAGGACCCTGAGATCATGACCTGAGCCAAAGGCAGTGGCTTAACCCACTGAGCCACCCAGGTGCCCCGTTTGTAGTATTTTTAATGAAACTATTTTAAATGGATTTTTTTCTTTTCTTTTTCTTTCTTTTTTTTTTTACTTTTTATTTTTTAAGGTTTGTTCATTTATTTGAGAGAGAGATATTGAGCAGGAGGAGCAGAGGGAGAAGAGTGAATTTCAAGCAGACTCTGTGCTAAGCACAGAGCTTGAGGCTGGGCTCCATCCCAGGACTCCGAGATCATGACCTGAAATCAGAAGTTAAACACTTAGCTCACTGCACCAACTAAGTGCCCCTTAAATGGATTTTTTCCCCCTTAAAATAAGGAAAGGGATGAGAGCGTTCTCCCTGGGCCAAATAGCTTATAAAAGCCTGGTTATAGGCAAAAGGGTGAAATAGGTTAATTTTCTCAGCTGTTTCTGTGAAAGCAGAAGTCATGGGTATTCAGTTTCTATCGCTAGAAATATTTGTGAGACATTGAAACCCAGTAGATTTCCAGGATAGAGTAATTCACAGTGTTTTGTAGAATTTCACAAAGTATGGTTTGCTTTAATAAATTTCCGAGTTGCCTGCAAAATGCCTTGGGGATTTGGGACACGGGCTTTGACACATGGTGTGTGAAAGGATGAAAACACGATGGTCCTGGAGAATCTGGGGGTATGGTCTAGCATCTACAGACCTTATTTGAGGGTCTAGGACAGGTATGAGCAAACACCTGGGATTGGAACTACTGCAGACCCAATCTGAGCTGCCTCCTGTTTTTATAATTAGGACACAACCATGCCTATGTGTTTCCATATTATTTATACTTGCTTTCAGCTACAAGGACAGAGTTGTATGGTTTTTACAGGGATCATATGTCCTGGAAAGCCTACAATATTTGCTATGTGGGCTTTTACAGAGCAAGTTTGCCAGTCTTGGCCTAGGGTCTAAGTGAATGAAAGGGAAACAGGAAAAGGCTTGTACTGATCACATGTATACCTTCCTTTAAAATCTGTATCTGTAGGGGCACCTGGGTGGCTTAGTCATTAAGCATCTATCTGCCTTTCAGCATTTTGGGATTGAGCCCTGCATCGGGCTCCCTGCTCGGCGGGAAGCCTGCTTCTCCCTCTCCCACTTCCCCTGCTTGTGTTCCCTCTCTTGGTCTGTCTCTCTCTGTCAAATAAATAAAATCTTAAAAAATATATATATCTATAGTATGTCCATCTATTAACAATCTGTGGGTCCATGCTGGCCCTAATTTATAGACACAGAAGTAAATTCTCTGTGCACACACTTTGATATTATGTGTATACACATTTGAATAATGTGTGTATATGTGTTATTTAACTAAAGTTTAATTTTGGCCCATGTCCCATACTAAGTTTCCACTTGAAACTTTCAAATTAAATTTAAGCATTTTTTTTTTTAAGAGAACGTTTTTGTACTTTGAAAACTATTGTGGTAGAACAGCTCCAATGAGGCAACTCCCTGGGAAAAGATAATTCGTCTGGCAGCAATGGAAGAAAATAGAAAATTTTCAGATTACTGTTGTGTTTTGAACTATTACTTAATCACCGTCAGCTATGATTGTTCTCACAAATTCCCAATGACAATTTTCATTCAAATGGTGCCGTATATTTGAGTAGTGCTTTATCAAATATTTTCATGTGTATATTATTTCAAACAACTCTGTGATGTAGGCAGGGTAGAAATATTACCAAGCACCGCATTTCCTATTGTTTTCAAGTGTGAAATTGAGGCCTAGGGGGACTCAAGTGATTCCTTCCTGCTCACATGGAGAATTAGTTACAGCACCCGGGGTTAAGGATCCTATAAAATTGTTAGTAACTGGAATTACTCTTTGCTTTTGTATTTGTATGTTAACATACACAAAAATCAGAGTGAAGAATATTAATTTCTACTCATCCATAAAATGAGGATAGAATCTTGTAGCCCAGCTGTCAGGATTAGAGAACATGTATGAGCTTGCTCAGGAAAGTGCCAGGAGCAGAATAAACACTTAGCAAATTATGGCTATTATACTTTTCCCAGGGTGATGCGATTGTTTTGATTCTCTTAATTAGAATATATCATTTATTAAACTGTACCATTCTTAACTTTTCTTTTGCAAAAAAAAGTATAAAAACTATTTTCTGTCTATGGTTGCAGTCTTATTCCCCAAGGGAACTAACAATATTGGAACAATTAAACACAATACAATGTATCAAACTCAAATAAAATGCAGCTTTGGAGTTCATGTTTCAGGTTTTTTTTTTATTGTAGTGGTATCATTTACTTTGGTAAATTCATATCCCGATTTAAAATGCCCCAAAACAAATAATTTTTTTAAATAAATTCAAGTACTGTATTTTAAAATGTACATGTTATACACACAAGAGCTGCATAGCGGAATTACTATAACAAGCAATTATGATGCCCAGTACTGTTCTGAACACTGCATGTAGATTATACTAGATATTGTTTTATTATGATTACTGTTGCTTAGTACAGTAACTTTAGTACAATAGTTTATATGATTGCATTTTTCAAAGCATTAATGAAATTAGTAGTAGCATAGCATTTAACTAATATTGAATGAAAACACTGTATAAGATGTATTTTAGGACAGATGCTTACACAAGAATAAGCATTTAACATGCTATTGTATCCTTGACAAAACAAATCATCCCTTTTGCTAAATAGAATAAGAGAGGCTGAAAGGAATCTAAAGGTAATTGAAAAAGAAAATTTAAAAATTTTATATCCCTGCATTATGTTAAAGATGATTTAACATAATTTTCTCCTGGTTAAAATATATATTTTGTTCTGAGTGAAATGAGAGAGAGATTGCAAAGACTGGTAATGAAAATGCTAACTGAGCTGTAGCCCTTTGATGATACTTTAGCTGGGAAAAAGTATGGTAAGTTGTACTCAACTTTTTTTTTTTTTTTTTTTGCTTAGAAAAAAAGTGATAGCCTATAAATTTCTAATGTTTTAAAACAGGTATTTATTATTTAAGGTCTTAAAATAAATAAATATGCCTGTATTAAACAAATTAAGTTGTTTAAAAAACTTTGCAACAGTACTTGTCTTATTCACAAATAGGTTTTCTGTCCGTATTTATTACAGTTTGAACAATTTAAAAATGGAAATCCTGCAAATACTCATCACTTAGATAACAATATTGTTCTCTTAACTCACATAAATGATTGCAAGAAATATTTATAATACTTTTACCTAGTATCTTACCTAATGCTCACATTGGATATTCAAATTAGTCACATTTAATTTTACAGAAGGAAAAGTTGGGATGGTGAGATTAGAGAACTCTATTCTAGTAATGGTAGCAACAAGATTTTCATCTTTTATTTGTGCCACTGGCCTTCTGATTTTTTGTGGGGGAGGACACAACCTTAAAGGTCCTTGAATAAAGTAACTCTTCGGAAAACAGATCATATTACAAAAAGCTTTTGGATGAAGATTTATTTAATCATCAGATTAGCCAGGGGTGTGTTCTATAGTTTGTTTGGAAGTGCTTGTGGAAAGTAACTCTTATTTTTCTAAGTATGCAAATGATTGTCTCAAAATAAAAAAAAAAAATTTTTTTTTGATATGTGAATAGTGAGTCCTCTTTAAAAGTTTGTTTACAATTGCTTTCTTTTTTAAGTAGAAAAATCTTTTTAGCTATAACCAGTCATGGAATAACGATGAATAAGTCAGTGTGATTCTTAATATAATACAATCATACTTAAACAAATTGTTCCTTTTCCTTAGAATACTCAGCCACTGAGTGAAATTTCAAAGACTTTTAACCAAGCCACCTTAATGCTTATAGTCCCTGATAAAATTTCAAGAGGAAAAGAACACTATTTGGAGTAAACAAAATAGAAACCATACTGAATTTCTGATTTTATTTTGAAGCTCCTCTTCTTCAAAGAATGCATCCATAATTAGATTCAGAGAAATTGTGTCCCTTCCTGTTTGTTTTCTGAAGAGAATCACACATTAATCATTGCATACATACTTAATAACTTACATTTTGGGACAGAAAGCAGTCAGCATGGCCCACCTTGGTCCACCCTAATGTCATTTTCAAATCAAGTCAAGTACTGTCGTTGGATTAATTAGCTGCTGATGGAGGTTTGATAGAGGGGATACTGCATGATCTTCTCATGATAAGCCTGACTTCTATATCTGGTAGATTATCCTGCTTAGTCTGTAAACACCCTTCATCAGTGGCTGCTAAATGAAGATCAAATCGAAGAGAAACCGATTTTTTCCTTAATCGAGGGTTATCTTTAAAGAAGGAGCCTTCCCATTCTTTAATAACTTCATCCACCTTCTCTGTCCTGAAATGATACAATAAACCTTTCCATATGAAGAAGTATGGATCTATTAAAAATATGTAATATGGATTCCACATAAAAAAGAAATCAAGAAATTGATGTAATTCATAATTGACACATTTTGAGTTATAACTCACAATTTACATTGTGGAGTTTATAATTTACATACTTTAAAAATCACACAGGTATAATTTCTAAGGAATTCTATGGAATTTCATGTTTTGATTATATTTTTGGAAAAATGGCGAATTAAGGATTGAGTACCCCTATATCTGAGTTTTGTTTAAATATATTTACTCATGTCAGAGTTAAAAAATAGCATATTAAAATTATGTTTGAAAACACGCAAAGATTACTGAAGTTTGCATGTGTTTATTATTATTAGTCAAAGTTATTTTACTTACTGAATAGTGCCACGAGCCTCAGTGCTCTCCTTCACAATATTTCCATTTAGTATTGCCTGTTTGGTCACTGTTTCCACTTTTTCGTTCTCATACTTTTGTGGGAGCTTCGTTGAAAAAGATATTTCATTTATAATGGCTGTGAAAATGTTATCGTGAAACGTTAAACCACAGTGTTGAGTACTAGTCACAGTTGATTCATATGTCAAACTTCTTTCAAATATTGCTTGTTTTTGCTACTTTATAGTATTTAGTTATAATCCTTATAAATGACACTTTATTTTTTAAGTTTGTTTACTTATATCAGAAACTCACCTGAAGGTAAAACAAAGCCAACTCTACTTGTCGAAGGTTTTTGTTCTTTTTTCTCACCTTGGATACAACCATAATATCTGAAATTGGAAAGAATTATATTATAGAAGCAACACTGTGTTAGCATATAATTGAAACAAATGCTCACCAGTAAGAGAATGGATAAAATGTAGTGTATTTATACAATGGAAATTCTATTTAACAATGAAAATAAATGAACTAAGGGTATACTGTTTCTTTATGATGAATCTTCTAGTATACCACTGAGTGGGAAAATTGAAAGGTAATTTGTAGCTAATTTTATAAAGGTTAAAATAATAGGCAAAACAATTTCATATTTTGTTCAGAGATATATATACATATTAGTAGAAAGGAATGTTTATGGCAAATAAGCATCAGATTCAGGAGCCAGGTTAGACTAAGAAAGAGAATGGGGTTATGGGATAGGGTTAGGTGCCTGGAGTGGGGGTGGGGAGACTTCAGCAACACCACAAATATTTCACTTCTCAAGCTGGGGGAAGTGTGTACATGAAGTTCATGACATTCTTGATATTTTCTTGTATATCTTAAATATAGCATAGTGAATGTTTTAAAAATTGTATTAAAGGAATATTAAAGACCACTTTTCAACATCTTCAATGATTAGGCATTAAATAAAATCCACAACCACTTATTTTATTTAACAAGACATTATATGTGTGTGTATATTAACATACCTCTGTTTTAAGCACTTTACAAACAATCTATTCAATGCTCACAGGAATCCTATGAGGTGGGTAGTATCATTCCCATTTTATGGATGAAAAAATCGAGGCACAGAGAGGTTTGGTAACTTGCCTGGTGTCACTCAGCTAGTAAGTGGTAGATTTTGAATTCAATCCATGTTTTTCAAAACTTTAATAAATGTCAAAACTTATTATAGGTTAAAGCAGTTTCATCTAATTTTGTAGAAGACTCAGAATCCTGGAGCAAGCAAGAATAAAGTTTTCTTTCTATGGGAACATGGAAAATTGGAGGATGTCCTGTGCTCAAAGCCATGTGATCTTTTAAGTGATTGCTGATTATGAAACTGAATTAGTAAGAATTCCTCTTTTGTGATATTTTGATACTTTTGTTATCAAGAAATCCGGAAGTCTTTTAAATCATGTATTCAGAACTAAATTATTAATTTTGGCTTTTGATCTGTGGTGGGAGTGGGCCCTGGGTGGGGGGAATGTGGTAATATGTGCATTTTCCAAGCTTTCTTTGTGGGTGGTCCATAGAAGGCATTAACTAATTCTAAAAGAGACAAGGAAAATGAGCAAGTCCAGAAAGGTCATTCTTGTAGTGATTGAGAATTATTTACATTTTCGCTATAGGTGTGAAGGGCTCTTTGTTGTAGCTACTGTCCCTGACTTCGGCCATTCTGTTCATAATTTTGGGAGGCTGGAACTAGTTCTTCCACATATTCTTCACAATGTCTACTAATCCTATTTTGCTGTAGGAACCCAGGGAGCATGCCATGCTGATGATGGCTTTTTAGACGTAATTTCTCTACCTCAACAAAGACAGAAGCTCTGTATTTCTGGTCAAGTGACCATTAACGACTGCATATGGGATTAGGTACCTGATTTCTTCCTTTTCTAGGAGGCGGCGATAAGTGGCGATTTCTTGTTCTAGCCTCATCTTCGTGTTGAGAAGCATCTCGTGCTCTTGAAGCTGCTTTTCAATGCCCCGCCTTACTTCCTGCAGCTCTTTTTCTAGTCCTTCAATCACGGCCTCTAGGTCTTGCAGCTGCATCTGGTAATGTTGCTCACTGGCGTGTAGGGAGTTTTCAAGGCCTCTTTCCTATTTTATATAGACTTTCATCAGTGAAATCAGTGAGACAAAATGTGCTGCTGAGATCGGATTTACAATGTCTCCATTCTATCGTGTTCTTTCAAAGTTTGCCATAATGGTATGTCACTTATGCAAAAGATGCTTCCTTACAACTGTGTGGAGTTTGCAAATGAAAAAAAAAATTGTATCTAGATAGCTAGAGAGCTTAGTATTTCAAAGGAATCTCGTAATAATTCTTATGGCCAAAAAAACAAAACAAAACAAAACAAAACAAAAAAACCCTGCAGTGTGAGTGACTTATCATTCTGATTTATTTGGCTTTTTAAAAATTGGAAATATAGAATATTGAATGTTAAAGCAGAACAGGCTGCTTAGAAAAGGCATTTTAGGAAGGTATTTAAATATTTTTTACTATTAGAAATTTTAGGCATGGAGATAGAAGACTCCCTCCCCGCCCCCCGCCCCTCCCCCACCAAGGCTATATTCTCCCAACTGCAGCAATTAGAGAACCCTAGGATGATAAGAAAGGATTACTTCCTTTTTATAGCCATGAACTAGACCTTGAACGAACTGAGAATAGCAATGGCCATGATGGGGGTGGGGGTTAGTTGAACTAGGACCAGGGATAGAATTCTGTGGCCTTGCTTTTCAAGTTTCTCTCTGTAAGGTAAGGGGTATTATTCCTTTCTCTCTTTCTCTTTTAATCAACAAATGTCTGGGGACTCAGTGGGCCAGTCTCTTTTGAGCTCATTCTCACCACTGCCTGGAGAGACTCAATTTCCACTTGCAGGTGGTGCCACTGGCGTCGCGCTTCCTTGAGTTCTGCTCGAGCTGCCTTTAAAGCCTCTTCATCTTTGTCCATTTTTTTGCTCATATCTTCTTCTAGCTTTAAGTAAGCCACCAGCCACAAGAATAACAGAAACAAAGAGCGCTCTTGAAAATGAGACCTTTAAAAGTCATCCTAGAAACACAGCATAGGCGCCTCATCAGTTTTTCTTTAAACTGTTAAATTTCAAAAGTGCGTCCCAGGGCTTAGTTACTCATTAGTCAGATAGGGGAGCAAGTGAATTGCTTCAGTGTTCTGAGACACAAAATGAACCTCAGGCATTTCTTCCTAATATGATAATCTATGAAATGCAGAGAAAAATACTTCTATTAAATGAAAAGTACCATTTTGGAGAATCTAAGTTTGAGGCCTCTGATTCTTAACTTTCTATTATTTATGACCTTATGAGAAAGATGGGTTGAAACTTAGCTATTATTTCCCCTGTATTTTCTTGTAGGCTGCTTTGTAAAAGCAGATAAAGTTATGTATCTGAAACCGATCAATTCTGGAACTGGGCATATGGACAGAGATTAAATACTGTTGGGAAGTTATATTATGAATAATTTAGAGAATTAGGTTATCATAGGCATTAGAGGCTCTAAAATGACTTCCGTAGAAGGAGAACCCCCAGTCAATTTACCTTATTTAACCGATCTTTTTGGAAAGCATGTTAATCTTGGGTATCTGGGGAAGTAGCCAAAATTACATCTTTAAAGATTGTTTTCTAAATGTCATATTAAATAACAAGTGGAATATGTTCTATTTGGCTTTGAATGTTCTTATGCTGATGTTCAAATCAAATGAAAGTATCCTTTGACAGAATTCTCAACATTTGGTCCCAAGAGCAGCAGAGGCAACGTATGGAATTGACTGTAGTATTTTGTAGCAAAAATTATAACTTATTAATGCTTTTATAAAAATGCATTTTGCAATCACAAATTTTAATTTGATGGTACAATAGATTTTTTTTTTTTTTTAAAGAAAGCACTGCAGTAAATGAAAGTTCACAAAGTTTAGGGCAAGGCATTAAAGAACAAAATTCATACATCTCTTTTGTTTTGTTGTATCACTTTTTCTTAGTGTTAAGTTGGCAAAGTTAAGCAGCAACACTTAGCAGAGCAACTACAAAAGAGAATGTTGAGAATGTAGCAAATAGGAAAGCATAAGAATGCTTGTATCTGCTGGTCTTTTGGATTTTGTGTATGAAACCAGCAGCTACATTTATGTGGTAGCTAGATGTTGAAGATGGTCCCCAATGACCCACATCTCCCCAAATTCATGTCCTTGTGTGGTCCCCTTCTGTACCAAATCTGGGTGGACCTTCTGTCTTGCTTTAGCCAGCAGAATGTGGCAGAAGTGCCAGCTATTGCCCTAAACCTCAGGAAGCCCTGACAGCTTGCACTCCTGTGCTTTTGGGGAGCCTTGGGCCAACATGTTAAGAAGTTTGGACATCCGGCTGGAGAGATTGCAGAGAGGCCAGATGGAGAGAGACCCTGAGGGGACCCAGAGAGAGAGAAACAGACCCAACTGTCTCAGCTGAGCTGGCCTTCCAAAAATCCCCTGCCAAGGCACCAGACACGGGAGTGAGCCACCTTGGATGTCCCAGCCCAGCTGTGCCCCAAGATGATTACGGTCTCAGCCAATGTCATGCACAGCGGAAGAATCACCCCCACTGAACCTAGTCAACCCACAAAATCATGAGAGAATGTCATGGTTGTTTTAATCCACGAAATTTGGGGGTAGTTTGTTCTACAATAATAAATCACAAAAAGCTTATGTTTCTTTATTTTATAATAATGAATCAGGCTTCCCTGAATTTATTCTGACATTCCGAATTCTTTGGGGAAAAAAAAAAACCCAACTTCTAAAGTAGATATATGTTAAACAGACCCTAAACAAAACTTATAGTAGCCTTGCCTTTTCCCTTTAATTTGCTAATTTTGGCATTGTGACTTACAAACTAAATAACTTGTATTGGTACCATGGCCAAATAAAATGTTTATTTGGTTTATAATTTTCAAAAATTATCATCTAATAATTTTTTCCTTTTTCTTTACAAAAGGTGAGTGAACTATTCCAATACTTAAATATCTCAGTGACTTTGCTTGATCTAGGATATTGATCATTCTTTGTGAAGAATGAAAATATTACCTAGAGGTAAAATTTATATTGTCACCGAAAATGAATTGTTAATGAAATAAAGTCCTATGATTTCCTAGAAATATTTTTTTACTTTTGGTGATTCTTCTTAAGTTCACTCTTTGCTGTATTTGGGTGCCTGGAATAGAATTTGAACTTAGATATAATAGGTAAAACAACCCCCAAACCCAAAAACCAACCCTGAATTTTTAAATCTTCTTTCTAAAATATTTGTTTGTGCATTTAATTTAAATGTTTGAGATCTTAATTAATTGCTAAATGCATTGTCACTTTAAAACAAAGTAAGTCTATGAAATTAGGATTTAGCCTTTATTCAACTGGGCTCTCCCTCTTTTTAATACTAAAATATTTCATGACTTGTACTGGAAATAAACATTTCTCATCTTGTAGTACAAAAGCAAAAATCTGTAAGTGGAGAGTCAGTATCAATTTGGGGGATTTTGATTCTCCCAGTTTATATCACTGTTTCGGAATGCCACCTTCACATACTTCGATAATTTCTATTTATAACAATCTGGTATAAAACTGATGACAGAAACCTTTCAGAAATATTTTATTTCGTTTTATCTCTACGAAGTGAGCAAGCTAATACATGTTACCATAAAGCTTGCCATTTTAAAGACGTTATTGAAACATTCTCTATAAATAACTCTGTAATATCTTTCGAAGGGTATTTGAAATGCCTCCTTCCTGAAGGATGGCAAAAAGAGGTTAGAGTGCCCCATTTTATTGCATGTTGGCCCCATGTTTTGTTAATGATAGGAACCTCACCACTGATGTAAAAATCATCAATTGACATGAATCAAACGGCCACATAACAGTATAATCCCAGCGTTTCCCCGTGGTCCCAGTCACATCGCAGTAAAACCTAAATTCCTTCCCCAGTAGACGCTGCATTGAAAAGGAAATACTGTACCTCAGAGAGGCCGGGACAGGAATTGGATAGACAGGGATTGTCTCCTTATCCTGGAAGGTGCCTGTCTGTATGAAATCATTACCTGGATCCTTGTTGAGAGCACGGTCTCTATCTGATTTCTCGTGAGGAGCTTTTCATAGTTTGCCCTGATCTCATTGAGTAGCTGGGACAGCTCCATTCTTTTCCCATCCTCCACCTTGGCTAAGTGAACCTTATCGATAGGATGAGTCGCTGCGGCAGAGCCGGTCTGTCTGCGTCGAGCAGAGACCGAGCTCCGCGGAGCCTTAAAGACGCAGAGCTCCCTTTTTCCAGAAGCACCGAAATTCCCGTGCTTCCCATCAGTTATGCAAATAGGCAGATCCTTTTCTCCTGCTGTCCTTGGTAGAGTAGAAGCCTCAGACTCTCCGTAAAGGAACAGGAAAAGGAAAACCTCCTCAGCATTTCTGAATTGGTTCTCCATAAAATTGAGCGTTTGAGGGGTGGGGGTGGGGGTGTCCTCTTACCTTGGGTGTGAAGAAAATTGTTTTTTGTTTTCCCCCAAGATTCTGCATGGCAATTAATGAGGGCTGAAAACATGATAGCTAAAATTTTCTTTTATCATTTTTCTTGCCATTTGGATTATTTAAACAGAGATGTTGTGGTGGGGCATTAGAAGATGTCATAAATCTCGAATATTTGGACAGGAATTGGGAAAAACTACCATCAGATGAAGCTGACAGTTGTCATTAGCCATGGGACTGACTGTATTTCTCTCAAATGCATACTGTGTGGCTCGTGGCCCGCTGCTGGTCCCATGGCACAGTTTGATGGCTTGAGGTGGGTGGATTCCTGAAGGCATACCCAGAGGAAGCGGCAACTGGAGGTAAGCACTAATAAGCCGTGAGAGCTGAGAGTTAACATTTCCAATACTTTAACAAAGTTGAAGAAATACAACCAGATGGTCTGTATTCAGGGGGTCTTCACTGGGGAAGACTCACTGTAGGGGTTACTCCTTTGTTAGTAAACGTATAGTAAATGACAACTCATATAACATTTGCACAGCCCTCCTAACTTTAAAAAGCATCTTTATGTCTATCATTCCATCTAAACTTCACAATCCTTGTCACTTTGTAGTCTGAAAAGGTGACAAGCCTGAGGCCGGAGGGGTTGAGCGTCTTGCTCAAGGTCCTAGGGCTATGTCGTGGCATCTTTGGGACTGGAACAGTGCCTGCCTCTCTGTATCCATATATTGCCCCATCGGCCTCTGCATTCTCTCTCTCTCCCCACCTAAATTCCTTGTTTACTCTGGCCAGCTGGCTATTGGAAGTGACTGAAATATTTTGGAGAATAGATCTATCGTCATCGTTATTTGTAGAGTGGCTTGGCTGGAATTGTATCCAAAGAGTAGTTCAGGAAATAATCAATCCTTGGCTCTAGTGCTCACAGGACCTTTGAATGTGCATTGTGTTCTTTTAATTTCTGAATTAATTCACTGATGGCCAGGCCAGTCTGTGCTGGGGATTCCTACAGTCCCCTGTAAACAAAGCTGGCCATCCATTGACCCTCCAGAGAGGAGAGGTTCTGGTCATTCTTGTCCTTTGTTTAACCTGATCCATGCCTCCTCCACCCTCCCCATCAGCCACAGATGATTGGTCTAGAGATGAACACTTGACCGAAGGATAACCAATCCATGAGGCAGAGACCTATGTGGTAGCCTGGTACAAAAGCTCTGACTAGGGGAACCTAGGTGGCTCAGTGGGTTAAAGCCTCTGCCTTCGGCCCAGGTCATGATCCCAGAATCCTGGGATCAAGCCCCCACATTGGGCTCTCTGCTCCGTGGGGAGTTTGCTTCTTCCTCTCTCTCTCTGCCTGCCTCTGCCTACTTGTGATCTCTGTCTGTCTGACTGAAGAGGGTCACTTATGATTACCAAGGTCAAACTGATCCCCTTTCTCGGTTACTGCAACAGAGAAATACGAAGAGAATCAGGCACTTGGTAGTGGGAAGAGAAGCAAGAGAGTAAAGAATTACAGTCACTATGTAGCTCCTGCTCATCTCTGTGGGAAGTACAGAAAGTTGAACTAGATTCCACAGGCTGGTCCTGTCAATTCGCATTTTAAGCAGGACTCCCAGATATTTCCTATGTACCCTAAAGCAGTACTTTCCAATAGAAATGTAAGGCAAGCCACAAATGCAATCCACATACTAGAATTTTAAACTTTCTAGTAGCGAAATAGAGAGAAACAGAAACAAGTGAAATGAATTTTAGTATTATACTTTTCTTTAACCTGATATAGCCAAGATATAATTATTTCAACTTGGAATCAAACTAAAATATTACTGAGCTATTTTACGCTCTTTATTTTTGGTAGTCTCTTTGAAAGCCACGTGGTGGGGAGACAAGAGGAAGAAGGCATTACAGAGGAAGCAGTTAAAAAGAAAAGTGGTCTGGGTCAGATGGTGGAAAAGCAGGCGATGAAGATGGGGTTTTATTTGCCGGTTTATGGAAGGGGAAGTCCCATGGTTGGATTAATTTGGAAATAGTGCCAAAGATTTCAGAGTAGGGACACCTATGAGAGAAGACGTATTAATGAAAAAGAAGGGAAGTTATTTTAGAAGTTCGGGGTAACTGGAATCTGGAAGCTGAATCTGAGTAACGCTGTAGGAATAGAGCAGAGGGAGAGGAAATGACCTCTTAGAGCTTTAGCAAGGGACCGCTATTTACAAAGGAAGGGGAGGGAGGGACAGAGGTGACTCAGGTTTGCACTCTCTGCACCTAGAACCTCAGGGATACAGGGAAGACAGGAAGATAATGAGACAATTCAATCCAGACCCTTAAAGCAGCAGGATATGGTGGGAAAAGACCAATGGTTCAGTCCCTTCCTGCTGGTTACTAACAAGGCGAGCTTGGGTCAAGTCCTGATGGTTGTTGAACTCTAAGGTCCTCATCTGTGAATTGAGATGAATGATACATTTCTCATGCTACTTTTACGGCTTCTAACATTGTAGATATTTTTGTCGTCATCCTCAGTTTACAGATAAAGACATTGAAGTCCAGTTGACAGCAGAGGCAAGACTCAAGGCCAGGCAGTCCGACTCCCCAGTCTACCCTTCACAGCACAGCTGCTAACTTCTTAATAATCAGAAGTAGAACCCAGGCACAAAATAGAGGTCTTTAAATCCTTGCTACTAAGGGTGGGAGCTGGTTAGAAATGTAAGGCTCTCAGGCCACGTCCCAACCTCCCGTATCAGAATCTTTGTATTATCAAGATACTTAGTTGATTTGTGTGCACACTGAAGTTTGAGAAGTACCGTTTTAAAATCACTGGTTCTTAAATTTGCTGTGCAATGAACTCACTTGGGGGAACTTTAAGAAATAGTGATGCTCCAACCTCCTGCCAGAGATTTGAAGTTATTAGCTTAGGAGGTTTTGCCTGGGAATCAGCACTTTTAAAATTCCGCAGGGGAGTTTAATAAGTAGCAAAGTTTGACAATTATAGCTATACGTGTTACAAATGTTTCCTTCTACTGGTTCCCCATCCTGCTTCACCCAAAGGAAATGGGTCGTTAGTACAGGTGTAGTAAGACTAGTCGTTAAACTAGCAATGGCTGGTTTATTCATGCTGTGACTGGTGCAGATCTGAGTCAGGTAGATACGACATTATGCCTTGTTTATTTTTCTGTAACTAATCTTTACTTTGAGCTCCCGTTCTGTAGAGGAGGAGTACTTGAATCTACTCAATTGGGTTTCCTGCCTTTTCTCCAGATGTTGCATCTAAATTTCAGGGAAGTTCGGTAGGTAGGATCAGGGCTGGTCAGGATGGTCCTTGATGTCATCTCGTCCGTCCAAGTCTGTGTTCACTAAGTCAATGACTGTCCTTTCCCTTTGTCCTGTTCACGTTATTGGGGGAAACAATTAAAAACAATAACTCCCAACCCAGAAAATCTTTCTGCAAAGGGAGAAGAGAATGAAAACACTTTTATTATTGGATAAACATTAAATCAGAATGGGAGACACAGTACAGAGATTGCAAAAAACAGAAAGAAATCTCACCGTTTTGTGTACTTACAACCCATGCATCCCCGTTCTCAAGATAAACAATAGCTAGTCCTCAAGTAGGAGGACTGGATGTAGCAGCTGCTTTTAGGCAACAGGCTTGAACAATGGAAATTAGAAAGGGCCCATGGTAACCACCCATCACTGAGCTGAATACAGACAGGCCCATCAGACGACCCACCTCAAAAGATCCGTAGGCCCTAACCTACCAATGGGTCCAAAGATCCGTAGGCCCTAACCTACCAAAATGGGCTACTTTCAACCAGGCATGGTTATCAACAAGCGGGCAAAATTTCATAGTCCCCATACCTCCTCCCTTTCCCCTCTAAATACAGCTCCCACCCACTGCCTCATTGCAGATGCCTTTCCTTTGCTGCCCTGCCCACTGCTCCCTTGTAGTGTAGTCAATCAACTACCTCCTTTGTTCTGCCTCAGGTGAATCCTGGCACTGGCCACACCCCCAGCCCCCACGCTCCTGACTGTTGGCTCACATCTGGGGGCCCCCATCCGATTGATGGGGGAGAGACACCACACTCGACAGCCCCATGAGTCACACATAATTCATCCAGTAATTTGGTGATTTTCCCTGGTTATGGGGTGACCATCTGTGTTCACCAAGAGGCTTCACATAAAGGAAAATTACCCTTTATAACAGGATGTAGTTTGGAGAGAGGCTCCTACCTCCCCATGGAAACAGACAGGACTGTTTTGTTCTCAGGTCCTTGAGGAAGACCTTCCAGGTCAAGACCCTCCAGGTGGCACATGGGTCAAGGGCTTATTTCGCTTTTAAATAGATTTACTTACATTTCAAAGAGACCGAGAAAGTATTTGCAATTACACGGTTTCTGAGGTACATGCTCTCAGAGAGGGGGAGTTGGTGTGTCTTCCCTTGTTTTCTACCTGGAGCCCTAGGCCTCTCCTTTCTAATTTGCTTTTGCCCTCACTGCCTCCAGCTGCCTGCCCTCTTGCAGACTCCCTTCTGGGAGGAGAGCCTCGGAACCATTCTGCTGCTTCCGGGTGCCACGGCAGGGAAATAGCGGGTAGGTTGTGGCCCCATCTGCCCAGACACACTGCTCAACCCAAACCTATCTGGCCCTCGTCCGTTTCCCAGGGCCACAATCCAAGAAGCAGTCCAGTCCCCAACTTCCCTCCCGTTTTGCTGCTTTGCAGGGGCTCGGACTCAGAAGCAAGGCCTGGGGCTCCCCTCCCAGGGATCCTCCTGTCTCCTTTCTCCTCTCTCCCTCTGGTCCAGAGAAGCTTTTCTCTTCTTGAGGGTTCTAGTGTAGGATGGTTCCAAGACCTGTCTGGTCCCTGAATCCTGTGTGTCTGGCACTGAGACAGCCGGCAGAAAATGTGTGTGGAAGGAATGATGTTTCTTCTGTACCTTTTGACTCAGTCCTGAGTCCTCTTCAGTCGAAGACTTTATAAATGGCTTTATTCACTCTCCCCAAAGGCAATGAACAGAGTCACTTATTTGCTCCAAGGAGGTGGGAACCAGGCTAGTGAGGAACTAGCAGGAGACAGGTAAGCAGTTCAAGAACATTACACACCTCACGTTTTGGTGTTTGTAAATCCAAGGGTCAGGCACGCACCCATCTACCATCTTGGTGGATTTTTGCTGGGTGATATGAAGAGATTTGCATTAACCTTTGTGGGAAATAACATCTCCCCTGACCCGTTTCTACTTAAGATTGGATTTTTGCTTTAAGGAGGAAAAAAAATACATGGAAAAGAAAATAATGGGCAAATTTATTTTTATGCATTGCCCTCCGGCACATATGTCTGCACTTTTAATGCAAGGCACTTGGGCCTCCTTTAAAGAACTTAATTTTGGGCGCCTGGGTGGCTCAGTGGGTCAAAGCCTCTGCCTTCAGCTCAGGCCGTGATCCCAGGGTCCTGGGATCAAGCCCCATTGGGTTTGCTGCTCAGCAGGGAGCCTGCTCCCAACCCTCCCCCGCCCCCCTCACCTGCCTCTCTGCCTACTTGTGATCTCTGTCTGTCAAATAAATAAATAAAAAAATCTTAAAAAAAAAGTACTTAATTTTGTTGTATACAAGAGCCACAAATCTTAGTCCATTTAATGTTTTATCCTACGCATCGAAGTGATCAGGTTTTATTCTAACAAGCATGCCAGATAGAACTGATGGCAACACGTGTTTATATTAAATGGATTTCTTCTCCAGGCAGTTGTAAATAAGAACCTCTTTTTTTTTTTTTTTTTAAGATTTTATTTATTTATTTGGCAGAGAGAAATCACAAGTAGACGGAGAGGCAGGCAGAGAGAGAGAGAGAGGGAAGCAGGCTCCCTGCTGAGCAGAGAGCCCGATGCGGGACTCCATCTCAGGACCCCGAGATCATGACCTGAGCCGAAGGCAGCAGCTTAACCCACTGAGCCACCCAGGCGCCCCAAGAACCTCTTTTCTTTAGAGAAGACATCTCAGTCCAACTGATCTTTTAATTTGGGTGAGAATCCCATAGAGCTGGGGTATTATTTTATTTATTAAGTGTAATTTCTTCAGTAGCTAAAGATCCTGGTTTTTTTTTAATCAATCATGCATTTTAATAAGATTATAGATGCATAATTAGTCAGCAGATAAAGATATATTATTGTTGTTGTTGTTGTACTTGTGAAAAATCATGTTATGTGACAGGCCTTTACTTTTCCTGGTTTAATCCCCTTTTTGTTACATTGTTGCTTTTCCTGCTCATAGGAGCATGCCTCCACAGGATATGGTTTCATCTTGTTTCATGTGTCAGTTAGGAATATAATTAGACAAAGATTTGTGTTGGAATATATCTGTCAGCATTTTCTCAGCATGCTTCAAGGTGCATGTGCAACGGATATGTACGTACAATATGCCCTGCACGTGCATTTCGTACAGAGTAAGTGAACAGGCTACAGTACACACACAGGCCTGCCCTTGGCGGCTACTGACTTCATTCTTTGCTGCTGCAACCCATGGATGAAAAGCCAGACCATTTCCCCAGTCAAGGACTCTGCCTTTGGATCATGTCTTCTCTCGTATCTTCCTACAGTCCTTCCTCTTCCTACTTTGTTCACTGCAGCACACAGTGCTGGTATGCAGACGTTTCATGCTCAAAAATGAGCGCCACCAGGGAGTGAGGGAAATTGAAGATCCCCGTTACATCCAGTTTCAATGTATTGCAAATACATCTCCGTTATACTGGTAGCTTTACAGACTATAAACCCTAAGCGAAACTATTCGGGAAATTCAATTTTCTTTTCCTCATCCCCTTTTCCTCTGGAGGTGACTTCATTAAATCCCAACACTGGAAGGTATAGCTCTTTTTTTTTTTTTTTTTAAGATTTATTTATTTTAATTTTTAAAAAGATTTTATTTATTTATTTGGCAGAGATCACAAGTTGACAGAGAAGCAGCCGGGGGTGGGGGGAGCAGGCTGCCTGCTGAGTAGAAAGCCCAATATGGGTCTGGATCTCAGAACTCTGAGATCATGACCTGAGTTGAAGGCAGAGGCTTAACCCACGGAGCCACCCAGGCACCCATAAGATTTATTTTTATTTAAGAGAGAAAGAGAGAGAGAGAGAGCATGTACCTGAGCAGGAGGAACCGAGGGAAAGAAAATCTCAAGCAGACTCTGTGCTGAGCGTGAAGACTGACGTGGGGCTCGATCTCACGACCCTGAGAGCACAGATTGAGCTGAAACCAAGAGTCAGATGCTCAACCCACTGTGCTGCCTAGGCGCCCAGAAGGTATAGTTCTTAGGCTGAAACTGTGCACCTTTCCACTGGTCCCACCCGAGCTACATTATTTGCTTTGCTTTTCTGATCCTTAGGACAGAGGTATTTGCTGGGTCCCGAGTACAATTTTCTCACCAATTAGACAGGTGTTCCCTCAGCTTCCCTTTCTGTCTTTGAAATACTGGTTTTTCTAAACTCCCCTTCTTTCAACTGATGGCGTTGGCCCTGCTGTCTTCTAGTGTTGTGGATATTCTGCTTTTAGTTATTTTCCCCTCATCTTGGTTTATTCTAAACAACTGAATCTCTTGCACTTGGATCCATCCTTTCTTGGATATTAATCTCTGTTATCTTCTTTTCTCTTAAAAATTTTTTTAACAGGTATTTTTTTTTTTTTTTTTACTTAGGCTCATCTCACGGTTTTCCACTGTACCCAGAAGACCTGACGGGTCTTCTGCACAGTTACCCAAAGGTGTCTCCTAATTCTGCATAACTCTTTTCCTGCATACAGCTGTGAATTTTCTTCTCTATAGTTGGTCTGTTTTTCTTTTTATCATATTCTGTGACTAGTGTTTGATGGTTGATAATACACATGTGTTTATTTATTCAGGACCTTTTTGCTTTTTTACTGAACTTTTTATTTTGAGGTAATTGTAGATTCAGTTGGAAGAAATACTACAGGGAAATCCCACATACTGAGATTCCCCGGTGATACCACCTTAGAAAACTATAGGATAATATTGCAACCAGCCAAACTGTGGGAAGAGCCCCCATGTCCATCAACAGATGAATGAATAAAGAAAATATATTGTATATATATATATACAATGGAGTATATCGAAAGTAATGAAATCTTGCCATTTGCAATGACTGGTTGGAACTAGAGGGTATTATGTTAAGCCAAATAAATCAATCAGAGGAAGACAATTATCATATGATCTCACTCATATGCAGAATTTTAAGAAAGAGGGGCGCCTGGGTGGCTCACAGGGTTAAGCCTCTGCCTTCGGCTCAGGTCATGATCTCAGGGTACTGGGATTGAGCCCCACATTGGGCTCTCTGCTCAGCGGGGAGCCTGCCTCCCCCTCTCTCTCTGCCTGCTCTTTTGCCTACTTGTGATCTCTCTTTCTCTGTCAAATAAATAAATAAAAATATTTTTTAAAATTTCATAAAAAAAAAAAAGAATTTTAAGAAAGAAATAGGACCATAGGGGATGGGAGGAAAAAAAGAAACCAAGATAGAATTAGAGAGGGAGACAAATCATAAGAGACTCAATCACTGGAAACAAACTGAGAGTTGCTGAAGGGGAAGGGGGATAGGTGGATGGAGTAACTGGGTGATGGGCATTAAGGAGGGCACTGGGTAATATATAAGACTGATGAATCAGGGGCACCTGGGTGGCTCAGTTGTTAAGGGTCTGCCTTCGGCTCAGGTCATGATCCCAGGGTCCTGGAATTGAGCCCCTCATTGGGTTCCCTGCTAGGCGGGAAGCCTGCTTTATCCTCTCCCACTCCCCCTGATTGTGTTCCCTCTCTCGCTGTATCCCTCTCTCTGTCAAGTAAATAAATAAATAACTTAAAAAAAAGACTGATAAGTCACTGAAATCTACCTCTGAAATTAATAATATACTATATGTTAATTAACTGATTTTAAATAGACAAAATTTAAGTAAATAAATAAATAAATAAGACTCCCCCCGCCTCACCACCCCACAAAAAAAAAAAAAATGGAGTCTCAGAAGAGATACATCCAGACTTTTAACAAAGAGACATTTTGCAAAAGAAATTTTAGCCATACAAAAATTTTTTAAAAAATTTATTTTCCCAGATAGAAGATACGATCTAACCTTGAGTATTAAATGAATGGCATTTAAAATATATAGATTAATAAAAATTTTATTTCTCCATATTCTTTAAATGAGGTTCAAAATGCTTGGTAATTATTTTCTCCTTAACTAAATTGTGAAATTCTCAAGGGCACACAGTGCGTGTTTTATATTTCTTTGGAACCTGCCCCAACTCCCACTAATTTAATGGGTTTTGCCATTAATCCTTTAGACTTGATGTTCATTTAATGCTTTTGACACATGAGTGAATATCAGAGTAGATAGTCTTTTATTGACTTTATATCTTGTCTTAAAAATTAATTGAAGATTGTTAAACTTTTCTCAAAAATGTTGAGAAATGTTCATTGCAAGGTTCAGGTTTGTTTGGATTTCTTATTGTATAACCAGGAGAAGCGTTGCTCTCTTAGGGATTACTGTTGTATATTTAGGATAGAATGAGAATCTTTTCCTCTTGGGTGTGGGCTGTATTCAGATTAAAGACACTAATCCAGCATACCCAGCAATTACCCAGTTTAATGCAACATAATTATCTCTATAGATCATATAATTTTATGTGAAAATTGTACTTCTATTTCCGTGAATAATTTTATGCATTTAGAGGAAATGCTGGGATCGGTAGTTTTGACCTTTGAAAATCATCATCTTTGAAACCTGCCCCCAAGCAGCCACAAAACTAGCCATCATGCTCTGAATGATATGTTCATTGAAGTTAGCAATGTTGGAAAATTCGGGAAACATTTCCTATTCTCTTTGATAAATTCTCAGTGTTAATCTAGAGATTGAGTAAATCAAAACCCCTTCTTTTCAACTATATGATTCTATATGATAACTTTGATAGTTTAGTTATATTACCTTTTTACTTTTAACTATACCTTCACATTTTTTAGCAATCAATAAGTTTGGAGCTGGGACGCCTGGGTGGCTCAGCTGGTTAAGCGGCTGCCTTCAGCTCAGGTCATGATCCCAGCATCCTGGGATCGAGTCCCGCATCGGGCTCCTTGCTCAGCCGGGAGCCTGCTTCTCCCTCTGCCTCTGCCTACCACTCTGTCTGCTTGTGCTCACTCTCGCTCCTCTCTCTCTCTGACAAATAAATAAAATCTTAAAAAAAAATAAGTTTGGAGCTATTAAAAATAATCTGGTATTAAAAATGTGCATGGGGGCCCCTGGGTGGCTCAGTGGGTTAAAGCCTCTGCCTTCAGCTCAGGTCATGATTCCAGGGTCCTGGGATCGAGTCCCACATCAGGCTCTCTGCTCGGCGGGGAGTCTGCTTCCTCCTCTCTCTCTCTCTCTCTGCCTACTTGTGATCTCTGTCAAATAAATAAATAAAATCTTTAAAAAAAAACTGTGTATGATTCAGGGGCACTGGTAGCTCAGTGGATTAAGCCTTTGTTTTTGGCTCAGGTCATGATCTCAGGGTACTGGGATTCAGCCCCACATTGGGCTCTCTGTCTGTCTCTGTTTGCTTGTGATCTCTCTCTGTCTGTCAAATAAATAAATAAAATCTTTAAAAAAATTTTTTTAAATGTGCATGATTCATTTTCTGATTTAGTGCTGAACACAGTTGCTGACTTCCTCAAGACTGTAGTCTTCTGCAATACTGTACTCCTTGGTGGTACAAAGTGTTCTGAAATTAGTGAACATTTTTTGTTTCTTTTCATTTTTTGGCCCCTCAATTTGACGTTTGTTTTTCTTTGGCTTCTTATGCCACTGGTCTATTCAGTTAAAAAAAAAATTAAAGTTTAATACATTTTAAGATGTCTTTTGGCTTAAATCTTAAACAATTACATTTGGAAATTAATGAACTTTCTGAAATTTAGTCCAGTCCATATGAAAAACAAAACTGTTGGTAGGGCCAGAATAGTTGCCCTTCAGTGATTCCACATTCTGCCACACCTTTTATGAATATTTTCACACTGTTGCCTTAGGAAAAATTCATTATACTAATCCATTAAGCTTCAACTCCTTCTTAATTGCTTTTTTTTCCCCCCAAGTATCTCATCTCACCAGTGGCTCAGTACATTTATCATTGCTGACTCCTGAAATGAAATTAAATTTGGTGATAGGTTGACATGCAGGTATGACAAGCTCAGTTACCCTCAAAAATCATTACCTTTGAAACTCCTCCAAGTAGCCAGAAAAACTAGTGAGTCATACCTTGGAAGGGATGGTCATTGAAATCAGCATTGTTTGAGAATTAGGGAAACATTTTCAGCTCTCTTTGAGAAATCCTAACTGTTAATCTTTTAGGGTTCACTTTGGTGAATGAATGAATGAATGCATGAATGAAAGGCATTTTTGGTTCATAGTGTATCTTCTTCAACTGTAGTAGATAATAACAACTGTTTTCCAAAGTGTTTGCGCTGATTTATACTCCCATCAGTAGTAGACATTGAGTTCCAGTTGCAGGATATTCTAGTGGCTTCACATCCTTGTCAACACTTGATATTGTCTTTTTAATTTTTGCTCACTGATGAGTATGGACTGTTGTCATATTATTGTTAACTTTAGAGCTTTGTGAGCCTTTTCTTGGCCTCTCTGGCCCTTATTGAACTCTCATCTATGAATTCCCTTGGCACTTATTATCTGTACTACTAATTTTGGTGCTATGTGATATTCTGATGTCATTGAACTTTCTCATGGGTATCTCTTACATTCCAGCTAGATGTTAGCTTCTAGATGGGCATACTTGTTTAGTATCTTGAGTGTTTAGCCAGGCACTTGGCCCAAGTTGACTGCTTCAGACCAGAACTGAAAACCTCAACATTAGACCTCCTGAATTGGAGGTGTACTCGTTTTTGTTAAATTCACAAAGATTTAAAAAACTTCAAAATCAAGTGAATCTGTTCATATGACTTTCTTGTATATAAGCCAAAAAAGGTCTCTAAATATCTTGGTGACATTTCTTGTTCCTGTTGTTAAAAGATCAATATTGTGTGAATGTATCATGGTCTTCACATCTCTTTCAGTCTGACTTTCTAAACATTGCATGGTTTATCCTACATTCACGACCAAGATTAAATGGTCTTTGATTTGTCTTACTTCTTGTTGCTGATTTGTGTGATGCTTCTTAAGCTGGTCTTTGGTGAACATCTTTTATTTGTGATGAGACAATGATAGCCATCAACAAATTCTTCAACAATTGTACTGGAATATTTTTGTTGGTTCTGTGAAAAAAATAATGGAAAATGAAACATCAATTTTATGTTGATGGATTTGAAGGAAACTGATAAAGCATTCCACTTCAATCAAAAGTGAGATAGCTCTTTTATTGGGCACTGATTACTTACTGAATAGAAAGATAAGCATGTAAATCTCATTGATTTCGATCTTTACTTTTTTTTTTTTTTTAAAGATTTTATTTATTTATTTGACAGAGAGAAATTACAAGTACACTGAGAGGCAGGCAGAGAGAGAGAGAGAAGGAAGCAGGCTCCCTGCTGAGCAGAGAGCCCGATGCGGGACTCGATCCCAGGACCCTGAGATCATGACCTGAGCCGAAGGCAGCGGCTTAACCCACTGAGCCACCCAGGCGCCCCGATCTTTACTTTTTTAAAAAAGATTTTATTTATTTTTTTGAGAGAGGGCGAGAGCACAAGCAGGGAAGGGTAGAAGGAGAGGGACAAGCACAGTCCTCACTGAGCATGGAACCCTATAAGGGGCTTGGTCCTGTGACCCTGATATCGTGACCTGAGCTGAAGTCAGACGCTTAACCAACTGAACCACCCAGGTGCCCCTCAATCTTTACTTTTTAAAGTTTCACTGATTTGGAGTGGTTTTGATATAAAGTCCAGCAGAATTACGGTTAGTGCTTTATTATTTGTATATTTACATATATTCTTTTTTCTTTCTAGACTGTCGATTCATCTACAGAGGGACCTGTGCCAGAAACTTGGAAAGGTAACCTACTGACTGCCTTGGCCCACTTACTTAACTTACTCTGTGTCTTAGTTCCCTCATCTGTAAAATGGGGATACTAATAGTCTACCTCATAGGGCCACAGTGAGAACTGAATTGGTTGACATGTATGAAATGCTTGGAACAGTGCCTGAATGATGTGATCCAAATTTAGGAGATGGTTCTAGCAGCAGTATGGAAGATGAACAGATAGAGGTAGAGACAGGTTGCAAAAAAACCCCTCAAAATCCCAAAACAAAAACAAAAGGGTAGCTTTCCAACTTTATTTTGGCAACCCACAAAAGAAATGCATTTTATACTGTAACATCAGTACACAACACCAACTCACACACATGCACATGTATATAATTAAAACAAAACTTCTGTAAAATAATATTTATCATTCATAGCTAACATGGACTTTACTGTTTTGTTTCATTCCATTTAAAAATGCTGACTGGGACCTAATATATTTTTTTAATTAAAAAAAATTTATTTATTTTCAGCATAACAGTATCATTATTTTTTCACCACACCCAGTGCTCCATGCAATCCGTGCCCTCTATAATACCCACCACCTGGTACCCCGACCTCCCAACCCCCTGCCACTTCAAACCCCTCAGATTGTTTTTCAGAGTCCATAGTCTCTCATGATTCACCTCCCCTTCCAATTTACCTCAACCCCCTTCTCCTCTCTAACTCCCCATGTCCTCCATGCTTTTTGTTATGCTCCACAAATAAGTAAAACCATATGATAATTGACTCTCTCTACTTGACTTATCTCACTCAGCATAATCTCTTCCAGTCCCGTCCATGTTGCTACAAAAGTTGGGTATTCATCCTTTCTGATGGAGGCAGAATACTTCATAGTGTATATGGACCACATCTTCCTTATCCATTCACCCATTGAAGGGCATCTTGGTTCTTTCCACAGTTTGGCGACCATCGCCATTGCTGCTATAAACATTGGGGTACAGATGGCCCTTCTTTTCACTACATCTGTATCTTTGGGGTAAATACCCAGGAGTGCAATGGCAGAATCATAGGGAAGCTCTATTTTTAATTTCTTGAGGAATCTCCACACTGTTCTCCAAAGAGGCTGCACCAACTTGCATTCCCACCAACAGTGGAAGACGGTTCCCCTTTCTCCACATCCTCTCCAACACATGTTGTTTCCTGTCTTGCTAATTTTGGCCATTCTAACTGGTGTAAGGTGATATCTCAATGTAGTTTTAATTTGAATCTCCCTGATAGCTAGTGATGATGTAAGACAGGAATCCATCAGAATCCTAGAGGAGAACATAGGCAGTAATCTCTTCAATATCAGCCACAGCAACTTCTTTCAAGATATGTCTCCAAAGGCAAAGGAAACAAAAGTGAAGATGAACTTTTGGGACTTCATCAAAATCAAAAGCTTCTGCACAGCAAAGGAAACAGTCAACAAAAGAAAGAGGCAACCCACGGAATGGGAGAAGATATTTGCAAATGACAGTACAGACAAAAGGTTGATATCCAGGATCTATAATGAGCTTCTCAAACTCAACACACACAAAACAGACAATCATATCAAAAAATGGGCAGAAGATATGGACAGACACTTCTCCAATAAAGACATACAAATGGCTATCAGACACATGAAAAAATGTTCATCATCACTAGCCATCAGGGACCTAATATTTTTAAAGATCTACTAACAGGTCAAAATCTGCAGTTTGAAAAATGGTCTTCAACTCACCTATGAGCTTAAACCTTGTTTCATAACATTTTGTCTTCCATGAAGTATCTTTATCTATTTAATCTGTCTCCTTTCTTTCTTTATATCCTTCGGCCTTTTAAAGTAAATGTACATTAACATGTCCCCCCATGGGTGTCTGGGTGGCGCAGTCAGTTAAGTGTCTTGTCTCTTGATTTTGGCTCCAGTCATGACCTCAGGGTCATGTCAGGATCTGCACTGGGTGTGGAACATGCTTAAGATTCTCTGTTTCCCTCACGCTCTGCCCCCATACCTGCATGCTCGCTCTCTCTCAAAAATTAAGATAAAATAAAATAAAATAAAATATCTCCCCACATTTTGAGTTGAACAATGTTGAAAGGAAAGCATTTGAATATGATGTAGTAAAAGCTTCTAGGACATTTATTATCATTTATATAGGTGTACATTTCCAAGAAAAAAATTACAGCACTATTTTGATAAATATCTCAGTTGAAACTATTCCATAAGTCAGACCCTTGGTTTCAGATGCCTGTAAATGCTTAATATAAATGATAAATTCATATGAAAACTCAATTCTCTTGGCCCTGGAATATACTGTTCCTCCAAAGAAAATGAAATAGGATAACGGAAAATCTTTCTCATTGAACTTACCCTTGATTTTATTTCCCCTTTCTTATCCAGTTTCAAACTCACGACTGAAAAGAAAAATAGAATCTCTTATACTCTACATTGATTGTTTGAGATAGTCATAAAAATTGTAATACCCAGGAATGTTTTTAAAGACTGAGTTGAAGACATTGACTTTTAACCTTTTGTGTTTTTATTCATTCTGTTTTTGAATTACGTGGCTCCGAATGACTCTTAAGCCTACCGTATGTTGGATATAATGTGCTTGTTTCCTGAGCAGGGACAGTAGAAGCACAGTGCTGCCCTAAACTTGAATTCAGTTGAGTAAACATTTCTGGAGTGTCCTGTATGGGATGGCAATGCATGGTCTACGGCCATACCACCCTGAATGCGCCCGATCTCGTCTGGGATGGCAATGCATGAAAGTGGGGGAGGGGAGTTGGTGTGTAAATCAAGGCCTTGGTCACCACCTTTATAGAGCTGGCGAGGGGGGGTATTAAAAATGGTCGGGCACCTGGGTGACTCAGTGGGTTAAGCCTCTGCCTTCAGCTCAGGTCATGATCTCGGGGTCCTGGGATCGAGTCCCGCATTGGACTCTCTGCTCAGCGGAGAGCCTGCTTCCCCCTCTCTGTCTGCCTGCCCCTCTGCCTACTTGTGATTTCTCTCTCTGTGTGTGAAATAAATAAAATCTTAAAAAAAAAATGGTACAAGATGGGCCTTATGGAAGTTTGTTCAGCCCTTGTGGTATAATACTGTTGCTTTTACTTAAGAATGTCAATAGGAGCCACCAGATTCCTATACTAGCCCCCAGCCCCACCTTCTCCTCTTCTTCACCAAACTCACAGCTTCTCACCTACCAGCCCTGTCCCTGGAGCAGGTGGTGGTGGGTCTCCCTTTCATTCTCTAGGCACATCTTGATGTCCTGCTGGCAGCCTGCACTCTGGCTCTCTACCTCCCTGTGAACTTGAGGACCTGGATCTGCAGGGTCAGTATCCACATGTGGGTCTGTGAAAGCTGAGCCTGCTAGTCGGCGTCAGATTCCGTCAGCCTGGCTTCCATGCATGTTTTCTGAGGATACTGTGAAATTTGAGGTTTTTCCCAGACAAAAGATGAAACAAATAGTTATTCAGGCAGATGAATATCAGAAAGTGTTTCTATTCATGTTGTAAGAAAGAAGACACAATGCAGAGCCATTTTTTCTCCTCTATTCTAGCCCTTCCTCTTTCAAGTGAAACAGAGATAACTTTTCCACTTGGATACCATATTTAAGGGGGTGAATTTTTTTTTTTTAAGATTTATTTATTTATTTGAGAGAGAGAGACGGCATGCATCCAAGGAGGGGCGGAGAAAGAGGGGGAGTGAAACCTCAGCGAACTCCTTGCTGAGATCAGAGCCTAACAAGGGGCTCGTTCTCAAGACCCTGCGATCATGACCTGAGTGGAAACCAAGAGTTAGATGCTTAACCGACTGTGCTACCCAGGGACCCCAAGGGGGTGAAGTTTTCAGATTTGAGGAAAGGAGAGCATTTCATCTTCTGTGTTTTGTACCAAGCCAAGCATTTCAAACTGTGGTGAGCACTTGCTTTTGTGGAGTATGAAAATGCTGATTGCGTATGAGAGCATTGATTCTCAGAAGAATGTCTTTGCTCCTCTTCTGGGTACGTGGCAACATTTGGAGATGTTTTGGTTGTCACAAAGGATGATGGGGGATGCTACTGGAATCTAGTGGATAAAACCTATAGATGATATAGTTATAAACTATAACTGATAAAGTTGTACAGGCAGCCACCCCCTCCCTCCAAATTATCCAATCTCAAATGTCCAGAATGTCAAGGTTGATACACCCTACCTTAGAACCTGACATTGGATGTTGTGTATTACAGAATTGTCAGCAAATCCCTTGAATTAGGGTGAATCTGACCTAACTTTAGTTCACTATAACAATTCATTTCACCACCTTCATTTTTTTTATTGTTTTAAAATTTTATAAATCCTAGATTTATAGATTTTAGAATTGGAAAGTACCTTATGGATTACCAACTCCCCTGTTTTATAGATAAAGGAAAAATGAGGTCTAGGGATAGATGCATTTAGAAGAGTGACTTATCTAAGCTCACAGTCTGAGTTCTGAGACAATCTAGGACTGGGGCTCAGGTCTCCCAGGTTGATGCAAAATATAGCAACTAGATAATGCATTATTACTTTAATAAAATCTTCCCTGTGGTTAAAGTGTGCTTCCCAGAAGACAGAAATGCCACCGCTATCCTGTTTCCTCTCTTACAGCTTCTGAAACATCAGATACTTGATAAATGCTGTCACAAATAATCTTGTCTTTTGGGAGTACAAGTGAAAATTTATGTATATGTGTGTGTATTTAAAAAAAATTCTGTTTATTTATTTGAGGGAGAAAGAGAGAGAGAGTGCACAAGCGGGCAGAGGGGCAGGGGGAAGAGAAGAAACAGACTCACTTCTGAGCAGGGAGCCTGACATGGAGCTCCATCCCAGGACCCTGGGATCATGACCTGACCCAAAGGCAGACACTTAACTGACTGAGCCACCCAGGTACCCCTGAAAATTGATTTTTTAAAAATATTTTATTTATTGGGGCATCTGGGTGGCTCAGTGGGTTAAGACCTCTTCCTTCAGCTTGGGTCATGATCTCGGGATGCTGGGATCGAGCCCCGCATCAGGCTCTCTGTGGGGACCCTGCTTCCCTTCCTCTCTCTATGCCTGCCTCTCTGCCTACTTGTGATCTCTGTCTGTCAAATAAATAAATAAAATTTAAAAAAAATATTTTATTTATTTATTTGAGAGAAATAGAGTGAGAGAGAGAGAGAGAGAGAGCATGAGAGGGGAGAAGGTCAGAAGGAGAAGCACACTCCCTGTGGAGCTGGAAGCGCAATGTAGGACTTGATCCCAGGACTCCAGGATCATGACCTGAGCCAAAGGTAGTTGTTTAACCAACTGAGCCACCCAAGTGCCCTGAAAATTGATTTTTTAAAATGGAAAACATTGTTATTCAAGTGTAAATGTGTAAAATCTTCTTAATTAAAACACAACATATATATGCCTTGATCTTGAAGGAAATCGTCGTTGGATCTTCATGAAGACATTTTACCTAGATTAATTCTCTTAAGCTTTCAGACAGGAGTCCTGCCTTACCACCTACCTGGAGATAGAAACAAGTGATCTCATTCTGGAAATGAGCCTGTCCAGTGTTTCTCTAACAGTGAGCTCATGTTGACATTTGCGGTGTCTTAACTGATTCAGAGGCTGGAGTATTTTCAAAATAGGGGTGGATATGTGCAGTTAATTTTGCTTCTAGATATTTTTTGTATAATCAATGAACACTCTCCTGTCTGAGTTAGTACCTAAGAAGCCGAAGATCTTAAAATTTCAGGAGCTTTTAAAAATAAATTTTGTTAGGGAATGCAGTATTTTGGAAACCTATTGTTGAGGTGACATCATGAAATTACCTGTGAGGACAAATTGGTTTTTTGACATATTCACCCCGGAGGAGACTGTTACATACTGGAGCTCAGGCAGACTGCGGTTCTAGCTCCATGGCCTGAATAGTCCACTTCAGCCCATTCATCTGAATCTTAGCAGAATGGAATGCGATCTGCTGAAATAGCAGCCTGCTCTGAAATGCCATTATAAAACAGAGCCATTTATCATGGAAGAGAAGTCGTCCTAATTTTCTGACCTTGACTGTGTTTCTAGTTTACCTTGTGTTGAACCTAATTTTAGCATCCCGGTGATTCTGTTCAGTTAGGGCTTCACGGGGAGTTCTCACGTCATGGCGGAGCTCAGTTAGGTTAGCTCGAGGTATGACGACCATCTCCACATGCCTGTCAGAGCCTGTGGTTTCTGGCAGGCCTTCCATTTCTGGAATAGGAAACAACCCATCAAGGGATTCAACCATGATGGCACTAGAATTCACTTCATTTATTAGAATTTTCCTTACCCTCGGGACTCCTGGGTGGCTCCGTGGGTTGGGCATGTGTCTTCAGCTCAAGTCATGATCCCAGGGTCCTGAGATTGAGTATAGATAGCATCCGGCTCCATGCTCAGCTTGGAACCTGCTTCTCCATCTGCCTACTGCTCCCTCTGCTTATGCTCTCTCTCATTCTGACAAACTAACAAACAAAAAAAGACTTAGCCCCATCATTAGATTGGAATGGAGAACAGGAAATAAGGAAGAGGCAAGTTACATTTCAGCCTCTGGACAAACACATCTTCATGGTTCTTCATGAAATCAGCCAACTTCTCCACCAGGTTTCAATCTGCATTTCCAGATCCATGTTGGAAGAAGTGAGGTCATCCTAGATTCTGCTCAGGCCGTAGCTGTTGGCCTCCACATTCTGGCATAGGGCCGGTTCAGACTCAAACCTGAAAAAAGTTTCAATTTCTCTAAGTGGTTATTAGGTTTGTGTTAATACTCTATTCTGAATAGTCTTTTAAAGGACTGTTCCAGAAACACTAAGCTTCAGTTTATCATTTTTAAAAAATGTAATTTGCTATTCACCTTTCACATGGGGGGGGGGGGTACCATGGCATCACTAATGAAATGCTAAAATCTTTTTCTTTGAGGAAAAACTCTCTAGCATTTTTATTTCTTAGCACACAGTTGCCACATTTTATTTCCCTCTTGTTCACGAGGGCCTTGTACACACATGTAAAGAAGGGCATTAAAGAATCTTCAGAAACACATAATAAATGGTACTTTTTAGGAGCCTCACTTAAAACATACCCAATTTGGGGCACCTGGGTGGCTCAGTGGGTTAAAGCCTCTGCCTTTGGCTCAGGTCATGATTTCAGGGTCCTGGATCAAGTCCCGAATCGCACTGGGCTCCCTGCTCAGCGGGGAGCCTGCTTCCCCACACCCCTTGCCATCCTCTCTGCCTACTTGTGATCTTTGTTTGTCAAATAAATAAATAAAATCTTAAAAACCCAATTCATAAAAGCTCTTACTTGCAAACTAGGTGATGATTCTTTGAATATAGAACCACCATGACATTTTTGTAGATAATGGCCTTCTCTGGTGTATTCAGCTAAAATATTTTTCCATCTTTAGGATTTCATTTATTTCTAAGAAGAACAATACTCCTTTTGTCACTTGTAATTCCAGGAAAAAAATAAGCCTAGTGTCCCCTACTGCTTCTCTTCACAGCCATTGTGCTCTTGAAGGTAACCACACCTTACTTCTGTCTGAAGCGTTCAGGGACTCATTTTACACTGTCAAGTCTGGTGTTGCTCATGGTTGCATTTGATATATGGACAACAGGACACAAAAAAGCTGTTCGTCGCACTCACATTCTGAAGTTCTGCACACTGTTGTTGTTGTTTTTTAAGAAGGAAGATGGTTCACTTTTTTTTTTTTTTAAGATTTTATTTACTTACTTGACAGAGAGCGGGAACACAAGGATGGGGAGTGAGAGAGGGAGAAGTAGGCTTCCTGCTGAGCAGGGAGCCCGATGTGGGGCTTGATCCCATGATCCTGAGATCATGACTTGAGCCACCCAGGCACCTCATGCACACTGGTATTTAACAAAGCCTGTGTTGGGGTCTTCACAGAAATTTTATAAGTACGTGTTCTTTAAGAACAAATACATCAAATAGTTCTCTAACTGTATCTTTCTAGCATTTATCTCTTCTTTTGAGGATACAACAACTGCAGGCAATTTACTTAGTTTAATTTTAAGTATTTTCGAAACATTTCTGTAATTCCTTCCAGAACATAACCTATAGAAAAGTAAGCAAGTTAGAAAAACAACAACAACAACAACAACTGAACATAGCTAAGAAGGATATTCTGTTGCTTATTAAACTCCTTAATCTGGTTAAATCGAGGAAAGAATGGGTAACAGTGTCAGACGGTCTCCCATCTTTTCATATTTTGTCACTTTTCCTATTCTGTTGTTCAGCAGCAGCAAAATTTCTTACCTTGTTTTTAAGTTCCTCAGTTATCGGGTGATACTTCTTTAGTCCTGTTTTACTTCTTGACCATTGCCCCAGGTCCAAATTTCTTACACCCTGCTTTGATTTTATATTCATCTTTTTGTGTCTTCCTCAATTTCTTTCATGAGTGTTTTATAATTCCTCGAGTACAGATCCTTTACCTCTTTGGTTAGGTTTATTCCCAGGTATCTTATGGTTCTTGGTGCTATAGAAAATGGAATCGATTCTCTAATTTCCTTTTCTGTATTTTCATTGTTAGTGTATAAGAAAGCCACGATTTCTGCACATTGACTTTGTATCCTGCCACGTTGCTGAATTGCTGTATGAGTTCTAGTAGTTTGGGGGTGGAGTCTTTTGGGTTTTCCATATAAAGAATCATGTCATCTGTGAAGAGAGAGAGTTTGACTTCTTCATTGCCAATTTGGATACCTTTTATTTCTCTTTGTTGTCTGATTGCTGTTGCTAGGACTTCTAATACTATGTTGAACAAGAGTGGTGAAAGTGGGCATCCTTGTCTTGTTCCTGATCTCAACGGGAAGGCTGCAAGCTTTTTCCCATTGAGGATGATATTTGCTGTGGGTCTTTCATAGATAGATTTGATAAGGTTCAGGAATGTTCCCTCTATCCCTATACTTTGAAGCGTTTTAATCAGGAACGGATGCTGGATTCAAGTGAATGGCTTGCGGGCTCCATGGCGCCCTCTTGTTCCTGCGGACCATGAGATGGTCACGTCGCATCCTTCTCATTATCACAGAGTGACCTCCTCTCCCCTCCTCCCTTCCTGGCACCCCCAAAGCTGGTGCGAAAAGGAGAAGCCTGAGGAGCCACCCCCTATCTCCCTCCAGACCCCCAGGATTTTTCCTTTCCTATGATCAGAATCTAATTGCCATAGACTAGATTTTGGGGCAAAATGTGACAGGGTGGAAGGGTTTCAACCCTGCAAAGCCCAACCTCCAGGAGAGTGTTAGGGAGTTATCAGTTGGTATCTCCTATTCTAGCTGATAAAGTGGGTGTTTCCTCTCTGATACCATCACCTGAAGGATTTTCAATGACATCTGTAATACTAAGTCAATGTTTTGTTAATTGCTTGTGAAACTCCATAGAGCATCTTATTTATTTGAAAGCACTGAAAACACCTCACGCTGGAGAAGTGAAGCAGATAGCGTTTGCAGGCTATCAGCCTACTTGTATTTTCACTTATTGATTTCTGTCCTCATGCATTTTTGATGCCTGTGCTTAAAAAACTATTTTCCTTTGGAATTAGATGATAAATATACCGTCTTTTCGGATGAAGGTATCTGAAACCAATTTTAGGGATTTCTGGTGAAGTAACAGCGGTAAGTCCTTACCCTACGTATATTGTTTTAAGAATAGAATATAGGAAGAAAAAATAGGTCAGATTCCTTTTAATCATCTTCTTTTATTTTTTTCTTGCTTTTGCCAGTTGTAAGAAAATAAAATTTTAAGTTAAACATTTTCCTTAAATCCTACCTTGGGCTTTTGAAGTGATTAATAATACCTAACCATAGATTCTTATTTAATGAAAGTGTAAGACCTCTGAGAAAGTTAGAGAAAAGGAGGAACTGCTATGCTATGACGTTTTGATTTACTATTAAACAGCAAGCTTTTAAGTTTTTCCAGGTCCTTGTAAACCTCTGCTGTGGCTGCCCCTTATTTCTTCTGCAGGTAAATCCAACATATGCAGATTTTGAATTACAGCAGATTACGTAAACTTGGAGATGACAAGCATAACATACCCTATTTCCTCTCTCCAGATGCCTTTTTATAAAGGGAAATCCCTCTTCCCTGATTTCCATATTACAAAATACATTCTTCTTCATTATGTGTATTGTCAGAGGTAGTGAAATAAATCTACTATCTATCTATCTATCTATCTATCTATCTATCATCTTTAACTAAAGCTGTCACACTAGAAATACAATATTTTTTGGTAAATAAATTTGGTGTCACTTGATGTTCTTTCCCTGTATGCCTTTGCTTCTTGCTTCATTTACTTAAGGGAGCTCTGAGCCTGTTCCTATGTCTTCAAACACCCTACTCACCAAGTAAACATTTATTAACACTTTTGTTAACACTGAAACAATTTAACACAGAATAAAATATTCAGATGGCTTATTTAGGAAACACTGATGTTAAGCTGATATTTGTGATTGGCAGGAGGGATCTTTGTTGTGATATGGCTTGCGTTTTCCAATTTCCTTGTGTTTTTTTTTTCTAAGTGATACAAACAAAATGAATATGTTGAATAAGAGAATCAAAAATATATTTTAAAAAACTTCCAGGGTAAAATGATGACCCCCAACTGGTAAAAGTTTGTGAAGCAAGTAGAAGAATAAAAGGAAGTTCCATGAGTTAAAAAAGAAAGGGGGAATAAAAGAAAGGATAAAGTTTCTCTGTAAAAGGTCTAGCTCAACAATTGTGAACATGCCTTGGCTGCTGAAGTTAGACCATATCAAAAGATTTACACAAGCCCAGGGGTCATTCTTCCACGACTCTTGATCTTTGTATTTAGTTCTGGGTGCCATAGTTTAAAAGGACTAATTAATTCCAAATATGTCCTTAATAGCCAATGTGTGTGGTCTAGTTAATGAGGAATATGGAAACAGTGTCAAGAAATTGGGACTTTTGTTTAGAAAAGAAAAGACACATGGCCATTTAAAAATAACTCCAAAGTCTTGAACCAGGATCAAATTGCCTCAAGTTACACAGGGAGACAGATCTCTGGCTCTGTGTAAGGAAACCACTTCTAACTTTACACCTATTCTTAAATTGAATGATCTGCCTTCCCAAGTCACGAACTTTGCGAGTTCTGGGCACCTTCAACCAGAGACTGGAGGCCTAGAATAACTTTTCTGGAAGAATTTATATTCTGGGTGGGATATTGGAATAAAAGTCAAATGTAAAAGTTTGTAATTATTATTATTTTTTAAAGATTTATTTATTTTAGAGAGAGAGAGAGAGCACAAGTGGGAGGAGCAGAGGGAGAAGAAAAGAGAATCACAAGCAGACTCCACAGTGAGCATGGAGCCAAGGGGGAGGGCTCAATCTCACGACCCTGAGAATACGACTCTAGCCAAAAGCAAAAATTGCGTGCCCAACTGACCACACCACCCAGGCACCCCACCAGTCAACTTTTTAAAACTCTGTGAGGTGGACAGCCACATGCAGAAGAATGAAATTGGACCATTTTCTTATACCATACACAAAAATAAACTCAAAATGAGTGAAAGACCTAAGTGTGAGACAGGAATCCATCAGAATCCTAGAAGAGAACATAGGCAGCGACCTCTTTGATCTTGGCGGCAACAACTTCTGGCTAGACACATCTCCAAAGACAATGGAAACAAAGGCATAAATGAGCTATTGGGACTTCATCAAGATAAAAAGCTTTTGCACAGCAAAGGAAATAGTCAACAAAACCAAAAGACAACCTACAGATTGGGAGAAGATATTTGCAAATGTTTTATCAGATAAAGGGCTAGTCTCCAAAATCTAGAAAGAATTTATCAAATTCAGCACCCAAAGAACAAATAATCAATCAAGAAATGGGCAACGGACATTTCTGCAAAGAAGACATCCAAATGGCCAACAGATGCATGAAAAATGCTCAACATTGCTCAGTATCAGGGAAATGCAAATCAAAACCACTAAGGGAAGAGGTACCACTGGTCAGAATGGCTAAAAGTAATGTCAGGAAACAATAGAGGATGCAGAGAAAGGGGAACTGTCTTAGAATGTTGGTGGAAATGCAAGCTGGTGCAGCCACTCTGGAAAACAGTACGGAGGTTCCTCAAAAAGTTGAAAATAGAGCTACCCTGCCACCCAGCAATTGCACTACTGGCTATTTACCCCAAAGATACAAATGTAGTGATCCAAAGGGGCATGTGCACACAAATGCTTATAGCAGCATTGTCCACGATAGCCAAAGTGTGGAAATTGCCCAGGTATCTACAGGAAGATGAATGAATAAAGAAGATGTGGTATATACATAATGGAATATTATTCAGTCATCAAAAAATATGAATTTTTGCTTTGCAACAACATGGATGGAAGTAGAGGATATTATGTTAAGTGAAATAAGTCAGTCAGAGAAAGACTATCATATGATCTCACTCATATGTCAAATTTAAGGAGCATAGGGGAAGGGAGGAAAAAACAAAACAAGATGAAATCAGAGAGGGAGACAAACCATAAGAGACTCTTAACCATAGGAAACAAACTGAGGTTTGCTGGAGGGGAGGGTCTGAGGGGATGGGGTAACTAGGTGATGGGCATTAAGGAGGGCACATGAGGTAATGAGCGCTGGGTGTTATATACAACTAATGAACCACTGAACTCTATCTCTGAAACTAATGATGCAATGTATGTTAATTAATTGAATTAAAATAAAATAATAAAGTTTAAAAAAAAAAAAAGCAAAAAATAAATAAATAAAACTGCAGGGGCGCCTGGCTGGCTTGGTCAGTAGAGCACATGACTCTTGATCTCAGGTTGTAAGTTGGAGTCCCACATTGGGTGCAGAGATTACTTAAAAATAAAATCTTAAATATAAAAGTTTGAAAGAAATTATGATTTTTATGTTGTTATTATTGTGATAGATATCACCAGCAGTGATATTGAAACTTCCTGGAAACTTTTGGGTGTGGAACACTCAGTGGGGAAAGCACAGTGACCTTGTCTTGAAACGGTGACACAAAGCCATTGTTTGCATAAAAACCATCACGGAGACTTAAAATCTGACTTCTTGGTCTTAGGCAAACTAATACAAAAGTCATTTGAAGTCATTTATTTTACAGCTAGCTGCAAGCAGTGAGTAAAGCTAGATGCAGGGCATGTTTCTAAGGTTAGGGTGTTAGAATGAATCGGCAGAGGTTGTCATGTTTTGAAACACTCCCCAGCTCTGCGGTGTCGGTGTCGGTAAGAAGCAAGCTGGAGCCGGGTGAGGCAGTCTTATTGCAGTTTTAATGAGCTCCTCCTGTATGCTTTCATGTTTATTGTGATTTGGTTAATGAAATAAACAACCCCCGTCCCCCAACCCCCGCCCCCTGCTCAGGCCCACTCCCCAGGAACCAATGTACTTTGCATGTGACAGATTAGTGATACATTCTGGGCTTGTCCTCTTTATTTAAATGGCTTTAAATGCAAATATAAAAACAATTGGTTGAAGTGTTATCTCAGCGTTTGCTCCTTTCCACTTTATCATTTCATATTGCCATTGATACTACAAAGGAGTAAATTGTTTTTAAAAGGGCTTGACCAATATTTTCCAAGTGTCCCATTTGAGCCACTGATAATTTTTAAAAGTGCATTATATGCGGTAGCATTTTGTTAATTGAGGAGGTTATTTGGAAAATATTACCTACGAGCTATGTTCTGGGTGATTTATATTCATCACTTTGTCTTCTTTTATAGGTCTTTTGAACAGCATCTAATTCCATGAAGTCATTAAGCAAGTTTAGGCTCCTTTCCATAGACTTTCAAATCTTCTGGCTGTTTCCTCTTCTCTGCCTACTACAAACCTTCTTTCTTGCTTCTGATCTTTGTGAGGATGGATACCATGTCCATTCTTTTTTTTTTTTTTTTTTAAAGATTTTTTATTTATTTATTTGACAGAGAGATCACAAGTAGGCAGAGAGGCAGGCAGAGAGAGAGAGAGAGGAGGAAGCAGGCTCCCTGCTGAGCAGAGAGCCTGATGCGGGACTTGATCCCAGGACCCTGAGATCATGACCTGAGCCGAAGGCAGCGGCTTAACCCACTGAGCCACCCAGGCGCCCTACCATGTCCATTCTTGCCCATTGGCCCTTGAGGTCAGAATGACAAGAACAACCACACGAATGTCTGGATCAAAAGTCAACAGATGAAAATTCTTGTGCTAGTAGGCACTGGCTCTCCTTCTCATCATGAGTAAGTCCACTCTCAAGTTGATAGATTATTAACTTTAGAGTTCCAGAATAAAACATATGCTGTTTTACGTCATGTGGTTTTGAAGTGGTTTTAGAGTAGGTCATAATGTGTGAATACCCTATCCTGAACATTTTATTCAGTACTCTGAGTAAATTTCATGATCCTAATGGTTCAGTAATTTCAGGTTTAAAAATGGAAATGCTTGAAACAGACCCTACTGCATCTCAGTATGTTCTGGCCTTTTCTACAAACGATCATTTAGTACAAACGCAGCATCTTAGTGCATGCCAAGGAAACACAGGACGATGGTTTTCAGAGTAGCTGAGTATTGTTGCTTTGACATGAGGATAACACTAGCCATCAACATAGGTACCAGGTGGTACAGGACTAGCAGACTACATTTGGGAAGACCCACGGAGAGAAGCTTCCCCGATGTGGCCACGGTGACCTGGGGCCGGAGACTGCACACGACTGGTTCCCATTCGTGTCCTCCCCGCATTGATCTAGCCTAGATCAGCTGGTTCACATTTCTAAACCTTTCAGTACAGGAAAAACATCTAAGTTTTAATGTACTGTAATGGCTTGATGGGAAACCTATGTTTGACTCAAGACGACGTTGCTCTTTTTGAGTTGTGGTTTTGTGCTTAGCTATTAACTTTGTTCTCTGGTTATCTGTTTAAGTCGAAGTCTTAGTGTCCCTGCAGCTTCTATTCAATAAGCCTAGCAAATGAAAAGCTACATTTTTTGGATTATTTTTGATTATTGAAGTTTGACACCCTCGTACAGCTTTTATTGATTTTATATTTGAAGGTATGATTTGCCTAAATTATGTTCACGTTTATCCTTTGCAATTTTAAATTTGGCTTTTCGTGCCAAGTTTCAAGTTCTTTTCCCGAGGACTGGCTTGTGGGGTTGATTCTCTAATTTGTGGATCTGGTCTTATTAAATTCCTTATGGGAAAGACCTTAACCAGCTTAGCTTTGTCCTGTGTCTGGTTCTTCCTGGGACTGACCCTGTACCACCTCCTGACCTACTTTAACAGGCTTCATTATCCCAAGTAAGACAAGATGGAGCCATGTGGATAACCCGGGGGTAAGAACTTCAACAATGAAGAGTAGGAAAAGGAGACATCTGTTTGGCTAAGTGGCCGTTTTTTGGCTAGAGGTGTGGCTAGATTTTGTAAGGGTACAAGTATCTGGGATCTTTTCTCTTTGGGGCTTTCAAGGTTTTCAGAAATCTGGCACCTTATTATATATCCCATCTTATTTCTCACAACGTTTTTTAGGGATGCTGAAGTCTAATTTTAGTTATCACTGGGTTCCAGTGGGATGTTGCTAGAAATGCTCACATACCAAATAGCTCCAATCTTGATTTTTATGAAGAGGGTCTTATATAAATAATGAATTAATATTAGTAACATAATAGTGAGGAGAGATCATAACTGATAGCTTTATTTCTAGGTAAAATATTGAACTTCTTTAAAAATTTCAGGAAGCATTTAGTTAACTTGCAAAAGTAAGTTTATTGAAGCATGAAAACAATTAGAGCAAAGTTGTTATTTCAACTTTTTCAAGAGTGTTCTAGTAAGAAAAGAAAAGAGGATGCGAAAAAAATACATGGTCATCTACTTCTGGATGGAAATTCTTCCTGAAGTTATCCAGAAAGATGGCAGGATTGATGTGATTTCTTCATTTGTGTCCTTCGATTTTTCTCTGAAAGACACTCTTGCTGATCTGGAAATTGCTTATTTCACTTTCACCTCAGACACATTGCTCACTTGAGATGAGATGACTTTGCCATCCACCACCTCCTCCACGATGGTCTTAGTCACTCTGGTCTTGTTTGGATCTGAAAGTCACAGAATCACAATGTCAGTCTGGAAACGATCACATAAACCCAGATCAAGAGACATTCAAATGCATTCTTTAAGTAAGTTCTCTCGGGTTAAGATTTTGTAAACAGTAGTATATGCTTTTTATAAGACAAGAGAAGCATGCCTTTACTTTTAAATTATAAGATGATCATGAACATTAAGGAGTGTTTACCTCTTCCTTGGCCAGAACAGCTTCCAGATCTCGAGTCACCAGATCCCATGTTTCTGGATCCTGTACTTCTGGATCCTGAGTTTCTAAGATCAGATCCTCCAGAACCACAACCCCTAGAGGAAAAAAGAATTGTTTTCCTTTGTAGTTTGCAAAGGTGGGAGAAACCCACCATGCAGGGGGCTCTCCATGATGAAGGTAAATATTTTTGGATTGGACTGAGTCTCTGTGACTTTGTATCATCATCATTATCATCATCATTATTATTATTTAAGATGGACATGGAGGCCAACACAGGGCTTCAATTCATGACCCTGAGATCAAGACCTGAGCTAGGATCAAGAGTCAGATGCTTAACCAACTGAGCCACCCAGGTGCCCCACTGTGACTTTTTAAACCAAGTCCAGCCCTCAGACCCCTTTCTGGTTTCATAACAGAAGTACACCAAGGAATGCACCGAGTGGGTTCATAACTTTCACTCACCCTCCCTCCCCATCGAGCAGGCGTCGGTAGGTCTCAATCTCCATCTCTAGGCGGGTCTTGATGTTCAGAAGTTGCTCGTACTCTGCGTTCTGACATTCGGTCTCGCCTCGGATCTGACAGATCTGCTCCTCCAGGCCGCTGATCTTCATCTGGATTTCTGACAGCTGAGCCATGTAGCCAGCTTCTGTGTCAGCCAGGGTTCCCTCCAGGGAGCTTTTCTAAGAGAAAAAGCAAATCAAAACCTCGTGATGCAAAACTCCCCTTTTATAAGGTGCTAACAGAAGTACACCTTCAAGTGACAACTTAGGGTGTTCTATGATTGGTTCCTTATTTTTTTGTTGGCGTAACTGTTTTTCTTTAAGCCGAATCTTCTACAGAAGTTTATGATCTTGAACTGGAATGTTTATGCTTTCTATAACCACAAACGAGCTCTCCTAATGCTGCTTTCATTATGTGCCAAGTGGAACATCTTGGCAAAGAAAGAACACGGGATCGCTTAACTGCCTGTTGGAGAAGTTGCAAACCTCTTTGCACTCACCATGGCCATTTGGGACTGAAGCTCAATTTCCAGAGCTTGCAGAGTACGTTTCAGTTCTGTTATCTCATTCTTGGCCGAACTGGCTGCCCCGGCATCTGTAGAAATTTGTGCTTGCAGCGATGCACTCTAGAGAAAAAAGCAAATGCCGTCAGGGCAGGCTGAAGAACTGGGAGGAGGTGGCCTGCATGTGACTGCGGGCTCGGGCATCCAGCAGTGATGATCTACCTGTTTGTTGAACTGCTCCTCGGCCTCGCGGCGGTTTTGCTCAGCCAGCTCCTCATACTGCGCCCTCATGTCGTTCAGTAACTTGGTCAAGTCAGTCCCTGGGGCAGCGTTCATTTCCACGGTCACGTCCCCTCCGGAGCTTCCTTGCATGCTCTTCATTTCCTAGCGTGAAGAGAAACACCAAGGTGATAAAAAGAGGAAAGCAAAGACTTCTTAAAATGTGCATAGCCAACAAAAAAACCGAAAGTGGGACACTACAGGCTGCCCCCACTTGCCACTAAAGTCAGATATAATTTGCTCATGACTACTTGTTTCTTCGATCATAGGTGTCAGAAATCCATTTAGAGAAAACGTATTTTATTTTTACAGAATGATGTGGGTTAGGCCAGGGTCCTTTAGTAACATGGAATGTGTTCCTACCTCCTCGTGGTTCTTTTTCAGGTAGGCCAGCTCCTCGGTGAGGCTCTCGATCTGCATCTCCAGGTCAGAGCGTGTCATGGTCAGGTCATCCAGAACTTTCCGCAGGCCATTGATGTCGGCCTCCACGGCCTGCCTGAGATACAGCTCATTCTCGTACCTGGAAAGGATAACAGTAGGACAGGTCAGAGCATTTCAAATCCATCAATTCTAGCATAGTGAAGAAAAAGATTTTTCCTCTGAACTCTCGGTTTATTTATGTAATCTCTACGCCTAACGCAGGGCTTGAACTCACGACTCTGACCGAGATGAAGAGTTCCATTTTCCTCTGAGTGAATCAGCCACGCACCCCCTCCTGAGCTATTTGATTTAAAAAAAGGCTACTAAGTTTTCTCTTACGAATGATTCCCCTGGAATGAAAATTGTGAACTGAGTATTAATTCTATTGACGGCTAATATATTTTAGAACAAAAATTTCATCCTTAATTTGCCTCTCTTTTTGTTTCCTTGTTGGAGCAGAGTGGTGCTTTTTAAAAATTTACTCTTGGAATGTTTGTAAATTTAGGTCTTGATCTCCTAAAACATAGTTCTTTAAATTTAGAATAAGTGAAACAGACAGATTGCATTTTATTTCTCCCACAACATTTGCAAGTCTTCTCTTTTCTTACTTCATTCTGAAGTCATCAGCAGCCAATCTGGCATTGTCGATCTGCAGAACGATCCCAGCATTTTCAATAGTTGCAGTAATGATCTGGAAAAAGCAATAATAGTGAATGCATCATGGATACTTTTTACCTGTGTCTGCATGCCCCTCTGTGAGGGTAGATGTCCTTCGCGTTGGCATTTAAAGGAAAGTTGCTCTGAAAACGTGCTTAGTAATGACATGTTTATTGATAATCTGGTGTTGTTGGGCTACATCTTTCTGCAAAAAGGTAACAGTTTACACATTTACTGGAATAGGCATGAAACATTGTTTTATAGAGCACAGCCCTCTGCTTATTTCTTTTGCTTTGGAGAATCAGTTAATCTATAAGTTCTTTCAGAAAATAGTACAAAAAAATGAATTTTACTTCTAAAAAGTCTTTAAAAAAGTATTTCCCATACAATGGTGGGTAAACATTTCAGATTCTCCTCACACAGTATTTGCACCATATTTCCTAAGAAGAAAAGTAGCTGTAAAGATGATTTAAATATAGCAAGACACTAAAATATGTCGACCTGCCAGAATTAATCGGAAAACATTAGATTAAGCTAGTGTTGACTCATTGCCACCATTCTTGTGTGTACCTGTTAATTAGCTGTCTCGCGTTATATAAATTTTGCTCTTATGTAGAAACACTCAAATTTGAGATGCAAACAGATAATTAGTACGGTTGGATGTCATATACAGTACTGTCATAGTTAAAACATACCAAGTCCCATTTTACATGTACAACAAGCAAATATGTCTTTAAATAATTCCTTGACTTGAAATCTTCATTACAGTATATGGTCTGAATAAGAGCAAAAGATACAGAAATAATAGAAACTTGGTCGTGGATAGTGTCTCACCTGGTTCCGGAGATCTTCAATGACTGGATAGTATTTGCTGTAATCTTTTCCAGATCCACCATCTCCAGATCCAGGCCCAAATTTCTCATACCACTCCCTGATTTTGTTCTCCAGATCCGTATTGGCCTCTTCCAGGGCTCTGACCTTGTCTAGGTAACTGGCCAGGCGGTCATTGAGGTTCTGCATGGTTTGCTTTTCACCTCCCGAGAAAAGGCCCCCATCGCCAACACCCCCTCCCATACCACCCCCCATTCCACCGCCGTAGCTGTAGAAGCCTCCACTAGCACTGCCACCAATTCCAGACCCCCCACCAAAGCCAGACCCCCCACCAAAGCCAGACCCCCCACCAAAGCCAGAACCCCCACCAAAGCCAGAACCGCCACCAAAGCCAGAACCTCCTCCAAAGCCAGCCCCAGAGCTTGCAGTTCCTCCCAAACCACCCCCTCCTGAGCAGCTACCAAAACCTCCCCCAAAGCTACCTCCAAAGCCACTGGTCGATCCCCCACTCAGGCCACAGCTACCGGTTCCTCCTCGGAAGCCCCGGGCAGAGCCACCCCCCAGACCGCATCTGCTTCCACTGCTGAAGCTGCTCCCACCAGCAGACACCCTGACCATGCCGCTGCTTCCAGCCCTGGAAGAGGAGACTCGAGAAGAGCAAGACATGGTGCTCCTGCAAATGTTTAGCTCGTTCCGGGGAAGAGGAGAGGTGACACTGAAGCCCGTATTTGCAAGCTGTCTTTTTGGCCCTTATATACACACTTTCAGGGTGTTCCTTTTCTGTGTCACTTCTTAATCCCTATTACAGTTTTGCTAATCTGCAGTTGGAACCCACTCTACTGGCTCTTTTTCTGAAGCTAGGTCAGAGCCTCAGGGCATTTACTCTATCAAGAAAAAAAAAAAAGAGGTGGAGCAAAACAAAAACTTTTTTTTTCCCCCAGAATTACAGTTTTAATCTTTCAGAGGTTTCGATGACTTAGAATTCTTTCCTGAAAGTGTAATTCTATTCATTTTGCTTCATGATTTCCCAACTGAAGAACACATCCCCAGATTAGCAAATGCAATTAAAATACTTAATACAATGAGAATGGAAATTTCCCAACAAACTCCTAACTTTTGTTCCTATTATCCTCTTAAAGTTGAAATTAGCTCTAGCATCAGCATTAGTTTTAGGTTTACTTAATTGTCCTTCTCCATGATCATTTCAATCCCCATATTTCTAAGGGTACGTTTGTATTGAAGTTTTCTTTGTGTTCTGAGATCAGATTAGGAATTTTCACTGTTAAAAAGAAAGAATGAAATATAATCATTTTCTCTGCATGTACTATTAGATCTCGGCAATATGCTTACTTGAGCAGAGAATATCCTGGAAAGACTGGAAACAGCTTTAGAGCGGGGTTCATTGTCACTGATATGATGGTACGAAGATGCTTTTCTTTCTGATTAAATTCGAGCCTGAGATGGTGATAGCAACTTCCTTTTTTGGAGTCAAATCTTAAGTAAGATGATGCTGATTTTATCTTTGTTTTAAAGGTGTCTGGAGAAGGGGATCTGAATCCACTTTCTGCTAACCAATGTTATGCCTGGAGTCATTTTGCCGATACTAAAATGTGGAATTCCCCCTGGCTGCTTTCTGCTCATATTTTTTCTGTTTTGGTTGAAAAGATATTTAGTAAAGATACGTATCCACTTCCGATAACTAATGTTATGACTGGGATCATTTTACAGATAACCAAAATCTAGAATCTTCCCCAGTTCACTTTCTGCTTCCTGTTTTTCTGTCCCTTTGCATTTCACATTACTTCCGTTTGCCTCTGCTAGTAGTTTCTCTGGTTTAAAAGTTTTGGTTTTCATTTTTTGGGTTTTGTTTTGTTTTGTTAAGACGCTCCTATATGATTCCCCTTACATGAAGTACCTGGCATTGTCAATTTCAGAGACAGTAAACAGAACTGAGTTGCCAGTGGCTGGGTGGAGGGGAACTGAGGAGCTGTTTAATGGATATAGAGTTTCAGTTTTGCAAGATGAAAAGAGTTCTGGAGGTTGGTTGCAGAGCAAGATGAATGTACTTAACAATACTGAGCAGACACAAATGTTAAGATGGTAAATTTTGTTATGTTCACTTTACCACAATTTTTAAAAAGCGTCTTTTTTAAAAAAAAGATTTTATTTATTTATTTGAGAAAGAGAGAGCAAGAGAGGGAAGTAACATAAGCAGGGGGAGTGGGAGAGGGAGAAGTAGGCTGCCTGGCAGGCGGAGCTCAATCCCAGGACCTTGGGATCCCCCACCAGAACCAAGCCGAAAGCAGATGCTTAATGACTGAGCCACCGAGGCCCCCCTAAAAAGTAACTTAAAAAAAAAAGTGTAGATGATTTTAAAACCTTTCTTGGCTTCCGCTTTATGCTCAGGTAGCTGAGTTTTGCTTATTAAAACTAGTTTTTATCTTGGCAGTCTCTTTAAATTGTGTGCGTGTGCTTTAATCACCATCAATCATTTGTTAGCCTGCGTTCTGCCTTCTGTTAATTTCTCCTCGGACTGCCTTTGATTGGGACACACTATTAAATAAATAGGTGATAATTCCCTTTGCTGTGTAGCTCTTCAGGAATTAGTTTTTACATTTGCCTGCCCTATCTTCTTTCTCTTCTCTCTCTCTCTCTCTCTTTCTATCTGACAGAGAGAGAGAGAGAGAGAGAGAGCGAGCACGCACAAGCAGGGGGAGTAGCAGGAAGAGGAAGAGGGAGACACAGGGTTCCTGCCGAGTAAGGAGCCCAACGTGGGGCTTGATCCCAGGACTCTGGGATCATGACCTGATCCAAAGGCAGTTGCTTAATCAACTGAGCCACCCAGGCCCCCTATGCCTTATTTTCACAGCAGTGGTGTTACCATTCTTCTGTGGAGAGTGCCATCTCTCCAAGGCCGTTGAGGTGCTTTATAAACTTTAAATTATTAAGCTGGGAGTAATTCTCATCACACCCTTTTAAAGTAGGTAAAAAAAATGCACCAGCGTTAAGGAATGTTGGTCATCTTGTCTCACCCCTCCCCAGAGCTGGGAAACCAGGGAAGCCTAAGCACTAGTGATTAATGGTAGGATGGTAAATGCTAGAGATAAGAAAAAAACCACTGGGCTTTTCTTCCCTTTCATAAATGTATGAAATGTAATCTTTCCATGTTCATAAAGGCTGGCATTTGCCTAAAGGAAGGTCTAAAGAAAGGGACAATGGCTAAATGAAAGAAAGCTAATTGCAATGGTGAAATTTCAGAGCCTGGGTAGAAAGAGCTTTATGTGGAAAGAATGAGAAAAACCAACATTCAGCAGCAGCTCTGGCCTCCGAAATTTGCTTGAGGCTTGTGTTTTTAGTTGTCATGTGAGTTGTATCTTTTTCATTTTGGTGGCTTTACTAACCTTCTGTTTGGGGATATCTGGATTGTTCGGGTGTCCACTGAAGAAGCTTGTGATGACTAAGGTATTCCATCTTCTGCCTTATTTTTTTTTTCTAGCTTTCTTCTTGATATAATTTTTAATGCTGACACATTTCTTTTCTGTTTTGAAAATTGAGATTCAAACTTAAGTTCTTTTTTAAAAATTTTTTAAAAGTTGAAAAAAATCAAAAAAATTTTTTTATATTTTTAAAATAAGATTTTATTTATTTATTTGACAGAGAGAGAGAGAGAGAGATCACAAGTAGGCAGAAAGGCAGGCAGAGAGAGAAGGGGAAGCAGGCTCCCTGCTGAGCAGAGAGCCCAATTGGGGGCTCAATCCCAGGACCCTGAGATCATAACCTGAGTCGAAAGCAGAGCCTTAACCCCATGGGCCACCCAGGCGCCCCCAAAATTAAGGTCAAAGATGCTTCTCTGATACTCTAGAGTTATTGCTGGGAAGGGTATGTAATAAATAAGACAACCATTACTACTTCAAATTCCTTGCCTGATGAGGCGGTGTATGAATATATATAGACATAAACTCACAGGATTTTCTTCTATTCATCAGTATTACTTTACATGCATTTTTTAATGCTTTCTTTCTATGGATCTATGCATTTCCTTTTAAATAGGTAGACCTATCAAACAGACTCATCTTAATTCTCTGATTGGCAAACTCTAGAACACTGGTGTTTAGTGGATTGAAGGGTTTTAATCGCTTATATAAATAAAATTCTGTTCTTGCTTGAGGTGTTAGAATTCATTTTTTGTTTTAAGATTCTATTTATTGGAGAGAGAGTGAAAGCAAGAGAGCACAAGCAGGGGGAATGGCAGATGGTGAGGGAGAAACAGGCTCCCCACTGAGCAGGGAGCCCAATAAGGGCTCCAACCCAGCACCCCGGGATCATGACCTGAGCTGAAGGCAGATGCCCAACCGACTGAACCACCCAGGTGCCCTAGAATTCTTTAGTAAATACTGGTCCCCCTTGTTTTAAGACATCCTCCAAATTTAATACTTTCTTTATTTGAAATAATGACTTGCCAAGGCTCACAAATTAATTCTTGCCATTTCTTTCATTTGTAAAATGAAAGCTTCAAGAATCTGGTGAGTTTGCAGTGAAACGTAATGTTCAGAGATGCCAGCTTCAGTGCCTGGTGTCCCAGAGTTGTTCAATATAAGATCCTTTCAAAGAAATAAAGTGAAACCCTGACGACCAGGGTCCCAGTTCAGTGCTGCCCTTAGTTATATAGTGCTTTGAATAGTTTCTTGTGAGCAGTTATTTTACTTGTAAAGAATCATGTAAATGATGGTTCAGTATAGAATAAAACTTTTGCAATGAGTGCAGAATGATTTGCAAATAATAACATGAGACATTTTTGTCAGATAGATTACTAGTATTTCTTTATTTTTATTTTTTTAAAAAAGATTTTATTTATTTGTCAGAAAACGAGAGCACAAGTGGGGGAGCAGCAGGCAGAGGGAGGAGAAGCAGACACCCCACTGAGCAGAGTCCTGGTGAGGGACTTGATCCCAGGATGCTGGGATCATGACCTGAGCCGAAGGCAGATGCTTAATGGACTGAGCTGCACAGGTGCCCCGTGCATCCAAATTTTACTACCTTTCAAGACCTGCCTCTTTTTGAATACTTTTCTTGCCCCACCTACCAACTCCTAATTTACCAGCTTCCCCACCTCTCTACAATCTTCTTTCTTTTGTTTCTTATAGTTTCTACCACATTACTCGCCACTTAGCTATTCTTTTATTTTTTCCTTAAAATTAAAAAAAAGCAGGGGGTACCTGGATGGCTCAGTTGGTTAAACATCTGACTCTTGATTTTAGCTCAGGTTATGATCTCAGGGTCATGAGATCAAGTCCCACATTAGGCTCTACCCTCGGGGTGGAGCCTGCTTAAGATTCTCTCTCTCCCTCTGCCCCTCCCCCTGTCATCCCTCCTTGGCACGCATGCTGTCTCTAAAAAAAAAAAAAAAAAAGGGAACATATTCATTGCAAAAACACTTAAACATACAGTTTTTCTTTAAAGATTTTTTTTTTAAGATTTTATTTATTTATTTGAGAGAGAGACAGTGAGAGAAAGCATGAGCGAGGAGAAGGTCAGAGGGAGAAGCAGACTCCCCACGGAGCTGGGAGCCCGATGCGGGACTCGATCCCGGAACTCCGGGATCATGACCCGAGCCGAAGGCAGTCGTCCAACCAACTGAGCCACCCAGGCGTCCCACTTTAAAGATTTTTAAGTGGTACAAGTAGTACATTTTTTTCCCAGAAAAATTGGAAAATGCATACAAACATGCAGCAGAAAATAAAGATCACTCACATTTTCACTACCCACAAACAGCCACTGTTCATAGGTTGGTGTACTTTCTTCCAGATTTTTAATAAGCATGTATGTAATTTGTGAATAATTATTTTCTTACAAAAGTAGATGATCCTGCATTCATTGTTTTAAAACTCTATTTTTCATTTCTCAAGAGATGACTGACATCTTTTCAGGCCAATACACCAACTCAAACATTCTTTTTTTTTTTTTTTTTTAAGATTTTATTTATTTATTTGACAGAGAGAGATCACAAGTAGGCAGAGAGACAGGCAGAGAGAGAGGAAGGGAAGCAGTCTCCCCACTGAGCAGAGAGCCCGATGTGGGACTCGATCCCAGGACCCTGAGATCATGACCTGAGCCGAAGGCAGTGGCTTAGCCCACTGAGACACCCAGGTACCCCCAACTCGAACATTCTTAACTGGCTGCATAACATGCTTTCAATGGACCTTGATGATAACAGTCTATTGATTCTCTTTTGTGGGATATTTTATAATGTCTGGTATTTCACTATGATAAGACATCAGAAGGGTGGGCATATAATAAATAACTGTCCTAGGAATGGAACTCCAGGTTCTAAGAACATGCTGTTTCCTGAAGGGCCTTTGATTCCTGTTGCTGAATTGTTGCCAATCTCACTCTATCTAACAATGCATTTGTGCCTTTTCCCTATACCCTTGCTAAAATAGGTATTACCACTAAACAAAACAGACCTGTTTTGATGTCCTTCTTTGAATATGAGAGATCTTGGACATGGGGCACTTCGCTTTTTTAAAAAAAATATTTTATTTATTTATTATTTATTTATTTTTAAAATTTATTTGATAGAGATCACAAGTAGGCAGAGAGGCAGGCAGAGAGGAAGGGAAGCAGGCTCCCTGCTGAGCAGAGAGCCCCATGCGGGGCTCCATCCCAGGACCCTGGGATCATGACCTGTGCCAAAGGCACAGGCTTTAACCCACTGAGCCACCTGGGCGCCCTGGCCTGGGGCACTTTGTAATGTTTGTTGGTCATTTATATTTTATGAATTGCTTATGTGTGTCATGTATCCATTTCTTAACACCATAGCTATCTTTTACTTAAGGATCTGTTCATGAATTTATACACTGGGGCTATCAGTCAAATATGTCATATATGAAAAGGACATCGAAAACCTTTGTTAACTTGTGGCATTGCTGAAAATTTAGATATAAAGTGATTGGCGGTTGGCTCCCTTCTGCATCCAGCCTCCAAGATGGTGGGCTAAAGTTCTTATCTTCTTGGATGATGCCCCGGGGGATGTGGCAGGCGGACAGGCAGCGTTGGGGGCAGTGGTTAGGGAAAGAAGGTTTGGCGAATAGGAGGCTGAGGATGAGTTGGGCCAGCTAACCAGGTTGTGGGTTCTTGGAACTACCAATTTCTTGGGAGTTGGCTGGTCCCAGAATCCTCTCTTCATTTTGGACAGAGAAGACATCTGCCAGCAGGTGGCGCCAAACTGCAGCTAAGACAAGATTGAAAGCGTGTAGCCCAAATCTGGAGTCCCTTGGCTGACGGCTGCAGATTCCCCTTGTGTGTGTGAGGCTGGGGGGGGGTGGTGTTGGAATGGATTTTGATCACATTTTACCAAGGTTTAAAATGTTTTCTTTTAATTTTGTGTTTTTCACTGTATATCATTTTTTTGATACTGATCTCTCTTCCCCCTCATGCTTTCGTAAAAGCAAAATCCTCTTTGGATTTCTTTCGGTTAGCAAAATCAGGTACAAGTATATGTCTTCCATAAAAGGGAAGTGGTATAACCGTGAATTTTTGAAAAGAAGGGGAAACTTGTATTTACTTATGATTTTATTATTTATTATTCAATTTATTATTATATTCATTTACCAATTATTCTAATGTTTTCTTTTTATGATTCTATAAATTATCATCCTTTTACTATCTTATTTTATTATTTTATTCTATCATTTATTTTATTCTTTTATTATCTTGTTAGTTTATATTTTGCATACCAGTAATAAGTCAATTTTTATCAGTTATTATTTGAACATCTTGCAAAAACCACTCTGCCAGATCGTAGGGCATAAAATTGACAAGTCGTGGTCTCTGATTTTAGAGAACTTATGTATAATTTTTGTTGTATTTTATATGATCACAAAAAATCTTCTCTTATGTAATTTTCACAATGTTAAGAAAGTGTGAGAAAAATAATTTACATTTTTTTTTTCCTACTGAGAAACAATAGAGCTTATTTGCTGTCCCAGTGGTTGACCTAGTTGTAGACACTTGGTTGCTGCTGGCTGATTTATCATCTTCCCTTGTTTACAGATCATTGCCCTAGTTAGAAGCCCTGTTTCCATGTAGCTTGTTTCTAGAAGCTCACTCTACCTTCTGTCACAGACTTGTAGCCATATCCTGTTACCCAGAGACAGAAACTGATTCTCTCCTAGTTTTGCTGCTACAGTTCTGTATTGCAGCCCCCTGTGAAAACCATGACCCCATTGGTTCTCTGCGTCCAAACACCTGTGCCATCTCCATCATGTACAGTCGCCCAGTCGCCCATCATCATGTCCAATCGCCCAAATTCCTTTTAACCACTAACTGTTGGGAATGATGTAGGAGATGCTGGAAAGGAGAACATCGTATTCCTGTTGTTGGGCCTTTACGTTGTCCTAGAGCACTAATGTCGTAAGTAGGGTTATCTATTCTATATTAAATCCAACAAATTTTTATTGAGCCCTTATTCTTTGACAGATATTGGGCTGGGAAACAGGGCTTTGTGTTTATCAATCTACAGAATATCTGCTCAGCTACATGTGGTTAAAATTGGCTATGGTGGAACTTTAGATAACTATTTATGACCTTGTTTCCATAGGAGAATGTATTCAAGGTCCAAAAGGTCAGCATGACGTGTTGCCTCAAGAAACCTGGAGCCACATTTTTCGTACTTCTAGCTCCCCAGTTACTATCTGGCTGTGTACCAGCTGTAGGATGTTGAGAAAATTACTTAAATCTCTGTACGATGGTTTTCACATGTATAAAATGAAGACAATGGCTCCTACATCATAGAGTTACCGTGAGGACTAAAGAAGGTATAGTTGTAAAGAGCCAGGAGTAATACTTGGCATATGGCAGATGTGAAATGTGTTAGTCAAATAGAAAAATGTGTTAAAAAACCTTTTGGAATTCAAGGTCCTCTTGAATTGAAGACTGCTTTTGTTTTTAACATCACATGAATATAATTAATAACCATTATGTCTTCATTCATTTTAAAAAGTCCTGGGATTTTTTTTTTAAAAAAGGTTTTAATTATTTATTTAACAGAGAGAGAGAGACCACAAGTAGGCAGAGAGAGAGAAGGGGAAGCGGGCTCCCTGCTGAGCAGAAAGCCTGATGTGGAGCCCTGAGATCATGACCTGAGCTGAAGGCAGACGCTTAACCCACTGAGCCACCCAGGTGCCCCTTAAAAAATGTTCTGGGATTTTAACCCTAGGACCAGTTACCTAAAAAACAGAAAAAATAAATAGAAAACAAGATTATGTATATGTGGCAATGCATTATTTTTTATTTTAAAAGTCCCATAAAATGAATACCTATGAGAAAGGTTGAGGAGAGTGGGTATTTTGCTTGACTCATCCATTCTTTAATTACTGGATAATATTTGCTGTAATCTTTGGCTGGGCCAAATCTCTATTGATTTTGATTTTTGAATCCGCAGCTTGTTGATGCTGTATCCTGGGAACTGAGGTTCCAGATGGTATGCTTTTCACATGGCAGAAGCCCACCATTATAGCCTCCAGTCTTTCTATCATGACACCTGCCTTAACTGTAGGTGTGTTTATCACCATGGAAACCTATACTTACACCTACACCACTATCTCCAATCTGGGCTAAGTATCATTTCTCAAAAGTTTGTTCTAATGATTCATCACGTTCAAGGCCTTTTGCTCCTTTAAATAAGACATCATTTTCTTGTCTAATCTCTCTTGCTATTCATACTGGCATTTCCACATCATTTTTGCAGTTTTCAACCACACTTTTACATGTCCATGAAATCTAAGTAATAATTATCAGAGTTGTTAGAGGCAGTCAGGACATTCCACAATGAAGGAAACTGAAGCTTGAAAATTATGTTTTCCCAAAGCAAATGAACAAATAAAAAAAAAAAAAAAAAGAAAGAGAGAGAGAGACAAACCAAGAAACAGACTCTTAAGTATAGAGAATGAACTGGGGGTTACCAGAGGGGATGGAGTGGGAGATGGGGGAAATACGTTGAGGGGGTTAGGAGTGCATTTTTTGTGATGAGCACTGCATCATATATGGAACTGTTGAATCACTATATCAAACACCAAAAACTGATATAGCACTGTATGCTAACTACACTGGGATTAAAATTAAATAAAAACTTAGTAAGATTTAAAAATTTATGTTTTCCTTTACGTAATACAATTTGTTGGTGCAAACTGTAGAATTTCCAGGGTTGGAACCTGGGTCTCTTGACTCTGCCCAATACTTGTTTCATTATATCGAATGTTCTTTGTTGACCTGCTCTCCTCATGGTTGTCACCTTCACTGTGTGTCCCTGACATACATTTACCTCGAAGAGATCCTAGGCTGAAAGGGGTCACACCTGAAGGGAATGAAGTTTATGAAGAAAAAAAAAAAAACCCCACGAATCTCCTCATTTCTAGCATCCCTTAATGTGAAATTCAGTGTTCCCACCTTAAATTCTGTCCCTTTGGAGCAGTTTAAAAATTATCTTTGGGTATTTTATATTTTATAATGTTTTCTTTCTTTGGGAAAGAAAGAACCCAAGAAAGGGAGAGAGGGCAAGAGAGATGTGTTAAAGCAGTTTTTGAAAATTAAAATTTTAAACCTTTTATTTTTATTTTATTTTATTTTTTTAAACTTTAAACCTTTTAATGACCAATATTTTCTTATCACTAACCCTAATTCTGTCAGCTTTGAGATATTTACTGTGAAACAAGTTTGCTGAAAGTTACAGTTAAGCAAAACTTCCCATGAAATCTACAAATATTTCTGTGACTCGTGGACAATCACACTTGTATCATTAATCTAGAAGCATTCGGTCTTTGCTTTAGTGAATTCTTTTCCTTTTAAAAAAAGATTTATTTATTTATTTGAGAGAGAGCAGGGTGGGAGGGGCAGAGGGAGAGGGAGCGAGAATCTCAAGCAGACTGCACAGTGAGCCCAGAGTCACCCCCCTGGGTGGATCTCACGACCCTGAGATCATGACCTGCACAGAAACCAAGAGTCTGAAGCTTAACCAGCTGAGCTACCCAGGTGCCCCTAGTGAATTCTTCTTAATGAAATGAATATAATTTACTTTCTGTTCATTTAGTCGATACTAAATGGCATAAAATGAAACATCTTAGGTCCATGTTGAAGAAAAGTTTCTGTTAGTTTCTGTGTCTCCCCATATATTTTGAGACATTTTGTATAAAATCACCTTTTGTGGAATACATTTCAAGGGACTGAGGTTTCTGAAATCCTTGCCAAATTCATAGGGTAGTGTGTTGGGTGTGGAAAGAATTGGAGTGGCAGTTTGGAGAACAGTCCAAGTCCTACACTGCCCCTTAATTACTGTGAGACCGAGGACAAGACAGGTAACACCTCTGAGTCAGACCCTTGGTCTGTAAATGGGCATCATGCTTCTTACCTTCTAGGGTTTCATGAAGATCAAGTTCTTGTTATCTTATATCTGTATATTAAAATATCTTATAGTGATATATTAAAATCCTAAAGTGATCTATAAACATAATGTACAATCACCGTTCAATTAATTAAGATGCTAGTGTTTGTTCTTTGAGTTCTATTTCCAGGCTTTAAGAAAAACTGATATTCAAGGTGAGGAGAAATGGAGGAGTGAGTTTTTATATCAGAGTTAAGTAAGTACCCATTCGCACCTTCTCTTTCTTTGGGTTTCTAGACCTAGAAACTGAACTAGTGTCAAAGGTTAAAAAATGCTCTTTTTCTGATATGTCTGAGACATGATTATCTGTATTGACTGAATTTCCTGTTTTTGCTTTAATGGCCTGGAAAATGGTTTCAGTGCACGTAAATTTTTATTTTATTTTTTTAAATTTTATTTATTTATTTATTTATTTGACAGAGAGACACAGTGAGAGAGGGAGCACAAGCAGGGGGAGTGAGAGAGGAAGAAGCAGGCTTCCCGCCAAGCAGGGAGCCCAATGCGGGGCTCCATCCCAGGACCCTGGGATCATGACCTGAGCCGAAGGCAGACGCTTAACGACTGAGCCACCCAGGCGCCCCGCATGTAAATTTTTATTAAGGTTGCCTTGTTTCAAGTATTCTTTCTCTCTCTTTCTCTCTCTCTCACACACACACACCCCTATCCCTCTAATATGTTGAATGCTTCCAAACACTATTAAATCCCTCTAATCCTGGTGGAGATTTAGGTCCATGCCCTGGGGTAATTACTTCCATCTTCTGCTTTATGTGGGAACCGAGGGGTCTTCTGTGAATGTGTCGCATGTCTTCTCTGTGGCTAAGGTGTTGGTTATATGCCAGTACAGGTCAGTGCGGACCTGACAGACGTTAAATATGGAAGAAGGTCTCTAAGACAGAACCCACTTGAAGAAAAGATGGCTTTGGGGCACCTGGGTGGTTCAGTTGGTTGAGTGACTGCCTTCGGCTTAGGTCATGATCCTGGAGTCCCTGGATCGAGTCCCTCTTTGGGCTCCCAGCTCCGCGGGGAGTCTGCTTCTCCCTCCGACCTTCTCCCCTCTCATACTCTCTCTCACTCTCTCTTTCTCAAATAAATAAATAAGATCTTAAAAAAAAAAAAAAAAGAAAAGAAAAGATGGCTTCTACCATCAGCTACACTTGACTGCAGAGGTTAGATATCCTAAGGGGCGTGGAGGTCTTGAGTGTGGACTGCTCATTCATGCTGGCAGGTCAGGGGTAAGCGCTGTAGGGAGTGATTGCTCTGAGATGAATGCTGGAATGTCTTGGGGCTCTGCTGTGGGATCCCACAGGCAGTGAAGGGTTAACTCAGCAAGCTTAGGATGCCCAAACCCTGCACATTCCAAAAAAGGAACTGGCCCTTACCCAGCTTCTGAGAGATTACCTCTAAGCCTTGGAAGATCCTGCCTGATTAGAAGGCCTTTCTAGATGCCAGAGAGTTTATTTAACAATGGGATTTCTGGGGAGGTCCTTGGGCTACCCTGTATCAGTGTGGCCTCTGAAGGGGCTGGAAATTGAGTAACTAAGGTATGTCACATGAGTTCCCCTGGCAACATAACTGACCCCCCAGTAAAAACACTGGACATCAAGGTTTTGTGAGTTTCTCTTATTGGAAAAACGATATGTGGTGACAAGTCATTTCCAGGAGAAGTCAGTCCCAATTTATATGATTCTACTGTGCTTCATCTCTTCTATACCTGGATTTTCATCTGTATCTGTTCACTATAAAAAAAAACCCCATAACCATGAATATAGCAGCTTTTCTGAGTTCTGCGAGTCCTTCTGGGGAATCATTGAGCCTGAGGATGGCCTTGGGGCCCCCAACACACCTACACAGCGCGGAGCTCCAGGAAGAGAAGAAAGGGTGTTTGTTTCCTTTTTCATTTTCCCATACAACTTGTATGCATCTTGAGACTTGAGATTATGTGCAGCCTAATGCAGAAGCATTAAATTATGGTGGATAAGGTCTGTGTATGTAGTTTCAGAGGCAGGGGTTAAAGAATTAGAAAAATTAGTGTGTAAGTGTTAAGGAGACTTCTCGGATACCTATATATATTTTTATGTTTCAAAGTTATTTGACATTTGTAATTGTCCTGGACAATTACAAGTCTATAACTATGTTCTTTCGGTGCTGTGTATACATAAGCCCCCTTTTATGTCAGGCAGCGAGAGAGCTCTAATGAACCCAGGCAGTGATGTTCTTTTTTTCCTTTCTGGAGAGCTTTCAGCTGCTTCTTGCCTGGGACATGTGTTGCAGCATGTTACCCACTGTGCCAGGTTGTACCTCCCACCCGAACAGGAACATCTTGGCCCTGTTGGGTGCCGTGTCCCTGCAGGCATGAGCCTCACAAAGGATAGGATCGGGAGCTGTGCCCTGTGTTTTCTTTACAGACTTGTCATTTTGCCGATGCACTCATTGCAATTAGGTCATTTTTTTCCCTGAATGCTTTTGTTTTAGTTGGCTGATTTATTAAATTCATTGTCTTATTGAAAAGTAGGGAGAATTACTGTTCACCTTTGAAAGGACTGATAGCATTCTCTCTCTCTCATTCTGAGTACCGTGGGTGACTCGGAATCCCGATAGGGACTCTGAAGCCTTTGGGGGAAACACGGACTTGATCATCTCTATAAAACCTACATCATTAAAGTTCTTGGATATCATGAATTTCATTTTTACATCTTTATTTCTTCATTATACTAGCCACATTTATTGAGGGCTTAATATGAACCACTTTTCAACCTGTATAAATTGAATATTTACTCCTTGTAACAAATCCTCATTATTATCACCATTTTACAGGTAAGGAAATGGAGGGATAGGGTACATAGCTGGGGGGCGCCTGGGTGGCTCAGTCAGTTAAGCATCTGCCTTTGACTCAGGTCATGATCCCAGGGTCCTGGGATTGGGTCCAGCATCCGGCTCCCTGCTCAGCAGGAAGCCTGTTCCTCCCTCTGCCTGCTGCTCCCCATGCTTGTGCTCTCTCTCTCTCTCTCAAATAAATAAACGAACAAATAAATAGCCTTAAAAAGCCCCACACAGCTAGAAATAGGTAGAAATTATTTTGCATTCAGGCAGTTCAGGGCCTGACCCTTTTATTGTGCTTTGATGCTGCCTTCTCAAACAAGCAAGTTAGAGCCTGTGTGTGTCTTTAGTTTGATATGTTCGTTGGATGAGATGAATAGAAGAAGATGGTATAAGCCTGGCTGCTCTGACCTGCCAGGACCACTCAGTTCTGGTGTGAGTTGTCACAGAGCTCTCGGTCTGGTCACTTTTTTGTGCCCTGGAAACTGACCACCCGGAATTGTGGAATATGGTTTTATATGATATAACAGACCACTCCTGAGGCTATAAATGGCTCCCGAGGGCTTTTCTATGGATGTACACAAGGAAACAAAGAAACAGGCAAAGGAAAAGGGCTAAAACCAGGTGTGCTATTTAAAATACTTAACAATCATTATGGCATGGACACTGATGAACACTGAGTCTGGAACAAGTCTGGAGTGGGGTCCTAGAGGCCTCTGCTGCCATCACATGCTTAGTCACTGGGTGGTGGGGAGTGACTCATGGAGAAAGAACTGGGGCCGTAGTTGAACACAGTTGAGGCGGGGGGAGGTCTCTGGGCAGTGGCTACTTACAGTCCTATGAAATATTTTTGGTATTTTCTTGACATGCACCATCACTATTCTACTCTTGGTAAATTTGTACAACCCAGAAAATGTGCCTCCTCTCTTGGGCAAGCAGCTTGGGTGGTGGAGCGTGGGCTGGACCCCTGGTGCAGGGCATAGCCTGCAGAAGCCCTACAGGCAACATTTCCTAATAACAGGGAGTGGGGAGGAGTGTGCATTTCAGCACTTCCCTGGGGCTGGCATGCTGTTTTCATGCTCATTCCAAAGAGGACATACACTGAACAGAGTCAAGGATCACTGCTTTCTTACATTACCTGGGCGGTCATCATTCTAGGTTATTATGGAATGGTATCTTGTTACAATACAGGTCATGGGCACATGTTTTGCTTAAATTATCTCAGGAAAACTCTTGTACAACCTCTATCCCTCAAACTGATGATCTGATTCTCTTGCACAAAAGCCAAATTCTGTATTATGTTAAGTGTGGTGCAGGTTGAAATGATCTGAGATTATTTTGGCAGTTAACAATACCAGACACTAATTATTTAAATTCCTTTTAGGCCTTAGATGCAAATTCGAATTGTTTTGGTACAGGCCTGAGTCACGTCATTCATTCATTCAGCTCTTGCGTTTGGTCCTGTGCTAGGTGCTAACGATTCAGGGATGACTTAAATAGCTCCTGCTCTCAAGACCTTCCTTACAGTCGGCCAAATCATGAGGTAAATGGAAATAGGCAATTATAACACAGAGCGTGGACCTAAGTGCCACGGAGTGGGAGTTTGGAGGAGGGCTTCTCCCAGAAGGATGAGTAGAAGTCTTCTCAATCGGGCTACACCTTCACCATCCCACGACCCCGGAATCATGACCTGAGCCAAAGGCAGATGTTTAACCAACTGAGCCACCCAGGTGTCCAGATGTTTTGACATCTTAAACAGCTTGCTGGCCCAGGGCTGGCCCAGGGCTTGCTACCTCTTAGAGGTAGCAAAATACTCAGCTGGGATAATGTCTTTCGTATGCAAACCAAACCATGCTGCATTTACACTCCCAGCTCTCCCCTTATCCCTTTAATGTGAATTTTCTTTCACAAGCTTATTAACTCTCTGTCCTTGATGCAGATACTTGGTGTTTCATCTCGAATGGGAGCCTGGCTCTGGCAAGACATCGTAGGCCCATCACCCTGGAGGACATAGGAGTGGAGGGCCTTGGTCCTTCTAGTGGACATACCATGCCCCCGTTCTCAGGGGACCGTATCCCCTCTTTGAGGCAAAGGTGGTCACTTTACAAAAACTCACCGTTGGAACACTTCTTGGGCACCAAGCTGGTACAAGGTATGAGCTTTGCAGCTGTAGGAGATGGTAAAAAATGTGTCTTATAAGCTCTCCTCCCTTTAAAAGCTGCCAGATGAGTTAAAGAGGAAACACCTGAACTTATCACAGATGTGACCTTTTATAGTTTCAATAACCAACATTAGTCTGATACATGTTTCTGATCTAAAAATATTCCTCCTGGCTTTTCAGCAAAAGAAATACATACAAATGTCTTAACCACTACATCACTCACCATAGGTTAAAACTGGACACAAGTGCCCATGAACAGCAGAGTTCCACTGCTAATGCAGAGCAGCCATTTATTTATAAAATGAAATACTACACAGCAATGAAAATTAACAAACTTTAGCTATAGCAACAACATGAATGAATCTCAAAAATATGTTGAGTGAACTAAGCCAGGCACAAAGGAGTAAATACTGCATTATTACATGGATTTGAAGTCCTACGACAGGTGACATTGACCTGTAACATGAGAAATCAGGAGAGTGGTTATCTTTGGGGAGGGGACTATGGACAGTGTCTGGGACAAGGCAGGAAAGGGTGGTTCTAGGGGCTTAACTTTCCATTCCCTGATCCAGACAGTGGTTACATGGGTTTGTACATTTAATAAAATTTGTTGAGCAGTATGCCTATGATCTTGCATTTTTTTTTCTGTGTATATTAAATGAAAATGTTTACTTAAAGAAAAAATTACCTCTGGTTTTAAATGCATTCATTCAGGGGTGCCTGGGTGGCTCAGTCAGTTAAGGGCCTGATTTTAGCCCAGGTCATGATCTCTGGGTCCTGGGCCTGAGCCCCATGTCAGGCTCCCTGCTCAGTGGGGAGTCTGCTTCTCTGTCTCTCTTTGCCCCTCCCCAAGCTTTTGCTCTCTTGCATGCACTCTCTCTCAAATAATAAATAAAATTTTAAAAAATGCAGTCATTCAGCAAATATTTAATGTGTATCTACCACATACTAAGTACTGTTCTAGGTGCTAGAAATATGATCTTAAACAAAATAGATGACATCCCTGTCATTATCGAGCTCACGTTCTAGTTCAGAGGAAGGAACAGCAAACAAGATAATTTGTATGGTGATGAATGTTCTCAAGGAGATGAGACAAGGCTATATATTAGAGACTTTGGCTAGAGTGGTGAGAAGCAGCTCTTTTGATGGGAGTGATAAAAAGGAACCAGGCATAGGGAGATCGGGAGGAAGTGCATTTCAGGCAGAGGGAACAGTTAGTACAAAGGCTCTGAGGCAGGATGAACTTGTATTTAAGGGATAAAATAAAGGACAATATGGTTAGAACTGAGGTTGAGGGTCAGAGTATAAGATAAGAGTGGAAGGATCAGCAGGGCCAGGTCATAGAGGTCACATACTAAAACATTAATCTTTGTGTTGGGGCGCCTGCGTGGCTCAGTCAGTTAAACTCCTGACTTTTGATTTTGGCTCAGGTTGTGAGATTGATCCCCATTTTGGGCTCCATGCTCAGTAGAACATTGTGGGTTTTTTTTTTTTTTCTTTTTAAGTCATTTTTTTATTGAGGAGCAACCAGTGATGTGCTGGTAAATATTTAATAACAGCTCTTGAGGGAGGAAGAAGTCCTGATTTGTAGTGTTAAGTGATTTCTCTGGTGTAAATATGTTCTCCATGGCTGATTTCAAGCTACCAAGGGGACAATACTAGGTGGGGAGCTGGGAAGAAATGTACAGATCTGGATCTCCTGAGATGGACAAACAGCTCCCAGTAGGTGTAATTGACAGAAATTTAAAAATTCACCTTTTTATGGGTATGGAGCTATAAATTTGGACGAATGTATACCGTTGTTGTCAGAATTTACATTTGTCAGCATCACTTTGATGAGGTACAATTTGATGATAGGTAGGAAAGGTGGTATAAGTTCCTTCAGCATTTAGATAATCACGAGGTATTTTTTTCTAAGTGGAATTTTTTCTTAGACTATAATGGTTTGTTTCACATAATCTGATGGAGGATACTGTCAGGCATTTTGACTGTAGTGGCCCCTGGCTAAGATTCATTAGAAGAAAATAATAAAAGTAATTCAAGAATAATTCTAGTGTCTTTGAAGAATCCCAGTGTCTTTTCTGCTTAATATTCAGATGAAACCTGAAATCAAATTTTCATGGATGGATTAGAATATGGACAATCCATCCACAGAGGACTGAGAGTCAACAGAGTATCTAGGGACAATATTTGATCTGAGAAAATCACGTTTTCAGTTCATCTGGTTTATGTCCTTTTAGTAGAGATGAATCCATTGGTCAAGAGAGTTGTAAGCATCAAGCATACATTGTAATACAAGTGAATAACTCCATTAATAGAACTTGAATTCTAAACCAGAACTTTTGCTTAACCTCCCTGTACTTGAAATATTGTTTAAATACATATTCAAAAAGGAAATGAGATTTGAAAATTCATCTTTATAATTATCAAATATGAAAAACCGAGTTAGCATTTATTGAATGCTTGCTCCTTAAGAGCATATCCAATAATTTACTTGTTTAATCTTTAGCATAACCACTGGAGAGAAGTAACACTATTATTTTACAGATGAACCTGAATTGTATACCTTGTAGCTATTATGAAAGAGAAGAGGCTTGTTATTATATCACAGCAAGGCAGACTGGAGATTTAACTGGAAATATTTTTATTCCTTTTGAGTTTACTCTTTCATGGGAAAGCCTCATGAAAATCTAGGTGTCAACTTTCTGTAAAAATTTTCATATAAATTAAATGTTGTTAGGTGTTCATACATCTGTACCACAGACGTGAGCAGTTTGAAGATAAGACAAGACCACCAGTGGTAACTTGCTAAAGGAAGAAGTTTTATTGAATACAAAGGACTGACAACATTTTCTGTAGGGCAATCAAATGACTCATCAACTTTGCATGTGACATTCTGTCAGATGAATGGGGGAGATACCTCTATTGATTGCCCACACAGCGCTTATATTTCAGTAACAGAAAGAAAACAGGACAGGCATTTTTTCTTAGGCTTGCTCACTTTTCCAGACATAATGCTCTCTCTTCTTAGAGAGTATTTGGCATGTGCTCTCTCTTGTGTCATAAATTAATTGTTTTGAGATTTCTCTTCCAGGGAGTGGAGCCTGGTGGTAAGTATTTTGCTGCGTTGGTCCACTTCCTCAAGAACTTTCTTAACCACTATGGCTTTGGCCAAATCTAAGAATTAAAATTTAAAAAGGAGATTTTAGAGAGTTGAGAAAAGATGAATAAGATCCTGTTAGCTAAAATGTGGAAGCAGCCCAAGTGTCCACCAAAGGATGAATAGATCAAATATGGCATATAATTCAATGGAATATTATTCAGCCTTCAAAAGGAAGGATATTCTTACACATGTTACACATGGATGAATCTTGAAGACATGATGCTCAGTGAAAGAAGATATCAGAAAAAAGACAAATGCTGTGTGAGTCTACTTCTACCAGGGACCAAGAGTAGTCAAATGTGTAGCGAGAGAAGTAGAATGGTGTTTGCCAGGGGCTGGGAGGAGGAAGGAATGGGGAACTATAGTTTACTAGTTAGAAAGAAAGATGAAAAGAGTTCTAGAGATGGATGGTGTTGCTGGTTTCACCACAATATGAATGTACTTAATGCCACTGAACTGTCCCCTGAAAATGGTTAAGACAGTAAAGTTATTTGAGACGGAGAGAGCCCACAATGGGGTGAGGGTCAGAGGGAGAAGCAGACTCCCTGCTGAGCAGAGAGCCCAACACAGGACTTGATCCCAAGACTCCAGGATCAGGACCTGAGCCAAAGGCAGATGCTTAACAACTGAGCCACCTCAGTGCCCAAGACAGTAAAGTTTATGTTCTGTGTATTTTACCACAATGAAAAAATTGGGAAAAAAAGATGAATAAGAAATTAAATCAATTAAAGGAATAACAGCATTTTTAATAGGAAGGACTAGGCAGTAAGCACAAATAGATGAATTTTTGGTGAATTTCGATTTCTTGGCTAGCTAAAAGTCTGGTGACATATTAGTTTAGAATTAGCACATATCTCTGAAGTTAGACATCCAGCACATGCTGATATGTGTACTATAAATCTTTATTGTTATCTATTCTTACTAAGCCCTGGGAATATAAAAATAACCAAGCTGGACATTGCAAATGAAATAGTTCAGCATAAAAAGAGAATTTCATTTTAATTACCTCTGACTTGATTTCCCATGTTTCCAGATCCATAATCTTTAGACTTGTAACCTCCAGACTTGCAAGCCCTGTGAACACATATTGTGGGAAACTCACAAAAGAGAATGATTTAGAGAGAACTTTCTTTTTCTTTCTTTCTTTCTTTCTTTCTTTCTTTCTTTCTTTCTTTCTTTCTTTCTTTCTCTCTTTCTTTCTTTCTTTCTTTTTCTTTCTTCTTTTTAAAGAGTGTATTTATTTATTTTAGAGAGAGTACAAGTGCATGGATGGGGGAAGGGGGGAGAGGGAGAGAGAATCTCAAGCAGGCTCCACACTCAGCACAGAGCCCCATGTGGGGCTTGATCCCATGACCCTGAGATCACGACCTCAGCTGACATCAATAGCTGGACGTGCAACCAACTCAGCCCCCCCCCCCCCCCCCGAGAGAACCTTTTCAATTCTGGATGCACTCTTGCATTTTCTTTAGCTGTTTGGTGAGAACAGTTGCAGTGGGTTACACAGCTGAACTATTCTGCTTTAGCATCAAGGGGTGATTTTTAAAAAATTTTTTAAAGAGAGAGAGAGAGAGGACAAGCGGGGGGTGGGGGCAACAGGCAGAGGGAGAAGCAGGCCTCCCACCGAGCAAGGAGCCTGACGCAGGGCTTGATCCCAGGATGCTGGGATCGTGACCTGAGCTGAGGGCAGATGCTGAAGCCACTGAGCCACCCAGGTGTCCCAAGAGGTATAATTTTAATAGTCATACCTTGAACATAGGGCTTGTCCCATTTTGGTTTTGTAAGATGTTGTTAATTTGTATCTTGGTGGTCATGTATTATGTTTCATGTTTAGCATTCATGATAATGAATGCAGTCATGTCAGTTTATGTTCACTTTCCAGGGATCTAAGCTTTTCTCCTTTTTCTGAGATCCAGGGACCTCAGGACATCTTTCCTGTATATTATTTCACCTACCCATCCTCTCCACCGATGAGGAGGCAGTAGGTCTCGATCTCCTTTTCCAGGTGGACCTTGATGTCAAGGAGCTGCTCATACTCCAGCTTCTGGCCCTCCGTCTCGGTTCTGACCTGGTGCAGCTGCTCCTCCAGGGCCCCGATCTGAGCTTGGATCTGGGCAAGCTGCGCACAGTAGTTGCCTTCAGTCTCAGTCAGGGAGCACTCCAGGGAGTGTTTCTGTCAGGAAAGAATGAACCAGAGATGAAGAACCTGAGATACACAGAAATTTGCTCCGATCAGTGACTTTCTTCTCTTGTTAGTTTTGTCTCCAACTGTGTTTGATTTCCCACGACACATGGTGAAGAAGGCTCTATAGCGTTCTTCAAAAGGAGCGCATCTCTCTTTTGGGTGGAATAAGCCAGAGACATCAATGTTGCTGTTTTAGCTATTCTGTTCTTATGTTCTAGGTTAATTGCGTAAATATACCTGTGGATATATTCTCACCAGGGTGAAGGGCTTTAAAACCAACTGGCACGCATTTAAAACGATACTCTGGGAGATGGTAAGAAATCATCCTCTTCATACCGTGGCTAAGAGAGATTGAAGTTCAATTTCCAATGTTTGGAGATTACGCTTCATTTCAGTCAGTTCATTCCGGGCTGAGGTTGTGGCCCCAACGTCCTCAGAGATCTGCTGTTGCAGCGAAGCACTCTGAAAAGGTAGGTGTGAGGAGGAAGTCTTAGTTTCGTGACCATCCCTAAGACGCAGAGGGGTCATTTTTTTGGACAGGACTCACCTTCTCGTTGAACCAGGCCTCCGCGTCCCGGCGGTTCTGCTCGGCCAGGGCTTCGTACTCGGCCCGCATGTTGTTCAGCAGGACGGTGAGGTCTACCCCGGGTGCCGCGTTCATCTCCACGTTCACGTTCCCGCCGGCCGCGCACTGCAGGACCTGCATTTCCTAGAGGCAGAAAAGTGTGCAGCTCAGGTGTGCAGGGATCTCATAGAAAGTCAAGAGGCTCAGCTTTGAAAGGGTTCTTAGCGTTCAGCCCCAGATGTGCAATGACCCTGGCCTACTTCTTAACATATCCCGTCTCACGATGCAGCCTGCTTCATCATGAGAGTTTTTCAGTTGCTGCAGAGCTCTCCCATGCGGCGAACCCAAATCCCGTTTTTATGACCTCAATTCACTGGTTTTAGTTCTGTGGCACAGAAAAATTCCCTTTCTGAATGAAAATCCTTAAGATATTTAAAATGAATTGTCCACCATCTCTTACTCTAGCCATTTACAGCCGAAATGTCTCCCCCTTGGTGGACTGGTCTTTGAATCTGCTTAGCAAGCAGCTTTGATGTGTTCTTGGCTCAGCTAGAGCCTGAACACAGCATGAACTGGGGCGGGGGACTGAGTCTGAGTTGTTCTGAACAACTGAAATAAGACTTATTATTATCATGAGTAATACTAATAAATACTTATGTGTATATATTTATACTAATTTATTTGTTTATTTACTAGTAATAAAGGAAGGACACTATCCTCTATAGGATTCCTAGCTGTTTAAGAACCTGTGACCCTTACACAGGGACAGTTGGTGTCAAACACAGCTCTATGTGAATTCTGGTTCTGCCTCAGAGTGGTTGGGTGAACTTGAGAAAGTTGCCTAACTTCTTTGAATCTCAAAATGGCTATCTGAAAGTTGAGGATAAAAACCCTTCTCTGAGTGGTTGAAAGAGGTGAAGGAGCTATTAGTAACATGACCAACAATATACCTGGTGTATAAATGCTAAATAAATGCTAGTTATTATGATCATTGTCATCACCGTAGAAGTTGGAATCGGTCTTGCAGTCCAAGTCCACACACGGCTCCATCTGCAGGGTGTGCTGCTGGGATGGCGTGAGGTGGTTCTCTCAGACAGACTGTGGTTGGCACTCACTATGTGCGCTGAAATCCTACCGGTCGGCTTCCGTCTCTACTGCAGAAACCTCTCCTCCCCACCCACGTCCTGGGTTTGCATTGGTCTTTATGACGATCAATAATGAGGTTTTCTTTCCTTCCTGCCCCAAGTCCCTCGAGGGATTCTAGCATTCTTTCCTCCCTGTAGCCCCAGATCTGCTCTACCGTCAGATGTGGTTTTTATTTCAGAGGACTTCACTTCCCCAGTTCAAGCAGAAAAAGATAAAAGAGATACATGTGGGTTTGCCTGTAAGTGAGGCATTAAAAAAAAAAAATCAGTGGTGTTCAATTTATCAAAACTTTATTGAGTAATTATCATGGGCTATATCCATGCTCGAACCATACAAATGTTGTTCTTTGAGTAGTTATTTTTATAAGACAGGCTCATGACTAATCAAGTGGCATTTTTAGCCTGGTCTCCTGCTTTAAGTATTTGGCTTGACTGTAGAAGCCTTTCAGCTGTTTAAAAAGATCAAGTCCATTTTCAAAGAAAAAAGATCAAGTTCATTTTCAAAGAATAAAGACTTTTTTCCCCCCAGAAAACAGTGGTTCTAAAAGCAATTCCAAAGATGTGTCTGGCATAGTGGCTGTGGAATCTGATTTTAGGATCTAGCTTCCAACAGTGACTGCTTTGAAGTATGCTCTTTATTTGGAAGAAAAGATTTTGATGTAACAATTTATTTTCAGTCTCACTATTTTTATAGACACACCTATTAAGAATATGCATTAATATTAAGTGTATATATTTAATGTATGTACAAAGTAAATGTTTAACTGTTTTGAATCTGCCACTATCATATAGGAATTTAGATCTAGTTTTCTTAGGATTTCCTTACGGTAAGTATATTTATTTTATGTAATTAGATGTAATCTCTTAACTGTCCCATTTTAACTTAGCTATAATTATCTAGCCAAATACTACTCTTGTAAACCTGATTGATCTGAAAACAGGATTCTTTTTTCCTTTTTTCCCATGGGAAATCTGATGATAGAGCAAGGTTGAATCTTGGCAAATTCTTTGCCATTTCTCAAGACAACTCATGCCTCATTGCCCATCTGACAGTAGGTGTCTAGCACCAATTTCTTATCTAAGAAGTCAAACCCATTGTCTTCCACCAGATGGATGGTGTCTGCAGAGGGATAGCAAAATGCACATTGGCAGTTCTTACCTCCTTATGGTTCTTTTTCAGGTAAGTCATCTCCTCACTGAGGGTTTCATATTGAATCTCCAGGTCCGTTCTGCACAAGGTGATTTCATCCAGAACTCTGCGTAGCCCATTGACATCACTCTCCACACTCTGGTGAAGAGCCAGCTCATTTTCATACCTTAAGGAATATGAATGATTTTCCAGTATGTCATATGGTGAAAGAAGTAGTCACCAATCAATGATCAAGAGCTAGAATTCTGGAATTTTGAAGTGGCAGATTTGGCCACAAGAGACATTTTCAAATTCTACTGCATAAGAATAATTACTTTCTTTAATTTGAGGCATTTCTTTGGCAGAAAATGAACTAGGGGGTTGGACACTGCTTTTATTGCAGTTTGTGCTTTATGTCTCATAACCAAAATATTTTTTAAAACTAGCATTTATTTCATTTCATTTCATTTTTACATTCTGTTTATTTTAAATCTAAGTGTTTTACCAGGGTTGGAATAAGAGTTTGTCATATTTAATGGAGGGCTCAAAAAATAAATTCAATCTAAGGCTTTGTGTTAATTCCCATGTATCTTTTCCACTCCCTGAGTCGACTTACTTAAGTCTGAAATCATCTGCTGTCAGCCTGGCATTATCAATCTGCAGAACAGCATGAGCGTTGCTGGTGGTGGAAGCAATGATCTGGAAATGGGGAGTTTGACAGTTAAAAGGCAAATTAGCACAACCAATAAAAAAAATAAGTTTATTTCTTTTTAAGATTACAGAGTCAGAAGGGGCACCTGGGTGGCCCAGTGGGTTAAAGCCTCTGCTTTCAGCCTGGGTCATGATCCCAGAGTTCTGGGATCAAGCCCTCCATCAGGCTCTCTGCTCAACAGGGAGCCTGCTTCCTCCTCTCTCTCTGCCTGCCTCTCTGCCTACTTGTGATCTCTGTCTGTCAAATAAATAAATAAATAAATAAATAAAATCTTAAAAAAAAAAGATTACAGAGTTGGAATAATAAAAATTAATATAGCTACTAGATAGTTTACTAGTGACTAGATAATGACTAGTTGTCATGAGATTCACCAACTGAATCTGCTTAATGCTTATTTCCAATGTCAAATTGAAATTCCCTTTAAGAAATTACCCATGGAGGTGGGAGCCTGGATGGCTCAGTCAGTTAAGCATTCGCGTTCAACTTAGCTTGTGATCCTGGGGTCCTGGGATCGAGCCCCAAGTAGGACTCTCTGCTCAGAGAAGAGTCTGCTTCTCCCCGTCCCTTTGCCCCTCACCCTGCTAGTGCCCCATCACTCTCTCTCTCAAATAAATAAATAAAAATCTTAAAAAAAAAAAAAGAAATTACACATAGGGATGAACAATGTTTTTAGTATTCAGTAAAGAAAGGAAAAGAACATTCAGAAATAAAACTGTGTAAACACGATCGTGAAATGTAGCTTCTTACCTGATTTTTCAGATCATCAATTATTGGGAAATATCTACTATAGTCGTGATCAAGACCACGGCAAGAACCAGGGCCAAATTTCTCGTACCAGCCCTTGATCTTCTGCTCCAGGTCGGCATTGGCCTCCTCCAGAGCTCGCACATTCTCCAGGTAGGAGGCCAGCCGGTCGTTGAGGTTCTGCATGGTCACCTTCTCATTGCCCGACAGGAGGCCTCCCTCATTCAGCGTAAAGCCCGCGCAGAGATTGCTTCCCCCCGCATTTCCTCCTGATGAGCTGCCCCCGAAGGCGCACGAGAAACCACTTCCAATCCCGGGCATGCTGCAAGCGTTGCCAGCTCCAAAGCCGGTCCCCCCGCCAGAGAGCCTGAGTGATCCCGCAGTAGCACGGGGACAGGCCCTCCGGGACCCACTGGAAAGCCGAAGAGACATGGTATCAGGGCAGGCGTGTTGCACAGCTGTCTTGGAGAGAGCCAGAGCACAGTGCCTCCTCGTCTCAACTGTTTTGTTTGCCTTTTTATAGACAATTCTCAAGTGTGTTCTGGATGAAATTCTGCCTACATAGAGTAAAACATGGCTTGCCAGCCTCAGCAAGTTAGCATAATTGGATGATTTTTCCTAATTAGTAACTAACTTAGCTGGGCTGCTTTCTGTAGGAGGGCATTGCCCTCAGGTTGGTGGTTATCTGAGAAATGGGTCTGGGTGGAGCCATGTCAGTTTCCTTAGTGCCCTCTTAAATTGCAGGTGAGTCATTCTTGACTTCCATCCTCAGAAGATAAAACTCATCAGTCCACCACACAATAAAAACCTGGCGTCATGGTTTTGGGCTATTATGCTAATAGATATGGATGTTTCTGAGACTTTTTCTACTTTTATTTTCACAGTTCTTTTCCACGGAAAAGAACTTAATGGCTAACTGTAATGGCTAACTCCCCTCCCCGCCCACCCCCCCCCCCCGCCCCACATGGTCCTTCAATCCCTGGTTTCCACTTCCTCTTGGCACTGTCCTAATGGGAAGTTAACTTCCATTTTGTCTGACATGCCATCATCTTCGGTTGACACTTGCTTATGTTTGGGGATAGTTGTCTTCTCTCATCCATTTGGGCAATTAGGAACACACCCCTAATTGCTGTTATGTGTTGTGGGACTTCCGAAGGACATTAACGTATTTCCTGACCCTGCAAAATCTGAAGCAAACCTGGAAGGAAATATTTCATCTGCTTTTATTTCATTGTGGGTTAGCTTAGGTGAAAGTCATCAGTAGACTAATTATTTATGGGGTGCGGGTTCCCAGATAGTCATTGAAAACCCTGAAAATTTTGGAAGTTTCTGACACATCTGGAAATTGGCTTGTGGACAAAATTTCCTTGAATATTTGTTATGGGTATGACGTTCATCGTTCATTCACTTAACAAATATTTATTCATTTATTCACTTAACAGATTCATTCATTCATTCACTTAACAAATATTGATTAAACATCTATGATGTGTCAGTTACAGTTCTGGGCACTTGGGAGAAGTAGATTCATATATTATTTGTCTTTTGGTGACTGGCTTATTTTATTGAGCACAATGTCTTCAAGGTCCAACCACGTTGTAGCATGTGTCAGAATTTCTTTTATTTCTAAGGCTAACTGATGTTCCATTGCACGTGTATACCATAGTTGGTTTACCCACTCATCAGTCAATGGACATTAGGGTTGTGTTGCTTTTTGGCTGTTGTGAATAATGTTACTACAAACACGGGGATACAAATATCTGATTCCCTGCTTTCATTTCTCAGGGAAATATATACCAGGGTGGAATGAATAGATCATATGGTGATTCTGTTTTTAATTTTTTGAGGAACCACCATACTGCTTTCCAGAGTAGCTGCACTGTTTTATGTCCCCACCAATAGTGCACAAGGATTCCAGTTTCTCCACAACATCACCAACATTTGTTCTTTTTATTTCTTTTCTTGATAGTGGCCATCCTGAGGCACAGTAGGTGGTACCCCTTGGTGGTTTTGATTTGCATTTCCTTAATGATGTGTGATGTTGAGCATCTTTTTATGTGCTTGTTGGCCACTGGAGTATCTTACCTGGAGAAATGTTCATTCAAGTCCTCTGCCCATTTTTAGAATCATGTTTGTTTTTTTGTTGTTGGGTTGTAGGAGTTTGTATATATATTCTGGATATTAACCCATTATCATTTCATTGTTAAACAGGTTGACTTTATCACTCTTTTTATTTTTGGACTATGATTGCTTTTATTTGAGAAATGACTAATTCTCAAGGTCATACACATATCTTCCTATATAGTTTTCTAAATGTTTAATCATTTTGTGTTTCACATTTAAGGCTTTGGTAGTTTGGAATAATTTTAAAGTATTCTTTTTTAAAGTTCTTTGATATAGAATCAAATTTCATTTGAAAAATGAAATCTAGGGGCACCTGGGTGGCTCAGTAGGTTAAGTGACTGCCTTTGGCTCAGGTCATGATACCAGGGTCCTGGGATTGAGTCCCACTTTAGGCTCCTTTCTCAACAGGGAGCCTGCTTCTCTTTCTGCTTCTGCCTGCCACTCTGCCTGCTTGTGCTCTCTCTCTCGCCCACCCTGACAAATAAATAAATAAATAAATCTTAAAAAAAAAAAAAAAGAAATCTACCTGTATTTATGTTTGAAGTGAATCTTTTGTAGATAGCATATATGTGGGTTGTGTTCTAGAGAAACTCATGCACATGTAGTAGCTGAAATGTACAGAATGTTTATAGTAATATTGTTCATACTAGTCCCAAACTTGAAGCAATTCAATAGTGGAATGGATAAATTGTGCCAAATATTTTAAAAGTTTTGCCAGGCTGGGAGTTGTGTAATGGTATCTCCTGTGGTTTCAATTTTTATTTCTCTGATTGCTAGTGAGATTGAACATTTTTATACATTTATTGGCCATTTAGGATTTCTCCCTGCACATTGAAGATATCCTTCTACTGTCCTGTGGATTCCATTGCTGCTGTTGAGAAGTTGGCGTTCATGCTTGTTGACACTCATTTGAAGGTAATAATTCCACCTCCCCTTTGTCTGATTTTAAAGATATTCTATTATCTTCATTGTTTTGTGGTTTCACTATGATTTATCTATATGTGGATCTTTTTTTCTTGTCTTTAGCTTTGGTCCATGTGCATTTCATTTTATTTTGATGTGTAGGACTTCCTTAATCTGTGCACTGGTGTCTTTCATCAGTTCTGGAAAAATTTCAGCTTTTTATCTCTTCAGATATTGCCTTACTCCAATTGTTTTATCCTTCTGGAAGCCAGAAAGGGTTTGCTTTCTCGATTCTGACTTTAAACCAATTGCTAGGGGGTAGATGCAGTGCCTGTTCTGAAGGCCTGAAGCTTATTCGATGTTTGGACCTCGGATAGTAGTGCTGGCAGAGGCACTATAGGAACTGAAAGGCAAACCTGTATTTGAATGAAATAAGTGTTACTTCTGATACTTTATCCCTCCAGGATAAAGGGATTTAGTAGCATTATCCTGAGAGCATGTGGTCAGTTTTTCTTCTAAAAAAATGGTACCATCTCAAGGGCTCAGTTCCTATATCTGCCAATGACAGGTCAGTGGTTTGACCAGCCTTAGAGAGACGGAGTCTAAAGTATAGACTTCATATCAGTCACAATGGCCACTTCGACAATGGGCTCATTGTGCAAGCACTGAAGTGGTGAAGAGGGAGGTTGGCTGACCTCCACAAGATGAATCAGCGTGTCCACATAGTTTCTCTGGGGTAGCTGTTCTATAAAGGGCATTAAAACGAGCCATATGCCTTGTGCTTACTCCCAGGAAAATGCAAGTTTCATATGTCCATATTTTTTATAGAAATTGCACAAAAATAAAATTTATTAAAAATTCTTGTGTATAAAGAGCATAAAGTGGTACTAAAAATAATAAATATGTTGCATTACTCATTTATTCCTGACAGGAGGAGATTTTTGTCTTTTGTAGGCATTAGTGAAACCAAATTCTCCACAATTTTACATATTTGATGACTTAAAAGATTTTCTATAGACTAGCTTCTGGACACATTTCATACCTTATATCTCTTCTGTTATCTACATATTTATTTTTGGTGCTGTGTGTTATAAGATTTGTTCATATCACAACTTGCGGCCCTGTACCTTTATGGTATGATACGGATGGGCACAGTGGACAGTGAGAATATTCCTAGAAGCTTCCCATGGAAATGCTGAGAACCTCATTAAATATCCCACTATTTTCATCTCAAATCCTCTTGACTTAGGGTGACATTATATCCATATGCTTACAATAGGTCAGTTTATGTCTGCTAATATGCCTGGTTAATAGCATCCTTTACTCTCCCTCAAATGTTATATTTGGATAATAAATTGTATGATCACCCCATCTTAGATGTGATAGATCACCCCCAGACATGAGAGAAAGAGCGAGGGAGGAGAAATTGGAGTGGAAAGAGAAAGCAGACTTAACCAGTGGTGCCAAAATTATCTTAGTTTTGCAAAAATGGCTATGCAAAAAAAAAAAAAAAAAAAAAAAATGCAAGGGCCCTTCCTGTTCTAATGAGGGATCTGAAGCTTATGCATTGTTTAGTGTCATGGTAAATTCACCTGTCAATCACCCTGCCCCTCAGCTTTATCCCTTAGCCTGGTTCATCACCAGACTTGGTTCTTCTAAGTCCTGACTCTCTCCTGGATTCTATGGGGTCGGTCAGTTCCTTGAACATGTATTGCTCTTGTTGTTGTTGTTGTTGTTAAGGATTCTTCTACCATTCTGAACCAGCAGGCTTTCCCCACTGTGGTAGGGGTAGAGAGAAGAATGTGCTGCAAAATGGAAAAACAGCTATGCAGATTCAGATTCAACAAACTCACATTAACTGATCACCCATGCAGGTTCACCATTATAAGAGTGAATAAATCCTAGGGATCAATGGGAATACTCTTTCCATCCACAGAAACCCAAACCCAAGGAGATCTAGTCATTTACGTGGTTGACTGGGGATAGATTTGGGACCAGAGATGAGGTCTGGTACTCCTTCCAACTTATCATGAATTGAAGTAAATGTAACTGTGTGAGGCATTTTATTTTACGAGCTATCCTTAGTACTGTCACATTGGGATCAACTGTAGAAGCTCAAAAGCACCAGATTCATCAGAAATAATTTGCAATAGAAAACTTTTAATGAATGACCAAAAAGTCCCTGAAATAGAAACAAAACAGACAGAGCAAGATTTTTCCTGCTCCTGAGAAGGATTACATGGAAAGTACATGAGAAAGAGAAGAGAGGAAAACAAATTCTTGCCCTTGCATTTTTAAGAGCGGACATGGATGATTTCCTTGGGTTATTTGGCCAGTGGGATTTTGCAGAGGCAGTCTTCTTCTTCTTCTTTTTTTAATAATAACTTCTTTTCTCACTATGGTGCTTTAGAAGGTATTCGTTGCTCCATTGTAATGTTGCTTATTTTCGAAGATTTTTCTTCAACTGAATGGACCCTCAGTGAAAGGACATTACCAAGTTGATCTAGTTCCTCAACCACTGTTTTGACAAGAATTTCTTCTTTTGAGTCTAAAATAAAATAAATGCAAATTTAGTGGTCATTCTTAACAGGCTGGACAGTACTTAGTCATAATGGTAGGCTTCTAAGAAATAATGTTTGCAATAACCTGAGATACAAAACTCGTGTTTGAAGACTATGCTTAGCAAGGCCCAGGACTATCTTATACTTACCATTGTTCTAAAAACAATGGGTGTTTGAAGGTGTAAGTAAAACATAGATTAAGACAACCTAAGTACCAGGCAGTATTGGCCTGGAGCAGGCAGTGTTGTTCTCTTTTAAATGCCAACTTGCCCTATTTTTGTGGCTTAAAATATAGTAGCTCCTTTACCAAAGCACTGGAATTGGGAAAATAATGAATTTTAGCTAAGAAAAATGTTTGGGGATTGAGTCCTCATTTCAGAAATTTCACAATTTGACCACGTCTATTCTACAAGAGTATAACATATATTAAGTAGCTGCCATCATGGTCCCTGATTCCTTCATTCGCTAGAATTAACCTTAGAACAATTTGATTTAGTTTACAAATAAGTGACTTATTTAATAAATTGCTCAAGTTGAGAAGATTTACGCCAAGCCATAAAACCTTCTGTACCTTGGACTTGATTTTCAGAATGTATGGGCCCACGTCCTTTGGATCTGGGACACACGGGCTTGCCTTTTCTGTGAAAAGAAGAGTAAATTGTTGCATTGTTTTTCCTTTCATGAGGAAGCTCAGAATAACTATGAGCCGGGAACAAAAGTTTTAGAGTTCTAGTTTCTGCAAGATTAAATTCCTGTTATGCTTAAGAGATATATAAGTAAGCCTTTCGTGACCTCAGTGTGGTGAAGGGAGAGATTAAATGAGTGTTTAGGATCAGAAATTCCCTTGTGACCAGCTACCATCTCTTTTGTCTTGTTATCTGGGGACTCCAGTTTCTGACCTTGTAGTCAATCACCTGGCCAATGAACAAGTTCAGGGTGCCACGGTGCAGAAGGTGCTGAGCTAGGTGCTATAGAAAATATAGAAGGATGACACAAGCAGTTTATGCCATTGAAAATAAAGTATATGCATGTTAGAATTTAGCTGGAACACATGGGGCACGTGGGTGGCTCAGTGGGTTAAAGCCTCTGCCTTCCGCTCAGGTCATGATCCCAGCATCCTGGGAGCAAGCCTCGAATCAGGCTCTCCCCTCAGCAGGGAGCCTGCTTCCCCCTTTCTCTCTCTCTGCCTACTGTTCTGCCTGCTTGTGATCTCTGTCTGTCAAATAAATAAATACAATCTTAAAAAAAAAAAAAAGAATTTAACTGGAACACAGCATGAAAGGTACAGTCAAAGAAGGGACTAATGAGGGCTGTAACCAGCGCTTTGTTCAAAGGAGGGAACGTCACAGTTGAGTTCCTATGAGAATAGGGTGTAGAGGGCTGACAGTAGCCTTGGAAGATGCATGAGATGGTGCGGATTCGGGGTGTGACCATCGGCAAGCATTTAGTAACCGCCACCGATTACCGAGTACCTTCTGCGTGCAAGCCGCTCTCATGAGCACTCCACCTCCATAGTGACACACGATGGTCCCAGGTAAACAGTGTGGTTTTGGTGTCCTCACAATCTTACCAACCAGAAAAACCGGATTTAAAGAGGTTAAACCATGCGTTTGAAATCACCTAGTGGTGTGATCTGTGCTCAGGGCTACAGTTCCAGGGCTGTTGCTCTTGGCTAACAAGCCATGGTGACTTCCCCAAGGAAACCACCATTGTTCATCTTTCAGATGAAAATGTCATCACCCACCCAATGCAGGGTGCATGCGTAGTCACTAGTGAAGTGCCAGCAAAACAGAGTGTGTTGTTATAGGACGTGTGCATCAACATTAAATCACAGAAAGTGATTTCTCCCCCAGGCGTACAGGAATTATTTAACATTTGGTATTTAAATGTCCTCTATGTTATTATAGATACACGCACTTCACATACTTGGACATTTGATTTGGCTGCCTGTTTTCATTTCACATGGATACAATAATAACTTCCCAAGACCACAGATGAATATGATCCTGGGAGTAGGAAATTCTAGCATAGGATATTGGTACATGTGGCTACTGAGAAAACCTAGTTGATGGGAGATGATTTTTTTTTGGAGTATTATGCCTCCATCAGAAAGGATGAATACCCAATTTTTGTAGCAACATGGATGGGACTGGAAGAGATTATGCTGAGTGAAATAAGTCAAGCAGAGAAAGTCAATTATCATATGGTTTCACTTATTTGTGGAGCATAACAAATAGCATGGAGGACATGGGGAGTTAGAGAGGAGAAGGGAGTTGGGGGAAATTGGAAGGGGAGGTGAATCATGAGAGACTATGGACTCTGAAAAACAATCTGAGGGTTTTGAAGGCGCGGGGGGTGGGAGGTTGGGGGAACCAGGTGGTGGGTATTATAGAGGGCACGGATTGCATGGAGCACTGGGTGTGGTGCAAAAACAAGGAATACTGTTATGCTGAAAATAAAAAATAAAAAAAAAATTTACCTTCCTTCTCCATCTATTAATTTGCAGTACGTTTCTATTTCTTTCTCTAAAAATATTTTGATATCTAGAAGCTGTTCATACTCCAGCTTCTGGCCTTCTGTTTCCGTGCGGATCTGCTGGAGTTCTTCCTCCATTGCCCCAATCTGGTCCTGGATTTGCTGGAGCTGGAGGCAGTAATTGCCTTCTGTCTCGGCCAAGGAGCATTCATAGGAATGTTTCTGAAGGGAGAATAAAGCAAGGCTTGCATGAGTAACAGATAAAACAGCACGTTCACGTTTGAAACATTCTCAAGGTGGAAAGAAGCATTTGCACAAGATCTAAATTTTTTCAGTTGAAAAATCCACATAAGCCACGTTTCTTTAAAAACAAAAGAAAACAACCATTTTTGTCTCCATGGAGAAAAGTGTGATTTTTAAGTATTGGGATTGGAGAGTCAGAAGGAATGTCTATGGACAGCGTTCTTATTTACCACATTTGATACTTTCAGTTCTATGTAATCCGTTGTATTACATAGATTAGATGTGCATTTACTTATACACACACACACACACACACACGCATTCCAATCAGTGGTGACTCCTACGAACCATGGCCACGATGGACTGGAGTTCTATTTCCAAGGTCTGCAGACTGCGTTTCAGCTCTGTCAGCTCGTTTCTGGCTGTGGTGGCCGCTCCTGCGTCATCAGAAATCTGTTGCTGCAGCGACGCACTCTGCCGTGTAATCATCAGAAGGTTTAGCGACCGGCTCGGTGGTCTACTGACCAAGCCCTTGGTGTAGGATTTGCTGCAGACGTACCTTCTCGTTAAACCAAGCCTCCACGTCCCTGCGGTTCTGCTCGGCCAAGTCCTCGTACTCAGCCCTCATATTGTTCAACAGGACGGTCAGGTCCACGCTGGGAGCTGCGTTCACCTCCACGTTCACATCCCCTCCCGCCGCGCACTGCAGGACTTTCATTTCCTGGAAAAGGGATCAGTATGAACCCTCAAGGCTGAGGTGGTTGTTGTTGTTGTATTTAAAAGATTTTATTTATTTATTTATTTGTCAGAGAGAGAGAGAGAAGATGAGAGAGCGCACACAAGCAGGCAGAGGCGGAGAGGAGGCTCCCTGCCAAGCAAGGAGCCCCATGTGGGACTCGATCCCAGGATTCTGGGATCATGACCCAGAGCCGAAGGCAGCAGCTTAGCCGACTGAGCCACCCAGGCATCCCAAGGCTGGGTTTTGACTGATCTTCCCACTTTGCTCTGAAGTGGACAGTGGGCCTGAGGAATGAAATCAGGTACTATCCGAAGCTACACTGCGAGGTCCCTTACCTCCTCGTGATTTTTTTTGAGGTATGCCAGTTCCTCACTGAGTGTTTCAAACTGTATCTCCAGGTCAGCTGTACAGAGGGTCAGCTCGTCCATGACTCTGTGAAGACCATTGATGTCGGCCTCTACGCTCTGGTGGAGAGCAAGTTCATTTTCATACCTGAAAGATTAATAAAATGCTTGAGACTTGTGACTGTGGGCAGGTGCAAAGCATAACTTCCTCCGACATCTGGTAAGAAAAGATGGGATATCTGTCCAACCTTCTAAAGCTTAATGCTTTGGCAAGGAAAGGACCCCCTTTGGAATATCTACTGATCTAGGACGATGATTTTGGAGGAGTTGTTCCTTCAGAATTTTCATCATCCATTGTGCTTCATAGTTGAATCAAAATGTAGTTTAAAATTTATGATGCTCTTTTTATAAGGACACATTTAATTTCTTCAGTGATTTAGTCTGACTTCATATAAACATGTTGCTTTTTACAGCAAAAGGACCTTTTTTTACTCCAACCGTAGTATTTACCTTTATTATAGTTAATTACATTATTTTCACCTACTTCAGCCTGAAGTCATCAGCGGTCAGTCTGGCATTGTCATTTTGTAGAGCAATGCTGGAGTTACAGGTGGTCGCAGAAATAATCTAAATAGGGTAGATTGTGCAAAACATTTAGGCGCTAAAAGTCAAGGGAGAGTCCAGATTTCAGTGTGATTCTTTTTTTTTCTTTTAAGATTTTATTAATTTATTTGACAGAGAGATCACAAGTAGGCAGAGAGGCAGGTGGGGGTGGGGGGTGGGGAGCATGCTCCCTCCTGAGCAGAGAGCCCGATGATGTGGGGCTTGATCCCAGGACCCTGAGATCATGACCTGAGCCGAAGGCAGAAGCTTAACCCACTGAACCACCCAGGCGTGCCTTCAGTGGGATTCTTATCCTCTCAACCCATCAAGTATCTAATTTAGTATCACTTTTTCTACATGAAAAGAATCTGGAGTTGTTTTTTTTTTTTTCCCTTCAGACAGCAAATGTCCAGAGCTTGAGTCAAAGTGTAAGCTTTTACAATCACAGATACTTTTAATATTTTTGATCAAAATATATGAGCTAGGGGCCCCTGGGTGGCTCAGTGGGTTAAAGCCTCGACCTTCGACTCAGGCCATGATCCCAGGGTCGTGGGATTGAGCCCTGAATCAGGCTCTCTGCTCTACGGGGAGCCTGCTTCTCCCTCTCTCTCTGCCTGCTTCTCTGCCTACTTGTGATCGCTATCTGCCAAATAAATAAATAAATAAAAATTTTAAAATAAATATATGAGCTAAATACATTATATCTGTTTTAAAACTATTTGCCTTTAATGCCCACAATTTTTTTTTTTGGTGGGGGGGGGGCAGACAACGCTTTAAGCCCTGGGAATGGAGAGTGAGCGAGTGAGCAAATTCTACATCATGTCAAAATTTTAAGCACATTTTATATTTTGTCTTTTTTAGGTTATGTACACCCAAAATTCTATAGTAAAAGTAGGCAAATCCATATTTCTTACCTGCCTTTTAAGGTCCTCAATGACCGAGAAATATCTCGTGTAGTCATGGTCTAGTCCCCGGCAAGAACCGGGCCCGTATTTCTCATACCAGGCCTTGATTTTCTGCTCCAGGTCCACATTGGCCTCTTCCAGAGCTCGCACCTGGTCTAGGTAGCATGCCAGGCGGTCATTGAGGTTCTGCATGGTCACCTTCTCGTTCCCAGAAAGCAGGCCATGTTCATTTCCAAGAAAACCGGCACAGACGCCCCCACCACCATTACAGAAACCTCCTCCAGAAGAAATGTTCCCAAGAGTACAAGAAAAGCTGCTTCCTGCTCCGGATCCACGGTACACATTTCCAGCCCCGAAGCCCGGACCTCCACCAGACAGCCGCCCTGGGCCAGCTCGCGAGCAGACTCGCCTGGATGCACTAGAAAGTTGAAAAGACATGACGACCGTACCCCAGAGCCACCCTTTCTCAGCGAGGAGCAAAGCAAAAGCACACCGTCCGTAGAGAGGATCTCCGTTGGCCTTTTATAGGACTCAGTAGGTCATTCCAGTCTTGACTTTCTATCTGTAATAAAATATTACTCGCACCCTAATTGTTGTTTTTCACAATTGGGTGATTTTTAATAGTGTCCAGTCCGTAGGTGGATAGGTGCCCCAGAGGTATCTTGGTCTATGAAAAGGTGCCTGGTCGAGTAATAGTAAATCATAGTTTCAAAGGTCAAAATTAAATATGAGTAAACATGCATCTTCTTTTGACTTCTGGAAGAGAGTCCAATCCCCCTCACCCAAAAAACAATAAAGAATTAATAATTTACATGAGAAATGTCCACTGCTTTTGTCCTGCAAATGTTTATGGAGTATTTCTATTATGCATGCTTTACTCGGTGTTTCCTTTCTTACTAATATCAGATACACTCAAAATACAGTGATCTGTTGGGGTGCCTGGGTTGCTCAGATGGTTAAGCGTCTGCCTTCAGCTCAGGTCAGGATCTCCAGGTCTTGGGATTGAGCTCCACATCAGGCTCCCAGCTCAAGGGGGGAGCCTGCTTCTCCTCCCTCTGCTTCTCCCCATACTGTGCACTCGGTCTCTCTCTCTCTCTCAAGTGAATAAATAAAATCTTAAAAAAAAAATACAGTGATCTATTGGTAGTGGGAATTTTTAAACTGATTTCTTAAGTTGAAACGGAAAGTAACAGGAGTCCTGCAATATTTTGCTTATCAGTTTAACTAAAATTAATGAATATGTGTCAGGGACAGAAAATTATTTCTATTGAGATTTCTTGATTCAGTCCAGGAGCAAAATATCCTTTCAACAAACTTCTGAGTCTCCACCCTGTTCATTTCTCTACCTCAAAAATATTGTTCTTTTTTTTTTTTTTAGTTTAGTTTAAATTTATGTATTTACGGCATTAGGAGTTATTTGAGAACTGAACTTATGATTGATAATTAAGGAGTAAGATATATAAAGGGGACATGTATTTTCATCTCTATCGAGAAAACCAATAATTACAGTACTCAAGATGCTAGCTTAGTTGTTAACAGGTAACCAGCCTCTTCATTTTCTTTCCTTGATGCCCATGGGAAGTTATCCCCTTTGGTTGTGCTTCATTTCCCTGCTAGGCAAATGAAAATAATAACACTGAATGCTGAGCAGTTTCAATAATTAATGACTATAAAGCAGTCTGAAGGGCACAAACATTTTGTAAATGTTAATTATTGAAATTATTATAATAGAGTGAATATGTCAGACAGGGTCAGGTCTCTATGACTTATAATGGTACAAATTGATTGGTTACTGATTATGGATTTAGACTGTTGGGAAACGGTAATTTTTTCTGAATGAGATTTTTCAATGCTGTGTGTATCCCATACTTTGGAAAACACCCAACGTTACTGCTCCTAAAAGATAGGTAATATTTGGTGGGCCAGAACGCCAGGATTTTTTTTTTTTAACTGAAATATCTTAAGATAATTAATATAAACCTGTGATTCAGGTTTAGAATAATGTATGATAAGAGTTGTAGCTTGTATTCAGAGGCTTGCTATCGATTTTGTTGTGACCTGGTCATAATTTTAATCTTTTGTCCAAACTTCCCATGAATGAAACAAGAAAAACAGAGTATGGGGTCAGTGTAACTAACAGTTTATAAGTCTTGAGTCTCTTGGATAAAAGGTATTATGAGGCTGCAAAGTATTATTAACATAATCTATTTATCTCCAGATATTTTATAAATACTAATTAACTTGTAATCTTTTGGGGAACAGGTTAAGCATATATTATTAGAATCATTTTGGGGATGAGTTGGCTGTGAGGCTAAGGGATAATACAGATCACAAAGCATTTTTATATCCAAGGAGGACTGGAATGAATGATGCTTAGCTCCTTCCGAAAACACTGTCATCTGTTTACTCATCAAGGCAGATCTCTTGACTTTTCTTACTCATAGATTTCCTCTACGCTAATACTTGCCACAGAAGTTTAGGTATACGTTAGTTCTTTCCAGAAGGGGGAGATAGACAATGAATTCTATCTGTATATCTCTATCCATACATTTCTTCCTTGAGAGTGGCTATTTTATTCATAGTAAGAAACACATATTCAGCCACACATCATTATCCTTTCTTGAAACTCTATTAGGTATTAGAACATTCATTATACAATATGCATATTCTAGGTCCTCAGAAATAATTGAGTTAAACTGTGAGTTATGTGGTATAAATGTTTGCTCACCTCAGGATAAAGACACTCATCATATTACCTTATTCTAACAATAATAGGCTAATTTCCCCCTGATAAATTTTGTGTTTAGTTTCAAACATGCTTCAATACCTTCTTAAAAAATTTTATTTAAATTCAATTTAGTTGGGTTGGTTCAGTGGGTTAAAGCCTCTGCTTTCAGCTCAGGTCATAATCCCAGGGTCCTGGGATCGAGCCCCACATCAGGCTCTCTGCTCAGCGAGGAGCCTGCTTCCTCTCTCTCTCTGCCTGCCTCTCTGCCTACTTGTGATCTCTGTCTGTCAAATAAATAAATAAAATATTTAGAAAAAATATATTCCGTTTAGTTAACCTATACTGGATTATTAGTTTCAGGGGTAGAATTTAGCAATTCATCAGTGGCATATAACACTCAGTGGTCATTACATCAAGTGTCCACCTTAATCCCCATCACCCAGTTACCCCATGCCCTCACTCATCTCCCCTCCAGCAACTTTCAGTCTGTTTCCTTGAGTTAAGAGTCTCTTATGGTTTGTCTCCCTCTCTGTTTTTGTCATATTTGATTTTCCTTTCCCTTCCCCTTGTTCATCTGTTTTGTTTCTTAAATTCCATATGTAAGTAAAATTTATGGTATTTGTCTTTCTTTGACTGACTTGTTTTGCTTAGTAGTTCCATTCATGTCATTGTAAATGGAAAAATTTCATTCTTTTTGATGATCGAGTAATATTCCATTTTATATAAATAGCATATCTTTTTTATTGTCTGTCGAAGAACATCTGGGTTCTTTCCATATTTAGACTATTGTGGACATTGCTGCTATAAACATTGTGGTACATGTGCTTTGAATCACTATTTTTGTATCCTTTGGATAAACACCTAGTAGTGCAATTGCTGGGTCATAGGGTAGCTCTATTTTTAATTTTTTGAGGAACCTCCATACTGTTTTCCAGAGTGGCTGCACCAGCTTGCATTCCCATCAGTGTAAGAGGGTTCCCCTTTCTCTGCATCTTTGCCAACTTCTTTCATTTCCTGACTTGTTAATTTTATCCATTCTGATTGGCGTGAGGTGGTAGCTCCTTGTGGTTTTTATTTGTATTTCCCTGATAGTGATGTTGAGCACTTTTCCCATGTGTTTATTGGACATTTATGTATCTTCTTTCTCATCTGTTCCACGTCTTCTGCCCATTTCTTGTTTGGATTATTTTCTTTGGGTGTTAAGTGTGATGAGTTCTTTACAGACTTTGGATCTTAATCCTTTATCCAATATGTCATTTGTAAATATCTTCTGCCATCCCATAGGTTACTTTTTAATTTTGTTGGTTGTTTCCTTTGCTGTGCAAAAAGCTTTAGATGTTGTTTAAGTCCCAATAGTTCATTTTTGCTTTTGTTTCCCTTGCCTTTGGAGATGTGTCTAGCCAGAAGTTGTTGCGGTTGAGGTTACAGAGGTTGCTCCCTGTGTTCTCCTCTAGGATTTTGATGGATTCCTGTCTCACTTAGGTCTTTCAACATCTTCTTGCTGTTGTTTAAATTTATGTTTTACATTTCTGTTATCTGAGTTGAAACAATATTTTTCTCAGACATGAATGAGGTTTGTTTTGTCACGAGATACAGAGTTTTTTTTTTTTTTTTTTTTTTTTGAGAGTAAGAATCTGGGGTGCTAATGTTTATAGCAGCAATGGCCATGGTGGCCAAACTGTGGAAAGAACCAAGATGCCCTTCAACCAACGAATGGATAAGGAAGATGTGGTCCATATACACTATGGAGTATTATGCTTCCATCAGAAAGGATGAATACCCAACTTTTGTAGCAACATGGACGGGACTGGAAGAGATTATGCTGAGTGAAATAAGTCAAGCAGAGAGATCCAATTATCATATGGTTTCACTTATTTGTGGAGCATAACAAATAGCATGGAGGACAAGGGGAGTTATAGAGGAAAAGGGAGTTGAGGGAAATTGGAAGGGGAGGTGAACCATGAGAGACTATGGACTCTGAAAAACTATCTGAGGGTTTTGAAGGGGTGGAGGATGAGAGGTTGGGGGAACTAGGTGGTGGGTATTAGAGAGGGCACGGATTGCATGGAGCACTGAGTGTGGTGCAAAAACAATGAATACTGTTACGCTGAAAAAAAAATAAATAAATTAAAAAAAATTATTAACAACAACAACAACAAAAAAGAATCTGGGGTGCTAATTCTTTCTGCAAAATGGCTTCCCTGGTTTTGATACTCCCACTCTGCACTGAAGGGGGCAGTGGACCTGAGGAATGAAATCCGATAATATCCAAAGCCACCTTGCAGGGTCACTGACTCTGATAATGGCTTAATCTTAGATTGACCGGAGTTTAGAATGTGCTTAGTTTTTCCCTCCCTTCTCTTGCAAGAAGGAAGGTGGGATCATAAGGTTCTCAATAGCATGGTATTATGTTGGAATCAAGTACAGACTGTGAGCCAGACTGGCTGGGTTAACATTCCAGCGACTCCAGTTATTAGCTGTGTGAGGTTGGGGTAGTTACTCAACTGTTCTCTGCCTCAGTTTTCTTAGGTATAAAAAAGGGATGATAATAGTATCTATCTCATAGGGTTGTTCTGAGAATTAAAATGATGGTTAGAATAGAGTTCAAAGTGCTGGGTATCATGATTATTGATTCCTCCCTGGAAGTTATATTAAAAGTCCTGTATATACTTTGTTTTTGTTGCTTTTACTTTGGTGTCACATCCAAGAAATCATTGGCAAGACCAATGTCAAGGAACTTTCCCCGTTGTCTATGGCCATACCACCCTGAACACATCTGATCACATCTTTCATGTCTTCTTTGAGGAGTTGTACTATTTTGGGTATCATGTTTGGGTCTTTAATCCATTCTAAGTTGATTTTTGTGTATAGTGTGTCACGGGGGCCCAATTTCACGTGGGGCCCTTTTTACATGTGGATATTCAGTTTTCCCAGCACCATTTCTTGAAGAGACTATTCTCTCCTTGTTCATATCCTTTGTCCCTTTGTCAAAGGTAAGTTGACTGTAGATAGGTGGATTTATTTCTGGCTCTCTATTCTTTTTACTGTGATAAAATACACAGAACATAAAATTATTACCTTATCTATTTTTAAGTGTACAATTCAGTGGTATTGTTCATGATACGTTCCTAATGTTGTACAACCAACATACATCTCCATACAGTTTTCATCTTGTAAACCTTAAACACGCCCATTAAATAACTCCCCATTCTCTTCTCCTCAGCAATCACTATTCTACTACTTCTCTCTCTGAACTGGTCAACCCCAGGTACCTTATATAGTAGAATCATAGACTATTAACCTTTTTGTGGCTGGCTTCTTTTACTTAATATAGTGACTTCAATGTTTCATCCATGCAGTAGCATGTGTCAGAATTAATAATATTCCATTGTATGCCTACACCACATTTTGCGTATTCATTCATTGTTGATGATCACTTGGGTTGTGTCTACATTTTAGTTGTGAATGATGCTGCTCTGAACATGGGTGTACAAATACATTTTCAAGATCCTGCTTTCAATTCTTTTCGGTATATGCCAGGAAGTGGAATTGCTGGAACATGGTAATTCTATTTTCAATTTTTTTAGGAGCCACCATACTGTTTTTCATAGTGGTCATGTCAGTTTGAGTTCCTACCAATAGCGCACGAGGGTTCTAACTTCTCCATGTTTTTATTCTTCCATGCTGTTTTATTTACTGTAGCTTTGTAATGTATTTTGAAATCAAGAAGTGTCATTTATGCTTTCTCAAAGTTGCTTTAGCTATTAAGGGTCTTTTTTGTATATATATGAATTTTAGGATTGTTTTTTCTATTTATGATAAAAATGTCATTGGTATTTTGACAGGGATTGCATTAAATCTGTAGCTTGCTTTGGTAGTGTGGCCTTTTTTTTTTTTAAAAAAGATTTTATTTATTTATTTGACAGAGAGAAATTACAAGTACACTGAGAGGCAGGCAGAGAGAGAGAGAGAAGGAAGCAGGCTCCCTGCTGAGCAGAGAGCCCGATGTGGGACTCGATCCCAGGACCCTGAGATCATGACCTGAGCCGAAGGCAGCGGCTTAACCTACTGAGCCACCCAGGCGCCCGGTAGTGTGGCCTTTTAAACATTATTAAACCTCTGATTCATGAACATGGGATGTCTTTTGATTTATTCGTATCTGCTTTAATTTCTTTTATTACTGTTTTGTAATTTTCAGTGTACAAGTCTGTCATGTCCTTACTTAAGTTTATTCCTAAGTATTTTATTCTTTTCCATGCTATTATAAATGGGATTGTTTTCTTAATTTTCATTTTGGATAACTTATTTTAAGTGTATAAAAATGTAACTGATTTATTTATTTATTTGGTAGACAGAGATCACAAGTAGGCAGAGAGGCAGGCAGAGAGAGAGGGGGAAGCAGGCTCCCTGCTGAGCAGAGAGCCCGATGTGGGGCTCGATCCCAGGACCCTGGGATCATGACTCTAGCCGAAGGCAGAAGCTTTAACCCACTGAGCCACCCAGGCACCCCAAATGTAACTGATTTTTATGTTGATCTTGTATCCTGCAACTTTGCTGAATTTATTTATTAGCTCTAACAGTTTTTGGGTGAAGTTTTTAGGGTTTTCTGTAGATAAGAGCATGCTATCTGCAAACAGAGACAATTTTACTTCTTCTCTTCCAATTTGGGTGCCTTTTATTTCTTTTTCTTGCCTAAGTGCTCTGGCTAGGAATTCCAGTATTGAATAAGAGTGGTGAGTGGACGTCCTTGTCTTATTCCTGGTATAGAGGAAAAGCTGTCAGTTTTTCACCACTGAGTATGATATTAACTGTGATATTGTTATAAATGGCCTTTTATGTTGAGTTACATTTCTTCTATACCTATTTTTTTTTTCTTGTAAAGATTTTATTTATTTACTAGAGAGATGGAGAGAAAGCACAAGTAGGCAGAGCAGCAGGCAAAGGGAGAGGGAGAAGCAGGCTTTCCCCTGACTAGGGAGCCCAAGGCAGGGCTCAATTCCAGTACCCAGGGTTATGACCTGAGCTGAAGGCAGCCACTTAACCGAATGAGCCACCCAGGTGCCCCCTTCTATACCTAATTTGCTGGGCGTATTTATCCTGAAAAGGTGTCAGATTTGTCAAGTGCTTTTTCTGTATCTATTGAGATGACCATATAATTTTAATCCTTCTGTCTGTTACTGTGGTATATCACATTTATTGATTTGTATGTGTTGAATCATTCTTGCATCCCAGGGATAAATTGCATTTGATCGTGGTATATGATTCTTTTAAGGTATTGTTGAGTTTGTTTTGCTCCAGTTTTGTTGAAGATTTTTCCATCTATATTTATCAGGGATATTGACCTGTAATTGACCTGTCTTATAGCATCTTTGTCTGGCTTTGGTAGATGAGTAATGCTGGCCTTTTAAAATGAGTTTGGAAGTGTTTCTTCTCTTATTTTTTGGAAGAGTGTGAGAAGGGTTGGCATTAATTCTTCTGTAAGTAGTAGAATTCACCAGTGAAGCCACCTGGTCCTAGGCTTTGCTTTGTTGAAAGTGTTTTTGATTACTGATTCAATCTCCTCACTCATCTTTGATCTGTTTAGATTTTCTGTTTTTCATGATTTAGTCTGGCAGGTTGCATGTTTCTTGGAATTTATTTCTTTTAGATTATCCAATTTGTTGGCATATAAATGTTTCAGTATTCTCTTATAATCCTTTCTATTTCTGACATCACTTTTAATGTCTCCTTTCTCACATATAACTTTTATTTGAGTCCCTTCTCTCTCCCTCTGGTTGGTCTAGCTAAAGATTTGTCAATTTTATCTTTTCAAAAAACCCAATTCTCAGTTTTGTTGATCTTATATATTTCTTTTCTAGTCTTTATTTCATTTATTTCTGTTCTAATATTTATTCTTTCCTTCTGTTGACTTTTGGCTTAATTTCCCCTTTTTCTAGTTCCTTGATATGTAAAGTTAGATTATTTGTGAGCTTTTTTTTTCTTAATATATGATTATCACTATGTAATTCCCTCTTAGTACTGCTTTTGCTTTATCCCATAAGTTTTGTTATATTTTCCTTTTCATTTGTCTTAAGATTTAAAAAAAAATTTTTTCCTTTGGTTTCTTCTTTGACCCATTCATTGTTCAGAGGTGTGTTAGTTAATTTGTATATTTTTGAATTTTCCAATTTTCCTCCTGTTACTTCCTGGTTTCTAGTTTCATACTATTGAGGCCAGAAAAGGTACTTGTGATTTCAGTCTTCTTCAGTTTGTTAAGATGTGTTTTGTGGCCTAATGTTGTAGAATTCCCCCCTTGCCCTATCTAGTTCCCCATCTTTCTCTCTTCCCTTCTACCTTCAAATATCACCATTTATATATATTTTTTATTTTTAAGATGTTTTTGGTTCTTAAATTTCTTATTTCCATATCTATCAGCATGTTGCATTTCAGGGGTTAGATTTTACAGACTCTCTTATTCTCACTGCAGCACTCAGCAAATGTGCTTGACCAGTGTTTATAGAAGGCAAGAGAAAGATTGAACATTTTACAGAGAAGTGAAAAAGACTCCAACCAGTTTACCTGTTAAACTTACTCCTAATTTGTGAAGGCCACCGAATTAAACAAAAGAAGCTAAAAATCAGATTCAGCTCCCCTTGCAGATATGTTTAAAATGCCAAGATTGACCAGAACCAGTAAAGATGTCTTGCAACAGGAAGAACTTTTATTGACATGCCACCATAGAGAAAGCCAAAGAAATGTTACCATTTGACAAATAGCTTGTCTTAATTCATCGGAAGAAAAGCAAAAAAGTAAGCGAGCTTTTATTTAGGAACCTAGCTTCAGTTTGGTATTTTAATTTAGGGGCTCTTCTTCTGGAGTTCAGGAAGGCACCCTCTGTTCACTCTTCACGTTGTTGGCTTTGGTGGATTTCTCTTCCACAGTGTGAACTCTGGAGGAGAGAACTTTGCCACGAGGATCTATTTCTTCAACAATTGTTTTAACCATAGTGGTTTTAGAGGACTCTAAAATGACACATGAGTTATCAGAATTTATCAGATCGACCAAGAGGAGATGACTAACTCATCATTTGAAAGTTATAAAAATGCGTTTTCAATGCTAAACACAGTTTTTGTTTACCTTTTATCTGATTCCCTGGTCCTCCATAGCCTTTTGATTTAACACAAGAGCTGTAAAAATATAGAGATCTTGCATTAATTATTTCACTCTATTTTTAAAAAATATTTATTTATTTATTTATTTATTTGACAGACAGAGATCACAAGTAGGCAGAGGGGCAGGCAGAGAGAGAGGAGGAAGCAGGTTCCCCACTGAGTAGAGAGCCTGATGCGGTGCTCGATCCCAGGACGCTAAGATCATGACCTGAGCTGGAGGCAGAAACTTTAGCCCACTGAGCCACCCAGGCACCCCTATTTCACCCCTATTTTGCCAGGGAAACTGGAAAACAAAGATTTAAGATAGGAGATATCTGGATTCTGAAATAACACTAGAAGGGGTTTAGTTCTACATGATGTGGGTCATACATACTTTGTACTTGATTTCAAAAAATCTTTAATAACCTTAAAATAAAGTATAAAGTGTTTTCTCAGTAGAAGCTGTATTTACCCATCCTCTCCGTCAATCAGGCGGCAGTAGGTCTCAATTTCCTTTTCCAGGTGGACCTTGATGTCAAGGAGCTGCTCGTACTCCAGCTTCTGGCCCTCCGTCTCGGTTCTGACCTGGTGCAGCTGCTCCTCCAGGGCCCCGATCTGAGCTTGGATCTGGGAGAGCTGCGCACAGTAGTTGCCTTCTGTCTCGGTCAGGGAGCACTCCAGGGAGTGTTTCTATGGATCAGTAAGACATAGTTTAGTAGAAAATATCACAGTGTTGTTTTAGAATAAGGTAGAGCACTTAAGAGATATTTAAAAGAGTTATCTTACAAATTTTTACCATATTTACACCAAAGGGTCCCCCTTATTCAATATTAATTATTGCCTTTATTAGGTATCATGCTGTTTTTCTGTTTGAGAATGACACAGTTGGTGGTGGATGTCACTCATATGTCCAGGAGTGTTAGCAAAGATAAACTTGTTTCTTCATAGGGCACAGTCTAAAGGTCCCTCTGCCCCACCTCTGCTTCTGGAGTCTGGTACAACTGGCCACATTTCCCAGGAATAAAAGTCCCCCTACAATTTGCTACTTTGTTTCTAATTATGTGACAGTCTTGTCTCATGGAGACTGTAGCTCTTCTATTAATAATTAACAACCCCATGGTGAACTGGCTAAACTTTCCTGAAGTAGAATGACCCAAAGAAAAGAAAGACCTTTCTAAACTTAAAATCATTTGTGAATCCAAAGTGTTTATAAAGGGTTTTTCCTAAAGAGGGATGCTTGTTGTACTTTTAGACGGAATGACGATATAAGTGTCTTCCTCTTTCAGCTGCAAGAATTTTTATGCCAAGTCCTAATTTTATATACATTCATACCCTCTTTTGTGGATAAACTCTGAAGGTTTGTTTACTAGCCATAGTGGGAAAAGTATAGATGTGGGAGTTACGAAATTTGGAGAGAAGCTCAGGTTCCTTTGTATTCAACTGTAGGACTCTGGGAAAAATGCTTAACTTCTTTGAATCTCAGATGGTTCTTTTGGAAATAATGACAGGAATTATAAAGTCTGCCCTGCCCAAGCCCCAGGGTTATTGTGGACTCAAGTGGGAGAAAGTGCTGGGCAAACCCTTAATGAAAAGGTTACTATTATTATCAAGGGTGTTTAGCTTTATAGGCAACATTAATGCCTCTACTTTGCTACTTAAAAAGGAACTTGTAAGTGTTCTTAATTAAGTGGCCCAAAGGAATGCCAGATGAAGATAGGAGAGATGCCAACGCATTTTTGCACTCCACCGAGATTTTTTTTTTTTTTTTTTAATCTTTGGACTTAGGAGAGAAGATTCAGGGTAAAAACTATTTTCTTTTTCGAGTACCTCAAAGTAATTGTCCTTGCTCATTTACAATGTTTCATAATTATGAGCACCTAGGTCTACTTTTCAGGCCAAGAGGATTCTGCTGCTCAAAATGCAAATGTGGTTTACGTCAAGCCCGTGAATTAACGGAGAAAAACGAAAATAAGTAATATCCCGTGGAAGAACTCCCCACTTCTGAAATCAATCTTTTTTTTTTTTTTTTTTTTTGGTCCTGTTTACTTACCATTGCCAAGAGGGACTGGAGTTCGATCTCCAGGGTTTGAAGAGTGCGTTTCATCTCGGTCAGCTCATTCCGAGCAGAGGTGGTGGCACCAGCGTCGTCGGAGATCTGCTGCTGCAGGGAGGCGCTCTGCAAGGTTGGGGAGGTAGGGGGTGGTTAGGGTGCTGCCGGCCTTGCATCAGTGCCCAGAGCCAAGCAAGCGTGCACTGGCGGGGTTCTACCTTCTCGTTGAACCAGGCCTCTGCGTCCCTGCGGTTCTGCTCGGCCAGGGCTTCGTACTCGGCCCGCATGTTGTTCAGCAGGACCGTGAGGTCCACCCCGGGTGCCGCGTTCATCTCCACGTTCACGTTCCCTCCGGCCGCGCACTGCAGCGCCTTCATTTCCTGAAAAATTTGACCCCGTTAGGAGCTGACTATTTTCTACAAGGATGCATGAGGTGAGAAACTTTGTTTCTTTGGAGGCGGGTGGATAGAAGCATTTCAAACAATCAGCCACACAGAGAAAGTGACGAGTTCCTTCTGGAATACTGATGTCGGCCATTGTTGTACCGGTCATCTGAAATTCATTTTTATTTTTATTTTTTTTTTTTTAAAGATTTTATTTATTTATTTGACAGAGAGAGATCACAAGTAGGCAGAGAGGCAGGCAGAGAGAGAGGAGGAAGCAGGCTCCCCGCCGAGCAGAGAGCCCGATGCGGGACTTGATCCCAGGACCCTGAGATCATGACCTGAGCTGAATTTTGGGACCAAGGCGGATTGTGGAATCAGGGGAGACCGAGACCTACCTCCTCATGATTCTTCTTGAGGTAAGCCAGCTCCTCGCTCAGGGTTTCCAGCTGGATCTCTAGGTCGGTTCTGCACAGAGTCAGCTCGTCCAGGACCCTGCGCAAACCGCTGACATCCGCATCAACACTCTGGTGAAGGGCCTGTTCATTTTCAAACCTTAGAAGATATTGGACACTTGTTATCACCTTAGTCCCATCACTTCTTAGGTCATCATAAAACGCCAACCATGATTCAAGGTCAAACTGTTAAAATATACTTAAAACTTCAGTTAGACTGCCCATAATGCAATAAGCATTTCTTTGAAGCAAGAGAATGGGAACACTCAAAATTCTTTTTCATAGGATCTCAATATTCGTTTGTATCAATTCCTAAATTTCCCAAGTAAAACAGATCATTCAGCTGTCATTCTTATGTACATTTAGTTCAAAACAAACAAGGTAAAACTATTGAGGTGACCCTCAATGGCTTAGATTTAAGGTGGAAATGTTGAGAGAACTTCTTTGGTTTCTCTTCAGCTCTACTTACTTTAGCCTGAAGTCATCAGCTGTTAGTCTTGCATTATCATTTTGCAGGATAACATTGGCATTGCTGGTAGTTGCAGAAATGATCTGATAGATGGAAAGTTAGGAGTTAGGAAATGCCACATTTCCTTGAAAGAAAGTCACCTGTGAAATTATAGTAATCTTCTGGCATTCTGTCTCCAATAATAAGATGATTCTTTTGCAAATGGGAAACTAAACATGGCCTCTTTCACCCTTCACCACCCCCCCATAAACACTTTCTTTGGAAGAAGTTATAAATAATATAGCAAGAGATGGTGGGCGGTTTTTGATAGTTTCATATTACGAAAAGCATAAACATGCATACCTTGTAGCAGGTATAGGTGAGCCATGTTCAAAGATTAGAATTTGAATGGAAATTATTTTTAATATTCATAGTGAGTTATGGATAATCAGAAGCTGAGAGCAAAGCCCTGCTGTGTGTGAGAGAGCTCACACATTCGTGTGTGCTTGTGTCGCTAAATATTCTTAGCGTTATTAACCCTCACAACATTGTGCTTCTTACCTGGTTCCTAAGGTCATCAATTATTGGGAAGTATCTGCTGTAATCATGATCAAGACCACGGCAAGAACCAGGCCCAAATTTCTCGTACCAGCCCTTGATCTTCTGCTCCAGGTCAGCGTTGGCCTCCTCTAGTGCTCGCACATTTTCCAGGTAGGAGGCCAAGCGGTCGTTCAGGTTCTGCATCGTCACCTTCTCATTGCCCGACAGGAGGCCGTGTTCATTCCCAGTGAAGGCAGCGCAAGAAGCACTGCCCCCACCCAGTCCCCCTCCATAGCCTCCCGCAGATGAGCTGCCCCCAAAAGCACAAGAGAAGCCACTTCCAATGCCCGGCACACCACATGCATTTCCAGCCCCAAAACCCGCTCCCCCGCTGGAGCCAAGCCGTCTGGATGCAGAAGAAAAGCGCATAGACATGATGTCCAGACCCACAGAGCGTGTTCCTGGAGTGAAGCTCTGATGGCAAATGTCCGGTTCAAACAGTTGAGTTTGTCTTTATATACACATTATCAGGGTGTTTCTCGATGAACCTAGCTACCCATAGCAAACTGGTGTTTGCCAGCTCATCATGAATTATTCATAATTGGGTGATTTTTTTTTTTTTTAATGAGTGCCTTTACTCTACTGTGTCCATTTCTGTAGGTGGATAGTTACCTTGGGGTTATTTGTTATCTCCAAAATGGGACAGGGAGGAGTGTTATCAAGATTATTATAGTGATGCATTTCAAATTTAGTATGAGCAATCCTTCCTGTCTTCCAGGTTTTAGGACTACAGAACTCCTATAAGAATAAAAAAGTGTCTAGACAGATTTCTCTTTCCTTGCTCAAACCAATGACATTACATTTTCTTCAGCAAGTGAGCCGTCACAGTCAGGGGTTTCAGTGGATAATATTGTCTTTCTTTGAAAATAATTTCAAGACCAAGGGCTCATGGTACCAGAGGAAGGAGGCCAGATCTTAAATGGGAAATGAAGATTTAAATGGACTGTTCTTTGGAGACAGAAAGTCTTCCTTGATCCTTATCCCTCCAGAATTACCATTTCATCTTTACTGGCTTTCTGTCTAAGGTATAAAGGTATTAGCTAATTTCTCTGGGTCCAGTTTTCTTATCTGTAAAACGAAGGGACCAGACTATGGCCTCTATGTTCCCTTTCTATTTCTAGATTTCTTGTATTTTTTACATTTCTTCTCTTTCATTATTTCTAAAAAGATTTTCTGCATTTACTTCCTCCATACTTCCCCTCCTATTCACTCTGGAATTTTGGTCCCAGCACTTTACTGAAAATAATCTCAGATTGCTAATGATCTCACATCCAGTCCAGTCATTGTTTCTTACATTTATTCTCCTATACCGTCTTGGACACATTTGATACTGATCACCCCAGGCTTACCGAATTCTGAACAAATGCCCTCTGAAAATACTTCTATTGCAATATTTCGGCTTGTTCCTCTTCTTTCTTCCATTTGATGTATCTGTGCTTTATATCTTGTCATTCCTTATAGTTTTGTGCCTGGCACTCTTGTTTTCTACACATTATTCTTTGGTGCTGTCATCCCTTCTTGTCACTTTGACTGTAGGTGAATGGTTTCTAAATATACATCTTTAACACTGGCCTGTGTCCCATTCTAGACCTACGCCTCACTACGCCCACCAGACATTTCTGCTGGATGATTTCTGACTCAACACTCAATCACGTTGTCATCAAACTTTGAACTTTTCTATCTTTTTTCATTACCTATTGGTGAAATTACCCTGAGTCATGCTCATGATTGCTAAGAAATCTTTAATTGCTGTCATCTTCTACAGGCCTACATCTAGCAAGTCACTGGGTCCAACTGAATCTACTTCTGCGGTGCCTTTTGAAACATTTTTCTCTTTTCTATTTTTTTTTCTATCATTTTTTTTTTAGCTCAATGATTGGATTTTTGGTTCAAGTCTTTTTCCTTTCCACCCTGGTCAGTAGGCAGAGCAGTAAGTTAAGATATCATTCCTGTAATAATACACAACCATTCATGTCATTGAAAGAATGTGAGTTCTTCAATCAAATATATCATCATTCATATCCTAGTTCTGCAACTTTCCAGCTGTGTGACCAATGCAGAGTTCCTTCTTGCTGAGCCTCGGTTTCTAGGACGGATACATGACTTGTGTTTTGTGAAGCTATTAAATGGTAGTTACATTTGTAAAGCAATTATGCTTGTCGATAATATGTAGTCAGTAAGTATTTCTTTCCTTTTCCCACTTTCCTACAGTTTAAAATCAATGGACTATAAGCTTAATAAAGCTCCTTTGCCTGATGTGTAAGTTTCTTCTTGAGGTAGGTCATACCTACCTGATTTGTGCATTCTTTCACTTTACCATTCTACTCCCCTCCCTCCTTTTGGTCTTTGCTCTTATTGTTCTTTCCAGTTGAGACTATTTGAGATCTTGCATTTGCCAAGAACAATGGACATCACTCTCAATCATACAGATTGAAAATGAAATTGCTAAAAATATAAATTTTCATGACGTAATAAGTGAATCTGCAGAAAAGCAAGCCAGAAAAATCTGTTGATCAAGAAATCATATTAACAAAGCATTAGAATTTATTGTATTGCATAAAATCATGACATGAAAAATGTTATTTTTAGCAATTTGTAAGATTACATTATTATTTATTACTACTACTTCTACCACATGTTTTTTTTTTTTTTCAAAGATTTTATTTATTTATTTAAGAGAGAGAAAGCATGAGAGGGGAGAAGGTAAGAGGGAGAAGCAGACTCCCTGTGGAGCTGGGAGCCTGATGCAGGACTAGATCCTGGGATTCCAGGATCATGACCTGAGCCGAGCCAAAGACAGTGGCTTAACCAACAGAGCCACCCAGGCACTCAACAAGGATTTTTTTTTTTTTTTTGGTAAGTAGGCTACATGCCCAATGTGGGGCCTGAACTCTTAACCCTGAGATCAAGAGTCACATGTTCTACTGTCTGAGCCAGCCAGGTACCCCCACTCTACTGCATGTTTTAAGTAATAAGTTATTTTTTAAAATTTTTTATTTATTTGTTTATTTATTTATTTGACACACACAGAGAGGGAGAGACAGTGAGAGAGGGACTACAAGCAGGGGGAGTGGGAGAGGCAGAAGTAGGCTTCCTGCTGAGCAGGGAGCCCAGTGTGGGGCTCGATCCTAGAACCCCGGGATCATGTCCTGAGCTGAAGGCAGAGGCTTTAACAACTGAGCAACCCAGGTGCCCAGTAATAAGATATTTTAAAGAAAGAAATTTATGTGTTAGTACCTCTAACTGAACCTTTTCCTGACTTTTGGACAAGGGACCTGATAATTTCATTTTGCACTAGGCCCTACAAATTAGGTATCCATCTGTGATTGTTGGGGCCTTCTCTGGGGTAGCCAAATAGTTCTGGAGAAAAGACCTGCAGATACTTTAAGTGTTTCCCATAAGAAAATGCTTACTACCCATCCACCCTAGTGAAATACACACATTGCCTCCAAATATTTAGGACCTTACTCTTACAGATGAGCAGAATTTTAAAAATCACCATACACTGAAAAAACACTCCAGCATGAAAGACAAAGACTTGAAGAAAGAAGCAAAAAATGGCACTTGACAAAAAGACAATCGAGGGAGCTGAAGAAAACTTAAAAAAAAAAAAAAAAAAAAAGAAACTATCTATCATTAATGCCCTTAGAAGTAACAAAAATACCACATATTTGAAACATGAATATGGTATCATTAAAATTAAACAGCAGAGCACAAGAGTGGGCTCTCAGAATGAAAAAAATAACTCCCCAAATAATTTCCAAAATAACTTCAATAGTTGCGTTGGAAAATAAGCTTTAAAAAAAAAAAATCTCCCTGGCAGTTAAGCAAAGGTCAAAAAGACAGAAAAAAGAAAAGATTAGAAAATTAGAGGCTGGGTGCCTGGGTGGCTCAGTGGGTTAAGCCGCTGCCTTCGGCTCAGGTCATGATCTCAGGGTCCTGGGATTGAGTCCTGCATTGGGCTCTCTGCTCAGCAGGGAGCCTGCTTCCTCCTCTCTCTCTACCTGCCTCTATGCCTACTTGTGATCTCTCTCTGTCAAATAAATAAATAAAATCTTAAAAAAAAAAAGAAAAAGAAAATTAGAGGCTTAGTTCAAGAAGAGCAACCTTAAGTAAATCTTTCAGAGAGAAAGGGGAAATGATGAAGAAATTATTTTATAAGTATATTTTATAACACTACTCAGAACTAAAGGACTGAGCTTCTAAATTGAAGAGACCACCAAGAACTATGAGTAATAAATGAAAAAGAATCACAGCAGAGCATGTGCTCAGTTTATTTTAGAAAACCATGGAGAAAAAGAGAACTCAAAGTGTCAGAAGAAGAGACAACACCCATCCAGTGATGGGGCAATCAGATGGCTCTGAACTTCCCAGCAACCCTGGAATCCATGATTCCAGTGAAGAATGCCTTCAAAATTCTCCTTGAAAATGATGTCCAACACCAAATTCTCTACTACAACAATTAGTCATGAGCGAGGGAGAAAAATATTTTCAGACATGAAAGGTCTCAAAACATTGATCTTTACACATTTTGTCAGGAAACCACTAGAAGGAAAAGTGAACAAGAAAAGGGAAAGCTCAGAATCTGAGAAATGGGGTCCCAGTACAAGTACACTGAATGCATGACCCTGTAGATAGCTGGGTAGCAAGTCGGAAAAACCGATATGAGAAGAGAGGATTCTTGAGTTGGATGTCTAGATGATAGATGAAAAGGATGGATGAAAATAGGTGGGGATAGGTGGAAATGATGGATTTTGTTTGTTTGAAAATGGTTTTGTTCATGTAAGAAAGAGGCATGAGAGATTAAGGTATACAGGAAAACAAGTTAGTAAAAATGTTAGAAAAATATTGATTGAAGAACAGAAAGCTGTACAAGAAAACATGGCATATACTGCCAACGTAATGATGAACAATATCCACTTAGTCATACTGGTGAGAAGACTGAACACTGGTTTAGCCAAATATTGTGGTAGAGCTATGTTGGGAAGAGGAGAAAGGTGGTAAAGGCAAAACTCTCAACTTTCTTTTTTTTTTGTTTTTTTAAATTTATTTTTCTAATTTTTTATTTTTTATAAACATATATTTTTATCCCCAGGGGTACAGGTCTGTGAATCACCAGGTTTACACACTTCACAGCACTCACCAAAGCACATACCCTCCCCAATGTCCATAATCCCACCCCCTTCTCCCAAAACCCCTCCCCCCAGCAACCCTCAGTTTGTTTTGTGAGATTAAGAGTCACTTATGGTTTGTCTCCCTCCCAATCCCATCTTGTTTCATTTATTCTTCTCCTACCCACTTAAGCCCCCATGTTGCATCACACTTCCTCATATCAGGGAGATCATATGATAGTTGTCTTTCTCCGCTTGACTTATTTCGCTAAGCATGATACGCTCTAGTTCCATCCATGTTGTCACAAATGGCAAGATTTCATTTCTTTTGATGGCTGCATAATATTCCATTGTGTATATATACCACATCTTCTTGATCCATTCATCTGTTGATGGACATCTAGGTTCTTTCCATAGTATGGCTATTGTGGACATTGCTGCTATAAACATTCGGGTGCACGTGCCCCTTTGGATCACTACGTATGTATCTTTAGGGTAAATACCCAATAGTGCAATTGCTGGGTCATAGGGCAGTTCTATTTTCAACATTAAAAATCTCCAAACAAACAAAAGCCCAGGGCCAGACGACTTCCCGGGGGAATCCTACCAAACATTTAAAGAAGAACTAATTCCTATTCTCCTGAAACTGTTCCAAAAAATAGAAATGGAAGGAAAACTTCCAAACTCATTTTATGAGGCCAGCATCACCTTGATTCCAAAACCAGACAAGGATCCCACCAAAAAAGAGAGCTATAGACGAATATTCTTGATGAACAGAGATGCGAAAATTCTCAACTTTCTTTTAAGAGCACAATATATAATATGTAAAACTGGTAAATCAAGAAATATTGAATGAAGCATATTATTTAAAAATCTAGAGATAAAGATGACAAAGAAGAGCTAAAAGAGTTGTAAATAGTTGCTTGTAGAGGGCAGAGCTTGAGGTAGAAGAAGGGAGAGAAAAAGAGACCATTGTTTTTGTTTTTACTTTTATTTTATTTTATATTTTATTTATTTATCTGATTGACACAGAGAGAGAGAGAGAGAGATAGCGAGAGAGGGAACACAAGCAGGGGGAGTTGCAGGGGAGAAGCAGGCTCCCCGCTGAGCAGGGAGCCAGATTCCAGGACTCTGGGATCATGACCTGAGCCAAAGGTAGACGCTTAATGCGTAACAACTGAGTCACCCAGATGCCCCTTGTTTTTACTTTAAGCACAATTTAACGGTTAAACCCATGTGCATTCATTACTTCGATAAAAAGTAAAAATCTATTTAAAACTAACCAAGAGAAAAAATATCCCAATTGCATGCCGGAAGTTTCATTGTAAAATTTACAAATAAACTTGATACAGAATGCAGTTTAAAAAAATAGACACTGTGGTATCTCCATGTCTCGCAGTTAAATAAGACTAGATGAAATACCCTAATGCTGGATAAATTATTATAAAATGCCTCTTAAATTCATATCTAAGCTCAAAAGAAAATAAAGGAAGTCGTTAAAAAAAGAAAAAGGAAAACACATAGAGTCAAAACATGAGTGGTGAGCAGATGCAGAAGTTTGAGCTGTCCCAGAAATATGCTCAGAGCAGAAACAGATTTTTCTGGTTAAGAGACCCGGTGAGAGATAAGATTTGGACCCGACCAAGTGTCATGGTTAAACTTGAGACCCCACTTAAAACTATATACCCCAAAGCCTATGTTGTCAGTGGAAAGGATGAAGTTAGAGAAATTTCCATGCTGGCAAAGCACAGAAACAAGCATGTCATTCTGTTGCCAGTGGTACTGAGTAAAAATTCAATACTATGACTATTGTTGATATTTGATAATGACTTATCATTATGTTCTTACTCTGATACAGTCTTGCAGTTTAAATTTATGCCCATTTAATCTGAAAACCCCAATCTAAGAATTCGCTTAAGACATTTTTAGGTTGGGGTGTCTGGGTGGCTTGGTTGGTTAAGCATCCAACTCTTATTATCGGGTCAGGTTTTTATCCCCTGTGTTGGGCTCCATACTGAATGTGGAGCTTACTTAAAAATAAAAAATAAATTAAAAATAATTTTATTTTATTTTTTTTATTTTTTAAAGATTTTATTTGTTCATTTGACAGAGATCACAAGTAGGCAGAGAGGCAGGCAGAGAGAGAGATTGGGGGAAGCAGGCTTCCCACTGAGCCCGATGCGGGACTCAATCCCAGGACCCTGAGATCATGATCTGAGCAGAAGGCAGGGGCTTAACCCACTGAGCCACGCAGGTGCCCCTAAAAATAATTTTAGAAACATGTTTTCAGTTTGGTAATGCTTTATAGTACCCTGGAGAAATCATCCCATTCCTGGCCCTGCAGGACTCCTGAAGTTAAATTCCAACCACATTTACACTCATAATAAAATAAAATAAACAACTGAGGAAACAAATACGTATGACTAAGAGCCAACATAACTATGTCTATAGAATAGAACATTAAAGACCAACGATAATGAGGTTGCAAGAAAGTGTATGCAAAGAAAGTGTGGGGGTTTTTTGTGTTTAGAGAAGTGAAAGAGAGAACTGGAAGTGTTCCAAATGAATAACTATTAAAAATGACTCAGTAAATTTCTAATAGAAATGGCAATGGAAAGGAAATGAATGAAGAGGATTAGGCGTGCACTTATCTAGATGAACTTATCTAGATGAACATCCTGGAACTGTTAAATCACTATATTGTACATCTGCAACTAACATAACACTGTGTGTTAATTATGCTTGAATAAGAAAAAGAAATGGGAAATACAATAACTAAAATTAAGAATTTTAACTGAGGGGATGCCTTGGTGGCTCAGTCGTTAAGCATCTGCCTTTGGTTCAGGTCATGATCCCAGAGTCCTGGGATCAAGCCCCGCATCAGGCTCCCCACTCTGGGGGAAGCCTGCTTTCCCTCTCCCACTCCCCCTGCTTCTGCTTTTGCTCAGTCTCTCTCCTTCAAATACATAAATAAAATCTTGGAAAAAAAAGAATTCTAAGTGGGGATTAAGCAACAGATAAGACATAACTAAGGAGGAAATAAGTAAATTGTAGGAAAAATAAACGTTTATTGTTCTAAATGGAAGAGAATGAGATGGAAGGAGGGAGGAAGAAGGCGGGGGAATGAGAGAGAGGAAGAGAGAGGGAGTTTGGAGAGAAGCTCTGAAATACTTTTCACTGGAGTATCCCTAGAGACAATACTAATGGGGTAGAAGATAAGAATTTTCTAGAATGGGGCAGAAGGTAAGAGTTTTCTGGAATAGATTAGAAACAGTCCTCCAATTCAAGAGGCAAAGTGAATTTAAGAGTCTACTTCTAGTCACATTGTAGTGATGTGGAAGAATACCAAAGACAAGGAGAAGACCTTAAAGCAGCCAGAGAAAATAGAGATCATCTACGGAGGAACCATAATTAGACTGTCAGCAGCTTCCACTAGCAACAATAGTGTCTTACTGGAATGATTGCTACAAAATATATATATTTTTTAAAGAATTATTTAATTATTTTAGAGAGGGGGTAGGAGGAGCAGAGGGAGAGAGAAACTCAAGCCGACTCTGTGCTGAGACCTGAGCCTAATGCAGGGCTGGATGTTATATCTCATTATATCACAACCTGAGCTGAAACCAAGAGTTGGATGCCTAACTGATTGGCACCACCCAGATGCCCCTCTTCAAAATATTAAGAAAAATATTTACCACATTAAAACTGAGTGCCAAGCAAAGCTGTCTTTCAAGAATAAGGTATGGATTCCAGGAAATCATGGCAATGGTTGCAGAATTTTTGAATCCTCACAAAGAAATCACACAGAACACTTATATCACAAAACCAGAGACATATATAAAACTTTTTTTTAAAAGATTTTATTTATTTATTTGAGAGACAGAGATCACAACTAGGCAGAGAAGTAGGCAGAGGGAGAGGAGGAAGCAGGCTCCCTGCTGAGCAGAGAGCCCCATGTGGGGCTCGATCCTTGGACCCTGGGATCATGACCTGAGCCAAAGGCAGAGGCTTTAAACCACTGAGCCACCCAGGCGCCCCTGTATATAACTTTTGTTACAAATCTAGCTGACAAGGTATTACCATGAAACCCAAAATGTAAGCTGATAGAACAAATTACCATTAGCCACTAGACTTTTGTGGGAAGAAGAGGGAATCCAGAGGAATTTGAAGGGTCTGATTATTGGAGAATTATGGAAAGCCAACTGAAAAGGACTGCAGGTGCATTGGAGAAGAGCAGGTAGAAACTATAATCTGAAACTGGGTTTGCCTCTTGGTAGGTGGGAGCCAAGACACAATCAAGCCAAAGAAGAGGAAAAGAAAGGGTTAATTACTTGCAACAAGCCAGGAAAACAACACGGATATTTCCAGACAACAAAATTAGGGAAGTTTTAAGGTTCATGTGTATTCATGTGGGGTTTGGCAAGGGAGAATTCAGTAAAGAGTTGGGGCAAAATCATCCTAATTGGACAGAGTCCAGGTTCTAATTGACTGAAGTCATGGGGTGGGGGGGAGGTCAGCATCACCAATTCGCTGTTCCAGGGAGTCTGGTGTTTGAGTGCTCAAAAGGGCTTAAATCCTGTAAAAAATGACTCAAGGATATGCATTAGGTCAATCTTTATTTTTGAAAAAGCCCTGGAAGTATTATCATGAATTTGTTGTCTCTGGTATGGTTAGGCTATTTCCTGGCCTGCTACAGACTTAGTTTCTACATTCCCATTATTCCTTTAAAATCCTTAACTACTGGGATTTCCGCATTTTTTGATTCCAGTGTGTCCTAGGAAGTTTTGCAGGAAGTGTGCTTGGGCAAGGAGTGCTGGCACAGAATGGCTGGGGGCTAAAATGACTTCTCTTATGTTAAGAAAGCTATGACTCGACTTTCCTTTTCTGGGGACCTCTAACCCTATCTGCCTACAAAACTGGGAGAGTTTTGCCCATTCAGAAGTAGGTGGGTGAAAAGAGTCTCGCATGAGCTCAGACGGAAAGAGTCTAGACGTTGTGAATTCTCGAAACGGACCAGCTGTGTTTCCTTTCCAGGAAGAGTGCCCCACCATGAGAAGAAACACCCGGAAGAAGAATTGAAACTGATCAGAAGAGGGTCAGCAGAGATGTAGGGAAGAGAAGGTCCGGATACAGTGGAGGAGAGAAAAAGAGACAAGAAATTTGAAATCAAGCCAATATATTTTTGAACTCTAGATGAAAAATGAGAAAAGGTATCTATGTGCAGTCAGAAAAGCTGTGTGGAACTATACTCATACTAGAGGTTAAGGAACGTGAAATGCCTATAAAAATGAGCAGAAGAAAAAGATTGAGGTAAAATCCCACAAAACATTAGCACATAAAAACAAAAAAAGTAGGGGCTGAATTACATCTCTATAGAAAAGGAGAGTATCCCAGAAAGACATGACCACAAAACAGATTAAGATACAATGTACCACTTCAAAGTGGTACATTGTAGTATATTAAATAGCATCTTACTAATCCAAGGAGTATACATAGAAAATGAGGATGGTTATACTACATGCATAAAATGTCATATGACAAAATTCCTGTGATCATCTCAAAAGTACTAAAAGAAAAATATGGGCATTTTACCTATCTTGTTGGAATGGCAAAGACCTTTCTCAGCAGATGTAAAACTCTGAATCTATGATGGAAATTGATCTATATATAGATCAATATAGTATAATGTATTATAAAATTCTGTGTGATGACAAAACATATTTAAAGGGAAAGAGAAACAGCAACCCATTTGCAACACCCAACAACAAATGTTAATTCACTCTTGTAATTAGCATTTGCAGACCTTGGCTGTCAGAAGAAGGGATATGAGTTTGTGATTTTTGCTTCAACAACCTCCCCAGCTTGGTATCTGAAGTCCTCCTTTAGATTGCAACCGATTGCTTAGAAGCTCACCACAGCAAAAAGTACCCTTCAAGGACTGGAGAAAAACATGTAATTTTTTTTTTTTTAATTTCTTTTCAGCGTAACAGTATTCATTGTTTTTGCACCACACCCAGTGCTCCATGCAATCTATGCCCTCTCTAATACTTACCACCTGGTACCCCAACCTCCCACCCCCCACCCCTTCAAACCCCTCAGATTGTTTTTCAGAGTCCATAGTCTCTCATGGTTCACCTCCCCTTCCAATTTTCCTCAACTCCCTTCTCCTCTCCATCTCCCCTTGTCCTCCATGCTATTTGTTATGCTCCACAAATAAGTGAAACCATATGATAATTGACTCTCTCTGCTTGACTTATTTCACTCAGCATAATCTCTTCCAGGCCCGTCCATGTAGCTACAAAAGTTGGGTATTCGTTCTTTCTGATGGAGGCATAATACTCCATAGTGTATATGGACCACATCTTCCTTATCCATTCGTTGGTTGAAGGGCATCTTGGTTCTTTCCACAGTTTGGCAACCGTGGCCATTGCTGCTATAAACATTGGGGTACAGATGGCCTTTCTTTTCACTACATCTGTATCTTTGGGGTAAATACCCAGTAGTGCAATTGCAAGGTCATAGGGAAGCTCTATTTTTAATTTCTTGAGGAATCTCCACACGAAGATCATGTAATTATTATTTTTTTTTAAAGATTTATTTATTTGACAGAGAGAAATCACAAGTAGACAGAGAGGCAGCCAGAGAGAGAGAGAGAGGGAAGCAAGCTCCCTGCCGAGCAGAGAGCTCGATGCGGGACCCGATCCCAGGACCCTGAGATCATGACCTGAGCCGAAGGCAGCGGCTTAATCCACTGAGCCACCCAGGCGCCCCGAAGATCATGTAATTATTAAAAGAACTCCTGAAGAACTCGGGAGCCCTAGAATTCTGCAGAGCAAAGGAAAATCATAGGTCTAAAGGCCCTGGTGAATTCATAACTCTCCTTGAAAGGGAGATCAGATTTAAGACTAAGTTCTGAGGATGGGGTATTTGCTTTGATCCTATGAGCTCAACAGAATGTAAAGGAAACACACCCAGAATTTAATTTTACATCTGTTCCTTAGCTAAATAGATACACAGGGCATTCTGGTTTGTTTCCTTGGCAAGAAATTGTTAAAAAACAAAATTCAACGACAGAAAAGCAAGAGGTTTTTAGCAACAGAAAAAAAAAAAAAAACCCTAAAGGATTGTTACTTCTTCTTTTTGGGGGAAAGAGGAGAGCAGGGGGGTTTTTTGTTGTTTTTTTTTTTGTTGTTGTTGTTGTTTCTATCATGCAGATGACCTCACCAGTAATGATCAGGAAATTTCAGATTGACTGTTAAAAGGTCACATTCCTAGAAAAGGTTGAATCTAGTTAAGTCTTGGTTTGCTGTTGTGGGGGACATATGACTTCATTACAGGCTTGTAGTTTCTTTCTTTCCTTTTTTTAAAATTTTTTCAACAAAATGATGACTTAGAGATAGCTGCTTTTCTTTCTGATCTTGTAACATGAAAGCAGCCTTACCACAAAGTACAATGTATGCTCCCCATTCTACTGCAGGAGTACAACTCTGATTTCAATTCCAGGGTGAGGGTGTCCCCCCACCCCCGACACCCAACAGTTCTTAGACACCAGCAACAATTCTCCCACTCTCAATTCTGACACTGTCTACCTGGAGATAGGCAAAGGATTCAGTCCTGTTAGATTACTCACTCTGCCTCCAACTGGTTCAGACCCTAGTCTCAAGTCTAGATTGTCATTTGTGCTTCTAACCCACCGACTGTCGGGTCAGAGGCTTTCCGCCACTCTCCTCCCCTCCTTGGTTTGATTAATTTGCTAGAGTGGTTCACAGAACTCAGAGAGACATTTTATTCACTAGATCACTGGTTTATTACCAAAGGAACAGTCATATGAAAGAGATGCATAGGACACGGTATGGGGAAAGGGTGTGGAGTTTCTGTGCCCTCTCCAGGTGTACCATCGTCCCCAAATCTCCACATGTTCATCAGTTTGGAAGCCCAGCAAACCCCGTCCCCTTGGGTTTTTATGGAGGCTTCGTTACATTGGTCTGGTTGATGAAATCATTGGCCTTTAGTGATTGAACTCAAACTCCACACCCTTCTCCCCTCCCAGGAGGTGGGGTTGGGGGTGGGACTGAAAGTTCTAACCCTCTCTTCGCAGGGTTGGCTCAACTGACAGCCATCTTTAGTTTCTTTATAGGCGGTCCAAAAGTCACTCATTAACATCACAAAAGAACCTTGCTAGCTCTGGACATCTTGGAAACTCCAAGGGTTTTAGGAGCTCTGTACCAGGAATGGGACAAAAACACATTTCTTATTACAAATCACAGTATCACACAATGAAACATCGATCACCAAGAAGTGTTTTTAAAGTCAGTGTGTTCTGAGCATACCTGATCAGCAGGGCTGGCTTCATCAGTGTGAAACCTGTGCATGACACAAGGTCTCCTGTTCAGAAGGAACCCACACTTGGTTTAGTGCTCTTCTGATGCCATCTTGGTATTCTTAATAATACTGGTCTGCAGGTTTCCCTTCCTGCCTCAGCAGCCTGTAGCATAAGCAATGCGAGGTTGCACAGCCTTCTGATGCATCCATCCTGTGGAATTTGCCGAAACTGAAAGCAAGTTTAAGGTTAAGTATGTCTGTGACTGAGTAAGTAGGGTTTCCGACAACCCTGAGAGTTTTTCCACTCAAATGAATTTGTTTCAGATGCAGAAAGAAGGCAGTGGTGTTCTAAGGAACAGGAACTACCAAGGAACCTTATCACATACTCTTATATTCCTATATGGGCTAAACACTTAGGCTGAAAACAGTGATGTAGAAGAATAGGTAACCCACACCGTCTTTTCCTGTCTTTTTTATCATGTATGCCAACGGTGGATAGTGTTGGCAGAATGTGAGCAGATAAAGGAGTGAAAGAAAACCTGTTGCATTGGTTTGGTGAAGTGTTTCCACTGTTTTGGTAAAAGAACAAAATACAGATGTTTGTGTAGGGGCCAACGAAAGGCAGGGTGCCTCAAAATATGCCACTTTGGCATACTGACTATTTTATTTTATTTTAGTTTTTTTTAAAGATTTAATTTTATTTGAGAAAAAGTGAGTGAGTGAGAGAGAGAGAGAGACCACAAGACAGGGGAGGGTCAGAGGGGAGAAACAGTCTCCCTGCCTAGCAGGGGCTCAATCTTGGGACTCTGGGATCATGACCTGAGCTGAAGGCAGGTGCTTAACCGACTGAACCACCCAGGTGCCCCTGGCATATTGACTATTTTAAATAAAAGCTACTTAACGGTTAGCTGTATAAGAAGGACACTCAGACCTCCTCTGTCCCCCTGAAAGCAGGAAATAAATCTCCCATGTAAAACATACTCTATACTAAGAGGTAAAGAGATGTCCTTATTACCGAAGATGGAAAATTTAGAGCCAAGAAGGTTGTATAAAAAACTCTTGTGGGACGCCTGGGTGGCTCAGTTGGTTAAGCAGCTGCCTTCGGCTCAGGTCATGATCCCAGCATCCTGGGATCCAGTCCCGCATCGAGCTCCTTGCTTGGCAGGGAGCCTGCTTCTCCCTCTGCCTCTGCCTGCCATTCTGTCTGCCTGTGCTCGCTCTCTCTTCCTCTCTCTCTGATAAATAAATAAAATCTTTAAAAAAAAAAAAAACCTCTTGTTACTTTTTAGTGATTTACTACCACAGCCCGAATTCCATTTAGAATTGAAGCTCTCGGGGCACCTGGGTGGCTCAGTGGGTTAAAGCCTCTGCCTTTGGCTCAGGTCATGATCCCAGGGTCCTGGGATCGAGCCCTGCATCGGGCTTTCTGCTTGGCAGGGAGCCTGCTTCCTCCTCTCTCTGCTTGCCTCTCTGCCTACTTGTGATCTCTGTCTGTCAAAAAAAAAAAAAAAAAAAAAAGAATTGAAGCTCCCAAAGCTACATTTTCTCTCTCCTGTCAATTGCTTACAGATTTAATTTTCTCTTTGTCTAAAAAGTATAAAAACTGCCTGCCTGGGTCATGTCTTTGGGTCTCAAATTCATTATTGGGTCTCTGTGCACATGTGATAAGACTTTGTTTTTTTCTCCTGTTAATCTGACACATGTATATTAATTCTTAGTCTAGGTGGAAGACCTTGAAGAGTCGAGGAAGAATTTTTCGTTCCCTTCACATGTATCAGCTACAAAATATGGCTTGTGTTGTTTTGGTGATTCTGTGTACAAATTAAATGTCCTTATATTTGAATTTTAAATGGGTATTTCCCAATATAAAAAAGAATGGCAAAATTTATGCCAATAAGTATATATTTTAATTTTAATTTACTTAGAATGACATTAAATGACAAATTTAAAAATCATGACAAGTAGAGTGCATGACTGCAGAAGAAAGGAAAAAACTTTATATTTTAGTGCCTTTAATGACACTTTATCCCTCTGATTTTTTAATGAGGGACTCCACATTTCATCCTGCACTTAGCCCAGCAAATTACACAGCTGCCCTGTACACTGCATATTTGGGAGATTATTTTCCCATGAGTTTTTAGTATTTGCTTCATCTGATGCCTTTTGACTCAAGATTTGGTAAACATCCCATCCTTTGTCACTTCTTTAACTCCCATGTGGCTGTTGCATTTTTGGGTAGAAGTCCCACCTTCTCTAGAGCTTCTCAGAATCAGGCCACATACTACAGAAATAGGAGAGCTGCTCTCCTTTTAGGGAATTTAACATTTGTTAGGACTCCTTACCCTACATTTTGATCCAGAAACATAGAAAGACTCAATAACTGTGATCATCAACCTCATGAGATTTTAAATTCTAGACCAGGTGTTGGTGGGCTGAATCTGGTCTGTTACCTGTTTTTGTACAGCTCATGACCCAAGAATGGTTTTCACATTTATAAATGGTTGGGGAAAAAATCAGAATAATAGTTCATAATACATCAAACTTAGTTGCAGTTTGAGTTTCAGTGTCCATAAATAAGGCTTTATTGGGACATGGTCATGCTCTTTCATTTACCTATGTCTAGGGCTGTTTTCTGTGATAAATGTCTTAGCCAAGTAGTTGAAATAGAGACATTATGGCCTGCTAACCTTAAACTAGTTGCTGTCTGGGGCTCAACAGAAAGTTTGCTCTAGGAAAAAAAAGTCATTCACATGAGGCTCATTGCTGTGGATCTTTCCAGAGTTAAGCCTGATCGTATGGGGAACAGTATCCTGGGAAGGATCCAGATCCCGGGAAGAATTTGATAAGCTCATCAGTAAAAATACCAGGAATGCGCCATCTAGTGATGGGATTTTTTAATCACAGGAGAATTTCTGATTTTTTCCCCAGATTATTTGCCTGTGCAAAATGGTGAGTTAGTTAATTACCTAGTGAATATTAATACTTTAATGCCATGTGCTACTGACTATTATTTAAAACTAGAGTGAAAGGCAATGAAAATAGATTCCATGCATGTATGCCCGTGAATGAGATGTAGAAAAAAAAATCTCAAATAATTGCTTATTAGTTATAGGTAGATGGAAATGAGTACACAACCACTTTTTTATTTATTTGAAAACAAACACCCAAGGATCTATAAAAGTTAACCGAGAAAACAGGTATTTTTGCTAAGTAACATCGGTAAGGGTAGAAATGTTTATTTTTTTGTTTTGTTTTGGTTTTTCTTCCCCTTGATATTTAGAATAATGCAGTTGTACAGGATCCTTTTTCCCAGATTTTTCTTTTCTCAATGGCGGCTAGAACGGAACCTTTTGCTCTGTTTTACCACTGGTCATTTTAGATGTCTTTTCTTCAATGGAGTGAACTCTTGATGAAAGAACTTTACCACGTTGATCTATCTCTTCAACCACTGTCTTTACCAGTGTGGTTTTGGATAATTCTAGAAACAAAACACCTGTGAATACACATATTCCAGCTAAAAGATTACATGGGGAAGGATTCCAGTGCTGGTTGTGATATAACATATTATGTACACTTTGGTTAGAGCACGTACAGATTTATCATAATAGTGGATAATTTTATCCACTTAAAATAATACTTCAAGTTCAGAGCATTTGAATTAAAATTACTTAATATAGAGCATCGTCGTTGCCATGGTATATGATTGTCATTAATGGGAAAGTACTAGCAGTAGAAACAGAACTAGGTTTTATTACCTTTAGGTGAATTCCCTGAGGCTCCTGATCCAAAGCCCTTTGATTTGGAGCATGAGCTGCAAAACAAAAACAAAAACAAAAAAACCAGTTTATTCTTTACTGTTTCAGATTACCACTTAAGAAATATTCATTGAGTCAAAGGATGGACATGAGCTCAAGGAAACTTTGTACACCAAAAACAGATCTTAGTTTTCTGTAAAGGAAAATATTAAAATTTGGGGGTATAGGAGGAGAAAATAATTAAATGTCTTCTAAAGACAGAATATAAATAACTTTGTTTTCATTTGATTTGTTTTTTAAACCCAAGGATTTATAACCTAGGGAGAATATATATATACATATTCATACACATATATAATATAGTCTATATATACATGTATGAATATATACTTTTTAAATGAAATTAATACTTTTTTAGAGACAGAGAGAGTTGGGGGAGGGGCAGAGGGAGCAGGAGAGAGAGAGTCTTAAGCAGGCTTCTTGTCCAGTGGGGAGCCAAATGTGGGGGTGAATCTCACGAGCCTGAGATCAGGACCTGAGCCAAAATCAAGAGTTGGATGTTTAACTGACTGAGCCACCCAGGGGCACCTCCTTTTTTTTTTTTTTTTTAAAGAGTTTTGTTTATTTAAGTAATCTCTACACCCCTGTGGGTTTCAAACTCACAACCTTGAGATCAAGAGTTTCATGCTCCTGGGGGAGCATACAGATTCTGGGGGGTTGTATAGAGTGCATTTATTTCAAAGTAGCAATTATATTAGGAACAGAGTGAAAGATGGGTAAAGCCTGGTGGGGGGTAATCTCGAAACCTACAATGATTAACATGGATACGGAATGGCGTCTTCTGGGGGGACGACTGGGGTCATCCGAGGCGGATGAAGAAGGGGCTGTGATGTAGAAAATATGGCAGGGCTGACCGCAGAGGGAAGAGGTGGACACACTTCTTCTCTGGAGTGGGAATTTAGAACAAAAGGCTTGGAGGCATGGAACATGGAGGGACAGTCCATGGTTGTGGTTTGAAATAGGTAACAACCTATTCAGTAAAATAGCGGATTTTCAAATGGAATTACTCACTTCCCATCTCCATCAATCAGGCGGCAGTAGGTCTCGATCTCCTTTTCCAGGTGGACCTTGATGTCAAGGAGCTGCTCGTACTCCAGCTTCTGGCCCTCCGTCTCGGTTCTGACCTGGTGCAGCTGCTCCTCCAGGGCCCCGATCTGAGCCTGGATCTGGGCGAGCTGCTCACAGTAGTTGCCTTCCGTCTCGGTCAGGGAGCACTCCAGGGAGTGTTTCTGAGGACAGGGGATGTCACAGCAAGGATGAAGCCACTTTGAGGACTATGCAGAGCTTCTCAGCAAACAGCAGCCCTGTTTCCTAGGTGAGTTTTGGAAATCTGTGGGGCTCATCACAACCACACGGGAGGTGTAGAGGAAGGGGAAGTCGCACGCATTTCCCTGGGAGGGGGTCTGGCATGTTGGAGGACCTGATGTGGCATAAATGACCCTTTCCCATGAGACTTTTGACTCTTCCAACGGACTTCCATGGTATTTAGGTAATATTTCCTATCGTGATGAACCTACATGTTAAAACTCTCTTTGGGGGATAGTGCAATAAGAAATCATATTGAAAATTTTATATATTGAAGTTATATATATTTTTTTGGGTTGGTTTTTGTTTTTCAATCTTATTCTGCTCCTGTCTCCAGAAACCTACCCCACCACTGCTCCGAGGCCTTGCGTGCTGCCTTTTGTTTTTCTGCTCTGTCCTAGATTTGCGTGTTGTTATTCAAAGGTCTTTTATGAAGTACTTGAGATAGAATGAATGCCTTAACAGGGGTGGGCTTTCAACACAAGAGATGTGTTTCACAGCACAGTACAGGTCATTATTTCCACACGACTCTTATGAATATTATACCTCCTCATTTCCCCTTGCACAGCCTGTCATCTATCTCATCATGTGATGTCTGCTTCAATTAAAGTAATTTTCCTCTCCCCTTATTATAGATGAATACCTCTGGGTGGTTATTACTTCTCCTGATATTAGTAATTATCCGAGTGTCCACCCCCATTCAAACTCTTTCAGTTTCCTGTTCTTGTGTGGAGCCACTCCTGATCTTACCTTATTTAAAATAAAAATTTATTTGTCAAGGGAAGGGTAAACCTGGGTCTCTCTCATTACATGTTCTGAGGTAGCTGGGCCCAAGTGTTTACATATTAAGTATTTTTCATTTAAAAATACTTCTAGTTTTCCTTTTTATTGTACTTACGGCATTATGGTGGTTTTTAAAAATTTTTGTATTACTAAATACATCATCTATTGACTTCATTCTAGGATAAAGAGGGAGTTATAAAATATTCATCATAACAGTGGGCACGGGGTTTGATGGGGCTAAGAACCACTGACTTAATAAATAGGCCAATGGGGGCGTTACATGGGTGGTGCTGGGCTCTCCAGGGTGAAAGAGTGGAAGGTGAACAGGATGGTAAGGGGGAGGGGGAGGCCCCAACTGGAAAGACATCAGTGAGGTGTGTGCTCTGCTGTCCAAAGCTTTAATTTTCCTGATGATGTATCCTCATATGGTATTCATTTTATTCCTTTTTTTTTTTTTTTAAAGGAGTTGACGGGTAAAGGGAGAGGGAGAGAGAGAGAGAGACTCTCAAGCAGGCTCCCCACCCAGCGCAGAGCCTGATGAGGGGCTCAGTCTCAACCCTGAAATCATGACCTGAGCCGAAATCAAGAGTAGGATGCTTACCTGACCGAGCCACCCAGATGCCCCTGGTATTCCTTTTTAAGTCTGCAAATACTCTTCTTAATCAGAGGGCACAGCATTCCTATCTCTACAGCCTTTCACTGTAAGGTTAGCTTGTAGAGAGGAAGGATAGAATGAACGTGCAAGTTTGCCTCCTACAGGAAGCACAGGAAAAGTTTATATTACACGTGATTTGTGTACTAAACCAGAGAAGATTCTGGTTAGAATCCATCTATGACAAAAGAATCTCAGGCATGGCAGTTAGGTTCTATGCCACCTGTTTTCTAGAATTCAGTTATGTTGTCTAACATGGGCTTTTTGCGTGGCTCATCTCCTGAGCCTGAACTATGGTACTCCCAGCTGCACAGATTCAACTACTTTCTAACATCATCTCTGATGTGAATATGCTTCCCTTTTGATCTGGGAACTCAGGAATTTATTTCCTTCTGCATAGCTCAGAAACGCAAGGGCAGATCTGTGCTCAGGAATAACAGCAGCAGGCAAGGGTCCTTGGGGTTCTAGTTGCAGGGAAGCAGGGAGAGAGGCAGGGGAAGGCTTGGGTTACCAGCGAGCAGTGGTGACGAGGGTCAGGACGAGAGGGGCACCCTTGTTAAGTTGGGGGTTAGTCAGTGGCCAAAACAATCTCTAATCTAAACATTATATGGTAAGAGAGCACTGTATCTTTTTAGAGGGACTGAATCAAAATGGTTTTCATGTAGTTCTGGGTCTTCCTTACCTTCTCTGCTTGCTGCACCTACTTGTATCATAATGGCTCTTTTCTTTGGGTCACAACTGCGTGCCCTCAGGGAGCAAGAAACCCCTGATGGGGATGGGAACCATTGGGCCACCGGCATTTGCGGCAATTCTCAAAATCAAGCTTTTTGGTGCTGCTAGCTCATACCCCAGAAGGGAAGCCATTTTTAGTCCTGGATTGTCTCCATGGTAACCTCTGAAATAGTTGGCAGTAGGTGCCAAGCTGGCTGGGTGCCCAGCTCTGGGAGGTGGGTGGGGATGAAGGGGCTGACAGGAGCTCATAAGGATTCAGATAGGTACCCTCCTTTTTTCTGTCTGATGGAAAGGACCATGTGGCATGAATTGGCCTTCATCAATCCTAGGAGATGCTGGCGACCCTAAGTCTGCCTCGTGTGGCTGCCTGACGGTGTCCTGACACTTAATTTTCAGGCGGGGTAATATCCCTGCTGCTTGTTTTGCAGGCTGAAGAAGGGACAAGGGACACTGAGCGGAGGCCAGGAAGGAAATCCTCAGTGACCTCAGGAAAAAAGACACGCTCTCTGTCCGTCTCTCTTTCCGAGGGTCTCAGTGTCTGTCTGCCTTGCTCTCTTCTGCTCTAAGTATTTGGAGGTGAAGCTCTAACAGGGAAAAAGAGGGTTTTCGGGAGAGTCACAAAATGCAGGCTGACCCGCGTTCTCGCCTACCATTGCCAGGAGGGACTGCAGCTCGATCTCCAGGGTCTGCAAGCTGCGCTTCATGTCGGTCAGCTCGTTCCTGGCCGAGGTGGCCGCGCCCGCGTGGTCAGAGATCTGCTGCTGCAGGGTGGCGCTCTGCAGGGCGGGGTGCGGAGGGGTGAGCGGGCCTGCACCCCAACCCGGCGGGCTCGGGGGAGGCGGGGCTGGGCGCGCGCCTCACCTTCTCGTTGAACCAGGCCTCCGCGTCCCGGCGGTTCTGCTCGGCCAGGGCTTCGTACTCGGCCCGCATGTTGTTCAACAGGACCGTGAGGTCCACCCCGGGTGCCGCGTTCATCTCCACGTTCACGTTCCCGCCGGCCGCGCACTGCAGCGCCTTCATTTCCTGCAGGGACACGTGAGCGGGACTCAGGGCAGTTTAGGGTCAGGGCGCGCAACTGCTCTTCGGCGCTCCTGCCTTTCCAGCCCTCTGCCCGGCGACTCTCCCCTCCCCCTCTTTCTCTTTTCATGTTTCCTGGCCTTTCCCTCCCCCAGAATTCTCTCCTTTTGGGCTTCTCTAACCGGTCACTGGGTGTTTCCCGAACATTTTCATCCATTGTTTTGGAGACTATTTTGGGGATAGTCATTCCCCCCGCCCCCCCTCTAAGGGGTTTGAAGCTGCGTGGTATAACGTTGTCAAGGAAGGGGTTTATTACTGTACAGGGTTCCGCATTCAAGTAAAGCCAGTCTCATTAAGTGGAGAAAACAGTGACATCTTTTCCTAGTCAGGTGTTTTGTGGGAAGGTGGATGGCAAAATGGCCTTTTACGAATGACAGAAATAATATAGTGCAAACAAGGATGGGTGTTTCAATGCCAAAACAATGCACCACTTTTATTTATTTATTTTTTTAAAGATTTTATGTATTTATTTGACAGAGAGAGTGAGATCACAAGTAGGCAGAGAGGCAGGCAGAGAGAGAGGGGGGAAGCAGGCTCCCCACTGAGCAGAGAGCCTGATGCGGGGCTGGATCTCAGGACCCTGAGATCATGACCTGAGCCGAAGGCAGAGGCTTTAACCCACTGAACCACCCAGGCGCCCCGCAATGCACCATTAAAAAAAAAAAAAAATTAGATTGTTCTATCAGGCTAAAAAAATGGAAGGGTGCTGATCAAATGGTTAATACTTAACCTTGGGGGATGAGGTTAGAAGGGCGGAGAGTGGGAGAGAGAAAATTCTTTCTTTGTATGTCTTGGCATTGTTTAAATTATTATAATGAGCACGAAATACTACTGTAAGTTAATGACACCCCCCCCCCAGTATTAAAAATGTACAGAATCACGATTTGATTAGTGGTTCAGCTTCTCCTACCTCTTCATGGTTCTTCTTGAGGTACCTCATCTCTTCGCTCAGGGACTCGTACTGCAGCTCCTGGTCGGTTCTGCAGAGCGTGAGTTCGTCCAGGACTCGCCGCAGCCCGTTGATGTCAGCCTCGGTGTTTTGGTGAAGGGCGAGCTCATTTTCGTACCTTGGCGGGGCATTAAGTGAATTTCAGCCCAAGTTAGACAACCTCAAGAGGGGAGAGAAGTAAAACCTCAGTCGCTTTAAGCGGTGCATTAGAAAATGAATTGGGACTCCGAATGTTATAAAAGCATACAAGGAACGCCTTCCTCCACTCCTTTACCCAGTGCTCTGCAAGGAAATTGACTGTTATTTAGTGACACAAATTCTGATAGCAGATCCCCATTAAATAAAAACATGCCATTTTAGAATTTCATCTTAGTGCTTGGCATTCTTCCAGGCAGGCGTAGAAATGAAGTGATATTTTGTCCCGAAAATGTAATAAATAAATAAATAAATTGTGAGTATAGCTGATTTTAAGAACATGCCTTGTGTCATAGGGCATTGTCATAACATGCGTTACTTCCTTTAATCTTTTACGGTTTATTCTACTCGGGGTGAAATTGAAATTTTATTTAGCATATTAAAATTGACAGGAAAATTTTTCTAGAGAGTGACTGTTTTCTATCACTTACTTTAGCCGGAAGTCATCAGCAGCCAGTCTGGCATTGTCAATATGCAGAATTACATTAGCGTTAGCAGTAGTTGAAGAGATAATCTAGAAGAAACCAAAAGGGAGGACACAACAAACAAGCCCGTTCTTAGAATTTACCTCAGGAAACGAAGATTTCCTTAAGTGACAACTGAAATATTTAAAATTTTCATTTTGAAAAATGACAAATGTGGTAATTTCTCACCTACTCACGTAACTTTTAGATGCAACACTTCCTTATCAATGTATATATTTCAAAACTAGTAACATTCAAGCTGCTTGAAATTCACGCATTAAAGTACTTATTTTTGACTAACAGGAAGAATGATTTGTGAAAATAATTAATAAATAAATAGGAACATAAATGACAGATAACAGTTATGAAGCATTTCCTGTTTATGTTGTTTATGTTCTATATCTTTTGCTAGGTAGTTCTTAGTTTTAAATACTTTCATTGTTTTCAGTATTTTCAGATTTGTGATTTCTCACCTTATTCTTAAGATCTTCAATGATTAGGTGGTATCTACTATAGTCATGATCAAGTCCACGGCAAGATCCTGGTCCATACTTATCATACCAACCCTTGATTTTCCTCTCTAGTTCAGCATTTGCCTCCTCCAGAGCTCGCACATTATCCAGGTAGGACGCCAAGCGGTCATTAAGATTCTGCATGGTCACCTTCTCGTTTCCAGACAGAAGTCCCCCTTCACTTCCAGCAAAGCCAGAACAAGCAGCGTTTCCAAGGACACCACTAGCATGGTTCCCCCCAGGAACACTGCCCAGGCCCCCTCCCAAGGCACAGGAAAATCCACTTCCAGCAACAGAGCTGCCACACACATTGCTGCCCACAAAGCCCGAGCCTCCACTGGATGGTCTGATAGATCCAGTTCCAGACCATAAGCGAATATGCCTGGACCCACTAGAAAATCGGAGAGACATGATAGAATGAGCAGTGTTCACCTTGTCTGTAACAAGATTGCTGGAAGTTCAAAGAAGAACAGAATGTCATGAGCTGATGGTTTCTTTGGGCTTTTATACACAATTATTGGGGTGTTTCTATTTGAGTTACGCATGCCAGAAGAAAAATGGCATCATTCTGATTAGCATGAAATTATGTATAATTAGTTTTTTTTTTTTTTTTTGTAAATTGATGTCTAACATCCCTGGCTGTTGCTTCAGGATATTTGTTATCTTAAATATAACAGGGTTCATTCTATATTAAGTTCATTATTTTAACTTCTAATTTGGGGTGAGTAATCCTTTACTTTCATCTAGACCATAGGAATATACCATCATTATCTGGCACCAGATATTATAAAGTTTTAAAAGTTAAGTAAGATTGCAATAGGGTACCATCAGCTAGCTCCAGCAGGGTCTTTATTAACAGAGAGGTATATAAAGAAATAGTAACTAAAAAAACCCATATTTTATCCTGCCATAGCAAGAGAAAAAAAATTGTGTTATTTAAAAAATACGATCCTGGTAACTTCTCTGGTCTTACCATGATTATGACATCTACGCATTACCTTGAACAATAACATAAGTATTAACTGATTCCTTTATTGAACATGTATGGCTACTATGTCTGGTGTTCAAACCTAAATGCGAAAATGAAGGCATGATGGTAAATAAATGCAAAGATGAAAAAGATCTGGGTCCAGTCTTTAAGAAATGTATGGTCAGGATCCGGCAGAAGTTGGGTCATGTTTAGCCTTCTGTGTCAAAGAGTTTGGAATGACTGGGTGTGTGTGTGGAAGGGGTAGGGGGTCCGGCTGAGAAACGGGAGAGATGAGTCAGAAGTGACCTGAGAAGGCTCTTCGTGAGGTAACGGCCAGGAAGGTGGGGGTGAAGAAGGTGGACAGGATGGGGAAAAGAGGGATAGGAGGGCTTTGGTTGGGTTTGACTGGTTCTAGGTTCTGTGGAGAAGACAGGTATAAGATTGTTTTGCTTCCAGGACAGTAAGGGGTCTCCCGGAACTGGGCTCCCATAAGCATTCTGAAGCCTGGGCAGCTGGCGTTATGGCTGTCATTGGCCTGGCCTTTAAATGTTTTCTGGGCCATGTTGTGGGATTTTTTTTTTTAGAGCAGCAAAGGGCCTTAGACATTACCTAATTCAGCCCCTTTGTCATATGAGGCCGCTGAGACCCATAAATGTTAAGATTTGTCCAGAGTCACCAGGAACATCCCAGGTGGAAACAGCATATGTTCTAGATAGCCTAGAGATTCTGGCACCATGGGTGTATTTTAGATACAAATAATTTCTCTAAATGATCCATGCCCATACAAATACCTATTTTATATATTGCCCTCATAGTCTTAGCATGTTATCTTAATTGTGAAATTATTTTCTTAAGTTACTGAATTATTGAAATTGAAATATTAACAATTTAGGATGTTAAAATGTATGAAGAATAATAAATCTCTTCAGTGCCTGATTCATATTAATTAGCTAAGTTATTGGTGGAGTGTGTATGCATCCTGAATATGTAAAAAAAATTCCAAAGAACATTTTGGGACAAAAAAGGGAAACAAGCTTTTTTTTTTTTTTTTTTTTAACTTAAGTTGAAATGACTTGTTTCCCCCGTCAGCATCCTCCCTGGTGATCCCACAGTTTACCACAATTGTCCCTGTCCTCTTATTTCCACCAGGGGGCAGTGCTCACCGGCAAATGAATGTGGCTTGGGCAGAATTGCCACTTCAGCCTGGGTCCTAACAAGCCCTCAGCTGGGAATGAAAAAACCCCTGGTAAGAAGCAACCTCAACATTGACCTTCTCAAAGTTCCAGAGCATGAGAAGTATAAAGACAAGATTTCCTTGTGCTTATACGGTGCTTTACAGCTTCCAAAGGGACTTCTTGTGCATTATCTCATTTGAATCTCAAAAAGAATCTGGGAATCAGGAAGAGATATTTCCTTCTTCTGATTGAATGATGAGAAAATGGAGGACAAGGACTATTCAGGGATGCACAGCATGAAGCTGGGTGAGTCACGCCAGAATGGGCCTTGGGATTCAGTGTGGTGGTCCTTTGGTCAAAAACAGTTATCTTAAAGTCAGATAGAATAGTAACTCCAAGGGTGCCAAAAACTCTTTTTAATGAAAAACATTAACATATTTCTTAAAAATTCTTTTCAGAATTTCTAGTTAATAGCAAAATGAAACTTTTGGCTACAGTTATACTACCTATCAGGTCAGGTGTCATTCATTCATTTTTTGTTCACTCAAGAAGTATTTAGTGACTGTCTACTATGCACAGGGCACTGTATTAGTAGTGGGACATGCAGAGGGGAAGAAAACAAACGCCTTCCAAGATTTACTGTGGATAATGTTGCTGTGAACATGGCACATACAACTAGCACTTTAAGACCTTAGTATCAGTTCTTTTGGCTTTAGACCCAGGAGTGAAACTGCTAGATCATACGATACTTTTGTTTTTAATTTTCTGAGGAATCATCTTATTGGTTTCTGCAGCATCTGTACCATTTACTTCCACCAGAGGGCACAAAGATTCCAGTTTCTCCACAACCTTTCCAAACTTGCTGTTTTCTATTATTATTATTATTATTGATGGTAGCTTTCCTAATCAGTGTGAGGTGGTATGTCATGGTAGTTTTTGATTTGCATTTCCCTCATGATCAGTGATGTTGAGCATCTTTTTATGTGTCCATTAGCCATACCCCGCTTGCTTTTATCTTTATAACTGTTTTCTATCTACTGAGATGCATTTTGGTACCATTTTGTTTTCTAGTCTTTCCTTCAAATTTCTTTCTTTAGAAAACCTTCCAGAGGCTCTATAGATCAAAACTTGAATAAGAGTTCCTCTTCCGGGGACGCCTGGGTGGCTCAGTTGGTTGAGCGGCTGCCTTCGGCTCAGGTCATGGTCCCGGCGTCCTGGGATCAAGTCCCACATCAGGCTCCTTGTTCAGCGGGGAGCCTTCTTCTCCCTCAGCCTCTGCCTGTCATTCTGTCTGCCTGTGCTCGCTCTCTTCCCCTCTCTCTCTCTGATAAAAAAAAAAAAAAAACAAAAAACACTTAAAAAAAAAAAAAAAACCTCTTCCAAAAAGGTCATTGTCGTGGCTTTGTAATGGCTCAGCTAGCCTGTGAACCTGTTTACTCATGCTTTTCAAGCATTTCTTCTGAGGTAACTTATTCAGAGTAGGAAAGATTAATTGGAAGCTTAAGTATGTGATTTTTTTTTTCTTCGCTAAAATCCTGAAGGACAAGATTATTCAAAGCACTACTCAAATTATTCCCCTAGGTAATGTCTAATATTTGTACTAATTCACGGTAATTTCCTTTCTGACTGTTACTAGGCTGCAAAGATCCCTTATGTAGCCTGGGGGTGTGAAATGATGTTTGTTTTTATTTAGAGACACTGAAAAGCAATGTGACAACTCAAGAGTCCTTCCTCCTTTATAGCATGACTTTCTGTGGGACACCTAGTTCAAAAAGTATCCTTAAAAAAATGTCCTTCATACCTGGTTTCCAGACTAGATTTATTTTTGTTGTGATAACTTGTTTCTCTTTGTCACTCAAAGATGCAACATGGGTTATTTGCCTTGTGATCAGGGTGACCACAGGTGTAGCTTTTAGGGATGGTCAACTCTCTCAAACTTTTGGGATAACCATCTGGTCCTTCCTACTTGCCTTCATCTCTTGCTCTGTTTTATTGGTCCTCAGGTTCATAGGACTACATTCATCCTAATCCTTTGTGACACACTCTCGCCACTATTTCTGCTGAGTTTTGTTTCACAGCCTCAGGATGGCAACTGGACCTTGATCTCTAACCCACAGCAGACCATGGTAATGATCAACTATTCTAACAACCTATTGTGATGTGCATGTTCATCTTTGGAGAAGCTAGATTATTTATTTATTTATTTATTTTTTAAGATTTTATTTATTTATCAGAGAGAGAGAGGGGGAGAGAGCGAGCACAGGCAGACAGAATGGCAGGCAGAGGCAGAGGGAGAAGCAGGCTCCCCGCCGAGCAAGGAGCCCGATGCGGGACTCGATCCCAGGACGCCGGGATCATGACCTGAGCTGAAGGCAGCTGCTTAACCAACTGAGCCACCCAGGCATCCCGAGAAGCTAGATTATTTAGCCAATAAACATATTTCTCTGGGGATGAACAGAATACTATTTTTTTTTTGTTTTTGTCTTGCTTTATAAAATCCTCATTTATTTGGACTTATTTAATACATACCAGATGCACACATTATGAAGGCTGTTTATATACCCTTTCTTATATAAATAAAGAATAAAAGCAAATACACTGAAGAAATAGAATTCAAAATTTATAGCAGTTACCAAATTTCAGGACTGTCTTTTTCAGTTTTTTTGATAATCTTGAAAAATCTTCAAAATTTTGAAAATATTTTTCAAAATGTATTTTTGTTTTTTAATGAAAATGTAGTTGATATACAATATCACATTAGTTTCAAGTATACAATGTAACAATTTGACAACTCAGTACTTGTGCTGTGCTCCCAAGTGTTGCTACTATCTGTCACCATGCAATGCTATTACAATAGCATTGACTATACTCTCTGTGCTGTTATCTTATGCTCATCCATGTGATTTACTCACTCTGTAACTAGAAGACTGTACCTCCTAATCCCCTTTACTCAGTATACACATCTCCCTACTGCCCTCCCCTATGGCAGCCGTCAGTTTGTTCTCTGTATTTATGGGTCTGTTTCTGCTTTTTGTTTCTTAGATTACACATACAAGTTAAATCATATGGTATTTGTATTTCTGTCTGACTTCACTTAGCATAATACGCTCTAGGTCCTTGAATATTGTTGCAATGGGAAGATAGTGCATCCTTTTATATGGCTGAGTAATATTCCAGTAGTAGAATTACCAGATCATATGGTTTTCCTATTTTTTATTTTTTGAGGAAACGCCATACTATTTTCCACAGTGATTATACCAATGTACATTCCCACAAACAGTACACAAGTGTTCTTTTTTCACCACACCCTTGCCAACACTGATTATTTCTCCTCCTCTTCATTCTAGCCATTCTGATGAGTATAAAGTGGTATCTCACTATGGTTTTGATTTGTATTTCCTTGATAATTAATGATGTTGAGCATCTTCTCATGTGACTGTTGGCCATTTGTATGTCTTCCTTGGAGAACTGTCTATTCATGTCTTCTCCCACTTTTAGTTGGATTTTTTGTTTTGTATTTTGAGTTGCACAAGTTCTTTATGTATTTTAGACATTAACCCCCATGGGATATGCCATTTGGTAGGTTGCCTTTTCATTTTGTTGATGGTTTTCTTGGCTGTGTAAAATAGCATACTGTTTCTTCAGTGTCTACTCCACAGTGGGCATTTTTTTAAGGGCTTTATAGGCATTAACTAATTTTACTACCATGATAATCTCAAATGAAGGAGCTATTGTCCCTATTGTATAGATAAGAAAACTGAGACTCAGAAGGGTTGAAGTAACTTGTCCAAATATTACATGATTTGTAAATGCCAGTGCCAGGATATGAAGAACAGGAACCGTTGACTTTGAAATTTCAGCATGCTTAAAACTACAGATGACCTCTTTCCCTAATTCTCACTCTCCGGTTGGAGGGTAGGTCCACTGGGTGGACCTTATTTAGTTAACCTTACTCAAGCTACTTCCCTTATAAACCTGACCATAACTAAGTTACCTCACCATATCCTAGCAAAATTGAGCCATCACAGACATCAGACTCATGGTGGAAAGCTTTAAGGAGCATGACGCAAATTCTTCTGGAGAGACAAGCTTTTGCTCTTTAGTAGGATTCCACATGAGTGCCCGAATTGGCTCTGCTAGTCTCACTGGACACTGTCCTGCTTAAATAGCAGGATTCTGTAACTTCAGAATTTGTAAGAATGTGTACAGAATTTTTAAAATAGCTACATGATAAATCCATGTAGTAAAGAGTGATCTGTATAGTTAAAAGTAATTTTTTAAACTATAAATACCAACATCCTTGTTAAAATCAAACTTGTTTAGACAGACTATCTTTATTAAACTATAGTTTGAGTTCAGTTCAGAAAGTTCTATTTTAAAATGTTTTTCAGTTTTATTGAGATATAATTGATATATCATACTGTTTAAGGTGCGTAGCACAATGACTTACCTATTCAGTGAAATGATTACTGCCATAGTTTAATATTAAAAAAATAGTTCTTTATCAGTGAAAATATAATATAAGTCACTGTTTAGGAAGGTATTGGAAGACTGAACAGGTAAGATGACAGGATTACCATGATTTAGACCTTTCAGGAATGAAGGTTTAGTATACCAGCCAACCAGATGAAGAACTCTGACCAGCTGAGATCCTGGCTTGGGGTGGGAGGTTAGGCAGGTAGTGGTGGGTAGAAATGGGTGGAAGAGACAAAGCTTAATAATAAACACAACTATCTCATGGTAACATTTTTATATTTGTGTCATTGAGTATGGAAACACTTATTTTTTCAGAATAAGGAGAAAGGCCATCTCAGATTATTACTACTACTTTAAATCCTGGGACTTGGCTAACTTTGTTAGGTATTTTGAAAGGTAATGTTTCTGAATGGCAGTGAGTATATACACAGTGGCAGCTCAGAGTCCTTACCCAGCAACATGTTTTAGGGTTTTACAGTGTGACATGTTGGGACTTCAACAGGTAAGCTTAGGAGACTGGCTCCCAAGAAGGGAGGCTGGTACCTACATAAAAAGACATGCCAACTACAGTGGACAGTTTCTAAACTATGGTAATATTTGGTGCTAGGTAGGTCACGGACTCTTGACTATAGAGCAGGCCATTCATTCTGAAATATGGTTCTGGTCATCAGTCTGGAATTCAGAGGGTAGGGAGTCCCAAGTAAATGACTTAGGAACCAGGCCTCAGGTCTTGGGGCAAACAAGCTCACATCAGTTAAGGATACAGAGGAAGGCTGTTATTTGGTAGACATGAGTACTCTAGGGACACTCACCAGGCAAGGTAATCTTACGGGCAAATAAATCCAGCCCTTCATAAATCCACATGCTCCATATACTAGCAATATAGTAATGTCGGCTGGGTTCTCAGTGGCTGAAGGATGTTGACTGGGTTGGTCCTGCAAGGACCAGGTTTTTAGCCCTTATCACTAGGTTAAGAGTTTGGTGAACTAGGGATCTAGAATTGTCTCTTTGGTACAATTGGCATTGTCATGTCTTGACAACGTTTCTGTTGTTCTTCTGATAGATACCAAATACTTTCGTTGGGGTGATAGGATTTTACTGGTCTGGTAAGGAGTGGATGGTATCCCTTACAGTATATAGCAATTGGGCAGAAATGAATAGGAAGAAAATGAGGGTAGGTAAATGCGAGGAGCCAAGTAATCAGAAAATGTGAAAACTTCCGGTAACTTTATCTTTGGGGTCTTATCTGAGATATTTTAGAATTTTCAGGATTGAAATTACTCAAAGCCAGAGCACTGGGAGTTTTCCATATACAGTGTATCTTTAAGAAACAGTAAGACTGGGGTCTCAGAGGCTTCCACTCTGTGAGATTACGGACATGGATCCAACATGCCCATAAGATTAAAACATTTAGCCAAAAGAAACCATAATAATAATTCTGTCTTCAGAATTTCTGGATAAATCAACCTTCAAATGCTATAGTTCATCAATCTTTAAAGTGAAAACTATTAATTAAAATAAAGACAATTCTGACCAAATTGGATAGCTTGCATCAGTAAGAAAGTTTATTTAAATTCATTAATGAAGGAGAAAAGGTTTTTTTTTTTTTTTTTCCATTAAAGAACACTTTCTGGTAAAGTGAAAAAAAGAAATACAGAAACCACAAAACACCTTTTAAACACCTTATTTTCAAGGAATAAACCTATTTCCATAGACCATTAAGACTGAAGTGTTCTGGTGATTTTGTTTTTCATACACCTGTGCATAATGGTCTGCCTGAAGGGTGACTCTTCCCTCTTGATGCGGCTTAATAGTAGTGTTTCCTGGTTTCCGATTCAATAATAGATGAAAGGACTCTACCGTCAGGTGCCACCTCTTCAATAATTGTCTTGATTACTCTGGGTTTCTTAGTATCTGTAGGTGAATTACAAAAAAAAAAAAAGAGAATTTAGACTAAGCGATTTATGGGGTCCTTACTAATCAAAATTTCTAAAAAATAAAAAATAAAAAAAATTCACTTTTTACGTTGTTTTTTAAAAAAAAAATCCGAATAATGTTTAAGCAAGAGCATCTTGGACCACCACATTTTTCCTTCAAGATGGATGTCAAGTGTACAGTTCGCTAAAAAATGCAAGTGGGAATCTACTCTGAGATTTTAACCGTTTTAAACAGCTCTAGAGCGTAGAAAAGCAACAAAACCATCACAGAAAGTGAAAACTAATTCGGATTACCCCAGCTAGTTTCTGCTGACCTTGGTCCCTTGGAAGAGGACTCTCCAACCGACCCAGAAGACGAGGACTTGTGACCGCCGCCGGAGCTGCCGCCACCGTAGCCGCCGCCGGAACTGCCGCCGTGACCGCCGCCGCCGGAACTTCCGCCGCCGTAGCTGCCGCCGTGGCCGCCGCCGCCGGAGCTTCCGCCGCCGTAGCCGCCGCCGTGGCCGCCGCCGCCGGAGCTTCCGCCGCCGTAGCCGCCGCCGTGGCCGCCGCCGCTGGAACTTCCGCCGCCGTAGCCGCCGCCGGAACTTCCGCCGCCGCGCCCGCCGCCGTAGCCACCGCCGCCGGAACTACTGGGAGTAAGGGTCACGTTCGGTTAACTTAACTTTGGAAAAGGGTGGGTCGCTTTCGACGTTATAGTTCTTAAAAAATAAGCAAAACGGATTTCGAGAGGAGAAAAAGAAAAAAAAAACTGTCAAGTATAAATTCTGAAACCTATTACTTCAAAACAGTTTCATATTGCACACGACCCTAAGGCTCAAATTCATGGGACATGGAAGCTGTGGCTCCATATGCCTTTTCCCGTACTCTGCTTTCTCCCTTCTCCCTTTCTCCCAACCTCTGGCACTTCTTTAGGTTTTGTTAAAGCCTGGCGATTTAGAACATTGAATAAAACCAATTGGGGTCATTTAAAACTTTCACTGATTTACCTTCCTTCTCCTTCTAGCAGGCTACGGTAGGTTTGAATTTCATTCTCCAGTCGGATCTTGATGTCCAGGAGTTGTTGGTACTCAGCATTCTGGCACTCGGTTTCAGCTCGAATCTGTTGCAGTTGTTCCTCCAAAGAGGAGATCTGGGCCTGAATCTGTGAGAGCTGCACACAGTAGCGACCTTCCGTTTCAGCCAACGAGGATTCCAGGGATTGTTTCTGAAAAAGAATAAAGAATAGACAGGGACTTTGCGACCTCACTGTTTAATGAAACCCAGTGAAGGTTACTCAATAATTTAATAAGACATCAAATAGAAGAATAAAGAAAATGAACAGAATTTGTGTTTTATGTTTAATGGCAACATTTTAACTCAAGTATGTTCAGAGTAGAGCTGCTAGGACTTTTCTCCCCTTAGCAAAGAGCTTCAATTTTATTTCCTTTTTCTTACCCCCTCTTTCCTCTTAAGTTGCATATTCTTATGTGGGCATGAAAGTTTGTGTGATAATTGAAATTATTTTAAGAGACAGTTATTAACGTACCAGGGCTAGTTGGGACTGTAGTTCGATTTCCAGACCTTGAACTGTGCGTCTCAATTCAGTAATCTCAGATTTGTGGCTGGACATTTGTTCAATGTTACTATTGATTTCTGTAGTCAGTTCCTTGCTCTAGAGTATTAAAAACAGGGGAAAAGATGAGAAAAAATCTGAAATAACCAAACATCCCCTGGCCCCCTTCCTTATGAAGGAAGATGAATTACCTTCTCATTGAACCAGGCTTCAGCATCTTTGCGGTTTTGTTCAGCAAGTTGTTCATATTGGTTTCTCATGTTATTCAGAAGTTCAGTCAGATCAACACCTGGGGCAGCATTCATTTCTACGTTTACATCACCAGTGGACACGTTATGAAGGTCTTTCATTTCCTGTTTGAGGAACAGAAAAGTTTAATGACTGCCCCATGACCACAATGAACCCTTTTCTTGGCTGGGGGAAGTATAACTTTTTGCATCACCTCTTCATGGTTCTTCTTCAGGTAGGCCAGCTCTTCAGTCAGGCTCTCGATCTGCATCTCCAGGTCAGCCTTGGTCAAGGTCAGCTCGTCCAGCACCCGGCGCAGGCCGTTGATGTCCGCATCCACGCTCTGGCGCAGGGCCACCTCGTTCTCATACCTGGAACAGGCATAGTACAAAATACTGGCTAGAACTTACATATGGAAGGTGTACTTGGGCTGAGACAAAGAAGCAAATACAGAGTTTCGTTCATATCATGGCAACATTTATTGATCACTGTAGGGATATCAGTAGTTTCATGCAGAGAAGCTTAGCATTTACTTTAAAATGCATTTTCTTCTTTTAATGTTGCCAAAAAGGTAATATTGAAGTTGAAAAATTTTCTGACAACTGCAATACCATTTAACTTTGCATGAATTCAAGAAAATGTAAACACTATTGGGGTTGTTAAAGGTCATTGTTAAAAGCAACTCATGTATTTGTTGGGACAGTATTGTGCCACATTCACTTAGCTTACTTTAATCTGAAGTCATCAGCTGCCAGCCTGGCATTGTCGATCTGAAGCAGGATATTAGCATTATCAGTTGTTAGACTGAGGATCTGGAGGGAGAAGCAAAGAAATCAGATACATATACGGCTTTTATGGTGGTAGAGATGAACTGCATTATTATGTTCTTTTACAAAATCTTGAGGGAATTTATTTTATCTTAAATATAAAATATTGCAGAGTTACCTAGCTACTTAAATTTGAGTCATTTGTTCTCTCGAAGTTTCTATACTTTGCTGTTTCTCTATCATCCTTTTCCGGAAACTAATGGCAGTTATAAGCTGTGTTCCTGCCTATGTGTCCCCCCACTTTTATACTGGGTGATTTCCATGTATTTCAGCCAACTTTTAACTGACTCATATGTTTGATTTAACTGATTACAAATACATGTTCTAAATGGGTACACTCTGGGCTGGCACACAATAGGTACAATTCACAAATTCTCACAAATGGGATACACAAATGGTATCCCAGTTCCTTACGGGAGAATTTATGTTGCTTGTCATTGGCAGTTCATTTTTATTGTTATTAATCTGAGTAATATTTTGTTTTGGTTCATTTAATAATTCTTCTAATTCCTATATTTGTAAATGATCTAGTATTTTAGCTATGGGTCATATACTAATTAAAACCTAAAAAATTCTCAGTAATCTGCCATCTTGTAAGATACACAACACACGGGCTGAAGATTACAATGACCATATCATCACAAATATTTACCTTTGATAAGACTGGATTATTTTTGGAAGTAACATAGGCAAACACAGTGAATAGCTACATTGTGGTTAACTTAAGATTATTCTATTTGAATTACATGGATAAGAAATAGCCTTAAAGTTGTATTTTTAAAATGTATCTTACCTGATTTTTAAGTTCTTCGATGGTTTGGTAGTATTTGCTGTAGTCACGGGGCTCTCTCTGGCTTGAGTTGCCATGCTTTTCATACCACTCCTTGATTTTGCCTTCTAGCTCGTAGTTTGATTCTTCCAGAGCCCGAACTTTGTCCAGGTAGGAAGCCAGGCGGTCATTCAGATTCTGCATGGTTACTTTTTCATTTCCAGAGAGAAGGCCGCCATCTCCTCCAAATCCACCCCCATAGCCTCCAAAGCTGCCTCCACCGAAGCCGCCTCCACCAAAGCCGCCCCCTCCAAAGCTGCCGCCTCCAAAGCTGCCTCCTCCACAGCCCCCACCAAAGCTGCTGCTTCCATAGCCTCCACCGAAGCTACCTCCACCAAAACCTCCTCCTAATCCTCCATAGCCACCTGATGAGCCCCCAAAGCAGCCTCCACCAGAGCTCCCACGACTAAAAGAGCCACCACTGAACCCCCCTGAGCTAAATCCTCCGCCAATGGAGCCTTTGCTGCTCGAAATTCTGAAGGATGATCCTCCTCCTCCACCCCCTCCTCCCCCACTGCGGGAGGAAGAGTATTGCTTGCTTGAGCTGTATCGAACAGACATGGTGATGCTGCTTAGCCCAGGGAGTGCTTGCTACCAAGGACAGTGACAAGCCTTTATATTCTGAGAGGGTGTGTCCCACGTGTGTTCGAGTTTGCTTACTTGCACGGTTTTCTTTTTGCCAGTGTAGCATCTTCACTTATGATTGCATACATTATCTTCAGTAATAACCAATTCCAATAGGTATGGTTTTGAATTTGCCCTCAGAACAAACAGGAGGTTTACTATGTTGAAATTGAAAATGGGTGTTGTTCAGATGAGCTTGTGTTTCATTAGGCTTTTTCACCTTTTGAAGAACATTGAGCAACTTAAATCCAGTTTTTCTCAGCACTAATTTAGGTTGCACAGAATGTTTGCAAAATTTAGAAAAGGAATTTGAGCCACAGAATTGTAGTTAAAATGATATTTTTCAAATTCATGTTTTAAACAGTTCTAATGGATTAGAACAGCAGTTAACATAAAGTCTGCCAGAATCATGATCTCTAATGGAGATCTTGTAGAAAATTCCAAGCAAACAAAAAGAAAAGAAAAAATATATGCTAAACAATTTAGTGTTCAAAAGTTGCTACATATAAAAATTAAAGCCATTAACACACAATTAGGAAATGTGTGTATATATTTTGTATGGAATCTTTTAATTTGTTTGGAGAAGGAAAGTCTATTGATACCTTGCTAAGGGAGTTGGAAGTGAGTGATGATTTAGGAATCTGCTAATTTAGTGGTGCTATTCTTTTTAACCTTAAAAGAAATATAAAATCATGAAGTTATTCTGTATATTTTAAGCTTTTAAATTCATCATGTAAAGGCTTTTTTGAAGACCATAATGGAGAAATTCTTAGCACAAGATAGGCAAAACTTACCTCCAGTACTTTTCTGTACTCTATGTTTGATCCCCAAATGGAGAGTTTAGGTATGTTATGATTGTGATTAAAAATTTGTTTGTAGGGGTGCCTGGATGGCTCCGTGGGTTAAAGCCTTTGCCTTTGGCTCAGGTCATGATCCCAGGGTCCTGGGATCAAGTCCTGCATCGCATCTGGCTCTCTGCTCAGCAGGGAGCCTGCTTCCCTTCCTGTCTCTCTGCCTGCCTCTCTGCCTACTTGTGACCTCCGTCCGTCAAATAAATGAATAAAATCTTAAAAAAATTGGTTTATAAGAGTATAAATCCAGATTTTTAAAAAATTTAAATTCACTTTATTTAACATACAGTGTAGTATTAGTTTCGGGTTAGAATTTAGTGATTTGCCAGGTGCATGTAACACCCAGTACTCATTAATCAAGTGCCCTTCTCAATGCCCATCAGATTAGAGACTGATGCTTGCTCCAAAAATTATGAACTGGACTGTGAACATATGTCTCCAAGTTAGATTCGGTTTCTCAAAAAAATTTTTTTTCCTGTATGTAGAATATCATGTAACAGTTTGTCCAGTGAAGTATTTAATTAGGACTTTCATACATGATACATAATTCTTTTATCACCCGTAGGCTATGATGTTGCTATTATTCAAAAATATATTCATGAATGTCATACACATTTTATACAGTGCCATTTGTGATCCTGTGACTTTATAATCTCTGAAATAACCTGCTGAAATACGGATGGGTGGTGGTTATCACTAGTATGTATAAGAAGATACTGAAGCTGTGCGAGGTTATGGTTTTGCCTAACAATATAAAACAGGTGTTTGAACTGAGATTAGAAACTTTCCTCCTCTACCACTGTGTCTGTATAGTCTCTACTCTGGTGGTTTGATCTGATGGAATTGAATGCCTCTGTTTCTTACCATAAACTTTTCCATATGGGGCCAAACAAAATGTACTTGGAAGCAAGAAAATATTGAAGGGGTATAGTATTTGGCACATGCTCTTTTCTTACTGATTGCTTTTTAATATTAGGTTTGTAGTTGCACAGTCTATGAAAACTGTAGAAATAGTTTCTTCAGGGAAAGGGAATGTGTCTGGGGGTGTTAACGAAGAGCCAGTTGTTAGAGGTTACTACTCAGCGCCTTGCAGCTCCTCCAACTTGTTAGCACATGCAAGCAGGGCAGTAGTTAAAAGAAATAATGAAATGCAACCATGGGAATTGATCTTTGTTGAAGATAGCATGCTGTAAAGGAAGGCTGTAAAAATCAGGACAGGAAAAAAAAAAAGAGCGTTCCAGTAAGTTCAGAAAGGATGTTGAAGCCTTGATATTAATGAAAGCAATTCAGAAAGAAACCATTTTAATTAAAAAGATATTTTAATAGATTTTACCTGTAGTTATCACTAATTTTGATCTTACCAGTTTTGATGCAGTATTATCTTTTACTTTTTTTTTTTTTTTTTTTTTACCTTGGTAGGGAGATATAAAATTTCAATTTATTTTCAGTTATTTAACAAGTGGTATGAAGAAATCTGTTACAAGCATATTAAAGAACATGTGAAACATATGCATGAAAGTACATGGGGACAAATACATGTATAGAGACTCTGCTAATACCAATTAATTTAATTTAAATCACCTTTAAGGATATTATTAAAGATTCCTTATTAACCTGCATACTCTAGAAATTGATTTGTTTTAATTTGTACTGTCATTTGTTGAAATCTGCCCTTGGCAGTAGTGAAATTACAGAGGTGCTATGGAACAATTCTACAGCTAAATTGGGTGAAAATTTATGACTGTCAGTTCTAGTCTTGGCACCATTTACACTTGATTACCATAATCCACTGTAACTGTAATTTCATTGCTTTTTATTTTTATTTTGTCTCTGTGAGGCACACTGATACATATTTAGAAGACAGAGAGATGAGTGAGACTTAGCTCTCGCCCTTGAGGATTTTGCTAATCCTTTGCAATCTAATTAAAGAGGGAAAACATACATGATCCGTCTAAACACCAGACAGAAAGAGACAGATACATCAGACAGATACAACAGATACATTACATGTGGATGGTAAATGAAATGGAAAGGGAGGTGGGTGGAGAAAAGGATTTAACATTTCCTGAACATCTCCTATGTTCCAGATGGTTTACTCTCCTTTAATTCTCCCCCAGTTCTCTATGATAGGTATCATTTACCTTATTTTATGGCTGAAAAAAAGAATTAAGCTTTAGAAGGCTTTAGAAATTTGCTCAGAGTAGCACATGTTAGAGCCTGGTTTTGAACCAGACCTATGTAGCTTCAAAGGTAATCCTGTTTTCGTGACACTGAACTGTCACTGTAAGACTGATGAGCAAGGGGTTTTATTGGAATAAGGTCATCTGATGAGATTTCATGGTGCCAGTGGAATTTAAGCTGAGTCTTGTAAAGGATTGATGGGATTTTTCTATGGGGACAGCAGCAAAGAGAGGACTCTTCTGGGGAGTTGGGACTATGAAAATGCCAAACAGGTGAAGACTCTTAATGGACCACTTTGGCTGGAACAGATCATCTATATTCACTAATTTCTCTTAACAGATTTTATTGAGCATCTGCAATATTCCCTGGGGATACACAGGCGACTAAGATACAATTCCTGCCCCTTAAGGAATTTGCAGTCTACTTGGAGAGGGAAGCAAACATACCCACAAGTCAGAGATTATAATCTAGGGTAATCTGGACTACACTTGAGGCATGGACAAGGTGTTGAAGTGGTGCAGGGAGGGGTTCCAGCAGTCTGGTTGTGTGTGTGTGTGTGTGTGTGTGTGTGTGTGTGTATGTGTGTATGTGTGTGAATGAGAGAGAGAGAGATGTGAGGTATGTGAGGGCATAATGAAAGAAGAGTGACGTCTTGAGAAGTTAGTTTCTTTTAAAATGGGAATTTGAAGTAATACCAGGATATTCATGTAAGAATGTCTGTCAGCAGCTAGGCTCGTAGGACTACAGTTCAGGAGAGAGATTAGAGGAGACTTCAGGATAGGTAGGAAGGAATTTAGAAAGAAATGAGCAGAAGGTCTAAGCCTGAACTTGGAGGGATGGCCACTTTAGGGGCTGGGAAGAAGAGCGAGAGAATGATACTGAAAAGTAGGGCACCTGTAAGGGGAGAGAGGAAGAAGGATCATGGAAGCCAAGGGAGGAGGCCCAGAGAAGTGGGCTGGTCTGCAGAGAGGTCACAGTGAAAGGAGATTGAATAAAGACTTGATTTGGCAGTTAGGAACCACTGGCATCCTTCCATGGGGGAAGTTTAGTGGAGTTTGGTGGGGCAGCCCACGATGTATACTCAGTATTAGAATTGACCACTTTGCTTATTGTATTTTGTTTTCATGTAATCTAGTGTATTAATTTCTTCTCTAATTGCTTCTGGAATCACTTCTCGGCCTTTTGGCTAAGATCAAGTGTAATTGCTTCTGGATTTGGAATCATGGTTAAGGCGGGTATAAATGCTGTTCTCATGGGGTTAATTTGGGTAGGGCTCTTAAAGCATGTTTTTGATTCAATTTTGTTATCAGCTTGATTTGTCTCACTGTTGGGATTTGGATCTTTCCTATTTCTTCCTTATTTTGTTTCAAGTAAAATTTTCTTTCGAAGTTTCCAGTTGAAAATTCTGTTTGCAAATTTCTTTCTCTGATCAATTGAAATATAATGAGTAATTTAGGTTGTTATGAGAAGATGACTCTGGTAATGCAGATTATGTCTCGAGATGGCAGGATTGATGAGCTTAATGTTTTGTATTTTCTATTGTTTATCACATAAAGCTTGAAAGGTAGACATATTTTGCTTGAATGACCTGTGACTTTGTGTAAATTGCTGAATGTTCCTTTTTGATTACCACCCACAGAGTCAAAGCCAAGTGGAAAGTTGTACAACTGTCTAATGGGTTTGGTACCCTCCTTGCAGAGAGTCGAGTAACTGGGCAGTGATCAGTAGTTAGCTAAGATAATGGTAAGGCCCATGGTGGCTTCTCATTGGAAAACATCTAAAATTCAGGGTTCTAAAATCTGTAGACACTCCTATATCACACAATTTTCCTGAAACTTCTGGGACTGTGCTGTGATGAAAGCCACAAAAATATGGCTACTGAATGCAGGCTTTTCAGTGAATGTATCAGAGTGGTTAAGAGGGTGGGCTCTGGAGCAGACCTCTGGGATTATAACCCATGCCACACCACTCACTGTGTATCAGTTTCCTCATTTCTAAAGAAGGAATGATAATTTTCCTTACTCTGCAGTGTTGTGGTGAGAGTTAAATTAGTTAATAAACCTAAAGCATTTAAAGCAGTGTTTGATAGACCTAGAATAAGTGCTTAAGACATGTGTGTTTTTGTTACTATTACTGTGATCTGCTTCTCAGAGCCCAAGCCACTGTCTAACCCACAGCAGGCCAGCAAAACACGGGTGAATAAAAGGATAAGGTTAGAAGTTGGAAAATGTCTAGCAAGGAGGAAAACATGGCCAGGGAGGGGGCGTGGACAAAGGAAAGGTGTGTTTTATTGATAACTTCGTGATAAACCATGTCAACTGTTTTTCTTGAAGGGATATATATGCTTTCCTCTTTAACTCCATTTTTTTCTTTACCTCCTACAATCCACCAAATCACCAGTTTTGTCACTGTTTCTTTTGTCCTAGCTGATGGATCTGTCTCTTTCTGTCTGGTCCCACTGCAGCTGCCCTAGTCCAGACTTTCATCACGTCTGTCATGGATATTACATCACCAGCTTCTGAGGACCTTTTCTTGGCTCAGTGCTATGTCACCTCTTTGCTGCTACAGAATTAATGTTTTTGAAGAAGTGTTGTCATGACTTCATCAACGTACTCAAGCACCCAACATGGATTCTTTTGTGGGTGGATGAAGTCTTCTCAACAGCCTTGCCCGACTCTCTCTGTCCAACTTCCTGCTCCCTACGGTGAGTAAGGATGGCAGTAGGGAAGGACAGCTGCATTCTCCTGATGATGTAATTATGTGGCCTTGGGCAAGACACTCTGTCTCTCGGTGTCTCATTTTACTACCCCATAAAATATGGGTAGTAATGTAGGTTTCCCCGCTATTTGAAAGTAGAGTGTTTGGGCAAAGCGAAGAAGCAGTTACCGTTAATTTATATGAAAAAAATTTTGAACATCCCCAGATCCCCAAAATAACCTCTTATAGGCTTTTCTGATCCTGTGGGACACATCTTGCTAATGGGTACACCAAACAGATTGAGATAAAGCACAGGTGCTCACAAACCCAGTTCAAAGCTGTGGCAGCTTCATGCTGAAATACTGAATGTAGTTCTCGGAAGGAGCTGGGTGGTGCCATTCTTGCTAACCACAGCAATGGCTTACTGCAAGAAACACTGAGTGCTATTTTTGCTTTGTGCCTTTTTCATAAAAGTGAAAATGGATTTTTACCAGTTAATGAAAACAGGTACCAATGCAGGTCTTTTGTAAAAGCAAAATCACACAGAGGCACCTGGGTGGGCAGTCAGTTAAGTGTCTGACACTTGGTTTCGGCTCAGGTCATGATCTCAGGGTGGTGAGATTAAGCTCCCAGCTGGGCTCTGCGCTCAGTGTAGAGTCTGCTTGAGATTCTCTCTCCCTCTCCCTCTTCCTCTGTTCCTCCTCCTGCTTGCTCTCTCCTCTCTCTCTCTCTAAAATAAATAAGTAAATAAATAAATAAGACCTTAAAAAAAAAAGGCAAAATCACATAAAGGTGAACTTTCAAAAAGCAGGGGATGCCTATACTAGTAAATATTAAAATATGTGTAATAATCCATGATCCATTGAAAAGCATTTCCAATAAAAAAATTCTTTAATCCTAAGCAAGCCTTTTTAATCTTGGCCAAGATACCATGCTTTATCTGTAAATTTAAGGCCTTCCTTTCTTGTCTCTCTTCCACTTGGCTGCTTATTCAAACATTCTAACCTCAACTCTAAACTCTGGCTTGAATGTCTTCTCTTTCATGAGGTTTCTCACCATTAATATAGTTATGCTTGTCTCTTTTGTTTCCTGTGGGTGTAACCTAGTATTTTGTAATGTGCTATGTTATTATTTTTCCCAATGAGATAAGGCATTTAAGTCCCTTTAGAGAAGGGAGGGTACTTTATACCCAGTCCCAGTACCTGGCAGATACTTACTGTTCTCTGAATGTTTTTCTATCACCCCAGTGTCTTTTTCTGCTTTCTTTTATTTGACTTTATTTTGTACTCTAAACTCTTTCCATATATTTTGGCAATGACGCATGTTCACAATTTAAATAATGGCTAGTTGAAGACAACTAATTTTGCTTTAAAGTAATTTATAATACTTTTAGATGTTAGAGTGTTTCATAAGAATGATAAGAAATCCAATATTCTGCATAGGTATTTTAAGATATCTTAAAATATATAAAGATATATATCTTAGACCACATATATATTTAATACATATTAAGAAAAATTTTGGGCCTCACTCTTTCCTCTTCATTAAACATCCCCTTTTTGGTTTTGGGTGTGTTGAGATGATCTTGACACTGGCATATTGCTAAAAATATATTTGTACCTAGAAAATTTCGAAGTTTTTATTAGGAACATTGGCTATTTTTGTTGGTTTTCTGGATTGATAGCAAATAAATTTGGTGTAATTTAAAGATTAAATGTTACGTAACTTAGCTTTTTTGTTTTGTTAGCATGGCATAGGTTTCTTCCTTTTGAGTTCATTACAGGAAAGATAATTGATCATTATGAATTAACCTTCATTAGGAGGAGAATTTACCCACGTAGAACAGAAAGCAGAAACATAATATCCCTTTTGGTTTTCATAAAAAGTAATAAAGATGAAAGTACCAAGCCAACCAACAAACCAACCAACCTCTACAGACTCCAATATGAAGATAGCAAAACTGAACACTGTCAAAAATACAGTGGCTCTTTTCTTTCCTTATTCCTAAATCCGAGAAAATTCCTTTAAGTCCATTTGTGGTTGTTTCTTAAAATTGGTCATCTCAAAGATGGCTGGTAATGAGAAAAAGTAACTTTATTATCAAATCTTATTAATTTTTACTTAGGGAATCTGGACAGATGTAGAAAAAATAGAGAAAATTTTGAATTCAAAATGGTATACACAGAGGATAAAACTATAATAAAAGCAGTAATCCCCTACCCTAGTAATTTTAAATGAATATATGTAATGTGCTTAAATTTAAAAAATCTTATGAAGTTAATCTCTCTTTTTTTTTTTTTTTAAAGATTTTATTTATTTATTTGTCAGAGACAGAGGGAGAGAAAGTGAGCGAGCACAGGCAGATAAAGAGGCAGGCAGAGGCAGAGGGAGAAGCAGACTCCCTGCCAAGCAAGGAGCCCGATGTGGGACTCGATCCCAGGACCCTGGGATCATGACCTGAGCCGAAGGCAGCTGCTTAACCAACTGAGCCACCCAGGCGTCCCTGAAGTTAATCTCTTAATTTTATTGCTTAGAGATTTTTAAAATACTTTAAAGAATTGAACAGTTTGTCAATTTCATAACAAATTGAGAATAGCTCTTTGTCCAAATCCCTGTGTGTGTGTGGGGGGGGGGTGGGAATGGTAAGGGATAGATTTCAGTAATTATTTAAATGTAACACATAATAGCAATGGAGAAAATTTACCATAACCACTCTGTATCCTCTCTCCACAAGGTTGATGAGAAATAACTCCCAAAGAACTTTTAATTTCTTGGATTAAACTTATTAAATAAATATGTAAGTAACATTTGCAAAGTCAGTCCTCAGATAATTAAAGCTTATGGAGACTTATTCTAGGTTCCAGAACCCATGCCAAGCACTTGAATTTTTATCTTGTCAAATCCTGACAGCAATTGTATGAGATAGCTTTTATTTTAACTGAAAAATTAAGTAGCTTGCCCAACATTGTTCAGTGAAAGGACTCAGCTGGGATTTGAATACAGATCTATCTTTAGAGGTTTTGCTTTAACATCACGAGTAACTTAAAACTCTCTGGAAGTGATTAGAATTGTATTTTCCAGTCTTGTAATTTAGGAAATTAACAGGAACATAGGAATTCTATTTTTCTTTCTCAGATTGGATAAGCTTTCTTCAATATCATTTCATCTGTGACGGAAGAACGGACTAATTTGAAAAGAAAGAGAATTAATGGGGTGAGAATTCTGCTGTTGAAGGGGTCAGACTTGTCAGTCTTGTCTGTTCTGTCCCCTGGCTAGACTCTGCCTTAACTTGCTGCAGGTCTTTTCGTCTTGGGTGTCTAGAGGTTCCAGCTTCTTTGGCTGGATTGTCCTCAGCTCCAGACCAGTCATTAAAATAACAAATCAGAGCAATTAGCCACCATGCATAATTGCAGTGTTAATCCTTTTATTATGCTGGCTTTTCTAGACAAAGCTAACACCCCTTATGGAGATTAACTGCTTTTTATAAAGTTTTTACTCTAAGGCTTGAGTAAGTAGTGTATTATCAGAATTAATTTGAAAGTAAATTGTGCTATGAAGGGATTCTGTTTCTTTGGGATTTTCCTACTTCCATAATCCAAAAGCTACCCAATTTTTCTTTTTTTTAAAGATTTCATTTATTTATTTGACAGAGATCACAAGTAGAGAGAGAGGAGGAAGCAGGCTCCCCACTGAACAGAGAGCCCAATGCGGGGCTCCATCCCAGGACCCTGGGATCATGACGTGAGCGGAAGGCAGAGGCTTTAACCCACTAAGCTACCCAGGCGCCCCAAAAGCTACCCAATTTTTTGTGACTCACTAGTATTTCCTGTATTGATCGTTTTGGTTAAAATGTGGAGCTAAGGTTAGAATTTTTTAGTCCTAGGGCTTACATATAAATGAGTGGATATTTATAGAACTGTAAGATGCTGGTTTTTTTTTTTTTTTGACATTTGGAATAAAAATGCTACAATCTAAATATGATCTAATAGAATTGCTTTAAAAAAAAAACTAAAAACCCGACACAAACTATCCAGTGACGTGGACGCTGTAACTCAATGGGGATAATTGCTATAATACAATGACTGATATATATATAATATCATTCACACCTAGGGCCATCAGGCTGCTCTTAAGTATAAGAATATTCTGAATAGCAGAAACTTTCATCACTAACATTTATTTAACATCTACTCTGTGCCAGACACTGTAAGAGCTCTCTGTACATTTTCTCATGGAACAACACTGTACGGCAGGTACTATTTTTAGACCCTTTTTAACAGAGGAGGAAACTGAAACGTTTGGTGCTTGTGTGTTGGGCACAGGGTGGTACAGCTAATACATTAATATCTGAGCTAGAATTCCCAAACAGCTCTGTCTTGTCTAGATCTTACACTCTTAACCATTACCTTTCACTGTCAGATGTTCAGTTAAACTTTGTGGTTTCAGAGACCATCTCAGAAATGTAAATTACAGTGGTGAGGAGGGTACCTTTTTATACAACCAGGACTGTTTTAGGATGGGCTTACATTTCCTACTTACAAATGAACTAAATGGAATTTTGAAAAAGTAAGCAAAGTTGAAGATTATTCCTTTTTGTTTAGGTGATTTTAAAATGTTATTTTCACAGGTGTTCTGCAACACCTTTTGAGGTGGGTATGTTTTGAGGGTAATGGATTTGATTAAGTGGGAGTGGGTCAGTCACAATGGTAAATTATTTCATGGCAAGTGCTATTTGGCCTGATATTTTAGGTTTGAGTACCCATACACAAGCAATTGAAGAACTGAGTATTTAATAGGGAGCTAGGGTTTTAGTGGATTATTTTATCACTTACCCAGATTTGCCATTCATTAGTTTATGGTACTTTTCTTTCTTTCTTTCTCTTTCTTTCTTTCTTTCTTTCTTTCTTTCTTTCTTTCTTTCTTTCTTTCTTTCTTTTTAAGATTTTATTTATTTATTTGACAGATGGAGATCACAAGCAGGCAGAGAGGCAGGCAGAGAGAGAGGAGGAAGCAGGCTCCCTGCTGAGCAGAGAGCCCGATGCGGGGCTCGATCCCAGGACTCTGAGATCATGACCTGAGCCGAAGGCAGAGGCTTAACCCACTGAGCCACCCAGGCGCCCTAGTTTATGGTACTTTTTAATCTCATTCACCAGTGGAATCTTAGGAGTTGTTCTAGTCAACATTCTGGCTCTGCATTCAAGTACTGATGTGTTGAACTTGACCCTCCAGATTACTCATCAATTTTTGATTTGTGAAAGTTGACCATATTAGTTGGTTCCTTCCAGTTTTTGTCAAACTGGACTCAAAGGATTGTTGCTGCAGGAATGGACCATAAAAGTGAAAAGATGATTTGTTAAAAATTGCAGTATAGAAAAACAGAGCGCTGTAGAAAAACAGAGCAATGTAGAAAGAACGTAATCTAAAACAACTGCCAGACAGACTTTGATTTGTGATTTTAAAGAAGCTGTTCTTGGCACTGTGCCTTCCTCTCTTATTTCTGATTTACTATTTCTCCATTGTTTAACCTTAAACAGAGTAACTTTTAGTTTTTACAGTGAGGAGATTATTCTATAGAGACCTAGAATGGTTTGAGAAATCTGTGATCAGTCTTGTAACTGTCATAGGGGAGAACAATTTGGACTTTCAGAACAACACATTGCAACATTCTTACTAGAGATGGTTGGCCTGAAGCTTTAGTTCCAGTGTCCAGAGAGTTGACTACAACTCAGCCATCTTATTCCTGCTGGTACTTATCAGCAGAAGCCAATGCATGCCCGTTTAGTTCTTTACTCTGAAACTGTAGAGTGGAATAAAAAAATTTTTTTTTTCTTGGTGATTGGCTCACCTTTCCATTGACGAGGCCTCAGCCTTTCTATAGCTTAGTTCTGCCAAGACCTCATACTGCCTCCTCATCTGGTCCAGCAGGGTGGTCGTGTCCACTCCTGGGACACAGATTTCTACATTAACTTAAACATGAAGTACTTTTCATGATACCCTTCATGTACAGATTCAAAATAAAATAATTTGAAATGTCACAGGTTACTTGGTTTTTGCATCTGGAATATGATAATGCAAATAGATTAAAAAGATAAAACTGGAGGGGCACGTAGGCGGCTCAGTGGGTTAAAGCCTCTGCTTTCGGCTCAGGTCATGCTCCCAGGGTCCTGGGATTGAGCCCAATGTCGGGCTCTCTGCTCGGCGGGGAGTCGGCTTCCCCCCACTCTCTCTCTCTGCCTGCCTCTCTATCTACTTGTGATCTCTCTCTCTACTTGTGATGTCCATCAAGTAAATAAATAAAATCTTTTTAAAAAATTAAAAAAAAATAAAACTGGAAATGTATTTTTAGAAATCATTGTTGAGGTTTTAACAATTTTCCAGGAGATTACAAAATTACCAGTGTTACCAGATTTAGTAAATAAAAAGACAGAATGCCTAAATAAATTAAAATTTCACATAAACAATGATTACTTGTTTTTTTTTTTTTTTTTAAAGATTTTATTTGTTTGAAAGAGAGAGCACAGTGGGAGAGGGAGAATCAGATTCCCTGCTGAGCAGAGCCCGAGGCCCTTCTAATTTTCTGAGCCTCCTCAAATGTCATAGCTTTCTTCCAAGGCCTTAACAGAGCCCTAGCCACTTCCTGCACTGCTTTGCTGTCCGAACACAGAGCAGTAAGTCATTGTGTACCAATGTAGCAGAGAGCTAAGATTGAAGTATATAGCCTCAAAGTCAAAAAACTGTGGAGACCATTATAGAACTTTGTATATGTAACACTGTAACATTACGTTGTCTTTAAAGAGCAGTTTGTAAAAAATACCTAGTTTTTAGGCATCAGCTTAATTTCTCTCCTTAATTTAGAGATTGACAGGCCATATATGCTCAAGTGATGCCTCCCCAGGGTGTTGGTTATATATGACAGGAGACTGTGAGGGTGGGAAAAACAAAGATCATTTTATGACTTTGCTTTTTGAACCATGATGTATAACCATTTTTTATTGAAATCTGCAGGCATGCCTGTCACAGAAAAAAACGTTGTTTCCTTCTGACCCTTGTGTTCATAATATTTTCATGCTCTTGAGCCTAGCTCAGTTTTCTCTCTTCTTTGTGTAGCTTTGCAACCAGCTACCAGTCTCATTCCCGGGAGTCTGTGCGGGGTAGTGCATATGCTTAGGAATCAAACCGATGTGTGTTCACTGTTTTCCAGCCTGGATAAAAGTTACTTATGAGTTTGTCTCAGTTTCCTCATATGTACAACTTCCAAAAGATGTTGGGAAAACAAATGAGAAATGAGTATTAATGCCTGGTACATAGTAGGCACTCAATAAGTGCTCGTTCTCTCCCTTACCTAACTCTTTCCCTCCCTGTTTCCCACTTTAATCCAGAGTGGTCTTTATTATTTTTTTTATTTTTAATATTTATTTATTTTTATTTTGTTATATTATTGCGTACCACACAGTACATCATTAGTTTTTGATGTAGTGTTCCATGATTCATTGTTTGCGAATGACACCCAGTGCTCCATGCAATCCGTGCCCTCCTTATTTTTTTTCTTTCTTTTTTTTATTGTGTTGTGTTAGTCACCATATAGTACATCATTAATTTTTGATGTAGTGTTCCAAGATTCATTGTTTACATATAACACCCAGTGCTCTATGCAATACGTGCCCTCCTTAATACCCATCATCAGGCTCACCCATCCCCCTACCTGTGTCCCTCTAAAACTCTCAGTTTGTTTCTCAGAGTCCACAGTCTCTCATGTTTGTCTCCCCTTCCGATTCCTCCCTTTCATTTTTGCCTTCCTTCTCCTAATGTCCTCCATGCTATTCCTTATGTTCCACAAATAAGTGAAACCATATGATCATTGACTTTCTCTGCTTGACTTATTTCACTCAGCATAATCCCTTCCAGTCCCATCCATGTTGATGTAAAAGTTGGGTATTCATCCTTTCTGATGGCTGAGTAATATTCCATTGTACATATGGACCACATCTTCTTTATCCACTCATCTGTTGAATGGCTCTTTCCACAGTTTGGCTATTGTGGACATTGCTGCTATGAACACTGGGGTGCATGTGGCCCTTCTTTTCACTATAACTGTATCTTTGGGTTAAATACCCAGTAGTGCAATTGCTGGTAATAGGGTAGCTCTATATTCAACTTTTGAGGAACCTCCATGCTATTTTCCAAAGTGGCTGTACCAGCTTGCATTCCCACCAACAGTGTGAGAGGGTTCCCCTTTCAGAGGGCTCTTTAAAACTCATGACCCTGGGACACCTGGGTGGCTCAGTTGGTTAAGCATTTACCTTTGGCTCAGGTCATGATCCCAGGGTTCTGGGATTGAGTCCTGCATCAGGCTCCTTGCTTAGCGAGAGCCTGCTTCTCCCTCTGCCTGCCACTTCTCCTGCTTGTGTTCTCTCTCGTTCTCTTTCTCTGACAAATAAATAAAGTCTTAAAAAGAAGTAAAACTCATAACCCTAGTTATATCACCATTCAAGACAGACTTATTGAATCTGCAGTGGGTGTCAGGGGCTCTCACAGGATGGTTATGGGCCTCAGACTTTAGACAGTTGTTGTGCATGCCTCTTGACCAGAGTTCCTCCAAAGTTCAGCAACTGAGCGTGTGCTGATTCTAGATATCCATGCAGATCTCAGACTCCTCTGGACAGAACTGTGGAGTTGTTAATGTTTGTCATTGGCTCTCTTTCTTTTTCACCCTTTCTTCTCTGGATTGGAATCTCTGCCCTTCCTCTGAAGCCATGGGCTTCCTCTCTTTCTTTTTTAAATAATTAAAAAAATATATTTAATTTATCTATTTGACACAGAGAGGGAAAGTACAAGCAGGAGATGCTGCAGGCACAGAGAGAAGCAGGCTCCCCGCTGAGCTGGGAGCCTGACCTGGGTCTCTATCGCAGGACCTTGAGATCATGACCTCAGCCGAAGGTAGACACTGAGTCGGCTGAGCTATCTGGCCCCATACATGGGCTTTCTCGTGTTTTAATCCCCTGTTCTGTCTAAGGAGAAGATACGGTAGTGTTCATTCACACAAGTAGAAATATAGCCTTATTCACTGTGCTGTTCCAGGTACCCAAGCATTTGCATTTTGAACTTGTTCTTCAATTGAGAAATAAGAAATTGTTCCCCATGATAGGATTTTGAGTTCTTGGTAAGGAGAAGGGAGGTTATTTTGGGCACAAATCTGTTGAAAGCACAGTTTTGCACTTAAAAGGGCAGGCTTAAGCAAAAATGTGATTTAATCTGTCAGGATGTATGTGTGTGGGAATAGACTGAACGAGAAGGCACAAACTTGCTTATTCCTTTATGCCCAGATTTATTCCTGTTTCCATGCCTGTATGTCAGAGTTCTGTTCCAGATGTCTGCTCCAAATTTCTGGAAGCCACCTCTCCTTCCGGCTTTCTGTCTGGCACTTCTTCCTCTCTTATCTCCTAGTCTGTCCTAAGCATCCCAAATGCCGTGATCCCCACTCCCGCATGCCATGATCCCCACCTCTGTCTGTTGCACCCCCTCCCCAGAGCATAGGGAAGGTTTTGCCTTCTCATGTTTTCCCTGCAGGGCCTGTGATTTTGTTACACTTAGGTGTGTAAAATGGAGGGGGTGAAAATGCGTGGAAAGACAGAAGAGTCTGAGCCTTCCTCTGGGTTTCAAGAGTGGATGCTGATTATTGGGAAGTTAGATTCAAGGCAATTGTCTTTTTTTTTTTAAATAAAGATTTTATTTATTTATTTGACAAAGAGAGATCACAACTAGGCAGAGAGGCAGGCAGAGAGAGAGGAGGAAGCAGGCTCCCTGCCAAGCAGAGAGCCGGATGCGGGGCTCAATCCCAGGACCCTGAGCTCATGACCTGAGCTGAAGGCAGAGGCTTAACCCACTGAGCCACCCAGGTGCCCCGACAATTGTCTTTTTAATGTCGATATATATATATATATTTCTGTAGCAGTGAGGATGAAGAGAATTAAACTTGTGTGTATCAGGAAAACTGTCAACTAAGACACTAATGTAGCTACTTGAGAACTAATAAGAGAAAAGTGAACCTAGAAATTGTCTGCATGCATGTAGTAGTATGAACCTAATTCAGCAAACGTGTATTAAGTGCTGACCCTGCAAAGCCATTTGCTCTTCTGGATCCACTTTCTACCTTTATCCTCCTGCTCTTCTGCTCCAGGGAGATAGCTGTTCTCTGGCTTTCGTTGGTTTGCCCAGTGGGGCCCCAGTCAGTAAATAGGAGGAAGTGAGGGAGGAGAATGAGTTTGGGTATTTCTTCCCCCAGCCCCTACCAGCTGGGTGTGGCCTTTCATTAAAAGGCATAGCTCCTTTCAAGGTGACCTTCTTTATTTGACTTTCCCCTTCTGAGCCCCTTTCCTTTGTCTTTTTGGGAATGGGGGTGATAATAGCTAGTGCTGGTTTCCCTACACCATGCCCGCACTTTTGCAAATAGTCCCTGTATTAAACTCTCCCAGTTTTTCCGAATTCCAGGGTGCCTGCTGTTTCCTGCTTGGAATCTACTGGATGGCAGGCCAGGAGGTTAATAGGAAAGTGAATGATTGCAATGCCATGAAATGCATGCTTATCAAAGTATAGGCTCTTTGATGGCACAGACCATATATTATTCATGTTTCTTTCTTGACATTTAGCACAATTCTAAGTAGAGAACAGGGCCCTCCTGCTCCTGGAATGGTAGATTTATGCATAAAGAGTATTGGGAATGGAGGATGGAGCTGAGCATCTGTTCTAGAAGGATCCAGGTGGGTTTCACGGTGTAGCTAATCATGGCAATCAGAAACAGACTGGTTGCATTAAGCAAGGGAATTCACTGGAAGAATATCAGCGGCTTCTAGAATTGAAGGAAGGCAGAGAATAGGGCTTGGAGGATAGGAACTGGGGTGTCCTGGAGGACTAGTTTACAGAAAACCCAACAAAAGTCATTCAGTCAGTATGAATTGGGCTTCCTCCCCGGCAGCTCTTGGCTTTCAGTTCCTTTAAGGTATGTTGACACCATTACACAGGACTGAAAATGTTCCTGGTTACTTGTTATGTTTGCTCTGTGGAAACCCTCTGGGCTTCTTCCTTCCAACCTTCCTCTCAGAAACCCTGCTTGACGCTAGTAAGGGAGGAGGAAAGAGAAGTTCTCAGATCATAGACTCAGATGAGATCTGATCCCCTGTGGCAGCCTGTGACTTGGGACTACAGAAACTGGCTCACCCCTCTCTTCCTTGCATCCTCCCTAGATGAAAGGCAGGATAAGGGGGGCAGTAGGTGGGAACAATACTTAAGTTACACGAGTTTGCAGGAGTAAAGTAACAATGGAAGGTGAGTTCTTTCCCTGAAGAGCCAAACCTGCCTGCAGAGGCGGGGCTGTTTTGCTGAGTGTGAGAGAGGGTGTTTCCCCTATCTCTAGGGAGGAGTAGAAGAATGAGTACCTACCAAGGTTTCCATCACTGAATTTGGATTTTTGTTATGCTGCCGTCTTGCTCTCGGCAGCCCACCGCCTCCAGCTCTCCTGGGTCCCATGGTCACTAAAGCCACGTCCCAGTTTAGTTGGTCCTCCCCTAATGTGCTCCATTTCCCTGTTCTCTTCTTCTCTTTGAGTCTTTTAGCCTTCTGGGGAAATAGGTACTAGGAGGATAACCATCTGGCTAGTCTAATTCATCTAAGGTGTGCCTTACTGACAAAGGTGGGTAGGGGCTGAGTTCGCCAAAACTACTTACATTTTAAAAACCTTTTACCCACGTGAAATTTCAGGCATTGTGGTGCTAAGAATTTTCCAGGAAGGACTTTTCTGTATTCTTCCAGTTAATATAACTGACTATTAGATCAGGTGAAGTAGAAAAGAGGGTAAAGAGGGTTCTTTTTTTTTTTGTCTCTAGGTCTTTCCCTTCACCTTCTGCAAGGAAGGGTTGGGTACTTTGGCTCTGATTTCCCCATTGTTATACAAGTCACTCACTGAATATATATTATATACCAGAAACCCTCTATGGGGTTCTGAAGATGCCAAGATAAGTAAGATATGGTCCTCGCTCTCAAAGAAACCATATCTTGGGGAGTAGAGGGTAGGGGAGAAGACACAAATAATTACAGAACAGGATGATTTTAATAATACAGATTTATGTAAGTAAAGCACCAAGAAGGCGCCAAGAAGGACAAGCACCAAGAAAGAGAAATCAGTCTCTGGAAGACATAAGGGACGCTATTTGAATGGTATCTTAAAAAATGAGTGGGGAAAAATTTTGAGGCAGAAGGACCAGTGTGTATAAAGGAGGTGTAAATAATCATGTCATATTTGAAGAACTGAAAAGTTTGATTTGGCTAGGGGACAAAGTTTGTATGAGTGACTTCCAAGAGATAAGACTGGAAAAATAGGTTGGAACCAGTTGGGGAAGGGCCTTTAATACCATCCTAAGGAATTTGGATTTGGTCCTATAATCAGGGCGTGGACCAATAAAGGTTGCTAAGCAGAGGATGAACAGGACCCTAATTTTTAGAAAGATAACATTGTCACCCACGTACTAGATGGATCTCAGAGAAACTGGAGGCAGGGAGATGAGATAGGAGGATTTGCAAGGGTCTGCGGGAAGGGGAAGAAACAATGAGAACGGTCAAGAAAGTAGTAGTGGGGTGGAAAGAAGGGGAAGATAGAAGATAAGAATGGTTGCATTTGATTATTGCTTAGTTTTGGGTTGATGAAGGAGAAGGAGAGTGTGTTAAATGACAAAGGCTTTCAATTTTGGACTTTGAGAAGTACCATTAACTGATACGGGAATGCAAAGAAGGAACAGGTTTTGTAGGAAAGATAATGAGTTCATGATAGGGAAGACTGGGGGTAAAATACCTGTCAACACCCATGTGTAGATATTCCAAAGGCAGTTGCGTGTGGGTTTGGGATTCAGAAATCGTGACCAGATTTGGAAGTTACTGGCAAAGAGCAATCATGAAACTGGATGAGGACCAAGGATAAAACCTTGAGGAACTGTAACATTTAAGGAGAAACAAAAGAGGTTGAAAGGTAACACTCAAAGGAAAAAGGGGAGAGCTAGGAGACAAAAGTTTCAGGGAAGCCAAGGGAGATGAGAATTTCAAGAAGGTAGAATGGCCAACAACGTGGAAGATTTCAGTAGTTCAGAGATGGCAAGTAGAGCTAGGACTGCAAAGTCACTTTTCAGTTTGGCTGCTTTGGGTTCTGAAAAGATCATGTAAGTATAGGGGAGTGAGTTCTCTCAAAGCTACTAACTAAAATACATACACATTTTCAGTCTTTATAGTTTGTTGGTTATATAACATGACCTTTTTCTCAAATTAAAGGAAAATTTAAATTCCCTTTAAGAAGGAAATTAATAGAAGAATTTAAAAGGAGAATGCATAAGGGTAGGCAGGATGATAGTCGAAGCCTTGAGAACAACTGGGTTTTTTAAGGGAGAGAAGAGTAGAATGTTAAGACTGAATGGTGGGGAAACTCTCAACGTTAGGCTAAACATAGAGGGTAAAGTAAGTATCTAGTAAAGGGAGTGAATGAGGAGTTATCGGGAAAGCTAGATGAGACCCCAGAAATGATATCATGGATTGAAGCATGAATGATTCACCCACTGGGGTTTCTAGAACCTCTCAGAGTTTCTTCTAAGTCTTGAATTTCAAAATCTGCAAGAAAGATCAGGGAAGATGAGGGCTAGAACAATGTCCATGATATTGCTACAAGATCCTTAGAGATCTGAAAGCCAGAATTTTCCAGACAACATCGGGCGCAGAAGCCAGACCATCTGTGATCAGGGAAGAAAGGATGGAGATGGACTGAAGGCATCTGGGTCTTGTATTGCTGCAGCATCCCAAGGGGGACAGAAGGCAGAAAAAATGGTAAGGAGGGAAGTAAGAGTGAAGATTTTTGGATGTGGAATGTACTTGAGAACAGAAGCAGGTAGAATTTTGTAGCTCTTTAGGGCTTCTGGGAATGCAGGAAAAGGGGAACATGCAAAAAACCAAGAATTGAAATAGCACTCAGGTATCTGGAAGAAAGAGTGATCAGAAACAATAGTGATCCTGTTGAGTCACTGTATTGTACACCTGTAACTAATATAGCATTGTATGTTGACTATATTAGAATTAAGATTTAAAACTTAAAAAAAATTATTTAATTGAGAGAGAGAGGGAGAGAGAGAGAGAGAGGAAAAAAAAAGTATGGGGAGGGACAGAGGGAGAATGTGTTCAAGCAGGCTCCTGGCTGAGTGCAGAACCTGACTTAGGTCTTGATCCCATGATCCCAAGATCAAGACTCGAGCCCAAACCAGGTTTGGATGCTTAACCAACTGAGCCACCCAGGCACCCCTAAAATTTAAAACTAGTAAAGAAATAATAGTAGTCCAAGACACAGTGAAGCCTTGATGATGTAGGAAATGACCTATTGGATAATTTAAGCTTCATCATAGGGAACTTTTAAAGAACAGATACATGGTATCATTAAAAAAATGACTAGAAAAATTCTATGTTTTAGAAGAGTCACTATGGTAAATGTGAATGGAGTCTCTAAGGTGTGTATCATTCTCCTTTGAACTTTTAAAATGATAAGGCTTCATTCTTATGTACAATGAACCAAGGGGTGCCCTTCGATACTTGAAAGAAGTAGTCTCAGCCATAAATATGGATGAGACAGTGAAGTAGCCCCATGAACTTGAGAGAAAAGGAAATATATTTGCCTTCCTAACTAAACTAATAAAACCAAAATATAATCTATCTCCCAGGGCCAACAACTGGGTAAGGAGTGTGGTCAGCAGGGGATATCAAAGGGGATTCAGGGAAGCTTCCTTTGGCCTTAAGGAGAGAGATGCTGAGTTCAGGCACGTGTTCCGTCCAGCCACTAGGCGGGAGTTGCCTAACATGTGGCAGAGATACCTTACCTGGCCTGGCTGCAGGGGACTAGGGGGTGGGGGGTGGGGTGGGAATCTGGAGGAAATATTCCTCAAGTTTTTCTCTTAACTTCTGTTCAAATTCTATGCTTATGCCGCAACTTCCTGATTCCTAATTTATCCTGTCAAGTATGTGTACAGCAGGAAAGTGGGTGTTCTGAGTGGCCTTGAACACTGGGAAAGACATGTCCCTTACTGTTAATTAATTAGCTGGCATTCTAATCTATACATTAGTATTGTATGAATACAATCATTATAAGTCTTCATGAAGTTCTACGTCACCTCTGAGTATACTGGTAAAGTCCAGTTTCTGGACATGAAATGAGAGGAACAGATTCCAGACCAGGGTAAGGTTTCCATAATTCTAATTTATATCTTTAAAAAAGTACTTTGATAATAAGTCTTATGGGCTGCTTTCTGTCTGCCTCATTATGTATTCCTATACCTTCCATTAGTGGTTTTAGGAATAATAGCAGGAAGCATTACTTTCAACATTAGCTTTACTTTCAGCAGTTAGTAAAAAAGTGGAGCTTGTATCCATTCAAGAATTGAGGATAAAAAGTAGAAAATAGTTTAAGAAATGTGTAGATTAGAGATGACAAAACCAAAACATTCTTGCTGCCATTCTTCTGTCCTGTACTCATAGCAGACATTACTAATTGACAATGACATTTTTTCCTGCTGACCCTAGACTGACCCTAGACTATTATTAACCTTAATCCAAGAAGCCACAGCCAGTTGCCTAGGTTGGATCCATGTGAGCCTAAAACTCTGCTCTTTCTAGTTTAGATGAGTTGTTAGGGATTCTGGTCACCGAAATTACAGAATTCATCTGCAAAGGATCTAAAGGACGCTTTATCTTTTGAGTTTGATGTCATGGGGAAAGCTACTCTGCCCTTTGACCAAAAGCCCTCAATATTCTGACAGAAATAATACCAGACTAGAAGGATGGACAGAAATGATCAGAATGGAAGCACCTAGGCCACTAACGCATTCACTGTCATGGTGTCAACCAGGACACAATATTCAAGGGACCTTAGATGTTCCCAGATTGCAAATCCTAGCTCTGCCTCTTACTGGGCGTGTGGTAAGTTACTTAACATCTCTGAGCCCTAGTCTCCTCATCTGAAAAATAATACCCAATTCATTAGGTAGAGACTGCACATTTAGATAACACATGCTAAGTGTCTTGCAAATGGTAGTTCCTACACATGTTAGTTCCCTTGCTTCTCTTGTTAATGATATTCAATACCAAGCAGAACTCCCTTACTCAAATACTTCCCATTTCTGCTTGAATAGTTCTAGTGAAGAAAAGCTCATTATCTCATTGGGCCTTTCATTTCTGCTGCTCTAACTACTGAAAACTCTCTCATTATATTGAACTGAAATCTGCCACACAGAATATAGTGTGCTCTCTGCCACATAAAACTTAGCTTTGGAGTCTTTTGGATATTTAAAGAGTGTTACTCTACCCTCCAAAATCATTTCTGTTCTAAGCTAAGGGGTCATCAGTTCATTCATTTGCTCCTTTGAGGACATGTTTGGTTTTGTCTTCCATTATCATCTGGGTTGCCATTGCTTGGATCACTTCTAAATCTGTAGAATTGATTGAACTTTTTTTTCTGTCCCTAAGTGTTAATTCAAGGGATTTTTTTTTTTTTTTAAGGAATCCATGCTTTGTTTTATTACATTGCAATCAGTCTCCAGCATAGTCATATTTCCTGAGATAGAATACAGCACAGAATTTCTTGTTTTCCTCTTAAATAGAGAAATTATTTAAATTGAATAATTAGTCATTAGTAACCTAATACCCTTGCCTTCCCCACCCCCACCCCACCTTGGTTTCAGGATGGCTCAGGTGTCTTGGACACACTTGTAATGGAAACTTGTTTCACTCACATTTTGGGTTCACCCTTTTGGGTGTGAGGCCAAGGCTTGTCACTCAGACATTTCTGATTGTGGTGTTGATTAGCTAGTTGGCTTCTAAGCTATAATCATCTCCCTCCTTCGGTTAAAATCACATTTCTCTATTACAACATGAGCTATTGCAAAATCTCATAATACACATTGGATTTTTATTTCACTCTAAGCAGACTTTCCCCGATAATTCATATTTTTTCTTCTGGGTTGTTGAGCTGTTAGGTGTTACTGTTATAGCACTGCTGAGTAGGACATTCTTCCTAACACAAATTCATCGGTGGGCACTTTGCAATATTGTTTGTTTTGTTTTCCTGTGTCCTCACTTGCTGTAATACAGTGATTAAAATACGCTGTATTACTATTCCCAGATTACAGAATTTTGAGTGACTCATAACTACAGGCGTGCCTGTGTGACAGCATAATTGGTGCCAAAATGAAAAATTCAGTCAATATATGATTTATTTTAAACTGTGCCAAATGATGGGCTTAACAAATAGTTTTCATTGGATTTCAGCCAATCTTTTCCCTTGAATTTTTCAATCATTTTGACAGTGTATAATCTGAATGTGATGTTTCTAAACCATCAACATTTTGGATACATGTACATTCTGCCAGCTGCTGCATTAAGTGCTGGGAATGTATTTCTGGATGGTCTCTAATACATGGCCCTGCCTTTGAAGAGGAATCAGACAACCCATCTATAAACTCATCTATAAATAAAGCTCGCAGCACCATGGTCAACATAGGATTCTCAGAAGAAGGTCACATGGTCTTGTGGGAAAGCATTCTGCGGGAGATGCTTTCTGGTTCTCTTCCTGCCTGCCCATTTCCATTTAATGCCATACACTGAGATTTTTATATCCTCAAACTGCTCAAATGCTTTTCTGGTGTAAAAGTGGCCCTGGTCTTTGTGCCCCGGCCCTATGTGTTCTCTCCCTCCACCAACTTCTGTAGCACCTCATCTGTATTTTCTTTCTGGTCTAGGCAGGTGTCTTTCTCCCTCAAGGTAATGTTATTTGCATATATGCCTATGCTTGGTCCAGTTGCTTCTGTAATGGCCCGTAAATATTTGAGAGAAAAGTTTGTTTGAGATAGAACACCTTGGTTAATGAAGGAGGAACAAGTTCTATTTTGGTCTAGATTGCCTGGAGTATTAAGGTTTCAGTCTCAATTTTTACATGGAAAGCCAAGCTATCTTCCATCAGTTGCTTTAAGAGAATTCAGTTTTGTATCCATAGTGAGTTGAATGCCTGTGTACAAAGCACACTCTACTGATGAATAAAAGGATTCTGGGAATGCTTCATTAGTGAACTTTGATGGATACAGTTTTGTTTTGTTTTGTTTTTTTCTTATGAAGACTTCATAGAGACTATGGTACTGTATTTGGGGAAAACAACTCCTGGGACTCATATATATGGGAAAAGTCCTCAGGTTAATTTCCTTAAAAAAAAAAAAGCATCATTAATGTAAAGACTGCCTATTGAAACTGAAGATCACTTTCTACCGAGTCATCAGATACTGTCTGTTGAGCAATATGATTTATATCAATATGCCTTGTGAAATTACCAAGTGAGAATTTGTGTATTTTAGATTAAAAAAAGTTATGACTCTGCAAAGTGACAAGTATCCTTTAGGTTTTTCTGAGAATATCAGTTGAATTCACCAAATTTCTCAGTAAATGCAAACAACTTCTTCATGGTGTTTTAGTCCCCAACAGTCTAATTTTTTTTATTAGGATTTAAGGAGATTAAAGTAAGTGGATTTCCTTTCCATGTGACTCATATATTTTTTAAAAAATAAAGTAACTAGGGTGCCTGAGTGGCTCAGTGGGTTAAGCCTCTGCCTTCGGCTCAAGTCATGAGCCCACAGTCCTGGAATCGAGCCCCGCATCAATCTCTCTACTTAGCAGGGAGTCTACTTCCTCTACTCTCTCTCTCTGCCTGTCTCTCTGCCTGCCTGTGATCTCTGTCTGTCAAATAAATAAATAAAATCTTAAAAAAAATAAAGTAACCAAAATAAATAGATTCAAATTAAATATATTCAAAGCATCCTCTTTATTTCTTTATTTAAGTATAATTAATATATGGTGTTCTACTAGTCTCAGGTATATGGCATAATGATTCTGAAGTTCTCTGTACATTTCTCAGTGCTCATCAAGGTAATCCCCTATATCTGTTTCTCCTGTCTACCTCCCCTCTGGCAACCACTAGATTGTTCTCTGTATTTGAGTCTGTTTTTTTGTCTCTTTTTTTGTTTGTTTACTTGTTTGTTTCTTAAACTCCCCATATGAGTGAAATCATCTGATGTTTGTCTTTCTCTTACTGACTTACTTCATTTAGCATTATGCCCTCTAGGTCCATGTTAGAAGGGATGTTAGAAATTGCAAGATTTTATTCTTTTTGTTGTTGTTGTTGCTGAGTAATATTCCATTGTAGATATATACTGCATCTTCTTTATCCATTCATATATCGATGAACACTTGGGTTGCTTCCATATCTTGGTTATTGTAAATAATCCTGCAAAGCATCCTCCTAATCCCTGCTATATGGTGGATACTGCTTAGCTGCTGTGCATTGAGAAATTTGGGTTTGTTTATTCAGTCTTACCAAAGATAAGTGGTGGAAAATTTGAGTTAAATAAATTTTAGAATTAATAGATAAATAGAGAAGAGTCTGTTGAATATTTTAAGAAAATAATAGAAGAAATAGATCAATACTTTTCAGTGCCTCTTCTGTGGAAGTCCTGTGCTAAGCCCTGGGGATGCCACAGTAGTGTTGTTCCACTTTTATTCAGTGAATACTCTAGCACTTGCACACAATTCCATGTACACATATTCAACAGATACTGACTTTCCCCCCCTACACAATGGGCTAGATTGCTGTTTTATATACTGAGCTGGACCCCAGGGCAACTGTAGAAGGCAGAGCAGTAGGGAGCTTAGAGATCTTACAGTGGGAGAAGCAGGCATTAATTCAGTAGTCATGCACATTAAGTATATGAGAAGACTACAGTGTACTATGAGTGTATATAGTAGGAGAGTCGATGTGGTTATCACGGGGCGGGGAGGGGAGAGGAAGGGGTAGAGACTTTCCGACTTTTCAGGGGAGATGACATCTAAATTCAAACCTGGCAAGGTGAGTGGCAGTTAGCCAGGCCAAAATGGAGAGGAAGCACGTTCTAGGCAGAGAGGGGAAGGCCAGTGGGAAGGAGCGGGCTGTAGAAAAGCTGAACTCGGCTAGTAGGGGGAGGTGAAAGCATCGGGAGGCACACAGTCTGAGAGACGGGAAAGGGGGCCAGGCCAGACCTTGCTAGATTTTGGTCTTTATTCCAAGGACCAGGAAGCCTTTGAAGGGTTTTAAGCAATAGGGTGACAGGGTCAGTTTTGTCTTTCCAAAACAATCTCTCCCTGACTGTGGCAGGAGGAACAGAAGTAAGGCAGGTGCACATGGAAGCTGTGTGGTTTTCAGGCGAGGGGTGATGAGCAGTGGCCTGGACCCGGCTGGTGGTGGTAGGGACGGAAGAAAGTAACTGGATCACAGATACTTAGGAGGCAGAATGCCAGATGTGTCCACGATGTGCTTAGAATATTTGTTGAATGAATAAATAATTGGATGGACTCAGGAGACACAGAGCTTGACCTAGTTAAGAAGTTACAATGGGAGGATTTTTAGACCAATATTGGTGGAACAACGTCTCTTGGCTTGTTTAGCCAAAGTACAATTTGACTGAAATGTATAAACTGGTTAAAATAACCCTTATTTCATGATTTTTCTGACTAAACCAAACATAAATGACCTATAAACATTGTAAACATCTAAGTAAGTTACGATGATATAAGGTATTTGGATGTATTTTTATATAGCGAGTGTTTTGTGGCGCATGGCATGCATTTTTGGGATGTGGTTTTATACGATTAGGTTTTCTGAATGCCAGTACTTTGGAAAATGCAGCTCAACAGTCTCCCTCTGGAGAAATCAGGAAAGAATTGTGTAACCTGCTGCTTTAGCTTTTTATCTGGGCAAATGCAATGTTATATTGTCCTTGAACTCCCCAGAAATGATCTCCTCTGTCATGCAGCCCTTCACTGTGTACCCTGGAGGTGACAGATGATGATGATAACGATGACTAAAATGTTCAGCGAGCTCTCCTCCCTGCTGGGACCTACCTTCCCCTCGAGCGATTCTCATCTTCCCACTGGTTAGCATTCAGTTCTTGCTCCTTCCAGCTCTGCAAGCTGTGGAAACAGCTTCCAGAGTCACGTAGGGGAAGCTACTACTGAAGGCTCCACTGGGGAGCCCAGTCAGATTCTCCCACCCTCCTCACCCCTTGGACCCCTGCTCCTTAACTCCCAACCTCTGATTAATGAGACAGAGAGAGTGGACGTCATTGTTCTGCTTTCTCTATAGAGCAGGGAGGGTGAATTCTGTGTTAGTCCGGATCTAGTTCTGCAGTGTTGGTTCCCGGATTCTCTCTTGATTAGATGGTGATTGTGTATGTTTGTTTTTTTAAAAAACAATGATGAAAGTTTACCTTATTATTTATCAACCTACTCAGTTACTTATCAGATAAGATAGGGAAGTTTAACATTACTCTGTCATTCCAGAATCAGCACATGAGGTTGTGTATAATGGGTGTCCAGTGAAAACATCTTAAAGTACCTTGAAAGTACTTTACTATAATGAAAAATGTGTTAAAATACAATTAAATATTTAAGAATATTGTAATTTAAAAATATGCCCCAATGTGACTCTTGATCTCTGGGTTGTAAATTCAAGCTTCACGTTTTGGATGTAGAGATTACTAAAAAGATAAAAAATTTTTAAAAAATACCCTGTTTAACAGTGTGACTCGCCCCCTTTAAAAACTTATAAAACTTCCGAAAATGAATGAAAAGGTGCCCTATCTTCCAAAAGGAACTGACTAAGCCTCCTCACGCTTCTGTTAAATAATCACATTTACTGTGTATGGAGCAATGCCACTTCTGCCAATTAAAAATGATGGCAACTTGCCTTATTCTATTTGCATTAATGTGACCAAGGAGAATAAGGTATGAAACTTTATCACGTATTTACCTTTAGTTCATAAAAGCTGGTTATTTTCAATAGAATATATTAAGACTTACATATAGTTGGTGCTAGATAAATATTGGTTGAATGAATGAATATACAAATAAAAATATGTGATCCCCCACATGTATACTTAAATATACTAACTGATCATTGTTTAAAAAATTAAAAATTATACTTCAACTGGTTAAAAAAGTTGTATTTGCAGCTCTGTTCATTTGAAAATTGAAATCAGAGCCTTAATGATTAAAAAAAAATCCCATGGTATTTGCAAATAAATGAAATATCCCTAAATGGATACACTTTTCTTTTCTTTTTTTTTTTTATTAATTTTAGATTTTTAAAAACAATTTGTCAGAGAGAGAGAGCAAGAGAGAGCGAGCACAGGCAGACAGAGTGGCAGGCAAAGGCAGAGGGAGAAGCAGGCTCCCTGCCGAACAAGGAGCCCGATGTGGGACTCAATCCCAGGACGCTGGGATCATGACTGAGCTGAAGGCAGCGGCTTAACCAACTGAGCCACCCAGGCATCCCTGGATACACTTTTCTTAGCAGAAACTTCATGTGTATATAACTTTAGGAGGTGCATTCCAAGCTGACAACTAAAATGCACATATTCTGACCAGCCAAGTTCAGCCAGGAAGTGGCATGGGATGAAGAGGATATATTCAATTAGGACACTGATATTTTTTAGTTTGATTTTGAGGTTATGATACTAATATTAAATGAAATTTAAATCTTAGGTCCAGCTCCAAGTCTTAAGAAACATTTACTAGCTCATAAAAAGTCATTTTTTTCAGGTATGTGAATAAAATTTTCAATTGATGTTTGAGTATGTTTTTAGAAGCTTGAGTAGTCCACATTGTTTGTCTGGTTCTCTAGATTCTGAATAGTTTCTGCCTTTCTTTTTTCTTTTTAGAATTTATTTATTTATTTGACAGAAAGAGATCACAAGAGGCAGAGAGAGAGAAATAGGGAGAGAGGAGGAAGCAAGCTCCCCGCCGAGCAGAGAGCCCGATATGGGACTCGATCCCAGGACCCTGAGATCATGACCTGAGCCAAAGACAGAGGCTTAACCTACAGAGTCACCCAGGTGCTCCTACCTTTCTTTTTTATGTGTTAAGACAACTTGCCTCCTTCCTGGTGGACTTTCTGGTGGAAACTAAAGCTACTCACTTGTTATTTAAGTAAGAACATTTTAATTTACTAAGTTGATGCTTGTAAAAGTTTACTTTTTCTTTCTTTACCTCTCTCTTTCTAAAAATTTTATTATTATTTTTTAAAGATTTTATTTATTTGACACAGAGAGAGAGAGTGCACAAGCAGCAGGAGCTGCAGAGACAGGGAGAGGGAGAATCAGGTTTCCCACTGAGTGGGGAGCCTGACCATAGGGCTTGATCCCACGACCCTGAGATCATGATCTGAGCCAAAGGCAGATGCTTAACTGACTGAGCTACCCAGGCACCCTGCCTCTCTCTCTCTTTTTAAGATTTTATTTATTTATTTGACAGACAGAGGTCACAAGTAAGCAGAGAAACCTGAGAGAGAGGGGGAAGAGTAGGTGGTGGGGGGGAAGCAGGCTCCCTGCTGAGCAGAGAGTCTGATGTGGGGCTCCATCCCAGACCCCTGAGATCATGACCTGAGCTGAAGGCAGAGGCTTAACCCACTGAGCCACCCAGGTGCCCTCTCTCTCTCTTTTTTTTTTTAAGTGTACTTCCTAGGGGCACCTGGGTGGCTCACTTGGTTGAGCATCCAACTCTTGATTTTTGACTCAGGTCAAGATCTCAGGGTTGTGAGACTTAAGACTGTGTTGGGCTCTGTGCTGACTGTGGAGCCTGCTTGAGATTCTCTCTCTCTCTCCTCTCCCTCTGCCTCTCCTACACCCTCTCTCCATCTCTTTAAAAAAATACATAAAAAGAAACTTTCTAGTATCAACATACATACCTCAAGTATGAATGGCTTGAAAAGTGGCTTGAAAAGCAGGGTTAATGTTTTAAATGTTCAGTTCCTGAGATTCCAGTAGGTGGCACTCTTGCAAAGCCTCAAGAAGTGACTGCTTTGGCAATCTAGGGTTGTTTTCTAGATTGGTCCCTTCCTACTGTGAACTACTTGGAAACCCCTTTATTCTGGATAACTAAAATTTATGGTTTCCCTGATTATTAGAGTTATATGTGCTCTTTGTTAAGGATTTTAGGAAATGTACATGAGAAAAAGTAAATTAGTCTTCCAAGTCCTCGGTAATTTCCAGGAGGTAATGACTGTACCAACTTAGTATATACAATATTTCCCACACTTTTCTGTGGCCTCTACATACAACAAATGCATATAAAAAGCAAACATTTTAGTTTGTAAAGGTTTAGATTTTAAAATAATCATGAATTGCGTGTTTTTTGTTGTCTCATTCTGTACTTAGAATTTCTCTTATAAGTTATTTTCTTTAAAGATAGGCTTCTTTTTCTGCAATTCATTAATTCCTGAGTCCAAAGGACCTTTTATGTCTCTGTTGAAGTAGGGCTTGTGATCTAGTGAATGAGGGCTGTAATTTCATGATAAGGATACAACGCTAAATGCATTTCTTAGCAGTGAGAATAGGGCAGAGTGAACTTAAATAGTAAACCTAATGTCTCCTTTCTCAGCTGAAGACTATAGGATATTCTGAGATATTACTAGAAAAGCACTGTAATTTTGGGTTTGATGGTTATGAGATCCTAGCCATTGGAGCTTAAGGGAAATTTTGTGATATCACTGATTTTTTTCAGGTAGTTCCCCCTCCCCCCAACATTATATAACTTTAAGGCCAGCTAACTTCCTCTGGAGTGAGCAATCCAAGAGACCAAGCCAGAATTGAAGTGCCTTTTTTTTTTTTTTTTAAGATTTTCTTAATTTATTTGACACAGAGAGAGAGAGAGAGCACATGCAAGACAGCATAAGCAGGGGGAGCAGCTGGCAGGCAGAGGGAAAACCAGGCTCCTTGATGAGCAAGGAGCCCAGTGCAGGACCTGATCTCATGACCCTGAGATCATGACCTGAGCTGAAATCAAGAGTCAGACGCTCAATCTACTGAGTCACCCAGGCACCCCAGAATTGAAATGCTTTATTGACCTAACTTTGAAAATCACACACGGTCACTTCTTCAGTAGATCTACTCTATTCATTGTGGGAGGGAACTCTACATAGGGCATGAGTACCAGGAGGTAGGGATCCCTAGGGCCATCTTGGATGCTACTACAAGAAGTTATCAATGCATAGACGGTTGCTTTGTTTTTTTACTGAGGTATACAGTGTAATGAATCAATATTTGTGTATATTGTGAAATGATCACCACAATAAGGCTATAGGCGTTTATTTTAGAATGACGGGGTTAGTTAAGGTCACCTAGGGAATGTGTATATGGAGAGAGGATAAGTGGGAAGATTGGGCCAACATTCAGAGCTCATAAATATAAATCTGAGAAAACGTGACAAGTGAGGTATTATCTTGGGTATCCCAGTGAAAAAATGCTCCCAAAAGAAATGAATGCTGAGAAACTAAGTAGTTAAGAACCAATAAACTGGGTTTATCCTTGTGCAAAACCCCTTTCTCTTTTGAGTCTCATACAATTCAGATGTAGTTATAAGGAAGACAGATGTAATTTGAAACAGTAACTGTTCGCAGCCACTTTTGAGTGCCAGAAAAGGGACATTCTTTTTTACTTGGGGTGGGGGTGTGGACTTTATTCAGGAAAAGACCTTGATAATCTCTTCGGGTCTAAAAAGTAAGGTTCTCCTATGACATGTTCTAGAAGGGGAGAGCTAGGCAGAGAGTTGAACTGCTGTGCGTAATACAGGGAAATAAACGGAGCACTGGAAACCACTAGCAAATATTAAAAGGAAGTGTGATTTCAGAAAGCTGCATGCTGAAGCAAGTCAGCTAAAATGGCATAATAAACTTCCGTGGGTTTTTGCACTCAGCGAGGGAATTCCTCCAGGCTTGCATGACTCCTCCCTCTCCTTTCTGCTTCCTTTGACACTCCTTGCTCTTCAGTTCCCCTGGTTTCTGCATCCCATTTTTGTTCCATACCCTAAGTAATAATAGAGTGCAAATACTGAGTACTTGTTAGGTGCCAGAGACTGCTCCTAGTGCATTATGTACGTTACCTCATTTAATCTCCACAAAACCCGCCCACTTCAAAGATCAGGAAACTGAGGCCCACAGAAATCAGGTTACTTGCTATGAAGTGGCAGAGCCAGGATCTGAACCCAGTCTGGCTTTAGAGCCCAGGCTCTTAATCATTAAATCCTGTTCTCATTTTTCCTTTTAGGGTTTTGAATTTGCCAATCCAGATTGAACCCCCATCTACTCAGGCTTAGACTTTGGCCACCTTCTGCCACAACCCAGGACATGACATCTGTTATTGACTTGTGGGTCCAATCTACCCCAACAGAAACCCACTCACCAGTGCCAGAAGGGAGAAAGGACATCAAAGTCATGTTTGTTTATAACCTTGTGTTTTTTCACATATGTTCCTCTCTTCCCTTTCCCCTTCTCTGCCTGGTTGGTTTCTTTTAAAAAAATTAATTAATTAATTAACTTGAGACAGAGAGAGAGAGAGAGCGCACGCGCCCATGAGTGTGGGGGCAAGGGTAGAAGGAGAAGGAAAAAGAGAATCTCAAGTAGATTCTGCTCTGCAGAGCCCGACTCAGGGCTCAATCCCAGGACCCTGATGAGATCACAACCTGAGTCAAAATCAAAGGTTGGACGGCCAGCCTACTGAGCCACCCAGGAGCCCCTGCCTGGTTGATGGTTGAATGAAGCAATTAGTTGCCTCCTGACAAATTGTTCACTTCTTCCTCCATGTGTCCCCTGAACTTCTGTGTGCCCTATCTCTCTGTATTCCTGGTAGATGGCTATCTCTACCCTCTCTGTATTCCTGGTAGATGGCTATCTCTACCCTGTGAGCTCCTCCAGGCAGGGACCCAATCTTACTCATCTTTGAGTCTCCAGTCTTCCACACTGTGGGGTTCTTTAAGTGTATCTTGACTGAATGAAAGAAGGTCTTAGAAAATGAACAGGACAACTGTTATCCCCTAGTGGACAATGTAATTTTGCTGTAACCTTGATGGGCTGATGTAAAAAGGACATAAGTTTTTTTTTTTTAAGGGTTTTTTTGTTTGTTTGTTTGTTTGTTTGTTTTGTTTTGTTTTGTTTTTTGGTGTTATTTGACAGAGAGAGAGACAGCAAGAGAAGGAACACAAGCAGGGGAGGTGGGAGAAGGAGAAGCAGGCTTCCCACTGAGCAGGGAGCCTGCTGTGGGGCTCAATACCAGGACCCCGTGATCATGACCTGAGCCAAAGGTAGACACTTAATGACTGAGCCACCCAGGCACCCCAAGGACAGAACTTCTAAAAGAATCTTCTTAACTTAATCTCCAGCCTCGACATCTTCATCTCAGTGTTTATCTACATTGCTATTAGTATTTTACAAACCTCTGTCTATGCTCTTGACATTATTGTTGGAATCAAGAAGGTACATATTTCACATTATTGCCATCTATCTTTTATTGAACTCTATTAAAACAATACTACTTGATCAAAATCCTGTGATTAAAACATGTTCCAGGTCACCAAGAGAAAAGTTTATTAGAAGACCACACTGGATCCAGAAAGATGTGAGGTGATTTGGGTTTGTTATAAAGACCGATATGGCCACTGTGACTTGTAATTAAAGAGCAAAAGGGACTCAAAGTGAATAGAGAATCCAAGAAAAATGAAACAGACTAAAATATGATTGAACTAATATAGTATCTTACTCTGAAAGGAACAATTTCTACTTGTAAATTTCCTGTTCCTAAGAAACCAAACATGGGGCAGATCTTGTGAAATTTTACATTAGTTCTTCTTGAACCTGAGATGAGACCACTTCACCGTTCACCACTTCCTGCACAATTGTCTTGATTTTCCGGGATTTAGTTTGGTCTAAAGATAAAAATGAAATAAAGGGGAAGAGTTACTGTTTCACATATTCATCCAAAGTTGATTGTTGAGGTACTGGCAGATAGAATCCATCTAATTTAAACTTTCTTTTCTTTCTTTCTTTTTTTTTTTTTTTTAAGATTTTATTATTTATTTGACAGAGATCACAAGTAGGCAGAGAGGCAGAGAGAGAGGAAGGAAAGCAGGCTTCCTGCCAAGCAGAGAGCCCGATGTGGGGCTCCCAGGATCCAGGACCCTGGGATCAGGACCTGAGCCGAAGACAGAGGCTTTAACCCACTAAGCCACCCAGGTGCCCCTAATTTAAACTTTCAAAAGTGACTCTTTCATTCTAAAGTAATGCATTTTATTTAGTGCAAATGAAATATATTCAGTATCTTATGCAGAAATGAAAATATATATATATTTTTTAATTTAAAAAGTGGTTATGATGCTTATAACACTTCTTCATAGAGTAGAGTGTTTTCCTTCTGGGTTTGCCAGAAGTTTTACTACATTACAGTCTACTCATTTTTCTGCAGGAATGCATAAATATTTTTTCTTGGCTCAGAATGCAAATATACCTTAAATTATTAATAACACTGCAATATTTAAGAGATCTTCTTTTAGTTATTTATAAGTGTGATTCTGACTTACTGTAAGTGATTCTTAGGGAATCTACATACCTTTAGAGGAACCGATCGATTGTGTTTGAGGTTTGGACTCTGTTACATATAAAGTTTCATCGAAACCGTCACTGTAAAGAAAACAAGGGAGGTTATACCACATGATGCTTTCTGGGAGGAGGAGAAATAGTTTGCTATGGCTAACAGGATACATAAAACTATCACTAAATAGAGAAGGTATTCTATATTTCTTGATGAACAAAGAATAAATAATGCACCCTGAGAGTAATCAGTGCAGTGGACCTTTGTTTTCAAATCTTGCCTAAAACAGGCTCCCTAAGTGAAGCAAACTGGCAATTAAGGGAAGGTCTGATCTCAGAACTTAGATTTCCTGACTTATAGCCCTGGGCTCCTCCCCTACTCCAGGCTGCTGCTGCTTTGGGAACTTACTTTTTTATTATTATTATTATTTTAAGATTTTATTTATTTATTTGACAGACAGAGATCACAAGTAGGCAGAGAGGCAGCCAGAGAGAGAGGAGAAAGCAGGCTCCCTGCTGAGCAGAGAGCCCGATGTGGGGCTCGATCCCAGGACTCTGAGATCATGACCTGAGCCAAAGGCGGAGGCTTTAACCCACTGAGCCACCCAAGCGCCCCTGCTTTGGGAACTTTCATTGCAGGAGGCTGTGAAGTGATTTGGGTGGCTATTGTTTGATGTGTCATTCTTAGCATTGAGACATTGATCTCAGAACCCTAATGGGGGACTTCTCTAGTGCTCATTAGTGGTTCGCCTCTGTTTGTGGTGCCATTATCCCAGCATTTTATGAATGATCAAGTAAGATAATGGGTGACAGCACTTTGCAAAGTATAGAACTTGAATAAATCTAAGGCATGTTGTTAGGAGATGGGGTATTTTCCATCAGCAAAAGAACCCTTACTTCTTTTGCCCCAAGTGCACCAGGTGACCACAGTTGGTCAGCCACTGAAGTTATTTTCAACCTATTTGAACCTGTCTATTCACCGTTGGGCCTCCCCGTCCAGGAGGCGGCGGTAGGTCTCTATCTCCAGCTCCAGGCGGGCTTTGGCGTCCAGCAGCCGCTGGTGGTCGGCGTTCTGGTGCTCGGTGTCCGCGCGCACCTGGAGCAGCTGCTCCTCCAGACTGCTGATGAGCTGCTGCACCTGGGACAGCTGGCCGCAGTAGTCGCCCTCCACTTCGGCCAGTGAGACCTCCAGGGATTTCTTCTGCACGTGGGAGGCAAATGGCAGAACAACGGAGGGGACTGTTAAGAGGAAGGCCCCTGGCCAATGGCCTTACCAGCGTGGATGCCTGTTTTCTTCGGAAGTTGAAATGATGCTGTTGTGTGCGCCCCCTACCGTGGCCAGCTGGGACTGGAGCTCTATCTCCAGGTTTTGCACTGCGCGCCTCAGGTCGGTGACCTCGCTCTTGCTGGACTGAAGCTGCTCCGTGTTGGTGCTGATCTCCTTCCTGAGCTCCCCACTCTGCCGCGGCAAAGAGGGGCAAAGGGATGTGAGCGCGCGCTCCTCCCGTGGGTCCTTTCTGCAACTGTGGCAACGCCTTTTTTGTTTGTTTGTTTGTTTGTGGTACCTTTTCAATGAACCAGGCCTCTGCGTCCTTACGATTCTGCTCAGCGATGGTTTCGTACTGCTCCCTCATGTTGTTGAGGAGCCTGGTGAGGTCCACCGCCGGAGCAGCGTCCATTTCCACGCTGATCTCCCCTGGGCCGCCTGCCCGGAAGCTTTGGAGCTCCTGGGGACAGCGAATGAAAGAGAGGGGCGCAGAGACCCATTATAGCCTTCGTGGGTCTCTTCCAACAGAAAAGAAATGAAACGTTATATTTTATGACCACGTTGGTGACTGACACAATGCATTAAAAAAATGCATTTGTAACCTACAAATTCATAATTTTTCTTTTAATTTCAAAGAACTTACACATTGTCTTGAGTCCCTAAACTTACCATGGGCCCTAGGGGCTGTGCCTATCATGGCAAATGGGTGGGTTGGCCCTGCTTCTTGGGGGGTCGGGGGCCTTTACACAGAAGGCAAAGCCTGGTGGAAAAGATGCAGTGGGGTTTTAACCACAGCTGCCAACTTGGGGCTGCGGCCGTGTCAAGGCTTGCACACTGTTTGTACCATAGTCGTAGATTTCCAATAGAAAGTTCTGTAGAAGCCCATTGCCAGGGTCTTGATTAATGTCTGTTCATACGCCAGGCTTTGCTATACTGTGTGGCCTGCCAGAGTTCATTGTGTGTTTTACGCAGGGCATAACCAGTTTCTCAAACGTGTATAACATTATGTATTACTGACAGGCTTCTGTTTTTGAACTTTAAAAATACTATGTGTTTAGAAATCACTGAATTTGGACAATTGAAATTCTGGTTGTCCCTTATCTAACGATGAAAACGACAAAATCAGAAAGCACCTCTAATCTGTTAAACTTCAGTGGGAACCTCCCTCAATCCCGCCACCACCACACACACACACACACCCAGAAATTCAAAACACATGGCCAATTTAACAGGGGTGTCATGTGTCCTCCATTATCTGTTCTAACTCTAGACTTGTGAATTTGAAATTGTAATTTTTGGATTTGGGAGGGAAAAAGCAGCTTAGAAATCTGCCTACCTCCTCATGGTTCTTTTTCAGGTAGGCCAATTCTTCTGTTAGGTTCTCGATCTGCATCTCCAGGTCAGCTCTGGCCAGGGTCAGCTCGTCCAGGACCCTGCGCAGGCCGTTGATATCGGCCTCCACACTCTGATGCAGGGCCAGCTCGTTCTCATACCTGAAAACCAAGCGCACAGACAGTTTTTGGAGTAAACGTACCCATTTGAATCAGTCCCCTGCCATCATCTTCAGGGTTGCTTTGTGTCCTGGGTGATTAGGTAGAAGTGGCAGCATTGTAATGTATGATGCTCTGTTTCCTTTTTAACATTTTTCTTTCCTTTTTTCCATAATAGTTTACTGCTCAGCTGGAGAGAAGTGAAAAAGTTGTGAGATGAGACTTCTCTCCCATCAATGAGCCTCAGTAGCCCTGCATCCCAGGGGAGCAGTTTCCCCTTTGGCTGGCTGCCCTGGCTGTAAAGAGTTAAGAGCCACTCTCCAGGTGGAGTTTCTGATGAAATCCTAAAAGCAGTTGAAAATAAATAATTTTTTTGCTTAGCTTTTATTCATGATTTAATTTAAGATTTGATACTTCTCTAATAGCTTTTATCAAGATTTTATAGGCTGAGGATCATCACCAGTACAACATCCTGCATGGAGGTTTTGTGCAGCAAAATGAGCGTTAGTATTTCTACCTTTTTTTTTTTTTTAAGATTTTATTTATTTATTTAACAGACAGAGATCACAGGTAGGCAGAGAGGCAGGCAGAGAGAGAGAGGGAAGCAGGCTCCCCGCTGAGCAGAGAGCCCGATGCGGGGTTCGATCCCAGCACCTTGGGATCATGACCTGAGCAGAAGGCAGAGGCTTTAACTCACTGAGCCACCCGGGCGCCCTTTGTGTTTCTATCTTAATGTGTGGGAGGATGGAATATGGGAGAGGAGGAAGGAATATAAAAATAGATGTGTGGTTAATATTTTAGTGGTGTGTGTCATCAGGAAAAAGATAATTTCACTTCTAGGTAAAAACATTATTAATTCATTTTGATATATGGAAGATTGTGGTTTAGAACATTGGTGTAAATATCATGTTATATTATGACCCAAAAGCAAATTATAAGCATGGTGGTGATCCTAGTCCTAAGTGTAAGTAGCTTATAATTAAGGACCTGTAATGTGAACTATGTTTGAATCTGCTTTCTTCCTAGAATGCCCAATGTAAATTTACCAAAACAACAAATGTGTGGAGCCTACGTACTGCAGAGGGTTTAAAATATTTGCCATCAACAAAGGCAGGAAAATGGGGAATAAGAAAAAAATGATGAGACACATCAATTATGATTCGTTTTTCTTTTCGACTCACTTCATTCTGAAGTCTTCTGCAGCCAGTCTTGCATTGTCGATCTGCAGGATGAGCTGGGCATTTCCAATGCTGGCAGAAATGATCTGGCAAATAGGGGGAAACATACAAAATGAGCTTGTAAGATATCAGTATTATACAAGTGCACCTGAGAAGAAATTTTTAGGTGATGTTAACATGCTATTTTATTAAGAATTTAAGGCAGTTTAACTTTTTATAAGAAAACATTTACAGTATTTTATTTAAAAATTGAGAAGCATTTTTTGCAGAAAGATAGTGGAAATACAGTCACTTTATGATAAGTCATAAAAATGAAACTAAGTATCTTGAGATGAGAAATTGTTCCAGATAAAGCCAAATTGAAAAATACTGTAAGTTTTAGATGGTTTATCAGTGTAAAATATTATAATAGCAAAAAAGAAAAAAAAATTCCCAAAGCCCCTGCAGAAACCACATCATTACCTCATTCCTGAGGTCTTCGATCAATGGATAATATTTACTGTAATCATTCTGTGACCCGGAGTCTCCAGTCCCAGATCCTCGTGTTTCATACCATTCTCGAATTTTGTTTTCTAGCTCAGTATTAGCCGCTTCTAGAGCTCGAACCTTATCCAGATAGGAAGCCAATCTGTCATTAAGATTTTGCATGGTTTCCTTTTCTGATCCGGAAAGAAGGCCTCCATCATTGCCAGAGAGAATACCTACAGCACCGCTACCTCCTGGGCTTCCGCCAAATCCAATTCCCAGGCCACCAAAGCCACCTCCCAGACCTCCAAAGCCACCTCCCAAGCCTCCAAAGCCACCTCCCAGGGCTCCAGAGCCACCTCCCAATGTCCCCCCATAAGCAGTGCCCAGACCTCCTGCAAGGGAAGTTCCAGAGCCACCACCAAAGCCAGAGCTAGAACCAAATATGGAAGCAGCAGAAAAGCCTCCCCCACAGCTGTCACCAAAGCCAAAGGTGCTCCCCCCATAGCTACTGCCAACAAGGGAAGCAGATGTGCCCCTGGCTCTGCCTGATGTCCCACTCTGGGAAGACAGCCGCCGGGGCAGCCCAGAGGTGCGCACTGAGAGAGACATCGTGTTGCTTGAGAGATCCACAGCCCAGAGAAGGGGGCCACAACCTGAGAGGCAGCAGTGTCCGCAAGGGAGAAAGGTTGCCCTTTTATAGGTCATGAAATGGGTGTTGCAGTTGAAAAGTTCACTCTCTCCACTCAAAACATCATGCCCCCCCCCATTTTTTGACCAGCTCAACCAGTAAATGATTTATGCATACTGAAAACTCATTAGTATAGAAATAATTGAATAATTGTGCCCATTACATATTTGTTATATGAAAAAGAAATCTGGGTGGAGTAGATATAGGTTGTCACAAGAAATTTTCTTTTCCAGCTTATTCCATTGCATGTATTCTCTGCATTGTCCAGTGTTTTATGCACTGTGGGAAAGCAGTGAGTGATTGTTAAATGGGTAAATTAATCGTACGTCGTCCTCAGCCTTGAGCTTCTTAAAGATCTTCACTCATATTTCCTACTTTTTCCTTTAGAAAACTGAATGTAAACCATCCGACCATGATCTAGTCTTTATTCCAGTGGAATATGGCTTCAGAAGCAGTTATAAAAGGCACTGGTGGAAGGTTGGGGCGTAATTGCGTTTTCCAGGGGGCGTCTGGGTGGCTCGGTCAGTAGGTAGATCGTCTGTCTTTGGCTCAGGTCATGATCTCAGGGTCCTGGGATTGAGCCCTGCCTTGGGCTCCCTGCTCAGCGGGGAGCCTGCTTCTCCCTCTTCTGCTCACCCTGCTTGTGCGTGCACGTGCTCTGTCAAATAAATAAGTAAAATCTTTGAAATAAAAAAAATACATTTTCCAGATTTATAGAGGAGTTTGAGCTCTCAAGGATTTTAAAATCTTGGATTAGGATTAGGATGTTACATAGTTTCTTTTTTTCTGATTCAGAAAGAGGACCCCTTAAACATTGAAAAATGCTGTTTTTGAGTAGAATATCATGTAGAGTAGAATATTGAGTAGAATATTATTATATATTATATTATATTATATTATATTATTCAGCTCTTCCTCTACATGAGAATTACCTTCTTAGTAAACTCTGTGAAATCAGGAGTCTGATTATTCACTGCTCAACCCCCAGCATTGCTAATATATAAAAATGCAATTGATTTTTTTGTATATTAAAATTCCATTACTGCTCTCACTCTCAACCCCTGTCTCCTACTCTAATATCCAGATATTCTCTGCCTTGACTCTAGCGTCCCAGAAAGTGAGGCCGGTACTTTAAGCCTGTGAACAGTCTTGAGCTGGTGCTAGCAGTGCCCCGCGGTGATGTGGGGGCAAGTGCAGAGGACTTGTACCCAAAGCCCGTGTTGGGCCTCTAGGGAATACGCAGTGTCAATTCTGGCAAGCAGAAGAACTGTGTGACCCTATCTATCTATCTATTTATTTTTCCAGGGACAGGAATGATGAACCCCAAGTGAAATCCAATTCCAGCTTCCTTCTACCTTACTGTAGAAGGGACACACATGAAGGAACATATTTTCCCCCAGCCTATACACATCACAAGGAGCAAGCCAATGGGATTTCTTTTTTTTTTTTAATTTTTAAAAAATATTTTATTATTTTTTTGACAGACAGAGATCACGAATGAGCAAGAGGCAGGCAGAGAGAGAGGAGGAAGCAGGCTCTCCGCTGAGCAGAGAGCCTGATGTGGGGCTGGATCCCAGGACCCTCAGACCAGGACCGGGGCTGAAGGCGGAGGCTTTAACCCACTGAGCCACCCAGGTGCCCCGCCAATGGGATTTCTAAGTAAAGGGATCTTAAGCAAGACATTTACAGAAACTATGAATTCTCACTCACAATAGATATAAAAAGGATGCAGCAATCAAACGCAGACTCAGCTTGATGAGAGACGCCGTAATCCATTTGTTTCATTTCTCGAGAAGATGGAAATATGTTAAGTGGAAATGCCAGGGACCTCAGCCTCATATGGAAATTTTTAGCAAGGATTCCTTTAATGTATATTACAAGCGTTTTGTTTGAGCTTGTCCTTGTTCTAATTGCTGATAGTGATAGTGTGCTTACCATGTTGTGGACACCGGGTTAGGTAAACAGCAGACATTATCTTTAACCTTTGTGGCCACTTCTTAAGTAGGATACTTTGCTCCCATTTTTCCAAATAAGCAATCTGAGGGTGACGATGTTAAATGACTTATTTAAAACCACACATCCAGGAGGTGGCGAAGATAGGATACAGTTTGCAGTGCCTTTTATAGACAACACAACCCTGCTTCTTGCAGTGAAAACAGAAAAGAGTAGAACATCACTCTGACCCCTCAGTCTTGAGACTGGATTTTGCCCTGTACATCAACCAGGAGCTTAGCTTGTCTCCTTGAATTGCTTTTCTCCTTGAATTGTGTTTCTCAGTGTTCAGGCTGAGACCCAAAGAATGACACCACCCATGAAATCCTACAAATACACGGGCAAATGTAGTTTTAGTTGTACTTTTTACATGTAACCACATTGTCAGAGATCATGTAAAGTACTAGTTCAGCTTGTACTTCCTACGGTCATTAATTAGTTATAAGCAGGATTTCCCCCCTTCCCCTGTCTTCAAGGATAATTCCATTATTATTGCCATAGAAATGAAACAGGCTATTACTTGCTTACAGACTTGAGATGTGCCCAATCCAAGCTTGTAGCTTAGTGTCATCACATAGTATGGGAATATGATTAACTTGAATTCTTGAACTTGGAACTGATTGTGTGCTGAAATATATATACTTTCCACCTCTGATGACTATGTGTACATTTTAAATAATTTTGCTCAGTATCTATACATTATGTTTATGTATTATTCCTTCAAGTTTCTATACATATTATTTATCATCCTAGACTGTAAGTTTCTCAGGTAGGGACTATGTTAATTTTTTTTTTATCCTGAATCTTAGCCTAGTGTTCAGCTGAGCTTCATCCTTGTATTTCTGGAGTTATTTCACTTGAAAGAACTTCATCCTTAATAAGTTTGAATGTGTCATTTAAAATTCATTTCATTTGAGAGTGACTTTGCTCTACTTTGCTGGTATGCTTTGAGTAAGATTTATTCTGAATCCGATTATGAATGGACCGCAACTTCAGAAGTTGAAAAGAGAGATGTTTCTTCTTCAGTGGCTGTTTTTTGGGAAGGGAGGGCTAAGTTAAGTAGTAAAGCCTGTATTTTAGAGTTTTTAGAAGTGAAAATAATTTTATCTGACAGCTATAAAAATATAGGAGGGTGGGAATATAGAAAACAGATACAATCTGGTGGTAAAGTGATTATGTAAGTCTAGGCACAGAGGAAAATGAGAAAGGGGGAACTGCTCAAGAGTCATGACTTCTCTCTCTGTAGAGTTTAGAGAATACTCAAGATAGAGACAGTTATTTATGTGGTATTTGTAAATCTTTTGATTTATTAAGTAAAACATATGCCCATCTTCTCATGTCACATTGGTTAGTTTCCTGCTCTTTGAGGACAGGATTTTCCACCCGAGTTCTTTCCATTAAAGCAGACCTTCCACTTCCTGAAATTTACTGATCACTGGGTCCCTAACACCTTTCACTTTTGCTTTCAATAACATTTGAAGATCCTGTGAGTAAAAGAATATTGGGCTACTGACGTTTTATGCTGTGCTTTTGAAATGAGGAGGAAAAAAGACTCTGGTGGTCATGCTTGAGGGTGAGTTCTGGACTCCAGAGCTCAGTGTTCTCAAAGGCAGGGAGGGTTGCCTCTGGTGAGAGAGGGGAAGAAATCTTGGAATCTTCCCTTTCCTGGGAAGGTGAATCTTAGAAGTGAGTCTAGGGGAGAAAACAAATGTTTGAAGGGAGATTAAAATCACTAGCCTATGCTTTAAGTTGGAATTGTTATTTGAGACTGCCATCATCTTCGTGAGGATGAGAGCAGAGGGTGTCCACTGGTCAAGTTTTGATTTTGTATCATTCCATGGCATTCCTTTTAGATATTACAAGGCTCTGTGTAGCTGTAATTAATCAAGGCCAGAGAAAGTGGTTCTCTCCAACCTAGTGTCACCTCTAGGGTTTCTCTCTGAGTTTGATGGGTCCACTTATGCACTGATGATTTTGTATAAGGTCATGAAATTTATTGATAATGATTCTATGTGTGATAACAAGACCTATATTTAAGGACTACGAATCTGGGGCACCTAGGTGGCTCAGTGTGTTGGGCCTCTGCCTTCGGCTCAGGTCATGGTCTCAGGGTCCTGGGATGGAGCCCCACATTGGGCTCTCTGCTCAGTGGGGATCCTGCTTCCCCCCCCACTCTCTGCCTGCCTCTCTGCCTACTTGTGATCTCTGTCAAATAAATAAATTGAAAAAAAAAAGGACTATGAATTTGTATACCTGTCAGAAATAGGATCATGCTGTTCTGTTTCCTAGCTCATATAAGAAGTATAGATGCAGAGATAACACTTTACTTTCACACAGTCACTCCTGGTAGAACCGGTGATAGAACCGTACATACGGCCTCATCTACTTTCTTTGAAAGATTACTTGGAAGAAACTTTGAAAGTTTACTTGGAAGAAACTAGAGATCGACTAAAAGGCAAGGATTAGTTTTCATTTTTTATGATAGGAAATTCAGTTAAAAATAATCTGCTTTTGGGGGTTCCTGGGTGGCTCAGTGGGTTAAAGCCTCTGCCTTCAGCTCAGGTCATGATCCCAGGGTCCTGGGATGGAGCCCTCTGATCAGCAGGGAGCCTGCTTCCCTCTCTCCATTTGCCTGCCTCTCTGCCTACTTGTGCCTACTTGTGATCTCTCTTTCTGTCAAATAAATAAATAAAATCTTTAAAAAAATCTGCTTTTGAACAAAGTGTCATTATTGTCTATGGCAAAAGGCAATAATTATCATATTGATGATGGCCATGCCTAGTGAATTTCAAATCTACTTCCTACAGGTTTTTTTTTTTTTTTTTTTTTTTTTTTTTTTACTAATTAGACCCAGTCTCTGGCATTTGCATGTTGGGGTTATAGACTGTTCAGCACTGTATTTTGGTAGGAGAAAAAGAATTCACTTCTAAAAGTTCTTAACATCTTTAAAAGCAGTTTACTAACCAAAGTGACTTGGAAAGAAATTAAGAGAAAAACAAGAGTGAACCTCTTTACTTTGAAAAGCAAAGGGGGTGCCGGGGTGGCTCAGTGGATTAAAGCCTCTGCCTTCAGCTCAGGTCATGATCCTGGGGTCCTGGGATCAAGTCCCGCATCAGGCTCTCTGCTCAGCAGGGAGCCTGCTTCCCTCCCTCTCTCTGCCTGCCTCTCTGCCTACTGGTGATCTCTCTGTGTATGTCAAATAAGTAAATAAAATCTTACAAAAAAAAAACAAAAGAATGAGAATGGGTGAAGATAATAACTTTTTCTGACAAAAGTTATGGTAAATCCAGTTGTGGGATGACTTTTGGGTGTTGTCTCTGGCTAGTGAAAATGGCAGTCAGAAAACAGCAAATGCTGTAAGGAGAGATATGCTCATTTCAGGTGTAACTCTGTAATTGTCATGTAATTAATTGCTTAAAAGGGTATCATGACTTTAGACAAACAGTCCTAAGGTTCAGTCTTGCCTCCATTACTTGGTAACTCTGACTTTCGGAGAGTACCTATTTTGTGTCTTCATTATAATCCTCATTTGTAAAATGGGGAGAATAGAATAAGGTCAAACCATATGAAATAGCTATTTTTTTTTTTAGATTTTATTTATTTGACACAGAGAGAGATATTACAAGTAGGTAGAGAGAGAGGGGGAAGCAGGCTCCCTTTGAGCAGAGAGCCCGATGCAGGGCTTGATCACAGGACCCTGAGACCATGACCTGAGCTGAAGGCAGAGACTTAACCCACTGAGCCACCCAGGTGCCCCAGAAATAGTATTTTTTTTAAAGTAAAAAATGATTACATATTGGCAAGTTTATATGATTCAGTCTAATAGCTTCTACTTCATGGAGTTACTGTGAGGATTAAATGAGAAATGCATATAAAATGTCTGGCATAGTGCTTAGCACATAGTAAGTGCTCAATAAATGATAGATGTTATTATACATAAATGAATAACATTATTTTCAATATAACCACGCTCAAAATCCTATTTACTTAAAAACTTATATATCAAAATTTAAATTCAAGTTCTTAATTTACTAAAATACAATGAGAGGGGGCAAAATTATTTTTTCCTGTAAACATTTGCAAGGTGGTTATTGCACACTGAAATGCAAAATGGGTGGGAATACAGTCTGCATCTTTTTGTGTCAGACTTTCCTCACTAAGCATTGCTTTTTCAAGGTTCATCCCTGTTGCATTATGTATCAGTACTTTGTTCTTTCTTTCTATTGCCAGATACTACTCTATTGTGTGAACATACCTCCTTTTGTTTATCCTTTGATCAGTTGATGGACATTTGTAGTTGTTTCCACTTTGGGACTATTATGAGTTAATACTGCTGTGAACATTTCTGTACAAAAGAACACATTGTATGATTCCATTTGTAAGAAATGTCTGGAGTAGGCAAATTCATGGAGAGAGGAAGTGGATTGTGGGAGAACTGGGGGGAAGGGAAAAGGGAGGATGACTCCTATTGGGGTTTTTTTTTCTCAGTGATGAAAATGTCCTAAAACTAGACAGTGGTGGTGGTTGCGCAATCCTGTGAATATGTGGAAGACCACTGAAATTTGCACTTTTTAAGGATGAATTTTACAGTGTGTGAATTATATCTCATTAAAGCTGTTCTTAAAAAAATAGGTAGAAATGTTTCATAACACATATTCACCCCATAAAGAAAGAGAACACCTGATGATTTATGTGGTTTATTGTCATAAAGGGAAGAATTAGGCGTTGAGAAGGATTTCACTGATTTTGCATTTAATCTACTTCCACTTCAGGCATAATGTGCTTCATTCTTATTTTGCTCAGCATTTGTGATTGGAGTCTTGACTCCCAGATTATTTGAAAAGCTGAGTTGAGTTTTAAAAGGCAGCAGAGACGATGGAAAAAAATGTAGATGTAACTCAAAGCTAGCAGGATTGTACCAATATTAAAAATCCAATGAAATTAACCAAGAAATTGACTCATTCAAGAATCCAGGGGCCTTTGAATGGAGATTTTGTAATTCAGAAACAGGAAAAATTAGAGCAGTTTATTTGAAGTTTTTAGGGATTCTTCTACTCTGTGAAGTTTAGTGTAATTCAGGTGTGCTGAAGTTTTCAGGAACATTAACGAATTGCTGTTAGGTGGTTTCTAGCTTATAATTAACGTGCTTCATGGTGAAGGTGGTGGTAATGACATTTTAAGTGATCTAGTGCTCATTGGATTTCATTTTTGTAGGCTATTTGCAGCTTCTTGAGTAAAACAATTTATATTCAATTTCAGAGACTGATCAATGGGCTTTTGTCCCCTTCTGGTTACCACAGAGCACTAATGGCGCTAATGGCAGCTGTCTTACAGCGACCAGAAATTACAGCTGTGTTTCTTTCAAACCCTCAGCGGCATCTCTGGGCAGCCATTTACAAATCTTCTTCCTCCTCCTTGGATTGATATGATACAACCTTGCCGTTCACCACTTCTTCCACGACTGTCCTAATCTTCCTTTTTCTCTTTATATCTGAGTTTGGATTTAAGTATAAAATGTTAACTTGGGAACATGATATTGCTGGTGTATAATACTCAACTCTAAATCTTTATTATCTTATACATTTTTTTTCTTGAAAGTAAAAGAAACCCATTCTTTTTCTTAAATAATCTTGTTCAGTTAATAAATAAATGCAGAAAGTATGCCACTGTCCCCCAATTCACAAATTTTCTGCTCCCTCCCCAAAGAGAAATATTATTGAATTAAGCCAACTGCGCTTTTTCATTCCTCCCTCCCTTTTCAGGATCCCAGGATGTCTCAGGACAGTAATAACTTGGACCAAGAAAATCACACCGTTGTAGGAATGTGACAAACTTCCCATGTTGGGGGTTTCTTTATGTAATTCACCTGATTTTCAAAATCCCTACGGTAATATCTGCTCTCCTGAGAACTAATCTCTCTTTACTTTTCACCAGTGTCATTTGATAAGTGGTAAGGACTGAGGGAGGAATCAGTCTCACAGGAAACACGTGAAATTAGAATACTTACCTTTCTCCTCTGAGATGCTTAAGTCATCTTCTGTAGTTCTGTTTTGTTTTGTTTTGTTTTGTTTTAAAGAAGAGAAAAAGAAAAAAAAAAGAAGAGAAAAAGAAACAGGAAAAGATGTTATTGCCATGTTGCAAATGAAGGACTGTCCTGCCTTTTCTGTTTCAAAATAAAGTCTGTGTGATGTGTGTCTTAATGCTGTGTTTGTATTTTTTCCAGTCTTACCATGCTTGTTACTTTGAACTTGAGTTTCTTACTTTTCAGTTTGATATATATATATATAGTTTCAAAACTGACCTGTTTATGCTATACTAGAAGCTTTTGTAATTAAAATAACAAAATTACAGTGGAGGTTTAAATCTTATGTTCTCTTACTGAGTTTCTTGGGTGTGGTAGTTGAAGATGGTTGCTGTGGCCACACTAATGATTCTCAAACTGACTCCCACAAACCTGTTCTTCATTTCGTGACCTCTCAAGGAGAATTTTTAAAAGTTATTATACTTCCAATTATGTATTAATCATAAAAATTAGCAAAAGCACAATCTGTATCGTTTGCAGACTGTATATCTTCTAAGTCAGCCCTACTCATGACCTCAACTACAAAGGCTGTACCTGGTATTTTGGGGCCGGGTGTACTTTTGGTATATTTTTGATTTGTTGTTGTTGGTGTGTGTGTAATTGCTTTTGTGCTAGGGATTGCACTGGTGCTGGGGAATGAGTGACAGGGTATAGCACAGCATAGACCCTGGCACGTATCCCTTGATTCTAAGAGCCTTACTTGATGACATCTCCTTCCAGAAGGCGGCGGTAAGTAGCAATTTCCTGCTCAAGCCGTGTCTTTATGTCAAGGAGGATATTGTATTCATTGCTCTGGCGTTCTGTATCCTTCCTAATCTGCACCAGCTGGGCTTCTAGGTTGTCCATTACTCCCTGGATGGTGGCCAGTTTTCTACTGTAACGATCTTTGGTGTCCTCTAGTGTGTGCTCCAAAGTTTCTTTCTATAAGCACAAGAAAAAGGAAACGTTTCTTAGTTGAAGACTTAAGAGATGGTTTGATTTTAATTTCTTTGAGGGGAATTCCCACAGCTGGTCACTGTGGGCATGATTCCTATTTCTAGCTTTATCCCACTCTTTCCATCTAGGCAAACTCAAGCCAGCTGCTATGACCTCTAGGGCTCTTTTGTTTGTTTTTAGCTTCACAGTCACTGTTCTCTCACTTGTGTATTGTATTCTTGTTCTCAGTATTTGCCTCCTCTCCCTGTGATTCCTCCCTCCAAGGGGAGGATTAGATTTCCTCATCCCATGGACACCAGGCTTGGTCATGTGACGTTCTTGGACTAATGAAATCCAGGTGAAATTGATAAATGCCTTTTCTGAGGAGAAGCTTTAGGAGCTGTCACATGGTCTGGCCATTGCTCTTTTCTTTCTGCTACAGCACTGGCATGCCCTGGCCAGGGTCTCTTCCCTTAGCCTTACCCCTGGAGTGGAAATGTCACGGAGCAGAGCTGCAGCCAACCTGTGATGGATGTAGTGTTGTGGTAAGCCACGGTGATTTGGGGGTTGTTACATAGCATAATTCCATCAGGAGCTGACTGATCTGCTTAGTCTGGGATGTCTTTACCTCTCTTCTCCAACTACAGAGTCATCTCAGGTTTTCCCATCTAGTTGAAATGCCACTCTCCGTGGGAAGTCTTCCAGATCTCCTTGTTCCCCTGCTGCACATTACTCTTGTCCTGGATTTCTTTCTGTGTTTTAATTATAATCACTGTTTTGGCCTGTTTCCCTGCCAACTCTGCAGGGAAGAGGGGTTATTTCCTAGAGGTTTCTGCATCTCCAGACTTCTTCACACAGGCACTCAGTAAGCACACACTGCATTGATAGTGGGAAGTTAGACGTGCTTTACCAGACTGAGGAGGGACTGGAGTTCTATCTCCAGGTTCTGGTAGGTGCGTCTCAGCTCCTTTACGTGAGCCTCAGTTTCTTTTAACTCTTCATTGCTCAGTGTGACTTGCTGCTGCAGCGCTTGAGTCTAAAGTTCAAAAAAAAAAAAAAAATGAGTACAAAGAGAAAGTAAAGAAAATGAGTTATCTTTTTTTTTTTTTTTTTTTTAAATGACCGCATCTACACATTTGCTTACCCTTTGGAATTATGCTCTTACCTGTTTCTCAAACTGCTCTTTGGCCTTCTGAAGGTTCTCCTGGGCTATCACTTCATACTTCTGCCTCATTTCATTCATGGTGGTGCCAAGGTTCAGGCCTGGAGCAGCATCCAGTTCTACACTGACAGTGTTGCCCAGGTGTTTCCGTAGGCTGTCCACTTCCTGCAAGAGGGAACATCCTGATTATAGTCTGAAGCATGTTCTCACATGAGTCTGAGCGGAAAAGCTGAAAGTCTTAGGGCTTCCTTCATTGGAGACGAGTGAAAAAGAAAGACAGTAACTTAGGTAGGGCTTATGCTAGTCCAGGGACGACTCCATCATTGAACCCTGACTGCTCACACCGTGATTATGGTTACTTTCTTTACCAACCTGTCCCCATCAGTTATCATTATTAGAGTCATCCTGTCATTCCCAACACCACTTCCGAATACTTCCTTACCTCCTGATGTTCTTTTTTGAGAATATCCAGGTCTTTACTCAGTTCTTTAATTTGAATCTCCAAGTCTGTTCTAGTTAGGGATAGATCACCCAAGACCTTGTTCAGGCCACGGATATCACCCTCCACTGTGAGGTGTAGCGCCCTTTCAGTCTCATACCTGTGAATTAATTGGTACACAGAGATAGTTGAGTCCTTTTGAAACTATTATAGAAGAGAGCGTCTTAATATAATGAGATATTTTTATGTGGTATATAAGGATTGATTTCAATACATCGTGTCCCTCTTTATACATTCCAAAAATGTTCATGAGAACCTAGGAATCAGATAATTTGTTCCATAGTATAATCTTTCTAATTTGGAGTGATTGGTTAAAAAAAAAAAAAAGCAATCTGAAATAACTCTTAAAAGTTTCTAAATTCCAGAATATATTTTAAAAGAAATAAAAAATATTTTTCTTTAATTAATGTGTCAGCAAAGGATTATCATTATTGATATTAAGCAATGGTTAGATTTATTTAGTGAATGCACAGGATCAGTTTATTTTTATTATTTTGTAAGCAGATGCATCCAAAGTGAATTATCTCAAAGAATTCATGATTCTCCCCTACGATCTCATATACTCTCATTTTTTTTTAAAGTCGCAAAGCTTTAAAAAATGATAATGCAATGGAACATTCAGGTGCTGACTTAGTAAAACTGGAATTAATGAATGTTTACTGCTTTAATCTTTGGATCTGCTTTCCCATTTCCTTCTTTTTGATCCCTTGTTGCATTCGAATGCTACCCTTCAAAACCACAAAGGATATTTTAGTACCAAGGCATTGTACACATTCAGAATGGGAAAGCCCTAGCATAGGGGCCATTTATGAGGAACAGCTGCGATCACATGTAGTGTGATATGGTTACAAGAGAGTGAACACAGTCTGAGCTGGTTTAATCGTTGTCTTAGTTCTTTGGTTTGTCAGACTCTGTTATAAAACACCAGCAAACTCAGAGGTATCAAAGGTCACCCCCTAGAACTTGGTCCATACACTTTCAGGCACTCGAAGGAGTACGGATGAGTCAGTCGGAGAATCATCACACGTAAACACAGGACTCGCTTTAGATAACAGAAGGACCCTACTGCAGAAGGGGAGTTTTATATTGCTTTGGTATTACTCAAAGGGCAGAATTAGGTTCAATGGGTGGAAAGGTAGATGTAGGGTTACTAAAAAAGAATGTTATAGCAACCAGAGCTAACCAGCGGAAACAAGAGTAGTTACTGGAGGTGTTCAGTTTCACAATGGGTGACAAAATCTTAGGAATGCGGGAGAGAGAAGTGTAGCCCTGAGTGCTAGGTTGGACCAGATAGCTCCTAACATCCTTCAAACTCCCAGATTCTGAAAGTACTTAAGGTAGCTCCTTTACCAACAAGAATGTGGAAAGCTGAGTATCGTGAAGGGCTACTAAAAGGAATCCTTTTTCAGGAAGGTTTACCATGGTGTTAGAACCTACTTCAGCTTGAAGTCCTCAGCAGCCAATCTGGCATTATCAATTTGTAGGACACAATGCGCATTTTCCAGTTGTACCTTTTTAATCTGGAAAGTATATGAGAAAGAATGACATTTTCAACCAGACAGGAGTTTCACATGATCGAGTGCTGTCCTCAGATACAAACACTATTCTATCAAAGATGATGTTCATTTCAAGAATTTCCAAGCCTGGGTGGTTCAGTGGATTAAAGCCTCTGCTTTCAGCTCAGGTCATGATCCCAGGGTCCTGGGATAGAGCCCCCCTCATCGGGCTCTCTGCTTAGCAGGGAGCCTGCTTCCTCCTCTCTCTCTCTGCCTACTTGTGATCTCTGTCTGTCAAATAAATACATAAAATCTTAAAAAAAAAAAAAAAGAAAATGGGAAGAGTAATGATATGGTCATTTAACATAGTGGAGTCATAAAATATAACTCTGGTCTCCAGGATTTAGTGAACTTAACGGTTTTATAAAAGGAAAGTTTCATTCAACTTGAGCCATCAAACTTTACTGAGTGGCTTCCCTTTGATTCTGCTTAGAATATTCTCGTTAGCCCTTCTCACTTGGTGAACTGCTTCTCTTCCACATCTCGCCTTAGACATCATTGCTTCAAGGAAGCCTCAGTGATTTCCTCGAGACAGAATTAGATGAACTCTTGTGTTCTCGTTGCCCTACATAACCCTTCTTGGTAGCATTTATCCCTCTCTGTGGTTTATGTGCTGCCTTTGTCTGTGTCTGTTTCCCCCTAAATCACATTATGTTCAGCATCATATTCCTCAATGCCGAGCACGGGGCCCAGCGCTTAGTATGTACTAAATATTGACTGAATGAATGGACACCTGTTATGCGAGCCTTGTGCTAGGCACTGAGCTGTCAGGATGGATAAGCCCTTGATCTTAAAAACGGGATTACCCTAATGGGTGAGTTTTCTGTGATGCATATGGATCTTGTCTGCTTGTAGAAGGTATTACAGTGACATGTCTCTTTCAGCAGATCCAGTCCCGGAGAGAGCCGCTCTCATAGACTGAGTCTGCCTGGCTAAATGGAGTAGATGGCTGTGTCTATGTGTTTGGGCTGATCCAAAGTAGATTCAGAAACAGGAATCATGAGACAGGGAAGAATGGTTTGCTGGTTTTGAACGTTTTTAGTGGGAGCCCGAGAAGAATGACCTCTTGGTAGAAAGACAATTTAGACACCTTTGCCTCACCTCCTCCTGGTTTCTGAGACCCCCAAAATAACTTCCAGTGGAACCTGGTTCAGATTGCACTGATGTCTAATAAAAGTGCAAGAAAAAGAGACTTGCTGGTAAGGACGTGGTCTTTGTTCTAAAGGAATATGAATGTTAAAATTGAAATGGAAGGGATTCTTTCCTTGATAAGATAAGAAATTGAAAGAGCAAATGCCCCTGTCCTATCTGCACTTTTCCATTGGGAGCAAAGTCCACTTCCTTTATTGCATGTGATTGATAAAACAACTCCACCTTCGTGGGAGAAGGTTGTGATATGATTGCAACAAATTTGAACTGGGGGCAATAGAACATCTTGTCATTGTAGAAGTGGTTTTTGAACTGCTTGTGATGATGGTGATGGTGAGATCATTAAATAGGGCATTTAAAAATCTGCATGTCATTCAGGTGCCGGGGTGGCTCAGTCGGTTAAGCAGCTGACTCTTGATTTCGGCTCAGGTCATGATCTCAGGGTCCTGGGATTGAGCCCTACATAGGGATCCGCCCTCAGTGGAGAGTCTTCTTGATATTCTCTCTCCTTCTCCCTTTGCCTCTCCCCCTGCTCTCTCTCTCTCGCTCAAAAATAAATGAATTTTTTAAAAAAATATTTTATTTATTTATTTATTTATTTGACACACACACACACACACACACACACACACACACACACACACAGAGTGTGTGTGTGCACAAGTAGGCAGAGTGACAGGCAAAGGAAGAAACAGGCTCCCTGCTGAGCAGAGAGCCCGATTGGGGCTCGATCCCAGGAATCTAGAATCATGACCTGAAGCAAAGGCAGACGCTAACCAACTGAGCCATCCAGGTGCCCCTCAAATATAGATAAATCTTTTAAAAAAGTCTGGATGTCATTAATACCTATTTCCCTTCCCCTTATTTCCACCCTGGATCACTTTGTCATTGAAATTTATGATATAGTATCTTAATACTTATATTACACTATTTATATAAATTAAAGGAGGAACATCTCTAAGTTGACTGGGAATTCAAAAGTTAATGAGAACTGGGTGAAAAAAAACCTGAGATTTATAATCACATAAAAATTTTAGCTCTTTACAGAAAAAAAAGTGTTTATTATCCATTCAGACTTGTTCTGGTAAACTGTGACAAAATACAGATTATATTTTCCTGTTTTCCATTTTAAAAGTGAAAAAAATATTTACAGTCATCCAATTATATATTCAGCTACTCCAGCACTAACAGTAGATGGTAGAATGCACCATTTTTATAGATGCAGCATTTCAGCCTAACTGCTTTATAATATCCGTTGCCATATATCCTGCAGCCCAACAGTGGAATAAAAAATACCGGAGTCATCCCTTACCTGATTTTGCAGCTCTTCTATTTGTTGGTAATACGCACTGTGGTCCCTGGTGCCGGGTGTGTTTGTTTCATACCACTGCTTAATCTGCAATTCAAGTTTGGCATTGGACTTTTCCAGGGACTGCACTTTCGCTAGGTAGTTTGCTAGGCGTTCATTTAGGTTCTGCATGGTCATCTTCCCATTACCAACAAACAGGTCTCCACCAGAGGGATCACCTCCATAGCTCATCATATGTCTGGAGTTCGAGATGCGGATGCCCTGACCTCCAGCTCCCCCATAGACGCTGGGTGCAGCTGCAAGGTACTGCATGGCCCCCTTCCTATGTGTGGAGCCGCTCACGCTGATTGCGGGGCCCTCTGAGGAGGAACTCAGACCTCTGTGGAGGCTTCTGTGAGTGAAATCCATTGGGGATCTGAGGAGGGAGCACCTGTAGCTTCTGGATGGCTGGAACAGTCTGTCTCCTGGTGGTGGATGAGCTGACCTTTTATAGAGTTCCGAGGAAAGAAACACCTCCTCTGTTGACCTCTCACCTTTGGATTGACACCACTGTCTACAGTACCTTGCTTTGTATTTTCTTTTTCCCTTTGTACAGCAGTCTATTTAATTTCATTCCAGAAATTACCACTAGAGGCATTTCTTGGAGGCTTTTCTCAGGGGCTAGTCCTTTTTTTAAACAGAGGCAACAAAAGGGAAACCAGGAAGATGTATTCTTTTAGCCTATGCACCTGCCTTGGCAGATTTTTTTTTTTGTTCTAATATACACATAAAGAATATTGGCAAATGCTCTGAATAATTTAGGTTCCTAAAAAGACAGATGTGAGTGCATAATAGTTACACTGGTGATCAAGAACAATGTTTTAAAATCTATTTGTCTTTTTCTTTTTGGTGAGAACATTTAAGTTCTGTTCTTTATTGGTAAATTTCTAGTGTACAGTACAGCATTATCAACTGTAGTCACCATATTTTACGTTAGATCCTCAGACCTTACTCATCCTAAAACTGAAAGTTTGTATCCTTTTTTTTTGCAATTATAAAGAGGGTTGTTTACTATTGAATTATGTTTAATGTTAAAGAATCTACATTCCATCAACAGACAAACAAGATAAATATAAAGGCTTTTTTTATGCCAGACTTCTTTTTTTTTCATATATATTTTTTAAATTTATTTTCAGCATAACAGTATTCATTGTTTTTGCACCACACCCAGTGCTCCATGCAATCAGAGCTCTCTCTAATACCCAACACCTGTTTCCCCCAACCTCCCACCCCCACCCCTTCAAACCCCTCAGATTGTGTTTCAGAGTCCATAGTCTCTCATGGTTCACCTCCCCTTCCAATTTCCCCCAACTCCCTTCTTCTCTCTAACTCCCCGTGTCCTCCATGCTATTTGTTATGCTCCACAAATAAGTGAAGCCATATGATAATTGACTCCCTCTGCTTGACTTGTTTCACTCAGCATAATCTCTTCCAGTCCCGTCCATGTTGCTACAAAAGTTGGGTATTCATCCTTTCTGATGGAGGCATAATACTTCATCAGGTATATGGACCACATCTTTCTCATCCATTCGTTGGTTGAAGGGCATCTTGGTTCTTTCTACAGTTTGGCGACTGTGGTCATTGCTGCTATAAACATTGGGGTACAGATGGCCCTTCTTTTCACGACATCTGTATCTTTGGGGTAAATACCCAGTAGTGCAATTGCAGGGTCATAGGGAAGCTCTATTTTTAATTTCTTGAGGAATCTCCACACTGTTCTCCAAAGTGGCTGCACCAACTTGCATTCCCACCAACAGTGTAAGAGGGTTCCCCTTTCCCCACATCCCTTCCAACACACGTTGTTTCCTGTCTTGCTAATTTTAGCCATTCTAACTGGTGTAAGGTGATATCTCAATGTGGTTTTAATTTGAATCTCCCTGATGGCTAGTGATGATGAACATTTTTTCATGTGTCTGATAGCCATTTGTATGTCTTCATTGGAGAAGTGTCTGATCATATCTTCTGCCCATTTTTTGATATGATTATCTGTTTTGTGTGTGTTGAGTTTGAGGAGTCCTTTATAGATCCTGGATATCAACCTTTTGTCTGTACTGTCATTTGCAAATATCTTCTCCCATTCCGTGGGTTGCCTCTTTGTTTTCTTGACTGTTTCCTTTGCTGTGCAGAAGCTTTTGATTTTGATGAAGTCCCAAAAGTTTATTTTTGCTTTTGTTTCCTTTACCTTTGGAGACACATCTTGAAAGAAGTTGCTGTGGCTGATATTGAAGAGATTACTGCCTATGTTCTCCTCTAGGATTCTGATAGATTCCTGTCTCAAGTTGAGGTCTTTTATCCATTTTGAGTTATCTTTGTGTACGGTGTAAGAGAATGGTTGAGTTTCATTCTTCTACATATAGCTGCCCAGTTTTCCCAGCACCATTTATTGAAGAGACTGTCTTTTTTCCACTGTATATTTTTTCCTGTTTTGTCAAAGATTATTTGACCATAGAGTTGAGGGTCCATATCTGGGCTCTCTACTCTGTTCCACTGGTCTATGTGTCTGTTTTTATGCCAGTACCATGCTGTCTTGGTGATCACAGCTTTGTAGTAAAGCTTGAAATCAGGTAACCTGATGCCCCCAGTTTTATTTTTGCTTTTCAACATTTCCTTAGTGATTTGGGGTCTCTTCTGATTCCATACAAATTTTAGGATTATTTTCTCCAGCTCTTTGAAAAATACCGGAGGAATTTTGATCGGAATGGCATTAAAAGTACAGATTGCTCTAGGCAGTATAGACATTTTAACAATGTTTATTCTTCCGATCCGAGAGCATGGAATGGTCTTCCATCTTTTTGTGTCTTCTTCAATTTCTTTCATGAGTGTTCTGTAGTTCCTCGAGTATAGATCCAATTTGTATCCTTTCACCTCTCCCTATTTCTCTTACCCCCAGGCCTTGGCAACCACTGTTCCTATGAGTTTGATATTTTTTCTTATCTTAAGATTCTGTATATAAATGATATGCAGTATTTGTCTTTTTCTGTCTGGCTTATTTCACATAGCATAATGCCCCTGGGCATCTATCTATGTTGTAGCAAATGGCAGGGTTCCCTTATTTTATGTGACTGAATAATATTTCGGGGTGTGTGTGTGTGTGTGATCTTTATCCTTTCATCCTTTTGTGGATCCTTAGGTTGTTTCTATATTTTGGCTACTGTGGATAATACTGCAATGAACATAGGAGTGCAGATACCCTTGAGTGATTTTATCTCCTTTGGATATATACTGAGAAGTGGGATTGCTGGATCATATGATAGTTCTATATTTTATGTTTGAGGAATGTCTGTGTAATTTTCCATAGTGGCTGCACCACTTTACATTCCCAGCAACAGCGCACAAGGATTCCCTTTTCTCCACATCCTCACCAATATTTGCTATCTCCTGTGTTTTTAATGATGACCACTCTAATATAAAGAGGTATTATCTAATTGTGGTTTTGATTCACATAAAAACAGGGGTTTATAAGTATGGATAATCACTCTTCAAAATCTCTCTTTTATGCTTTGTTTTTGTTTTTAAGTTTATCCCTGTTTAGAGGTTTTATTTTATAAAACTATTAAAATATTTTGTATAAAACCTCAGGTATTTAAAACAGGAGTGAAACATTTATACATTTGGAGATATAGTTTGAGGAAGTGAATTAAGCTAATTTAGGTGAGTGGTAGATAGATGATTTTGAACTCCCTCCCCTGCCCCAATGCTAGTGTTCTAAGACCAGGTAAAGTTTTAAAATGTAAATTTAAATTTTTCAGTCACTGCCTGGCTTGAGGTCTTATTCTCTGAAAACGAAATGAATAGTATTGTGTTTTGCACCTGACCTGGTGCATGGAGTCTCTCTCCCCCGTTTTAAGGTCAGCTCAGCACCTACCATGAGACAGATTGCTTGCTCCATCCATTCTGAAACTACAGCTGCTCCCTCCTAGAATCTCTGGTGGATTTCACTGGCAGAAGTTTTCACGGAAGCTTGATCTTCCCGAGGGGTCCACAGGCTCACGGGATCAGCAGAGCAATGTATAGGCAGGGTGTATGTGTGGGGCCTTGGGACTACACCCAGCCTCTGTGGTTGGGCTGGAAGCCTCTGCAGGTGTATAGACATCCAGACACATGGTGAGCTCTGGGTGTGATCTCACCAGTGGAGCTCTGATAACCATTGTCGAACCAAATGGAATGGTCTTGTTCTTCCTCGGTCAAAATCCCTGGCCCCAAAAATTCATTGAAACATTTAAATTGTTTCCTTAATCAGGTCACATATTTCAAAGGGTTGGAGAAGTTAAAAAAACATCTCATTAATTTTCATTCTGATGCTTTAATTGAGGTTTGTATATGATTAAAACAAATAAGCAGACAAACAAATTAAAAAAAAAAAAAAAGAAGAAATCTAAAAAAGGCATCTCCAAAATCTCTGCACATTCTTTCTTAAGAATTTGGAATATACTTTTTTAGTGGCCCAACAAGATGGCTTTTCACCATTTGAGTTTGAGTTTTTTTGGTTAATCTTTTTTTTTTTTTAAACAAACATCCTTTTTCTAATATAACATAAGACTATATATTATAGTATTTTAATATATATATTATATACTATAATATATGTACTATCTCTATATATTATAAGACTATATTATTTCTCTCTTATAAGCAGCGTACTTTAAAATAATATTTTGTGTTAGACTTTGCTTCAGTTACATATAAATTGGGAGAGTTAAATCTACTTCATGCTCTTGATGATATATGTGTGGGTAACTCTTACTGTGTTTTCATTCATTTAAATTGCCATCAGTCAACTTTCAGAGTGTTCACCACCAGTGACTGAGCATGTAGTATGCAGACCTTGCTATTTGTTACCAAGCTTTAAATTACTTTGTAAATAGCTGTCACAGCTAAAATCTTCAATGAACCTTTTATAAACACATGAATTGTATTCTTTTATATATGTGTTTTCACAAAGTAATATCTTTGTTTTTGCTTGATGGGGGGGAGGATGAGGTCTTTTGATTAAAGCCATTGGAAAACTGTACTGTTTAAATTACACAAGTTTTGCAGTGAGTTAGTTTCAGCTAAGAGTTTAAATACACTAACACATATGATCAAGGTGTGCAGAAGCATTATTTAAATTAAGAGTTAGCTTTCTAAGAGCTAGGAATATCAGTACAGTTATTAAACATGATAATTTGTCTTTTCTTCTTTAGCACAATTATTCCTTATGGCTGGACACAGTTTAAGTGAAACAGTTGAAGTCTCATTAAAATCATTAACATCATTTTTAACTTTTTGGAAAAATAACTGTGTTATTCCACCAGTTTTTGGCTAGTATTTGTAGGTTTTTTGAGATCTCAAATTTAAACTAAAATATAATATAGGAGGGCTATTATTATTTTTAATTAAAGTATGATTGACATAGAGTGCTATACTAGTTTCAGGTGTACAACGTAATGATTCACAATTCTGTTATTATGGGGTTCAGTCATCCGATCTAGAAAAATTTTTTTTGTGAAGATTTCCACATATTTATTTCAGGGCAGGAGAAATTTCCAGCTCCTCTGCCACTTTGAATTTTATGCTCTGGTAGATTATTATAACTTGTAATGTGGCCAGAGAAAACCAGGCTATATTTCATAGCCATTAATTTTTCTGAATTATACCAGAGGACCAGATACAGATTGTGTTGACTCTTGTTCATACACAAGTTATTCAAAAGTTAGAGCCCCTCCTATTCCAGACTGTGGGTGACAGCACCTATAAATAAATATTTATTAGATCTCCACTTCGTTATACTAAGAGGAGATAGATTTTGACCTCTGAGACAGAGTCTGCTGAGGGTGTTAATGATTAATATTAAGTATAGCCAGTCATTTGGAAAGTTCTTTTTTTTTTTTAATTTATTTGTCAGAGAGAGCGAGCGAGAGCGAGCACAGGCAGACAGAGTGGAAGGCAGAGTCAGACAGAGAAGCAGGCTCCCTGCGGAGCAAGGAGCCCGATATGGGACTCGATCCCAGGACGCTGGGATCATGACCTGAGTCGAAGGCAGCTGCTTAACCAACTGAGCCACCCAGGCGTCCCTGGAAAGTTATTATAAGCACTACATAGCCAGAGGGTTTTCAATGTTTTTTCCCCCAAAAGGGACAAAGTACCACAGCCCGGATGTGATACATACAGAATCTGCAGTCTCTGGTGGGGTGTGGGGCTGTCTTGCCCAGACTTCTCAGGTAGGGTCTATTGCTCTCATTGGTTGAGGAGGATGACATGTAGTAATGGTGGGTGTTTTTGAGCATTGTGGCTCTAGATACCATACAAAGCTAATTCAGAAAAAAACATGGCCTCTGTGTTTAAAACCCGGTGTACTTAATGAAATGGTTACAAGGGAAATGATGTGGAAAGGAATAAAGTATTTCCATATTTTAAAAATGGGAATTTTAATTCTCTCAGACATAATTACATATACAAAAGTATACATATACATATATACATAATTACATCTACAAAAGCACAAAAGTGCTTACAAAAGTTCCAGATTCATTAAAGATATAAATGTGAAAGGTAAAAATTATACCATATTTAGACAAAGATAGAGAATAGTATCTCTAGGAATCAGGGTAAAGGAATATTTCTTAAACAAGACACAAAAAATGTGAACAATGATATTAATTTAACAATTTTTGCTCATTAAAGGACTCGACAGTTATAATAGGAAGAGCCCCAAAGGGTGAGCAGTTATAATACATGTAACTGACAAGGAATTAGTTTCCAGAATATGCAAGGAATACCTACAAAAAAATAAGAAAGAGGAAAAAAAACAACCCAGTGAGAAAGTGGGCAAAAATGTGAATGGATGCCCAGAAGAGGAAAGCTGAATAGCGTATGTCACGCCTGCCAACTGGAATAAATTAGAAGGATGGATAAGGGGAATTCTTATCCACTAGTAGTCGCTGTGTAAATAGGTACAGTTACTTTGAAAAACAGTTTGAGCTAATCTCAGAACAGTGAGCGTGAATATGCCTGTCATCCAGTAATTTCATTCCTAGGTACCTATTCCAGAGATAGTCATACAAGAATATTCACAGAAGCATTATTCATAATACTAACACACACACGCACACACACACACACACACACACACACACACACTTGAAACAGCCCTAATGTTCATCAGCAGTAGAATGAATAAATACATTGACAGATATTCACACAATGGTATACAATGCAGCAGTTTGAAATGGACAAAGTACATCCTTCACATGGATGGATCTAAAAAGCAATCTAATGAAAGGACACAAAATAATGTTTTCAGGTCAACCAATTGATATAAGTCACAAAAACAGGCAAAACTAAATCATATATGATTAAGGGATATACATACAGACATGTGGTAGATTGCAAGCAACAGTCACAAAGTACACACCCCTTTGCAAGTCCTCTTAGAGTTTGAGGGGCATCTGGACCATTGACATTTTTTGAAGTCTCCTGATACATTAAAGAAATGAAAAAAAAAATCCAAAATAGGGTAGCCAAAATTACCATGTTTATTTTTATTTCCTACACATTAGCATTTTCAACACAAAAATACTGTATGTTCGTGTCAATACAAGATTTATAAAAAAAAATGCTAGCTTATTCTCATGCATTACATGGCTGTGTGATCCAGTGCTGGGACAGTTTTAACTGGTGAGATGAACTGAAGGTCTTTCAATGCTGGAAGTGATCATTGAAACCAGATATCACTACATTTGAACTTAACCTCCAAAGTCTCTGAATGGGAAGTCATAGGCTGAATGCCTGCTTCCTGCAACTGGCCTCATGTCTGGATTATTTCACCAAGGTTTGATGTTATACCAAGGATAGCAAGTAGGTACTTATTTTATATTAGCTTGACTAAGAGAAGGCCCAACCAAATTCCTCCCAAAACAGAATAATTTTTCGTCTAGGCAAATTCTAGTTCCTATTCTTAGAATCACAGTTAAGAACTTAATGAAAAATTAAAAAAAAACCCTCTTAACTCCTGCTTCTAGCCATCAATGGTTCATAAATGTAGAGGTCTGTCTCAAAATGTCTACCTACAAATGCAAACCTGATTGTTTGACTTCTCTGAAAAATTCCTGGTGCTTATGTGGTCAAATCCAATACATAGCTCTCTAAGATCTAACCCCTGCCTACCTTTCCAGAATCCCCTTCACACCCTCTGTCCTCCAACTCTGCAGTTCAGTAACACAAGTGCTGATACCCCTACACTCCATGCCTTTGCATGGGTGTCATTCCTTCCAGGAAGTGTACCCAGACTCCTTCCTTTCTAGGGTGCCCAGCTCTCTTGGTTTGCCTGAGACTGAGAGGTTTTCTGGGATGTGAGATTTTGAGTATTGAAATAAGGACAGTTCCAGGCAAACCAAGACAGTTGGTCATCCTGTTCAGCTCTCCAGTGCACGTCTGTCTGGGATAGACATGCTTATACTCTGGTCCTGAATTCTTTATTGAATGAATGGGTGTGGATGTGGGGAGGAGATAAGGATGACTCTCAGGGTTCTGACTTGGGTGACTGGGCCGTGATAATTGTGCGCTTTACTGAGGGGGTGCACTGAGGCAGGGCTGGGACATGGTTCGGGGAGGGGTATTGCAAAGGAATACATGATGTATTCATCTGTAGACATGCCAAGTTTGTGGTGTCGGCACTATCAGATGTACATGGAGAAGACCTCTATGAAGATGACTGTTGAATGCTCCAATCTGGAAGAACCGGGTTGACGGTGTACAATGAAGTAGTAGGTAAGCTTTCCTCCACTTTGTTCTCACGTTATCCCTCATATACAAATTACCACCATAACTCTCGTTCACTTGGTCTTTTGGGAACTCCAGAGTCAAATCTCCGCACTGATAGATCACAGTGATGGGGAGGAGCCCTGCCTTGCATGGACCTCTTTGCTGCCCTAAGGTTTTCCCTTTCCATTCCATTTCCTTTCCATTCTTTAGAATGTACTCTAGAATGTACAGAGTACTGCCACATTGCCAGGCAACTGAGCATTTCATTCATTTCAATAAATTAAAAATGTAGTAGTTATAGTACTTAAGTGCAATTTGTGAAGGATCCAAAGTCTGACCTAGACTTAGGTCAACTGAATGGTAACAACCAATTAGCATTGAACCTTTTGGACTTTAAGGGAAGAAGTGATCAGTGGTTCAGTTTTATGATGTCCTTTCATGTTATTTGAACAACCGAAACTTAGTATTTTTGAAAACAAGTAAGTGATAGTTATTCACTGTGTTATTTTTCATGGTATATATGTATGTATGTATGTATGTATGTATGTATGTATTTCATGGTGCTTATTTTTAAATACAAAGAACTTTAGGCTCTCATGTCTGGAAGAGACCTTGAACATTGTGTAGGTCATGTTTCTCATTTTATAAACAAAAGAGCTGGGGTGTTCATAGATTAATTGTTGGGGCATCTGTTGCCTATAGCAACAATACAAATATAGAAAGTTGGTCAACTTAATCAACGTAATGTTTGCTCTCTAAATTGGTTTTCAGTAAGTTTGCCTGACCCAGGAAAGATGCCTTGCAAACAGCACCCTGATTAAAACAAAAACAAAAACATGCAACTCTCACTGATTGTATTACTACTTAAGAGGCCAATAATATGGCCATATGTTCTAGTTTCCACCCTGGGGCTAAAAACCTGCTCTTTCAATATCTTCCTTCATTTGCTCCTAATAGAATGAAGTAGATGTTCTATGGTGTGGCAGTGATCACTGGCCCCAGAATATTCCTCAAACAAGGCATAGTATATATGAGTACATCAAGCCAGATGAGGAGATGTATTATTAATTAGTCTTATGGAGCACAAACAGCATATGTGTTCACATTTCATCTTGGTTGGGTATGTCATTACTTTTTAATGTGCACACATATAAGTTAGAAAAAACTATAGAAAGCAGATTGTTGATTAGATGCTTATAATGAAAATATGTTGTAGGGAATTAGGCTAGAACTTGAAATGAGGGAGAGAGAGAGAAATAGAGAAAGAGAGACCAAGAGAGTCAGGTTGAGAAAGAGTGAGTTTTTACAACATATAATTTTGGAAGGAGAAGTTGTAAACAGGTTTTAGGAAAATGTCTATAAAGATCAACATTTTGTGAACTAGGCACTTGGCAAAACACCAACACTGGCTTTTAAAAATGAAAAAAACATAAATTAATCAAGTCATTTATACTTTGTTGAATAAATGAACGGTGTATTCAGTCTCTAGTTACGTTTGTTGAATGTAATAAATATGACATTTGACTAGAAGTCATGTTTTTAATCTCTAATTCAGATCCTCCCACCCCCCCACAGCCTCCACAGGCATAGCGTCTTAGCATTGTCAAAATGGAAGCACCATATAGCAAAAACAGCCTGAGAAGCAATGATCAGTTAGTCAGATACTGCTCTCAAGGAATGCCTCTAGCAGAGGAAATAATGACATGGATTTTAATTTTAACTGTAATTTGAAAAAAATATTTATATTTTTTTTTTAAGAGGAAGGAGGGGCGGACAGAGAGCGAGAGGGAATTCCCCCGAGATCCCCAGGACCCTGAGATCATGACCCGAGCCCAAATCAAGAGTCAGCGGTCTGACTGAACCACCGAGATGCCCCTTAATTTTAACTTTAATTTTAACGTGCAGGGATAAGAAAGATGAACGAGTGTGGGATGGGAGAGTAGAACATGGAGACCTGAGAGGCCCTGAAGATAAAGACTTGGATGAGTTCAGTCAGCCGTCCAGCTCTGGGGTCCAGGTTATGTATTAACTGTTGAGTTGGGATGCTAGGATATGATAAGGTAATAAATCCTTAGGTAATCTCACTTGGGTGTCAGAGGGTCAGGAGGAAACAACCTTACCATGAGAAGCCTCATTTAACCTGATTTTGAAAAGCAAAGGCAGAGAAACACCATCACTGCGACAAGATCGACTTGCGACAATACCCAGTGTACATAGTAGAGCCTTTGGACAGTTTGGTGTTTTGTTCCTGTGCTGTGTTCCTCGCCTTGTAACCAGGGGCTTTACACCTTTCCGGGGACTTCCTAGGTGTCAGTGGAGACCTGGTTCATTCCTATTTTTTTTCTAAAAACAAATTGCTACCATTCAGCTCTCATAACACTGGTAATATTTTTGATGCCTCATGTTCCACAAAAGCCTCCTTGTTTGGTGTTTTCTACTTTTGTGTGTGTGTGTGTGTATGTTTTCTACTTTTTTAAGCAATGAAAAGCCTGGAGCAATTTCTTATGTGTTTGACACATATGTTGAGGGCTACTTAATAATTGCTGCCCAGGGCAAAATATAACAGGGTTTTATGGCCAAGTCTTTTGTTGATAGAGGGGACAGGCTGGGAGCTACATACACTTTTTCAAAATAAATGCGTCTCTGTGACATGAGCTACCAGGAGTACTACAGGTTTTGGAAGCCCGGAGTAATTAAGGAGCAATATATCGGTTCTGAGGAACTGACATTAATGTTGACATATGAGGTTTCTGGGCAATTTGATCTGTAGCAATAATTCATTTTTTCCTATTGCAGCACTAATTTTGTCCCTAAGTCATTGGAGGCTTTATTAAAGATTTACCTGGTGGCTTTTTAAAAGCACAGTATTTACTGTGGTGTATGTTCAGTTACTAGTTATGTTTATCGGACATAATAAGTGTGACATTCAGCCAGAGGCGGGGTTTTAATCTCGAATTCATCCTCTGCCCCAACACCCTAGACTGACACCAACATAGGGTCTTAGCATTGTCAACATGAAAATACCAGACCACAAAATTAGCCCTGGAAGCAGTGATCAGCTAGCTATAGATTATAATGGAAACCAATTATTCTGGCCTGCCATGCTCTCATGTTAAAGCCACTATCCTTAACCTGCTTCACCACGATGATTGCATTTTGTCTCCAATGCTTTGCATTGTAGTATTCCAGAAATTTTAGCTCACATTCTTTTTTTTTTTTTAGATTTAATTTATTTATTTGAGAAGGAGAGAATGAGAGAGAGAGAGAAAGAGAGAGAGTATACAAGAGGGGGAACGTCAGAGGGAGAAGCAGATTCCCTGTTGAGCAGGGAGCCTGATGCGGGACTCAATCCTGGGACTCCAGGATCATGACCTGAGCTGAAGGCAGTCACCAACCAACAGAGCCACCCAGGCGCCCCTTTAGCCCACATTCTTAACGCGGACACTTGAATGAAATCTTTTGGTAGAACTGTAAGAAGTCTTTAAGGACTCTGTCCTCTTTGCAGCTCTGTCCAAATGGATTTGGCAAGTAGTTTGCATATTATTTCATAGCTTGGGAGTTTTAAAGTAGTCCTAAGAGGGGCGCTTGGGTGGCGCAGTCGGTTAAGTGGACAACTCTTGGTTTCAGCTCATGTCGTGATCTCAGGGTCAGGAGAATCTCTCTCTCTCTCTCCCCCCATGATCTCTCTCCTTCTTTCTCAAATAAATAAGTCTTTAAAACTGTACTAAGATATTTATATACACAGGTGATAATCGCCAAGGTAATCTTACCATCATAAAATTTACCTTTTGGTGAATTTTATGGTGAGGAAAGAATAAAGTCAGAAAAGAAAATGTCTGCAAACCTGAAATTGACTCAAAAATTTTAGATCCATCTTTCAAAGATCATCCCAGAACTTGTGCCTTCATCATAAAACAATTCATTATAATCAATTTTGAGTTATTCTTCCACATTTTTCTTTATAAGCCTATTTGCCCCATGTTGCTCTGCTATGCCCCATATTAAAACTTGAAATGCAGTGTACGTGTTTACATACATATCGTACACAATTCATAAATGTGTATATACATGTGCTAACAACTTTCTGCTATAAAGGAAATGTCAGATTTACATATTCCCTGATTTGGAGGAACAAAAGGTTGATGATGACTTCTATTTTCTTATATATTGAGAAACACACATTTAAAAAATAGACTCAGTAAAATAATTAAGGCAGGGGCACCTGGGTGCCTTGGTTGATTAAGTGTCTGCCTTCAGTTCAAGTCATGATCCCAGGGTCCTGGGATTGAGCCCTGCAGCAGGCTCCCTGCTCAGCAGGGAGTCTGCTTCTCCTCCTCCATGAACATGAGCACACTTAGTATACACTAGGCTAGTAGCATTGTGTCACTGATACTGATTGAGCCCATGCGCCTAGTATTAGGTATGCTGAAGGACAACCTTCTGGATGAACATGTAACTGAGAAAGCATGTGGTAACTTTGAAATGTGTACAGTGACCCAGACATATTGTAAGTGGGAGGAGCTGTGAATGATCTACTTAGGGCATCAACACATCAGATATTCATGTGCTGGGCACTGAGGATAGAAGGATGCACAAGACAAGGTCGTGTCCTCAGGTCTGCTCCACTCTGGTGTGTGTGTGTGTGTGGGGGGGGGTATGTTGGGATGGAGGGAACCAGAGACGCAAATTTATAGTGAAGTGAGAAGTTGAGGGATAAACTCAGCTATTAGGGTGTTCCCTTCTTGGATGATGTCCAGAGCTGGTCTCATGTTCCCACCCTAGGGAGTTTTTAATCAAATGGAGAGGATATGTAAGGGAAGGTTGACTAGTGCTCCTAGAACAGTACTATTCAATAGCAACCACATCTCTAAGTTAAAATTTTCTAGGGCCACATTTAACAAGGTTAAAAAAAGGATTTTTAAAAATATAATTTTAATAATGTATTTTGTTTAAGCCAATATAGCCAAAACATGTAATCTATAAAATTATTAATGAGATACTTTACTTTTTTTTGAACTGTCTTTTCTTTTTTTAAGATTTATTTATTTACTTAAGAGAGAGAGAGAAAGAGAGCAGAAGCTAGTGAGAGGGGCAAGCATAGGGAGAGGGAGAAACAGACGCCCCACCAAATGGGAGGCCTGATGCGGAGTTCATTCCCAGGGCTTGGGGATCATGACCTAGCCAAGGGCAGACACTTAACCAACTGAAACACCCAAGCACCCCCTTTTTGAACTGTCTTTGAGATGTGGTATCCACGTAAACTCACAGCATATCTCCATTTAGACAAGTCCTCAGTAGGTCCATGAGGTTAATGGCTGTTTTACTGATAGTTTTAGAGCTCAGCTACTCAGTCTCACAGTCCAGGTATGCCCTGGGTCCCCTACTTACCTCCTGAATCAGGATCTACATTTTAACAAGATCCTTGATGAATCACTGATGCTTCAGATGTGCTGTCTGATGACTTGGAAAGCTGATTATTTGAAATCACACACACCCTCGCCTCTAATCATATTTGTGCTGTATACTTCCTTATTAGAGATTAGGTAAACTATCTTATCATAACCAGACCAAAGGTAGGGTTCATTTTAGCCCTTGTTGGAATTGGTGGCTTCTCATTAGTTTTTTCTTGATCAGGAGGTTAAGATATTTTAGTGAAAAATGAAGGGTAGGCCCAAGGATGAGACAGGGTCAACTTGTTACTCAACGATGACACTATCATTATCATCATAGCTATTCTTTTTGGACATTTAAATGTTTTGAGAGGGAGAAAGAGGAGGAGAGGGATTGGGAAGGTCTGGTTAGTTTCTTAATTCATGGGTTTTCCATTATGTCAGACCCCTTCCCCCCAGGGTTGGTTTCATGGGCATATGACCTTAGAAGGGTCTGGCACTTTTAAAAAAACATTTAATTTAATAATTTAATTAATTTATTTGAGACAGAGCACACATGCATGTGCATGCGTGTGAGAGTACGCATGAATGGGAGTAGAGGAAAAGGGAGAAGCAGGAGAGAAGACTTGGAGAGAAGGAGAGAAGACTCCCTTCCAAGCGTGAAGGCTGAAGTAGGGCTCAATCTCAGGACCCTGAGATCATGACCTGAGCTGAAGGCAGATGCTTAACCGACTAAGCCATCCAGGCACCCCTGTCTGGCCCTTGTTTTAATGCTCTGCTTTTGCAGTGTGGAAATTCTTAATAATTCTGAACAAGAGGTCCTGAATTTTCATTTTGCCCTGGGCCTGCCCATTATGCGCCCTATTCCATTCTCCCCCTTAAGTGTGTTCTTAATATTCACCTGTATCTAACTAGCTGTAAGAGAGTAAGTATGGTTTGGGAGGAGCTGATGCTCTCTTTCACTTCCCCATCACCACAATCTCTTTATAGCCCAAGAAATAAAAAAGAGATAATCCAGGCTTCGGGGAAACTAGGATCAACAATGCATGACATAATGGTGCTTTAAAACTGGATGTCAGTGAAGGCTAAATGCTCTGACAGTATAACAAAACACCATTCCCTTGGAACAAAGAGTAGGTCCTAAATCAACATGTATAAATAGCCCCACCCTCCTAATCATCTACACCAAATTTACTTTTATTCATCCACACTGTTTGTACAGAGCTCAGGTCTATCTGGACAAGGCCAGTGAGTCAGCTGGGTCCATCTGTGTTGAAAGTTGTGTATCAGTGAAAGTTAAAAGGTTGACTTGCTTCTGTTTTGTCACAATTTTAATAATAAAGTATAAATGCTTTTGGTAGTTTTAGTGCTCACACCCAAAATCAAATGCATTGAGCTAACTCAAAGCTTTCAATTTTCAATTTTCAATACTTCAAAGTATTCAATTTTCAATACTAATCTACTTGGTCTAATTTATAATGCCTTAAACTCAGAGTTTGGTCCATGGAGCTGCAACACTGGCCTCGCCTGCGAGCTGGATATGAAAGACCTACAGTGAATATTATCCTCAATGGGGAAGAACTGAGAGCTTCTCCCCTAAGGTCAGGAACAAGACAGGTATGTCCACTCTCACCACTGTTGTTCAACATGGTAGTACAAGTCCTTGCCTCAGCAATTGACGATGAAAAGAAATAAAAGTCATCCAAGCTGGAAAAGAAGTTAAACTTTCACTCTTTGGACACAACATGATAGTCAATGTAGAAAATCTAAAGACCCTGCCAAAAATTGCTAGAACTGATAACAGGCTTTCAGCAAAATTGCAGGATATAAAATCTATGCACAGAAGTCAGTTGCATTTCTATACACTAGCAATGAAGCAGAAGAAAAGAGAAATCAAGGAATTGATCCCATTTACAATTGTACCCAAAACCATAAAATACATAGGAATAAACCTAACCAAAGAGGTAGAAGATTCAGAAGGTATTCTGAAAACATTATATAACACTTAATGAAAGGAATTGAGGAAGACACAAAGAAATGGAAAAACATTCCATGCTCATGGATTGGAAGAACAAATGTTGTTAAAATGTCTATGCTACCTAAAGCAAGCTACACATTCAATGCCATCCCTATAAAAATACCATCAGCATTTTTCACAGAGCTGGTATAAACAATCCTAAAATTTGTTTGAACCAGAAAAGGCCCTGAATAGCTAAAGTAATGTTGAAAAGCAAAGCTGGTGGCATCACAATTCTGAACTTCGAGCTCTATTACAAAGCTGTAATCATCAAGACAGTACAGTACTGGCATAAAAACAGACATTACAGATCAATGGAACAGGGTGGAGAACCCAGAAATGGACCCTCAACACTATGATCAGTTAATCTTCTATGAAGCAGGGAAGAATACCCAATGGAAAAAAGATAGTCTCTTTAACTAGATGTTAAAGTGATGTTGGGAACATTGGACAGTCACATGCAGAAGAATGAAACCAGACCACTTTCTTATACCATACACAAAAATAAACTCAAAATGGACAAAAGACCTAAATGTGGGATAGGAATCTATCAAAATCCTAGAGGAGAACATAGGCAGCAACATGTTTGACCTTGGCCACAGCGGCTTATTGCTAGGTATGTCTCCAAAGGCCAGGGAAACAAAACAAAAATGAACTAGTGGGACTTCATTAAGATAAGATGCTTTTGCACAGCAAAGTAAACAGTCAACAACACTAAAAGGCAACCTGTGGAGTGGGGGGAAGATATTTGCAAATGACTTATCAGATAAAGGGCTAGTATCCAGAATTTATAAAGAACTTATCAAAATCAAGACCCAAAAAACAAATAAGCCAGTCAAGAAATGTGCAGAAGACATGAACAGACATTTTCCCAAAGAAGACATACAAATGGCCAACAGATACATGAAAAAAATGCTCAATATCACTCAGCATCAGGGAAATAGAAATCAAAACCACAATGAGATTCCAGCTCACAGTGCTCAGAATGGTTAAGATTAATAACTCAGGAAACAATAGATATTGGTGAGGATGCAGACAAGGGGAACCCTCCCATACTGTTGGTGGGAATGCAAGCTGGTGCAGCCACTCTGGAAAACAGTATGGAGATTCCTCAAAAAGTTAAAATAGAGCTACCTTACGACCCCAAAATTGCACTACTAGGTATTTACCCCAAGGATACAAATGTACTGACCCAAAAGGGCACTTGCACTCAGTGTTTATAGCAGCAATGTCCGCAAGAGCTGTGTAGAAATATGGGGCAGGGACCTTCCAGTGTGGGTAGAGCAGTGACCCCTCACAACCCAAGCTGGTGCTGAGGGATGGATCAAGACCAGGGGGAAAGGAGGCCACAGGGAGATGGTTATGGTATGCGGACAGCCTTGTCCTGCAAGGACCCTGGCTTTTAGTCTCTATAATATGGGCAGCCAATGAAATTTGCCCGTGGAGTAATCCCCTATTATCTTTTGAAAGATACACACAGCCCTCACTTTATAAACAGTGATTTTAAATGAGCAGAATAGGCAACACACCACTTCTTCTTTACAATCATTTGAGAGGGAGAAGTAGTTCCAGTGGTCACACACACACACACACACACACACACACACACACTTGAATGCAAAGAAGTTGAAGCGACAGAACAAACTAGTAATGATTCAGAGTGAGACCCCTAACACTTCCCAAATGGGGTCAGAAGCTAAGGACTCTGGTACCGGAGGCAGAGTCTGGGTAACTGGAGTTGCCTTTCACTCATGCACCCGCCCCTTCCTTCTTTCCTTCCTTCCTTCCACCCATCTGATCATTAGGAATTCTGGGAACCTAGTGTCATCCAGGTACAAATATGAGTAGGCGTGTTTTCCCCTGAGGATTCACAGTGTAGGCAGAGAGGCTAGGTAGGGCTTGCAAGTGGATGTACCTGGGAGCATCTGGCGAAAGTGGCACATAGGTGGGGTCTGGCACAGACAGCAGAATATTATGTAGCAGGCACTATCTGGTGGAGATGGTATTCTCATCACAACAGAGTGTTACATGGTACTGAAGCAGCCGCTTTCACTTTCCTTCAAAAAATGCCTTTCAAGCTTATTCATAATAAAGAATAAAGACTTTGCCTTTATTCCATGATCACCAAGCAATTATCTGATATCTAATGTCGTTTGTAGGCTCGTTAGTCATAAGACAAGGTACACCAGATAGTGGTCAAACACCATCACCATTTTTACTGTAAATGAATAGGGGTTCTCTTGTTACTGGGATTTATATGACTCTATTCCCTCAGCTCCTTATCAACCTTGAGTGGACTAATAACATAAAGTTTGTCTGAGGAACAACCTTGAAGTTTGAGGAATGGACCTTGGCCACCAAAAGTGCTTTGAATGGCTATAAAATGCAGGGGCTCTGGAATGTTCCTCCAGAAATATTCTATCTTCCCCACTGTGAGTACCAATGTACTAGTGTACCCCTACAGCTGTGAATGTGAACTGACAGCCACATAAGGACATGGCACAATAATATCCCACGAAGTGGGCTATCTGAAGAAGGGGCTAAAATATCCCCAGCTTCAACACAAGGCAGTGCAGAGATCTCCGGTGAGGTCTGGATATAAAGTCTAACATAGTATGTGCACAGTTAATAGTTAACAAATGAATGAATGAATTAGTATGAGGGATCCAATTTATCTTTTAAAGAGGAAGACAATTCTTTGTATTTTTCTTTAAACTCCTTTCTGTTTTTATGGTGTCTACCCCTGATTAAAATGTGTTTTACTACGTTCCTTATTCAGTGAAGGAATTTTGACTGAATGTTTCTGTAGGAAAATGAACATAAAACAATCCTTTCATGTTAGCTTTGTCGTGGGAAAGAACACAGAACCTGGAGTCAAGAGATATAGGATTTTACTGTCTGTGTTGCTGTGACCAAGTTTCTTTACTTTTCAGGAAATAGTATCATTGAAGAGAAAAATGAATCATTTGGGGTCCAAAGTCTTAAATTCCATGTTGCAACTTTATTTTTTTTTTTCCGCAAAGGCTTATTTATTTAGTTTAGATAGAGGAAGCATGCGAGAGAGCGAACATGCGCGTGAGTGGTTGGTAGGTGGGGACTGGGGTAGAGGGAGAGGCCGAGAAGCAGATTCCCCTCCAAGCCTGGAGCCCCATTTGAGCTTCCTCTCAAGAGCCTGAGGTCAGGACAGCCAAAATCAAAAGTCCAGCACTTTAAAAAAAAAAAAAAAAAAAAAAAAGCAGCACTTAATCAACTGAACCACCCAGGAGGCCCTCCGCCTTGCAACTTTAAAAGAAGTATTTATTTATCTCTCGCTCCCTCTGCTGGACGATTAGCATTGTGCTTTGCTCTTGTAATGACTCTATTATGTAGCTGTGGGATTTTCTTTATTCTTTTTTACTTAAAAATTCCCAAGCTTATGCTGAACTATAATTAGACTCAAGAAATCCTTTGGTTTCTGTCATTAAACTGCACACTGGAATCTCCAAGGGGATTGATGTCATAGGCTAAGGACAGATTTCAAGCTTTTACTATGTTCAGTGTTTTTGTCCTAGAGGATGGCATTTGGCCATAGTGTTTTCAAATTTAAGAAATCAGAAGCTATGATCCTTTGTGTTTTTAACCTAGGGACCATTGTTTTACATCAACATGGACATTTTAAGGGATGTTCCAAAATCCTGAACTAGCTCAGGGTATGGGCACTCATACTTCTTCTGACTTGATCCTTCAGGTAAGTCCGAGTTCTTTTAAGAGTATTGTGTGACTGAGTTGCTGTCCTGCCCATCTTCTTTCACTGTTATTTTACTTCAGATAATTCAGATTATTTCCCATAACTCTTATGGTTTTTGTAGCTAACAGTGGGCGCTGAAAATCGGGCCCATAAGAATGATTGTTGTCTTGACTGCTGTGGTTAAGACATCCAGATCCACATCAGTTTTTATTGCAAAACTCAGACGCATTAATGAGTCCACATTCTAATTTGCTTGGTAGTCAAACCTTTTAAATGTTTGCTTCCCAGATTCTCTTTTTTCAAATCAGAAGTCCTTGCCCTCCTAACACTTGGTCTTTGGCACTGTCTGCATCTGTCTTGATCCTAGTCCTCGACTACACGGCGTCTGCACGGTGTAGACTCCACTGTGGTCCCAAGGTCATGGTCAGTGGGAGTTTCACTTCACAGGCTGCCCAATATTCCTTTTCCTGTAGAGCCTCTGAGAGTGAGGCAATGCCGAGACCATGATTTTACAGCCTCCTCTTCCCTGAAGCTCTTTAATTAGGACACTTGTGTTGAAAAAAAGAATACTGATTTTAAAAAATGCTAAAGTATCATATGGAGGAGGGTTGCCTAAATGACAAGAAAGATACTTTAAAATCCTAGCCTCTGTTTTTACTGGTTAGAGGAATTCTGAGGTTGCCCCAGGGGAGAATTGTGAGGCCAGAGGATTCAGGTTTTGTATCCCCAGGCTCCAATCACTGTGTCTGTTGATCAGAAAGGGAAGTCCGTCTTCTGACTTCTGTGTATCTTTGTCAGTTGTTGTTGATGGACTCATTACATATGAAATTGTCATTTTTGTGTGTCAAGCAAGTGAAATATTAGCAGTTTCATACAGTTTGGCCTATTTCGAACAAAACCCTTGGCCAGCATTTGATTTCAAATAAGTAGTTAAATTCGTTGTTGTTAAAGGAACTTGTGTACAATGAGCTGTTGTAGAAGGCTGTATTTTTATGTTGATATTTAGTGGAGAGGGAAACTTAAAGAGGAGACGTGAGCATCTGTTTTGGTGGTCGTTTTTCTTTTTTGCTACTGTACATGTTAAACAAACTACGGAGATCTAAAGCTGCCTTGGGCATTAATTGTGAACGTTTGGTATCCCTTTATGCCCTCACGGGGCTATGTGGATATTGATCCTTGTCTAACCTGAGGCCCCCGTCAGGAAAAAGAATATTGAGTTCAGGCCCAAGTTGCCTCTCTGGTCAGCAGGGGGTGCCCATGCCCTTCTTATCCAATAAAGGCACCTTTCAGAAGCTCCTAGTGGAGGGTGGGGGAGGGGAGACACCTAAGCTTGTGAGTCACCATTCCCATCCTTCTCACGCTGTGCAAATTGGCATTTTGCAAAGAACAGCATTGTTCATTGGTGAGCAACAGTTGACCGGTCTTCCTGAAAAACAGGGGAAACTACAACTTTTTAAAGTAAAAAAATATATTGTTTATATTATTTTTGCAGTTAGGCATGAATTACCTAACAGATCCTTTCCTATCTCTTTAAGTTATTACACGAGCCCTAAATTATTCAGGTGCTCTTTAAGTTGGCCGTGTTCCTGGTTCGTAGTGTGCAAAGAGTGAAAAGCACTCTCAGCTGTCAGAAAGGTACAATAATCTGTCCCCTGTCCCTGGCAGAGATGTTGTTATAGTTGGGCCTGTTTTTGCTGTAATTTCAACTCATTTTCTCCTGGTCTAACGTCTGCAGGCAATGTTGGCAGATTTCTTTCTGTAAAGGCCAGATGGTAAATATTTTAAGCTTTGTGGGGCAGAGAAACTCAGTTGTAACTATTCAACTCTGCTGCCGTAGACCAAAGCAGCCATAGACAATGTGCATACAAGTGGGTGTGGCTGCGTCCTAATGAAACTTTATTTATAATTTGGCCAACCTATAGGCATCTATAAATATTTAAAAACCAGCTAATATCTTACCTATATCTGTTATTTTTTTCTTTATAAGTGCGAACTCTTCTAATGAATAAGAGAATAATCAGGTTTATTTTTTAAGGTTTTATTTATTTACTTGAGAGAGAGAGAGAGCACGAGAGGGGAGAGGGTCAGAAGGAAGAAGCAGACTCCCCGCTGAACAGGGAGCCTGATGCGGGACTCGATCCTGGGATGTCAGGATCATGATCCGAGCTGAAGGCAGTCGCCTAACCAACTGAGCCACCCAGGCGCTCCAATCAGGAATTTTTTTTAAACTTTTAATTTAAATTCCAGTTAGTTAACAATACACTTAATATTAGTTTCAGGAACAAGAGAATAATCAAATCCAAACGTCTGCCATCCGGTTCCACTCCTGTCTAGTAATGGCGGTCCCCCTTACAACATTCCTGACCAGTGTCGTCCTCCTCTGCTTGGAAAGCTCAGAATTTCTGTTTTCCCTGTAAGCAAGGCAGTGCCCCAAAGAGCAGAAACGCTGATAAAAATCCATAGACGTTTATAAGGAGATAACACAGAAGTTTAGAAACTAGCACTGCTGGATTTGCGAACTTTTAATCTTTTCATTTGTCATGCCATTTAATCCATATTTTAAAAGAAAAATGCCACAGTATAGAGTAACAGGCACTGACTGGCCTGAAAGAGCCCAGGAAAATCTGGTTTAAGGTTTTTCTAGGAGTTGAGCCAAGAACATTTTTCCTTCTACCTTTTGATCTGTTGAAAGATACACAAGATACTTGGATGCCTTGAGGACACAGATGCCAATATGGAAATAAACTCTGACAAGTTGTCTTGCAGGGGGAGCCGGCATTCAGAGAAGGGATTGGTGTAAGGGCAGGAGCTGGAACTTTTTTGTCTATTGCCTGATCTCAAACTCATCTTTGTACTCTTTCTGTGAATGATTCTGTCTCTTTCAAGTTGGAGTGGGTTTGGGGGAAACTGAGGTAACACCGTTGCTGCCTGTGATTTCAATCCCTCCTCTTAAACTCCCCCTTCCCCTCCTGGCTTCTGATAGTGGAAGCTACATACCACTCTCCCTCCTGCAAAGAAACCTTCATCTGGGGCTGCTGCAGAGGGGAAGGAAGCTAGAGGACACCAAGAGCAGGAGAAGCTTTTAAACCAAGACGATTCTATGTAAATACCTAAATGCCAGAGGTTGCTTCGAAGCACCAACACGAAGCTGGGGGGCAGGAAGGGAATATCTGAGAGGCCTCCAAGCCTCCCCTTGCTGTGGGCCTCACACAAGCACAGGAGGGCCTTCTAGATATCTTTTGGATCCTTTAAGCATAGCAGAGCCACTTAGAAACTTTTATTTCTAGAGGATTATGAGAATGGGCTCTGAATTCTCCCCTTGACATGCTCCTGGTGGGTGAGGGGGGGAGGGTTCCCTAATTCCAAGGATTATCAGGAAGAAACTGGCAGAGCATATTTGTGTATCAAAGCCTTGAACTCCGCTCCTGACCCTACCCTCCATCATGGCCCTACTTCAGGTGTCTTGTGGGTCCCTCCTACCCAGCCTGCCCAGTGTCTGGACCCCATATGGGTATCTGGCTTGTCCAGAGATGCAGGCTCCCACCTTCCTTCTGCCAGTTGCCTGAAAACATTGTAGGCACCTTTCTGGAGGCTGTGGTTTTAACATTAACTTTTGCCTGCTATAAAATAGTTAGCAGGCCTGTGCTTGTCCCTGGGGGATTTATTTCTACCTTCTGCTTCCTGCGATCAGGGAGGGAACAGACTCTGGATATCTGGTATTCAAAGGCAGCCCCAGTATGGTCTAACACAGAATCCATCCTGGTCACTCTGACCTCTGGCTGGCCAAGGAACAGTGTGGATGGGGTGGAAGAGAGAAGACTTGAGTGCTCTCATCTCCTCTCTTGTCTACTGGCCTCAGGTGCATCCATATTAGAGCTGGGGGCAGAGGAGGAAGACAGATGATGATGCCTTCTCTCCTGTAGAGAGGCTTCTTCCACAACTTTCTTACCACCTAACATGGTAGAGGGAAGAAGAGGGGACAGAGTGAGAAATGGAATTACCCATGTCCCCATAATATGGCTCAGCCTGATGTCCAGGCAGGAATGATTAAAGGTGCTACCTCCTTCCTCAGAACTGCCAGCCCACAGGTGTGTGGAGAGTCTCCCAACTCTCAGCATTGTAGCAAGTGTAGTTCATAAACTTTTAGGTGACTATTATGGCCGTGTGTATGTTAGACCTTTCTTTGAATAACTGAAAGATAAATAAATTTAGATTTTCAATGGCTTCCCCAAACACTTGAATTAATGAGTTTTTTTCGGAATGCCCTTTTTTGGTCTGCCAGTTGATTATTATTTTCAGAGGACACTAATGACAACCCAGGCGTGATGTCTACAAAGCCCTACATTAAGGCAGCTTGCATTGCAAACCTGCCATTCAGGTAATGACTGCTGCCCTCTGGAAAAACAAGCTGGGCCTCACGAGAGGAAGGCCATGTGGTAATGCCTTGATACTTGAGAAGGGTGTGAGGCCCAGTCATAGGTGTTGACTTGGTGGAAATGGGCCAGGGTCATGGATGACTTTATGAAGTTTTTGTTGAGTGTGGGAGAAAATTTCAAAAGGGTAGAAAGAGCTTTACTGGAGAGACATACTTTCTTTTTGTATGGCAGCTCCAGTCAGTTTCCTTATCACAACACCAGGAAAGGTATAATTATTATGACTACTTACTATGTGTATGAGTGACGGGAATTACAGTTGGGCAAAGGGACGGTTTTGTGCCTTTTAATATCCTTCTCAGAAGTTCTGACCTCATGATCTTCCTTATTTTGTCTTCCTCATCATGACTGGCTTCAGAGCAGACATGTGTCAGAAGCTTAATAAATGTGTCCTGATTGGTTCTTAATTCCAACTCATATGTGAATTTCTTGAAAACAAAGAATGGTAAAATTAATAACCATTATGAAAGCAGTTAGGTCAAGCTGGTGTGTGTGGAACGGGACATAATTTCACAGAGTTCTTTTTGTTTGTCTTAAAACTTCAGCCATTGTTTAGTTCACCGAGTAACAAAATGGTATTGAAGCGAATTGAGGAAGAATTTTATAGGTGAATACTCCTATGTAAATAGTGGTGTACTTTTTAGTGCTGTGTGGACAACTTCTGACAGGTGTTTTTCACCCTCTCCAATGAGTCTGGTTAGTGGTGAAATTTTCATGTCATGTACTCATGCAGTGAGACCAGGAATAATTTGGGAAAAAGTGATCAATCTCCTTGGTTTCCTGACTTCATTCTGATTTCCACTCTTGACCAGAACCAAGAAACCCTTTCTTTAAGGCTTTCCTTAATCAGTGAGCACTCTTGCAAGCTTCTCTTGCCTTGAGCAAAACAGAGTGAATTAGATTCTAATGATGCCACCTTTCCTACTGTATTTTTCTTCCAGTTCAATCTACACCAAATCTATGGAGACTGGCTTGTGGATAAGACACTCAGCCTAGGGGATTTACCAATGGTTAATGAGTTGAACTCATCTTGCTACTTAAAGTGTGGTTTCTGGATCAAGAGGTTCAGCATCATCGTGTAGCTTGTTAGTAATGCAGATTCTTGGACATCCAACCCAGACCTACTAGAAACCCAGAATCTGCAATTTTAACATGATCATCAGATTTAATATGTGTGTGTGTGTGTATACATATACACCCACATTAAGTTTTCAGAAGCACTGATAAATGTGTAAGTCTTGGGATTAGATGTTGACCCCAAACTACTGCTTCCCAGAATGTTGGAAATGATAAATGGACATTTTCACAATATTTTTGTGATGACACTCTGGACAAAATATTTCTAATATTTCTAATTTATGACTCTGGAGCATATTTTGTGTAACTATGGCTCATGCATCATTATCATCTTCTCTTTGTCCTTCTTTTTCTTTCTTATTCTCTGAGTGGAAGGGGGGGATAACTCTGATTGAAGTGAGTGTAAGGTCTAACTGGACAGACTAAGGGGCGAGGTCCTCCAGTTTTGGAATTTGCTGATCCCTTCCCTGGTGTTGACCTCTGGGCACAGAGGATTGAATGCTTTGAGGTTTGGGTAATGGGAAGGTAGCTTTTAGTTATTAAAGCCTGTCCCTCTCTAGTCCTGAGTGCGTATTTCTGACTCCTTTGTATTATTCTAGTACAGTATACATTCAGATTTCACACTGCATTCTGGACTCTCACCTTAGATAAAGATCATCAGCAAGAGTTCATAACAACGTGTTGCCTGTGTTAAGGTTTTCTATAGCTTTAGCAACCATTTTTTGCATGATGCAATAAAAAGAACAAGTACATTGGGTACAAATTCTGGTTCCACTGTTTCTAGCTATATGACCACAGGTCAGTTCATTCATTTAGCCCCAATTTCTTCAGCCAGAGATGAGGATAATAGTACTTTGCAGGGTTGTGACAGTGTTAAATGAGATTTTGAATGCAAAGGTCAGTCAAGAATAGTGGTTATTGTTAAAGTTTCTTCTAGCGTATGTGTGTACATGTCACATGTGTGAGTTTACATTGTGTATGCATACCTAAAAATTAGCATAGATTGACACAAGTTTTAAAAAAATTTTCTTCATTATTTTAAATACATTTTTGTTTTGTCTCTAAGAAAAATTAAAATCCCCATTGAGAGCCTGTGGACACTATTGTCTGCTCTGTGATGAAGATGTGATTGTTTTGAATTCCAGAGCTGTCTTGACTGCCCCGTCTCCTCATTACTTTTCCCCTGAGCTGTAAGTTGTTTAGACAATCTGGTGGACACAGAGGGTTAGCTGGCCACCCAATTTCTGACCCCCACTTTTATTTTTTTTAATGCTTCTTTTATTTTTTCTGTGTGTGACACCCTGTCAGTGCTCCATGCAATCTGTACCCTCCTTAATACCCATTACTGGGCTAACCCACCCACCCCCCTTGCCTCTAAAACACTCAGTTTGTTTTCCAGAGTCCATAGTCTCTCATGGCTTATCTCCCCCTCTGATTCCCACGCCCCCTTCATTTTTCCCTTCCTTCTCCTAATGTCCTCCATGATATTTCTTATGTTCCACAAATAAGTGAAACCATATAATTGACTTTCTGTACTTGACTTATTTCACTTAGCATCATCTCTTCCAATCCCATCCATGTTGATGCAAAATTTGGGTATTCGTCCTTTCTGATGGTTGATTAATATTCCATTGTGTATATGTACCACATCTTCTTTCATCTTCGTTATCCATTTGTCTGCTGAAGGGCATCTCAGCTCTTCTATAGTTTGGCTGTTGTTGTCATTGCTGCTATGAACATTGGGGTGCATGTGGCCCTTCTTTTCACTACAACTGTATCTTTAGGTTAAATGCCCAGTAGTGCAATTGCTGGGTCATAGGGTAGCTCTATTTTCCTATATTCTATATTCCTCTATATTCCTCTACATATCTATATATTTTTTGAGGAGCCTCCACATTGTTTTCTAAAGTGGCTGTACCACTTTGCATTCCTACCAACAGTGTAAGAGGGTTCCCCTTTCTCCACAACCTCTCCAATATTTGTTGTATCTTGCTTTGTCAAGTTTTGCCATTCTAACTGGTGTAAGGTGGTATTTCACCTTTTCAAATTTTGATTTGAATTTCCCTGATGGCTAATGATGATGAACATTTTTTCACATGTCTGTTAGCCATTTGTATGTCTTCTTTGGAGAAGTGCCTGTTCATATCTTCTGCCTGTTGTGTATGCATACTTTAAAACTAGCAAAAATTGGTATATAGTTTTTATTCAGTGACTCATAATTTTATTAGATGGTTTCTAATTTAAATTTTAAAGAGTTTTGATGCATAGGACAGTCCATGTACTGGTATAACAAACACATACAGAGACACATATACGCAAGAGTTTTTCAATAAACCTAATTTAGGTCAGATCATGAAGTATATCAGAGGCACTGTCATCTTTTCCTTTCTGCATGACCTCACTGCAAATATATTTTAGAAACACACTCATCCTCTTCAGAAATAAGGTGACAAATAGATGTTGTGATAGCATAAATGAGATGGTGAATGACTCACCCACATGGAAATGATCTCAGTCATGTAGTGAGGAAGAGAAACCAACGTTGTTTTGATACACAAATAACCAACAAAACACATCAGAGGGTGTATACAAACACCAAAAATCTTGAAAGCATTTATTGCCATAATAGTATACTGAAGAGATGTGCCTAGAATGAATAGACAATGGTCAAGAGTCATAATGACTTAAAAAGTTAAAAGTTATAAATAAGAGCTACCTGATAATCATGATCATCTTAATTTGTAAGAGGCCTTATAGTTTCTAAGTGAAGGAGAACATTGCTCACCTACATTGAAACCAGATCACCTTTCAGTGAAGCTCTTGATCTGCGTGATACTTACCATTAGCATATTTATAGAGAAGTTGTTAATGTCCCTGGAATGAGGAACTTAAAGACAGAGTCAGAAGGAATCAAAACTCAAAGATAAGAAGAAGAAAAATTTATGTGGGCATCCTGGTGTGCTTGAGGGAAGAGCAGAGGATGTCCCTGCTTTTTCGGTTGGAGTTACACTGCTTGGTACCCGTTGTGAAGAGGCAGAGAGGAGAGCTGTAAACATACATACATGGGCAATGGCTTTACTTCTGCTGTCTCTGGAGAGTGAGAATCTTGACTTTTCTCTTGGATGCTTTGGTGTTTCATCTATGGTTATTGGACCAGGACTTCCACAGAGATCAATTTAACTGTTAAAATGACTAAAATCCTGGTTGAAATGTTGAGACCAGACTTAAACTAGCTATTGTCATGGAACAAATAATGGTCTCTTATTTTAAATACTGTGTTTTGTAATCTGTAGTCATGCGAAAAACTTCTCCCAAACTTACTGGCTTAAAACAGTAACCATTTTATTTGTTTGTAATTTTGTGGTTCAGAATTTCAGATTCAGAATATTGGGGCTGACTTACCTCTGCTCCATGATGTCTGGGGCCTCAGCCTGTTTGGCTTGAATGGCTGAAACCAGCTGGAATGGTTGGAGCAGAGTCATACATCTGGACCATCAGTTATGCCTGTTGGCTGTGTTCCTCAGTTTTCCATGTGGACTCTCTGTGAGGCTAGCTTAGACCTCACAGCATGGTAGTATCAGGGTAAATGAACTTCTCATATGGCAGCTGGCTTCCTAGAGGGAAATTCTAAGAAGATATAAGCCTCATGTGTAAGCATTTATTAAATCTCTGCTTGTGTCTTGCTTGTTGATATTCCATTGGCCAAATCAAGTCACATGGTCAAGCTCAGAATCTATGTGGGAAAGACTATAGAAAGGCCTGAGACTTGGTGGTGTGGATTCACTGAGGCCACCAGTATCCACTACATAGCCAGAAAATGATGCTACTATTTAGTATCCATGTTCTATTGTGAAAAGCTAGATAGGTATATATGTAACTATGGAATGGTGTTGCTTAATGTCCATAAAATGTATTTTTAGAATTATGTTATTTTTAATTCCAAAGAAATGGTATGCTATATTATTTGACACAATGTAAACTTTAAGAAAACTCCATGCTATATAAAGCTATCATTAAATAATTTACATATATATATATATATATATATATATATTTAAAGATTTCATTTATTTGACAGAGAGATCACAGGTAGGCAGAGAGGCAGGCAGAGAGAGAGATGGAGAAGCAGGCTCCCTACCAAGCAGAGAGCCGGATGTGGGGCTTTATCCCAGGACCCTGGGATTATGACCTGAGCCGAAGGCAGAGGCTTTAACCCACTGAGCCACCCAGGCGCCTCTAAATAATTTATATTTAAGATCATCTGTATAGAAAATAAGAACATCTAAACTTTAGTACCTATTACAGGCTTACTTTTCTCTAGCAATTATTAGCATTTTTACAAATTGTTTCCCTTAAAAGCTCATACCTTAATTATTTTTGTTTTTCAATTGTTCATACATTTAGAATTATTATTTTTAATTTACTATGAGTTTTAAAAATTATATGGTGCTTTTTTCAATTTTGATGTTTCCATATGTCAGGGATGCTACATATAGAGATATGTATATGAGATATGAGTCCCAGGAGAGTTGGGCTAACTTTTCTAGACTTTAGCTTCTTCATCTCTTTACCAAGAAGGTTCAATCAATTGATTGCTGTTTTCTTCTAATGCTGCTATTTTTTTGTTTGGCCTCCATGCGATGCCTGATTAACTTGATTATTAGAGAAATGTAAAATGTGCATTCAGGAAATACTAAAATAATCTGATATTACTTTAAGGAAAGATTTACTTAGGTGTCCCTAAAAATTAAATTTTTTAGTCACTTGGCTTAGGGATGTTTTCCTATGAATCTCTTACCTGCATATGTTACTATTTTGCTTTGCTATTAAAAAAAAAAAGTAAGATGAACATTTTCTCATGTGTCTGATAGCCATTTGTATGTCTTCATTGGAAAAGTGTCTGTTCAGGTCTTCTGCCCATTTTTTGACATGATTATCTGTTTTGTGTGTTTTGAGTTTGAGAAATTCTTTATAGATCCTGGATATCAGCCTTTTGTCTGGGTATTTACCCCAAAGATACAGATGTAGTGAAAAGAAGGGCCATCTTTACTCCAATGTTCATAGCAGCAATGGCTATGGTCGCCAAGCTGTGGAAAGAACCAAGATGCCCTTCAACGGACGAATGGATAAGGAAGATGTGGTCCATATACACTATGGAGTATTATGCCTCCATCAGAAATGATGAATACCCAACTTTTGTGTCAACATGGACAGGACTGGAAGAGATTATGCTGAGTGAAATAAGTCAAGCAGAGAAAGTCAATTATCATATGGTTTCACTTTTTTGTGGAGCATAAGAAATAACATGGAGGACATGGGGAGATATAGAGGAAAAGGGAGCTGAGGGAAATTGGAGGGGGAGATGAGCCATGAGAGACTATGGACTCTGAAAAACAATCTGAGGGTTTTGAAGGGGTAGGGGGTGGGAGGTTGGGGAAGCTTGGTGGTAGGTATTATGGAGGGCACATATTGCATGGAACACTGGGTGTGGTGCATAAACAATGAATTCTGTTACACTGAAAATAAATAAAATAAAAAAAATAAGAGGTAAAGGAAATGAAGAGGCTAAAATAACACGGCAAATTTTCATCATAGAAATGCATTACAGGAGCATAACACCTTGGGAAAATATTTGATTAAGCAACTGAAAGGGATTTTACAAAGATTAGGTAGAAGTAAATTTGCAGAGTTTTGTGAAATACATTTCAGTATTTGTCTTACCTCTAAGTTTTTATTCAGCTGTCCTTTTGGAAGGAGCTTCCAGTCTGGTAAAATGAAAGTCTTATCTTCACAAGCATTTGGAAGCTTTTACTTTTCATTTAGCTGTCATTCATTCTTACAACAGTATTAAACAATTAGTAATATGGGAAACATACAAATATAGAAGCACTCACCTGAAGCTACTTGAGAAGCAGTAGGTTCTCAAATTTGTCTATATGTTGTAATTATTTGGGGATCTTTCAAATGTATTTGCCTGGGTCCTGACCTTCAAAAACCATGATTTAATTGATCCATCATGGGCTGGCCATTAGAATTTTTAAATCTCCCAGGAGATCCTGAAATGCAGCTGAGTTTGAGGACCTCTGCCCTAAAGAAATTTTCTGGGATCTCTTTCTCTGATCATTTTTTCCTATGGTCCTTGCCCTCTTCTCAACCTCATGACCTCTTCCCCTAATGTACAATTGCTACATTCCTCAATAATAAATTTTTATAAGTTTAGTTCTCAATTTCATGCATCATTAACAGGGTAGGTGTATAAAAGCATTAATGGAAAAATAAACATTAAGTAAAGGCATGTATTTGATTGGCTGGGCATACATTAGATGGATCAATCCACTCAACCATGTTATGGTACTGTTGGAAAATATGTTGCCATAAATATTAAATTCTGAAGCAATACTTTATATTTCTCTGGGTTAGCCAACTATTTGTTTAGTTGGGTCTTGGGTAATAGAACAGGCGCTATTTGCTTAAAGTGTTTCTAGAATGAAAACAATATAACTTATTACTAACTGTTTTATGTGGTTTGGGTGTGTGCTGGTCAAAACCAAATACAAATGAAAACATCTGTGATTAGTAACTCACCAAAACATGTAGGCACTAATCAATTTGCAATGGGTATTTTGAAATATTTTCGAGGTAATTTAGATGCAGGGGAGAAGTTATTCTGTATTGCCTCACATGCAATTGTCTTTTTTTCTTAAAGATTTATTTATTTTAGAGAGAGAGCGAGCAAACAGGGGGAGGGGTAGAGGGAGAAGAAGAGGGAGAGAATCTCTAGCAGACTCCGTGCTAAACATGGGGCCTGACATGGGGCTCAACCCCACAACCCTGAGATCATAACCTGAGCTGAAATGAAGAGTCAGATGCTCAACCAGCCGAGCCACTCAGGTGCTACACCTCTTTATTCAGATAAATTGTTTAATTTTTCTGCTTGTCTCTACTTAGTGAAGTAGAGATGGTATGGCCTAAAAAATTCATATATTAAAATCCTAACCCCTACAGGTGATGGTTTTAGTAGGTGAGACATTTGGAAGGTGCTTAGGTCATGAGAGTAGAGCCCTCACGAATGGGTTTTCTTACAAAAGAGACCTCAAGATCTCCCTGGCCTCTTCTCCCATTCAAGGACACAAGCTGTGAACCAGGATGAAAGCCTTCAACAGAACACAACCATGCTGGTGCCTTGATCTTGAACTTCTCAGCCATCAGAACTGTGAGAAATAAATTTCTATTGTTTAGAAGCCACCCAGTATGTGGTATAGTTATAGTTACTTAAATGGGCTGAGGCAAGAGCAATTAATTATTACTAGGGTGACCAAACACCCCCATTTGCCTAGAACTGAAGGGTTTCCTGGGCAAACTGGGATGAATTGATCACCTTAATCAATACAGTAAAAATTAATAACACTTTAAGGATATTTTAGCCCCTTGCCTGAAAAATTATTCATTATGTTATGATTTCCTGTTACCAAATAATATATAAATTATGATGGTAAATGGAAGATTAGTGATTATTTTCTGGGCATAGTATTATAACTTTCTCTTCAGCTTATCACATTTTTAAAAAATGTACTTCAAAAGATTTTGCTAGCAATGCTCAAACTTCACCTTGAGAAAATATGTATATTTAATGCATAATTTCTAGATTTTAAGAAAGAGATAATAATGTCTAAAATTGCAGAGTAAATTGGTGCTAAAATGGAAACAATTTAATTTTTAGATCTGCCTTGAGATTCTAGTACCTCATTAATGTAAGGAAGTTCTTGTAGTAAAATGAAATAGAAAAAGAGAAATAATGGAGTCTAATATGTGTCTCCTCTTGTCCCTCAAAACATCAAACTTCTCCACAGACAAATACTGCACAAAGAAAATTCATTGAAGTTGTTGGTGTATTGGTTATTTTTGAGATTCTCTGAAGTAGCCACATAGTACAGATACATTTATAATTATACTCCAGAGAATTAGTATATTTCAGTGAAACCAATAACACATTTTTGCAATGTTGTAATTATCTTGGGTTCCTTTTGCCTAATTTCAGATTGGTATGGGTTGGTTTTCCATTCTTTGGGCATTAAGAATCAGAAACACTGATTAATGCCTTAAGGAAAGACCAATTCAGTTTTGACAGATGCCCAGTTCAGAAAACATCCAGAGACTATGGACTCTGAAAAACAATCTGAGGGGTTTGAAGTCATGGCGGGGGGGTGGGAGGTTGGGGTACCAGGTGGTGGGTGTTATAGAGGGCATGGATTGCACGGAGCACTGGGTATGGTGAAAAAATAATGAATACTGTTATGCTGAAAATAAATAAATTTAATAAAAAAAAAAAAGCAATCCTTTCCAAGAAAGTATTAAAACACAGAGACAAAAGACAAATGGGGTATTGCCAATGTGTTAGATAATAATGGAACTACATTACACCATTTTAAGTTTCATAACTGTTAATGGACTCGAGAGAGCTGGATCTAGACTAGCAACAATCCAGTAAGTGTTTGAGTAAATGCCTTTAATGTTCTGGGCCTCAATTTATTTGTCTGTAAAATGGGAGAGTTTGACTAGCCTGTGCTTGTGGTCCCTTAAATTGTGAACAACCTATAATTCTGTATACAGCATTCTGATGAGGCCTTAGCAGATATATGGATTTCTAGCTTCCTTTTCTCCAGCATTCCTCCTGCCCCAGCCCTGGAACAGTGGCACACACTGCTACAGTTTGAGAAAAATGCATATTTTTGAGAGAACAGAGGTGCATAGTCTCTGTGCTTCAGCCCATACTCCACCTCAACATAATACTCAGGATCCTAATATTTGCATTATGGGTCTTGGACAAGTCACTTCCCCTTTTCTGGGCTTAGTGTCTATTTGTAATAAGGGCTCCTCTGGCCCTGAATTCCCTTTTCTAGCTTAAGCTTCCTTTTAGGCCCTTAAGGTTATGTATGTGTGTGAACTAGAATAATTTTTGGTCATCTCACATTCTCAGTGAAGATTTCCAGGCCTCCCCTCCTCTGTGTCTCCCCCCACTTCCTGCTGGCAGAGGTCTGGAGAGCCTCATGAGCCACATCTTGTCCCTAGGTTGCATGGCTGCAAGGTAACAATTCTGCCCAGCATTTGACTGCTGTGGAATAGTTCAAAGCATTAAGGTCCCCTTCTTTCATGGACAGTGCCCTGAGAATCCCTTGCTAGGATGAGACTTTGATATAAAAATGACATGAATATGATGTGATATAAACAGAGACATGATGCCGCTGGCATAGCATTTTATTGGCTACAAAACAGAAATGTAGTGATGGCAATCTGAAGATTGTAGTAGGAAAGTAGAGCTTGAAAAATGCTCATGAACACATAATTTGACTCAAAAAGTGCAGCAATATATTAAGATCATTATAGAATATCTGGTGAGATTGTTACAGAGAAAAAAAAAAAGCTTCTGAGTTTGATAACTCCAAGGATATATCTTAGGACTCACCCAATCGTGTCTGGGCAAGGATTTCCATTGGAGAAAAGTAGTTCTTACAATAGGCAGAAACTTTTATTGGCCTTAGGCACACTTTTGGATCTCATTCACTTGAGAAAGAATTATTCTTCCGTTGACACTCTCCTGTGTGATGGCCTTGATCTTTGGAGCTGAGGGAAAAAGCAATGAACAGGTCACTGCCATGCTTCTCCCACCATCTGAAATACTCATTTTTAGTTCCCTGCTCTCAATACCTGAAGCTTCTCTGTCCCTTCCAAAATGATCACTCAGCAATATGGTGGGCTTTGGTGGAGTGAAGAGATCTCACCAAGGAGGGTTTTTCCTCCCACCCTCCAGGAAACGAGGGTGTGTGAATAGTGTTACCTTCTAAAGGCCAAGACCTGCATCCTAGGCTTGCTTGATACAGAATCTAGGCTCTGAGTACCTACTCTTAAAAAGGTCTTCCTGCTTATGGAGGCTTTGTTGCACTTGTATCATAGATTCTGTGAGCTAACAGAGAACTAAATGCCATTCTGGGCACCTCATTTAAACATCTAGAAAACATGAAGAATGGGTGAGAGGCCAGGGATGTTTATCATGGTCATTGTTTTTGAAGTTATGGCTTATTTGAATATGTGTTTTGTCGACACACCAGGACACTGATTCAGACCAAAGGGAAGACTTGACATTAAGAAAGATACAGGGAGAACTTTGTTAAAATCAAACTTTCCAACAGTAGATTGGGCCACTCCTTCAAGTAATGGGTTCCCCATTCCTGGACATGTGTAAAGAGAGACTGAAGGACCATTTGTTGATATCTTATAGAGGGGTAGCAATTAGACAAGCTGCCTTTGATGGTGCCTGGAACCCCAATTATCCGAATCTCTAATGCCTTAGAACATTTTTACCACAAACTAATCAGAAAAGTGCCACTTGTTCCAGCCTGTGGTTTCTTAGAACTTTTCTGTGAGACCTTAAAGAAAATCTCAGAAAGTAGGGTTCCTAGGTCAAAGACATTCGGTGACACCAAGTTAAGCAAAGTAAAACTTTTGATGTTTCCTTGTCTTTCCTGTTCCTTTTCTTCCTCACAGCAGTGAGATGGCTGGTCCATCTTTAACTTACTGAAATGCATGACTGTTCATGAAGAGGATGGTAGAACCTAGTATTTCAACCATTTCAGTCCATGGGACACATCTTTTGTAATACACAAAGTCTTAGGGAACACTAATGTTCAACAGAATGTAGTTTGGGAAATTATGTGAAATTGTTTTCTTGTAAACTCCTAGGAGTTTAGTAAACAGACTCTATAACTTGACAGAGATCTAATAGTATGAATGATCATTGCTATCTGCTTTACTGCTGGCAGAGAACTTGCATATATATTATTGAAGACAACACTGAGAGCACACTTTTTTCTTTTTTATCTACTTTAAGTTAATTAAAAATTCCTGGACATCTGCAAGTAAAATAAAAATCGAACACGGGATACTTGGGAGTACACTAAGGATTATGAGTACTATAGATGATGTGAGTCCTATAGAATGAATAAACATGTTGATTCATTTTTAAAAAGTAGATTCGAACAATGAAAGAAATTTTTCTTACCTTCCACACTTGACTTTGATTCCTCCATTGTCCTATAAAAATGATAAGAGTTACAGCTCATTCTAGTGTTAGCAACAATAATAAAAACTCATTAAGGTGAACTAACCTCGTTTGCCTGCTTGTAAATTCATAGCTCTTTAATAAGGATAATTGAGCTGTGTAGTCTCAAGGTCACGAGTTCATGGGAAACCCTTCCTGGATCCAGAAGGAAGTGAGTACCTCCTCCAACTGACCCTGGGGTCAAGGGAAGTCTGTCATACCACCTCCATTATTTCAGCTGCCTCTAGGCTTTGCCTCCACTGGGATCCTTTCCAGGATCTGGGTTTGAAGTCTGGAATCCCTGGGATTTTCAGACTGTTCAGGATTTGGTCTGTCTTTTATTTATGTATTTTTATTTATTTTATTTTGTTTTTTAAAGTTTATTTAAACAATCTCTTCACCCAATGTGGGGTTTGACCCTAAGATTAAGAGCCACATGCTCTGCTGATTGAGCCAACCAGGTACCCCTATTTATGTATCTTTTAAAAAACTAACCCTTTCTCTTGGGTCATAGAATATATGTGCCCCCCCCCTTTTTTTTTCTTCCTGGACAAGTTGGTCAGTAATACCAGATTGAAGAATCTAGATTTCTCAATTTCTTAGGACTCTTTTCCTGCTCTCAGGCTAAAATATTTCCTTCTGTTGTTGTTGTTGTTGTGTTTTTGGTGGTGGTGGTGGTGGTGGTGTGTATGTGTTTAGCCAAAATTGTGTGCATTTCTTGTGGGAAACACCATAGCCAAACCTTCCTAGTTGTTTCTTTCTAGAGATTTTATTATATTAATTTTCACTATTGACCTCAAATCTTAGTGCTGTGGGAATAACAATTGATTAATTCATACTTGCTACTTAATGAAATTTAACCTGATCTAAATGTCCGGAAGAAATTCAACATAAACCTTTCTTTCTCTAGAATGAGGATTGCTAACAGAACCCTGGGGTATATGAATGCACCCACAAAAACTTGATGCTCTTTCCATCTTCCTCCCCTGCCAGCTTTTGCCTTACCCCTCACTCTTTCCCTCCAGGAGCTGGTGGTAGGTGGCAATTTCCTTCTCTAGGTGGGTCTTGATGCCCAGGAGGACCTTGTATTCGTTGTGCTGACGCTCCAGGTCATGGCGGAGCTGCATCAGTTCTTCCTCATAGTGGGAGATGACCCGTTGCATGTCCTGGAGCTGGCAGGAGTACCGAGACTGGGTCTCTGATAACATGTTCTCTAAAGCAGATTTCTGAAAGAGGAAACGAAGTTTCTTCTATTAATTGACTGATGGCTTGATTGCTTCAAAATGTGGGCTTGTTGAGTAGTTACAATACACCAATCACTCTGCTAGGTGTCTTGGCGGCTCCTGGGAGGCAAAGGTGAGCAGCTGGCTGACTTACAGGTTTGGGGGGGGGGGTGACAAGTGGACCAGAGTCAGGACTTTTGAAGCCCATTTTCTGGGCATATCTTTGTGTTGGGGGAGCTCTTGGCAACTTTGTTACATTCCTGCAGTGTTTGTTGTATATGCTACTCATTTGGGATTGGGTGTGTGCTGCCTTGCCCTGATCTGTTCCTCACCTCCTCATGCTTACATTTTGTCTGTACCCAGATGGAAAACTGCTGGGTGAAACAATAACTGAACTGCTGTCTCTTTATATATTCAGAGTAGGGTCTCAAGTAGGAGTACCGGATAAAATAGCGCCTTGTTAAATTTGAATTTCAAATGAGCAATGAGTAATTTTTTAGTACAAGTATGTCCTAAAAATTGCCTCAGTATTGCATGGGACATACTTATAGTAAAAAACAAAAACAAAAACAAATGAACAGCAACAACAACAACAAAAACCTTTGTTTTGTATCTGAAATTCAGATTTTACTGGATGGCCTATATTTTAATTTGGTCAATCTGGCAACCATCGTCCCAAGCAATACTTGTTCATTATGGCAATGGTGACAGCTTGTCATTACTGAGGAAATACTAAAAGCTGCACAGTGACGTTGCTGCACTAGGGTACAGAGAACTGAGTTCAAGTCCCTGTTCTGTTTGGATTTCCCACCTGCTTTTCTGGCGCACGTAATTTTAATCTTCAGGAGAAACTCGTAACTGTGCTGGGTGCTTTCCCTTGATGATGGCTTTTGACTTTCACGGGGCACTTCATGTTGCCTGGCCTGCACTCATTACTCTCCTGTTCTCCCAGAGGGCTATACTGCATTCCTTCTCCTCCGTCCTCAGACACCCTTTTCCCTCCCCCTTTTCTAATAAGCCCATGGCCTTGCTTCCTGCGTTACGGAGGAAATCAAAGCCATCAGGAGACAATTCCCACAAGCTCCCACCATTAATTCCACCCACATACGTGAACCTGGGTCCAGGTTCTTGTTTCCCTCCTGTTCCTATGCTTGAGCTGTCTGTGCTCCAGTCATTTTAGCAACTGCGCGCCTTCTCGCATCATTCATATCTTCCTCTATACCAGATTCTTCCCATCGACTTTCAAATGGAATAATTTCTCCCACTTTAAAATTTTCCTCTCTTAAATCCATATCCACCTTCAGTTGTCATCCAGTTTCTCTGCTCTCCTTCACCTACAGCAAAGCTCCTCAAAGAGTTGTCCATATACCTGCTGTTCCAAAGTCCTCTGGACCTCCCTCCAGGGGCCAAGATACAGTCTGACTCCCATCCTTACCCCAACGGCCTTCCCTTCCCTTCCCTCTTCTGATCTTTCTTCTCTTTGTACGCTCTCTACAGAAACATTGGCTTCCCTGCTCTTCCTCCAACCCGTCTGAAACACCCATGCCTCAGGGCTTTTGCCTTTGTTGTTCCCTCCCCCTGGAATCCCCTCTCTGTAGCCACAGAATGCACTTCTTTACCACTTCTAGGTTTTTTGCTCAACTGTCACCTCAACAGTAAAAACCTTTCCTGACCACCGTGTTTAAAATGCAGCTCTGCACTCCAGCATGCCTGACTTCCCCATTCCATGCTCCATTTCTTGGTAGCCGTTTTCTCCAACTCACACATTATATATTTTGATGATCTGTCATCCACACTAGAATGTAAATTCCCTTATGATAAAATCCTTAGTACTTAGAATCATGTCAGATAGTAGAATGCATGAAAATGAATGTCAATGTCTTGCTGACCTCACAGGGTTGTTGTGAAATACTGTAGGTCCAAATGTTTTGAAAACTATAAAACACTGTAATTATTTCTGTGCTCATTATTATCACCTTGACAGTGTACATTTTAAATGTCTGTTCACTATCACTTATTCCTAAAGCATAACAGTAATTTATCTTGTGTACCTGGCAACAGAATGAACCAATTACTTCTCCTCAATATCAAGGTCAGAGTAGCACTTGGAAATAATACTGATGAATGACTAGAAGATTCAGATAGGCTACAAAGGGAATCAAATCATAGATTTGATTTAATGAATTTTGAGTGCTTGTGACACTCATAAAGAGCATTTTACTAAAAACCATGAAAAGTATAGAAATGACTTAGATATAAGAAGTTATAATTTGGGGCTCCTGGGTGGCTCAGTGGGTTAAAGCCTCTGCCTTTGGCTCAGGTTATGATCTCAGGGTCCTGAGATAGAGCCCCGCATCGGGCTTTCTGCTCAGCGGGGAGCCTGCTTCCTCCTCTCTCTCTCTCTGCCTGCCTCTCTGCCTACTTGTGATCTCTCTCTCTCTCTCTGTTAAATAAATAAATAAACCAAACCCAAAAAACTATGTCTTAGGGATGCCTTGGTGGCTGGGTTGATTAAGCATCTGTCTTCGGCTCAGGTCATGATCTCAGAGTCCTGGGATTGAGCCCCACATCAGGCTCTCTGCTCAGCAGGGAGCCTGCTTCTTCTTCTCTCTCTTTGCCTACCTCTCTGCCTACTTGTGATCTCTGCCTGTCAAATAAATAAATAAAATCTTTTAAAAAAAGAATTTATAATTTACTGGGTGATAAGACATCTACATGATGGACAGAACAGTACTTTGGAGTCAGCCTGGCCTGGATTTGCCACCAATTCATGTTGACACCAGAATTTTTTTGTATTGGGGTTTCAGGGGGCAGCCTGGTTGTAAGTGGGGAGAGCACTACTAGAGATTATGAGGGCCTACTGGACCCTCATACCTTTCCCTAAACACCAGGTGGCTTTGCCACTGGCCACTCACTATCTGTGTGATCTTGACCAAATTTACTTAACTGTCTGGAGCTTTGGTTTCCTCATCCCTAAAATGAGAACATGAAGACCTACCTGGAAAGGCTAAAGTGAGGTTTGATGGCAGTTAACATTAATGAACCCCCTAGCACACAATGTGGCACATTGTGGACACCTCAATAAATGACAGCACTTATTATCTTTCTCACCACGAACAGTTTGGATGAGAAGTGGGAACTCCCAAGGGAGTTGGGGAGAGGAGCCCAGGAGAGATGTCAAGAGAGGCTTCATGGAGGAGGTGGTACCTGACCCTAGCTCAGGCTCACCCTGTTGTGCTGTGCCTGCAGGTCTATCTCCAGGGCCTGGAAAGTGCGCTTCAGCTCATGGATGTCACTTTGGCTGCTCTGCACAGCTGCTGGGCTGGCCACCTCCTGGGCCATGGTGGCTGACTAGGAGACCAAGCAAAGGAGAGAGGCATTGGCATTGGGACTACATGGCAATGGAACCTTTGGGAAGTTTGAACTCCTTTCCTTTACCTGCTCTTTATACCAAGCGTCCAGGTCTTGATGCTTCTTCTTTATTATATACTCATATTCCTGCCTCATATCCTCTAGGACCTTGATCAGATCTTCTCCTGGGGTTGTATCCACCTTCACACTGACCTTGAAGTCATTTGGGACATGATGTTCCTCCATTTCCTGTTTAATAACAGAAAGAAAATGAATTGGCTGTGATAATCAGAAGGCCAGAGATGTGTTGATTGGTAGCAGTTAACAGATCTTTTAAAAATTCAGCTTTTAAGGGTGGCTGGGTGGCTCAGTGGGTTAGGCCGCTGCCTTCGGCTCAGGTCATGATCTCGGGGTCCTGGGATCGAGTCCCGCATTGGGCTCTCTGCTCAGCAGGGAGCCTGCTTCCTCCTCTCTCTCTCTCTGCCTGCCTCTCTGCCTACTTGTGATCTCTCTCTGTCAAATAAATAAATAAAATCTAAAAAAAAAAAATTCAGCTTTTGTGGTTGTTTTTCTTTTACTGGTGTGGTTTGGTTTCTCAGTTATTTGTTGATGGCAAAACACTGTATGTTTTTTTCTGTTATAAGTTTATAAAGTAAAAAAAAAAAAAAAAAAAGCACTAGATAGGTAACCAAATGACCTCTGTATGACCTCTGTGATTATTGACTTAATCCCTGGTTGAAAATGTTTCATAAAGAATCATGCTTCCATAGCATGTAAAGTACCCAGCACATGTTCATGGGTGAAGTGGTGGCATAATTCAACTGTTGAACATTTCAGGTTAGAGGCTAAAGATTTTGGGAGGCAGTTCAGCAACCCAAAGCCAAAAAGTATAAAGATTTTTAATATCTTGTCAATGCATTATGACTCTGTAGGGCTGACACCCATAGGATGTCATGAAAATCAAGAGGGGCACCTGGGTGACTCAGTTGGTTAAGTGTCTGCCTTTGGCTCAGGTCATGCTCCTGGGAACCTGGGATTGAGCCCCAAGTCGGGATGGGGGGGGGTGGACCCTGCTCAGCAGGGAGTCTACTTCTCCCTCTCCTTCCTGCTCATGCTCTCTCTCTCTGTCTCTGTCACTATCTCTGTTTCTCTCTTTCTCAAATAAAATCTTTAAAAAAAAAGAAAATCAAGAAACCATAGGAAAAGTTTAATTAATAATCACTGTCTTACCAACTGTTCAGAATTGAAGTTCTTTGATGTTCTTAAGCAATTTTATTTGCCTAAAATGGGGATTGCTTTTCTCTTACTGCGTCAGAGTTTCAGGGAATTTAGATTGATGGTACCTTTTTCAAAGTCAGTTAAATGCTTATGGAGATTAATGTTCTTCTTCTCCTTCTCCTCCTCTCCCTCCTCCTCTTTCCCCTCCTCCTCCTCCTTCCGTTTTAAGATTCTTCATTTTTGCCACTAGTTTTATTTACCTTGGTTAGTGGCAAATTCTCTTTATTCTACTGTCTCCCAATTTGCTGCACATTGGGTCAATGAAGGAAGTTCAATCCCATGCATTTATTCTTGCAGGATCATATTCATAAACTAGTCTAGGTAAACATTGTTTATTAGCAAAATTGTTGACTGATTCATCATTAATTTTGATCATATTTTGGCTATTGGATTTGACACTGTATAGATAACCTTGAAGATGGAAAAATTAGATGTTTATATGATTCCTTATAATTACTTAGGTTGAAGGAAACTAAGACTGACATTTAGATGGTTGTTTCTTCTGGGCTATTGAATCATCTGAAGGTACAGATTAAGAGCTGTGCTGGTTACCAGGAGCTCCTGAGGAGTCCTACCTGTTCATGTCGCTTCTTCATAAGGATGAGCTCTTTCCTCATCCCTTCAACCTCCTGTTCCAGGTCTGTTGTGACAATGGTCAGATCATCTAAGGTCTTTCGGAGACCTTCAACTTCAATTTCCAGGTCTTTCTTGAAGGAGTGTTCATTTTCATACCTTTGGTTGGAAGGAAGAGAAGAATACACCTGTTGTTGGAAGGCCATGGCCTTGTAAGGATTCACCTTACTTTAGAGGTGAATTTTGTACTTTTTAGGTTAGGAGCAAATGAACACATCAAGAATCCCTCATATGTCTGTTTCACGCAAGTTTTTCTGATGGTGACTCAATGTTGTTGTTGTTTTTGATTAGAGAGGATTGTTGACTAATAAACAGTCATATGCCCATTGCTTAGACTTACTAACTGTTAAAATTTTGCTTCATCTCTATTTTGTATTTTAAACTAAATTATAGACATTATGATATTTCCCCCCTAAATACTTAGGATACATCGTTAAAAAAAAAAAAAAGCATTTTTGTTAAGAGTGAAGCAAAATGGGGGCACCTGGGTGGCTCAGTTGGTTAAGCATCTGACTCTTCGTTTTGGCTTGGGTCATGATCTCAGGGTCCTGAGACCAAGCCCCATGTTGGGCTCTGTGCTCACTGTGGAGTCTACTTAAGATTCTTACTTTTCCTCTCCCTCTGAATTTCCCTGCCACATGCTCTCTCTCTCTCTCTCAAATAAGTAAATAAATCTTTTTTTTTCCCTTGACATGAAGTATCTTTTTTATTAGACCTTTAATTTCTTCTTTTTGGTTTTTAAAAATTTTTTATTTTTTATAAACATATATTTTTATCCCCAGGGGTACAGGTCTGTGAATCGCCAGGTTTACACACTTCATAGCACTCACCAAAGCACATACCCTCCCCAGTGTCCATAACCCCACCCCCCTTCTCATAACCCCCCTCTCCCCAGCAACCCTCAGTTTGTTTTGTGAGATTAAGAGTCAGTCAAATAAGTAAATAAATCTTAAAAAAAAAAAAGAGAGAAGCAAAATGTTAACAGCTGTTAAATCTAAGTGATGGACATACTTTTAACTATGGAGAACAAACTGATGGTTACCTGAGGGAAAATGGGTAGGGGGATGGAGGAAAGAGGTGATGGGGATTAAGGAGTGTACTTGTGATGAGCACTGGGTGATGTATGCAAGTGCTGAATCACTATATTATACACCTGATAGGTGTAACAACACACAAATAATAATACTGTATGTTAACTACTGGAATTAAAATAAAATAAAAAAAATAAAAACAGGAGTTTTCTAAATAAGCATAATAACATTATCACCCTTAACGAGCTGATAATAACTCTTTAAAATCATCTAATGCTTGATTCATATTCAAATTTCCCCATGCTATAAGGTGTATCTGTATTTTATATCCAGTTTGTTTAAAGTAGGCTCCAGTCAAGTATTTGTTCATGTTATGCCTTTTGATTATATTTGTGAATCATGAGAGACTATGGACTCTGAAAAACAATCTGAGGGGTTTGAAGTGGGGGCAGGGTGGGAGGTTGGGGTACCAGGTGGTGGGTATTATAGAGGGCACGGATTGAATGGAGCACTGGGTGTGGTGAAAAAATAATGAATACTGTTATGCTGAAAATAAATAAATTTAATTAAAAAAAGATATTATATGTGGCTAATGGTGAAATAAATTTTCCTTTGGCAAAATAAAAACAAGAGGAACCTCCAAAACAAAGCAAAAGAAAAACAGCAAATGAAAACTGCCCACAATGGGGTGAGGAAGCAACTTACTTGAGGCCAAAGTCATCCACTGCCATCCTGGCATTGTCAATGAGAAGAATGATCTGAGCATTGGTCATCTTACCATCCATGATCTGTAAAACACCCATTAAGAGTCATTTAAGTCAGACACACTCCCATGGGAGAGCTGCATTTCCAAAGACTGTATTTCCTGGGTATATGACTTGTTAGCATAGATGACTTCTTTTCCGGCAGTGGAACAACAAATAATCAAATCAGTAAATGCCGAGCACTTACTAGGTACAAAGCATCAGAATGGTTTTTAAAGTAAGAACGTGGTCTGCAGCCACTTCACTGTCTTTCTTCACACTCAGTTTGACAGGGTAGGATTGATGGCGATGCTAAAAGAATGACATTGGAAGAGGAAAGAGAATCATCGTTCAAAGGGCCTCCTGGCTTTCTAGCGCTGCGAACATATCTTACTGTTTTGTTTCAGCTCACCCACGTCTGATGATGTTAGAAGAGTTTTAAGTTCTAGTTCTATTTTTATTGTGACTATTAGTTTGGCTCCCTTCAACTGCAATAGTTATTTTAGATGAACATAATTCTTCCCTGTGGTAGCATTCATGTTTCTGATCAGTGATACTGAGCAAAGTATCAAAATATCACTGATACTAGTTCATCAAACTGATTTTAAATGAATTTTATAAGAGTCATCACATGCCATAATTATTTTTTGTCCACAGTGACTATAGCCATTCACATAACTTGTAGGTATGTGTAAGTGTTTGTAAATTATTCCATGACGAGAATGCCCAAACTGTGGCTATTGAAATATTAAGTGAAGTAACTTTTTGGCAGCTTAGTAAACTTTAACTGTGATAAAGCCTCTGGTTAAGACTTTTACTAGATGTTTATGTGATTTTTAACCTTAACATGAAAACTACTATTGGAAGTTTCTACTTGAGCAGTTGTGTTTACGTACATGATTTGTTAATTCTTCTAGGTAGTAGTAACCAGAGTAGTGTTCATTTGATATATGTCCCTGTCTTCAGGAAAATTAGATGGAAGATGTCTCAACATCAAAAGTATAATACTACTTATTTTTGTGCCAAGTATTGTGCTGAACCAGGAACTGGGGATTTTTCTTCTTTACTTCCTGTTACTGGCCATTGGCATGAACTTGGGTCAGTCACCCTATTTCCTGGGTTTCGATTTCATCATCTGTTAAGTAAGGAGTTTGTAGTAGAAACTACTAGAGGTCCTAGCTCTAAACTTCATGATTTAGCTGGAGGCAGAGAATCCTGTGACATTGCCATACATTTGAACAGATAATTCCTTTATTTGGAAAAGATTTCCTTAGCGCATATTTATAGCTCAATACAAAGGCACCGTTTCAAGATCTGCACCCATTCAAAGCTTCCCTGATTACTTGGAATCTGGTATCATGAATGCAGGATTCAGAGGTGGTAGTAACTCTGTGTCTGGAACCCAAAAGGCAGAGCCTGGGGTCCTGCTCTTGTACCTACTAGCGGAGTGAACTTGTTGAGTCTCAGTTTCTTCATCCATAAAATGGCAATAGTAATAATAATAATAATAATAATAATAATAGTAGCCACTTCATCAGAGAATTATGAGAATTATATGAGAAGAGGTTAAACACAATAACATTGTAACATATTTAGCATATTCTGGGCACACTGTAGACACTCAGAAGAATTAGTTGAAACTATATTAATTTAGAAAACGGTAGAGTACTTAATTTTCTTTTTTTTAAAAAAAGATTTTAATCCCTTAATTTTCTTTTATAAGAACTTTTGAGAAGATATACAGATGGCCAAAAGGCACATGAAAAGATGCTCAGCATCACTCATCATCTGGATACTGCAAATGAAAATCACAATAAGGTAACACCTCACACAAGTCAGAATTGGCTAGTAGCAAAAAGATAAGATATAGTAAGTGTTGGAGAGGATATGGGGAAGAGGGAACCCTTATACATTGTTGATGGGAAGGTGAATTGGTACAGCCACTGTGGAAAAACAGTATGGAGGCTTCTCAAAAAATTAGAAATAGAACTGCCAAATGACTCAATAATTCCACTTCTGGGTATTTACCTGAAGAAAGACCCTCACCAATTTGAAAGCATGTATACACCCCTGTGGTCATTGCAGCATTATTGATAGGAGCCAAGATAGGGAACCAACTTAAGTGTCCATCAATAGATGAATGGATACAAAAGATGTGAGAGATATATATGTATACATACATACATACATACATACATACACACATAATGGAATACTACTACCAAACCATTAAAAAAAAATTCTAGGGGCACCTGGGTGGCTCAGTGGGTTAAGCCTATGACTTTGGCTCAGGTCATGATCTCAGTGTCCTGGGATCGAGCCCCGCATCGGGCTCTCTGCTCAGTGGGGAGCCTGCTTCCCTTCTTCTCTCTCTGCCTGCCTCTCTGCCTACTTGTGATCTCTGTCTGTCAAATATATAAATAAAATCTTTAAAAAAACAATTCTACCATTTTCAACCACATGGATGGGCCTAGGGGATATATACTGGTTGAAATAAGTCAGAAAAATACCACAGAGACAAGAAATAAGTCAAAAAGACAAATATTATATGATTTCACTTATATATGGAATTCTAACAAACAGACAGAAATGAACTTATAAATGCAAGGAACAAACCGGTGGTTGCCAGAGGATGAGGGGAGGGAAGTGGGTGAAATAGGAAAATGGGATCAAGAGGTGCAAACTTCCAGTTACAAAATAAATGAGGCATGGGAATAAAAAGTACAGTGGGGGGTGGGAGATTGGGGGAGCCAGGTGGTGGGGATTATGGAAGGCACGTATGCATGGAGCACTGGGGGTGGTGCATAAACAATGAATTCTGTTACGCCGAAAAGAAATAAATATAAATAAATAAATAAACAAACAGTGTAGGGAATATAGTAAAAAAAAAAACAACAAAAAAAAAGAAGGTAAAAAGCCAGCACTTTTGTAATTAGAGCCAATGTCTGTACTCGATAAAACCCAGATTCTGTATGTTGAGAGACATCCTCAAACTTCTGCTCTTCGTGGTGGGGGATAACCAGGTTGCTACCCTGCTCCACTCCTTTCATCCTTTGGTGGATTCCAAAAGGTACTATGACTACTTCCTTTGCTCTAAAAAAGGATTCTGTGGATATTTCTTTGTCTCCCCACTCCAGTGCTGCTTAGGGACTTTCATACCAATGCTTTTCCCTTCCAGGCTCTTTATTCGTTCCGTTATCTAAGCAGCTCCATCCTCAAAAGCTTGGGGACCCTGTGCGCTGAGTTTTTGACTGACATCCAGAGAAACCAAACAGTATTCCCTCTGTGGAATCAGAAAAATAAAAAATACAATCTGTGGGCCTATTTGGCTTTTCTGAGTTAAATTGGTAATTTATCTGTTGTAAAACCCACATCGAGATTCTGATGCTGGGGCACCTGGGTAGCTCAGTGGTTAAGTGTCTGCCTTCAGCTCAGGTTATGATCCTAGGACCCTGGGATCGAGCCCCGCATCATGCTCCCTGCTCTGCGGGGAGCCTGCTTCTCCTTCTCCCACTCCCTCTGGTGGGTTCCCTCTCTCACGCTCTCTGTCTGTCAAATAAATAAGTAAAATCTTTAAAAAAAAAAAGTGAATCTGATTCCCTCAGTCAGCATTCTTCTCAGAGTACATGAATGGTGAATTCTGAAATGCATTTGATACAGAGCACATTTAAAACCCAAAATTATTTCCCCTGTTCAGGCTTACCTGATGCAATATTATGATACAGCCACTCTTTCAGAGACATCCTTCACAGTAATGAATGGATGATGAGGATGGGTTGAGAAATAATTTGTGAAGCATAGGTTTTGCATTGTGTGTTGTAATTAATCACCTGGATTTTCCCTCAAGGCTCTGAGTTCATTCTTTTAAAACACTTGAGTTGGTGTATTGTATAGCATTGTTGCTCCAGGGTGTGTAATCTTGTTCCAGGAAGAAGATAATAGAATTTTAAAATCATAAACCACAGTGCCAAAATATGGTACTATTGAGAGCCATTCTAAAATACACATATCCTTATGACAAAGTCCAACTCAGTGTTTCAAAAGGATTGGATTAATTTTTGAACTCATTTTCTTACAGACTTTTTGAGTAATACTTAAGATCCCTACAGTGGGATTGGAAGAACACTGTATCTACTGATAGCATTTCATCAAGGCCTGGGAAGGGGTCAGTCCCTGCTTGTTGTGGGTTGTTGTACTCTTGTGTCTCTGTTTTCTTGCCTGTGGTGGAGGTCAGGACAGATAGTACAACCTCAACTTCAAAGAACTGTTTTCTTCAAGCATGAAAAGAATACAACTAAAATAAGTAATCCAGAAATGAGTGGAATTCAAACCTGAATTTAATATATAGCCCAGAATTTAAAGTCAGAACCCAGAATCCCAGGCTTAGAGAGTGGGCTTAGAGAGTAGGCTTAGAGAGTGGGCAAGCCACCCATTCCTTGGCATTGCCCCCTGCTCACTTCACTCAGTTCTGTTCCAAAGAATTTGGGCAACCACTCAGTCTCAGTCTCCTCATCTATAAATTTGGGGTAAGAATACTTGCTTCGCAGAATGAGATAATGTGTATGAAATGTGTGTCGTCTGATTAGCAATGCAACTGTAATGCAGTATTTCTACAAGCAGTACCATTTTTGTAGGATGTAGGCTAGTGAGCACCATGTTGTGTGGAAATTGTCAGGCTTTTAGAAACAGATCTGAGTTAGAATCCCATGTCCGCCTCTTGCTGGTGGCTTTTGGTGACTACCTCACCTCTCTGAGCTTCTGTCTCTTTACAGGGTCATTGTAAGAATTGAATCAGGTAACGTTGAATGTTTCCATCAGCGCAGAAAGCTTTCTGCTTTCAGCTAATGTGTATTAAAAAATCCTACATGAAGGCTGGCATACAATAAGGGCTTAATAAATGTTTTCCTTCCTCTTCCCTTTTTTCTGCTGTCAGTTAGTGAATTGTTTGACCAGGTCTGACCTCATGTTTCTTTCGGGAGTTAGGTTCTCAGCTGTCCATCTGCAAAAATCTTCTATTCTCTCCGTTCTAACACAAAAGCAACTTTATTAATGAAAAAAAATATGATGTGGTTTGTTGAGTCACCTTGTTTTTTCCATAAAGACAACCATGTACTATATAGTTAGGGTAATTATGCAGTCAGTTATTAGGTTGATTATTCAATAATTAGGGTTCATTATGAGGACAGATTTATATTATCTTGATTGGTCTTTCCTACATTCAAGCAAGGACGACTAAGGGTTGAGAAATCATACTGTATAAATATTGGAAACCTGTGATGCCCTTTCGAGGATGGGTAAAATCATGATCTTACAGGGAATTTTCTGGGACCACTTTACATAAGAGGGAAGCTATATAGCTTTAAAAAATAATTTATGAGCCGACTGGATTCCCTCCACTTCTAATCAGTGTTGTGAGGTGTTCCAGAAGGTATAAGCTCAGCTTTTTTTTTTTTAATTGTTTGGTTGAAAATATTTTTTGTTTTAAAGAAGTCTCTATAACCCATCCCAACTCCAAGATTCCAAAAATTGTGCCCATTTTATTTTTTTTTTCCTAGCAATATGCCTTTTTAGAATTGGGAGCAGCAGAACTTAGAACTTCTAGCAGCCCTCAAGAGGAAATACCCAGGAATGTCAACAGATGTATCTGTTAGTGGAGTGACAGCCTTTAGGTATGATCTCCAGAATCGGGAACTTGGCCTTTCTTTCTGTGGGTAATCACGCTTTTGCCAGGACTTTTGAGATGGAGCAGAACTGAAGTAATGAGAAAGCAAACGCTCTCTTGTGCCTCTTATGCCTCTTGTGCCCTGAGCATGAGGGATGAATATCGGCCCTTATTGTTACTGTAACATTCCTGTATCACAAGTGACACCAGACAGCACCTGGTTGCCTTACATTTTTTGGATTTTCCATAAAATTTATGTATAGAGGACGAAATACACAACACAGGCTTTCCCAAGTCCAAAAGGTATAACAAGAAAATATCCTCCAATCCCTTTGTTTATAATTACTTTCAGTTCTTTTGCCATTTTTCCTGGAAATTGTCTTTTGTACTGATTTCTCCTCCCATGACTGGAAATGCAGCCCCCTCTTGAGTTCCAGTGTCGCCCATGATCTTACCTGCTCCTGCAGGTGGCTGATGTTTTCCTCATACTTGGAGTAATTCTGCTTACTGCCAGGATCTCTCTGCTCGTGCCACTTCAGGATACGACGTTCGAGCTTCTCATTGGCCTCCTCCAGGGCACGCACCTTGTCCAGGTAGGAAGCCAGGCGATCATTGAGGTTCTGCATCACCTCCTTCCCACTTGCAGCAGGGAGGGAATTGCCTCTTCTAGATCCCCAAGGGCCTCCAGGAGGCAGGCACCTTGGTGAGCTGAAGGAAAGGGAGATGCGGTCACCCCCGGCGCCCCCATGGACACTGGGAGCCCGAGGGAACTTCCCCAGCTGGCCCCAGCTGCCTCCCGTGCCACGGACGGAGCCAGAAGGGGTCTGGCTGAAGCTGTGGCTGGAGTTCATGGTCCCATCTGTGTTTGGTGCAGGGCTGGGTTCTGCTCCGCTCCCTGGCCCTGCAGAACTGAGCCGCCCCAAACTGCCCTGGATGGTTTTATGCGCTTCACTGTGGGAGTTCCCTTCCCTGACAACTGCACCAACAAGATCGTATCATTGTGCAACAGGTGTTTCCTCTTGGTCAATCCCGAAGTGCCCTTGGGCCTTCACACACACTGTTGTTGTTTAGAGCCACATCAATACACCAGTTTGCTTCTCCCTTCTTGTTGTAACCGGGAGGTGCGGCCCACCGCATGAGGTGGGTATTAGTCTCAGGTGTCTTTCTAATCTTTCTGTGGGATTTTTTTCTTTGGCCATCTATCTGAAAAGGATCAGACTGAAGTTGACAAAAGGCTATTTGGTGTGGTACAGATTTCCTTTTGAAAAGTAGACCTTAAGCGCACAGACACACACGCCTTCCCCAGCCCCAAACACACCCCAGCTCTAAAGTGAGGGTGGGAGGGACTCCCAGGCGAAGAGCCAGATCAGAATCTCAGGTTCTAGAATAAAAATACTCATGCTGAGGAGATGGAGAATGGTCTGAACATCTGATGCCTTTGTGGCAGTTACTGTTTGATGGAAAGTAATTTCAAAGGATCGTTCTTAAGAACAAACCCTCAATTATAATTAATTAATGAATGACCGAGCCTTCCACTTCCAGGGTGCCTTTCATCCCCAGCACACCTCAAAACCAAACAACCCAGCCTGCACCAGGACTTCCTTGGCCCCTGGCAGGAATGTAGCCTTTGGTAACTGGCCAGCGGCCCTGTCCTGGCTGAGCCTTGAACAGGCTGGCTTCTGTATGTCTGTGACCTGCAGAGGGGATGGAGGAACACAGGAGTTGTGCCATGGGCTGTCGAACATGCTTGATGAATCTTAGGCTTTATCTGCCAAGGTAAAGGTTAGGAATGGATAAAGAACGAGTCTGGGGGTGGGGAGCCACGTGCTGGTTACCAGCAATTAGATTTAAAGGGGACTTTGAAATAAAATGGCAACACTGGAACGGACTTTAGTATACCTCCATTCAAACCACTAATCTTACAGACGTGGAAACCTGGCCTGGGTGAGGCCTCGTAGGGCATGGCAGAGGACTGATCGTGGGTTAGAGGCAAAGCCACGGTGGGATTCTTTCCATCACACGGCACTGTCATCATTGAGTTGAATCTTGACAGAGCCTGTAAAGATTCTCTTCCATCATGGTGGTAATGGGACTTCCCAGGTTACACAGCCCTTTGATGGTCGTTATTAAAGGTGCTCGACCACTCTTGAGGTAGCCACGCAAGGGTTAGTGTCCCCATTTTATAGATAAAGCATCCGGGGCCCATGGAGGTGACTGATTCAGAGCTGATTTGCATGTGTAATATAACTCAGCACATGAATGCGTAGGTGTCACTGCCTTGGTCTGTGCTGTTCCCACTGCTGGGACACTCGCTGCCTGACTGCCCGCACCCACTCCCCTGACTTCCAGACATAGTTCAAGGGTTACCTCCCTCCATGAGATCATTAACTGATTTTTCCTGCATGAGTTGGGTGCCCCTTCTATGAAGAAGCCACATTTTCTGGATCCTAAGACCCTCTGGAGGGGCAAACAGATTTGTATCCCCACCCCACCGGGAACCCCTCAACTGGGCCCAGATGCCTCCCGGGACTCCTCTGGGACCACGGGCATCTTGAAAGCTGGGATTATGTCTTCTGTCTCTCAAACACCAGTATGGCTTTTTAAAAAAGATTTTATTTATTTATTTGAGAGAGAGAGCGAGCACAAGTGGAGTGAAGGGCAGAGGGAGAGGCAGACTTCCCACGGAGCAGAGAGTCCAGTGAAGGACTCGATCCCAAGACCCTGGGATCGTGACCTGAGCCAAAGGCAGATGCTCAACCAACGGAGCCACCCAGGCACCCCAGAGTCTGGCTTCTTATAAGCATTTCATAAATGTGTGTTAACTTGGTAATGAACTTTCTAGAGTTAGGATTTTAACTCTGCTCCTCTGAAGTCATTGCCTCCCGCCCCTTTGAGAAGTGTGAGTTGTAAAATCAGATAGTAAGAGAAAGCCACGCCACGAGGTGAACTAGCTAGCCATAAAGGCAACCTCATTCCTCATTGCAAATAAAATCACCTAAAGCACACCAGCTCTGCTTGTCCACCCTGGCAACAAAACCTTGCAAACGTTCTCTGGATTTCTTCGTCTTACTGTGGGCAAGATGGGAAAATTTAGTCAGGACTAAAGGTAGCCTTGAGGGTGCTTAGAGGGAGTATCCTTTAAAAGTGTTCTATGGTCACTTATATCTCTGAACACTAGAAAGAGACAAAAGAGAAACAAGATGGAAAGAAGGCAAATGAGGGAAGCATAGAGACTTGTTTGGATATGTGGATGCTGCCTGATCATTTATTGACTCAAGGTTTGGGTCAGCTCCGGAGAGTGTTCACATGGACCCAGCCTCACAAATGACAACACCCAGGTTGTATAAAGGGCCAGTCTGTGTGCTGTCTCCTGAAACTCCCTCTCAGTGACTGGTGATGGGAATGATCACTTCACTGCACTTTGCAGGCATGTCTGAAGTGGCCATGACCTATTAGCCTTGTGAATTGGCCCATGCGTCATTTTACATCAGTGTGTGGGAGTTGGGATTTACAGGGGTTAACCCGAAGCAAAATACTTCTTGTGTTATATCCAGCAGGACCAGGGCAGGGAAAAATTGGTGGTGCCATCTGAGAAGACTGGAGAGAGGTCACCTCTTTTTTTATTTTTTTCTTTGAGAGAGGTCACTTCTAGAACTATTATGCAAAGATTTTCCTTGTAGCTCCCAATCTGTAGTGCTCCACTACAGATTTTAAAAGAAATGGTGGATTTTTGATTGTTGGTTGGTAAAAATGATACCTGCTTATTATAAAAAACACTCAAGTACTACATGAAAGTATAAGAAAAAAGATTCTCCCACACAGACAACATTGGTAAATTAGTGAACATTATTTCAGATACTCTCGATCTCTATATATTATAGACATATGGGTGACTAGAATAATTTTAGAAAAATGAACTCATACAGTGTATTCTATTGTAGAAGAATGAAATTTTAAAAATGTAGTTGACAAGCTGAAATGAGTTTTCTTTAGTTACATGTTTTCTATAGGATTTTTAGACTTTTCGTCATATTCTTTTTGCAATTTTTAAGGGGAATAAAATGACCTGTAAATTTGTGGAATCACAGAGTTGGAGAGAAGGGCAAGAATAGGTCATCTGTTGCAGCTTTCTGCTTCTAGGTAGCTCAACTGCAAATTGCTGAGCTTATTTTTAAACTGATTTTTAAAGAACTCAAGGGATAAAGGCTCAATTGCCTTCTTCTTTTTTTTTTTTAAGATTTTATTTATTTGTTTGACAGACAGAGATCACAAGTAGGTGGAGAGACAGGCAAAGAGAGAGGAAGGGAAGCAGGCTCCCTGCCGAGCATAGAGCCTGATGTGGGGCTCGATGTGGGGATCCCAGAATTCTGGGATCATGACCTGAGCCGAAGGCAGAGGCTTTAACCCACGGACCACCCAGGTTCCCCTCAATTGCCTTCTTAATAGATGTCCAACACCTACTCATCTTTCTGGTCAATGAGCATTTCACCTATGATCCGGTTTCATGAATTTTTTTGTATTTCTATGGGGTTCAAACTGTTTCTAAATTATTCTTCTTTGTATGACTTGACAGCTAAAAGATTTGTAATTTTCGCATTTGGTTCATCTTTCTGATGAGTTGAGATGTAGTTGCTAAAAGGGATGGATATTTTGCAGGAGAGGTTGGACAGAGAGTGTATGAAGGGGATTGCATGTGGGCATTAGGGGATCAGAAGGGAGCCTGGCAGCCATTGCTGTCATTTTCTGGGAGCACAGTTGTGTGTGTGCCTTTTATTTTTTTTTTAAAGATTTTATTTATTTATTTGACAGAGAGAAATTACAAGTACACTGAGAGGCAGGCAGAGAGAGAGAAGGAAGTAGGCTCCCTGCTGAGCAAAGAGCCCAATGCGGGACTTGATCCCAGGACCCTGAGATCATGACCTGAGCCGAAGGCAGCGGCTTAACCCACTGAGCCACCCAGGCGCCCGTGTGTGTGCCTTTTAAAGACAATCATTCCATCACTGAGATTTTCCCTAGGCACCATCTCTTTAGATTGAGAGAAGTACGGCCAGAACAGTCCCCAAATAGAAGTTTGACTCTGCATGGCACTTCAGAACAAATGAGTAGATCTTCAGGCAAAATTGCTATGTCATTATCCTGTGACTTGGAGGGCTACATAACAAGATTAGACACTTATAGAAATAAAACATAGTGCCTGCTGTGCAGACAGACCAGACATCCTAGAAGTACCTAAGTTTATCAAACTGTGGCCAAATAAAAATAAAGGTTTTTCATGTTTTGACTTTTCCAGGAAAACATGGCCAACAGGTAGAAGGCTAAGTGAAGAAGTATTCCATATAGTATTCTAGACTAGGAGGGGAAGGCAAGCCAGTGTAAGGTGCTTCCAAATAATATGTGTATGTGTTGACTGATGTACAAGGAGAAATAATAAAAATACACACAGGCGAAAAGAATTTCAGGGTCATCGTAGGAAGTTTTCTCAAATGGTAGGTGATGAGACCACCTTGTTGGAAACTCTTCATGATCTTATTTTGAAAAGCAACAAAGAATTAGATGAGGATGCAGAGGTAGACAGAGCCTCAGTGACCACAGACAAAGAGCATGTGTGGCCTTATGGGCAGAGTTAGGAAATTTGAGGAGAAGAGAGCAGAATAAAGAAAGAGAAAGCAGATTTCAATTCAGTAAAATCTGGTCGTAAGTGTTCACTGAGGTCTTACTCTGTATTAGCATATTCCTGAGCAATTTCGTTATGTAAGAACGTAAGAAACAAAAGACATGTTTGGTGCATTTACTGCATGTCAAGCAACTGCCTGGTTACCCCAGGACTTAATAGTAAGGAAGCTGAAAGGCCCAGGCTCTGGCCTGCTCACCTTTAAGTCTTCAATACTATTTTCAGTTTATAGAGGGCTGTGGTGGACCTTCCATAAATGTTTATTAACCTTGGCCTTGGGAAGTTCCACTACTGCTCTATGGATTACGTCAAACAGACTATGTGAGATACAGAGAAGAAGAAGGAAGATGACGGTGGCGAAGTCTGGTTAAAAATAAGCTCTCTAATGGAGTGGATGTGGGCATTAGGGGATCAGAAGGGAGCCTTGAGGGGCTGTCATGATTGAAAGGGAGCAGGTGGTCCCAGGTAATGGAGTCAGAAAGAATGGCTGGAAAGAAAAGACAAATGCTGTAGAAGTTCCCAAATTCTAGATTCTTTTTTTTTTTTTTTAAGATTTTATTTATTTATTTGGCAGAGATCACAAGTAGGCAGAGAGGCAGGCAGAGAGAGAGGGAGGAAGCAGGCTCCCTGCTGAGCAGAGAACCCAATGCAGGGCTTGATCCCAAGACCCTGAGATCATGACCTGAGCCCAAGGCAGAGGCTTAACCCACTGAGCCACCGAAGTACCCCCAAATTCTAGATTGTGTTGATCGTATCCCCATGGTGTTTTGTTTTTTTTTTTAAATAAAGGTCCCCCCTGTCTTGTAAGGTAGTAGTTTGAGCTATAGGCTTAATTAGATTCAGGTACGACTCTTTTGGCAAGAATGCTTCCCAAGGAGTGTGGTGTTCTTCTTCTTGTTCATCCTGTAACAAAATGCCTTACATCAGCCTTGCTTCGCCATCGATGCTGAAGTTCTTAAAGCTTCCATATCCCAGGCGAAAATTACCCAGGTGAAAAAACAAGACAATGCTTCATTCTAAGCTGAGATTTTTTCACTTGGAATTCAATGGAGAGTTTAGTGGAAGTTAGCAAACATCTCTGAAAGTGTATGCAGAATAGTCTCTGCACGTTCCTATGTTTACTCTTCAGAGAGGAAGTTAAGCTTTCATTAGCTCACTAAAGGAGCATATAAATAGAAAAAGTTAGGATCCAATGGTGGTGCATTCTCTCATTGGCCTTTAGTTACCAGTGAGATGTGTAGGATTTATCATATGGTTTCACTTATTTGTTGAGCATAACAAATAGCATGGAGGACATGGGGAGTTAGAGAGGAGAAGGGAGTTGGGGGAAATTGGAGGGGGAGGTGAATCATGAAAGACTATGGACTCTAAAAAACAATCTGAGGGGTTTGAATTGGCGGGTGGGTGGGAGGTTGGGGTACCAGTGGTGGGTATTATAGAGAGCATTGATTGCATGGAGCACTGGGTGTGGTGAAAAAATAATGAATACTGTTATGCCGAAAATAAATAAAAAATAAATTTAAAAAAAAAGATGTGTAGGATTTTCATGTTTTGTAGGGACACAACATTGGACTTCAAAATGAACCATATTTATCACCTGTCTTATACCCATCACTTTAGAGACAGGAAAATAAAGAAGTGGAGTACTTGGAGCAAGGGCCTTTGGCCAGCTAATATAGCAGAGCCAGGACTACCAGAAGGATTCCATGACATTGTTGTAGAGCTCCTTAGCGTTTCTACTTTTTCTGTTTTTTTAAATCATAAAGCTGATGCTTGGGATTCACTAACATTTTTGCACTTGTGGGAAGTCAGTTCATGCATTTGTTTGTCTGCAAATAGCCAGCTATGTTTAAAATGTTTCTGTTCCTTTTTTCCTCCCGCCCTTCACCTATCTGATTCCATTGCTACTTAAACTCCATAGCCACACATAATTCGCGTTAAAAATCCCCCAATTTAATTAACGTAATTATTTATTTTATTGAGAGTTCCCTTTAGAGGTGCCCTGGACTAGACCGATAAGATCACAGCTCCTGCCTTCAAGCATCCTTCAGTCTATGGATATGAAGGTTTTGTTTTGCTTTGTGTTTTGCAGTCTGCACTGTCTGCGTCACCGCAGTCACTCTGCCAGTGACGCAGACTGTTATGTGAGGGTCTGTGCTGGGGGCGCTTAGGAGCAGTTACTGATCTCTACTCATTTAGATCCTGAATTCAGAGTTGCCAGATCTCAGGGAGACATGGGGCAGTTCAGCGTTACCACCAACAAAGAAAGCCATGTTTCCCGGATGCTGGGATCTTTTCACCCAGTAGCGATGAGGTCATCCTCATTTGAGTGACAGACTTGTCATTCAGTCCCTCATCGTGGAGCTTGGGGAGAATGGGTTGGCCTATCCCATGATACTGGGAGTTCAGTCTCATCACTATCATGTTTAAAAAAAAAAGGAGGCCGGGCGCCTGGGTGGCTCAGTGGGTTAAGCCGCTGCCTTCGGCTCAGGTCATGATCTCAGGGTCCTGGGATTGAGTCCCACATCAGGCTCTCTGCTCAGCAGGGAGTCTGCTTCCCTATCTCTCTCTCTCTCTCTGGCTGCCTCTCCATCTACTTGTGATTTCTCTCTGTCAAATTAAAAAAAAAGGAGGCCCATCTCCTCCCTTTTCCCAGTTTCCTTTTCCAGCTGCCACCAAACCTCTCTGAGCAGTTAAGAGGTGTTCCAGCCAGATAGCTTCTTAGAAAGGAGTGCCAGGACAATCTGGGCTAAGCCTGGCTTTAGACAGATCCCCAAGTCCTCCTGCCCTGCCTCTGGCAGGCCACCAGGCCTGTTGAGGTGATTTTGTTCATTTAAGGCTGCAGAAGACAAACAGATCCCCACCAGTGGGTGGGGAGTGCTAGTGTAAGACTGAAATGATTTCATTTTTTCCTCCTTTTTATCGTCTTAGTCTGATGAACATGATAGGTAACAGATAAATCCCTCATACAAAGGTTGTTGTCGTTGATAATCCTCGAATCAACCTGCACATTAGTTTCAGTGCTCGTGGGGTGTTCCTTTCTTTGGCCATTTAAGGAGACGTTGTGAGTAACTGTGATGTTGGTTTGCTGAGACGTCATGTCATGCCTTTTGCTGAAGTCTGTCTTGGTAGCTTTTACCTCTAGTGCAGTGTGGTTCATGCTGCGACATGGTCAGTGTATGGAGGGTTGTGGGAAGGTCCTTGTGCTCCAGGATTCTTTCCCACTTGACAGTTGTTGGTGCCTGAAATCCAACCATTTATTTGTTTGGTTCACCAAAATAATGCTTCCTGTTAAAAAAAGAAAAAAACAACACCTTACCGTATACTTGCTCTAAGGGATAGGAGTGGAGAGAGCAAGGGGGAATGGTGATGAGATGAAGTTGGATGCACACAGGTACTGGTATGTTCCAGGCTTTCCTGACCCTGAGTATTTTGATCTGAAACATAAGAGTTTCTTACAGAAAGATTTTAAGCGGGGGAGTGCCGTGCCATGCCTTGTGGAAAATGCTTGAGAGATTTTGGCCCTATCTAGAAGAGAGACAATGGTGGTTTACTCATTATTAGTATTATTATTATTTTGCAGAAAAATGATTTTAATGAAATACGCAAGGATATTTGAGGAGTAGCACAGCGGTGGTTTTCTGCCACGAAAAAGAAGACATTGTCATAAAATTCAGTTTATTTTTTATTCTTATGGTGTCCTCAGTGCGCATGTGCTGCATTGACTTTTTCTACAGGCTTATATCATTAGCACAGTGTTGAGGATGCTGTCTTAGACCGTGAATGTTTGATACATGTCCTAATCCGTCTGCTTTTAGACAGAAAGTAGACCAATCATATAGGTGGCTAAAGTATTCTTTTGTTCAAGGCTCTTAACCTTTTTATGGACAAGTAAGTACTATGATGGAATCTCTGTTACAGCTAAAAGAATTTACACAGTAAAAGGAGATAGATTTGCCTGAGGTTGTCCAGTGTCAGTGGCACAGGGGCCCGGGGGCCATCCCCTACTTAATCACTGGCTGCAGATTTCATGCATGTATTTACCATGGCTTCACGTGCATTTATAGTATCTTTGCAAATTTATTACTAGGTTGCTCCTCTTAATATTTGTGGGTGATGTTCTTCTTACCTATTTTCTTGCTTATTTACTATTCATGGCTTGGCTTTTGGTTTGGGAAAATTGGATTTATTCTTTCTCTATTCTCTCCTTTCTTTTGGTTAGAAATGATTGTTTTTTCTTTTCTTTCCTTCTTTTTTTTTTTTGTAAGATTTTATTTATTTACTTGAGAGAGAGAGAGCAAGTGGGAGAAAGAGCACAAGCAGGGGAAAGGGGCAGAGGAAGAGGGAAAGCAGACTCCCCATTGAGTAGGACTTGATCCCAGGATCCCAGGACCATGACCTGAGCTAAAGGCAGGCACTTCACTGACTGAGCCACCCAGGCACCCCAGGAATTATTGCTTTTTCTATGCTTCTAGTTTCCGTGCTCCTTTTAAAAATCATCCTGGGAGGTGCCTGGGTGGCTCAGTGGGTTAAGGCCTCTGCCTTCGGCTCAGGTCATGAACCCAGGGTCCTGGGATCCAGCCCTGTATCGGGCTCTCTGCTCAGCAGGGAGCCTGCTTCCTCCTCTCTCTCTGTTTGCCTCTCTGCCTACCTGTGATCTCTGTCTGTCAAATAAATAAATACAATCTTTGAAAAAAAAAAAAACAACTTTTAAAAATCACCCTGATGATGTTGTACCTTTTCCATATCTTTGTTACGGTGTGAATTAGTGGAAGGGACTTTGGCCTGGGGGTTAAAGACCCTGATTTGCTACTAACACTCTAGGTAATCTTAACCTCTTGGTCTCAATTTTCTTATCATTAAAGTGGGACTAACGATCTTTCCTGTAATTAATGGAGCTATTGTTGGGAGTGAATGAGTTAATGTACACACATGACCTGTATAATCTGTATGTAATATACATACATGAACTATATAATCTGTATGTAATATACATACATGAACTATGTAATGTGCATGCTATATGCACACAAACTATGTAATCTGTGTACAGTGTACCTCCATGAGCTGTGGAATTGGCATATAATGTGCTCATATGAACTTCATAATCTATAAGCTTCAGTGCACAGTTGAGGGTAGAGGGTAGTGATGTTGTAAACACTCCATGTCTACCCTCAGCCATGATCCCACAGGTCTTGAGAGAGAGAAGACCAGTGGGGTTGTCAGAAGGTCACAAGGGCTCAATAAAAAAGCCTTGCCTAACAGGTATACTTCTGTCCCTAGATGAACTCAGAAATAAACATTAATTGCAAGAGTTTACATTTTATAGATACAGTCCATGTGAAGGTTAGTCTACATTTATGCTGATGAATGTTTTAGTGAACAGCTTCAAGTTCAGAATTTGCTTCTGCCATCTGCTGCCAACCCCTCAGGCCTCAATTCCTACAAATGTGAACTGAGCTTAATACTCACTCTGATAGATAGGGGCTATTGTGGACATTAAATTAGATAATTCATGTACAACACCTAAAAAGTGCTCAGTGGTACTTATTAAAATGTGTGTGTATGTGTGTGTTTGTGTGTGTGTGTGTGTGTGTCTATGTTAAGATAGTCTGTTCTGGTCAGATAAAATAAGCCTTCATCACTCTCTGTTCTGGCTTTAGACAGTTTCCTGGGAAGTTATATATTTTTTATAGAATGCTCTAAACTTAGACACTATTTCAGTATCCTTGGTGTCTTTTAAATTCTCACATTTCAATTAATTATATCCCAATTTCTTTGTTTGTTGTATTTTATTCTTACTCCTACTGTGTTATCTGTTTAGAGTTATTTGTATTTTAGGATGGACACTTTTTGCACTCTGAGGAAGTTACCAGAACATTCTCTATCTTACGTTGTGTTATGATAACTGGGGCTTAAGGTAGCATGAAGCACAATGAACCAGTCTTACAGTTCTTCTAGGAAGGCTTAAATTTGTCCTGTTTCCTTTGAGCAAGTGAAAGCCATTCCTGGGCACCTTTTGTTAGATCTCACTTCCATTCTTTCTTTCCATTTATGTCTCTCTCTCATTTCTCTCATGGACCATGACTCTTTCTCTCCCCTTTGTTTTCTCCATTCTCTCCCAGAGAGGAGAGATCAGAAGAGTGGCCAGATTGGCTGAAGGGACAGGATCATTCCAGCTAGTTGCCTTTTTTCTTTAACCCTGAAATCATAACAGTCAATTAGGGAATGAATTCTTGCAAAATGTATGTGGGTTAAAAAAAAAAAAAAAAAGAAGATGGACTTTTGCATGACGGTTTCAAGTTCAGGGTGTGAGGTCACACAGTCTAGGATTTGAATACTGGTTCTTGACACTAAGTGTCCATGAGACTCTGGTAAGTTAAGAGTGTCTCTTGCCTGAGGCTCCTCAAAGATGAGTGGGTGTGTAGGAAATGCACATGAAGAACACTGAACACTTTGTTTGGCATATTGGAAGGACTCAGTAAATGTTAATTGTTGTTATTGTTGCTATAAAAAGGTGACCCCCAGAAGGCTATGGAGTATGTTTACCTCTTCAAACTATGAGTTAAGAGATGAGCCTAAGTATACACTCTCTTTGCATCACTTGTGTTCCCCGAGGCTTGAAGTGCAACATGGAACTTGACTGGTTGGTAGACTTAAACACTCATGACTTTGTTACCATATGCATCAAGCTGCAGTTTGGGTCTTCGTGCTTTATGGAGAGGAAATGACCCCTCTCTCTGGTTTTCTTTTGGTTTAGTTGTAGGAGAGTGTGACAAGCAGAATAATGTCCTCCCCGCCGCCCAACATGTCTGTCTCCTAATATCTAGAACCTGTGAATATGTTATGGTATGTGGCAATGGGGAGTTAGTGTTGCAGACAGAGTTAAGGTTGCTAATAAGCTGGCCTAAAAATGGGGAGATAATCTTGAATGATTCAGGTGGGGCTGTCTTTAGAAGTAGAAGATGGAGGTAGAAGAAAGTCCACATCTGGGAAGGAATATGGTAAAGGCAGAGTGGGAATGATGAGGTTGCTGGCTTCAAAGGTGGAAGGAGAGCCCAAGCCAAGGAATGTGGGAGGCTAAACGAGGCAAGGAAACAGGTTCTTCTTCAGGACCTCCAGGAGGGAGCACAGTTCTGCCAACGCCTTGTTTGCGCTCAGTGGGACCTGTGTCAGACTTCTGAAATAAGATAATAAATTTGTGTTATTTTGAGCCATTCAGTTTGTGCTCATTTGTTTCAGTGGCAATAGCAGATTAACATAGCAAGTGTATGTGTGTGTGAGAGAGACAAATACAAATAGAAACTCTTGTGATGGATTTTTGCTGAAGATTAAATTAAGGTAAATAGAGTAGTTTCCATGTCATTTGTAAAATGTACATTTTTGTAGGTATCATAGGGATTTTTAATTGTTAGCAGAATAGCAGAGATCGTTGTAGAACTATTTAATAAACTCAACATTATCCACATTACAGGCATATTTTTAATTTGCAAGTTAATGTATATATCTCACAACATGAAAGCATTTAAACTTTTAAACATTTAAACATTTACTGAAATATTTCACAAATGATTTTTACTGAGAAGTGTAAAATTACAAAAACCAGGGGTTTTCTTGAAGAGCCAGGACATCCGTGGGTACCATCATTAGGGTGGATGTGAATATTTGTTTTCAATTACACCCCAAAGCTATGTCCCACGCGATCTCCTCATCTGGCCACAGCTCCTGAGCTCCTATGTGGACCTTCCTCTCAGACAGAGCTACGCGAACCACAGGTTTGTTTATCAGTAATTGCTGTTTACTGCACGGGCTTCATATCATTAATATGAAGAGGCGGGGCTGTAACTGCGGTGCTAGACGTGATGCCTGCAGTCCATTCCCACCAAGCATTCTGTTCTGTTTGTGTGAGCTGCAAATGACGTCTTGTCTTAGCTCGCTGGGTGGCCACAAGAGCATACCTATCTTCCCCCTTCTTCCTTCTTATTTTGTCTGTGCAGCCCAGAATCTCCCCTGAATTTGCCAGTCATAGCATCTTCTATTTTTACTATCTAAACCCAGTACATTTGATTTCACTTCTTAGAGCTACCCCCCAATAATTTGTAGCCTATATTAAAAGGGATTTGGGGGAGATTTTTGACATCCTTTCCTGTTACCCCATATCCTGTTAATCTCAGGGTCACAACCAGAAAGTCCTCTACAGCTTCAGCAGCTCATGACTGATGTTGAAGCTACAGGTCATCTGTTGGAAACATGGCTGATTGGCAGCTATTGTTTCGACCTTGAGCTCACCATGACTATGGACAGGGTTAGAAATGAGATCTGTGCTTTCCTGATGCTTCTCCAAATCAAGACCTCTTGGTTTTATGTCTAGTATAGAACTGTGCCATTCTGTGCCCGTCCTCAAACAGTAAACCTCACATGAACTCAACCACCTAACTCCTGTATTTGGAATGAGATGAGCGGAAGTGCCATCTAGTTGGGCTATCTGTTCTCTGAGAAAGGGCTTCACAGGGTGACACTCCCTCATGCAGTCCCTGTGGTCTGAGTCTCTTCTTAAGCTGGTGGGTTCAAAAGCACCATTTTATTAGTGCACCAGAACCAAAGGGGTTCTCAGGAGCCCACTCACCTAATTCTTAGGTGCCAGGTGAATGAGCCAGAATACAAACTTAGTAATTTAACATTGAGAGATGATCCGTTCTGCAACCAGGAAATTCCCATCTGTGTTGTATCGGGGTATTAGAGAAAACAGATGGTGATATGGAAGCTGGTTGGTAAATGCGGAACCAGAAGAGAGATGTGGGGTCTTAAGGAACTCGGCCTGAGGAACTGCCCTTACTCTCCGTGTGCTCATGTGATTTGCATGCAGCGTCAGTCCTTCCTGGACTGGGCTGGGTACGAACACTGTCGAGTTGCTTTTTGGATTCACCTTCTTCAGCACTCCATGACAAACACATTTCCTTAACAATTTGTGTCTTTGATTGGGCTACAGATAGATGGCTAAATCTGAGTGATTAGAACCAGGGCATTTAGAGTACAGAAGACACGAATTTGTTCAACTTGGCCATTACTCACTTGGTGCTGAGCAACTTAGTTAACTTCTGTAAGCCTTTTCACTTATTAGTGAAGTGGGAATAATAATAGTGTGGTAAGGTTGTTGTGAGGATTGAGCAAGGTAGTGCAGGTAAAGCACTTAGCACAGTGTCTGACGAGGAGCTTTCAACTTTTGGTTGACTGGAAGATGCGTTACTTTCTACTTGTTCACCACAGGAGGCTCTGTGGCTTCTGCGTGGATCTCAGTGTTTTCATTACATGTTGATTGTTCCATGTTAACTGGGACAGGTGTTTTGGAGGCTTCCTGCTGCTTTCTCTACTGAGCCCATAACCAGACTCCAGGGAAACTGGGGTCAGAAGAGACAAGGGCAGCAGGATCTGTTCTCGGAGAAGGGCCACCAGTCCTATCTGGGCTGCCCTGTCATGTCCAATCTTCACAAAAGTGATCCTGTTTATAGGGCTGGCTTCATACTGTTCTCACTCCTCCTCCTGGGCCATCGTCTTCCTGTTGGCTGCCAAAGAGTCTGAAAGTTGATATATTATGGGGAGGTCCTTTCCAGCTGAGATCCATAACATTCCAGAAAATTGAAGATTTGGGCCTGCATGCGGTGATCATTTCCCTAGGTATATGTATGTAAAAGCATCTTTTTATTTTTATTTATTTATTTATTTATTTATTTATTTATTTATTTTTAGATTTTTTTAAAAAATTTATTTGACAGAGAAGAGATCACAAGTAGGCAGAGAGGCAGGCAGAGACAGAGAGCGAAGCAGACTCCCCGGTGAGCAGAGAGCCCGATTGGGGCTTGATCCCAGGACCTGAGCTAAAGGCAGAGGTTTAACACACTGAGCCACCCAGGCGCCCCTGTATGTAAAAACATCTTAAATAGACATAATTTTTACTTTAAAAAATTAGTAAAAAAAAAAAAGAAAAAAGAAAAAAGAAAGGTTTCATGCTTAATCTGGTGCTCTCATTAAGTTATTGAGATGACTTGGCTTGACAGCGTCACTTGTCAGCTCCAGTGAAATACTTCCTTAGCTTGAGTGTGACTGTTTGGCAGTGGAATGTAAGTGTCTCAGAGCAACAGTGAAATCATACTCACAGTGTTACTGGGTGCCAGGCATGCCTAAGAGCTTTGCATGCATTCATTAATGTGATCCTCTCAACCCTATGAAGCCCCATTTTAAAGATGAAGAAGTGGAGATACAGAGGTTCAGTAACTTGCCCAAGATCTCACAGTAGGTGGCAGGGCTGAAAATCAGACCCCTGGTCTGGCTTCACGAATCTGTTCTAAATCATCATGTGATTGTGTTTCTTGGCCTGAAGTGGCCAATGTTTTCTTCTGGCCCTTTCTTCCCTTCCTCCCTCCCCCTTTCTTTCTTTCTTTCTTTTCTTTTCTTTTCAGATTTTATTTGACAGAGAGAGGGACTATAAGCGGGGGGTGGGAGAGGGAGAAGTGGGCTTCCCACTGAGCAGGGAGCCCGCTGCGAGGCTCTATACCAGGCCCCCTGATCATGACCTGAGCCAAAGGCAGACGCTTAATGACTTAGCTCCCTAGGCGCCCTCTTCTGGCTCTTTCTAATGACATGGTAGGCAGGACTTGTTCTAAATTTTCACCTTAGTCTCCTTTTCTCCCTCAAGTTACAGTGTACTCTTAAATGGGATATGATTTTTACTGGCCTTTCATTGTGAGGCTTTTCTCTGCAGCCACAAATCTATGCTGGGGGCAGGGAGGTGGTCTCTCGGAGAGTGGCAGTGATGGAGGAGGGCACAGTTATGTTTTTCTGATTGGTTAGTGGCAAATGAGCTAACAAATATGAAAGAGAAGACCTTTCTATCCTTACATACAAGTTTGGGATAGGCAGTTCTCTGTAACCAGCAATATGTATTTGGAGAAATTCAGCCGAAAATATGGTCTCTCTAGGTCTTCTGGTAGAGTTGTGTTGCTTCTCTAAGAGTCACAGATATCAAGTAGGTACATACTCTCAAGTAACTCTCAAGTACTTGCTGGGCCCATTGGGCCACCACAATGAGCTATAAAGCAGAGGGTTTTACCCCTGGCTTAGAAGGCCTTTCTTATTTTTTTTTCCTTTATAGAAAGACCCAAAGAAGGGAGCCACAACCCCGCTTCCTTTCTAGGAAATAGTAAGATAAACTTTAATCTCGGGTGTTTTTCTTCAGGTACCACCGATATGCCCACACCGATTTTTATGTTGTTCCAGACAGACAGGGAGGAGAGAGCAGAGGGGAGGGGTGGGAAGAGAAGAACGTATGTTCAGAAACTTTGCTACTGGTGACACCTGAACTGGAATACTTAGAAACATCATATAGAAACAGCATATTACATATTTTCCCATGTGCATATACGTGGTAGCCTGTGGCTTAAAAGCATCACATAAGAAAACCCTCCAAGTATAATGCGCAACCTGAAATGATCATTTGACTACATAAACCTTTCTAGTGTTGCCAAATAGGGTTGGTTGTTCACATTTGAACTGGGTGTGTGGGTTGTTCCCATGAAGCTTGTGAATCATTCATGAACACACCAGAGATTTTCTAGCTATCCAACCAGCCAAAGGATTCATTTCCTATAAAGGCATTGATTACAGTGTTGAAACAGTGCATTCCAGGCTTGCTTGCATTGATACTCAGCAGGGCATTATGTCATCGGTACTGGTTGTCTCAGCCTACAAATTCTTCCTAGCGTGGATGGTGTTCTTCCCTTCTCTTCTGGGACACTTTCTGTTTCTCCTGAATTTTAATCTCTTTCCCCCCCCTTCTTATTTGAAGAGGGCACTTGCTTTTAAAATGATTTTTATTATCCGAACTTGCATTTTAAATCAAAATGGACAGACTTAGTATAGATTTACTCAGGCAACAAGTAAGATACTTTTCTCCATCATTTGATAAATGGAAATTATGGGAATTAATAAGAAGAACATATAATCATTAGCTCCTAAAGAACTTAAATATCTTATTAATAGCATCTAATTGCCTTTTTAAAAAGACATCAGAGAAAGAAGGAACTGAAGGGTGTTATCTCTAGTGTTATTTCCTATTTACACAGAAGGCAAGACCTAATAAGGCGAGTAACATTAGGGATTGTAAGTGAAGTTGAAGATATTAGATCAGAAAAATCTCTGGGCCTACAGCAGAGAAGTCAAATGATGCCCCGAAGGACTAGAATGGAAGGTCACTCCCTGCTGGTCCAAGGTTGTTTTCTATTAACCCAAGTTTCAGCACTATCTACTCCAGATGTGGGGAATGAGAAGTAGAAGAAAGAGCACTGGGTTCTCTCACTGACTGTGTAGTCATGGACCAATCCCCTTTCTCTCTGGGCCCCCGTTTCTCCACCTTTGATATGGAAAAAACTATTAGATGCCATCAAAAATCTTTCTAATTTTCAGAGAGTTATAGGCACTCCCATGTTCATTGAGGCATTATTCACAATAGCCAAGAGGTGGAAACAATCAAAATGGATTTTTTGATGATGAATGGATGAAAAAGAATGTGAGATATATATATACACACACACACACACATACATATATGTATATGTACATATATGTTTATGTGTGTACACACATACACATGTAATGGAATATTATTCAGAATGTAAGAAGAAGAACATCTTGCAGTAAGTGACAACATAAATGAAGCTTGAAGACATTATAGTAGTGAAATAAGTCAGTCACAGAAAAACAAATAATGCATAATTCCATTTATATGAGATATGATATGATTCCACTTACATGGTACATGGGATATATCTAAAATAATCAACTCATAGAAGCAAAACATAGAAAGGTAGTTGCTATGGAAGGAGGTTGCTTGGGGGAGGGTAAAGGGAAAGTTGCTAATCAAAGGGTAAAAAAAAAATAAAATGAGTTCTAGAGATCTGCTGGACAACATTGTGTCTATAGCTAACCGTTCATTTAATTATCTGTTAAAAGACTAAATCTCATGTTAAGCATTCTTACCACAGTTAAAAAGTTAAAGTTAGGTGTGCCTGGGTGGCTCAGTGGGTTAAGCCTCTGCCTTTGGCTCAGGTCATGATTTCGGGGTCCTGGGATCGAGCCCTGCATTGGGCTCTCTGCTTGGCGGGGAGCCTGCTTCCCCCTCTCTCTGCCTGCTTCTCTGCCTACTTGTGATCTGTCTGTCAAATAAATAAATAAAAAATCTTAAAAAAAGTTAAAGTTAAAAATAAAGTTTAAATTTAAAAAGTTAAGTTTTAAAAGTTAAAAAATAAATCTCAGTCTATGAATTTAGAGATAAAAAGACTATATAGACTATTTATAGACTATTTAAGACTATTTATAGACTAATGCTAATACCATAGACTCCTTGGATGGTCTCTCACTAGAATCAGAGACAAGCAAGCTAGGAAATAGTTCTTTGAAGAGTTGAAAAAATAATCTCTTGCTACTGTGAATTCTTTCCATTCTTGGAGACTGATTGCAGAATGTATCTGGTGCTATTTTAACCCTATTAAGGAAATCAAAGTACTTAACATTCAATCTTATTATTTTGTGACACTGGGTGATAGTCACACAATACTCAGTATTCACACAATATTGTATGATAGTCATTGAACCACTCTATCCATTAGTTCCTTTATCTACTAAATGGAAATATTAGGGGTAGCTCCTTCATGGTAGTAAGGATTAATTGAATTAGTTATTAAATGAGTTACTTACTAGATTTTAATAACCCTACTTCATAAATAGGTCGATGGATATGTAGGGGAGGAATTGTCTGCAAGCGTGGTCATCTATCAAGCTAGTGTCAAAACCTAAAAGATAATTCCCTAAGACAGTAGGTCATCCAGATCTTTAAAGCAAAAGGCATTTGTCAGTTAACAAGCAGTGGCTTTTATAATTCAGCACGCATGCTTCAAGTGAGAATCTTTTAAAATTTGGATGCCTAGGTCCCACACCTGGAGATGCTGATGCAGGATGTCTACAGTATGGCCAAATAATCTAAATTTTATAGGTTCCTTGGGATTTTGGATATAAGTGGTTTCTGAGTCAACTAGAGAAATTCTGGTGGCAAGGAATGTAATGGGTTACCACTGACTAAACTCTTGAGGAAAAATTTCAGGCCACTTCTTCTGAGCAAGAATTGGTGGAGTTGATCATAGAGGATGAGGATGGAGAGGTTGTGAGCCATCTATAGGGATTAGGGGGGCAGTTAATGGTTGAGAGACAAAGGGGAAGAGAGAAGCATGGTTACCCCTGCATTTGGAAGTGTTTAAACCAGCTGTCATATATTAAGGTGAGGTCAACATGAAAAAAAGACAAAATCTAGAAAAAATATATCCTTAAACCTCCTTTGTTGGGAAATATAATTGCAGACCACCAAATGGGTTTTGATACTCTTTCCTGCTCTGAGACAGGTTCTACCAATCAAAAGGCCATCTTGCTCTTGGAGTCAATCCTTCTTAAGATTATGTCTTACTATGACTTTATAGACTTCCAGAGAAAGGAACCTGGCATTATATTGCCTTACAGGACTGGGATTCACAGTCTTTTTGGTTTCAAGTATCTATAATTCAGCCTAGGATGTATGAGTGTGAGCTTGGCACATGGGATGGGATATCCTTGAGTGGAGTGGGAGGAAGAGATCCTATTTTGGGAATAAATTAAGAATGGCATTGCCATATCAACCCAAGGTTAGCCTGAATCCATCGAGGTTCCTAAACCCTGAATCCTGTTGGAATCAAAACTCAGAGCAGACTGAGCAACTCTGGCTTCTCACCAACTGGTTTCTCAGTTAGTGTTGATAGTACATATGGGGTCCACTGGGGACCATCACTGAACCAGACACAAAGGAAGAAGTTTGTGAAATGACAAATGCCTGGTTCCAATTAGGGGCCAAACCTCTCTTCTGCCTGGCCTTATACAGCTTACAGAACCTTTTAGTGTTATTATTCCATTTAATCTCTCCAGTGTGTGAGGACCTACATTGTGATGTCCCTTTTACTCAAGGTCATACACACAGACTGGGATGAGACTGTATCCTAGGACTTCTGAGGCAACCCCCTGCTCTTCTCACACTTCATCCTTCAGTCTGAGAGAGTATGCTGTGAAGTGCTACCAGGGGTAATCTGGGCATTCAGATGGGAAAGAAGTTATTGGGAGGAAGGAGATCACTCTGAGAGTTTTCCATTCCTCTTGCTCAGTATAAGTTGCTACTTGTATGGAGGAAGTGGCTGCTGAGCTCTGAGTTAAATTATGCTTCTGTTTTTGCTGTGGGCACTAGCTATCAGCTGATATCTGATATAGACCTGAAGATTCAGAAATGCTTTACTGAGTAGAATTGCAGGCTTGATGACAGGAAGATCTTGTTCTGTTCTTTTTTCACCTCTCAAAGCCGGGCACTATTAAAACTCCCCAAATCATGAGTGGATAACTACATTTATGGAGAAAGCATTTTGACATGGGATAATAACACAGTTAAGTCTAGGGCTGTAGTTAAAGGCAAAGCTTATGTAAAAATAACATTTGCATCATGCTCTTCAGTGTACCAAGTACATGACATAAACAATTTCATTTGATCTGCACAGCAAACCTGTCAAGTAGCCATGGTCCTCTTAACAAATAAGAAAATTAAGTTTGATAAAGGCTAAAGGTTTTGCCCAGGGTCCCAAGAGACTAGTTTAGGACTTCAGGTCTTTTGGCTCCACATTCTGTATTTGATTTGTAATTATTTATGAAAACTTCTGAAAATGTCAAATATTTTGTAGGGATTGACTGAAACCCTCTGTGACCCTACTTATGAGAAGCTCTGATAATGGCTGGTACATACATGGTATCTTCTCACTTGAGACTGTCTTGTGCTCTGAAGCAGCAATTACTCAATGATTACTTTTCTGCAAAGTTTGTGGGATCAAGTCCATTTCTCTGTGATGGATAAATTGAAGGAGGAAGCTATGTTATGTTTTCATGGTCATCAGTCCCAGGGAGATGGAGGAACAGGATTATGGCGTGAGAGTTCCAGCTCCATGTTCCTTGCTAAACAGTCGGAAACAACTCCCATTCCCTATAGAGTGGAAAGAGAAACAGCAAACATTTAATAAAAGGATCCATAGTATTCCTTCAAAATGCTCTAGATTCACTCCCCACAACTCTTCCTGACTCTTGATGAAAATATTTGGAGAACCCAATGGTTACAAAGTTTTGGAGTACACGGACATCTTCAAAAATGCCTTGGGGAATATAAAGTATGTGCGTATGGTTAACAGACAGTCCAGTTCAACAGGAGTCAGACTCACAACTATTAAAGGAAACACAACATTAAAGATCTTTCCCCCTATTCATGCTATTCCTATATAGGCTTCTTTCTACAGCCAAGGAAGGATTTTTAGGAGGGAAGATCGCAGCTTTTCGCCTCATGTACCATGGCCAAAACCAATCTTAGAACTTGTCTGACTGGATCAAGTGAGCAATATACGTAAACAAGATCTGAGTAAACAAGAGAGAAACCTGCCTATCACCTGTGGAGTCAAGTAATGTAGGGCACCTTCCTGGGCACTTATAAATCAGTGCCCGTCTCTCAGAGAAATGGGTGATGTGCTTCCCACGCAATGTCATTTGTTATCCTGTTGATAGTGGCAACTTAGGGAAGGATCAGAATGCAAGGTATTCTATCTAGCAATGTAGACCCACTGTGGTAGTAAGAAACTAGGTACCTTAAGGGGCTGGGGACTTTTTAAGCCTTTCTGGTAGGAGCAAGTATTGGCCTTTCTTTCATGAATGAGGGTCATTTTCATCACCTTGGGATGTTAGACTCTGACAGTTCTGATGATGAAGCAAGGCTGCACATGCTCGTGAGAAGAAATGATTTTGCCATCCTGAATCTCCTGAGTGATGGTGCAGATTTTAACCAGTATTCGGGGCAGGCATCTGTAGGCACAGCAGGGCCCGTGTGTCCAGTGGGAAGTTGAGGGTGATGCATTGTCAACTGAGGCTGTGCATTCCATGGCACTGGCCTTACTGGAAGGCTCACATTTGGTGGTGCATGGGCTACAGGGAAGCCTAGAAAAAAACAGAATTTTACCTGTGACTGAGGGAAGATAACGATGGTGATGGAGTGGTGTCAATATGGGCCACTCAAAACAAGGACTCCCAAAAGCTTATTCATTCATTTTGTCCTATCATTAGTGAAAGAAGAAGGATGAAAGCAGATCCATGGGAAAGCAGCATCCTTAGTTTGGAAGCATTAGATTACGTAAGCTGCCATTATGCACAATGCCACTGCCTTGTGGAAAAACACCATGCCAGGAGCTAACGACCAGGGTGCAGCCCAGCTCTGTCATTTACCAGCTGGTGACCTCAGATAAGTCAGTGAAGCCTCCCGAGCTTTAGTTCTTCATCTCCACGTTGGGTATAATGGGAGCTAAATTTACAGGGTCAGTAGGGATACGGGACAAGCTGAAGGGCTTATTATCTGAGGACAAGAAGTTAGATATTTTTCTTATCAGAGAGTCACAATACTACTGGTGGCCTGAGCCCCATCTATGGAAGAGTCCTCAGTCTTTATCAAGAAGCTTCAAAGTGCCTTTGGGTGTATTTAAATGAAACTTTACAGAATTGGAGTTGGAAGCAGTTAACAGAGCTCTTTATAGAAAGCATCATCTTTCTTTGATGATTCAAGGCACTTTGGTGCCTTGTAGCTCCTCATAGGGACTAGCTATGGTTAACCTTATGCTAGTATAATGTGGCAGTTAAAATGTGCAAGTTAAAAGAATGCTGGGAACAGAATTCAGTGGTTATTTTGGGGAAGAAGGTTTCTGTAACAATTTTAACAGAGTCTGCACCTGGGGCGTTCATTTGGAAGGAGCTGCTTCCTCTGAAGAGGTTGTGCTCTATCTAGGTCAGTTCCTTATGAGTTGTTTGGCTTCTTATTGAAAAACCTTACAATTTCTACTTTAAAAAAAGATGCTAAAATACATATCTACATGCTGCTGTTGGCATCAAGGACGAATGGCTGGACAGGGATGGGCATTTCAGCTTGAGCAGAATGTTCCGCCAAATGGAACAGGGTCATCCTATTCAATCTCATGAAAGTTCATCGCAGTGGGGGAAAATCTGTAAGTGGCCAGGAATATTTGAATATTTGGGAAAACCATTTTTCCCCTTGTACTTAAAAAAACTCAACATATAAGCAATTAACCTGGCACACTGGCTCTTCAGAATGACTCAGCTCAGCTAAGGCCTCAAGTTTGGACCAGGTTACAATTGTAGGTCTCGGAACAGCACAGCTTGAGACCATGTATCGCAAGTTCCCATCATTGTCAAGAAGATCAAAGCTCACGCCCCCTGTTGCCAGTGGCAGTAACACATGTAGGTGAGCATATTTTCTAGTAGGAGCTGTTTTTATTTTACTTACTTGACATCTGAACTCTCCAGAAGGCTGCGGTATGTGGCAATCTCACATTCCAGCCGGGACTTGACATCCAGCAGAATTTCGTATTCTTGGTTCTGTCTCTCCAGGGCACACCGGATGTCTGCCAGCTGAGCCTCCACATTATCGATCAGACACTGGATCTGGGCCAGTAAGGCTGTATATCGGGCCTCTGTCTCCACCAGGATGCATTCCTGGGAATCTCTCTGCCACGGAGGAGGAAAGTAGGATTTATAACGATGACTTGTTGGAGCCTAGGTCACTTGTAAACTGCATCATTTTAAACAATGGTTTCTTTGGGGCAGGTACTAATGAATCTCCAACCCTCTTATTACTTCCTAACCAAATAAATCCCAAACCAAAATTATCAACTATGCTAAAGCTCGCTTCCCTTTATACTCTTAACTTATTTTTGCCCTCTTTTAAGTATTTACTTCTTTCTTAATCACCTGATAATATCCTACCATACTCTCCTACCTGTGAGACAAAAAGGTATTCCAACTTATTTTACACCTGGGCTATGAGAACCTGTTACTATGGCACCTCATTCTATGAATATTTATACCTTAAAGAAGTCAGCAGCATCTAACGCAGCATATCTAAAACATGAGAGTTGAAACTTTGATGATTAAAGTTCTTTCCTGCTTCGTCATTCTGTAAGTCTACGGACAATGGAATTTTAGGTTTGAATAACCTATCATTTCCATGGTTTTCCCAATTTTTAGAGAGGAGAAGACTGAGGTTCAAGGGGTTAAGTGAGTTGTCCATGGTCACATGATTAGCTGGTGACAAAACCAACTTTGGGGCAGGCTCTTCCAAGTACCCTTCATACCAGAGCCATTTAAATAACTCCTTACGGGACGCCTGGTTGGCTCAATGGGCTAAGCCTTTGCCTTTGGCTCAGGTCATGATCTCAGGGTCCTGGGATCGAGTCCTGCATCAGGCTCTATGCTCAGTGGGAAGCCTGCTTCCCTCTCTCTCTCTGCCTGCCTACTTGTGATCTCTCTCTCTCTCTGTCAAATAAATAAATAAATAAATAAATAAATAAATAAATAAATAAATAACTGCTTACTTCAGAGAGGCAGTAAAATGAAGCAGAAGTGGTTCCAGCTTTGGAACCTGAATTCCGGCTCAGACTCATTTCTTTTGTGACCTTTAACAAGTCACTTAATGCCTCAGGATCTCAGTGTCTCCATCTCTATAAAATAGGCAAGATGGAACTCACCTGGGATCTGGCTTGGGAAAATCACTTTAGCTGCCTGGGGCTCAGCTGTAAAATTGGCTCAATAATTATGCTACCTCCTTTATAAGATTATTTTATAAATTTGATAGTTTTAAAAAATGTTTTGCATGTAATAAAATGCCCTCTTAATGTTTCCCAAAGTGTATTCCATAGATCATTATTGCCATGAGAGGATCTTAAAAAAGGGGGTCCAGAGCCAAATAAGTCTGGAAAGCTGAGTACCATATATCTCCTTCTGGGAGAGCCATAGAGCATATTAGCTTATTAAAGGCCTGCAGGAAGGTACCCTGTTGAACCTGTGTTTACTCCAGCATTTCCCAAGCTTTTTGGACCACAGGCCCCTTTTTTGGCCATAGGCCCTTTAGCAAACAGAGGAACTTCTGAGGGACACAATTTGAGAAACATTGCAACATGCAGGTGTCTGGGGTTTTTGCCATCACTGCTGTATTAGGCTTGGTCAGCTTGCTGGGTACCATTCGGTGTTGGGCCTGCAGTTCAATCTCCAGAGCATTCACAGTGCGTCTCAGTCCAGTGACCTCCTTCAGGCAGCACTGCTGCTGTTCAGAGCTGGCCACCACCTGCTGGTTCAGCCCCTCCATCTGAAACACAAAGACCATGACTATTATGAAGGAAAACATGCCTTTGATTAACGGACACCTGGAAATGCAATGTCAACTTTTTGGTTTTGACTTTTCTACCCTCCCCCACCTGCGTGTTGAACCACTGTTCCACTTCTCTGCGGTTTGTCTCCATGATGGACTCATACTGACATCTCATTTCTTGTAGAACCTGGTTTAGATCAACGGAAGGAGCAGCGGTCACTTCAATGTTGAGTCTGTCCCCAAGCTGGCTCTGTAAGGAATTTATTTCCTATGAAAAGAAAAAGAATGGGAGGTCACTTGGTGAACAGATGACACCCTTGTGTTCTTGTTTGTCTAATGGCAATGGTTTAGCTTAATTGTATCTGAAATATAGCTCACAATAAAGACATAGATGATTTTTAGGTGCTATTGAGATGCTATAAAATGACTTCAGGCTAGTTCAGATATGACTCTGTGTTCAAATATGTAGAACATTAAAAGGAATCAATCAGCAAGATCAGAGTCCTCAAGAATTTAGATCATTTCCAGCGATGGGTAATGGTGAAGCAGCAGAGAGGTAGAATTTGTAATAAGAGACCATAGCCTCTATGACGCCAATATGGGCTTTTACTAATACAGACTTATAGAAATAGTGGCAGAAGTCTGTGTAGGGATCCTACAAACAGAGAGGAAAGCTGTGAGGACAGGAAAAGTGTTGCTTCCTTCTCTTGGAAAAGCGGGAAGGACAATGGAGGCCTCAGATTCTGTGTTATAGGTGATGGATTCCCATGCTAGTAGCGGTAGGTACTGTCGGGGCTGAAAAGCAGAGTAGTATCTACTTTTTGGAGACACCTATTGCCCAGTTCAAGTCAAAAGAATTGCTGCTATTTTTAGAGGCTTAGCTTGTAATGACTCTTGGTTTTTCTCTAACCTCTCCATGGTTGTTTTTGAGGCAGAGGAGCTCCTCCTTCAGAGACTGGACTTGCACCTCCAGGTCGGCCTGGGCCAGGGTCAATGCATTGAGGATCTGCTGTAGGCCTTTGGCGTCTGCCTCCACCAGCTGGCGTATGGACATCTCAGCTTCATACCTTTAAAAATGAGACACAAAAAGAAAGGCAATATAATCAGATAGTGTAAATCAAGCCAAGAAGAACTCTCCTTCCGCATTTTCCTTTCGGCCTTTCATTTAGTATATTTCTGTGTCAGTTTTATTCTCGTTAGAGGTGAGACCACTTGATAAATATCACACATAATTATTATTCCTTAATCAGTTTGCTGGGATGAGGCTATATTGCTGTTCTTTGAGATGAGGAAATTTATCCTCTTTCTCCTGCTCCAAGAGGCAATGCAGTAGATGGAGAAAGAGCAGTGGATGAGGAGTTAGAAAATTTGGAGGCATGTTTTAGCTATTTCTTGTGCTAGCTGTATGTCTTTGGATGTGACAGACCCCCCCCCCCCACCCAAACCACAGTTTTCTCAACGTAAACAAGGCAACTATTTATTAACCCATTTTCCTGAATTACTGTGCAGGTGATCAGATGGATTCATATGTTAGAATCTCCAAGTACTGTTTCCATTTATCGAATGTGAAGGTTTTCCCTGGGCTCGTGCTGGTATGGTGTGGAGCAGGTTTAGCAGATTTGGGGATAATCTTCTCAGGAGTGTATAGAGTCAGAGGCGGGTGAATTCTGCCGCGAATGACAGTGCTGGGTGGGCTTACTTGGCTCTCATGTCATCAGCAGCCAGTTTGGTGTTGTCAATTTGTGAGACCAGTCTGGAATTCTCAGCCTTGGTGCACAAGATCTAGAATTAAGAAATTGTACACACAAATTAGACAAACACCAGGATCTCCTTCTTTAAAAACCAATGGCTTGTGTGTATTGCAATTAACAGTGGGTGGGGGGGTAATTAGGCTTTTCATAGCTATGCTTAGGAAGTTTGGGAAGCTTTGGAAAGTCTGAGGTTTGTTTTTTTTTTTTAAGATTTTATTTATTTGACAGAGACACACAGAGAGAGGGAACACAGCAGGGGGAGTGGGAGAAGGAGAAGCAGGCTTGCCGCAGAGTGGGGAGCCCGATGGGGGACTCGATCCCAGGATGCTGGGATCAGGACCTGAGCTGAAAGCAGACGCTTAATGACTAAGTCACCTAGGCACCCCAGGAAAGTCAGAGTTTTTGTTATTTTCCTAAGAAATCAGCAAAACCCACACCAATAAAAATTTCTGTATATGTTTTACCATTAAATTATAAAATCTGGGGTGCCTGGGTGGCTCAGTGGGCTAAAGCCTCTGCCTTCGGCTTAGGTCATGGTCTCAGGGTCCTGGGATTGAGCCCCGCATCAGACTCTCTGCTCAGCAGGGAGCCTGCTTCCCCCACCCCCCGCCTCTCTGCATACTTGTAATTTCTGTCTAATAAATAAATAAAATCTTAAAAAAATAATATAAAATCTGCCCTTGATTTGCATCCTCTGGAATGTAACCACCATGAGGGCAAGGACTTTTTAGCACACGAATATTTTCCCAGAGCCTGGAGTAATGTCTGGTGTGTTGGTGGTAGTGTTCAGTAAACACTTGTTGAAGAAATAAAATGGAATAAATCTGGCATGGGCAGTAACAGCAACACATTGCTCTGATTAGGAGATAGGCTTGGTGTTGGAAGAAACCACTGAAATAATTTGGAGATAATGAAATGAGCATAAAAGGGGGGAAAACAGTGGTGATGGCAAAATGGATAAAACATATAATAATTCCTAAACGTTTGGGAACTTGTTAAAACAAAATGCCCTTTCTCATATTCCTGTTTTCTTATTTTTGCTAAAGAAATGACAGCAATAGGTTGTTGACACATTTTGACACATGTTGACACACTTCTGACACAGCAGAATGTATCTCTGGAAGATGAACAAATATAAAACTCTGAATATTGCCTCCAGATGACAATTCCATTCAAGAGATTCTCTTATTCTACAAAATATTTTTTCCAACATAAGATGAACTAAAAATATTAAGGGTTAGCAAATGGCTATTGCTTGGAGAGTGTCATGACTCAACCCAATTATACACATTCCTAAGAATCTTACCTTCCTCTGGAGCTCCTCTATGGTAGCATAGTAGGACACGTAGTCAGGACATACAACACAGAGCTCTTTGTTACACTCCTCCTGGATTTTGCACTCCAGTTCAGCATTCTCTTGTTCCAAGATCCGCACCTTCTCAAGGTAGTTAGCAAGGCGCTCATTCAAGATTTGCATGGTCTCTTTCTCATGGCTGTTGATGCCTTCACCACACCAGCCACAATCATCCAGAAGGGGACAGGCATTGAAGTTGCTTATTAAGCAGATGGGTGTGAAATAAAAGCAAGGAGTGGGCCTGGCAGTCCTCGGAACATGGCTAACTTGTTGGCAGCTGTTGGCTTCAAGACCGTCATGTTGGCAGCTGGCGTTAGAAGAAATGGTCCGAAAATTTGTAATCCTAGAGCAGTTTTGGTGTGGCGTTGAACAAGAAATCATTGTTGTTGTACAACCATTGGTTTCCATAGTGTGTACCCAGTTTTGGTTTATTTTAGTCCGTGGTCCGGATGGAAAGCTCAAGGAACCTCGACTGTGTCTGATTTCCAAGCTTCTCGGCTATTTCCTCTTTGAAGTGCTTATATAGCCTTTGCTCTAGGTGGGGTCACAGCTGACAGGATGTTTTCCTTTCTAATGTTTATATCAAATCCCATAGGAACATCTCATTAGTCTGCTTTTTACTTGCCTGAGAAGAGTTACTTGTCCCATAAAAATGTGCATTGAGGCTGTTACTAAGTTATGACCCATCACAACTACTACTTGTCATTGGATCCAGAGCTTTACATGAAGTCTTCAAAAGGAACTGTCGTCACAGTTCTAACAGCATCCATTATTAAGTAGGTGTGAGTATATTAAGTTCATTAAATCCTTATTGACCTCTCCACCTGGCATTAAGCTTGAATTGGGAATGAGTTCATCCTTCTTTTCCTTTCTTCTCTAGGAAAGGGAATCTATTAATATCTAGTAATCATTGGAGAACTCAGAAATCAGTGTTTTATTTTATTCTGCCCCACTGATTTTCCCATTTTCATTGTTCAGACATTGTGAGTATGGGTTAAATTGTTAGTTTTAAATAAGACACTACTTAAAGGTGATTGTTAGATTCCCGTTTCAGTTTTCCAGGTAGGGTTTGATTGCTAAAAAGAAATTTCTTGGAAATTTTATGACATTTTATGACATTTCTAGTGCTCAGTGTTTGCTTGTGGAATTATGTTAGCTAAAAATTTATCATGGTGTTGACTTATGTTTGCTGTTTAAACATGATCAGTTGAAAGGCATGTGTTTTCTTTCTCAGGAATACTTTCTCAGCATTTTCTGAAGAAAGTTATTTGTTCCTGATCCTTTATGGAGGCTCTAGGAGAGAATAATTTCCTTGACTTTTCCAGCTTCTAGAGGCTGCCCATGCTCCTTAGCTAGTGGCCCCTTCCATCTTCAAAGCCAGCATGTGGCAGATCTTTTTCACATGGCATGACTCTGACACTGACTCTTCTGCTTCCCTCTTCCACACTTAAGGACCTTGTGATTATATTGGGCCCATGCATATCATCTAGGATAATCTTCCTATTTTAATGTCAGCTGATTAGTGGCCTTCCCCTTTGTCATGTAGCCTAACATATTCAAAGATTGTAGGATAAGGACATCTTTGGGGGCCCATTATTCTGCATATCACATAATGTAAGGAAAAAGCACAATAATTTACAATAGCATCAACAAATATAAAATACACAGGAGTAAATTTAGTTAGAAAGGTAGGTCACATGAATAAAATATTTAAATGCATTGGAGGACAGAAAATTAGGATAAATGGAAAGATTTATCATGTTCTTGGCCTGAAATACTATAGTCATCACTATAAATATGTCAGTGATCTCTACATTAATTTAACTTAGATTCCAATAAATTTATTGAGATCCTCCCCAAATTGATTTTGTTTCAATTAGACAAGATAATTCTGAAGTTTTATGAGAAACAATTAATCAAATTTGAGTAGCCAGGAAAGTTCTAAAAGAGAAAAGTCGCCAAGAGATGAGTCCTTTCTATTTTAAAGCCTCAATAATTAAAGTACTATAGTATTCATACCTGAATAACCAGACAAATGAAGAGAATAAAATAAGGAGTCTAAAACAGACCTTGGGACACCTGGGTGTCTAGTTGGTTAAACATCTGCCTTTGGTTCTGGTCATGATTCCAGAGTCCTGGAATGAGTTCTGCATTGGGCTCCCCGCTCAGTGGGAAGAAGAGCCTGCTTCTCCTTCTGTCTGCCTCTCCCCCTGCTTGTGCTCTCTCCCTCTATAACAAATAAATAAATAAATAATCTTTAAAAAAATAAAAAAAAAATAGACCTCCTTACAGATTGGGATTTAGTATATGATAAATGTGACATTTAAAATCAGTGGGGGAAAAGACAGACTGTGATAGGTAGTTTAGGGACAATTCTATATCACTTGAGGTCAAAGGTAGGGCAGGAAATGTTAGAATCATACCTCGTGCCTTATAGTAGGACAAGTTATAAATTTTTTAAAAATATTTTATTTATTTGAGAGAGATAGTGAGAGAACACAACCAGGGGGAGGTACAGAGGGAGAAGCAGGCACCCCACTGAACAGGGAACCTGATGCAGAACTTGATCCTCGGCCCCTGGGATCATTGACCTGAGCCAAAGGCAGATGCTTAACTGACTGAGCCACCCAGGAGCCTAACAAATTACAAATTGATCAAAGATTCAAATGCAAAAAAATGAAATAATAATTGTGCTAATAAACATGAGAGTTTTTTTATAAATTTAAAGTCAGAAGGCCTTTCTAATAATGACCAAAATAAAGAAACCATAAAAACTTATAAACTGACGACACCGAATAACTTCTACATTGGTAAAAACACAACCTCTAAAATCAGAAGACAGATGACAAACTGGGAAAGCATATTTGCAGTAACATTGTAGATAATGACCGGAAAGAAAATACAAAAGGCATTCAATTTAAAAAGTGCCTTAGAACAAATGCTTCATGTCACTAATAAAAAAGGAAATGTAAACTTAAAGTACACTGAGAAATCATTTTATCTTTTCAACTATCAGATTGGAAAAAATCGCAGTTTGATAACAAATGTACTGTATACAGCTTTTCATTTATTGCTGGTGAGAGTAAAAATTCATACAAGTTACTATACTGCTACAATAATTGGATAGTGTGATATTGGCATGAGGGTTGGCAAATTGTGAAAAAGAGTACGGATTTTAGGAATAGACTCATATACATGCGGGTCAGTTGATTTTTTAAATTAATTTTTTTAAAAGATTTTATTTATTTATTTGACAGACAGAGATCACAAGTAGGCAGAGAGGCAGGCAGAGAGAGAGAGAGAGGAAGGGAAGCAGGCTCCCCGCCTAGCAGAGAGCCTGATGTGGGGCTCGATCCCAGTACCCTGGGATCATGACCTGAGCCAAAGGCAGAGGCTTTAACCCACTGAGCCACCCAGGCACCCCAGTGGTCAGTTGATTTTTGAAAAAGTTTCCCAAATAGGTCAATGAGAAAAGGATGGCCTTTTCAATAAATGTTGAGGTAATTGTATAAAATTGTATAAAAGAGAGACGCTCTCAAGATGGCGACCTCTCTGGGTTCCAACACCTACAACAGGCAGAACTGGGAGGATGCGGACTTCCCCATTCTGTGCCAGACGTGTCTCGGAGAAAATCCGTATATCCGAATGACCAAAGAGAAGTATGGGAAGGAATGTAAAATCTGTGCCAGGCCATTCACAGTGTTTCGCTGGTGCCCCGGGGTCCGCATGCGTTTCAAGAAAACTGAAGTGTGCCAGACCTGCAGTAAATTGAAGAATGTCTGTCAGACCTGCCTCTTGGATCTGGAATATGGCCTGCCCATCCAGGTCCGTGATGCGGGATTATCTTTTAAGGATGACATGCCAAAGTCAGATGTTAACAAAGAGTACTACACGCAGAATATGGAGAGAGAAATTTCTAACTCTGATGGAACGCGGCCAGTTGGCATGTTGGGGAAAGCCACCTCCACCAGTGATATGTTGCTCAAGCTGGCCCGGACCACACCCTACTACAAGAGGAATCGACCCCACATTTGCTCCTTCTGGGTAAAAGGAGAATGTAAAAGAGGAGAGGAGTGCCCATACAGACATGAGAAGCCAACAGATCCAGATGATCCCCTTGCTGATCAGAACATTAAAGACCGATATTATGGAATCAATGATCCTGTGGCAGATAAGCTTCTAAAGAGGGCTTCAACAATGCCTCGCCTGGACCCACCAGAGGACAAGACTATCACCACGTTATATGTTGGTGGCCTGGGCGATACCATTACTGAGACTGATCTAAGAAATCACTTCTACCAGTTTGGGGAAATCCGGACGATCACTGTCGTGCAGAGACAGCAGTGTGCGTTCATCCAGTTTGCCACGAGGCAGGCTGCAGAGGTGGCTGCAGAGAAGTCCTTTAATAAGTTGATTGTCAATGGCCGCAGACTCAACGTGAAATGGGGAAGGTCCCAAGCAGCCAGAGGAAAAGAAAAAGAGAAGGACGGAACCACAGACTCTGGAATCAAGCTTGAGCCTGTTCCAGGACTGCCAGGAGCTCTTCCTCCTCCTCCTGCAGCAGCAGAAGAAGCTTCTGCCAACTACTTCAACCTCCCCCCCAGTGGACCTCCCGCTGTAGTGAACATCGCACTGCCCCCGCCTCCTGGTATTGCCCCACCCCCTCCCCCAGGTTTTGGGCCACACATGTTCCACCCAATGGGACCACCCCCTCCTTTCATGAGGGCTCCAGGACCAATCCACTATCCTTCTCAGGACCCTCAGAGGATGGGAGCTCATGCCAGGAAACACAGCAGTCCCTAGCACATTATCACCACTCCGGGGCTTTATAGAAGAAAGGGCGCTGAAAAAATCCCAGTACATGAATCTTGGAATAAATCTATTTTTCCTTCCTTTGTAGTTTCCATGGTAGCTGAATGTGTTCAGATGTGGGCAGTCAGAGAACGACAGCCATGCTTCCCTACACGTATTCCAAGGATTGATGGACCTCAAATAAGCTGCCATTAACACATCTGGTTACTGCTATAACATTACTAATCAAACTTACTTCTATGGCAAACAAGCAACTGGGTGAATTGGAATGTCTAACGGAGTTACCATCCCAATTAGATGTTCATTTTGTATCTTCTTTGGGGGGAGAAAAATTGACCTGCAGTAAAATCTTTTTGACCATTTTTATGTCCATTGGGTATTTTTCCTTTTTATCATCTGCAAAAAGATTACTATTACTAATCATTGTAGTGGCATGAGTGTGATTTAACACTTCAGAAGTCAACATGAAAGAGACAAGTAGAAACCAGCACCCAGCACAGCCCAGATCTTTTCTTACCTCTCCTTTCCTCATTTATTACTAAAGGAATCTGGCGGATAGTTTTACCTCTGTGCGCTACCAAAACAAGACAAAAACAAAAATTGCTTTTTATTCCCGTCAATTGGATGGAAACACAAATGTGGAGCTGTGTATCATTGAAGAAATCTGGTGTCTGGGATGAAATTGAAAGAGCTTCCTGTAAAACACGTGAACAAACTGTGAGCCAAAAGGCGCCTGTGCGTGTTGGAAGACCTGTGACCTGCAGCTGGGACTCACCTCTAGCCTTCACCTTCGTGTGTCTTCAGCGTCTCGTCCTCAGCCCCTGCTTCTGGCCAGGGGACTCTGTTTGGTCTTAGAATGTTTGGATATAACTGAATTGTAGATGGTAAAAATAATTGGATGTTGTGTTGTGTTTTTTTTGTTTTTAAAAAATTAAAACGGGTCAATTTTCCAAACGTTAAAAAAAAAAAAATTGTATAAAAGAAATTACTATATCTTGAGCTCTACCTCACAAAATTTATTTAATAATAAATAAATTTATTTAATAATAAATATTCATTTATTTAATAATAAATAGTCATTAATTTATATTTAAATTACTTAATATTTATAATAAATATTAATATAATAAACAATAAATTAATTTAATAATTTAAATTAATTATAAAAATTAATTCAAGATGGATTAAACACTTAAATGTGAAGATTGTATGTATGGAGTTTTTAGAAAGCAACATGGAAGAGTATCTTCATAATCTTGTGGTGAGCAAAGATTTCTAGCACATGGAGAACACTAAGAAACATAACACTTCATTCCAGTTAAAATCTTTTGTTGATTAAAATATACCACTAAGAAAGCAAAAGGGCAGGCCACTTGCTGGGTGAAAGGATTCACTATTTTATAAAGGACCTTCCTTTGACCCAGCAGATACATGACTAGTTCTGTGCTCAAGAGAAGTAAGTGCATGTATATACACAAAAAGGCTTGTATAAAAATGCTTGTAGCATTTTTATTCTCAATAGCACCCAAACTGGAAACAACCCAAGTGCTCACAAGGAGGACAATGGATCCACACACTGTGGTATGTTCATAGAATAGATTGATACTCAGTAACAAAAAAGAATGAACTATTGGTATTCGCAGTAACACGGAAGAACTTCATACATTATGTCAGCCTGAGGAAGTCAAGCACAAAAGGGTACAAACAGTATGATTACATTTATATTAACTTCAAAAACAGGTAAAACTCATCTGTAGCCTTAGATATCAGAGCAGTGATTGTCTTCTCATGTGGGAAGTGAGTTGACTGGGAAAGAGCATGAAGATACTCTCAAGGTTGCTATGCTAGTCCGTATCTTGATCTGGATGATTACATGACTGTATGTTTTCAAATTTTGTGGAACTGCATACTTTCCATTGATGCATTTTACCGTATGAAAATTAGATCCCAATAAACTGATATTAATACAGAAAGTTAAGATATGATACAGTTGAGTCGCTCTGGTAATGCTCATTACTCTATTCATATACTTGAATTACAAGTGGATCATAGATTCACTTGTGAAAAATGGAAGTCATAGATGTGCCAAGAGAAAGCGTAAGAGAATTCTTTTATAAATTTAGAGTGTATAAATTTTTAATTTTTTTTTAAAGGTGAACAAAGTTTTTTTTTTTTTTTAAAGATTTTATTTATTTATTTGACAGAGAGAAATCACAAGTAGATGGAGAGGCAGGCAGAGAGAGAGAGGGAAGCAGGCTCTCTGCCGAGCAGAGAGCCCGATGCGGGACTCGATCCCAGGACTCTGAGATCATGACCTGAGCCGAAGGCAGCGGCTTAACCCACTGAGCCACCCAGGCGCCCCTTAATTTTATTTATAAAATTTTTATAAATTAATCATAAATTAAGAGTGACAATGACTCAAAATCAAGAAACCACAAAAAATGGATAAATCTGACTCCAAAAATAATAGCATTTGAAATTGTAATCATTTTAAAAACACATAAAAAGGACTTTGAGTTTTATAACTTTGATTAATGTTATTTTCTTCTTTATTTTTTTCTACGCATTCTACAACTACTTGGGTGTATCACTTTCAGAATCAGAATTTGACAATTATTTTGTATTTTTGTTTTCATACCCTTTTCTTCATCTTCTCACTTTTCTTCTCTTGAGTGTCTTGGGTAGAGGTTTTCCTTCCTTCCATGGCTGACTGCTTTATTTGTGTTCTGGAGCTGACTCCTCTATGATTTCTTCAGTATCATATTTCATCAATTATATTCCTCATTTCTTTCATCTTGGACATCTTTGGTACTGCTTGATCAATTTTCCTTTCCCTGTAAGCGTATTTTTTTAAAATTTTTTATTTTTTCATAAACATATAATTTATTATTAGCCCCAGGGGTACAGGTCTGTGAATCGCCAGGTTTACACACTTCTCTGTAAGTGTATTTGATCGGAAATGTCTTACTCATAAGTATATAGCACTGCAGCCATGAAGGTAGCTTCTTCCTTCCTTCCGTTTCCTTTTTTTTTTTTTTAAGATTTTATTTATTTATTTATTTGACAGCGAGAAAGACTGAGAGTGAGCACAAACAGGGGAGAAGGAGGCAGAGGGAGAGGGAGAAGCAGGCTCCCTGCTGGGCAAGGAGCCGGCAGTGGGGCTCAATCCAAGCACCCTACAATCATGACTTGAGCTTAAGGCAGACAGTTACCGACTGAGCCACTCAGGTGCCCCTTCTTCCTTCTTCTATTACCTTTTTTTTTTTTTTTTGAGACAACATTGGGTGTCACTTTCATTTGCTACCACCAGCTCATTTGTTAACTTTTGGCAATCTGACTAACCTGTGAGTATTCTATGACATAGTCTATCTTGAAGAGCTTCTTTATCTGCCTTAATAGCACCATTTTCCAGTGAGGAAATGCTCAGTGCTTCTCCTACAAAGCAATGTACAAATTTTTGATTGCCAGGCAATTAAGACCCCCCACAGTCTTGACCCAGCTGACTCTACCTCATATCCCTTGGCTCCTGTACCCGATGCTTACACTCTAGCCAAACTGTATCCCTTACCATTCTCCAAGCTCTCCTTGCTTTGTTTCCCCAGAGCAGATTTATTGTTGAGGTTTCCTCCACCTTTCTTCATCTAGGTGTTTCAAGGCTGCTGTGGGAGAGAATTCAGCACTCACCCATATTTGGTACTCCTCTCCTTTGGGGCACATGGGAAGATAACTCTTTCTTGTCCCCTTGCAGTTAGGAGTAACCAGGTCTTTAATCTCTAGCTCAAGACCCTCGTACAGCCTCTTTTCCTGCCCCAGGGACTGGGGAGCCAGCACATTCCAGATGCTGAAAAAGCAAGTCTGAGAGTAATAGAAAGGAGTTCCCTTTACAGTGTTGTCCTGGCTGGAGCCTTCTGGGAAAGAGGCTGTGTAGGAGAGAGAAAGGTTGGGCTTTAGGTCCAGACTGAGATCAGTAGCTGAGATATAGGGAGAAAATACCACCTCTGTAGGGCTAGCAAGTAATCCATGAGTTGTAAATACCAAATACATACTATGAGAAGCCCGAGTCCTTGGGTCATGAATGCTTCTTGCATTTAGAGCAGGTAAATTTTGAGGCCATTGTTTCACATGAGAGTTCTCATGGTGGACTATATACACAGACACTAGAATGCAAGGCTTTTTGCTTGTTCTTACAAATGAGTGATGCATTATATTTTTAGATTAAAAATTTTATGCAACACTAAGTGCTAAAATTACTGGCATTTTATTTAGTGCATTGTTAAAGCTACAAGAATGTTATAGTCTTTTTTTTTTTAAGATTTTATTTATTTATTTGACAGAGAGAGATCACGTAGGCAGAGAGGCAGGCAGAGAGAGAGAGGGTGGGGGGGGGTAAGCAGGTTCCCTGCTGAGCAGAGAGCCTGATGCAGGGCTCGATCCCAGGACCCTGAGGTCATGTCCTGGGCTGAAGGCATAGGCTTAACCCACTGAGCCACCCAGGTGCCCCAAGGATATTATATTCTTAACTAAAAATTAGGACTCTATGAGATTTTACTGAGGAAGGTCTTATTGTTTTATCCAAAAATAAAATGGCCATTTCAGTGTTTGACAACCCAGGTGAACTCCTTCTATACATGTCCATGTAGAAAAGGATAGAGTTTCCTACTTCAGTTCCACTTTGATTTTGCATTAAGCCAGGCATAGGCAATTACCCTGGCATCACATCATTAGTATATCCACAGTTATAAGCCACAAAGCTATGTTTGCCATGTTAAAGGAATGAAACACATTTTATTTGGAGCAAGAAAGTTTTATAGACTGCTCTAATATCACAAGCAGGCGGGAGAGGAAATGATAAAGCAGAAATATAGTGAGGATGTTTAGAGGACAAGTTTAGGGTAGAAATGCCTTCTTGACTTTCAGGTGCAGCTGTCTGTGCTGCCCCTTTTGCTTTTCAGGACCCCGCCGACTTTGATACCTCCATCCAACACACGGGGGGTTTAGCGCTCACGTACAGCAGTTTTCGACCGTGCAAATCACATACGCCGAGCAAGGCTCACAGGTGTTGCTTGATGTGCTTATGGCAGAACACGGGTTACAGGGGAGCCTGTGGAAATTTTGAACCAGGTTTAACAAGGGAAAGCTGGATAGAATTTCAACTCAGGAAAGGTCATGCCAATATCTGCCCTGCAAATGATCTTCTGAACACTCTTCGCCGAGTAACATTTGACTTAAGCCTATGTCAAGCCTGGACCCAGCATTGCAGTTCCACATGCACTGCAGCTACGCCAGCTGAATACAATTTTACATGTTTACTTCACTTGCAGATGTTGTCTTGTGCATGTTCCTGATTTCCCTTTGGTGCCAGACAGGAACAAAGGGAGATCGCCAGCATGGAATCTTATATATGATACTCATTCCGCTTTTGGACTTCTGAATACTTTTGAACACTTCTACTGTCAATGTGATTAGCCTGAGCTATTTTTTGTTTGTTTGTATTTTACCCTTGTAAGGAGATTCTTTAATGCGTTAGGGAGGTTTCATCTTGGGCAGACCTTGAGGAAGCAGGATTCTCCTGCATGAGCCTCTTTGTGACTTGGGGGATTTGGAGAATAATCATGTGGAACTTGCCTGCTGTCCTCACTCTCCAGGAGACCACGGTACGTGTTGATCTCGCACTCCAGCCGGGCCTTTGTGTCCAGCAGCACCTCGTACTCCTGGTTCTGCCGCTCTAGGTCACACCTGATCTCGGCCAGCTGGTTCTCCACATTATCAATCAGGCACTGTATCTGGGCCAGCTGGGTGCTGTACTGGGCCTCCGTCTCTGCCACAGTGCATTCCAGAGATTCAGTCTGCAGAAGGAAAAGAGTGTATTCAGGAGGGCTGTTTAGCATAGTCTTGGGGCCAGAGTGCTGCTTTCAAATCCTTGCTCTACCCTAGTGCAGCTGTGTGACTTTGAGAAAATGACTTAGCTTCTCTGAGCCTCCGTTTTATTCTATTAAAAAATGGGTAATGCAAAGTATTTAACTCATAGGATGGTTGTGAGGATTAAATGGATTAATATGTGTAAGGCACTTTGAATAGTGCCTGGAAAAAATTTTAAAAGCTGTATAAGGGTTAGTTATTCCTACCATCACTGTGCTCACTACAACCTGCAACATACTCGGATGTAGCTTCAGGAGGGTCAACAGCATTTGAGAAAAGAAACTGAGTGTGGGCTTGAGGTGGGGAGGAGCCCTAAAGAGTGGTTCAGAGAAAAGGCTCTGGGATTGAACCAGCTGGATCCAGCTTCCACTTTTGCCTCTTAAAAAACTGCATGACCCCTATGTAATCTGAATCTCAGTCTTCCTCATCTATATAGTGGGGTTAGTAAAGGGGTTTACCCCGTAAAGCTACTGTGAGGCTTTTAGGCTCTCAGAGGATGAAGGTGCAGCTATTATTCACCAAGACAGTCTCCCTAGGCTGTAACGTGGCACAGACAGCGGTGTTTCACTGGATGCGGCTAGTGTGGTATTCTTTTTTTCTTAAATTGTTTATTTATTTTAAATAATCTTTATGCCCAGTGTAGGGCTCAGACTCACGACCCTGAGAACAAGAGGCGCACTCCTCTGATTGGGCCAGCCAGGGGCCCCCAGTGGATGGTATTCTGGTTGCTTGGTGGTGTGCGGTGCAGTGAAGGGTCTGGTTGAGGTGTGGATCCTGGGAAATTTTAGGGTAGTGGTAGAATGCAAAGTGTGAATACCATTCTTTTATATGATGATGAGTTTGGGAACATGGCCCATATCAAAACAGAGTTAAAACCCACTAGAATACTTGAATGCCTTTGGCTCAGAGATTCCACTCTCATCCTGCTCCTACCCTCCTGCATGCGCTCTCTCTCTCTCTCTCTCTCTCTGACTCTGGAAGGTGCTGGGGATCATGCTCAAGGCCAGGAGGGAGGGTTAGGCATCCTGCTGGGACAGTACAAAGCTGTTGACCTATTACCCCTGCTTCTAGCTAGGTAAGCAGCAGTATTTGGGGGAAAACAAGGGAATACAGCTGTTGCAAATTAGAAATTCAGACTTTCTGCCCTGTGAACTGTGGGTCTCTCCTTGGGGTTATGGAAGAGGGGATAGCATCTCAGGGCCTGATTGTTTAGTGAGAAAAACAGAGCTGTCTTTCCTTCCCATACCAGGCTTTGCTGCGCTTGGAGCTCGATTTCCAGAGCATTGGCTGTACGTTTCAGTTCCAGGATCTCTGCCTGGCAGTCCTGCAGCTGCTCTGCGCTGCACACCTGCTGCTGGTTCAGCTCCTCAGTCTGAAACACAGGTATGATCAGAGGATGCAAAGAAGGACGAAGCCTGTCATTTTTCTTGCTCCAGATGCTGACCTGAACAGCGAACCATTCTTCCACGTCTCTGCGGTTGTTGGCCAGCACTGTTTCATACTGACAACGCATCTCATCCAGGACCCTGTTGAGGTCGATGGTGGGGGCAGTGTCCAGCTCCACACTGAGTCGGTCACCGAGTTGTTCCCGGAGCAAGCTGACCGCCTGAAAGAGGAAATGGAGTAAAGAAAGCCACAGAGGGTTGGAGAAGAAAATTCACTTTGACATCCCAAGGGCATCCTGTTTCTGGAGAAGTGAGTAAAAAATGTGGGATTTAGAGTCAGATAGCTTAGGTTGAATCTCTTTTTATTGCTCAGTTTCTGCATCTGCAGAATGGGTATAATAATTTTGCCTTCCCCAGAGAGTTATTGTGTGAGATACAAGTTAATATTCATATAAATCACTTATGAAAGTCCTTGGCACAGAGGAAGGTCTCAGTAAATGCTATTATCATCATCACATGCTCAAAGGGAAAATATACGATGTTACATCATTCAACTTTTCACTCTGTAGCCTCATCAATGTGAGATAATCATATACTTCATATTTTATGAAAAGGTTTATAGAGACAGAATATTTCAAAATAGTGGCCCAAATATTATCCCCATTCTGAAATGTTATCCCCATTCTGAAATGGCCTTCATACCCTGTGTTTATCAGTCTGATTTTCACACTTTATGGATTAGAGGTACATCTGGCATAAAGCCTCCAAGGAAAGCCATTTATAGAGTTGCCTCCTTCACAAAAGCAATGGCAGGTAAACAGTGGTTCTTTCATGTGTTACTGGCTGGGGGCCATTCCATATGTACATCCAGAGATATGCTGGAGTGATCAGCCTGGACAATGTTAGTGCTGTTAGAGGTTAATTGGATACTTGGGTCGTGAGGGCCAGGGTCCCCAACAAGAAAACTGGGATCAGGATGCTAAGACAAAACCGTGCTAGCATCCTGTTTTACAGCAAGGACAAGACCTTAATAGCCTCCCATCTGGCAGCCTCTGCAGAAGTGACTTTTGCCAAATATCCTGAAACAAACAATTACCCATAAAACACTGGTCACTATCTCAAATTGAGGCAGTTAGTCTCCAGATATCAGCCCCAAAGACCAGCAACACATGAACAATAACCTGATAGGTAGACAGGTGCCTCATCAAAGCCTTGATCAGCGCACCTTAGTGGCCAAGCCACAGGAGGCCCACACTCAGGATGCTCAAGATAGTTTCTGGAAAGAGCTTCTAGAAACTGCTAAACTGGAAAGGGAAAACGGCAACCCTCTCGGTTCCCCTCCCTCTCCAGGAGCTTTATACTATCACTCAATAAATTTTGCTTTGCTGCCACCACTCTTTATCTGGTCTACTTCTTCATTCTTCAAAGCGTTATGACCAAGAACTGTGGGCACTAAGGGAACAAAAATCCTGTAACGGTGCTTCGAGTAATCTCATTCCAGCTTTAGCAATATCTGTCCAAGTTAGATTTATATACACAACATGAAATCTATCAGTGTGACTTTGTCACTTCTACATTTGTTCCGCAATTTTACCACTTTCCTCACCTCTTCATGGTTTTTCTTAAGACAAAGGAGATCGTCCTTCAGAGACTCCACATGGGCCTCCAGGTCAGTTTTGCACAGAGTCAGTTCACCCAGGATCCCCCGCAGGCCGCCAATGTCTGTCTCTACCAGCTGGCGAAGAGACAGTTCAGACTCGTACCTTTGAGAGCCGAAGAGATACAAGATGGTGATTACTTTGCTAGACACCACGTATGGTGCTGGGCATGCTGGTGAGTGACACAAGGACTCAAGGAAGCCATATCCCAAATAACAAATGTGAGTTTTGTGAGCATTCTTAGCTTAAAGTAAAGCTTATATAGAGAATATCGGTGGTGTGTGCAGATGCGTGCATGTGTGAGAGACTTTGGGGGAAAGAGAGAGAGAGGGGCAGCCATAAATTATTTTCAAATCAAATTTAACTTACTTTGATCTAAAGTCATCGGCAGCCAGTTTGCAGTTGTCAAGCTGTACAGCAAGTCTAGAATTCTCTGCCTTCGTGCACAAGATCTGGTAAGTAAGTTAGTTATATGTAATAGAGGGCTCTTTGAAAGAAATGTAAATAACTATTTATTTAACAACTATGCCATCTTTTAGAAGTCTTTATAAGAAAGTATAAAATAGCTTTCAGCCTATTTTTCTTATTAACCATGTCACTTCAATGAAGAGAAAAGCAGGACCAATTTATAAAAGAAATAGAAAAAAAAGATTTTTCAGTGATCTAAGACATTTTGCAATATTCCTGGCAGTTGAACTTGGATTTTTCTCCCGAGGTAGTTTGTATTATGAGTGTATCCCCATCCACAATGTTAAAAATTCATCAGTAATAAAAGATAATGATTACAAGGATGATATTACACGATTAAAAAGATGACATTTCAATATCTATGTTAAAGATAGCAGCATAAATATCCAGTGTTACATACAGTTTTCTTCTCATTCTCTGGATGACATAGTCTAGATGTGAGTGAGTTTATTTGGGCCACTTCATGATTACTGGAGCCCCATGGCTAATGCTGATGGTTGCTGATGCTCAGCCCACCACCTTTTCCTCTAAATCACACTACTTCTTGGAAGATTCCTTTCCCTGGGGCGGGGGGGGGGGGACTTCCATAGAACAGACTTTCTTTTCTTTTCTTTCTTTCTTTCTTTCTTTTTTTTTTTTTTTTTTAGTATAAGGATAAAGCAAATCACAGGTTAGGGCAATGAGAGACATCAGACCTTTTGCTGGAGCTCTTCGATGGTGTCGAAGTAACATTGATAATCAGGGCACACCAGTGGGAGGTCCTCTTCACATTGCTCTCGGATCCTGCATTCCAGCTCCGCATTCATCTCCTCCAGGCCACGCACCTTCTCCAGATAGTTGGCGAGTCTGTCATTGAGGAACTGCATTGTCTCCTTCTCGTTGCTGTTGAACACTCCATCCTCACACCAAGCACAGTTCCCCACCATGCACGGATTACAAGTCCCAGCCAAGTAGCATGGTGTGAGGCAACCAGTCGGCAAACGAGACCTGGATAGGAAGCTGGGAGTCTGGCATCTGGATGTAGCAGGGGTGCTGGGGAGGCAAGTGGTGTCCACGGAACAGGTTGAAGCAAATGCACAGTCAGAAGCTCTGGCACAGGATTCAGAAGAGCAGCACGTGGGGGAACCGTCAGAAGTCATCCTGTTAGATGTGAAGAACAAAGACTAGTTGTGAAACTCCAACTGACTGGCTCCCAAGGTCTCTTTGCTTCCTGAGACTTTTATACAGCCCACAAAATGAGTATTTACAGAATATACCAGATGTTCTGTTTATCATTGTTGGTGCCAGTTTTCATATGAACATTCATTAGTGTTGTTTGTTTGCTGAGAAGAGTTTTATGCCTCATAAAAGAGGCATAACTTCAGGTTACCAAGTAAGGACACTATTTCCATGTGCCAGTAGGATTAAATGCTTGGTTCAGAAAATCTTCATAGGAAGCATTGTCTTTTTGGTAGAATATGGAAAGGCAGAAAAAATTTGGCCACTCAATAATTACAGATACAATTGATTACAAATAACGAAAATAATATTCCCACAGATTTTACTCTTATCTATTGGAAATTGTTTATGTATCCTTTAAAAATTCATATCACTTATCATTAAATGCTATTTATTTGTTTGTGCCACCATCATAAAATGTTCTATGTTGTTATCAATCTTTGTAATGCTTTTTTGGTCTTGCTGTGTTCACATGGTAGAGGAGTGAGGTGTGAACTGGGTTTAAAGTATGTGTGTGTGTGTGTGTGTGTGCGCGTGCATGTGTGTGTATGAACCATGTCTACCTGTGCGCAAATTGAAAAGTCAATTTACATAACTGATGGGCATAATCTGTGTCCTCAACGCAAAAATACAAATTGGTTGTTAAGATCTGGAGTGGTGATTTTTGATTTCCTGAAACTTGTTTTTTCCACATTCTTATGGCTCATATTTTAGATTAGGATACTGTTTTTCACCTGTATTAATAATAAGAGTGAAATAATATTTCTTTTTTAAAAGATTTTATTTATTTATTTGAGTCACACACACACAGAGAGAGAGAGAGCACAAGCAGGGAGGAGGGAAGAGGGAGAGGGAGAAGCAGGCTGCCTGCTCAGGAGGGAGCCCAATGAAGAGCTCAATGCCAGGACCCTGGGATCATGACCTGAGCTGAAGGCAGATGCTTAATCCACTGAGCCACCCAGGCACCCTAATGAAATATGATTTGTAGGTTATAATCTTTTAGTCTCTTGGGAAACTAAGCCCTCATGAGTTATACTTCAGAATAGGGGCTAAGAAGTTACAGAAGGCTTCTCTCCTGAGATAGACTCTGTTTTCTTTTATTTACTTCTTTTTTAAGGCCACAAGTATAAAAATTTGAAATAATGGGACTGGGGAATAAAATGGTATAAGGTGAGTTCCAGACCAGCAGTTCCATTGGTTGAAATCCCTGGTGCAGTACCAAATGGATAGGGATCTGAGATAAAACTTTTTAAGACTATGTCTTGAATTTCCTCTCCAGTATGTAGAATAATCTCTTTTACTTTGCTTGGAGTAATTGTGGTATTTATTTCCTTTTCAAAGGGTGGGAAAGCAGATTGCCTCCAGATACTTTAAAATTTGGAAAAAAAACCCCACTATTCTTACAAAGTTAAAATTTTCATGATCCAGAAAAATTTAGTTTCTTTTTTTCTAACTCTGAACACTCTTACCTAGGTAGGTGATAATGGAAAAACCAAAACCAAAAACAAACCAAGAGATTTTAAATAGATGGGTGTAAATAGCCTCTTAGGATTTATTACTCTCCCATCCAAGTACTAACCAGGACTGACTCTGCTTAGCTTCCAAGATCAGATAGGATTGGGAACCTTCAGGGAGGTATCATTGTAGACTCTTGGGTTTTATTATTCAGAGTGGAGTTGGGTTTGATTTTAGTGATTCTCTTTACATTTCAACAATGCTAAATGTTCTTTTTTATTCTTTCATCATTTTATTTAAATTCAAGTTCGTTCACACATAGTGTGGTGTTAGTTTCAGGGGTAGTGTTTAGTGATTCATCAGTTGCATATAACACCCAGTGCTCATTACATCACATGCCCTCCTTAATGCCCTCTTCCTTCACCCCATTACTCCATCCCCCTACCCTCCTCCCCTGCAGCAACCCTCAGTTTGTTCCCTATGTTTAAGAGTCTCATGATTTGCCTCCCTCTCTTTCTCTATCTTATTTTATTTTTCCTTCTGTTCTCCTGTGTTCATCTGTTTTGTTTCTTAAATTCCACATATGAATGAAATCATATGGTATTTGTCTTTCTCTGACTGAATTACTTCACTTAGCATAATACACTGTAGTTCCATTCACATCATTGCCAACGTCAAGATTTCATTGTTTTTGATGGCTGAGTAATATCCCACTATATATTTACACACCATATCTTCTTTATCCATTCATCAGTTAATGGTCATTTGGGCTCATTCCATATTTTAGCTATTGTGGATGGTGCTAATATAAACATTGCGGTGCATGTGCTCCTTCAAATCACTATTTTTGTATCCTTTGGATAAATACCTTTATTTATTTGCTGGGTTGTGCACTTGCTGGGTTGTAGGGTAGCTCTATTTTTAACTTTTTGAGGAACCTCCATACTGTTTTCCAGAGTGGCTGTACCAGTTTGCGTTCCCACTAACAGTGTAAGAGGGTTCCCCTTTCTCCACATCCTCACCAAATCTGCTTTCTGAATTGTTAGTTTTAGCCATTCTGACTGGTGTGAGGTTTTATCTCATTGTGGTTTTTATTTGTATTTCCCTGAGGCAAGTGATGTTGAACTTTTCTCCATGTGTCTGTTGGCCACTTGTATGTCTTCTTTGGAGAAATGTCCATTTATATCTCCTGCCCATTTCATGTTCTTGGAGTGCTGACGGTATATTGATGGTTTTTGCAGAGGACATGAGTTCAAGGACTCAAAAACATTTGAAAATCAGAAATTGCAAATCTCTGAAGGAAAATTCTTATTTCCACAGTAACCTAATGAATTAAAGGAAGGATTTCTTGGAAAAGAATCCATGTCTTGGTTGTCTATTGTAGATTCCAGTTAATGAAAATGCAGCAATGTGTCATTATTTTAAAGTAACTGCAGGTAAAAATAAGAAATATTTCCTTTAATCTTAAGCTAATTTCTATTTGTAAAATGTTATATATGGAAAGAGAGAGGATGGAGAGAGAGGAAAGTAGTGAGAGCACCAGCACACAGGGCTATTTTATTTTGGGCTTGATTAATTAGGTAGTGTTGTATGACAATCTATAGCTTTAGTTCCTATCTTAGTAAATTGAAATTGCTGGGGTACCTGGGTGGCCCGATTGGTTAAGTGTCTGATTTGTGATCTCATCTCAGGTCTTGATCTCAAGTCATGAATTCAATGTCCATGCTGGGCTCCATGCTGGGTGTAGAGCCTACTTAAAAACAAAAACAAATATACACTATGGAGTATTATGCCTCCATCAGAAAGGATGAATACTCAACTTTTGTAGCAACATGGACGGGACTGGAAGAGATTATGCTGAGTGAAATCAGTCAAGCAGAGAGAGTCAATTATCATATGGTTTCACTTATTTGTGGAGCATAACAAATAGCATGGCGGACATGGGGAGTTAGAGAGGAGAAGGGAGTTGGGGGAAATTGGAAGGGGAGGTGAACCATGAGGGACTATGGACTCTGAAAAACAATCTGAGGGTTTTGAAGGGGCGGGGGGGTGCGAGGTCGGGGTACCAGGTGGTGGGTATTATAGAGGTCACGGATTGCATGGAGCACTGGGTATGGTGAAAAAATAATGAACACTGTTATGGTGAAAATAAATAAAAAATAAATTAAAAAAAAAAGAAAAAACAAAAACAAAACAACAACAAAAAGAATATTGAAATTGCCCAGAATTCCTTTTTATGGCATATCATCCTCAAAGGAGGGGACATTGGGAATAGAGAAAATAAAGAGATGCTGTTAATGGTCATGATAACATGACATCATGGTTTCTTCTTGTAATGTGCCCCTTACCTCAGAACATTCACCTACAAGGGCTGTAATCACTTTAATAAAATGCAAATCCATTTTTTTGCCACTTTCCACCTATAACATCCCAACTTCCTGGCTTGGCAAATGACCTTTTCCAATCTGGTGCCAGTTTACCTTTCTAGGCTAATTTCCCGATACTTTGTCTCACAAACCCCAGACTGCAGCCATCCTTCAAGGTTTGTAGGTGGTGCTTCCTTGGTCCACTGCTCTTCTGCCACCCTGGATGAAACCACCTGTTAAGACGGCTGAAACGATGTCTAGCTCCTCACACCGAGATGGAGGCTTTCCCATCGCACACATGTCTGTTACAGCAGTTGTCACATCTCTTACCATTATCAGTATTTTGTGTTTACTGTTCTTTCTCCTTTTAGGAAAAGTCTCTTCTAAGACCAGCATATCTTATTTGTCTGATCCTCAGCACTTGGGACACAATATAATGGGCCCTTAATAAGTGTTTGCTAAAAATATAAACACTTGGCTCAGTAGAGGTTTCTGTTTGACACATAATTGCTAAGGAAAGAAGCTGAATGCTGCAGGACAAGGAAGATAGGTGGAGGACGAACAGTGACATCCTCCTGGTCATATTTACATTCTCGTTCCAGTGCTCTTACTAACTAGCTCTGTTGTCTTCATCTAGTCATGCAACTCCTTTGGGACTTACTTAGTCCTCACTGTAGGGAAAAATAATAACCTGTCACTTCTACATGGAGTTGTCAAGGCATAAACAATATGGATATATTTCACTTTATAAATAGTAAAATGATGCCCATGTAGGGTCTCCAGTTAATCAACCTTGGTCCCCAATACCTCCGTAATTGCCACGTACATATTCTTTTTTTCTTCCAAAATTTTTAAGTTGAGATGAAATTTACATATATTGAAATGCAATTTGACAAATGCATATATCCATGTAACCCTCACCCCAGTCAAGATACCTAACATTTCCATGATACCAGAATGTTCCCATGTACCCTTTTTCACTTAGTTCCCACCTCCCAAAGGTAAACACTCCTCTGATTCTGGTTACCAGAGATTGGTATTCCCTATTTGTGAGTTTCATAAGTAAAATCACAGTGTGTGTACTTTTTTATTTGATTTCTTTGGCTCAGTGTCACAGTTTTTATTTCATCATGTTGTCACTTATACCAGCACTCTCTCTCTCTCTTTCTTCCCTTCTTTCAAAAAAAAAAAAATCCACAAAGTTGCTGAGGAGTATTTCATTGTATGAATATGCTACAATGTGTCAATTCTCCTTGGATGAACATCTGGAATATTTCTTCTTTAGGGATGTTATGAATGAAACTCCCATAGATATTCTTGTACAAATATTTTTGTGGATATGTATTTCATTTCTTTCTCATAAATATTTAGGAGTAGACTAGTTGTGTCATACAGTTGGTATATGTTTCTTTTTATAAGAAACTACCAGGCCTTTTCCCAAAGTGATTATACATACCCTTTTATACTCTTACCAATAATGTAGGAGAGATTTAATTCCTCTATATCTTCATCAATATTTGTTATTGCCACATAGTTTAATTATAAACATGTCCGTGTAAAAGTGTTCTCTCAGATTCTAGTATAATACCATCATTCAAACAGTTCTTCAAGAATAAAGCCACACAACATTCACATTAAATAATCTAATCTAAACTAATCTAATCTAAACTAATCTCATAGTTTAATTTATATCTCTCTGATGACTGATGCTGAGCAACTTTTCATGCATTTATTGCCCATTTCGATATCTTTTTCTGCGAAGCAACTATTCAAGTCTTTTGCCTATTTTTCTTGGTTTATTTATCCAGGAGAAAGTATATGCCCCTTTGCAACACATTCTCCATTGTCCTAAATTTTTACCATTTCCAGTGTTTCTTCCTGTGGCAAAATTACTATTTTAAACCAAAAGCATTTCATTCAGTGTTTCCCTCATCAGAGGGATAACATTTTGTAATCCAAGGCAATTGGTTTCAGTGGATGAAAATACCATTAGGGTAAATGCACAGGTCCTACAAAAAAGTGGCAATAAAATCATTGTTTGACTTAAAATTATCAAAAAGTAAAAATTAAAAGAAAACTTCCTAAGGTGGTTATTACATGCTATAACACAAATGAAAGTTTTTTTCTGGAAGTACTTTTTCTTAGTTGTTCTCACAGTTGTTTTTCTTCAATTCCCATCTCTTTTTAACAGAATATTATACTTCTGAATTAAAAAGAAATTTAAAGCATTTAAGGATTACTACAGATAACATTTAACAGTGTTAGCATCATGATGATTATTGGCTAAGATACATGAAAAAATGGTATTGGTAAAATTTATTAATAGTTTTCTAATGTCTGATCATGACAAAAATATATGCTTTTTTATTAGAAGGCTATTGTCTTTGTTGATTATAGTTTTTCCAGATTATAAACTTCAGAATGTATTTACTTAGTTATTTTCATTTATATTAAAAAGTGATTTATTTTTAAAAATCAATATATTTAAACTAAAGAAATAAAACAGTTCACCCGTTTCTTCAACTCCCCACTTCCCTGCCTCTGGCAACCAATCTGTTCTTCATAACTATCAAATTGGTTTTATTTGTTTGTTTGTTTTTGATTCCACACGTGAGTGATCATACAGCATTTATATTTCTCCATCTGACTTATTTTACTTATCATTATGCCCTTGAGGTCTATCCATGTTATTGCAGTGGGAAGATCTCATTCTTTTTTATGCCTGAATAATATTCCATACATGGTATAGGTTGTTTCTGTATCTTGGCTATTGTAAATAATGTTGCAATTAACATGGGAGTGCATATATCCTTTTTTTTTTTAATAAAAAAAAAGATTTTATTTATTTATTTGACAGAGAGGTCACAAGTAGGCAGAGAGGCAGGCAGGGACAGAGAGGGGAAGCAGCTCCCCACTGAGCAGAGAGCCCGATGTGGGCCTCAATCCCAGGACCCTGAGATCATGACCTGAGCCAAAGGCAGAGAGGCCTAACCCACTGAGCCACCCAGGTGCCCATATCTTTTTTTTTTTTTTAAAGATTTTAATTTGAGGGAGAGAGAGAGAGAGAGTAAGAAAGAGTGAGCACAAGTGGGAGGGGGGAGAAAGAGGAAGACGGAGAATCAGGCTCCCTGCTCAGCACAGGCTCGGTCCCATAACCCTGGTCTTGATCCCATGGGCTCAATCCCATGACCCTGGGATCATGACCTGAGCTGAAGGTAGACACTTAACCGACTGAGCCTCCCAGGAGACCCTAGGAGTGCATGTATCTTTTTTGTATACAACAAATATATATAAAATATAGAACTATATGAAATATAAAAATTATACAAAATTATATAAAAATTATATTTTCTTCAGACAAATACATAGAAGAGGAATTTCTGGACCATATTGTAGGAACCTCCATACTGTTTTCCATAGTGTCTGCACCAATTTACATTCCCACTAACAGTGCACAAGGGTTTCCTTTTATCCACATCTTGCCACCACTTGTTATTTCTTATCTTTTTAGTACTATCCATTCTGAATGATGTGAGATGGTATGTCATGGTGGTATTAATTTGCATTTCCCTGATGATTAATGATATAAACATCTTTTTTATGTATCTATTGACCATTTGTATGTCTTCTTTGGAAAAATGTCTATTCAGAATTTCTGCCCATTTTTACAGAGGACATGAACAGACATTTCTGCAAAGAAGACATCCAGATGGCCAACAGACACATGAAAAAGTGCTCCATATCACTCGGCATCAGGGAAATACAAATCAAAACCATAATGAGATATCACCTCACTCCAGTCAGAATGGCTAAAATCAACAAGTCAGGAAATGACAGATGCTGGCGAGGATGCGGGGAAAGGGGAACCCTCCTACACTGTTGGTGGGAATGCAAGCTGGTGCAACCACTCTGGAAAACAGCATGGAGGTTCCTCAAAATGTTGAAAATAGAACTGCCCTATGACCCAGCAATTGCACTATTGGGTATTTACCCTAAAGATACAAACGTAGTGATCCAAAGGGGCACGTGCACCCAAATGTTTATAGCAGCAATGTCCACAATAGCCAAACTATGGAAAGAACCTAGATGTCCATCAACAGATGAATGGATCAAGAAGATGTGGTATATATACACAATGGAATACTATGCAGCCATCAAAAGAAATGAAATCTTGCCATTTGCGACAACATGGATGGAACTAGAGCATATTATGCTTAGCGAAATAAGTCAAGCAGAGAAAGACAACTATCATATGATCTCCCTGATATGAGGAAGTGGTGATGCAACATGGGGGCTCAAGTGGGTAGGAGAAGAATCAATGAAACAAGATGGGATTGAGAAGGAGACAAACCATAAGTGATTCTTAATCTCACAAAACAAACTGAGGGTTGCTGGGGGGAGGGGGGTTGGGAGAAGGGGGGTGGGGTTATGGACATTGGGGAGGGTATGTGCTTTGGTGAGTGCTGTGAAGTGTGTAAACCTGGCGATTCACAGACCTGTACCCCTGGGGATAAAAATATATGTTTATAAAAAATAAAAAATTAAAAAAAAAAGAAAGGCAGAATTTCTGCCCATTTTTAAATTGGGTTGTGTTTTGGTATGGAGCTATATGAATTCTTTATACATTTTGAACATTTCACCTTATCAGATATATGATTTGTAAATATTTTCTCCCATTCAACAGATTGTCTTTTCACTTTGTTGCTGATTTCCTTTGCTGTGCAGAAACTTTTTAGTTTGATGTAGTACCACTTGTTTGCTTTTGTGGCTTTTGCTTTGGGGATCAAATTTTAAAAATCATAGTCCAGACCTATATCCAGGAGCTTCCTGCCTATGTTTTCTTCTAGGAGTTTTATGGTTTCAGATCTTACATTCCAGTCTTTAGTCCATTTTATTTTTACGTATTCATTTGGAAGATAATCCCCTGTTTCTTCATCTTGCTTTACCTTTATGCTAGGTTCTATACAGTAGATGGCTTTATGTAGGAGTGGCCTTATGTAGGAGATGAACCTTGTTGTTCAGCTCTGCTCTGGCTCTTCATTGTGTTTAAAACTCTGTGCTTGTGCAAGTAGCCTATTATATTTTTAATAGCTCCCAGCATTAAGGATGTGCCAAGACCTGTCAGTGCCCCAAAGAGGAGGATCTTAGTCAGCATCTAGACTCAGGGTGACTGGGAACCAGACCCCTAGGCATTAGCTTTTTAAAGTAGGCAAATATATACAGTCCTGTGAGACTGTGTATAGTCTGGCCTAACCAGCCAGCAAAGCCAGGTGATCTGGAGGTGTCCACTGAGCCACAGTTTCAAAAATAGGGGCTCAAGATGAGTGTATAGGCCCTTTTCTGGGTCGTACCACTGAGCTGGAGAAAGGCAGAGTGCCTGCCAAGATGGTGTCCGTAGTCTATGTTCCTTGAGAGCCACTCAACCCAAAATGTGTGCTGGGTCTGGAGTCCTCCCAGGAGAAGCAACCCGCCTCTTCTTCACAGAAAGAGGAGGGAGTGGGGGGCGGGGAAATGCTCATCCCTGTGGTTTTCTTGGGGTGGCAGCCTGCCAAGAACTGTCTCCCCTGTTGCCACAGTGTTGCCACAGTCCCGTGGAACCCAAAAGTGTGAAATAATCTAGGGTGTCCCTCGGGCACAGGACATGTGTAAAGTTCCCTCTCAGGGGATAGTGGTGCTCTGAAGTGCTGCAGAGCCTGAAGGGGAAGATAGCGCCTACCCTCTGAGATTCCTAGAAAGGATTACAGATGTATGTGTTTAATTAGAAACCTGCCCCTCAGGTGTAGATATGATTAGCTAAAGGCCTCTATTTTTTTTTTTTTTAATTTATTTATCTGACAGTCACAGTGAGAGAGGGACCACAAGCAGGGGGAGGGGGAGAGGGAACAGCAGGCTTCCGGAGGAGCAGGGAGCCCGACAGGGGCCTGGATCCCAGGACCCTGGGATCCTGACCTGAGCCAAAGGTAGACGCCTAACAACTGAGCCCTTCAGGCGCCCCAGATACAGGCTTCTTAGAAAGACCAAGCTCCTGGGTAAGAACTCTTTCTCCTTTGGTTACAGTCCTCTGGGACACATGAATGTAAGCTCCACGGGCCACAGGAGGTGTCCCCTTGTAGCACTGCCAAAAATAGGGGTGCCAGACGGGGTGACTGGGTGACACGGATTCTTACAGTCCCATGTAGCCAGGAGCACAAGCTCCCCGCTGGCCTCCAGAGCCAGGTGATCAGGACGCATCGGCTAGACAGCTGTGGCTGCAAAAACCCGGGCACCAGCTGAGGACTGAAACGCTGCAGCTCGGGAACACGAACCGGAGCACGCCAAGATGGCGCCCACCAACTTCCGGTCGGTGCTTGTCGCTGAGGGGTGTGTGTGTGGAGTAGCGCCTGCCCCCTCAGACACCCACGCTCTAATATAAGCGGGAGCGCCTCCTCTGTCGAAGTCCGGGGACCATGGGCTGCTGGAGCTGGGCCCTGCACGGGTGAGTCCAGGCGCGGGCCCCTTGAGAGCCCTTTCTCTCACGGCCGTCGCGTGGGGCTGGGGATGCGAGCCTCCGCTGGTTTGAAGGGTTGGATGTTTTGGGGGCTTGTCTTTCAAGTGTGTGTCTGAAAATTGGGATTCCGGATGTGGGGTTTGAACGCACAGCTACTCTGGGAGAGGCTCGGGGTTTACAGTTCTTTCCTGGTGGCGGGTCCCACCCCTTCCCCCCTACCCCACCCCACCCCCACCGTCACCCCAGCGGTGGGGGCCAGGTGGTGCCCCAGCCTCCTACCCGCCTCGGTGACCTGGTGTGCCCCGCAGCCAGCCCTTAGGTTTCTGTCAGAGAAAGTTGTTCCAGATGGAGCTGTAACCCTGGGTATCTGTGGGAAGAGGGGCGTGCAACAGCTTCTCAGGCGTCACCTTGAACCGGAACTCCAAAGTGATCTTTCAGATGGATGCTTTTTATTAGCTTTATCCCAACATGTTTTCATTTTCCTTTCATTCTTAAAGTGGCTTTTACAGGGGCGCCTGGGTGGCTCAGTGGGTTAAAGCCTCTGCCTTCGGCTCAGGTCATGATCTCAGGGTCCTGGGTTCGAGCCCCGCATCGGGCTCTCTGCTCAGCGGGGAGCCTGCTTCTTCCTCTCTCTCTGCCTGCCTCTCTGACTACTTGTGATATCTCTCTCTCTGTCAAGTAAATAAATAAAATCTTAAAAAAAAAAAAAGTGGTTTTTACAAACTATAAAACCGAGCCCCCCCCCCCCCCACCTCCTGGACCTTTACAATGAGATTTGATTGTTCTCTGACCTCCGTTTTTTGTCTGAATTGAAGTCAGACGTTCTTCTCTTTGCTGCCCTCTGTTTAATGTGTATTTACTCCTCTTATTTCTTTCAGGCGTGCTGTTGAGCTTTTTTATTCAACAGTTTGGCTGTGGTATATCTAGGTGGTTGTGTGTGGTTGTGTGTGTTTGTGTTACCTGTTTGGGGTTTGTTGAGAGTCTTCAATTTGTAGTTTAATAAGTTATATCACTAAATTTGGAAAAAAAATCAGCCTGTTTCTACCCAACTTTCTGCCCCACTTTCCGATCATTCTGGAAATCCTATTTCATAATTGTTGGGTCACTTGGTGCTGTCCCACAGGAGGCTGCTCAGGTTCTGTTCATTTTTTTCAGTCCCCTTCTCTCTGTTTTAGTTTTGATAATTTTGATCTATGATTATTTTGAGTTCTCTTATTTCACTGACCTCACTCCTAATGGGCAGTTTCCAATCTGCTGTTAAGGCCATCTACTGAATTCTTTATTTCAGATTGTACTTTTTAGTTCTAGAATTTCTATTTGCTTCTCACTTAATGTAAATAATTTAAATTTAATTTAGCTTGTAATTTTATTAAAAATTTAAAATTCCACTTTTCTGGTGAGCTTCTTCATCTTGTTTACTCTTTTCCTTTCACACTGCGTTCCTCTTTCCCTTTGCCCCTGAAAATACTTATAGTGACTTTTATAGTAATTGTTATAAAATTCTTGTCTGCTAATTCTAATATCTGTGTCTCTATGGACCTGTTTCTATTGGCTGATTTTTTTTTTATTATGGATGACATTTTTCTGCTTCTTCGTATGTCTGACAAATTTTTGTGGGGTTTTCTTTTTTCTTTTTGTTTTTAAGAGTTATTTATTTATTAGAGGGAGCATGTGGGTCAGTGGGAGAGGGGCAGAGGGAGAGGAAGCCACTCCCCTCTGAGTGTAGAGCCTGCAGCCTGAGCCCACAACCCAAGCCAAAAGCAAGAGTCAGTTTCTTAACTGACTAAGCCACCTAGGCACCCCTGTTTGACAATTTTTAATATGTCATTCATTCTGGAGGATATATTTCAGGAAGTCTTGGTATTGTTGAATGTTGAGTTTTGTTCTGACAGGAAGTTAAATCACTGGAAGATTCTCTTGATTGTCTCAGGCTTGGTTTTAGACTTTTCTAGAGCGAGAATAATTTGGTGTGTTCTTTTCTCAATTTGTGATTTTTTTTTTTTTTTTTTTTTTTTTTTACTCTTTTTGGTGTGTCTTTCCGGAACATCAGTTGAATGCCAGAGGCACTGAGAGCTTTGTCATCTCTGCATGTACTGGAACTTCGGTGTCTGTTAGTACTGATTGACATCTGGTATCTCCATTCACCTCTTTATCCCCAGAAGCCATTCTTGTGAGCCTCATGGAATTTTATCCTACGGGCAAGCAACCCAGCCCTTTGCAAGTACTTAATAAGAACATTTACACAGACTTGGGCACCTTCCCTCATACATCTTCTTTCTCTCTAGAACACTGTTGGGCAAATTCCAGCTCACTAATTTCCCATTTAGAAACAGTTGTGCTTCAAAGTTCACATATCTAGAGCAGAATACAGTATTTCCTTTTTTTTTTAAATTTATTTTTTATTTATTTTTGGCATAACAGTATTCATTATTTTTTCACCACACCCAGTGCTCCATGCAATCTGTGACCTCTATAATACCCACCACCTGGTACCCCAACCTCCCACCCACCTGCCAAGTCAAACCCCTCAGGTTGTTTTTTAGAGTCCATAGTCTCTCATGGTTCACCTCCCCTTCCAATTTCCCCTAACTCCCTTCTTCTCTCTAACTCCCCATGTCCTCCATGCTATTTGTTATGCTCCACAAATCCTTTTTTAATTCTCTCTTACTTCTCTGCTCCTGTGCTCTGTAGGTGACAAAACCCCACTACCTAATCTTTGACACCTTCTTCTCTTTCAAATCCCTTTGACCACAAGCTCAAGTCAATTTGTCTTTGTCTTTCCCCTGTTTATCACCATGGCGACAATCTTAATTTCTCAATTGTCCTCAATTTTATGGTGTCACAGCACTTTGCTAATACTTCTAGTAGAACTTATTTTTTTTATTATAATATGGTGCCCAGCATTCGATAAATAATTGTTAATGTATGAAGGAATGAATGGGTATTGTGTTTGTATCTGCCTGACCTGCTAGACAATCTGTTCCTTTTGAGCAGGAACAATAAAATATGGGGCACATAATCAGGTATTTAATAACTGTTTACTGAGTGAATAATGACGTTATAAAGTTATTAATTTTTTTTTTGCATAAGCACATTAGGTCATTGGGAGTTAATATGTTATGTCTTCATGTCATGTTCAGTTCTTCCCAATTTACCTTAAACCATTTCTTGGGAAGACAAGGCAGGAAAAGTCTATTTGCAAGTATGCTGAAATAGTGGACCATCTTATATGCAAGACCACTTCGTTTTCTTTAAGCAACAAGAACAATAAAAGCAAGGAAATATTTGCAGTCACACTTTTTAGTTTTGCAGATGTTCTCAGTTCTTAAAAGGCTGAGAAGTACATTTAATGAATTAATAGGAATAAACAAACATAATTGTAGACATTTGTGCTATGCCAGAGATGTAAAATTTATTGTATGATCATCAAGAAGCTCTTCAGTTTCCAGAAAGATACCACCCAACTCTGGAAACAGAATTCCCAAAGCACCCAAAGAAAGATAATCTTTAATATTAGGAAATGAAAAACTTTGGGAAGCCAATAGCATCCACCTATTCAAATTGCCCTTGATCACTAATATCTACCACTTGGCCATTGAGAGTCTCTTGGTTTCTTTTTGAGCCAGGGTTGGCAGGGATAACGTCATCCTTGTTCCAACTTGGAAAGCAGAGGCAATTAGTTGCAGGTACAGAGACAGGTGAACGCTAAAGCTTCTGGGTTGATTCTTTCAAAGTCAGGCACGGAGCAAAGCAGCCATCATTCAGCAGCAGCTTGAGATGCAGGGCTCACAGGAGGGCTGAGTGAAAGTCGTGAGGTTGATGGTCTCCAGGCCTGGGGTGGGGTGGCAGGAGTTGAGCAGGAAGCAGGTGGGCACACAGGGCTGAGGAATGTGGCAGGGTGGGGGGCAGTTGTCACAGCAGGTTGGCTCCAGTAACCAAGTGGTGTGAGGGCAGGTGCTGGGCAGGCAGACTCCACACCGGCAGCATTTGTCAGAGGAGCAGATGGTGGTGGCGGGGCCGGTGGGGACACTGCAGCAGCAGGGAACACAGCAAGCCATGGTGTTGGGAATCTGTGTTTTTAATTGATTTGCTTGTAACGACAGATAAGGCTTCTAAGGTGTGAATGTCTCCTCTTGCTTTGAGGCTCTTATATACCCTCCCCAGTGGGTGTTGGTCCAACCAGAAGGCTTCTTTCCTGGTTCTTGTTTACATTAGTGTACCCATTATCCTTTGATTGGTTTGACATTTAGATGCTTGTAAAGAGTCTCTATTCTCCTAATTAACATTTATTTGAATTCCTTGCTAAATCTGAACTGATTACTCTTGCTATTTGTGACTGGAACACAAGCTTTATGATGTATCACCAAAAGCTTCTGCTATTACAATTCCAACACCAGACTTTCTGGGGAATATTGCACAATAGTATACCTGTAGTTTGTAGGTCTTATCTCTAGTGATGGTTTAGTGTTTATTCTCTTTGCCTCTGTCTGTATCAATTGGCCTGATGATGTATTCTTGTTTGGAAAAGTTGAACTTAAGTTTAGTAACTTTCTTTTAGCTTTGGGACTTTAAAAAAATTACTTAATTTTTTGTTGAGATATAATCGACATGGAACATTGTATTAAATGTTGGGACTTTCGAAGATCGTACTTACATTAATATGGAGAAATACACTATTGAGAAACATGGCAAACTTTAAAAGACACCATTATTCCATTTTTGACTGTAAATATTATATATTTAAAAATTTGGACAAAATAGGAAAGTATAAAGAAAAATTGCTCATATTCTTATCATCAAGAGATATTCTCTATGAATATTTGTATATATGCCTCTAGTAATTTTCCTATACATTTATTATTATGTTACTGGAATCATACCTACTTTTCTGTAACTTGCCTTTTGCTTAAACATATATATTTTCATTATCTTGTATTCTTAAATATATTTGATAATGTTATTCTTAGGGTTTCCTAGTACTCATCATATAGTTACACATCTAAATTACTTAAAAATTTCATATGATCAGGTTATTTGCAAGGTGGTAATTGTGGCAGTAGTAACAACTGTGGATAGAAGTCTTTATGCACATTTCTGATCATTTCAGGAACAGACTTATCGGGTAGAATTATTGGAACAATATTTTAAGGCCTTTGATATTCATTTCCATACTGCCCTTCAGAACAGTTCTTTTTGTCTATATTTATGTATTCCCACTAGCTGTATTTGAGAGTTGCTGTTCCCCTATACTTTTTGATGGATATTTTATTTTAAAAGTGTTTTGACAACTTAGTGGGTAAAAATGATTTCATTATTATTGTATTTGTATTTCTTTTATAATGCGTTGAGTTGAGACATTCCTTCATATGTGTATTGGTTATATATCTCTGTATTGAGAACTGGCTTACTTTGTTTCCTTCATTAACTGCTAAGTGTGGGGGAAAGTTGAATTTGTAGCTTATATCTACATCCTAAGTAAAAGAATAATTCAAGACCACACTACTAATATTCACATGAAATTACTAACAGTAGAAAATGAAGATAAGGGTCTAAGTTAATCTGTATACATTTAATTTAATTTAATTAATTTTTTTTTTCCAGTGTAGTGCATTTTCTCCTCAAATCAGTTGTTTCTGTGGTAGGAAGGACCTGGACTCTTCAGTTCCAGTACACTATTTAGACTTTAGACGTGGTTCAGTGTTTAAGAGGGAACACACAGTAGGCTTCTGTGCAGGATCATCCCGACCTTCACACCATTCCACTCAACTTTGACTCACTCATACTTCAAGCCATGATTCTTCTCACTTGCTCCCCACCACTTCCTTTAAGTATACCTGTGTATCTGTGCATGATAGCAGAGCATGTCTATATGGTTTTTCTGGATGGCATGTAGATTCAAAAGGGACCATATTAGGAGTCAGAAGGCTCTTTACTAATCACAGTCCTGCTCATTGTCTTCCTTGTTATGGTAAGTCATTCACATTCTAGAGCTTCATCCTTTCTCCTTTGCAAGATAAGAATCATAATATCTACATTCTTCTACTTGGAATATTATTTTCCATAGACAATCATAAAGTGCTACACAAACTAATCATTATCCAAGTAAGTTGCAGATCAAATTCGAAGTAAGGAAAAGGGGAAATAACCAGTCTAAAGAAAAAAAACATAGCTGCAGACAAGTAGAAGAGGAAACCTATAGGAAACAGCAAGCATTATTTAAAGGTTCATACCTACAATTAAAACAGCTGGCACATAAATTAATAAAATTTAAATTTAAGAAAGTACTCTATGAGTTGGGAAAAAAGGATTTGTTTTTTTTAGATTTTTTATTTTATTTATTTGTCATAGAGAGAGAAGCAAGAGCAAGCACAGGCAGACAGAGTGGCAGGCAGAGGCAGAGGAAGAAGCAGGCTCCCTGCCAAGCAAGGAGCTCGATGTGGGACTCGATCCCAGGATGCTGGGATCATGACCTGAGCCGAAGGCAGCTGCTTAACCAACTGAGCCACCCAGGCGTCCCGGGAAGAAAGGATTTGTAATCTCTGCTGGTGTCCCTGGACTTCAAGCAGATTTATCTTTGAGTGAATACCTGCCAAATTGCTCATTCTTTTACTTAGGACTAACTCACATTTTCAGTATTTTAAAAATAATTTAATAGACATTTATTGAGCAGTTCCCACGTGCTAAGCACTGTGATAAATTTTAGATACATAACCGTGAACAAAATAGACCTCATTCTTGCTCTTGTGGAACTTGGAGTTTCATGGAAGGTTTACCATGCACATATTATTTTAAGTTGCTGTTATTATACATTATGATAGGAAGGGTTCTAAGAGCATAAACATTAAAAGCAGAAGAAAATTATTTTAACATACTAAGAAAAACAGTATAGGGAGGTTTTCAGATTCTCACAGAATTTCATGGCAGAAAGAGATCACTCTTATTTAGAATGTGGTGTTACTTTGAGTTAAGCTTATAAAGATAAAGAAATTATTACTGTTCTGTTTAGAATGTTATGTTTTCATAATTATAAATATTTAAAGTTATAGATTTGAAGCAGTTGTAAAGTAATACGTTTATGATAGTAAACTCATCTCTTTTATTGAAAAGACTTGTGGTGCTTTATTAAATTTTTTTTTTCTTTGCCAGGGTCTGAGAGACCTGGAAATAACTCTCCTTTGTTCATAAATTAGGACAGTGAATCCTAGAGCGGTGAGGTAATTTGCCTTAGATGGCCTGGTGACGGACTTGTTATAAACTAAATATAGGAGCTATTGAAATTGATCTACCTTTTTGTGGTTTAACATGCAAGTTTAAAGTATGTGTCAGAGATACTAAACATTTTATTTTAAGAAACAAAATTCACCCTTTTCCTTTAAGCAAATGCAGGAAAAACGTGGTGATTCTGATTAGATGGTAGATTTTCAAATTGCTGAAAATCTGCATACATGTACACATGCACCTGCACACACACACAAGTACTTGGCCAGTTTTAATTATACTATCTATAGTCAGTGGAGGTATGGGGAAGGAGAAAATTCTTCCTCTACCTTTGAAGGTCTTCCAGCTGGCCTAAGAATTAAATTTACATGAGAGAGATTAACAGGAGAAAATACCAAAGTTTTATTATGTGCTCATGGAAGGCCAGTAATGAAATTGAGACCTAAAGAAATGACTAAGGCAGGCAAAGAGACAATACGTGAGAAATTGGCAGGTCAAAAAACCCTTAACTTTGGGAACTTCAAATAGTAAGGAATTGGAAATGGAATTTGGGCTGTGGTAGTAAATTAGGAGCAAGTAAAAGGTAGCAAGGTTTGTTTATATACGTCCTTCTCAGCTTTACATTTCTTATCTCTGGTAATGATGAGGATGTGTCTTTACCTCCTAATACAGGGAGGGTACCTTTCACAATGGAGATTTATTTCCTGCTTTCACAGGGACAAAGGAGGATCTGGATGTCCTTGCATAGGCTATCTCTGAAGTAATTTTTATTTAAAATAATCAGTATAAAAAAATTAGTATGCCAGAGTGGCACATCTTGGGGTAGCCTGCCCTTGGCCCTACAGGGGTATCTGTGACAGTGAAGACCTAATTCAAAGGTTGATAATAAAAAGAAACAAAATAGGATTGTTAGTTTCTTGCTTCAGATCTCTCTTTGCTTGGAGCTTTCAGTCTTAAAACCCTTTGCTTAGGGAGCCCCAACCTCAGGGTCTTTGCATTGCTTCTCTCCTTCTCCCCTCACTTCTTCTCCCCATCTTCAGTGGACTCAATCCATGAGTTAGTAAGCTGCTGTTGTGTCTGGAACAGCATCTCCCCTCCTGTCCTGCCTTGTCATCTTCTAATTTTCAGCCTGGATAGCTCAGAGGCTTTCCATAACTATCCCTCACCCTGACACTGAATCACCAGATCTGGGGTTTAGTTCCTCTGTGTGCTTGCATGCCATGCTGCTCACATCAGTCATAGCAGGATCCACATGGCATTATAAATATATTCATATGCTTATGGAAAACACATGTATTGTGACTACAGTAACTGGTTTGTCTTAGGGTTCCTGGGTGGCTCAGTTGACCGAGCATCCAACTCTTGGTTTTGGCTCATGTCATGATCTCCTGGGTCATGAGATTGTATATTGGGCTCTATGCTCGGTAGGGTGTCTGCTTGAAAGTTCTCTTCCTCTGCCCCTCCCCCCACTCTCTCTCTCTAAAATAAATACTTTTTTTTAAGGATTTTATTTATTTCGGGGGGGAGCTGGTAGAGAGTGAGAGCACAAGCAGGGGGAGAAGCAGGCTCCCTGCTCGGCTAGGAGCTTAACGTGGGACTTGATCCCAGGACACTGGGATTATGACCTGACCTGAAGGCAGATGTGTAACTGACTGAGCCACCCGAGTACCCCAAATTAAAAAAAAAAAAAAAAAAAAAAAGACAGCTTGTCTGCCTCCCTCATCAGATTTGAGAGAAACTTGAGAACACTCCAGGTAATAACATTTCTTTTATCTTTACAATCCTAACACAGATATGGTGCCTGGCACAGAGGAAGCACTCCTGAAATACTGGCCAAATGAATGAATGAATGGACTAAATTCCTTGTTGGTATTATTGTAGCCTGAATCCATGTATCCCATGGCTGCTAAGTTCTGTTCATTCAAACCACTAATAAGCCTGGGAGATTGTTTGAGAAATCCCTCTCTGGAGAGACTGACAAACACACTAAGGACATTGAGAAACACATTTATTTAAAAGTTTTTATTTCTTCTCTTCCTTGCCCTGCCTTTTTCTTTTTTGCCTTTATTCTTTTGGTTTTAGCCCAATGTTTTTCAGATTTTGAGTAGTGCCTTTGTATATGAATGACACATATATACATTACACATGTATATGTATACTTCTTGATATGTGTAATATATGAATTATATATGTATTCTCTCTTTAAGGCTGGGTAAAGGGTAATCTCAAGATAAAAGTAAGTAGATTGGTAAAAACAAAACGAAGTCATAGATTAAATCATGTTTATTTTTTGTATTTTGTTTCTTTTTAAAGATTTTATTTGTTTATTTGACAGACAGAGCACAAGCAGGGAGAGGGGCAAAGGGAGAGGGAGAAGCAGGCTCCCCACCAAGCAAGGAGCCAGATGCTGGACTGGATCCCAGGACTCTGGAGCCAAAGGCAGATGCTTAACCAGTTGAACCACCAGATGCCCCATTAAATCATATTTAATCAAGCCTTAGCTCTAGTTCTCAGCTCATTGCCTGGAAAGTTTTGACATTCTTTTGATTTGAATTTCTGTGCCAAGGATGGTGGCAAGTAGAGATACAGTGCCCTGCTTCTAGAGTTGGCCACTTAAGTTCTCTTTAAGGGAAAATGAAGTTGAAATTGGTAGACCCATTAAATGATCCAGATCTTAGAACTGAATACCTGCCACTTTTAATCTGTGAGCCAATAGATCCTTTTCTGTTATAATTGGATGTGATGATTTTGTTAAAGATTCTTACATTTTTTAATTTTTCTTACATTTTTGAAGTTGATGTCATAACTGTTCACTCAGCTTCTGGCTGTTGGTATTGGAGGCTCTGTCATATGGTAGAAAGAATTGGGCTTTAAAATCAGACATACAAGGAGCTGAATTTTGGAGTTCTTACTAAGTAACTTTGAGAGTGTTGAATAATTCTTAAAGCTTCATTTTTCTCATCTATGAGTGATATTTTAAGGATTATGTGAGTTACTATGATTTACCCAGCAAAATGTAGGGAAATAAATATGGGCTCACCTCCAAATTGTATTTGGCTGAGGAAAAGGAGAGAACATAAAAGATAACCAATTTGAAGGTAACAAGCCTAGGAAGCTAGCTAGTTCCAAGCATTCTTCTAACAGATTATTTCTTTTAATAGAATAATCATCTTATCTTTACCTTTTTTAAAAAATTAAACATATACCCCAAACTCTGACATACACAAACAACAAATCTTGCCAGAGAAATAGTTTATTGGAAAACCCATCATGAATTTTTTTTCTCTAAGAAAATATCCAGTATAAGAAATGGGATCCACAAAGCAACATGACCAGAAAATACAGCCGAGCTCTTAGAGGATTCATTAGTATTTTGATAATAGATGATATTCATCTGCCTAAATGAATGAAATGGTTATTCAGCCAAATAATCATAAAAAAGGGTCTCAATTTTTCTTTCCGTTAAAATGAAAGGTAGATTTTCATATCTGGGCCATCTGGTCTGCCTCAGCATCTGATAAACTGCTGAGGCAAGTGAATACTGAATAGACAGCTTCTGGGTTTTTCATTGTCAGGCCCGGAGCAAAGCAGCCATCATTCAGCAGCAGCTTGAGATGCAGGGCTCACAGGAGGGCTGAGTGAAGGTCGTGAGGTTGATGGTCTCCAGGCCTGGGGTGGGGTGGCAGGAGTTGAGCAGGAAGCAGGTGGGCACACAGGGCTGAGGAATGTGGCAGGGTGGGGGGCAGTTGTCACAGCAGGTTGGCTCCAGTAACCAAGTGGTGTGAGGGCAGGTGCTGGGCAGGCAGACTCCACACCGGCAGCATTTGTCAGAGGAGCAGATGGTGGTGGCGGGGCCGGTGGGGACGCTGCAGCAGCAGGGAACACAGCAAGCCATGGTGTTGAGAATCTGGTCTGCTCTTGGTTTCTTGGAAAGATGAGGTTTCTCAGGTTCAAATGTCTCCTCTTGCTTTGGGGCTTTTATATACGCTCCCCAGTGGGTGTTGGTCCAACCAGAAGGCTTCCTCTCATTTTTGTTTATCCCACTCCTCTTCACTAAGATTCTCTAATCAGTTTGGTATTTACTTGTCCATTAAGAGTCCTGCCCTTATTAAGGTAAATCATGTTTTTGACTCACTGACTTGTCATTTTTGTCGTGAGATGATTACATTTTATCTTCACAGGGTCCTGGAATGCCAAACCTTATATGAATTATGGATAATCAGTCTGAGAGACAATTTAGCTATAGTTTCAGAGGCTATATTCTTTTCCTTGTTTTTCCCCCTTAATTTAAAATAGTTGCATAACATGATACAATTTTTAATTACTAATTTTAGTACATATAACTCAAAGGGTTAATTGGACCATCCTCTCAATAAAGTCAACAGGGACATGGCTACTTCTAGATGAACATTGCATATGGCTGTATGCATCTCAGACATATTTACTTTATTTATTGAGGCTATAATTCAGGTTCTATTGAGTAAGTAGGCCAGAATGGAATAAGATGAAACTCCTTTTCATTATTTTTAATCTATTCCAAGTTTCTGAAATCTGTATTACTATTTTTTTTTTTTTAGCATTCTTTACTCAAAGTTATGTCAAAATGTAAATTCACTGGGAAGAAAGATCCACACAGTTGCTGGCTTTTGTAAAATGTACTGTTAAAAGAAAATTCACCTCATCTTTATTCATTTTCAAATGAATGCTCTACTAAATTTAAAATAAGTTGAAACAAGGACTAAAAGGAGTAGTCATAAGATTCACAAAATGACAGTGGGTTCTGGAAGTCCATCTTATCCAATGTGATTTAGAACTATAGAAATCCTTACTTCATGGACTTATTTCCTATTGTGCATGTTTATTTGTTTTCATATCTTGGATCTTCAATTAATGTTGTAAATTCCTTTGAGGAATGCCTTATAAAGCATTCCTCACCTCACTTGGCCTTGGTTTGCCAGAGTCTATGTTGGCAGATGAGGAAGTTGGACTGAATAATCTCCAGGGTGTACTATCCTGATTCCAGCATCTTCCCCTTGTTTAGCACAAAACTACTCAGGTAGTAGAATCTAAAATACATAATTTGTTGGATGGCAAGTTGTTGAGGAAACATAAAGTACGCATTCTTTGGTGGGCTGTATCCGAGGGGACATTACGGAAAACCAACTTGGCCTGTTTAAAAGCGAAGAAACCTGGTTGAAACAATCAGCAGAAAATACTAAATGTCATTGGTAAATAAGCTTCATGCGTTTTATTGGAAGAAAAACTCATTAGTGAAGTTGGCTTGGTTTTTGCTTGAATTTTGATATGTGTCACAAAGCTTATCAAATAAAAATGAAAGTTAGCGCCTTCTAGGAACTTCGCATCTTTGTGTGATCACCCATTGCAGTGTCCTTCCCCAACTCTCTACTTCTCAAATCCTGCTTATTCCTCAAGTATTAGCTCATTTATTTTCTTCATGGCAACCTTTAGGTGGTTCTTCTAGATGTTTTCATTCTTTGCTTTCACAAAGTATGCTGCCTATCGTTTCATGTAAACCTCGTTTCAGTCTGTTATATATTATGGCTCATCATTTTTATCTGTCTTCCTCACTCCAATGCAAACTCTCTGAAAGTGGGAATTATGACTTCACTTTCTTTGTCTCTGTCAAGTACCTAGGTCAGAGTAGTCATTTGATAAATGTGATTTGAATTGGATTAAATTGCAGATTAGAATGAAAAAGGTATGTATTTATTTTTAGAATATCCCTTAATAATAATAATAATAATAATAATACTTTACATAAGCAGAATGATTCATTTCATTTCTGAAGTGCATTTACACTTGTCAAAATGGTTTTACATTTGAAACTTCACCTAAATGAGTAAAAAATATGGCTCAGCTCAGTTTTTGGGGTCTCTTCTGTATGTGGATGTTTAATTGCCAGTTTCTCAGAATCTTTAAAAGGAGAAACATGATGTAATTACTTAAAGAGGCAGGGAAATATTAAAATTAAAAGTAAGAGCTGACTTTGGAATTTAAAATGATTTTAATCTTAGGGTTAATATATTTGACCGTTCAGGCAATTTTCTTCAAGTATGTGCATTTCCTCGTGAGGCCTCCTTTTGCCTCTGAGATTTATGTTGATGTCATCAGATTGTGTCATTCTCCTGGACGTATTTATAGGTTTATGATGTGCACACATGTGTCAAGAGTTGTTTGGTAATTATAGCATTAAACACGAGACAGCACGTGGTTTGGGCACAGTGATGTTTATTTAGTTTTAAAGTGAGGAGGTCCATGACAGTGTTTATTTGACTTCTCACTGGAAATCATTCAAAATGTAGAACAGTTCTGCAAAACTGAAGGCACAGGGTCAGAACATTTTCTTCCAGAGTTTTTAATTAAAGACCATTTGCTGAGTGGCCCTTAATGACTATCGTTGTCTCTTGGGGCAGTGTGGGCAAGCTCTTGGACCTATCTTTGGCTAGCAGCCTGGTGCTTCACACTCACCGGGCTGGACACAGGTTGTGACAGAGATCCCGCTCAGGTGTGGAGGATGGTGGTCGCTGTTGAGCAGCCAGCATGATGGAACGTAGGAGTCAGGCTCACAGTGGGGTGGGGGGCAGGTGTCGCAGCAGGCGGGCTGGAGGAGGCTGATCTCGTGTGGGCAGGTGCTGGGCAGGTCGACTCCACATTGGCAGCACAGGTCAGAGGAGCAGATGGTGGTGGCAGGACCCGTGGGGATGCTGCAGCAGCCTTGGAGACCAGACTCACAGCAAGACATTTTGTTGCAAAGGAAGATATTCTACAGAGTTGTTCTCTGAGTCTTATATGGAGCTGTCTCAGGGAACACAGCTTCTGTCCATCATAAAGTTTCCCTGTTGTTGTTTGTATAATCCCATACAAATAACTCACTAACTTCTTATTTATCAGCTGTGGGATGAGCTCTCCTTCAGTTTTATTTGGTTGTGTTGCTACATTTCAAACGTGCTTCCTGTTGCTGTTTCAAAATGGTATCAGTGTAGGTTCTCTACTTACTCAATCACGGGCAAATATGTCATGGTCTTTTCTAACTTTCCTCTTTTTTACCAACCAGAATGTGTTCTTAAAAAGGATCACTGCTGAGTGTAAAGAATCAAGAGTGATTTCCCTAGAAAGTAAGAAATGATCCTTCTTAAAATGTGTGTTCTGGATATATTTGGGAAGTCAAAACCTCTGGGACTTTTTTCCTGCCAGATTCACCTTGCTATCTTTCATGGATTTGAGGGAATAAATGAGTATCAGAAATTAAAAAAAAATCATCTTCATTGGGAAGTTCAGAGCCTGCTAGATGATTTCTGTACCGATCCACTACATTGTCTGTGTATGCAATTATGTATAAATAAGCTCTCAAAGGACATTTTTTTTTTTATTTTTAACCAGGAGCCTGAACATATTAAAACATAGGTCCATAAGATTATATATGGTCTGAAAAATGAGCTTTCCTGTCTTTGCAAAACACCAAACTTTTCAGAAAAGCCAAACTGCTGACCTGCCTATTTCATTTTTCAATACTACTGCCAAAGCTGGTAGTCACCTCCCATCAAACTTTTAGAAAAGTCCTTCCACTTTAATTCAAGGTAATATTAAGATGTCATGGCCAAAGCTAGTACATAACTACAGTAAAGGACACTGGTAAGCAAATCTATTCATTATAAATCAAATATTTATTCAATCTGTAATACATTCTGAAAACTGTAGGAGAGAGAGAAAAATAGAAGGCATGGTGCCTGCCCTCCAAGAGTACCAACTCTGATGGAAAAGGCTACATATCCCTTTGCATATGATTCAAACAATGTATAATTAAGTACAAGACAAGGTAATGGGAGGAGTGCTGGAGCTAGGTTTGAATCCAAATTATAAATTACATGTTGTGAGACCTAGATCAAGTTATTTGGGCTTTAGTTTTCTCAACTACAAATTTGGGAAAAATAGTAATATACACCTACTATAGTCTTACTTCAAGAATTAAATAAAGATGACATGAGAATTCCTTATGCAAATCATTCAGCCTTGCGTGTGACACTGTCAGGTCATTTTGGTGCAGTTTCCCGGATAGGCACTGTGAGAATGTCCACAGGAGGAAATACAGTGGAGGGGCTTAGTGATCAGAGATGCCTGCAGGGTTTGGAATAAGTCGTTTTGATTAGACAATGCTTAGAAAAGAGATTAGTGTCTTTGGGGCAAGGAAAACAATGACTTCTTCAATGTTTTGCCCCTATGCTGCCCCTGTCCTTGGTAGAGCTGGCCAGGCCTTCTTGGGCCTTGATTGCAACCCTTATCTACCCTTAAAACTTGGCTGCAGTTTTTGCACACGTGTTGGTTCTTAACTAGAATGTAATCTTCTTCAAAGCAGAGACTATGTCTTATTTTTCCTGGTTTCTGTAGTACCTAACCATAGGATGGAGTTTTGGGGGTGGAACACATGGAAGGAATGGTTGAGGAAGGAAGGTTGGAAAATAATGATAACTGACGTTTATGATGCAAATACTTCTGTATCAAGTTTAGTCAGGAAAACCTCACACAAAGTATTTCAACAGAGAGAATTTTAAGTTAGGGGATTGGTTAAATAGTTATTGGAGGACTGATAAAACCAAAAAGGAAAACTGAGGTAACAAACACAAGAAGCAGGCTACCAGCCTTAGGGCGGGGACTGGGGAGAAGAGGCTGGGGGCAACTGAACCCAGATGCTTGGAAGAGTGGCCCTACAGAGCTGGGCACAGACCCCGGGGGCTGCCCCACTGGTGCTCTTGCCTCAGAAGCTCAGGGGAAAGGCCCTGTGGGGCCAGAATGTGGGCCTTCATGGGTGGGAGTCACCCCCTTGCTGGTATAGGTGTTTCTGAGGGGGTGCAGTGATGCTATTTTTGGAGCATCATGGAAAGAAGCTGGAGACTAGAATCTACTGTGGCTGCCTGATAAAGGACTGGATGCTGGGGCAATAAGATCTTCTCTTCCTTGGGCCTTACAGGCTCCTTCTAGTGCCCTCCATTGGTGGAATCTACTAGAAAGTCAGGCAAAGGAGATTAAGAGTCCTCACCCCAAGCATCGCAGAGTATAAAAAGATGAACCTGGAGGTTGACAGTTGGTACACGGTGTTCTAAAGGCTGTACATGTTTTAATTAACTTAATCTTGACTACAGTTTTAGAAGGTATATACTTTTTTGTAAAACTTTATTTATTAACATATAATGTATTATTTGTTTCAGGGGTACAGGTCTGTGATTCATCAGTCTTACATAATTCACAGGATCCCCAAAGCAATATCCTCCCCAGTGTCCATCACCCTGCCACCCTATCCCTTCCACTCTCCTTTCCTCCAGCAACCCTCAGTTTGTTTCCTGAGATTAAGAGTTTCTTATGGTTTGTCTCCCTTTGATTTCATCTTGTTTCATTTTCCCCTCCCTTCCCCTATGATTGAGTCTTGTTTATCAAATTCTTCATATCAACTATCGTATGATAATTGTCTTTCTCTGATTGACTTATTTCGCTTAGCATAATACCCTCTAGTTCCATCCTCATCGTGGCAAATGGCAAGATTTCGTTTTTTTGATGGTTGCATAATATTCCATTATATATGTGTATGTATTTATATACATATGTATATCCCGTCTTTTTTATATGTTCATCTGTTGATGGACATTTAGGTTCTTTCCATAGTTTGGCTATTGTGGACATCACTGCTATACACATGGGGGTATACATGCCCTTTGGATCACTACCTTTGTATCTTTGAGTTAAATACCCAGTAATGCAATTACTGGGTTGCAGGGTAGGTCTATTTTCCACTTTTGAGGCACCTCCATACTATTTTCTGGAGCGGCTGCACCAGCTTGCATTCTCACCAACAGTGTAGGAGCGTTCCCCTTTCTCTGCATCCTTGCCAACATCTGTCCTTTCCTGACTTGTTAATTTTAGCCATGCTGACTGGTGTAAAGTGGTATCTCACTGTGGTTTTGATTTGTATTTCCCTAATGCTGAGTGATGTTGAGCACTTTTTCATGTGTGTGTTGGCCATCTGAATGTCTTCTTTGCAGAAATATCTGTTCATGTCCTTTGCCCATTTCTTGATTGGATTACATGTTCTTTGGGTGTTGAGATTGGTAAGTTCCTTATAGATTTTGGATACAAATCCTTTATCTGATAGGTCATTTGCAAATATCTTCTCCCATTCTGTCGGTTATCTTTTGATTTTGTTGATCATTTCCTTTGCTGTGCAAAAGCTTTTGACAGTTCATTTTTGCCCTTGCTTCCCTTGCCTTTGGTGATGTTTCTAGGAAAAATTTGCTGCGGCTGAGGTTGAACGGTTGGTGCCTATGTTCTCCTCAAGGATTTTGATGGATTCCTGTCTCACATTGAGGTCTTTCATCCATTTTGAGTCTGTTCTTGTGTGTGGTGTAAGGAAATGTTCTAGTTTCATTCTTATGCATGTGGCTGTCCAATTTTCCCAGCGCCATTTGTTGAAGAGCTGGTCTTTTTTTCCATTGGAAATTCTTTGGAGGTATATACTTTTAAAAAAATGTTTTTAAATTGCAATATAGCTGACACACAATGTTGCATTGGTTTCAGGTGTACAACATAGCAATTGGACAGATCTGTACATTGTGCTGTGCTCAACACAGTGTGGCCACCATCTGTCAATATCCAACACTATTGCAATACCATTGACTGTATTCCCTGTGTTGTACTTTTCATCCCCATAATTTATTCATTACATAACTGGAAGCCTGTATCCCCCACTCCCCTTTACCCCCTTTGCCCATCCCCTACCTCCTTCACTCTGGAAACCACCAGTTCTCTGTATTTATACATACTTTTCAAAAATCACTTCTTTATTCTTGAATAATTTTAGACTTACACAAAGTTTGCAGATAGTACAGCATTCCTATCTACCCCTCACTCAATTTCCCTTAATGATAATATCTTAACAATGACGTTGTGCATATATTGAAACTAAGAAACCAACATTGGTACATTGCTGTTAATTAAACTTCAGATGTTATTCAGATATCACTAGTTTTTCCATTAGTTTTTCCATTACTGCCTTTTTTTTGTTCCAGGATCCAATCTGAGATCCCAAAATACATTTAGTCATCACATCTCCTTAGTCTTCTATGGTCAGGGACAATCTTTTCTCAGTCTTTCCTAGTTTTTCATGACCTGCACAGTTCTGTGGTATACTAGTTATGTAGGTTACAAACTATTTTTAATCTTATTTGACAGTTGAGGAACCTGAGGCAGAGAGGAGTTAAATGAGATGACCAAAGGACACATAGCTAGTAAGTGTTAGAGATATGATTTAAAAGCAAGACAGTCTGGTTACAGAGACAACTCTCTTGACTATCATATAGGGGACATTGCTCTGACAAGTGTAGGTTGCACATTGCCCCAAGATTAGTAGCAGGTAAGATTCGCTGGAATTGACTATATCAGGTTATTGGGGGGTCTTAAAAGCCACATTGAAGAATTTAGCTTTGATTCAGTAAAAAAATAAAATAAAAAAATAAATTTTGAGTTATCCTAGAGTTTTGAGCAATTCAATTTAGCCAATATTTATAATAGGAATAGAAGCTTGGTCTCACAGAGGTATAGTTTGGATGAAGGGAGAGGCATGGGATTATTGAACCAAGGTTAACTAGGAGGCTGTGATCAGGGGTCTGGTGATCTGTGCCTAAATTAGGGTAGAATTAGTGAAGATGGAAAGAAAGGTCTGGAGGCCAGGATAAATTTGAAAGAAAAATTGATATGACGGTTTTCTGTTCTCTTATCATGGATAAACAATTATTAACTTTACAGATAGTTTGTTTTTGCATTGAACTGGGTTATTGAAACTCATTAGAAAATCGAAAATGTGTTTGAGTTGCCAAACATTCCATATTTCAGTGCAGGCTTAATGACCCAGTCCATGTTTTTCCTGTGCTGAGGTTGCTAATCACTATTTAATGTCTGACTTAAAAAAAAGATGATTTGTTTTCACCTTAGAACCTAAACAGTTTTTCCTAGACTCACTGTATATACTCATAATATATATTATATACTATAATCAGAAAGAGTGAGTTACTATATACAACCAGATATATAATTTAGGGGGATAATTGAAAATGTATTGTTAAGTGGCATATACTTTCTCTTAGATAAAGAGAGCCATGTGTAATCTTATTTATCTTGAACATAGTGCTGTTTGCAAAGGAGCTGTGTACTTTGGTATAGTGGAAAGAGAAGCAGTTTTTGGACCCAGGTGGTTTTAGGTTTGATCCCTTGTGGCACTTACTATTTGTGTAACTTTGGGAGCCTCAGTTTTCTCTCCTGTAAGAGAATGGTGGTAGTTATCTGTCTGTGTTTTTTTGTTAGAAATGAAATAATGCCCATGAAGCATAAATTAGAATTCCTGGTAGATATTCACCAAATGTTAGCTATAATGAATGAAATAGCAAAAAAGTGATAAAGTGGGGTGGAGTTGGTTAGTGGCATGGAATACTTTTACTCAAAATGCTTCTGGACGATCTAGAGCCATAGAATTTTAAAGCTGAAAGTGTCCTAGGGAGCTTCTGGTCAACCAACCCTTTTAATTGATTTAAGATGCACAGACTCCAGTGACCAGCTCAGGGCCGCAGAGGCAGCTCAAGTGCAGAGCCACATCTTTCCTGGGTTCCATCTGGGGCATTTTTAACTAGAGCCAAGGGTCTTTGATTGCCTAAAGGTCCACAGAGGTAGTACTGGGACACTCAGACTCATTTTAAGTATTAAAAATAAAGTCTAAATATTTATCCCTTACAAGCATGTATGAAAATGTCAGACTGCTTTGCTTTTGACTAAAAAGAAAGGTAATGGGTATATTAATCCTAAAATTCTCACTGATGCTTATAAATGTATTTTGAACAAACATGAAGGAAGCAATGAATTATTTTACAAAGGTACATGGGAAAAATAATGTTTTTCTAGAAATAAGGGGGTGCCTTTTGGTGAGGAAGCTGGGAATCCTTGTGTGACAATAATGGCAAGTGTCTCTCACCATCAAGAGTGGGGCTGTCAACACTTTGGGTTGTTTGATTCTCACAATAATCCTGAAACATAAGCAGGGATAATAGTATCATTTCTGCTATGATAACAAGGAAACTTAGGCTGAGAGGAAGTGCATAGCCCAAAGTTCCAAGGCAAGTCTAAGAAAATATATGAGATTGCAGTTTGGGTATTGGTAAAAATCTTGCACACTTGGAATTTTACAGGACAACTGTGGAGATGAATTAATGGTCATCACCAAAGTTTTGTTCTAAGAGGAACTGTGTGTTTTTGCTTCCAGAATTGTGTGCCTGTTTCTTGTGTTTGGAGAATAATGTACTACAGTCTGATACTTTTAATTCATTTTAACACCATGATATTATATGACACTTGGACTAATAAACTTCTAAGGAGAATTCTGACTCATGTAAACCAAGCCTTATTTGAAGGATCAAGGAATAACCAATAAATGCTAATATTCAGAATTGATTTTTCTAGAAGATAGCATATATGAAGAAATGGGTATTTGGTCTTCCCCAAATTACATTGCATTTTGAGCTTGGAATTTTGCTGATGGCTATAACTAAGGGAATCAAAATTATTTCTACAAATTGGCCAGTTTGTTTAGTCACCTAGAGAAGAAAGAAAAATCAATTTCAGGGTCAGTGGAAATTACAATGAATAAGACATTTAAAAAATATTAATCTCCAGGTTCCAGGATAGGGCTTGGCATAGTGGTTGTCTTCAAAAAATACCTATTGAAACAGTTTCAGGAGAATAGGAATTAGTTCTTCTTTAAATGTTTGGTAGAATTCCCCCGGGAAGCTGTCTGGCCCTGGGCTTTTGTTTGTTTGGAAAATTTTAATGACTGTTTCAATCTCCTTACTGTTTATGGGTCTGTTCAGGCTTTCTATTTCTTCCTGGTTCAGTTGTGGTAGTTTATATGTTTCTAGGAATGCATCCATTTCTTCCAGATTGTCAAATTTATTGCCATAGAGTTGCTCATAGTATGTTCTTATAATAGTTTGTATTTCTTTGGTGTTAGTTGTGATCTCTCCTCTTTCATTCATGATTTTATTTAGTCCAGAATCTATAAAGAACTTAGCAAACTCAACACCCAAAGAACAAATAATCCAATCAAGAAATGGGCAGAGGACATGAACAGACATTTCTGCAAAGAAGACATCCAGATGGCCAACAGACACATGAAAAAGTGCTCCATATCACTCGGCATCAGGGAAATACAAATCAAAACCACAATGAGATATCACCTCACACCAGTCAGAATGGCTAAAATCAACAAGTCAGGAAATGACAGATGCTGGCAAAGATGCGGAGAAAGGGGAACCCTCCTACACTGTTGGTGGGAATGCAAGCTGGTGCAGCCACTCTGGAAAACAGCATGGAGGTTCCTCAAAATGTTGAAAATAGAACTGCCCTATGACCCAGCAATTGCACTATTGGGTATTTACCCTAAAGATACAAATGTAGTGATCCAAAGGGGCACATGCACCCGAATGTTTATAGCAGCAATGTCCACAATAGCCAAACTATGGAAAGAACCTAGATGTTTATCAACAGATGAATGGATCAAGAAGATGTGGTATATATACACAATGGAATACTATGCAGCCATCAAAAGAAATGAAATCTTGCCATTTGCGACAACATGGATGGAACTAGAGCGTATCATGCTTAGCGAAATAAGTCAAGCAGAGAAAGACAACTATCATATGATCTCCCTGATATGAGGAAGTGGTGATGCAACATGGGGGCTTAAGTGGGTAGGAGAAGAATCAATGAAACAAGATGGGATTGGGAGGGAGACAAACCATAAGTGACTCTTAATCTCACAAAACAAACTGAGGGTTGCTGGGGGGAGGGGGTTTGGGAGAAGGGGGTGGGATTATGGACTTTGGGGAGGGTATGTGCTTTGGTGAGTGCTGTGAAATGTGTAAACCTGGTGATTCACAGACCTGTCTGTACCCCTGGGGATAAAAATATATGTTTATAAAAAATTAAAAATTAAAAAAAAATACCTATTGAGTAAAAAGATCTTACAAGATGACCTAGTGAATTTTTCACTTTTCAACCCATGACAAAGAGCCAGTATCTAATTTTTCAATGATTCCACCACACATGCTCTCCTTCTGCTGAGATAAATCTTGGATACGATGAATTGCTGTTCAGGTTTAGGTAGGCATTCCACTTTCCCTGAGAGGAAACACGAGAATAAATCATCACAAAGCAACATTTGCTAAGCCAGAATAAAGTTTATTAAGGAATAGTCAAAATAGTTATTTCTCAAAGAGCCATGAAATGGCCTAAAAGACAGAAAGAAGGTCTTTAACTCCACTCAAAGGAGGAGAGAAGAAGTTGAGTGAATTCATGAAAACATGGCCCAGGGACTTGGGATTGATTTAGCCTGATGTAGGTGATAGCAGGGGTTGAAGGTCAGATGATGAGCCCCACATCCCTGACCAATGCAGAGATAGGGTTGCTTAGCAGGGCTCACAGGGGCTCTGACAGCCAGGCTGCACGTAGGTGGTCAGGTTGATCCCACTCATTCCAGGGGTTGGGTAGGAAGAATTGAGCAGCCAGCAAGTGGGCACATAGGTGTCAGGCTCACAGCAGGGTGGGGGGCAGGTGTCGCAGCAGGTAGGCTGGAGGAGGCTGATGTCATGAGGGCAGGTGCTGGGCAGGCAGACTCCACACCGGCAGCATTTGTCAGAGGAGCAGATGGTGGTGGCGGGGCCGGTGGGGACGCTGCAGCAGCAGGGAACACAGCAAGCCATGGTGTCAGGAGTTGGGTTTTTGTTGGGTTGAGAAGAGAAGTCTGTTGGTGTCTCAATGCTTCTCTCTTCTGCCTTGGCTCTTTTATACTCACCTCCCTGGGCGTCAGCCTATTACCATGATTTTTTTTCCGTGTTTCAGTTTATAGCTATCACCATTAAAACCGTCTAATTACTTAAGTGTTTATTACCTGAGACACATTCTTTACCTTATAAAAAGGGTTTAGGTTGTTTTGTTGTCAAATTAGGACTCTTTATGTTGGCTCTTTGTCACTTTAAGGACACTTCATTTCAATCTTCAAAGGCACCGAGTCATTAACCTCTAATCATTATACATAATTAGTGATGGCCTGGTATGCTAGGTATCTGCAAATCATCCCCACATTTCTTTTGTCTGTTTTTCAGATAAGGAGATAAGTAGGCTTTTTGATTGCTGGTCTTCTAGCAACCAAAGATTCTATGGGATAATCCAGGTCTTCTGCTTTAAAAAGTGCTAAGGGTCTTAGATTTATTCTTCATGGCTCCGACAAGCTGAATTTAGATGAATAGTTGGGATCTGTAGAGAAGGAGATTCTGATTCTGTGTAAAGAAACACCTCCTTAGCTGTAAAAATCTTTTGCTTTTTATTGCCTCCATGCGGGCCGTGAATGATAACTTGTCAGAGACAAGCAGATGAGAGTCAGAAACTGTACAGTGACAGATGCCCTTTAAAACTCCATCCAACAATGTTATGAACTAGGGGATTATTCGTAACCCAAAGAACAGTCATATGGGGCCATTTAGAGACTAAACAGTATTTCATAAAATGAGTTCCATGAATACATGTTTGAAGCAACCATTAAAGGGTTCTCTGGTAAATACATTTGGGAAATAGAGTTTTTCATTGGTGTACCTTCCAGGGCCTTTAATATGCAAAAGTGCTCTGTGATTTTCCAATAAAGAGATGTAACATGTATTTTTCTACAAACTTGCTTGGCCATGGAATCATTTTATTTGTTTCCATAAGTTAGCTTCTTAAGTTAGTGTTCTATGGAGCACATTTGGGAGATCTCCAAGTCACATCTAAACTACTAAAGCCTTATTGATCATATTATTCAATTAAATAAAGGTATAAAACTTACTGTGATGTTTTAGAATTGCTTTGGAATAGGAAAAGAACCAAACTAGTAAACCTTCAGGAAATATTTTACTTTGAAAGTCCTTTTTTTTTTTTTAAAGATTTTTTTTAATTTATCTATTTGATAGAGAGAGATCACAAGTAGGCAGAGAGGCAGGGGGAAGCAGGCTCCCCGCTGAGCAGAGAGCCCGATGTGGGGCTCGATCCCAGAGATCACAAGTAGGCAGAGAGGCAGGGGGAAGCAGGCTCCCCGCTGAGCAGAGAGCCCGATGTGGGGCTCGATCCCAGGACCCTGAGATCATCACCTGAGCCGAAGGCAGAGGCTTAAACCACTGAGCCACCCAGGCGCCCCACTTTGAAAGTCTTAAAGAATATGTTTTCTTGACCCATCTGCATATAAAATGGCTCAGGCTTTAAAAAAATAAGTAGAAAATTGTACAACATAAAGATGTCAGAAGCCAAAATCAACAAGACGATGGATCCAAAAGCTGCTTTACATGAAAACTTTTCATTTTAGCCATCTTATCACTACTAGAATGATTTTGTGGTTTTGGATTTTTCTGCTAGAATTTTGCTTGTCATCCACATTCCTCCCACAGATATCTCTTGTTCAGTCAAACCCTCATTGGTCGAACACCTATTGCAATTCAGACATTGCATAAAAAAGAAGCAAATATGTGCCTGCCCTTGAAGTGGTAGAGAAGAGACACAGAGAAGTCAACTGGTAAATGACAACGGGGTTGTACATCCAGGTGTTTTGGGTGAAGTGTGGGAGTTTAGAAGGAGGTACCACTGACTCTACGTGGAAAATTCAGGAAGTGCTTCATGAAAAGAGAACAATTGTGTGGGTATCGGAGCATGATGAGGAGCTTAGCATGTAGGAAGGAATAGGAAGGGAATTTCAGCAAGTAAATCAAGGAAACAAAATGCCGCGAGCGTTCATGGGATGGCAACAGGGTTGACTGGGGGAAGCACAAAGCATGGACTCCTGATCTTCTTTACTCGGGGAGGCTGTGGAGGAGGAGCAGTGCGAGATGGAGTTGGAAAGGTGGGCTAGGGCCACATAGGAAGAATTTGCTCTAGTAGGCTCCACGCAGGATTTTGAACTCCGTCCTCTTGGCAATAGAGGTTAATTAAAGATTTTGAACAGATATAGGGCATGTGTGGATTTGTTTTTAGAAAGATGACTAGTTTTTGAGTAGAGGCTCAGCAACATCGTCATTTACTAAGTATTAGGCCTTGTGCTGGGTGCTTAACATGTGTTACACAGTTCTCACCCCAGGCTGAGCCCGGCAGAGTTGTCATCCCTGCCACTTCCCAGATGAGGATCCTGGGCCGTAGACAGGCTAAGTAACTAGTCAGTGAGTAGGTGATGGAGCTGGCATTTGAAGCCAAGCAGTTTGGCTCCAGGTTGTGCACTCTCAGCCACTCTACAGATTTCCTCTTGGTGGATGGGGGTGGGGTGGGAATGTTGTTCTGACTAGACAACCCTAAGAGAAGTTGATGTAAAATGGGTGGGATCAGGTTATTGAAGTGCTTGAGACCCTAAAAAAAAGGGGAGTTGATTTGAAAGCCCGTTTTCTTAACCAAAATGCTAGTGGTAGAAAGGAGATAATTTGAAGGCAGGGGCAGTAGATGGGAAGCTATTTGGGTGTCCTTTGGGGGTATTGAGGAAGGTGTGGTTTTTGTCCTACAGACAAAAGAGGGGATATATCTGGGATTTCTCGTCAGATTATTCAATTTCCTGGGGACCACTTGTGGCTTAGCAGTTTCCACAACAAAACTAATATTCTTTTTTTTTTTTTTTAAGATTTTATTTATTTATTTGACAGACAGAGATCACAAGTAGGAAGAGAGGCAGGCAGAGAAGAGAGAGAGGAGGAAGCAGGCTCCCCACGAGCAGAGAGCCCAATGTGGGGCTCGATCCCAGGACCTTGGGATTATGACTTGAGCCGAAGGCAGAGGCTTTAACCCACTGAGCCACCCAGGTGCCCCCAAAACTAATATTCTTGTTTTTAAGATGACTACAATATGGTCATCTTCTCCTCGGCTAATAGGTAACAATTATTGAACATATATACCATATGCCAGGTATAATACATAGTATTTTATGCACATTTTCTTCCTTATTTCTTACAACCCTATAAGACCAGGACTGTTACTATACCTGCTTCCCAGAAGACAAAACTAAGAGTGAGGATATTAAATAATGATTTAAAGTAATACGGGTAGTAAATGGCACCTTGTCTAATAGCAGTTCCTCATACTTATTAATAAAAATCAGCATTTTTCTGGAATTAAATTTACATAACTGTAAATTGTGTTCATTCATTTTTTTAAATTAGTTAAATCATTCAGCAGATCAGCTAGCACTGTGGTAGATGCTGTGCATACAGGTGTTAACAGACCAGATAAAGTCCTTGTTATCAAGGTGTTCATTCTACTAGGGGAAAACGACAATAAAAAAATGAAGGAGTAACCATGACAAGTGACAAGTGCCAGGAGAAAATGAAACAGGGTGAAGTGATAGAGTGGTTGGAGGTCAGGGCAGTCAGTGACAGCCCTTGCCAGGTGGCTGGTGTGCGTGTGGCAAAAGATGAATGTGAAAGTGCATGAGGTTCACAGAGGTAGGCAGATGCTGGGCCATGTAGGATTTTTGTAGGTTCAACACAGTTTAGCTTTTATTCTGAAGGCACTGAGAATGCACTGGGTGCTTTGCAGCAGGGGTGAAAGCATGTGTTATGTTCTGGGGAAAGGCAGGTGCTCCAGGGCCAAAGTGAAAACAGGCAGAACAATCCATGGTCCAGGTGAGAGGATGAGCTGTGGTGCCAGTGGTGGAGGAACTGGTAAGAGGTGGAAGAGTTGGAGAGACATTTTGAAAGTAGAGATGGTAGGTTGTGCTCATCAGGAAGATGTGTGGAGAGAGAGACCAACAACCATGTTTAGATCTCCGATTTACTCATAGGTGAGAGGGGAACTGAGCCACAGAGCTGCCATCTGGGGCAGTGGGAAGAGGTGGATGATGAAGTCAGTGTGGGACCTGCAAGGTAAGCAGCCTGAAGCCCTTGAGAGGGAGCAGGGCTGAAGACACAAGAGGCCCCAACACCCAGACGCAGAATGTGCTGACTGCCAAGTTCTTGGCCTGGGATGAAAGGTCACTTTTATGTGTGTTAGTCACAGTTATTTTGTGAGCCTCTGTGTGCCTTACCAACATCCTGGATTTCCTGGGTGCTGTCGGGAAAACCCTCCCATGACAGCACCTCCCGAGTCAGCAGGAATGTCAGTGTGGGGAGATTTCACACTTCGAGGCAACTCAGTTTTCTTTAAGCCTGATGGAGCACTTCATCCCTTCACAAAAGCAGGCTATAGGAGCCTTTTCAGTTTGTCATCCTAATAAAAATGCCTGTAAGTAAAAACATTTGGTCTTTGTTTTCTGAATTGCATGATCTATTCAATTTCTGGTGAACTCCTTTATGATATCATTTGGAAGAGCAAATAGCTGGCATCAGGACGGCTACGGACGTCAGTCTTTTCATTGCATGATGTTCACTTTATTCTTTGCTGAGCAGGCAGGCAGAGGATTCTGGGGTTGGGTTAAGTGGTGGACTTTGGGGGCTTTTTTGAGATATTTTCTAGTGTGTGGTTATAGCCAAGAGAGAATCAAGGCTTGCTAGCTTATTAGCCTGTGCCGACTGGATTTCTTTTAAATGGAAATAATGTTTTGCGACTTGAAGACAGCTGATGCTGGCTTAAAGGGAGGGGTGAGTGAGCCCTTCCACCCTGTGTCCCATGGACACGTATGGTCCTGCTGCAACATGCCAGAGCAGGTTTCGTGGTACTCAGCCACATGGCACATGCATGCTTCACCCAGCTTCTCCTCACTGGCAGTGCTGCCTGTTTTTCTTGGAGGGTTAATTCTCGTGTGTTACTGTGGGCTGTAGAATGTGCAGTAGTAACAGGAAATTATACACAGTTAAGGAAGGTATAAATTATATGTGTTAAGTAAAATTAACCTGGTTGGGAAAATGGATGTTTAATAAAATTTGGATGCCTAATACATGACAGGCATTGAGGAAATTAAATTTTTGGCTGTTCACTGTGTGAAATCTAGTATTGAGATAGTTAAACATAATTATTCTATAGTAAACATAGGGTTTTTATTCCTTCGAATTATTTGCTAACAATAGTTATATCAAATAATTTTATTTTGAATCAAATGTTTCTCATTGATTAGACAAATCTAATTACTGGGTTAAATTAAATAGCTTCTATATTTCCAAAGAATTCCTGTAAGTGGCTGAAATTTTTAAAAATTAAGATAATTAAATGTTAATGTATTTAAATAACTGGCATGATGACTTTAAAATACATTTTGAGTTGTTAGTTTACTATAATATGCAGCTGATTATATAATAACAGCAAACCCTTATATAGCATTCACTATGTAGCAGATATGGTTCTATGCTTTGCATGTATTATGTAATTTAATTCTTACAGCAGCCCCTTGTGGTTGTTATTAAAGATATCCTCTGTTTTACAGATGAGGGAAACTGAAGCATAGCGAGAATAAATAAGTTGCTCAAAGTCAGCAACTGGTAAATAGTGGAGTTGGGATTTGAACTATCTGACTCCAGAGTCTGTGTTCTTAATCACTGTATACTAATCTATAATCTCTCCATTGTTGGCTGTTATATTTTTGAGGAGAAAAGTCTTTGTTGAGCCCCTGCTATTTGCCTTGCACTGTGGTAGGAGACTGAGGGGACTTAGGAATGAGCAGGACACAGTTGTACTTTCAGGTGGTTTAGATTCTACTGGAGTTCTTTGGGCACACAGGACTTGAAGACAAAGCAGAATAGGAAGGTCATTCTAATTGTAGCGAGCAGCTGCAGTAAAGGCACGGATATGGAAAAGAACCAATTGTCATTAGGGAGCAGTGAATATTATACTGTGTCTGGAAAAGAGTCTTGGAAGGTAAAAGCTAGATGGAGAGTCTTGACTCACAGGCTGAGGAGTTTGAACAAAAGTAAAGTAGTTAGACCATTGAAAGCCACTGGCATGTTTTTCTAAAGCAGGGAAATTACTTCATTAATCTCCCCATTTGTAAAATACCACATCACTAGAATGTTTAAGGAATAAAGTAAATAATGCATTAAGAATGTTTAACACAGTGTCTGGAACATAGCGAGTGCTCAATAAATGGTTCTAAATAAAGGGTAGTTATTAATTAAATGAAGGGGAGCTAGAGTTCTTTTTCCATCATTTACAGGTGTTCTATTTAACAACGAGGTGGTCTGGGGTAAATCCTAGGAGTTTAGCTTTCCAGTCTCTCAATGTCTGAAAAGTCTTCTGCCTGTTCAGTCTTCACTATAACTTTGCAACCAGTAGGAGCTCCACCTCTCCAAAGGAAGGCCTAGTGGCTCTCCGCCTTGCTTTGCTGGAACCCTGTGAAGCTATTGGGAAGCAGTGTCTTCTTCTCTAATACCTTCTGCCATGTTGCTATTTTGTGGAGGTAGTTCTTGCAAACCCTCAGTAAGATTTATTATTTAGAAGGGACTGAAGCACAGCTCTGTCAGGGAGTATGGTTTTTTCCATTCTGAATTCCTCATTAATATCTATGGTTTATGGGAAATGCTACAATTCACACTGAAATTGAAAAAAAAATTTTTTTAAAGATTTTATTTTTTTAATTGACAGAGATTACAAGTAGGCAGAGACGCAGGCAAAGAGATGGGGGAGGCAGGCTCTTCGCTGAGCAGAGAGCTGGATGTGGGGCTCGATCCTAGGGCCTTGAGGTCATGAGCTGAAGGCAGTGGCTTAACCCACTGAGCCACCCAGGTGCTCCTGAAAAAAATTTTTTTAAGACTTTATTTTACAGAGATCACAAGTAGGCAGAGAGGCAGGCAGAGAGAGAGAGAGAGAGAGAGAGAGAGAGAGAAAAGCAGGCTCTCTGATGCAAGGCTTGATTCCAACACCCTGAGATCATGACCTGAGCTGAAGGCAGAGGTCCATCCCACTTAGCCACCCAGGCGTCCCCAGTTTGAAATTTTAACTGGAGAACTATGATGTATTAGAACAGCTTAAAATCATAGCTGGTCAGCATTCATCAGTAGAAATTTGGCTTCTTGGTCAGTTGGGAAGAAGTACGTGAAAAGGAGAGGACCATCATCTGTGGGAAAAAATTCCTGCAAGTATTGAGTGTTTTGATTTTTCTGAGTGCAGATGAGTTGGATAAAGAAGAAGCAACCACCTAAATGGAGTAAAACATCACCCTGGACAGCCTTCTTCCTAGTTTTCTCAACTTTATCCTCTACTCTTGTGTATTTGGGTATTGTTAACCTCCTAGTAGTAGGGTTTTGTTCTCCTGAAGATGTACAATTGAATGGAGAGGAGGAAGAGAAAAAAATATTTATTTTTTTTAAATGCCAAGCACATTACTATTGATAAACTTATTTTTTAAAACTATTTTATTTATTTGACAGAGAGAGAGAGAGAGAGGTCACAAGTAGGCAGAGAGGCAGGCAGAGAGAGAGGAGAAAGCAGGCTCCCCACTGAGCAGAGAGCCCAATGTGGGCCTCGATTCCAGGACCCTGAGACCATGACCTGAGCTGAAGGCAGGGGGTTAACCCACTGAGCCACACAGGTGCCCAATAAACTTATTTGATACAGGGACACTGAGATATTAGAACCCCTATTTGATAGGCAAGATATAACTGGGTAGATTTGTGATTTTCATCTTAGATCTTCTGATTCCTTTTTTGGTTCCATCCTACAATTAAAAATGTTTTTAGAGTGATCAAAGTGTACAGTCTATACTCAAATACAATATAACAAGATATTTGTTTGGCTTACTTCCAGTTTCAACCTCTGGTCCACACGAATTTCTGTTCCTAACCTCTCTTTGCTTCTCTCTCGTTTTTGCCTCTTCTGTTCAATAAAACAGTAAGTGTTGGGGTGAAGTTTCAAAATGCTAAACTCAGAGTTTCCTGAATTCTATCTTTAGGATTCATTATATTATCTCCTGCCTTCCCCATGATGCCCTCTAGGGTAGAACCATGAATTTCTCCTGCTTCGAGATCTTCTGGCTGTTACTCTACATAAACCTCTGTCATCTTGATTCTTCTCAAACTTTCTCATGGCTTACCACCTCAGAGGCTCTGAAAATCCTGTGTTCCTTTGTTTCTCCATCCCACAATGTTATAAACCTACTAGGATCTTTTCTGCAGGCCTACAGGTCTGATCTTTTGAACAAATGAATACTATCTTTACTTTATTCTGGCTCCATTCAAACCAAGATTCCTCCCATCATTTTGAGAAAAGATTTAGTTTGTCTCTTCCATCGAAGATAAATACTGTATTGAAAAGTCTTAAAAAAAATGAAGAGCCCCAATATGAACAGATATTTGGTGCTTTGGATTAGTCTCTCTCAATTTCACGAGAACACTTTTACCTAACTTTCAAATCCCCAGGCTCACCTAAAGCTTTCATGCTTCTGTTGATGTGATGATTCAGCATTTTCTCCCTTCAGTTTCTCAAAATCCCTTTGTATTCTTGGACTTTTAAAACTAAGTTTGTCTATTAGTGTTTAATAGAACAATTATGATGGAAAGCAGAGAAACCTGCTTTCTATCATAGTTGTTATAGTTTTGGGGATGTCAGTAATTAACAAAGGGCCACCTGCTGTCAGGTCTCCATGGCACAGCCCACTTTGCATAGAAGGTTTTTATAGACATGGTAGAGCTTTCTTAACTACAGAGCTAAATGGTCCTGAGTAGTCTGTCTTGTTCCTCAGTCAGAATTTGTCAGGCCTATAATGTGATTCTCTGGCTGCCACCGCCAAAGCTCAGAGTTTTTTTTAAAGATTTTTATTTATTTATTTATTTGACAGATAGAGATCACAAGTTGGCAGAGAGGCAGGCAGAGAGAGAGGAGGAAGCAGGCCCCTTGACGAGCAGAGAGCCCATCCCAGGACACTGAGATCATGAGATCATGACCTGAGCCGAAGGTAGAGGCTTTAACCCACTAAGCCACCCAGGTGCCCCAAAGCTCAGAGTCTTATTTGTTCCATAGTTAGTTCCCAGGATTAGCCAAAGGTAGATGGGAAGTCTGAACAAATGGTTCAGTAGATAATCTGAATTTTTAAAGGCAGTAAGAGTGTAACAGTAAGGGTCCCTTCAAGAAACAAGAACCGCTGGGCACCTGGATGGCTCAGTCGGCTCAGGTCCTGGGATTGAGCCCCACATTGGGCTCTCTGCTCACCGGGAAGCCTGCTTATCCCTCTTTCTCTGCCTGCCTCTTTGCCTACTTGTGATCTCTGTCTGTCAAATAAATAAATAAAAATCTTAAAAAAAAAAAAGAAATAAGAATCACACCCATTATTTGAATCAAGTAAGTTGTATATGGAGACTTTAAGCTCTTAAAAAAAAGGAAAGGGTTAAAAGGGGATACTGAGATGTTACAAATGTAGGAACTACAGAGAACCCTGGGAAAGATAGTTTCTTTCAAGGGAAAAGGGAGGGAATTAACACTTAGAAATTTAGAGAGGGGGTTGTCCTGAGAATCAGATGTTTCAGGAAAACTGGCTAGCTGGTGACTTTGAGTGGGGTGTGCTGTGAGGTAGTTTCTCCAAGTGTTGAGAATATCGCAGACTATTTAGGTGGATTTAGGTGCTTTTTGGGGAAGGATCTGGGGCTGCTGGAATGAACAGGTATTACTGGGGGAGACTCCTGGGAATTGTCAGCATTCAGGAAGTCCCAATTAAGCAGAAGGAAGCAAAAAGGAAGGAGCACGTGCCTTCTTCCTCTTCAGCTTTGCAGCTTTCCTCTGTCACCCCCTAGTGGCAAAGCCGGACAAAGTGGTTTGCAGAGCATCACAGGGCTGATAACAGCAGGGAGGGCATGCAGCTGGGACAGTATCTTAGCACTTGGCACAGAAGAGCTTACTCTGAAAGCCCAGAGCTTCCCAAATAGGCATCTTTAAATCAGCTGAACCAACAGTATCAGCAAGGGAGACAAACCATAAGAGACTCTTAACTATAGGAAACAAATTGTGACGGTTGCTGGAGGGGAGGTGGGTAGGGGGAAATGGGGTAACTGGGTGTTGGACATTATTAAGGAGGGCACGTGATGTAAAGAGCACTGGGTGTTGTATGCAACTGATGAATCACTAAACTCTACCCCTGAAACTAGTAATATGCTGTATGTCAATTATTTGATTTTAAATAAAATAAAAAATAAATCATCTGAACCTTCCCACACCATTCTTTATTTCCAGTTCCTTAATGTCATTGTCTCATTATGAGATTTGGAGTCAGAGTTGGGTTCATATTTTAGTTTTTTTTTGTGAGCTGTGTGACTATAAGCAAGCTATTTAATTTTCTTTAGTCATTAAAAAACTACTTTGAGATATGATTGACATACAAAAAACCAAGTTTAATGTAAATAACTTGATGGGTTTGGAGGTAAGTATATGACCAGTGAAATACCAATAAATACCAATAATCAAATGCCATAAACTTGGAAAGTTTCCTCTTCTTTTTTTTTCTCATTTTCCTCTTTTTTTGGTGATAAGAACACTTAATATACATCTTTTTAGCAAATTTTGAAGTATACATTGCAGTATTGTTAACTATAGACCCTGTGGTACACAGTAGAACTCTAAGACTTACTCATTTTACATAACTGAAGTTTTGTACCCTTTGACCATTACCTTCTCAATTCTCCCCACTCCTGAACCTCTGGTAACAGATGTGAAATATTGGGGTTCAGGAGCAAACAAGAAAGAATTCTTGAGACATCTTTGGTGCAAAAAGGGTAGTTTTATTAAAGCACAGGGACAGGACCTGTGGGCTGTATTGGGGTTGTGAAGAATGGTTGATTTTATACTTTCAAGTTGGGAGGGGTTTGGGGATAGCCTGAGTCTCTAAGGAACTTGGAAGCAAGGTTTCCAGGACCCTGAGGGACTAGCAGTTGTTAGAAAAACTCCATTTACTACTGTCTAGTAAAACCTTAGTCATGAGATGCTTCGGGTGAATATCAGTGGACCATATGCTTGGAGGATGATTGCTAACATATATCTTGGGTCAGGGTAGAGATAAAGGAAGTTTCCAAAGGGGTTTTTACAGGATCCTGGAGGTCTAGCTAATGTCAAGCTAAAGTTGTCTTTGGCCTTTAGCAAGGTATTAGTGGTGAAGCAGTTGAGTTCCTGGAGAACGTCACTCTGCTTGTATCAAATACTTGTTGATGGGCTATAATGTAAGGAGATTTAATTTGTTCTTCTTCTTCTTTTTTTTTTTTTTTTTTTTTTTTTTTTTGCTTTTTCACTCCACATCAGTAACCACCATTCTTTTCTCTGCTTCTATGAGTTTGACTATTTTAGTTTCTCATATAAGTGGCATCCTCTAGGATTTGTTCTGCATCTGGCTTACTTCTGTTAGCATAATCATCCATGTTGTTGGAAACAATACAATTTACCTTCTTTTTTAAAGTTGGGTAATATCCCATTGCATATAAATACCATATTTTCTTTATCCATCATTCATTGTTGGATACTTACTTTGCTTCCATGTCTTAGATATTGTGAATAATGTTGTAATAAACACGGGAATACACCTGTCTCTTGAGATCCTGGCTTCAGTTTGTTTAACCTCTTTCAAATTTAATTTACTCATCTTACAAAACCAAGGTAACTGTCTGTTTCACAGAACTGATAGAATATTAAATGAAATTGAGTTCACTTGAAGTTTAGTCTGGGTATAGCATATGGCACTAAACAAGGGAAGGAGAAAGGAGAAGAAAAATAAGGAAGAAAATACACATAGTTTCTATAATCCTTCTAATTGGTCACAAGACTGTAGTTGATACTTGTAACTCTCTTCCTCTTCTATCCGTTTTATGTTTTCTTTATGCTCAGTCAGGACTTGAGTTGGTGGAGGTTCTTAACCTGACAGGGAATGATTTAAATCTTCATTTCTGAAAGGTCTTGAATCTATAGTGGGCCTTTTCCAGGTTGTCAATAAATGGGTTACACTAGCACACTCACATAGAGTATCTATTGAATTCAGAATCCAAAAAAGCCCACCAAGAGTTGTGTTTTTTCCCAGCCAAAGACAGTTCAAGGGACAGCAGTTTTTCTTTCATCCTAAAAAGGAGATCTCAACATGTTCTTGACAGTTTGACTCTAAGAAGTTTCACTGAGGTGGGAACCTCCTTAATTTTTGTGGGGTTTATCTTCAACCTGGAGTTCACATGTGTTTATTAAGACATCTAAAGTACTTGCTACTTCCTGCTCCTCAGAAACAATTAGCATGATGTCATCTGTAGTGTCACTGTAGTGGACTGATATGCTGTGGGGAATATCAAGTTGATTAAGATCTCTGCTGAGTATATTATGACAGAAAGCAGGAGAAGGTCCTGCTTAACTTAATACAGCCTTGAGGCAGTATTTGTAAAGTTACTGTTAGTCATGCCAGGCCAGTTAAAAGCAAACTACTTCTGATTGTCCTTGCAAACTGATATGGAGAAAAAGGCATTTTCATGTCAAAAGCTACATACTTCTAATTGCCTGGGGCTATGTTGATTTGTTCCATGAAATACACTCCATCTGGAACATAAGCTCCAATTGGAGCCATTACCTAAATTAGTTTAAATAATAGTAGATAATTACTCTTATATTCTAAGATTTCAGCTTATTGGATAAATCTTCAGCTTATTTGGATAAATACATAAGAACACAATTGCTGGATTGTATGATAAGCCTATGTTTAACCTGTTAAGAAATAGCCCAACGGTCTTCTAAAGTGGCTGTACCATTGTATATTCCCACCAGCAGTGAGAGAGAAGTCTTGTTGCTCCAGCAGGATTTCACCAGCATTTGGTGTTGTCACTAGATTTTTAGCCACTCTAATGGTGTGCAGCTTGAACTTTTTTTTTTTTTTTTTTTTTTTTTTTTTTTTTTTTTTTTACTCTTTCCTCCCATTTAGAATGATCTTCATGGGCCCCCAAGATTACCTCCTTTGTGAAGCCTTTCCAGATGCCACTCCTGACGTAACCTCTGCTGGTCCAAAAGTGATCTTTTCCTTTTGAAATCCTGTTTCTGTAGCCTACATAACCAAAGTACTACTTTCCACAGCAGTGGTGTTACTTTATTGTAATTCTCCCTGCTCTGTCTGGGTCCTGAGTTGTCTCCAACTCCCTTCGAATCGACCCAGACATGAAATTCAGATCTTCTACTGGTATTCACAGGAAAGTTGACCTACCCTAAAGATTGTGTGAGTTTGGTAACTTAAGGGGAGGAGTCATAGAGTAATATTTATGACCTCTTGACTGGGTCTCTCCTCTCTTCTTTCTTCTTCTCACTCCCTTTCTGGAGTATTAAAAAAAAAATCCTTCTCTTTGTCTCATGTGTAATTATTTTACATCCTTCTTTTAGGGTTTTGGGTTTGCCAGCATGCACATCACATGTGATGCACCTATTGTAAGTTGGACCTTTGAGGCATATTGCCACAAAAGCCTCTTCCTAAGATGGAGATTTTTTTCTACCAACTCTCAAGAAAATACAGCTTATCTTGTTAAATTGTTTGTAGCTATTTTCTTCTTCTTCTTTTTAAAAGATTTTATTTATTTATTTGACAGAGATTACTAGTGGGCAGAGAGGCAGGCAGAGAGACAGAGAGCGGGGGAAGCAGGCTCCCTGCTAGCAGAGAGCCCGATGTGGGGCTCGATCCCAGGACTCTGGAATCATGACCTGAGCCGAAGGCAGAGGCTTTAACCCACTGAGCCACCCAGGTGCCCTATGTAGCTATTTTCACACATATACTTTTTCTTACTGGATAGCAAATTCCTCAAGGATAAGAAATAAGTTTTCATCTTTCTGATCTCCATAGTCCTTGCTTTAGAAGTGGTGATCAATAAATGTTTATAGAATGAATGAATGAATGAATGAATGAATACACTATATATGATTTTAGTTTCTTTTAAAAAGAAATAAATGTATTTCTTTCAAGTAGGGAGTCATGAATTGTCACAGTTAACCCATTTTATGTATAAATAGATGCACAGACTATGGTTTATTTGCCCAGTTATAATATTTATTAAGAGATGACTGAGAACACTGTATCACAGATGTAATTGAAATAGCCAACAGGCAAGATCATTATGATCCCCTCCCCCTTGCAAAAAAAAGGGATGGAACCAGATGTTGAACTATGAAAAAGTCTAGCCTACTTCTTAGAGGATGAATGTTAGGTGAAGAGCTTCCATTCTTTCTGGTGACAACTGAGAAAAGTCACTTGGCTATATTTTGGTGCTTTTGATGTTAGAAAAATGCTAGGTAAACAGAGCTAAGAATAGATTATAAAGCAGGGAAGAATTAGAGTTGTGGGTAGTTCTCAAGGATTAATTCTACAGTATATCAGTAATTTTCAAGCCTGCAAAAAAAATCAGAAATAGATATCTAAAGCATTTTGATAGTCAGCTGGTAGGTTCACAGCATTCCCGTGTTTGCAGTGGATGGTCAGGGTATCTACTACAGAATGAAATCAGCTAAAACTCATGTACTTGGTAGCCCCCATAACAAAAACGCAAATGGAAGTCTAAGAACTTGTGATGGTCCAGGGTGGTTGAGGAGATACGCTATTCAGAGATACTGTATTCTGGGCAACTGGAAATCAGCAGCCTTTCTTTTAGCAGGTGGGCTCACAGCAGGTGGGCTGGCAGCAGCTGGGCTGGCAGCAGTAGCAGCAGCAGGCTGGGCGGCAGCAGGACTGTCCACAGTAGGATGGGCGGCAGCAGGGGGCCTGGGCATGGTGCAGCTGGCAGCAGGTTGGGGGTGTGCAGCTCACCACGCAGCAGGGGGGCAGGCAGGTGTCCTCCACGCGGCAGTCAGGGCGGCACCACCTGACTCGGCAGCTCACAGCTCCGCAGCCACCCTCCTGGCCACCACCAGTGCCACAGCTGGTCCCACAGCAGCTGGGCTGGCAGCAGCTGGTCTGGCAGCAGGTTGGCTGGCAGCAGCTGGTCTGGCAGCAGGTTGGCTGGCAGCAGCTAGGCTGGGAGCAGCTGGTCTGGCAGCAGCTGGGCTGGCAGCAGCTGGTCTGGCAACAGCTGGGCTGGCAGCAGCTGGAGCCACAATTCCCACTGGTGGCGCAGGTGGGAAATCCACAGAAGCTAGTGGAGCAGCAGGCCATGGTCAGGACTTGGGATGAGAGTTGGGTTGCTTGTAGGTGTTTTGGTGGTAAAGTCTATGTCGGACAGGCCTTTTATATAACTGAGCCAGCTTCTATTTATAAAATTCTTAACATATCTTCCTTGTTTTTGTTTAAATTTGTTCCTCATTGGTCCTCTGATTGGCTTACATTGAAATACTTACGACCTATTATGAGCAGCAGTTTAGAAATTACTTTGTTTTATAGTTTCATTTGGACTCCTCATATTGGTTCTTTGCTCTTTGGAATACATTTGTGGTTTTCCATGTTCAAAGAGCTCTTCCACTTTAGTCCACGTCAACACCCTCATTTTGTAGAGGTGGTTATTTCACGTGACACTCTGTCCATATCTTTAAGGCTAAGGATAATTGTGCTCTTAGTTTTAACTATTATTTTTTCCCTTTGGCTGTATGGACTGAATTCTGTTGAATGTAGGACCTTGGAACATCCACTGAATTGAAGAGTATCTTTGGTTATAGATAATTAGAAGCTTCCAACTAATTTACTCCAACATTAAATCAAATTACTATCATAGTTCCTTTGGCTTCAATCAACTTGAAATATTTAAATATTATTCATATTCTAGGTCAGAAATCTTTTCTTGTGAACCAAGTGACATAGTTTATATAAAGATATCTCGCAGAGGGCTTAGCTTCAGGTAGATCTTTAATAAATGCTTACCAAATCTGATTTTGAATGGGTGGAGTAAAAGGCATGATTCATGGGCACATGTACCAATTATAAATAATTTAATAGAACTCTCAAGCTGTAGTGCCTCTCATGGAGGAGTCCTTGTTATTGTCAAAAGAGAGTAGGAAGTCCTGAAATATTTTTCTGCATCGAAAAGTTGAACCAAAGCTCAGGGAAAAACATCTGGGAGTTAGGACATTTTGAAGAAGGCACTGCCATCTACTATATTCTTTGAAATGCATTTGATCTATCATTGTCAAATGTTTTTGATCTATTATTGCTACCAGTTAAATGATAGAGGTAAATTCTGGGAGCTTGTAAATAACTTGGAAAATATTTTTCATGAAGTGTTCTATATTTTGTCCTATTATGTTTTATATATTGCACTAAAATACTTAATGAGGAATTAAAAAATTAAATGGTAAAAGTATTTTTTTAATTCTAGATTTATGTTAATTTCCTAAGAGAACATCTTTCAAATTGGGTTGCAAAATGCAATATACAGAGCTCGAGATTTGTAATGCATGTGTCTGACCATTGGTGATGGTAGAACTCACAGGGTATCTCCCTGGCTCTTTGTTCTACTGTCATTTAGATTAGAGATACATTTTATACAAACTCACAATAAATGAAGGTGAGTATTAGCAGTTAAAACTTAGAGAGCAATTTGGGGACCAGTGGTAAGAATATAATAGGTATGACATAGGAATTAAACCTAAATGCTCTTGGAAAAGAGTATCTAAAAGATAGTATCTGGTAGATATTTTAAAATGTACATATTAAGTAATATAATCTTTAGATGTTAGGTACACCTGAAGGAGAACATCTAGTATATAAACTGGAAAGAGATTAAAACAGTAGAGATATATCTAGGTAGAAGTCCTATAGATTTGAGCAACCTCAAAATTTTAGCCAAAAGTGATTTTACTGGCTTTGACCTAATCATAATAGGTTAGAACATTTTAGCTATTTGAATAAATACAAAGATTATTAAATGCATGGAGGATTTTATTAACTGATGGATTCAGCATAATGTAATTAGTATTTAATCTTTCTGGTTTAGAGTTTCTGTTTATGCTTTAGGATTATTATCAAAATGCAAATCCACTCTTCTTGAATTCCAGCTAAGGGTGGACAAACTTAGAGGTAGAAGGAAGAAAATAACTCAATTTGCTTTACACATTTAACATTTTATTTGAAATTAAGGGGATATTCAAGGAAAAATGTCTGAAAATAAGTGGGGATCAAGAGAAAGGGAGGAGACCAGAGATGTCACTGAAATGAAGAAATACCCCACCCTGGTGGCTTTTCAAGCAAGGCAGGATATCTAGATACTTTGACTGATACATGCTTTCAGCATGCTAGTTCAGCATATCTAAGAGGGTCCTGTCTAAGACTCATTATTTCTGAGTGGCTTAGAAACATCATGATACTAAGCATGGGAGTAAGATTGAACACTTCTTCAGAGATCAGAGCAGTTTGCTTAGCTTCTCCTTTCATTCTTTCCTAATCAGCAGCCTTGCTTTAGCAGGTGGGCTCACAGCAGGTGGGCTGGCAGCAGCTGGGCTGGCAGCAGTAGCAGCAGCAGGCTGGGCGGCAGCAGGACTGTCCACAGTAGGATGGGCGGCAGCAGGGGGCCTGGGCATGGTGCAGCTGGCAGCAGGTTGGGGGTGTGCAGCTCACCACGCAGCAGGGGGGCAGGCAGGTGTCTTCCACGCGGCAGTCAGGGCGGCACCACCTGACTCGGCAGCTCACAGCTCCGCAGCCACCCTCCTGGCCACCACCAGTGCCACAGCTGGTCCCACAGCAGCTGGGCTGGCAGCAGCTGGTCTGGCAGCAGGTTGGCTGGCAGCAGCTGGTCTGGCAGCAGGTTGGCTGGCAGCAGCTAGGCTGGGAGCAGCTGGTCTGGCAGCAGCTGGGCTGGCAGCAGCTGGGCTGGCAGCAGCTGGTCTGGCAGCAGCTGGGCTGGCAGCAGCTGGTCTGGCAACAGCTGGGCTGGCAGCAGCTGGAGCCACAGTTCCCACTGGTGGCACAGGTGGGAAATCCACAGAAGCTAGTGGAGCAGCAGGCCATGGTCAGGACTTGGGATGAGAGTTGGGTTGCTAAGAGGTTTTTGAGCTTTGGCTGCACCTTCTACAGCTGGCCTTTTATATATTTCCTAGAGCTGCATATTTCCTTGACATTCAACATTGTTCGTTAATACCGTTTGCAAAGTAAGTCTCTGATTGGCTGATCCCTGAGTTGTTTAGAAAGTTATTAATAGCATTTCAATAACCTGCTTTGGTCATTATTCAATTAAGTCTCATTGTATTTCTTCTTTGCCCTCTGGATCATTATGGAAGCCAATCAGAGCAACACCTCTTTATGCGAATCACATGAGAGACTAGAGTTGGGCCAACCCTGGCTTGCTTTGTCATACTTGTCCTTTGTTAACCTTTAGGCTGAGTTTGTCTAAACTGAGCATTTTCTTCCTAAGTGGTCACTTGGGACCAGGACTTCATAAATAGAATTTGTTCAGATTTGGAATGATTAACATTAGTGTCATCAAGACATGAGCTATCTAAATGAATCAGCATCCAAAAGCACTATGGCTTTCTAGGATCTGTCTGTGCAAGTTAGAGGATACAAGAGCTCTAACCAGTATTTTTACCTTTATCCATCCAATGGATTTTACCTTTATCCATTTCCAATTGAAATCCTTAATGACTTTTGCTGGTAGGTTGTTTTCTCACTCTACTAATTAAAAATGTATGCTAGTAATGAATACATGTTTTAAACAAGTCAAACAAGTACACAGGCATATGAAGAAATTTAATATTTTCCTCTCTTCCCCAAAACACCCATCCCTTCCAAAACTAGTACTTCAGAAATAATAAGTATTAACAGTTGGGTACCTATTTGTTGACACCTTTTCCCCTGCTTTTGCAGACATAAACCAGCATAGATAGATAGATAGAAAGATTGTTCATCTAGTTAAGTAAAAGTTGGGGTCTATATGTATTTTTAAAAAGTTTTAATTATAATAATATAATATAAAATTTACCATCTTAACTATTTAAGTGTACTGTTCACTGGTGTGAAGTACATTCACATTGGTGTGCAATCTCTAGAACTCTTTTTAACCTCCAAAACTGAAACTCATTGTCCGTTAAAGAACCTTTCCATTCTGTCCTCCCTAGGCCTTTGGTAATCACTTTTTCACTCTTTGTATTGATGAATTTGACCAAACTAGGTGTCTCCTGCAAGTGGAATCCTACATACATCTTTTTAATGAATGGCTTATTTCACTTAGCATACTGTCCTCAAGATTCATCCATGTTTAGAATGTATCAGAATTTCCTTCCTTTTTTAGGCTGAATAATATTCCATTGTATGTATACAGCATGATTTGTTTATCCATTAATTCACTGATGGACCTTGGGCCCGTTTCCAACCGTTTGGGTATTATGATTAATATAACCATGAATGTGGGTGTACAAATATCTCTTCAATATCATACTCTCAATTCTTTTGGCTATATTCCTAGAAGTGGAATTGCTAGATCACATGGTAATTCTGTTTTCAGTTTTTTGGGTAACTGCCATACTGTTTCCCATAGGGGCTGCACATTTCCACCAACAGTGGAATTTCTTTACATCCTTGCCAACACTCTTTGGGTTTTTTGAGTGTAGGGATTCTAGTGGGTATGATTATATGTTATTGTTGTTTAGATTTGCATTTTTATAAGGACTGTTGATATGAAACCTTTTTTCAAGTGCTTGTTGGCTGTTTATCTTTTTTGGAGAAATGTCCATTTATGTCCTTTCCCCAATTTTTAATTGATGTTGAGTTGTAGGACTTCTTCATATATTCTCGATATTAGCTTCTTATCAGATATATGATTTGCAAATCTTTGTCCCATTCTCTAGATTGAATTTTCATTTTGTTCATTGGTCCTTTGATGCACAGAAGTTTTTAATTTTGATATAGTTCAATATCTGTGTTTTTAATTTTTGTTCTATATGTTTTTGGTGTCATATCCAAGAAATCACTGCCAAATCCAGTGTTATGGAAAACACATGTCTCCCTGTGTTTTCTTCTAAGAGTTTTACAGTTTTATCTCCTAACTTTAGGTTTTAAAATCTGTCTTCTGTTAATTTTTGTGTATGGTGTGATGTAAGAGCCCACCTTCATTGTTTTGCACGTGGATATCCACTTTTCCCAGCACCATTTGTTGAAAAGACTGTCCTTTCTCATAAGGATCTTGTGAATGATCTTGACACTCCTGTTGAAAATTATTTGAATGTATATGTAAAGGTTTCTTTCTAGGCTCTTTCTTTTATTCCATTTGTCTATAGGACTGCCTTTATGCCAGTACCATGTTGTTTTGATTACTGTAGCTTTGTAATCTAGTTGGAAATCAGGAAGTGTGATGTCTCCAGCTTTGTGCCTTTTTCTCAAGATTGATTTGGCTATTGAGAGTCTTTTGTAGTTCCATACAGATTTTCGGATTTTTTTTTTCTATTTCTGTGAAAAATACCATTGGAATTTTTATAGGGATTGTAGTGAATCTGTAAATTGCTTTGAGTAGTATGACATTTTAACAGTACTGATTCTCCTAATTCATGAACATGGAATACCTTTTCATTTATTTGTACCTTCTTTAATTTCTTTCAACAATGTCTCTTAGTTTTCAGTATACAGATCTTTCATCTTCTTGGTTAAATTTACTCCTAAGTATTTTATTCTTTTTTGATGCTATTATAAATGGAATTGTTTTCTTAATTTTCTTTCTTTTTTTTGATTTATCTTTATTATTATTATTATTTTTAGAGAAAGAGAATGAGAGGGAGAGCAGCAGGGAGAAGGAGAGGGAGTGAGAGAGAACCTTAGGCTGGCTTCATGCCCATTGTGGGGCCTGATGTAAGGCTCAGTCTCACGACCCTGAGATCATGACCTGAGCCAAAAGCAAGAATTTGACACTTAACTAACTAAGCCACCCCGGCCCCCTTAATTTTTCTCTGATAGATTGTTGTTAGTATATAGAAATACAGCTGATTTTTTTTTTTATATCTTGCAACTCTACTGAATTTGTTGATTAGTTCTAAACATTTTCTTCTTTCTTTCTTTCTTTCTTTCTTTCTTTCTTTCTTTCTTTCTTTCTTTCTTGTGGAGTCTTTGGGGTTTTCTATAGATCATGTCATCTGCAAGAAGAGACAGTTTTACTTTTTTCTTATTTGGATGCTGTTTACTTCTTTTTCTTGTTTAATTGCTTTAGCTGGGACTTCCAGTGTGATAAGAAATAGAATAGATAAAAGTGGGCAACCTTCTCTTTTTCTTAATCTTAGAGGAAAAGCTTTCAGTCTTTTACCACTGTGTATGATTTTATTGTGGGCTTTCATATATGGCTTTTACCAGGCTGATGTACTTTCCTTCTATTCCTAGTTTGTTGAGTGTTTTTGTTTTCTGTTTTTTTTTTTTTTAAATTATGAAAGCATGTTGAATTTCATCACTTTTTCTCCATCTATTGAGATAATCATGTGTTTTCCCCCCTTTGTTCTGTTATGCGATGTATTATATTCATTGATTTTTTTTTTTTTTGTCTGTTGAACCATTCTTGCATTCTAGGATAAAATCCCATTAGGTCGTGGTGTGTAATCTTTTCAATGTACTGTTGAATTCTGTTTGGTAGTATTTTATTGAGGACTATTGTATCAATATTCATCAGGGATATTGGTCTCTAGTTTTATCTTCTGTAGTGTCTTTGGCTTTGGTATCAGGGTAATGCTAGCCTCATAGAGTGAGTTTGGAAGTGTTCCCTCTTTAATTTGTTAGAAGAGTTAGAGGATGATTGATTTTTAACTTTTCTTTAAACGTTTGGTGAAGTTTACCAGTGAAGCTTCTGGTACTGGGATTTTATTTGTTGGGAGGTTTTTTTTTTTATTACTGATTTAATCTCCTCACTAAATCTGTTTAGATTTTCTATTTCTTCATGATTCAGTTTTGATACATTATGTGATTCTAGGAATTTATCCATTTTTTTAAAAAGATTTTATTTATTTTATTTGACAGACAAAGATTACAAGTAGGCAGAGAGGCAGGCAGAGAGAGAGGAAGGGAAGCAGGCTCCCTGCTGAGCAGAGAGCCCGATGCGGGCCTCGATCCCAGGACCCTCAGATCATGACTTGAGCCGAAGGCAGCGGCTTAACCCACTGAGCCACCCAGGCGCCCCTAGGAATTTATCCATTTTATCTAGCTTATCTATTTTTTTAGCCTATCCCATATGTATTAGTTATTCTTTTAAATAGCTATGCACTATTCCAGAGTGTGATCATACCACAGTCTATTCAGTCATCCCCCTATTGACAAATCCACAAGTATTTTTAGTTTGTGCTTTTGAATTAAAGAGATCATAGAATTTTAAGCTAAAAGGGATTTTGAAGGAGTCCAGCTTTAGGTGATTATGAGAACTAAATTAAGCTAATAGAACTAAACAGGCTTCTCAAACAGGTTCTACCAACAAGTGTATTCTGTGACCTCAGAATACTTAATCCCCCTGAACATTGTTTTATTCATCTGTAAAATGAGATGATCTTTCAGACACTACAGGGTTAAAATTATATAATTGCTCTTCCAGATCATTCATTCCTTAAGGCATGATCTGCTATGTCTGATTCATTTTGGTATTCTACATAGTGCCTTCTGCACAATCTTGAATATAGGCACTCAGTAAAGGCTTGTTGAATCAAGGAAGGAATGAATGATTGGCAGTGTATTGTAATGATAAGTAGCCAGATTTGCATTTTACCCAAGTCACCTGTCATTTTATTTTATACTTTTTTCTCAGCAGGAGCTCTTAGGTAGTGATACCTGAATGTGGTCAGTAGTTAAAGAAACAAGAGGACAAAACATGTTCAAGGGTGTCTTCTAGGTTGGATCAGGTCTCTAGAAGAAATGTTGGGGAAACTGATTCTTTGCTTACATGTTATCTTTTACTCATGCTTTCTAATTTCTTGATTTCCTAACTCTTTTTTAAAAAATTTTATTTATTTTTTTTAAATTTATTTTTTATTTTCAGCATAACAGTATTCATTATTTTTTCACCACACCCAGTGCTCTATGCAATCCGTGCCCTCTATAATACCCACCATCTGGTACCCCAACCTGCCACCCACCACCGCCACTTCAAACCCCTCAGATTGTTTTTCAGAGTCCATAGTCTCTCATGATTCACCTCCCCTTCCAGTTTCCCCCAATTCCCTTCTCCTCTCTAACTCCCCATGTCCTCTATGCTATTCCATTAACTCTTTAATGAATTAAGTATTGTAATCTTCACCAAAGTAATATATTTTTTTAAGATTTTATTTATTCATTTGACAGAGTAGAGACACAGTGAGAGAGGGAACTCAAGCAGGGGGAGTAGGAGAGGGAGAAGCAGCCTTCCTGTCTAGCAGGGAGCCCTATACTGGGCTCAATCCCCATACCCTGGGATCATGACCTGAGGTGAAGGCAGCCACTTAAGGACTGAGCCACCCAGGGGCCCCATTAACCAAAGCAATATTTTTAATGAAAAAGAATTATCTTCAGCTCCTCCAGTTCTTTTTCTTTTTTTTTTTTTTTTTTTAAGATTTATTTATTTTAGAGGGAGAGGCGGAAGGGAAGAGGGGAAGAGAGAGAGGGAGAGAAGAAGCAAAGTGGAGGGGCCAAAGGAGAGGGAGAAAGAGGCCATAGTAGACTCTGAGCTAAGCCTAGAGCTTAGTCCCATGACCCCGAGATCACAACCTGAGCTGAAACCAAGAATCGGTTGCTCAACTGACCAGGAGGCCCTGGCTCCCTCCAGTTCTGAGTCCGAGAAAACACAAATTAATCTTGATCCTTGTCTGAAAACTACCCAGATTCATGAAGTATTTTGTAATGCTGTGTTTAAATCTCTGTGCATTCTGGTGTGCCAGGTTAGTGTTTGTCCTGAGCTTAGGTCATGATCCCAGGGTCCTGGGATCAAGGCCTACGTCAGGCTGGGAGCCTGCTTCTCCTCTCTCTGCTTGCTGCTACCCTTTCTTGTGCTCTCCCTCTCTGCCAAATAAATAAATAAATAAATATGTATAAGTTTACTGTATGTATTTTTTTCATTTGTTGTGTATTATGTATGCATACATGTGTGTATATATAATAAATACATGTATTTCTAAGTGAAAATTTTAAACCAAATTAGTTACATTATTATCTTCACTTTCAGTTTAGAAATGGGAAAAGTTAAATCCTCCATCTAACTAAAGGCATATTTCCTCAGAGAGCCTTCTGCAACTTGTAGCTTTCTTTACTCTGCAAGGCTATGTATAAATGGAAGAGTGTAATGTATTAGCCTTATATTCCCAGAGTTTGAAGATTGCGTGAAAGAGCATTCCTTTAACAGACTTAAAAAAATACATCATATTCTGGCTCTGGATTCCGAGTTCCTGGCTTCTATAACTTTCTGGTTATAAAAGTACTTTATGAGGTCAGGATATGGAAATAGAGCCTGTGCCACTTCTGAGGCCCTTTATAACTGCCTTTGCTCTATCTTTCTCTGGGGATTAACCTCCATTAGATCTGATAAAATTTCCTCGAAATAATTGTGGTATAGCAAAGGTAGACTAAAATCTTTTGTGGCTTTTTATGAAATATGTATCACAAACACATTCAATGAAGAGAAAGAGATATGTTTGCTGCACCAAATAGATATAATTTAATAGGCATTGGTATATTATTCCTCTTTCATAAAAAGTGCAGTTTGCAGAAAGGTGGAGTATAGGAGGTAAATATAGGAGAGATGATTCTTCTGTGGCATCGGTGACACTGAGTCACAGAGTAGATTCAAATGTGTGCTGAAGCAATTTCTTGAGTTAAGTTTGTATTTTGGCAGCGTCATTGGGGTGATCAAGGTCTTTCCGGAATTGAATGGAATTAGATGGGTCTGTGAGGCCCAAATATTTGGTATCCCCCACAACAAAAACCAAATAAAAATTCAAGAATTTGTTAGCCATCCATGGGTGCTAGAAGAGATAATTAGTTCATGAATTGATTTGGAGGTTGAAACTTCAAATCAGAAATCAGCAGGCTTGCTTTTAGCAGGTGGGCTCACAGCAGGTGGGCTGGCAGCAGCTGGGCTGGCAGCAGTAGCAGCAGCAGGCTGGGCGGCAGCAGGACTGTCCACAGTAGGATGGGCGGCAGCAGGGGGCCTGGGCATGGTGCAGCTGGCAGCAGGTTGGGGGTGTGCAGCTCACCACGCAGCAGGGGGGCAGGCAGGTGTCCTCCACGCGGCAGTCAGGGCGGCACCACCTGACTCGGCAGCTCACAGCTCCGCAGCCACCCTCCTGGCCACCACCAGTGCCACAGCTGGTCCCACAGCAGCTGGGCTGGCAGCAGCTGGTCTGGCAGCAGGTTGGTTGGCAGCAGCTGGTCTGGCAGCAGGTTGGTTGGCAGCAGCTGGTCTGGCAGCAGGTTGGCTGGCAGCAGCTGGTCTGGCAGCAGCTGGGCTGGCAGCTGCTGGTCTGGCAACAGCTGGGCTGGCAGCAGCTGGAGCCACAGTTCCCACTGGTGGCACAGGTGGGAAATCCACAGAAGCTAGTGGAGCAGCAGGCCATGGTCAGGACTTGGGTTGAGAGTTGGGTTGCTAAGAGAAGTTTTTGAGTTTTGGTGGTGACTTCCACATCAGGCCTTTTATAAGCCTTGACTAGCTATGATTTACATAATTCTCAAAATCTCTTCCTTGTTTGTGTATAAATAATCTGTCTCTGAATAATAATTGCCCTATTCCTGAGTTATTTGTTCAACTTCTGAAAGCTTTTATAAGTTCATTTTATTTGGTCTTCAATTAAGATTCTTTACCACAGTCAAGTAGTCATTGGCGTTCTCTGGGTACATAACACAAATGCCCCATATTTGTTAAAATTTGGTGATTACCTTAAGAATAATTGATGCCTCACCTTTAAGGAATGTTGTATTACTCAGTGTTGACTCTGATAATCGTGCTCTTGGGTCTCACATGACAGTTTAATTCCCAGCAATGTGGTTCCAATGTCAACTGCTGCCTCTTTATCTTTTTCATCTTCAATCTATGAGGCGAAGTGATCCAGCTGGCCAGAAAGGGATGCTTTTTTGGGGGACTGAGGAATGTGGATGAATTGTTACTAATCACAATTTCTGGAGCACTTTGGTGCAAATGGTTCTGACTGCTTTGCATTTATCAGTTCATTTAATTTTTTACTGCAGTCATATGAGCCATGCCTATAGCTACTTCCATCATCCAAGTAAGGAAACTGAGCCTCAAGCAGATTTACATCTCTTGCCCAGGTTCACAGCAACAAGTGGTGAATTTGAAATTTGAATTTACATCATCTGACTCCATACTGAACTCTATTCAACCACTGCAGTCAGTACTCTGTTTTCCATGTAAGCAATTGTTGTAGAGAAAATCAAAGGGTAAAAGAAAGATGTAAAAATTTGTTCACTTTCAAACTTTTTAGAGTCCAGGGAAGAAAGGCAGAGCTTTGGATGAGTAATAACACTATTTATTAGGACTTCTCTGGAAATTTTTGGTGTTTTTTTTTTTAACTCCATAATAAGCACGTTTTGAGAAAAATCTCAAGTGCTTTTAAAATGGTTAATCTATTTGACTTGAGACTTCATCTAAACTTTGGTATTAGGATGTCTTCTGTATTTAAATATCCTTATCTGCATAAAAATGACAGAGTATTAACACTGGAGCACATGACACACTATGGTGTGTTAGATCAGCAGCTTGCAGTTTACTGTGCATATTAGGAACTAGTCCAACTCGTTGAAAGTTAGTATAATTTGAGACAACTGATGAGGGTGAAGATGAAATTTTTGTGTAGGTACAATGAAAGGTGACCTGGCTTTCATTGAGTATGGATTATATTGTAGGGAAATGGAAGTTAAAATACCACATACAGAGTTTGAATCAGAATACCAAGTTTTAGTTCTGCTTCTCCAGAAATGACAGCTTTGAGTTAAGATCATAACTCTTCTCAAATCAGAATTAAGAAGTTTTCAAATCCCATATCAAATGTGAGTTAAAAGGTATGTGAGTTTTTTGCCTCCTCTCCTTAAGCAAATCTACCACACAGATTCTTTGATAAGCTGATTTATTTATTTATTTATTTACCTTGGATGTTTGGAACATGTAGATTTATTACCATTACAATCTCCCGGAGCTACTTCATTCATATTTAAATTCAGTAGAATCTTTTATTTTGACAAATGATAAATAATAAAAACATTTATCTCCCCTTGCAAAAATTTAGATGTTTGAGGAGTTGAAATACTTCCTGGTAAGGGCACTGGACATAGTGGTATTGTCTTTTAGGTCTCCATTTCTGGCTTTTCTGGTGTGGCACTGTTTATAGCATCTCCCTTGGTGCAAAACTTAACTCAGTTTTCTGTTTCTGGTCTTTTGTTGCCCTAAGAGAATTATTAGGTGTTTTAGATGAAGTTCTCCAGAGTAACAGAACCAGTAGGATAAATATAAAAATATGTAGGAAGAGATTTATTGTGAAGGATTGGTTCACACAAATAGGGAACCTGAGAAGTCCACCAAGAGCACTGAAGTCTGAGGGCAGGAGAAGATGGATGTGCAGCTTAGGCCACAGAACAGTTGTTACTTTCTCTGCCTTTTTGTTCTATTTGGGGTCTCAAAGGATTGGATGATACCCACCCACATTGCTGAAAGCCCAGGTTCTTTACTCATTCTACAGATGCATATACTAATTCCTTCTGTAAACCCGTTCACAGACACACAGAAAAAATGTTCTACCAGCTATCTGGGGATTCCTTAAGCTAGTCAAGTTGTTACATAAGATTAATCCATCACATAAGGTATGACACTTAAATTTGAGAATTCTGTTCTTCTGCCATAGACTAATCTGAATATTCTCTTATCTTCCCTAAGTAAGTCAAGAAAATAAAAATTATTTCCTCTATCACTTAAATCTATTTCTTCTTGATTGGTTTTCATACAAATGGAGTAAGAAGTTACAGTCCTTTGTGATGTTTCGCTGTGTAGATTTTTCAGACTTGTTTAAAGGCTGGAATTCCCCATCTGTCGTCTTCTTTGAGAAAATAATGCCAGGAACTTTACATTTAAAAAAGTATTTTATTACTATGCATATTCTCTTTGGTTTTCATTACTTCATTTAAGCAATGGGGCCCAGACCCAATAATACCATTTGGAGAAAGGATGTGTTTGTCTCTTATTATTGAATATTTGCCTTCTGTTTATAGATTCTAATATTTGAGTTATTTTTCTTTAAGAGATCAAGGTTCTGGGTTTTTTAGTGTAAATTTTGGGGTGTCTCTCAATTCCTTAAAGTCCATTTTACTAGTTCTTTAATTCAGCTGCTTCTGCCTTACTTAGGTTCCTGAGTGATAAGACGTGGTTTATATACCAAAGAGTTGAACATTCCCAACTTTTTATTCTAAATCAAGTAATAAGATTTTTTCTCTGAATGGCAACCTGGCTCTTTCGGGTCTAATCTGAAGCCTTCTAAATCAAAGGTACAGCAAACCTAAGTCTTCCTAATCTGTTGGAAGATAAGAGAGTGATATATGAGGGGCACAATATTGAACCAGTTTTAGACACATTGTGTATGAATATGTAGGTTTCCCCTGTTGGGGAGCTTTGTCCACTCAGAAGTTGGAGAATCTTCTTCACAAAAAGATGCGCAAGCTCAGTAAGCTGTGTATTCTTCAGACTATGTCTACCTAAAGGGAGTGACTTTTTCTAATTCTGGTGAAGTCGTGCTAGTGGAGACAGCATCCCTTTGACTTAGTTTTTGAGTTGAGGTGAAATTCACATAACATATATTAAACCATTTTAAAATGTACAGTTGAGGGGCGCCTGGGTGGCTCAATGGATTAAAGCCTCTGCCTTTGGCTTAGGTCATGATCCCAGGGATCTGGGATTGAGCCCCACATCGGGCTCTCTGCTCAGCAGGGAGCCTGCTTCCTCCTCTCTCTGCCTGCCTCTCTGTCTACTTGTGATCTCTGTCAAATAAATAAATAAAATCTTTAAAAAATGTACAATTGAGTGGCGTTTAGTGCATCCATAATGTTTTACAACCACCATTCCTGTCTCTAGTTTAGAAGCTTTTTCATCACCTTAGAAGAATCCCTAATAATCTTGAGTAATCACTCCCCTTCCCCCTTTATCTCCAGCCACTGGTTTACCACTTTGATTTTAAAATCAAAGATTTTATCCATTAAAAGGGAAGTTCTTATTAGGTGTTTTTTTTTTGTTTTTGTTTTTTTGTTTTTTTTTAAATTTTATCCTTGCTTCATTCTAGAACTCTGGAGATTAGAATAAGAATGGGCATGGTGAATGCCAGGATCATGCTCCTTTAAATCCATTCCTATAGTGAATATTTATTTTCTACTTAACACTACATGAAACAACTATATAGATGTTATAGAAGCATTAGTTGGAATTTCCTTTCATTATTTTCCAAAGTATATTTTGAGGAATACTAGTGTTAAAGGATGTCAGTTGGTAATAAATGAGTGGAAGATTCTCTAAATCAGTTTGGGAGTAATAGTTATAGAGCTTTCTTTAATGTTCTAATGTGCTTTGAAAACCTTCAAGATGGTGAAAATACATGCAACGTATTTGACCATTGAACACTTTTTCCCTGTTGTGCATCTGAAGAGTCTGTCAGTGCATTGCCTGTTTAGGAAATAATCTGTCCAATGCCGGGGAGAGATGTTGTAAGCAATGGAAGTCAGTTCTTTCATTTTCCAGGCTTTCTGAACTGGTGCTCAGGCAGGCGAAGGGTCTTGCTCAAGAATCCATGGATTCTTAGTTACAAAGTGAGAACAAGAACTCGGGATGTCTTTACATTTTATGCTGATATTTTGAAATCTTGTGTTTATTGTCTTTCCGATTATGTATTACCCATTTATATCCTTAGTAATTCAAAGAATTGTACACAGAGTCATATGTGAATGAAATGAATAGATTTGGCAACACCTCAAGAAGCTAAATGACATAAAAATTCCTTTTTTTAAAGCTGATCTTCTGGAACACCTAGCCCACCAGTTGCACATGTGAGGACCTTGGAAAATAATTTCTAAATACTGATAGATTCTTTTAATCATACATTTTGGCTGCAGAGTATTGGGCCACTTAATGTTAAAACAAAGGAAAACCGTCTTTTAAAGACCTTTATAAAAGGACAAAAATAAAGACCAACCATACTGCCATACCACAGTTAGTATGATTTTGAGAAATCCAAGTACCCCAATAGCAATAAAAAATTCCAATGAAAAGAAAGCTCCAACCATGACTTCATCACTGAAGAATAAAATTTTATTAAATCCCAAATCTAATGAGCTGTTGAACTATTTCAGATGATATTTATAGTAAAGTTTTACATATTCCTCTTAACCTCTGGACTTCTATTCATATCTAGGTTTATGAAATATTTTTGGTTTTTGATTATAAATTCACATTTCATGAAAATTATATAGCCATGTGACAAGAGTTCACAAGCTGGGTTATGAGTATTGGAGCTCAGAAGTTTGTTGGGACTCTACATTGGCTCATTTTGAAGTGCCAGTTTCTCAGGATTCCTTTAGAAGGTCTTCAGCAGGTTGGCTCACAGCAGGTGGGCTGGCAGCAGCTGGGCTGGCAGCAGTAGCAGCAGCAGGCTGGGCGGCAGCAGGACTGTCCACAGTAGGATGGGCGGCAGCAGGGGGCCTGGGCATGGTGCAGCTGGCAGCAGGTTGGGGGTGTGCAGCTCACCACGCAGCAGGGGGGCAGGCAGGTGTCCTCCACGCGGCAGTCAGGGCGGCACCACCTGACTCGGCAGCTCACAGCTCCGCAGCCACCCTCCTGGCCACCACCAGTGCCACAGCTGGTCCCACAGCAGCTGGGCTGGCAGCAGCTGGTCTGGCAGCAGGTTGGCTGGCAGCAGCTAGGCTGGGAGCAGCTGGTCTGGCAGCAGCTGGGCTGGCAGCAGCTGGTCTGGCAACAGCTGGGCTGGCAGCAGCTGGAGCCACAGTTCCCACTGGTGGTGCAGGTGGGAAATCCACAGAAGCTAGTGGAGCAGCAGGCCATGTCAGGAGCTCGGCTGAGAGTTGGTTTGCTTGGTGGAGTTTCTGGGTTAGAGCTGCTTATTTCACTTGGGCCTTTTATAGGTCTTGGCCAGTTCCTGTGTTTGTGATGGGCAGCATTTTTATCTTGTTACTCTTTAAACAAGCTTTTCCAGAGTCCTTTGATTGTTCAAATATTGAGTTATTTTAAATGCATTTCAGATTGGTTTTTCCTTATTGCTCAGCTAATGCTCACTAAATGTTTTTGTCATTGGTAGAAATGTTGTTTCATTTCCAAACAATGCTATAATTTCTCCTCAAGTCTCAGCTTCCATTCTGCATTTACAATCATATCACCTGACAAAGTGACTGTCACTCATAAGATAATGTGAATTTTTAGGGTCATATTCACCAGACTCAAGTTTCCAGAGAAAAATTATTAACAACTGATTGTCTTTTATGTCTTTGTATTTTTTGATTAATAAGATTATAGTCCCTACAGTCAGCCAGATAAAAACTCTGATAAACTTCACATTCATAGAAATTCATAGATTTTTCCAGAAACTGGATCTCTCCAATTCCCATGATCTCTCCTGAACTTCACACATTTAGACATCAGAATATATCACTGAAGAAGATCTGTAGAACAAAAATGGTTCCGTTCCAATTTATTGTGGATATTTTATTAGCATGAATTTAAAAGGTTAAAATTCATAGCCAATAATTAGGAAAGTATCACACAAAATTTCAAGTATAATTTGTATTTCTCTATGAAAGGTAATAAAAATCACTGCTATGTAGATTATCTAGATGGTATTTTTTGAATTTTTTGAAGCTCAGAGAAAATTAAAAGTGGTCCATTCCACAACATCAATCCCTTTACACTTATATCTTAAGTATAAGGATATTTAATCTCTTTGCACTTATGTCTATTGAATGATATTTGATCATTCATTTCCTACCCTGCCTTATATACACTGTAATCCAGAAAAATTATCTCCTAACTCCTGCTTTTTCTTTTATTGATTCCCCCTCATAAAATCAATTGTCATGCTCTTTGGCCTAATATCATTTCACAGGACACATGGTATAGTTACATAAAATGAAAATCCCACCTTTAAGAAATACTTTCTAGGGGTGCCTGGGTGGCTCAGTGGGTTAAGCTTCTGCCTTCAGCTCAAGTCATGATCTCAGGATCTTGGGATGGAGCCCCACATGGGGATCTCTGCTCAGTGGGGAGCCTGCTTCCCCTCCTCTCTCTGCCTGCCTCTCTGCCTGCCTCTATGCCTACTTGTGATCTCTCTGTCAAATAAATAAAATCTTAAAAAAAAGAAAACAAGATTCAATCTGTTTCATATCTTGCTCTAGTGTACAAATCATTGTAGTATTGATAGGAGGGATGAATCAAGGGAAAGAGTCAAATATATTATCATCCATTCTCATAGTTTTAAGTTGTAACACTGATGTTGTGGTACAGACTACTTTTAATTTCTTCTTGGCATCAGCTGATGTTAGTATACTACTGAGTCCAGGAGTGACTGCATTTTGGACTCACTTTATTCACACAGCACAACAGAAGAGCTGGGTATAAAACTCCCTCCTGTATCAGTTCATTTTATTTTATATCATGCTATTTTTCAGGATCAATAAATTATTAAAACTCTTTGTCTCCTATTAAGAAAATACTTTAAAAAAAGAAATACTTTATAATAGCTCAGGAATAGAAATATTAGTAGTGAGCAGAAATGTTATGGAGTAGTAACTTTAATCACATAGTAAATCAGCATGAATAGTTCAGATTCTTTTAAGTGTCTTCTGGCCAGAAGGGTTTTCTCTAGACCCGCAGTAACACATTTGATTTTTAATTGTTTCTTGTTTCCCACATTCATATTAGGTAACATACCTTGGGTTTCTATGTCTGCCATATTCTTTGTGTCTTCTTTATTCTGTGGCTATCATCTTAGTTCAGTTCTTACTGTGTATCACTTGGACCAGTACAATGGCCTCTTAATTTGTTTCTGTATAGCCGTAATATGTCCAGACTTTGGAGTTCTTTTTTGATAAGCAGCTGCCATAAGAATCATCCTGTTACCCAATGCCTGTCTACCATTCTCTTTCCCCACGGCTTTCAACAGGTCCTTCGAATTTATTGCATTAAGGGCATACTCCTTTGGTTAGTATTCAAAGCACACACATTTTCCAAATCTATCTTCCATTATGCCTTTGGGCTCTCTGCTCTCTGCTCATTCTACTTATGTCCAGTGTTCCCAGCCAAACTATCCTCTGAACAATCCTTCTCTCCATTCATTTGTCCACACTGTTACCAGTGTTGAGAATGCCATCTGCCCTTAGATCTGCATGCCAAAATCTTAACCCATATACAATGCTAGTTCCCTTTTCAGTCCTTGCTCTCCCCAATCAATAGTGATTTCTCTGTTGACACCAAAGTGTGTTGTACTTTTTTTTTCATTTTCTAATTTTTACTTGCATTATTATGACTTTCATTTCTCTCCCTAGAAGTTTTTAAAAGAGGGGCACATTTTTAACTCGTTTAATTGCTGTTGTATACCATCTAGCCTGTGATTTGCCAATGTTAGGCAATCAGTACATTTTTTATTTAAATTTAATGAAAAGAATTAGAATGAATAAGTAATTTTCTAGGCCAAAGAAGAGAAGTTTATTAGAAAACAAGCATGCCACAAGACCCAAGATCTACAGTGGGAAGAAGGGAGTTGATACTGTTACAAAGACTTGAGAACAGTCCAAGTCTTAAGAGATGAGCCTGGATTTCCATTCATCATCTGGTTGGCTTGGATTTTGATGGTTCAGGGCAGGAGGTTTGGTAGGTAGAGATGAGAATATGGCTTTTTTTTTTTTTTTTTCAGAAGGTTGATTGCTTGTTCTAGATGGTCAGTACACTTCTCAGCAGCAGGGGGAGGTCCTACAGGTGGTGCGGCAGGGAGCAGGCTGGCAGCAGGGAGGGCGGCAGCAGGGCGCCTGCACAGAGATGGGCTGGCAGCAGGTGGAGGCCCAGCAGCAGGGGCGGCAGACCACGGCCGTGCAGGACGTGGGGCAGCAGCTGATGGGGCGGCAGCAGCCCTCCTGCACGCCGCAGGGGTCACAGCAGACGGGGCGGCGGCAGGGCTCACAGATGGGGCGAGTGCAGCGGCAGGTGCAAGTCACGGGGCGGCACACGGTGGTCTGGCAGGACACAGGGCGGCAGCAGCAGGGGTCGCGGCAGCAGCAGGGCTGGCAGCAGGGCTGGCAGCAGCCTCCCCCACAGCCTGAGGAGGAGCAGGTGGAGCCACAGCAGGAGCCGGACATGGTGGTGTCTGGGGTTGGTTAGGGTTGGACTGATGAGAGGATTTGGGTGTTGTCAGGTGTGAATGTCTCTGTCCTACTCTGGGCCCTTTATATATCCTGGCCAGCTGCTGATGACACCCCCCACCCCATTTATCTTTTGGCTAATTAAGTAGAATTTTGTTTTGACTAATGATTGCATTGCTTGTGACATACTCACGATCTCATTAGAGAACTCTTGTTGCTTTCCTAAATATGGATCTATTCATGCTGTTCATCATCAAAATCTAAATACTCATAGTCATTTGAGATAATAACAGCTCTTAATATTTATGTTGGGTAGTTAGCACCTAATGAATGTTGGGGAAAATGGCCCTAAAGGAACTGCAAATTTTAAAAGAAACATGTAGGGGTCTCTAGATCAGTGACTGGATCCTGACTTGACCCCCAGGAGATGCCCTGAGAAACCTGCATGTGAGTCAGACAGGTATTGGACATGTCCTTGGGTCTGGACTCCTTGGAAGTTTATTGACATACCACTTGATACAATAGAATGCATATACCTTGAATAAGACAGCAGTTCAGATAATTTGTATGGGAAAGATAAAAGGTTACTTTTGGAAGTCAGTTAAGTTATTGAAATAAAATATCCATAGTTGCATTTCATTTTTTCCCCTTCTTTTCTCTAGTTCAAGTTTGAGCGACTGTGGTCCTTCTGGCCGCAGAATGTTGATACTTATTTCTGAGATGTGACTTTTTTTAATATTTGACTTTCTTATATCTATGATAGAGAATTGTGTAACAAGAAGTTTTTTTCTTAATATCCTTGACATAGGCACTGTATGACTAAGTGGTAAGATGGAGGTTTTTAATCAGAATTGCAGACATAGATAATACATTGATCAGAGGAGGCATGTAGGAGGCTGCACAAGTGTTCTGTGATGACACTGCTTCTTAGGGAAGTTTTGTCAGAGGCCCTTGGGGAGTTACATGGGGGTAGAAGTCTCATTACTTTGTAGCTTTCCCCCTTTTATTATTCACCAGACAAGGACTTTTGGTCACTTTAGGATCATTCCCATCATTCAAAAGAAAGTGCCTCAAGCCCCAGGAGCTAAAGATCCCCCAATGAAATTTTAAAGATTTTTATTTATTTATGTGAGAGAGAGCATGAGAGGTGAGAAGGTCAGAGGGAGAAGCAGACTCCCCTTGGAGCTGGGAGCCTGATGCGGGACTCGATCCCAGGACTCCGGGACTGTGACCTGAACCTAAGGCGGTTGCTTAGCCAACTGAGCCACCCAGGCACCCCCCCACCCAATGAAATTTTAAACATAATTCTAAAACTTTAGAAGGAATGTAAACTGACTGAACATATAGTCATACTTGGGGAAACATAAGAGGGATAAATGAAGTGTGGTCTCATCAATGAAGACCTTTGATTCTCTCACATTTCATGTTCTTTCTCTTGTCCACGGACACACTTAACTTTCTTCCAAAGCAGCAACCAGGGCCAAGATAAAAACTCATGTATTCTACTCTTTCTTGTTTTTTTTTTCTTTTTCCCAGCTTTATTGAGATATAAGTGATACATAACATTTTTTAAGCTTAAAGTGTACATTGGGGTGATTTCATGCATGTATATATTGAAAGATGCTTACCATGATAGAGTTGGTCAACACATCCTTCACTGTACCCTATATAATTATCATTTTGTTATTGATTTTTGTTTTTGTTATTGTTTTTATGGTTTTTGTTGTTATTGTTTTTATGGTGAAAAGATTAAAGCTTAACTCTCACAGCAACTTTCAAATGTACAGCATAGTATTGTGTTTTTTTTTAAATTAAATTTTATTTTTTCAGTTTTCCAAGATTCATTGTTTATGCACCACACCCAGTGCTCCATTCATGCAATACATGCCCTCCTTAATATCTACCACCAGGCTCACCTATCCCCCCATCCCCCTTCTTTCCAAAATGCTCAGTTTGTTTCTCAGAGTCCACAGTCCCTCATGTTGCATCTTCAGCTCCGATTTCTCCCAATTCATTTTTCCTTTCCTTCTCCTAATGTCCCCCATGTTAATTCTTATGCTCCACAAGTAGGTGAAACCATATGATAACTGACTTTCTCTGCTTAACTTATTTCACTCAACATAATCTCCTCCAGTACCATCCATGTGGATACAAAAGTTGGGTATTCATCTTTTCTGATGGCTGGGTAATAGTCCATTGTATATATGGACCATATCTTCTTTATCCATTCGTCTTTTGAAGGGCATCTTGGCTCTTTCCACAGTTCAGTGATTATGGCCATTGCTGCTGTGAACATTGGGGTACATATGGCTCTTCTTTTTACTACATCTGTATCTTTGGGGTAAATACCCAGTAGTGCAATTGCAAGATCATAGGGTAGCTCTATTTTTAATTGCTTAAGGAATCTTCACACTGTGTTCCAAAATGTCTGTATTAACTTGCATTTCCACCAACACTGTGAGAGGGTTCCCCTTTCTCTACATCCTCTCCAACACTTGTTTCCTGTCCTGTTAATGTTGGCCATTCTAACTGGTCTAAAGTGGTATTTCAATATGGGTTTGATTTGAATTTCCCTGATGGCTAATGATGATGAACATTTTTTCATGGGTCTGCTAGGCATTTGTATGTCTTCTTTGGAGAAGTGTCTGTTCATGTCTTCTGCCCATTTTTTGACATAATTATCTGTTTTTTGGATGTTGAGATTGAGGAGTTCTTTATAGATCTTGGATATCATCTCTTTGTCTGTATTGTCATTTGTGAATATCTTCTCCCATTCTGTGGATTGCCTCTTTGTTTTGTTGACTGTTTCCTTCGTTGTACAGAAACTTTTGATCTTGACGAACTCCCAAAAGTTCATTTTCGCTTTTGTTTCCTTTGTCTTTGGAGACGTGTCTTGAAAGAAGTTGCTCTGGCCAATGTGGAAGAAGTTACTGCTTGTGTTCTCCTCTAGGATTTGTTAACCGTGGTCACTGTGCTGTCCATTAGATCCTTGTTGTTCATCTTGTAACTGAAAATCTATATCATTTGACCAAAATCTCCCCATTTCTCCTACTCCTCACCCCCTGACAACCACATTTTCTCTGTTCTCTGTTTCTATGAATTCGCTGTTTTTGATTCCACATGTGAGATCATACATTATTTGCCTTTCTCTGACTTAATGCACTTAGTTTAGTGCCCTCAAAATCCATCCATGTTGTTACAAATGGCAAGATTTCCTTCTTTTTTATGGTTCAGTAATACTTCATTATGTATGTATAAAATACAGTTATTCATGGGGCGCCTGGGTGGCTCAGTGGGTTAAAGCCTCTGCCTTCGGCTAAGGTCGTGATCCCAGGGTCCTGGAATCGAGCCCCGCATCGGGCTTTCTGCTCAGCAAGGAGTCTGCTTCACTCTCTCTCTGCCTGCCTCTCTGCCTACTTGTGATCACTGTCTGTCAAATAAATAAATAAAATATTTAAAAAAACACAGTTATTCTAAGACTTGGAATATACACACACATCATATATATATTGTTCATATATATGCCATATGTGTGTGTGTATACATATATCTCATTTTCTATATGCATTTATCTATCATTTGACATTTAGATTGCTTTAATGCCTTAGCTCTTGTGAACAATGCTGTAGTGAACATGGGAGTACAGAACCTCTTTGAGGCCATGATTTTGTCTCCTTCAGATATATACCCAGAAGTGGGATTGCCTGGGTCATATGTTAGTTCTGTTTTTAATTTTTTGAGGATTCTCCATACCATTTTCCATAGTAGTTTCACCAGTTTATATTCTCATCAACAGTACACCAAGGAAGGTTCCTTTTTCTCCACATCCTCACTAGCATTTGTTAGATCTTGTTATACTAGTTGTTCTAACAGGTATGATGATATCTCATTGTGGTTTTGATTTGCATTTCCCTGATAATTACTGATGTTGGGCACCTTGTTGGCCTCTGTATGTCTTCTTTGGGAAAATATCTATTCAGGTCCTGTGCCCATTTTTCAGTCAAATTGGTTTTTTTTGTTTGTTTGTTTTGCTTTTTGTTTTTATTTGTTATTTGTAGTCCCACTTACTGATTTTTTTGTTTTTGTTTTTGTTGCCTGTGCTCTTTTCAATACACATTGTCTCATCAGTTTTTCATATTGTTGGGGGTTTTCATGATCACATTTTATGTAAAGGGAGCCTTTCAAGGATACATAAAACTTTAAGTTAACAAGACTAATTTCTCTACTCTGAACACTTGTGATCCAAAATCATTCCAAAGAGATTTTTTCTTTTTCCTTTGTAAAGATCCACAGAAAGTCCGTAATTCTCTCAGAAAGCAGTTTTAGTGTTAGTCTAAGATCCTCATCCCCAGCCCATATTCAAGCTTCATGTGTAGGCAGAGAAAATATGGGTCCAATTTCAGTAATTTGTGCCACAGAACTCTGTGATTTGACATTGGTGGCAAGCCACAGAGCGTTTTTTAATGCCGCTCATCCTAAAACTAGGTAACCTTCACTGAAAACTTGGCCACTTATTGGCTGCGTGTCCTTGGGCCATGAAGGATAATGATAGGGCACACCCAGGTTGTTGTGACAGTAAATAAGCTATTATTTGTCACTGGCTCAGAACAGTGCCTGGCACTTAGCAACTGTCTTATGTTTATTAAGTGAATATGTGGTACCTTTATAACCTCTAGCTTTTGAATTTAGAATAAAGGTGAGCATATTTGATATGGCAAATGGCCCACTCTTTCAGTTACCACTCTATTCAGTTACCACAGAATATACACTAAATAAGATAACCTATTGGAGAGTCTCATTAATAATGAAATAAATAAATGAAGTAATAATGAAGTAAAATAAAAATGCCTGGAAGGAAGATATAGAGCTCCGTGTTTTTAACACCAGTTACTCAAAGGGGAGTTAGGTTATTGTTGTAAAACCTATAAGAAGAATATGTGTCAGAATTGTGGATAGTGGCCTGAACTGTACTGAGAACCCCACAGTCCATGCAACACAGAGTGAGCTCTTAGAAAAACTTCCATTAAAAAAAGCCTTACAGCTGATTTAGACAGATTCCTGGTGGTGAAGGGCAAACATATTTTGTATTACTAATGCTAGGACTTTATTTAACACTATCATTTAAAGTAACAGTATGATCAAATTTTAACATGGAAAATATTGTCTTATGTTCTTAATTCTCAATTGTCTATTCAAATGGACAAAAATAATTATACCTGTAATTTAAAACTGCTAACAATTGAAACAAATTTTAATTGGGATATATCAAATTACACACCTTATTTAAGCAGTTGAGATGATCCCAAAGAGTTAAAATGCAAATCAGTGTTTAATAATTTGATCAGTTTAAAGGTATCAGAAAGTCCATCATATATACCATAGTGATATTCTCTTCTATATATAATAAAATACTTCTGAGTACAAATATTTGCTAATTATCTGCTTTACATCCATTTAGACTCTGATAGGTAGGTTTTTAAAAGCAGAGCATAATCATGAAAAAGGTTCAAATATTTTTCCCAAAATAGATACAGGTTTTAGACAGTACATTCCATTAAAAGGAAAATATATGTTCATTTTAAAATTATGTAAATAAAAATTACAAAGAAGAAACTGAGTATTATCCCCAGTTACTCTTATATTTTGTTGCATCATGTTTTAGATAATTTTTTAGGCATAAATATACCTAAACATGCAGAATACATTTTCCTTACAGAATAGTTGATTATGTTACAGCTTGTTTATTTCTGACTTAAAAATGACAAGATAATTGTACATGTTTCCTAGTAAGTTTACAATCTTCAACTATTTTTAACTACTTGACATTTCTTCTATATTTATATTGCTTGCAGTATGTACTATTTGACTTTTTTTCTTATTTATACTTCATCTCCCTAAATACATTGTAACTTCTTTGAAGCAAGAGCTCTCTTTATTCTTTCATATTCTCTCAGTGTGGTCGGCTCAGTGTCTTGTTCATAGTAGATATTTAACAATGTGTAGACTGACAGTGATTGATTAGTTTACTTGGAAAATGCCATTACTGCCCAGTTCCTGAGCATAAAGGTGAGAAGCCTTGAGAGCCAATGTCGATTCAGTACCCACAAGACTTGACACCCTGAATAACACTCAAAATGACTACCAGATCTGTAACACATAGAAAGGAATTATCCAAAACCACAGTTATTCTTGTCTATAAAAGACCAAAGAGTTACTCTGGGCAGAAGAACATGTCTCCTACCATACTGAGAGGAAGTGTTTGACTTTTAAGGGCTTAATGTCAGGGGGCATATGGTCTCCTGGAACTTTAATGGACATCAGTGATTATATTAATAAGAAACTTACTCTATCTTTCATTAGTCATTGCTCTCCAGCTTCACAAATGTGTTTGACCAGATGTTGCCTGAGGTTCTTTCCACCTCTAACACACTGGGTTTTCTAAGCTTGCCAACAGGTATCAGATCAGTGACTGAACCCTCATCAGCCTAGATGCAGCCTCCTTACCGGGTATTGTTCAAGGACATTTCCCAGATGTTTGGCATGTCTGGATTGTGAGCACATCTGACTCTCTCTGTGTGATGAAGATTTAGCTGTGTCCACTTTTCTCACTTGGTTACTGTGCCTTATAAATTCCACTTACAAGGATAATAAGGAAACTACCCAGACGGGTTATTTTAGAGAACAAGTTGAGAGGATTATTCTGCATCTTGCTTTGAATATCTGTGGACAAAACAGACAGAACCTACTAAAAGAAAGTATCACAAAGACCATGATTTCTATGCTGGAAATACTAAGTTTATTAGGAAACAGATGACATGATTGAGGAGTTAGACAGGGTTCCTGGGAGGACAGGGCACTCTTCATGAGTAGTCAGACTGAAAAAGGGGTTCAGCGCCTACTCCAAGCTAGGGTGAAGAGATACAAAACGGACTTCTCAGAAAAGGCGTGCTATTCTTTCATGAAGAACAGGATGGATGGACCCCATCTTCTACTGGGGACCATCAGTAATTGATGCACTGCTCAGCAGCAAGGGGAGGTCCTACAGGTGGTGCGGCAGGGAGCAGGCTGGCAGCAGGGGGGGCGGCAGCAGGGCGCCTGCACAGAGATGGGCTGGCAGCAGGTGGAGGCCCAGCAGCAGGGGCGGCAGACCACGGCCGTGCAGGACGTGGGGCAGCAGCTGATGGGGCGGCAGCAGCCCTCCTGCACGCCGCAGGGGTCACAGCAGACGGGGCGGCGGCAGGGCTCACAGATGGGGCGAGTGCAGCGGCAGGTGCAGGTCACAGGGCGGCACACGGTGGTCTGGCAGGACACAGGGCGGCAGCAGCAGGGGTCGCGGCAGCAGCAGGGCTGGCAGCAAGGCTGGCAGCAGGGTTGGCAACAAGGCTGGCAGCAGGGTTGGCAGCAAGGCTGGCAGCAAGGCTGGCAGCAGGGCTGGCAGCAGGGCTGACAACAGGGCTGGCAGCAACCTCCTCCACAGCCCGAGGAGGAGCAGGTGGAGCCGCAGCAGGATCCGGACATGGTGATATCTGGGGTTGGTTAGGGTTGGACTGGTGAGAGGATTTGGGTGTTGTCAGGTGTGAATATCTTTGTCTTACTCTTGGCCCTTTATATACCCTGGCCAGCTGCTGATGACCCCCAGGACACATGATCATTTCCTTGTTTGTGTTTATTTTTTCTGAAATGACACTGATAGTTTAGCAAGTTTCCTAGACACTTTTTTTTTAGGTGCTCAGGTACTCGTGAAAGACCATTTGCTTTCCTTATTTAATAGAGACCCATTATATTTTGCTATTTATGGTTCAAATATGAACTTAATGACCCTAACTTCAAAGTGTCCAATTATCTTTATAATTCAGTGATGTTTTGCCAATTGATGTTTTGATGACACAGAGTAGCTGTCATGCTCTTACTAATAGTGGAAGTGAATTCCCCAAGTTGTGAGTGTCTGTTTCCACTGCTAAGCTTCCTGGACAAAACAAGTTCAGGAAAATAATAAAGGACTGCTTCTCCCTCTGTATCTCAGTAAAAGAAGTTTTACTGTGTACTTCTGGGAGCTATAGGAATCCATCTTATCGTCTTGTCATCAGTGTGGTTTTTTTTCCCCCAATTTTTAAATTTTGGTAAAATACATATATAACATATACTTTTTAAGTGTACAGTTTAGTGATATGGTATATATTCATACTGCTGTGAACCATTAGCACCATCCATCTCTAGAGCTCTTAAAAAAGATGTAATTAAATAATTAGTTAAAAATTAATTAATGAGAGGGTGGTGGGCAGAGGGAGAGAGAGAGAGAACCCCAAGCAGACTTCACACTGAGAGCAGAGACTGAGGTGGGACCTGATCTCATGAGCCTGAGATCATGACTGAGTTGAAATCAAGAGTTAGATACTCAACTGACTGAGCCATCCAGGTGCCCCTAGAACTCTTTTCATCTTTCAGAACTAGAATTTTGTACCTATTAAACACTAACTCCCCACTGGGACATCTGGGTGGCTCGGTTAGTTAAGTAGCTACCTTTAGCTCAGGTCATGATCCCAGGGCCTGAGATCAAGTCCCGTATTATGCTCCTTGCTTGGTGCGGAGCCTGCTTCTCCCTCTGCAACTCCCCGTACTTGTGCGTGCTCTCTCTCTCTTTCTCTCTGACAAATAAAAAAAAAAATCTTTAAAAAAGCCAAACCAAAACAAAAAACCCCAGTAACTACCCATTGAAACCCTCTCCCCGGCCCCTGGCAACCACCACTGTACCATTTTTTTTTCTTAATTATTTCTTCACCCCAGCATCCCACAGTATTGGCTCCAACACTAGGGTGTCATGAGTGTGTGACTTTAGACAAGTCACTTATCTGGTTCCTTATGTACACAATGTACAATATAAACTCAGCCTCTGGTAATCCCTGTTCTATTCTCTGTTACTGTGACTTTGGCTTTTTTTTTTTTAATTTGTCTTAGATATGGGCTCATTATTTTCCATAGTCGTAGCTTTCCAAACCATGGAAAATTGCATTTTTTAAATCTTCACAATAATGTATCATTGAATTCTAACAACTATATTCTAAATATTGTGCTAAAACAAATACATGTATTAATTCTCACAATAATCCTATGAGATAGGTATTGTATTCCTCATTTTACACATAAGGAAGTAGAGAAGTGACTTGCCTAAGATCATACACCTACTAGGTTGGAGCCAGAACTTACTGCAAAAACATCTGTGGGAACATTATTTGTAAGCTGAAGAATGGAATATGGTTATCATATTCCCCTGCCATTAAGGAACATCTGTTTTATGTATGAATTTTAACAGTTAATTTATCTTTAAAATAGTTGGTATTTATGAAATGGCTAATTTTTAGAGTTATTTGAAAGGATTCTTATGTCTTTCCCATATCCTCAGGAATTCAAAGAATTATCTCCCACATAGCTTTCTAAAAATCCCACCTGGGTGGCTCAGTGGGTTAAATCTCTGCCTTTAGCTCAAGTCATAATTTCAGGGTCCTGGGATCGAGCCCTGCATTGAGCTCTCTGCTCAGCGAGGAGTCTGCTTCCCCCCCTCTCTCTGCCTGCCTCTCTGCTTACTTGTGATCTCTCTTTCTCTGTCAAATAAATAAATAAAATCTTTTAAAAAATTCCAAAACATACCCTAAGGAGATAGCATTAAAGTTGGACCTAACGAAGTGGTTATGAGGCACTATGAACAAAGCCACTGTTGAGAAGGTATAATTTACTCTACCCTTTAAATTTCTTCTAGCTGGACTAAAAACCAGATTGACATGTGACAGATTAAGAGGAGAAAATAAAATTTAATGGCATACTTATGGGGAATCCACACAGCCATGGAAATTCCAAAGACATTGAGGCAACATGATACTTACATGAGCTAAGGAGAGAGGTGGGGGTCTGGGGAGAAAGACCATTAGCTGGAAGGTGAGAGGAGATGTTTGGAAAACAAAGTTTGCCCTATTAGCAGATACGTGTCTTATATAAAGAGAAATCTTTATTAATAGATTTCTTCCTGGTAGAGGCAGGTATTTGCAGGGGAGGTAAAGAACATTTCCTGAATCTGCTGGGTTTTGATTGCTTTTAACTCAGGAAAATGTTTATGCCAAAGTGGCCCATTTTGGGGCAGACTGCCCTTGGCCCCTACACCACCATCTAGATGAAGGTTGCAGTCTGCCATCATAATAGAGCACCCAGGCAGTGATCCTGCCAAAAGTGGTCTCCAAGCCTGCTTTGTCATACCCTGTATCTTGTTCCCTTATCTCCCCATGCACTATGCCTGAGCACACTCCTGCTCCCAGAGCCAGCTGTGATTCTCAGTCATTTGGGACTGAGGAAAATCACTTCCCTCAGCCACTTTGTAGACTCTGTCTTTGGATTTGCTTGGTTCTGATCTTTTACTTTACAACTGATTCTGTTGTAGATCTGTGGCTGAAGGCTATGGTGCAAGCCTCCTTTCTGATCATTCTGCTTGCATAGTCTTGCAGGCTTACCCAGATCCACACCAACCACTGTGGTTGACCATGGCATGGAGTTACTATGAAAATAAGCACAGTTCAATAATGATGATAAGTTTGGGAGTACACAAAGAATTCTACATCTGAGAAACTAATGTAAGACAAGGAATTCTGTAGGAAGACAACAAAGAAAATTCTGAGAGGGGAGAATTTTTTAAATGGTGTCCAAGAATGTGTAGAAAGGCTCACAAGTCCAGTTTCTATATATCAGTAGATAGACCCTTACTAAAGAGAAGACTCTGTTGTGCGTGTAAATGTTTTGACTGCAATGGACTTCTTGTTGAGAAGTTTTTTTTTTTTTTTTACCATATTTCAAGAAAAACACTTCTTTCATAAGGTGGCTTATTTATTTTTATTAGAAGAATGTACATGTCCAGCATGAGGAGAGAATCAGTGAGGGATAGAGATGTTTTTCTCTTGCAACCCTGTAGAACTTATTCATTCCCTCCTTCAACAAATTCTGATTTTATCCTGTGTGCCAAGTATGGCACAGATCAGTGGGAATCCAGCAATGAAGAAAGTCATTTAAGTTCCAGACCTTCACAGAGCTTACCTGGCCTGCCTCATCTCTCTGGACAGGTAGATATGCCCAGTGTGGATTAATGTTTTACCACTTCAACTACTTGGGGATTGTTTTAATGGTAAAGTCATTTGGAGTTCTAAATGATGATGAACATTTTTTCATGTGTCTGATAGCCATTTGTATGTCTTGATTGGAGAAGTATCTGTTCATATCTTCTGCCCACTTTTTGATATGTTTGCCTGTTTCGTGTGGGTTGAGTTTGAGGAGTTCATTATAGATTCTGGATATCAACCTTTTGTCTGTACTGTCATTTGCAAATATCTTCTCCCATTCCGTGGGTTGCCTCTTTGTTTTTTTGACTGTTTCCTTTGCTGTGCAGAAGCTTTTGATTTTGATGAAGTCCCAAAAGTTTATTTTCGCTTTTGTTTCCTTTGCCTTTGGAGACATATCTTGAAAGAAGTTGCTGTGGCTGATATCGAAGAGATTACTGCCTATGTTCTCCTCTAGGATTCTGATGGATTCCTGTCTCACGTTGAGGTCTTTTATCCATTTTGAGTTTATCTTTGTGTACGGTGTAAGAGAATGGTCGAGTTTCATTCTTCTACATATAGCTGCCCAGTTTTTCCAGCACCATTTATTGAAGAGACTGTCTTTTTTCCACTGTATATTTTTTCCTGTTTTGTCGAAGATTAATTGACCATAGAGTTGAGGGTCCATATCTGGGCTCTCTACTCTGTTCCACTGGTCTATGTGTCTGTTTTTATGCCAGCACCATGCTGTCTTGGTGATCACAGCTTTGTAGTAAAGCTTGAAATCAGGTAACGTGATGCCCCCAGGTTTATTTTTGTTTTTCAACATTTCCTAGGGATTTGGGGTCTCTTCTGATTCCATACAAATCTTAGGATTATTTGCTCCAGCTCTTTGAAGAATACCGGTGGAATTTTGATTGGAATGGCATTAAAAGTATATATTGCTCTAGGAAGTATAGACATTTTAACAATGTTTATTCTTCTGATCCAAGAGCATGGAATGGTCTTCCATCTATTTGTGTCTTCTTCAGTTTCTTTCATGAGTGTTCTGTAGTTCCTCGAGTTCAGATCCTTTACCTCTTTGGTTAGGTTTATTCCCAGGTATCTTATGGTTCTTGGTGCTGTAGTAAATGGAATCGATTCCCTAGTTTCCCTTTCTGTATTTTCATTGTTAGTGTATAAGAAAGCCACTGATTTCTGCACATTGACTTTGTATCCTGCCACGTTGCTGAATTGCTGTATGAGTTCTAGTAGTTTGGGGGTGGAGTCTTTTGGGTTTTCCATATAAAGAATCATGTCATCTGCAAAGAGAGAGAGTTTGACTTCTTCATTGCCAATTTGGATACTTTTTATTTCTCTTTGTTGTCTGATTGCTGTTGCTAGGACTTCTAATACTATGTTGAACATGAATGGTGAAAGTAGAGTTCTACAGGAATGATTCCAGCTTCTTATCTCATTTTTCCAGCAGCAATGACTCTATTAGAATCAGAATTGGCCATAGTAGTACTGGAGGGGAGCTGTAGGACAGATGGGATAGTGTTTCTTCTAGCCTAGGCCTTCAGTGGTTCAGGATTCCCAGGTACCACTTATATTAATCACTGCACAGTTTTCTAAATCAGGCTATAAATGCAGCTCTAAATTAGTCTTCCTCCCCCTTATCACATGTGTGGGGATTACTCATTGGTCAAGTTCATGATCAGAGAAACATGTAGTCTCTCCATTTCCTCAGCATCACTACAAAACCTGTGGCTTGAGCTATAAAAGTACCTCACACCAAGAGGTTCTACATTATTTGAACTGCTATTGCACCTGAATTGTTCCTAAAGCTAAAAAAAAAAAGTCCCTGAAAAACCCTTCTTTCTTTGTTTTTTTTTCTGATTATGTATACCATACCATAACCTAAAAATAAGCTTTTGAAAATTAATAAACAATAAAGAGAAACCCATTTGCTTCCCAGAGATAAAATTTTTATTATTTTACCATGCAAACCCCCATCATAAATATAATGATATCCTGGAAAAGTATCCCATCTTATAATAGTAGAGATGTGATGATGAGTCAGTGGGGTAGAGCTCCATTCAAGAGGAACTTTGATCTTTGTTCACTAATTTTTTCAAGCCTAGAATTCAAATGGCGAAAGTTGGGATGTTTCTAAAGATTGTAGAAGAGAGGTGGGATTAACTGGTAATTATGTGGGAAAACGGATAGACAGCTACTGTTGAGTTAGTTGTTGAAGAGCATGTAGGTTGCAAAGGAATCTCTCATTTGATCCCTTGGGTTGGGAAAAGTTTTTACGTTTCTCAACACTTGGGAATGTTTCTCAGTGGGCTATTCAGCAGCAGGGGGAGGTCCTGCAGGTGGTGCGGCAGGGAGCAGGCTGGCAGCAGGGGGGGCGGCAGCAGGGCGCCTGCACAGAGATGGGCTGGCAGCAGGTGGAGGCCCAGCAGCAGGGGCGGCAGACCACGGCCGTGCAGGACGTGGGACAGCAGCTGATGGGGCGGCAGCAGCCCTCCTGCACGCCGCAGGGGTCACAGCAGACGGGGCGGCGGCAGGGCTCACAGATGGGGCGAGTGCAGCGGCAGGTGCAGGTCACGGGGCGGCACACGGTGGTCTGGCAGGACACAGGGCGGCAGCAGCAGGGGTCGCGGCAGCAGCAGGGCTGGCAGCAAGGCTGGCAGCAGGGCTGGCAGCAGCCTCCCCCACAGCCCGAGGAGGAGCAGGTGGAGCCGCAGCAGGATCCGGACATGGTGATGTCTGAGGTTGTTTAGGGTTGGACTGGTGAGAGGATTCGGGTGTTGTCAGGTGTGAATGTCTCTGTCCCTTCCTGGGCCCTTTATATACCCTGGCCAGCTGCTGATGACCCCCAGGACATAGCTCATTTCCTGGAGTTGTGGTTGCCCATTGACCTCTAGATTGGTGGATTCAATTGCTGAGGCAGCAATTCCAACATCATGGAAAGATGCTTTCCTTTCTGCCTGTCTGCTTTCTTCCTCATTGAAATGAATACTTGGTAATTTATATCATCCAAAAAATTGCTCATGGAATAACCAATCCTTCCATACCATGTCACATGACCAGTTGACATGTCTTATGACAAGTTGACATGTCACATGACAAGATGAAAGTTTGTAGAACCCAGTGTTGCCACCATCCTACTTTCTTCTTGTTCGTCTTATTCACCACCCGTGACTAAGTATGTGACTGTAGGGTTCACGAGGTCATATACCTGGTTTCTAATTGATATTGAGATGAAGTAAGAATTTCTGAAAAACCAGGATGACTCATGGAAGGAGACATGTACTGATTCTGCTATGGGAAGAATGGTCCAGTGCTTCTGGGAAATAGAATAGTGCTTCACCTTGTTTTTAAGGAAATAGTCACGAGAGCTACTGGAATGACTCTAGTTTGCCTATAAATCTGAGTCACTACTGAGACTCTTTCTGTGTAAGCAACAGCATCCTATTTGGGAGTGGAGAGGGAAAGGAATAAAAGGAAATTCTAAGTAGTTTCTCATCACACAGTGATTACAGATCTTAGGATGGCGAGACAAAGGCACATAAAGCAATGAAAGGAGAAGACTTTTCATGCGGCAAAAAGGTCAAACTAAGTGATGACTTTTTTGTGCATTTTGTGCATTTTGAATGCCCCTCCTTGAGTATGGTCTTAGAGTTAAAATTGGGATTACTCTTTCTTTCTAGGTGTGACCATAAGAGCACTTGTATTGAGTTCTTCAAAACAGATTGAAGATATTTGTAAAGGAGCCAATTATCTTTCTGTGGTAGATACTTTGGTTTCTTGGCTGAGGGTTTGATTGCTTATGAAGTGTGAAATTGGCTTCAGGAAAAACAAAGGGAGCCACATGTACTGATGACTGATAAAATAGCTTTGTCTTTTCAAACCATAAGAGACTCTTAATCTCACAAAACAAACTGAAGGCTGCTGGAGGATTGGGGGAGAGAGATAGGGTGGCTGGGCATTGGGAAGGGTATGTGAAAGGGTGAGTGCTGTGAAATGTGTAAGCCTGATGATTCACAGACCTGTACCCCTGGGCAAATAATACATTATAGGTTAATAAAAAATATATTTTAAAAAGCTTTGTCTTTTTAAATCATAGTTAAGTAAAGTGAAAATGTAGAAAATAAATTTATAGTTAAAAGGGAGGTTAAGGATGATATCCTCAAAGGCTTGCTGATGACTCTCAGACCAAATTTGTCTCCACAAAGTGTTTGCTAGATCATGTTTTATACATTCGTTGGCCTGCCATAGTCCTGGTCGTTGAAGGCCTTTGAGTTTGTGACTGATCATATTCCTTCACAGTTCTTGAGGGGCCTGATATGTGAAATGATTTCTCTAAAGTCATGCAGATAAAAGAATGGCAAAGTGTTGACAACACTGTGATCTTCTGATGACCGTAAACAGTGTTGAATGACCCCTAGTTTTTTCCAGCTGAGTTATTTCAGACTAGTGAACAGGTAGTCATAGTTACCAAAACTTCTATCCCATCTAGTGAAGTAAAGTGGGAACTTGTTGATTTATGATTTAGAGTATTGTTATTTTGGCCTAGAATATATACAGCAATTCAAATAGTAGGAATTAGAAGATGTCTGTAAGCTCACTGCATTTGTTAATTAACAGAAAGGACAGAACACTAAGAAATTCTGTGTCCTGAAATCACAGACTGTCAGAAACTTTGCAGTTTTAAGCCACATCATTAAGAGTGGAAGGTCCCACTATTTCTGGGACAGGATCTTAGTCACCTTAACACAGAGAAGCAGCCTCAATATCCAACCCAAAGGCAGAGTTTCAGATAAGAGGTTTTAAGGTACGATAGTTCTCATTTATCTTAACTATGTAGTTTTCAGGGAAAGAGGACCTAAGTTCCATCACAACCCAGTCCTGATGTTAATACTTCTGTTCAAACCTCTGTTTTGCTTTGAGCCCATTAAAATACCATTTCATATAATTTTATGTAAACTCTATGTTCTTCAAAAATCCTATTTAAAAAAAAAAAAAGCTTTTCCTTTGTTGGGTGGGATGCCCCTGGTCCCCTGTGTTGCGTAGTTTCCTTTGCTGTAGCACATAAATAAGCCTAAGCTTGTTGGTCAAGAGATTGTCCCTCATCTTTACCACGTGAGCTTTTTTAGTCCTATTATTTGAACTCCAGATGGAGTTCCCACCAGAGTGGGAACAAGTAAATGTTAACTATGGTGGTGATAAATTGTGAGATTTTGTGGTTGGATTGAAAAAGTATGCAGTGTTGGTAACTTTTTCTGATGGTGAACCATGCCTCCTCCTCCATAGTTGCATGAGTTGGGATTTGTTAGGAACTGGCCACTGGATGTTAGGAAGGTTTTTAAATTCTGAAAACAGAATATGCAATCCCTGTTCTCCAAAATGATCTTTGAAATACCATCCAATCATCAGAGTCAGAGATGGAGATGGGAAAGAGTGAGGGAGAAAGGGCAGGAAGAGGAGAGGGAAGGCAAAGAGGGATTCAGATGCTTCCTCCCTCACCTAGCAGTTGTGTGGCTTAGAGCTGATACCCGTCTCTCTGCCAGCACATTTCCTCAGTTGTAGAAGGGGAAAGGTCATCTGTCCCTAATGTTCTTCATATGCCAGGTTTGTCATGAAATCTGTACAACATGGAAGACAAAAGAAATGGATATCATTCATTGAAAAGAGAATGTTTTAGATGGAAAAATTCTAGATGATCAAGGGGTGGGTGTGATTTTTTTCTGGAATTTAACAAATAAATATCTTATTTATTTATTGGGTCAGTCAAGTGTCTGAGTTCAAGATTGTGAGTTCAAGCCCTGTGTTGGACTCCATGCTGGGTATGGAGCGTACTTTAAAAAAAAAAAAAAATTTTCTGCCTAATAAATACCATTTGCCCAAAGCCAGGGAAGACTAACCCAAGTAATTTTTTAGAGTTTACTACAGTCTGAGTTGTTTAATTCCTTTGGGCGCTTCAGGGTGAAAGGAAAATTCCATCAGATGCATGTATTCTCCCCAGCTCTCCTTGCTTCTGATGCTAAACACTTATTCTTTTTTTTAAAATTAATTTATTTATTTTCAGCATAACAGTATTCATTATTTTTTCACCACACCCAGTGCTCTATGCAATCCGTGCCCTCTATAATACCCACCACCTGGTACCCCGACCTCCCACCCCCCGCCCCTTCAAACCCCTCAGATTGTTTTTCAGAGCCATAGTCTCTCATGGTTCACCTTCCCTTCCAATTTACCCCAACTCCCTTCTCCTCTCTAACTCCCCATGTCCTCCATGCTATTTGTTATGCTCCACAAATAAGTGAAACCATATGATACTTGACTCTCTCTGCTTGACTTACTTCACTCAGCATAATCTCTTCGAGTCCCATCCATGTTGCTACAAAAGTTGGGTATTCGTCCTTTCTGATGGAGGCACAATACTCCATAGTGTATATGGACCACATTTTCCTTATCCATTCATCCGTTGAAGGGCATCTTGGTTCTCTCCATAGTTTGGCGACCATTGCTGCTATTGCTGCTATAAACGTATTCATACAGCTTGTAATCTAGGGGCTCTTTCCTGTGGATTAGCCAATCTACTTTTGTAGAGCATTTTCATTTTGAGATGGCCTCAATCTGATGATAATTTTTTTTTGCCCTCTTTTCTTATACTTAGGAAATCTTAGGAATATGTTTTATTAGGAAATTTATTAGGAAATTAGGAAATCTGTTTCTGCCAGTGGATGTGGACTGTCTTGAAAAAACAAAAAGGCTTCCCCTCAATCTTCTCCCACTCTCAGTGACATAATATGTAATAAATAGCACATCTTTTGAGCCCATTTGATACAGTGATATTCAGATGTGCAACAAGGAATATCAGTGGATGGTACTGAGTAAATACTGTGTGGCAAGCACTTTACATGCATAAGGTCATTGAACTTTCCCAGCAACCTACAATGGCAAGGATTAACCTTATCATTTGGCAGAAGAGGAAACCTGAGGGTCAGAGAAGTTAAGTTATACTGATGCTGAATATTCTGTTTTAAGTAGAATATCTGCCTTTTAGAATTCTTGTCATGAAGACAATTACCTTCTAATTTTGTTTGATTCAACAAATAGAAATCAAGTACCAACCATATTCTAAACATTGAGCTCCATACTGAAAGCAAGAATAAATAAATTGTGGTCCCTTCTTTGGAGACAGAGAAATGGACGATCTCAATATGATGCTATATGGGGAGGGAAGTAAGCATAGGATGCTATTGGCATGTTAGGGGCACCTAACCCAACCTCTCTGTGTGTATGCACGTGTGTGTGGGTGTGTTTCTGTGATGGAGGGGTTGGGGCAGGGCTGTTACAAAAGGCTGAGCTGAATCTTTGAAATGGCTCAGTGTTAGGTAGGTGAAGAAAGTGAAGGGCTGGGGTAGGTGGAAAAAAATATTCCAGATAAATGAAAGAATATGACAAAAGCAAAGACCTACGGAACTGCATGGTATGTGCCACTTACTGTGAGTTTAGTGTTACTTGCAGTGAAACTTGGTGGGGGGTGTTGAGACATGAACCTGGACATGTGGGCAGTGGACAGACCCTGGAGGACCCTGTGTGCACAGATTTCCTATCCACGTAAGCAGTCTGAGGACTAGCCCAGCCATCCTGTACCACCTTCCGAGATTCATACCAGGATTCCTAGCACCTTTCCCTTTCCTCTCCTGTCTTCCTCACCTTCTTTGTTTTGTCTTCCTTCTTCCTGTTCCTTGTCTGATCATCTACATACACTAATAAACATTGGACTACTGAATGAATCAGAGAGCAGGGAAGTTTACAAGAAAACTTAGTTTATTGAAAACAAGCAAGCAGCACCTTACAAAAGATGGCGGGGAGGGTTTGAGCAGTCCTCAGAGTTCAGGATGGGTTTGCAGAGTCTACTCTGAGGGGTTTTGAAGAGAGATTTACCACCCATAGTGTCTTCTGCTGTTGTGGACATTTGCTTGTATATCCAAATGGTAGGATGTAAAAATGACTATTGTCACCTTATGAAAAATACCTATTTTTCTTTCTACTTTCTTAAAATGCAGAATAGGTGTTCAGGCTCCAGTGTGTTGCTCTGTGGGGATAGTGGGAATCTCAGCAGCAGGGGGAGGTCCTGCAGGTGGTGCGGCAGGGGGCAGGCTGGCAGCAGGGGGGGCGGCAGCAGGGCGCCTGCACAGAGATGAGCTGGCAGCAGGTGGAGGCCCAGCAGCAGGGGCGGCAGACCACGGCCGTGCAGGACGTGGGGCAGCAGCTGATGGGGCGGCAGCAGCCCTCCTGCACACCACAGGGGTCACAGCAGACGGGGTAGTGGCAGACCACGGTTGTGCAGGACGTGGGGCAGCAGCTGATGGGGCGGCAGCAGCCCTCCTGCAGGCCACAGGGGTCACAGCAGACTGGGCGGCGGCAGGGCTCACAGATGGGGCGAGTGCAGCGGCAGGTACAGGTCACGGGGCGGCACACGGTGGTCTGGCAGGACACGGGGCGGCAGCAGCAGGGGTCGCGGCAGCAGCAGGGCTGGCAGCAGGGCTGGCAGCAGCCTCCCCCACAGCCTGAGGAGGAGCAGCAGGAGCCACAGCAGGAGCCAGACATGGTGATGTCTGGGGTTGTTTAGGGTTGGACTGATGAGAGGATTTGGGTATTGTCAGGTGTGAATGTCTTTGTCCTGCTCTGGGCCCTTTATATACCCTGGCCTGCTGCTGCTGACCCCCACGACACATGATCATTTCTTAATCTTCTGGCCAGTTAAGTGAGGATTTAGCATTGAGTAAATGATGTTTTTTAAATCTTCACCTTATACACACCTATGCACACAACCACAAACATTCCTTTGTTTTCCATATTGTTTATTCTTACCAAATGTAGACATTGGATTCAATTCTGATGAATTTTTCTTTGAAATATTCCTAACTCATGGAAGAGAAAAGAGTGTGTTTTCTAAACCAGAATAGTATCTACTCACTCTTCCTTTAGCCGACATTTTATTGCTGGACTTCAAAGACTCACATAATTACCACCCAAACAGTGACTTGCCATATTTACACCTGTGGTCCTAACAGTAACAGGTTAAATAGCAACACTCTTGTGCAGGCTGGTAGATATCTGCTTCCTGGATGTCTCCTTTCATGACTCACCGAGGGGCAGATTTGTGGTTTTCAGGTGAGGAGAGACTACATTGTATCCTGCACCCCTGCCACCCTGGTTTAGTCACTCTTCCCTTGTAGGGCCTGGGCTGTTCTGCCCTGGTTGTTGTCTCCCCCATTCACCTGTAATGCCCTCTCCTCCTTCCAGACCAAACTCTACCTTGGCTGTAAAATTTTCATCAAGGATCTGTTGCAGTTTTTACCTTTGTAATTTATTCAGGATTAATCGTTATATGTGTAGATTCTGGGAAAGGACTGTAGACAACATATAGCTCTATCCCCTCATCTTAAAGGAGAGGTCATGTGGGTTCACCATAGTCACTCAGTGGGTCTAGGTCTCCTCATTCCTCAGTAAGCAGCCTCTACTATGAGTTTTATGTTTATCAGGTTAGTAGACCATAGTCTTCAGACAGGAGAGAGAACATCCCAAGTATTCCCCCATTTTTTATCTCAAGTCTTAAGTAAGCATTATTAAAAGTGATGCTGGAAAAAAGTTAGGAAAAAGTGTCTTGTTCCAATGAGAGATAATCCAAAAGGGCCCTAGGACTTGTTTGCAGGGTCATATGTGCACTAGTGCAGAGGTTTCTCTCTGAGGAGGGATCAACAGAGCTTGGCTTATTGGTGGGTGGAGATGTGGGGGGGGGGGTTGCCTGTTCTGAGATGTTCTAAGTGTAGATTGTTCCCTTTGGTAACACATTGTGGCACTGTGAGATAATGCGCTTGTCTAATTCCTTTTATTGTTTTTTAATTTATCCTTCACCCCATTTCTACCCTTTGTGATGAGTTCCATAAATTTGCCTCTTACTTGTGAAGTAGAGATGTACTTTTCCTTTGGATTTGAGGTGAAAAAAAAAAAAAGCATCCTTTTCCACTTACTTTCTGTGAGCACTAAATGACAGAAAGGGCTAGGAGCTTGCAAACCACCAATCAGATGTCCTAAAATTAGTACCTTGAGCTTTTAAAGGGAGAGGCTTCCTATTGTTTTCATGGGGGGATTAGTTTTGTTTTGGCTTCAGTGATATCATGGACGATATCATAGTTTTGAATTATATTAAATTCTCTAAATCTCTTCATCCCAAGATTCTCTCTTGGTTCCTTTACAGTATTTGTTGATTTTTCATGTGCGGGTGCAGACTAAGTAATTCTCTGAGATAATGTGGCTGGAATTACATGCAAGCTAGTTTCTTGTTGCCACCATGGTTGAGTTAGTCAGCTGTGATGCATAACAAGCAACCACAAACTCTCAGAATGTACAATAACAAGTATTTATTTCTTGGTCATATGTCTGCAGGTCAGTTGTGTTTTGTCTGATTAAGGCTGGTCTTGGCTTCTGGCAGTGGGTTGGTTTGGGACTTCCTTTTGAATTAGAGTTGCCAGATTTAGCAAATAAAAATGTAGATGCCAAGTTAAAATTGGAATTATCTTTAGCATAATAAATCTTCAGCATAAGTTTGTCTGAGTATGCATGAGGCATACTTATATTAAAAATTTGTTCGTTATAGAGGGCACGTATTGCATGGAGCACTGAGTATGGGGCATAAACAATGAATTCTGGAACAATGAAAAGAAATTTAAAAAATAAAAATTAAAAAAAAATTGTTATTTATCTGAAATTAAAATTTGATGCGGTGTCCGGTATTTTAATTGGAAGCCCTGGTTCTGATGGCATAAGCACATGGGAGCAATGCAGTCCTGCATATTTTTTAAGTCTTTGCATGGATCATGTCCTCTAACCTCTCATTGGCCAAACAAGTCACGTGGTGGAGTTCAATTCACAGGGTGGGAGAGTGGGAGAAGAGGATACTTCTCCCAAAGGGGTAGGAAGGGGAAGAGAGCAAACATTAATGAAGAATAATCTAATCTGTCAGAACAGCAAATCAATTATTTTGGGAATCTTTGTTGTAAAGCTTGGATAAAGACGTTTAGAAAGTCAAATTAGATGTTCACTGCATTTCCATTCATTTGAGTAACTTTTATTTATCTTCCTCCTTCTCTTCCTGGTCAACCAGGAAATGTCATTGACTTAAAAAGGGACTTCCTGATCTACATATTTAAAGCAATCCCTATCAAAATACCAGTAGCATTTTTTACAAATTAGAACAAACAATCCCAAAATTTGTATGGAACCACAGAGGATCCCAAATAGCCAAAGCAATCTTGAAAAAGAAAAGCAAAGCTGGAGACATCAAAATTTCAGATTCAAGTTATATTGCAAACATGTAGTAATCAAAACACTGTGGTACTGGCACAAAATAGACAGATAGGTCGATGGAACAGACTAGGAAATCCAGAAATGAGCCCACAACTGTATGGTCAAGTAATATTCAACAAAGCAGGAAAGAATATTCAATGCAAGAAAGACAGTTTCTTCAACAAATGGTGTTGGGAAAATTGGAGAGCAACATGCAGAAGAAAGAAACACTATACACACACAAAAAATCAAAATGAGTGTGAACCTAAACCCATAAAAAATCTTAAGAGGACAGCACAGGCGGGAATGTCTTTGACATTTGCCATAGCAAATTTTTTCTAGATAGGTCTCCTGAGGGAAAGGCAATAAAGCAAAAATAATCTATCAGGATTACATCATAATCAAAAGTGCCTGGATAGCCAAGGAAACAGTGGACAAAACTAAAAGGCAGCCTGTGAGGTGGGAGAAGAAATATTTCTGATAGGGGAAAAATTCCTTTACTTTCCTTTTCAGCATTCGTTTGGCTAATCTTGGACCTTTTCTTTTCTATATGCATTTAGAAACCGTTATACTCTGTTTAAAAACCTCATTGGAACTTTGATCCAATTAATAGCATTAAATTTATTGATTCAACTAGGAAGAATTGACATATTTGTGATATTAAATCTTCCCAGTAATAAACCTGATATTAACTCTTCATTTACATATAGATTTCCAAAGAATATTTCAAACTTTTCTTCATAAACATTGCACAATTTTTTAGGCTTATTTTGAGGCATTTAATAATATTTGTAGCTATTTTTAATGAAATCTTCCTTCCTATTAAATTAGAATTACTAACTGACTCTTGCAAGTTATAAAAATGTTATTGGGTATTTTTATTTAATTAATTAATTAATTTGGTCAGAACTCTATATACTGACTTCTCTGAACTCTTCAGTACAAGTTTGTGGGTTTTCTTGGATTTCCTATGTTGACAACAGTATTGTCTACAAATACCAACATTTTTTTTTTTTTTTTTTTTTTTTTTTTTTGGTAACACTCTTTTCTAATTGGATTGCATTGGCTAGGATCTCAAATACAACAATGAATGCTAGGGAGTGATATGAATTATCTTTGTCTTATTCTAAACTTTAGTAGAATACTTTTCATTTGTTAATATGTTTTTTATGAAGTTTTAATAAATAGCATTCATTAGGATAAAAATGTCCTCTTTTAGCGCTGTTTTGCTTAGAGTATTTTAAATAGTAAATGACTATTGTTATGGCCAATGTTATGTGTCAACTTAACTGGGCCATAGGATGCCCAGACATTTGGACAAACATTATTCTGGGTATGTCTGTGAAAGTGTTTCTTGGTAAGATTAATATTCAAACCATTAGACTGAATAAAGCAGATTGCCCTCTCCAATGTGAGTAGACCTCATCCAATCAACTTAAGGTCTGAATAGAACAAAAAGGCTGACGTCTCCCCACTTAGATTAAAAAGGAACTCCTCCTGTCTTACTCCCTTGACATTAGTCTTTTCCTGAGACATTGGTTCTTCTTGGGTCTTGAGCCTGCTGGCTTTTGAATTGGAATTATACCATCAGCTCTTCTGTCTCCAGCTTATTGAATGCAGATCTTGGGACTTCTCAAATTCTGTAATCACATAAGCCAATTCCTTAAAATAAATCCCTATATTTATATCTATGTCTACATATATATATATATATAGAGAGAGAGAGAGAGAGAGAGAGAGATTTATTTTATATCTATCTATATAGGGAGAGTGTGTGTGTGTGTGTGTGTGTGTGTTGGTTTATGTATATGAATGTGTGTCTATATCTATTTATCTATCTCCTATTGGTTCTGTTTCTCTGGAGAACCCTGAATAATACATTTATATATTATTGAATATAATATATATTAATGATATAACAGCTATTGATATAATCCTGAAGTTTTCCCCCTTTAATGTAGTAGTATCAACAAGCTTATTTAAATATTTTCTAATTTTGAAGCATTCCTGAATGTGTAGGAAACTGTGGTTGGTTATGATATGTTATTCTTTTTATATATTGCTAAATTTCATTTACTAGTATTTATGGGAATTTTGCATCTATGATCTTCAATAATATAGGCCTATAATTTTCCTTTATCACATTGTTCTTGTATGTTTTTAATATTATTGTTTTACTAAAAATGGGAAGATTTTCCTTTCTTCTGTTCTTTTTCCTCGTTGGAGTGGGAGAGAACTTTAAGGCTTAATAAACTTACTAATGAATCAACATGGGTCTGGCTTTTTAGTATCAATATATGTAGAGGATAGATTTTGCATCATAGGTATAGTTTCTTTAATGGTTATTGGCTTATTTATGTTTTGTATATCTTCTGGAATTACCTTTATATTTTTCTAGACAAGTCAATTCAATCATAATTTTCAAATATATTGGTATAAACTTATATGTAACGTGCTAGTATGTTTTTAAAAAATTTCTACTCTTTTGGGAGCTGATTATTCCCCTTTACAAACATAATGGTATTTGTCCATCTTTCAGTCATCTTCTTTCTCTCCCTTTCTCTCTCTTTGACAAGTTTTACCAGATTTTTCCATTAGTTTTTTAATCTTTGTTTATATAATTACTCATTAAACTTTTCATTTTTTATTCATGTAATTTTGCTAAGCTTTTCATTTAAAAATATGTTACTAATGTTTAAATTTGTCATTATAACCCTCTTTCTACATTGGGTTTACTGGTTAGTGAGGATATAATAGAAGGGGGATATCCTAATGTGTGATTCTAAAGCATGTCTTCAAGAAGGAGGACCGAGGACCATGTGTGCATTATTGGTAGGGATGTAAATTGGTGAAGCTATTCTGGGAAACAATATGGAGGTTCCTCAAAAAATTAAAGATAGCACTGCCATATAATTCAGCAATTTCACTCCTGGGTATTCATCCAAAGAAAAGCAAAATATTAATTAAAAAATATGCATCCCTATGTTCACTGTAGCATTATTTACAATAGCTAAGATACAGAAACAACCTAAATGTACATCAATGGATGAATAGATAAAGAATATGTGGTATATATACACAGTGGAATTTTATTCAGCCATAAAGAATAAAATCTTTCCATTTGCAACAACATAGATGGATCTTGAGGATATTATTCTAAGTGAAATAAGTCAGACAAAGACTAATACTATATGATTTCGCTTATATGTGGAATCTAAGCAAATGAATAAACAAAAAAAACCTCATAGATGCAGAGAACAGATTGGCTGTTGCCAGGGAGCAGTGGGGATAAGGAATGGGGAAACTGGGTAAAGGTGCTTAAGAGGTATACACTTCCAGTTATAAAATAAATAAGTCATGGGGATGTAATGTTAGCATGGTGACTGTAGTCAGTATTATTGTGTCACATACCTGAAAGTTGCTAAAAGAAAGAATTTTAAAGTTTTCATTACAAGGAAAATATTTTTGTAACTTTGTATGGTGACAGATAGTAGCTAGACTTAATGTGGTAATCGTTTCTTAGAGTATAAAAATATCAAATTATTATGGTGTATACCTGAAGGATATAATGTTATATGTCAATTATAGCTCAATAAAAATTAAAATTTATAAATAAGAGGTAAGGACATGAATTAAATCTGTCCTTATGTGTATGTGCACATGTACTGCTTTTGTTCCAGTATCTTAAATTATATATATTTGAAATATCACTTATTCTCAAAGTGGTTTCAACATGAGTGTTTTCCTGTATCATCATGTAAAATATAGTTGCCTAGTTACTGAGTAAAATGATCATGAATACAATAGAGAACAATGCCGATGAATTTTTATGTGTAGAAAAGTTTATTAGAAAGCAGAGAAGCAAAAAAAAAAAACACAAAAAATTCACTCTTTTAGAAATACATAATTGGACCCCCAAGTCTAAGTGTATAACTGAATCCCAGGTCAGAGGGTATCAAGTCAGTACTGCATAGGTATTACAGATAATATTTACTTTGTTAAGAAGGATAATTTAGAGCTCCATAGTGATAAGAAAGAAAGAGAAATTTAGAGGAGTGGGATGATTTTTTAGCTGATGGATTACAAAGTAATATCCATATTTGGCACTAGTATTGAAAGGAAAAGATAATAATGGAAGAGCTTAACATGAACCAGAATGTGCTCACAGAGTCAGTGGGTTGGGTTCATTGGAATCATGAGGCTCAACCTGTGAATGAGGTCAACCAGACTCTATCTGTCCTAATGCTCAGCACAAAAGGAGAAGGGTCTACATCTGTAGGGCAGAGGTAAGCAGAGATCGTAGTCAGAGGGCAGGGGGCTCAGCAGCAAGAGGAGGCACAGCACATGGGGCGGGGGCAGGTGGAGATGACACAGGTGGGGCGATAGCAGGTGGTGTGGCAGGAGACCTGGCCACAGACTGGGCGCAGGCAGCAGGAGGGGCAGCAGCAGGAGGGGCGGCAGCAGCTGGAGCCACAGCAGCTGGATCCACAGCAGGAGGGGCGGCAGCAGCTAGAAATGCAGCAGGAGGGGCGGCAGCAGCTAGTGCCACAGCAGCTGGAGCCACCACAGCTGGATCCACAGCAGGAGGGGTGGCAGCAGCTAGAAATGCAGCAGGAGGGGCGGCAGCAGCTAGAAATGCAGCAGGAGGGGCGGCAGCAGCTAGTGCCACAGCAGCTGGAGCCACCACAGCTGGATCCACAGCAGGAGGGGCGGCAGCAGCTAGGCCTGCAGCAGCTGGAACCACAGCAGGAGGGCTGGCAGCAGCTGGACACACAGCAAGTGGGGCGGCAGCAGGTGGTCCTACAGCAGGTGGTCTGGCAACAGCTGGGGCAGCAGCAGGTCTCCTGGCCACAGCCCTGGTCAGAGCAGGAGCCACAACAGGAGTTGACCATGGTGATAGAGGTTAGAGGTTCTGGGTGGGTTTCCAGAAGAATGAAGTTCTCAAGTGTGATCTTTCCCTGCCCTATGTCACTTTTATACCCTGCTGAGGGCTACTATGACCATGTGCAGGACTCTTCTTGTTTATCCTAATAGAAAAAGCAGTTAGCTTTAGTAAATTAGATAATTATGTTTATTTGGTAAACATTCCTATATATAGAAAAGGCTCCATTTCCTTTTCCTGTTGTACTGTGAGCTATCTGATTTGGTTAAAACCATGTAAATCAGCTTCCATATCTCTTCCCTTGCCTACTGTGTCTTCCAAACAAGACACATAGCATTGTTTCACTGGATTTCACAAGTATTAAATCTTCATTTATGTATTTAACTCCAGGATAGTATGTTGAGAGTGGATTTTATGATGACTAAATGTGCTGTTAAAGAGGTTAGCAACCAGTCATATAAAAAATGCTGGTAGGAAAATAGGGTGAAAGAGCCATCTTGGAGGAGGGGGGGCAGTCCCTTGTGTGCAGTAGGGAATATGGTGATTCCTTTAGATTTTATGGATGGCCAGTAAGGTATAAAGGATCTTAACGAAGTTCCTATCTGTTTTGTCTTACTCAGTTATTCAGTTTGAAAATCATAACGCAATGATTCATTGCTATTGAATAGTAAAAAAACCCACTGGCATGAATAGGTCCTTTTAAAAATTATTAAATTATTATGGACATGTTCTTCAGAAATAGGGCATCATAAAGGAGTATTTTTTCTCTTATTTTCATGGATGAACATACCCAATAGAATATGCATATTGAATATTTTCTTGTATTCTGAGCTTTTGTCTCTCAAAAAGTTATGTTTGAGATATTTTGCTTTTGTGAATGAGGTCTAAAAGATGAAGCTTTAATCTGTGTTCTATAGGCATTGAATAAGACAAGACACATATGTAGGGGTTTGGCAAGCATGTAGAACATAGTATGATAAATAACAATTATGTCTTTAAATCTGTACACTTATGAAATATGAGATAATACTAATAGTTACTATTTTTGAGTGCTTATTGTGTGTCAGGAATTTTCTGAGTCTTTAATTGTTATCTTGTTTATGCTTCGTAAGGTCTCTAAGAGGTGGTCACAATTTTTCTTAATTCCTCAGACATGAAGTAATTGAGGTTCAGATAGATTGAAATCATATAGTCAATAGAGAAGATGGTTTTTTCTTAGAAGTTTCAAATGGGTATGAGGAATAATAATTCCATGTCATTTCTCATACTGTTTCATTTGTTTAAATATGCTTTCTATCTTGTCAGTTCACAAACTCTTGCTCATACATAGAAAAGACCAGATATTTAGTCTGGATACCAACTCACCAGCTCATCTCTAATGTCTTTCTTGACATCTATCACACTCAAAATGAATCCTTCTTTTCCTTTTAATCCAAGGTACCTGTGATATAGGGTATCACACTCTACTGTAACTGGTTTATATCTTTTCCCCTCCTATTCCTTCTATATACCCCATGAGGTCAGAGATTGGTTTATTCATATATATAAACAGGGTGCCTAGCAATTGCTCTGAATGAATGTTAGTTGAGTGAATATGGAATTTACTGAAAACATAAGGCATTTACTCACCCTTTATCATACTATAGATAATCTAGATGGGTGGAAAAAAGAAAAATATTCAGACAATGGGGATATAATTGAATGGGGGTTTATTTTGGCTTCTTGTGGAGTAAATGACTTGTCTGGTTGGTATGTATAGGATAGTAAAGACAAATAATAGTCCACTGCTAAAATGAGGAGAATGTAGAGATATTCTTGAATTTATACAAAGAAACTGTATCATCACACAGTTGGGAGAAAGGTGTGAGAGAACATCTAGGCTTTTAAAATATTATTTGCCTGGGGGTGGAGGAGTAACGGGAAGTAGGAGGAAAGTTTAGGTGGTGGCTGTAGGCTAAGGATGAGAGATGAATGCCTATCTAGGTTGGTGGCAATGGGAGTAGTAAGGAGGATAGAGATGCAATCAATAGCACTTCAAAGAGAGTCAACCAAGATCACTTACAAAATGGGGCAGTAGAGGTAACAGGAGACCTCATCATTAAAGAGGACTCATAATTTAATATTTTTTCAATTGTATACACATACATTTTACAATTAAATTCAGATAGTGAAAAGATAATTATTTGTAATAAGGAAAATAGTTTTAAATCTCCAGAAACAAAGTAAAAAGACAACCGACTGAATGGAAAAAAAAAAAAAAAACCCTGCAATTTATACCAAAGACAAAGAGCCAATGATGTTAATATATAAAGCACTTCTAAAATTATACTGGATAAGAGGAAAAACCTGATGGGAAAATGAGATTCATATCATTCTCCATCATAGGAAGATGTCTAGTCTCATACATAAGAATGGAAATGAAATTATATAGGATACCACTTCTCACCTGTGAGACTGTAAAAAATTCAAAATTTCACAATATTCTCTAATAGTAAGATTCTGTGGAAATAGACATGCTCATACCTTTCTTATGCAGATTTGCCAGTAATCCCAAGCATTATTCTTTGACTCCAATATCCCTATTCTATAAATTGTCAAGGTACTCGGGCAAAACTATGAAAAGATGTTATGCAAGATTACTCATGGCACTGCTATTTGTAAAAACAAAACAATAACAAGAGCTAGACACAACTTGGGTGTCCTTCAGTAGTGTAGTGGTGAATGAGCTCTGTTGTATCTGCATGATGGAGTACTATTCAGCTGTAAAAAAGGAAAAAAGAGTATCTTTATATGCTACTATGAAGTAATCTCCAGTATATTGTTAAGAGATGATAAAGCAGATGGAGCAAAGTGTCCATAATGTTCTACAATGTGTCTAAACAAATAAGGGAGGGATGTGGGTGGGGGATGGGCTAGATGGGTGAAGGGGATTAAGGAGTACTCTAGTTATGATGAGCCCTGGGTGTTCTATGTAAGTGATGAATCACTAAGTTCTACTCCTGAAACGAATATTATACTACATGTTAACTAACTAGAATTTAAATGAAAATTTGGAAAAAAAAATACTGCAGGTAGAAAAAAAATAAGGGAACACATATAGAAAATCTATTTGCATATATTACATGAATTTTTTAAATAATGGAAGAACAGAAAAAGAGCAGAGGAAACAAAACAAAAATTAAAAAGGGACTTATAATTCCTGCTGAGCAGTCTTAGGGACTAGATTTACACTTCTGCCTGAAGCAACTAAAAAAACAGTCAAAATAAATGAAACTGTGGCTTTTAGACATTGGCTATCAGGTCAGAACACTGGTGCCTTAGAGAAGAGAAACAAATGAGGTGATCCATAGAATTGCCTCAGTTTCTTTCTTTCTTTCTTTCTTTTTTAATATAATTTTTTATTTTTTATAAACATTTATTTTTATCCCCAGGGGTACAGGTCTGTGAATCACCAGGTTTACACATTTCACAGCACTCACCAAAACACATACCCTCCCCAATGTCCATAATACCACCCCCTTCTCCCAAACCCCCTCCCCCCAGCAACCCTCAGTTTGTTTTGTGAGATTAAGAGTCACTTATGGTTTGTCTCCCTTCCAATCCCATCTTCTTTCATTTATTCTTCTCGTACCCACTTAAGCCCCCATGTTGCATCACCACTTCCTCATATCAGGGAGATCATATGATAGTTGTCTTTCTCCGCTTGACTTATTTCACTAAGCATGATACGCTCTAGTTCCATCCATGTTGTCGCAAATGGCAAGATTTCATTTCTTTTGATGGCTGCATAGTATTCCATTGTGTATATATACCACATCTTCTTGATCCATTCATCTGTTGATGGACATCTAGGTTCTTTCCATAGTTTGGCTATTGTGGACATTGCTGCTATAAACATTCGAGTACACGTGCCCCTTTGGATCACTACGTTTGTATCTTTAGGATAAATACCCAATAGTGCAATTGCTGGGTTGTAGGGCAGTTCTATTTTCAACATTTTGAGGAACCTCCATGCTGTTTTCCAGAGAGGTTGCACCAGCTTGCATTCCCACCAACAGTGTAGGAGGGTTCCCCTTTCTCCGCATCCTCGCCAGCATCTGTCATTTCCTGACTTGTTGATTTTAGCCATTCTGACTGGTGTGAAGTGATATCGCATTGTGGTTTTGATTTGTATTTCCCTGATGCCGAGTGATATGGAGCACTTTTTCATGTGTCTGTTGGCCATCTGGATGTCTTCTTTGCAGAAATGTCTGTTCATGTCCTCTGCCCATTTCTTGATTGGATTATTTGTTCTTTGGGTGTTGAGTTTGCTAAGTTCTTTATAGATTCTGGACACTAGTCCTTTATCTGATATGTCGTTTGCAAATATCTTCTCCCATTCTGTCAGTTGTCTTTTGATTTTGTTAACTGTTTCCTTTGCTGTGCAAAAGCTTTTGATCTTGATGAAATCCCAATAGTTCATTTTTGCCCTTGCTTCCCTTGCCTTTGGCGTTGTTCCTAGGAAGATGTTGCTGCGGCAGAGGTCGAAGAGGTTGCTGCCTGTGTTCTCCTCAAGGATTTTGATGGATTCCTTTCGCACATTGAGGTCCTTCATCCATTTTGAGTCTATTTTTGTGTGTGGTGTAAGGAAATGGTCCAATTTCATTTTTCTGCATGTGGCTGTCCAATTTTCCCAGCACCATTTATTGAAGAGGCTGTCTTTTTTCCATTGGACATTCTTTCCTGCTTTGTCGAAGATGAGTTGACCATAGATTTGAGGGTCTATTTCTGGGCTCTCTATTCTGTTCCATTGATCTATGGGTCTGTTTTTGTGCCAGTACCATGCTGTCTTGATGATGACAGCTTTGTAATAGAGCTTGAAGTCAGGGATTGTGATGCCACCAACGTTGGCTTTCTTTTTCAATATCCCTTTAGCTATTCGAGGTCTTTTCTGGTTCCATATAAATTTTAGAATTATTCGTTCCATTTCTTTGAAAAAGATGGATGGTACTTTGATAGGAATTGCATTAAATGTGTAGATTGCTTTAGGTAACATAGACATTTTCACAATATTTATTCTTCCAATCCAGGAGCATGGAACATTTTTCCATTTCTTTGTGTCTTCCTCAATTTCTTTCATGAGTACTTTATAGTTTTCTGAGTATAGATTCTGTGTCTCTTTGGTTAGGTTTATTCCTAGGTATCTTATGGTTTTGGGTGCAATTGTAAATGGGATTGACTCCTTACTTTCCCTTTCTTCTGTCTTGCTGTTGGTGTAGAGAAATGCAACTGATTTCTGTGCATTGATTTTATATCCTGACACTTTACTGAATTCCTGTATAAGTTCTAGCAGTTTTGGAGTGGAGTCTTTTGGGTTTTCCACATATAGTATCATATCATCTGCAAAGAGTGATAATTTGACTTCTTCTTTGCCGATTTGGATGCCTTTAATTTCCTTTTGTTGTCTGATTGCTGACTAGGACCTCTAGTACTATGTTGAATAGCAGTGGTGATAATGGACATCCCTGCCGTGTTCCTGACCTTAGCGGAAAAGCTTTCAGTTTTTCTACATTGAGAATGATATTTGCGGTGGGTTTTTCACAGATGGCTTTGATGATATTGAGGTATGTGCCCTCTATCCCTACACTTTGAAGAGTTTTGATCAGGAAGGGATGCTGTACTTTGTCAAATGCTTTTTTAGCATCTATTGAGAGTATCATATGGTTCTTGTTCTTACTTTTATTGATGTGTTGTATCACATTGACTGATTTGCGGATGTTGAACCAACCTTGCAGCCCTGGAATAAATTCCACTTGGTCGTGGTGAATAATCTTTTTAATGTACTGTTGAATCCTATTGGCTAGTATTTTGTTGAGTATTTTCGCATCTGTGTTCATCAAGGATATTGGTCTATAGCTCTCTTTTTTGGTGGGATCCTTGCCTGGTTTTGGGATCAAGGTGATGCTGGCCTCATAAAATGAGTTTGGAAGTTTTCCTTCCATTTCTATTTTTTGGAACAGTTTCAGGAGAATAGGAATTATTTCTTCTTTAAATGTTTGGTAGAATTCCCCCGGGAAGCCGTCTGGCCCTGGGCTTTTGTTTGTTTGGAGATTTTTAATGACTGTTTCAATCTCCTTACTGGTTATGGGTCTGTTCAGGCTTTCTATTTCTTCCTGGTTCAGTTGTGGTAGTTTATATGTTTCTAGGAATGCATCCATTTCTTCCAGATTGTCAAATTTATTGCCGTAGAGTTGCTCATAGTATGTTCTGATAACTGTTTGTATTTCTTTGGTGTTAGTTGTGATCTCTCCTCTTTCATTCATGATTTTATTTATTTGGGTCCTTTCTCTTTTCTTTTTGATAAGTCTGGCCAGGGGTTTATCAATTTTATTAATTCTTTCAAAGAACCAGCTCCTACTTTTGTTGATTTGTTCTATTGTTTTTTTGGTTTCTATTTCATTGATTTCTGCTCTGATCTTTATGATTTCTCTTCTCCTGCTAGGCTTAGGGTTTTTTTCTTGTTCTTTCTCCAGCTCCTTTAGGTGTAGGGTTAGGTTGTGTACCTGAGACCTTTCTTGTTTCTTGAGAAAGGCTTGTACCGCTATATATTTTCCTCTCAGGACTGCCTTTGTTGTGTCCCACAGATTTTGAACCGTTGTATTTTCATTATCATTTGTTTCCATGATTTTTTTCAATTCTTCTTTAATTTCCCGGTTGACCCATTCATTCTTTAGAAGGATGCTGTTTAGTCTCCATGTATTTTGGTTCTTTTCAAACTTCCTTTTGTGGTTGAGTTCTAGCTTTAGAGCATTGTGGTCTGAATATATGCAGGGAATGATCCAATCTTTTGATACCGGTTGAGTCCTGATTTAGGACCGAGGATGTGATCTATTCTGGAGAATGTTCCATGTGCACTAGAGAAGAATGTGTATTCTGTTGCTTTGGGATGAAATGTTCTGAATATATCTGTGATGTCCATCTGGTCCAGTGTGTCGTTTAAGGCCTTTATTTCCTTGCTGATCTTTTGCTTGGATGATCTGTCCATTTCAGTGAGGGGAGTGTTAAAGTCCCCTACTATTATTGTATTATTGTTGATGTGTTTCTTTGATTTTGTTATTAATTGGTTTATATAGTTGGCTGCTCCCACATTGGGGGCATATATATTTAAAATGGTTAAATCTTCTTGTTGGACAGACCCTTTGAGTATGATATAGTGTCCTTCCTCATCTCTTATTATAGTCTTTGGCTTAAAATCTAATTGATCTGATATAAGGATTGCCACTCCTGCTTTCTTCTGATGTCCATTAGCATGGTAAATTCTTTTCCACCCCCTCACTTTAAATCTGGAGGTGTCTTCGGGCTTAAAATGTGTTTCTTGGAGGCAACATACAGATGGGTTTTGTTTTTTTATCCATTCTGATACCCTGTGTCTTTTGACAGGGGCATTTAGCCCATTAACATTCAGGGTAACTATTGAGAGATATGAATTTAGGGCCATTGTATTGCCTGTAAGGTGGCTGTTACTGTATATGGTCTCTGTTCCTTTCTGATCTACCACTTGTAGGATCTCTCTTTGTTTAGAGGACCCCTTTCAAGATTTCCTGTAGAGCTGGTTTGGTGTTTGCAAATTCTTTCAGTTGTTGTTTGTCCTGGAAGCTTTTAATCTCTCCTTCTATTTTCAATGATAGCCTAGCTGGATATAGTATTCTGGGTTGCATGTTTTTCTCATTTAGTGCTCTGAAAATATCATGCCAGCTCTTTCTGGCCTGCCAGGTCTCTGTGGACAAGTCAGCTGCCAATCTAATATTTTTACCATTGTATGTTACAGACTTCTTTTCCCGGGCTGCTTTCAGGATTTTCTCTTTGTCACTGAGACTTGTAAATTTTACTATTAGGTGACGGGGTGTGGGCCTATTCTTATTGATTTTGAGAGGCGTTCTCTGAACCTCCTGAATTTTGATGCTTGTTCCCTTTGCCATATTGGGGAAATTCTCCCCAATAATTCTCTCTAGTATACCTTCTGCTCCCCTCTCTCTTTCTTCTTCTTCTGGAATCCCAATTATTCTAATGTTGTTTCGTCTTATGGTGTCACTTATCTCTCGAATTCTCCCCTCGTGGTCCAGTAGCTGTTTGTCCCTCTTTTGCTCATCTTCTTTATTCTCTGTCATTTGGTCTTCTATATCACTAATTCTTTCTTCTGCCTCATTTATCCTAGCAGTGAGAGCCTCCATTTTTGATTGCACCTCATTAATAGCTTTTTTGATTTCAACTTGGTTAGATTTTAGTTCTTTTATTTCTCCAGAAAGGGCTTTTATATCTCTCGAGAGTGTTTCTTTAATGTCTTCCATGCCTTTTTCGAGCCCGGCTAGAACCTTGAGAATTGTCATTCTGAACTCTAGATCTGACATATTACCAATGTCTGTATTGATTAGGTCCCTAGCCTTCGGTACTGCCTCTTGTTCTTTTTTTTGTGTTGAATTTTTCCGTCTTGTCATTTTGTCCAGATAAGAGTATATGAAGGGGCAAGTAAAATACTAAAAGGGTGGCAACAACCCCAGGAAAATATGCTTTAACCAAATTAGAAGAGATCCAATATCGTGAGGGGGGAGAAAGTGGATAAAAAGTGGTTCAAAAAGGAAACAATAAAAAAAAAAAAGAAAAAAGAGAGAAAAAAAATTTTTTTTTTTAAAAAAAGAAAACACCTAAGAAAAATATAAAAAAGAAAAAATATTTATGTATTAGATAAACTAGTAAAAAATCGTTAAAAAAGAAAAAGGTAACAGTTAAAAAAAAAGAATTTTACCCGAAGGCCAAAAAAAAAAAAAAAAAAAGAAAAAGAAAAAAATTAAATTAAATTAACCGCAAGACTAAAAAAAATCACAGGGAAAAAGCCATGAGTTCCGTGCTTTGCTTTCTCCTCCTCTAGAATTCTGCTGCTCTCCTTGGTATTGAAACCGCACTCTTTGGTATGTGAACTTGGTCTTGGATGGATTTCTTGTTGATCTTCTGGGGGAGGGGCCTGTTGTAGTGATTCTCAAGTGTCTTTGCCCCAGGCGGAATTGCACCGCTTTTACCCGGGGCCGGGGTGAGTAATCCGCTTGGGTTTGCTTTCAGGAGCTTTTGTTCCCTGAGCGCTTTCCGTAGAGTTCCGGAGGACGGGAATACAAATGGCGGCCTCCTGGTCTCCGGCCTGGAGGAGCCGAGAGCCCAGGGCCGCACTCCTCAGTGCGCGCCCAGAGAACCGCGCTCAGTTACTCCCGTCTGCCTGACCTCCGGCCGCGCTCCGAGCTCACGGAGCCTGCGACCGGTTCAAGGTCACCCCGAGCTGCGAGCTTACTGTCGGCTCTGTCTCTGTAGCCGGCTTTCCCGTTCCAATACCCGCAAGCTCTGCGACACTCAGACACCCCCGATCCTTCTGTGACCCTGCGGGACCTGAGGCCACGCTGACCCCATGTGGGCTTTGCCCCGGGTAGCCTCTGGAGCGATGTCCCTCAGCGGAACAGACTTTTAAAAGTCCTGATTTTGTGCGCAGTTGCTCCGCCGCTTGCCGGGAGCCGGCCCCTCCCCCCAGGGTCTATCTTCCCGTCGCTTTGGATTCACTTCTCCGCCGGTCCTACCTTTCAGAAAGTGGTTGTTTTTCTGTTTCCAGAATTGCTGTTCTTCTTCTCTTCGATCTGCTGATGGATTTGCAGGTGTTTGCAATCTTTAGATAAGCTATCTAGCTGATCTCCGGGTAGCTGAAGTAGTCTTGGCCTGCTACTTCTCCGCCATCTTGACTCCTCCCCAGTTTATTTCTTGAAGAGAGTTTCTGGGGGGGGGGGTGTAGCTCTGGGAGAGAGAACCAGGAAGAGCCTGGTAATCCTCCTGACTTGAGGAGACAGAGCTGGCATGAAGGAGACCAAATCAACTGCAATTCACAGGATATGGTATCAGAGAGGAAAGAGTTGCACAGAGAACCCCAGAGGTCTGCAGAAGATCCACCTGCATCTTCAGCTGAGTACTTACGAGTGCATGTGCATGAAGAAACTGCCCAAGGGCAGAAAAAAAAATTGGCCCTGCCCCACCCTACCCATATAAAACAAAGAGAATCTTTTGATCTTCATGAGGTCCCCAAAGTTCATCTTCGCTTTTGTTTCCTTTGCCTTTGGAGACATATCTTGAAAGAAGCTGCTGTGGCTGATATCGAAGAGGTTACTGCCTATGTTCTTCTCTAGGATTCTGATGGATTCCTGTCTCATGTTGAGGTCTTTTATCCATTTTGATCCTGTCTCATGTTGAGGTCTTTTATCCATTTTGAGTTTATCTTTGTGTATGGTGTAAGAGAATGGTCGAGTTTCATTCTTCTACATATAGCTGCCCAGTTTTCCCAGCACCATTTATTGAAGAGACTGTCTTTTTTCCACTGTATATTTTTTCCTGCTTTGTCGAAGATTATTTGACCGTAGAGTTGAGGGTCCATATCTGGGCTCTCTACTCTGTTCCACTGGTCTGTGTGTCTGTTTTTATGCCAGCACCATGCTGTCTTGGTGATCACAGCTTTGTAGTAAAGCTTGAAATCAGGTAACGTGATGCCCCCAGGTTTATTTTTGTTTTTCAACATTTCCTTAGAGATTTGGGGTCTCTTCTGATTCCATACAAATCTTAGGATTATTTGCTCCAGCTCTTTGAAAAATACTGGTGGAATTTTGATCAAGATGGCATTAAAAGTATAGATTGTTCTAGGCAGCATAGACATTTTAACAATGTTTATTCTTCTGATCCAAGAGCATGGAATGGTCTTCCATCTATTTGTGTCTTCTTCAGTTTCTTTCATGAGTGTTCTGTAGTTCTTCGAGTACAGAACCTTTACCTCTTTGGTTAGGTTTATTCCCAGGTATCTTATGGTTCTTGGTGCTATAGTGAATGGAATTGATTCTCTAGTTTCCCTTTCTGTATTTTCATTGTTAGTGTATAAGAAAGCCACTGATTTCTGTACATTGACTTTGTATCCTGCCACATTGCTGAATTGTTGTATGAGTTCTAGTAGTTTGGGGGTGGAGTCTTTTGGGTTTTCCATATAAAGAATCATGTCATCTGCGAAGAGAGAGTTTGACTTCTTCATTGCCAATTTGGATACCTTTTATTTCTCTTTGTTGTCTGATTGCTGTTGCTAGGATTTCTAATACTATGTTGAACTAGAGTGGTGAGAGTGGGCATCCTTGTCGTGTTCCTGATTTCAACGGGAAGGCTGTGAGCTTTTTCCCATTGAGGATGATATTTGCTGTGGGTATTTCATAGATAGATTTTATGAAGTTCAGGAATGTTCCCTCTATCCCTATACTTTGAAGCGTTTTAATCAGGAACGGATGCTGGATTTTGTCAAATGCTTTTTCTGCATCAATTGAGAGGACCATGTGGTTCTTCTCTATTCTCTTATTAATTTCTTCTATCACATTGATTGATTTGCAAATGTTGAACCATCCTTACAGCCCAGGAATGAATCAAAAGCTTCTGCACAGGAAAGGAAACAGTCAAGAAAACAAAGAGGCAACCCACGGAATGGGAGAAGGTATTTGCAAATGACAGTACAGACAAAAGGTTGATATCCAGGATCTATAAAGAACTCCTCAAACTCAACACGCACAAAACAGACAGTCATATAAAAAAATGTGCAGAAGGTATGAACAGACACTTCTCCAATGAAGACATACAAATGGCTATCAGACACATGAAAAATGTTCATCATCACTAGCCATCAGGGAGATTCACATTAAATCCACATTGAGATATCACCTTACACCAGTTAGAATGACCAAAATTAGCAAGACAGGAAGCAACATGTGCTGGAGGGGATGTGGAGAAAAGGGAACCCTCTTCCACTGTTGGTGGGAATGCAAGTTGGTGCAGCCACTTGGGAAAACAGTGTGGAGATTCCTCAAGAAATTAAAAATAGAGCCTCCCTATGTCCCTGCCATTGCACTACTGGGTATTTACCCCAAAGATACAGATGTAGTGAAAAGAAGGGCCATCTGTACCCCAATGTTTATAGCAGCAATGGCCACAGTGGCCAAACTGTGGAAAGAACCAAGATGCCCTTCAACGGACAAATGGATAAGGAAGATGTGGTCCATATACACTATGGAGTATTATGCCTCCATTGGAAAGGATAAATACCCAACTTTTGTAGCAACATGGATGGAAGAGATTATGCTGAGTGAAATAAGTCAAGCAGAGAGAGTCAATTATCATACAGTTTCACTTATTTGTGGAGCATAACAAATAGCATGGAGGACAAGGGGAGATGGAGAGGGGAAGGGAGTTGAGGGAAATTGGAAGGGGAAGTGAACCATGAGAGGCTATGGACTCTGAAAATCAATCTGAGGGTTTTGAAGGGGTGGGGGAACCAGGTGGTGGGTATTGGAGAGGGCACATATTGCATGGAGCACTGGGTGTGGTGCAAAAACAATGAATATCGTTATGCTGAAAATAAAAAACAAAAAACAAACAGCAACAACAACAAAAAACCCACAAAACAATCCTTGGAGCTGACAAGAGGCCAGAAACACCTCATGTTCCCATGAGCCAAAGTGAAAAATCTTGTAATTCATGGGTCATTGGTTAAAGGACTTAGAATAGTATTGCCTCAGGAGTGAGGCAGATTTTTCCCTAGAGTAAGGGCTGCTCTAATCCCACCATCAGTTTATAAGCAAGTCTTGAAAGGATCAGACTGTTAAATCAACTTAATTGCATTCCAGAACAATCAAGTCCTCGGATTCCATCAAAATAAAAATTACTTTTCAAAAGATACTGTTTAGGCAGTAACCTCTTCGATATTTGCTGTATTAACTTTTTTCTAGATTTGTCTCCTGAGGCATAGGAAATAAAAGCAAAAATTAACTATTGAGAATACATTAAAATAAAAGCTTATGCACAGTGAAAGAAATGATCAAAACTTTTTTTAAAAATTTATTTTCAACTCAAAATGGATAAAAGACCTCAACGTGAGACAGGAATCCATCAGAATCCCAGAGGAGAACATAGGCAGTAACCTCTTTGATATCAGCCACGGCAGCTTCTTTCAAGATAGGTCTCCAAAGGCAAAGGAAACAAAAGCGAAGATGAACTTTTGGGACTTCATTAAGATCAAAAGCTTCTGCACAGCAAAGGAAACAGTCAGCAAAACAAAGAGGCAATCCACAGAATGGGAGAATATCTTTGCAAATGACAATACAGACAAAGGGATGATATCCAAGATCTATAAAGAACTCCTCAAACTCAACACACAAAACAGAGAATCACATAAAAAAATGGGCAGAAGACATGAACAGACTTCTCCAATGAAGACATACAAATGGCTATGGGACACATGAAAAAATGTTCATCAACAAAACTTTTTAAAAAGCAACCAACTGAATGGGAGACGATAGTTATAAATGATGTGTTTGATAAAGAATTAGTATCCAAAGTATATGCACAACTTATAAAACTCAACACCCAAAGCAAATAACCCAATTATATAATGGGCGGAGTACATGAACAGACATTTCTCCAAAGATGACATATAGATGCTCATCATTATTTACCATCATGGAAATGCAAATAGAAATTATATTGAGATAGCACCTCACACCTTTCAGCATGACTACAATCAACAACAGAAGAAACAACAGGTGTTGGTAAGGAAGTGGAGAAAGGGGAATCCTCCCACGCTATTGGTGGGAATGCAGACATTGGGAGGGTGCTTCTACTGTGGGAAACAGTATGTAGTTTCCTCAAAAAGCTTAAGTAGAACTACCATATGATCCAGTAATTGCACTGCTGGATCTTCCCTACCCTCCCCAAATACCAAAACATGAATTTGAAGGGATACGTACATCCTTGTGTTTTGGCAGCGTGACTGATGGTAGCTCTTGGATGGAAGCCCAAGTCTCCAAATGTCCACCTACAGATGGATGAATAAAGAGAATGGGGTTTCTCTTGCCAGTGGAAAAGTATTCAGCTGCAGAGAAAAATGAAATCTTGCCATTGGCAATGATATGGATGGAGCTAGAGAGTATAATTCTAAGCAAGTCAGTCAGTCAGAGAAAGACAAATACCATATTATTTCACTCATACATGGAGTTTAAGGAGCAAAACACATGAGCAAAGGGGAAAAATATATATAGAGAGAAACCAATTAAGAATCAGACTCCTATGTGGAGAAAGGGGAACCCTCCTACACTCTTGGTGGGAATGCAAGCTGGTGCAACCACTCTGGAAAACAGCATGGAGGTTCCTCAAAAAGTTGAAAATAGAGCTTCCCTATGACCCAACAATTGCACTACTGGGTATTCACCCTAAAGATACAAACATAGTGGTCTGAAGGGGCACATGCACCCAAATATTTATAGCAGTAATGTCCACAATAGCCAAACTATGGAAAGAACCTAGATGTCCATCAACAGATGAATGGATAAAGAAGATATGGTATATATATACAATGGAATACTATGCAGCCATCAAAAGAAATGAAATCTTGCCATTTGCAATGATGTGGATGGAACTAGAAGGTATTATTCTTAGTGAAATAAGTTAGTCAGAGAAAGACAACTATTATATGATCTCTCCCTGATATGAGGAAGTGGAGATGCAACGTGGGGGCTTTGGGGGGTAGGAAAAGAATAAATGAAAGAAGATGGGATCGGGAGGGAGACAAACCATAAGAGATTCTTAATCTCACAAAACAAACTGAGGGTGGCCAGGGGGAGGGGTTTAAGGAGAGGGTGGTGGGGTTATGGACATTGGGGAGGGTATGTGCAATGGTGAGTGCTGTGAAGTATGTAAACCTGGCGATTCACAGACCTGTACCCCTGGGTCAAAAAATATATGTTTATAAAAAAATTTTAAAAAATTAAAAATAAAAAAGAATCAGGCTCCTAACTATAGAAAACAAACTGATGGTTACCAGAGGGTGGGTGATGGGTGAAATAGGTGAAGGGGATTAAGGAATTCACTTGTTGTGGTGAGTGCAGGGTGATGTATAGAATTGTTGAATCACGGTTTTACATCAGAAATTAATATAACACTATTTTAGCTACCTGAAATTAAAATAGAAATTTTTAAAAAGATACTGTTTAGGAAATTAAAAGGCAAGCCACACCCTGGAGAAAATACTTAACAGAACATACATCTCACAAGGATTTGTATATAGAACATATAAAGAATTCTTACCACTCAATAAGAAGAAGAGAAGCAACCCAACAAAAATGGGCAACAGATTTGAGACCTTCATCAAAGCAAATACACAGGTGGAAAGTCAACCCATGTAAAGATGTTTAATATCATTAATCATTAGTAAAATTCACATTAAAACCACAATGAGATAACACCATATGCACTCTAGAATGGTTGACATTAACAAGACTGACCTTATGAAGTGTTGGTGATAATATGAAACCATTGGAACTTTCATACAAGGAAAGAACATAAAATGGCACAATCCCCTTGTAAAACAGTTTGACAGTTTTTTAAAGAGTTAAAGATATACCTATGATATGACCTAGCCATTCCACCCCAAAGTATTTACCTGAGAGAAATCATAGGAACAAAGGTGGGGGGTGAGAGGAAACCCAAAAAAGTTACTCTTAACCATAGAAAACAGATAGTTACTAGAGAGGAGGTGGGTAGGTGGATGGGTGAAGTAGGTGAAGGGGGTTAAGCGTACACTTACCTTGATGAGCACTGAGTAATGTATGGAATTGCGGAATCACTATATTGTACACCTGAAACTAATATAACAGTGCATGTTAACTATACTGGAATTAAAATTTAAAAAATAAAGTTAAAATGATATATCCAAGACTTATTTACAAGTGTTCGTGGGGACTATTTGTAATATAAAAAATCTGGGAACCACTCAAGTGTCTACCAGCAGGTGAACAGATAAACAAATGTCATGTGTCCATACTGTGGAAGTCTTCTCAGTCATAAAAAGAAATGCACTAGTGCTCACTTGGGCCCCACATATACTAAAGTTGGAACAATACAGAGAGGATTAGCATGGCCCCTGTGCAAAGATGACACACAAATTCACGAAGTGTTCCATATTTTTGAGAGAGCATGGCACACACGTGCATGGGAGAGACAGAGGAATGAATTAAAATAAAACATGAACTTGGAAAATATAGAAAAATTAGCTGAAAAAAAAAGAACTAGTGATACACATGACAACATGAATTTCAATATAATTATGCTGAGTGAAAAGGCAAGGTAGGGTACACAATAGTAGGATTCCATTAAATTCTAGAAAATGGAAACATTTATAGTGACAGTGGATTGGTGGTTGACTGGGGGTAGGGCATGGGAAGGAACTATAAAGGCGGTGATAGATGTTCATTACCTTGATGTGGTGTTGATTTCAACTGTATATATCAAAACATCAAATTATATGGTTAAAGTAAGTGCAACTTTTGTATGTCAGTTGTACCTTAATAAAACTGAGAAGAAAACAAAAAGTAATGGAAGTATCAGAGTGGAGAAACAGAGGATAAAAGCTAAATTCTTGGGATATACCTTGTTCTGTAGGATTGACTTTGGACTCATGTCAATATTTTACATGGTTATAAAATAAAATTAAAGTTTTTGAAATATCAAAATCATTAAAACAACAACAATAATAAAAGAATGTAACTGTATATCCAGGCATAAAAAGCAACTATTCGAAGATCAAAAATAAGTAAAACAACTGAAAAACAGTCTTGTTTTCAATATCCATATTGTTGTTAGTTGTTGTTAGTATTGGTAATGTATTCTGAGAGTGTTGGACAAACATATAGAATATATAAAACATATAGAATATAGAATAAAGAAAATGAGTAAATACAATGGTGTAATTGAGACATTTTTGGCAGAGGAGAAATGAGAGTTATAAGTAAGATATATGAGGTTTAGTAAAAGCCCTATAGTTCTCAGTAGAAACTCATGACATGGTTTACCATTTAAATACATATTTTCTAGTTGTGAATGTTGAAAAAGCTAAAACAAAGTGATTTACTAGTAATGAACACCTGCATATTTCAGTTTATGGTCTCAAATACTGTTTCCTCCTGAAAGGAACTGGCAGGCCTCAGAGAAATTGTTGATTAGAAGTCTGGGGAAGGAAGTGGACAAACAAGTCTGTAATATCCTGTTACATGAAAAAGAGGAATTTTCAAAGATTACTGGGTCTTGGAGGCCAACTTGAAGTTGCTTATTTGAGGATCAATAGAGGGATATGAACTGGAATGGACTGATTCACTATCAAGTATATTGAAATCTATGAGTTCATATTAATGCAAAATTAAGAAAAAACCAGCAAACTCTTAAATCAGTCTTGGAGTATGCAAACTGGTAAATAAAAGGGAAGAATCAAACATTTATTTTGCCTTTCCTATACATGTGGATTACTAAATTTGATGTGGGGAAGTTTCTCTGTATGGAATTACCCCAGCTAATAAATAGCAGGCAGAGCAACAATAGAATTGCAATATCATGATTTTGCTATGCCTAAATGAAATATGGTCCTAGGTGATTATCACCAACAGCAAGCAGACTTTAGATCTTGTGGGATACAGTCTCCCATTAACACATTCAGCTGTTCTCTGGGTTAGTTGTGTAATTTAGCCATAGTTATTGGTCTGTGACAAAGTGAGGTGTGAGAAGGTAGTGAAGGGAGCTTTTATTGCCTGTTTTTCAACACTGAAGCTTCTGTATCATCTTCAAGAATGGAGGTGGCGCTAAAAGTCAACAAGGAAATCCGATCACTTTTCCAAGCCCAGAGGGTTCAGGGAAATTTGGGAACTCAAGATCTTCAAGTGCTTCATTCCAGATGTCTCCATCTCCTATCTCAGGGTCTCCTTCTCTCCCAACTAGGGCCCTGACCTTGGCATGGCAGAACTACCCAGGCTGAATGAACAACCACCTCTGGAGCTCTGCTCCTCCTCTGACGCAGTCCTAGCCTTGGTCCTCAGCTTTGTTTAATCTTTAAGAGAGTCCATTTCTATGCTGCCAGTGAAACCTCTGACTTTTACATCTGTCCTTTAATATCTGATTTATCAACCTCAGCCTTTCATTATGTTTTCCCCAAATCATCAATTCCTCACAGCTACATTCAATTTCATTTTCCTTATAGTTACTATTAACTGCGTTCACAGATACATAGTATGGAAAAGATGTCCCAGGGAGCATTAATTTCTTACAGGTTTTCCAAAAAAAATTCTCTCTGATTTTTATCCATGAATTCCCAAGAATGTCTGTTTTATCTAAGAACTTAATAGACTGCCAGTGAAACTGAAGCTGTGACTAAATTGGGCTTTCCCTCTATTGAAAAATTGACAAAGCCATGTTGTCTGTCCTACATGTATAGGTAAAATATAGTTGTCCAGACTGCATTAAAAACTTTTTTAAAAATTTATTTTTTATTTTATTTTTTAATCCAAATTCAATTAACATATAATGTATTTTTGGTTTCAGAGGTAGAAGTCAGTGAATGACTCATCAGTCTTACCCAGTGACTGCACTGAAAATCTTAAAGAAGAGTACTAATACACTGAATTTTTGTACAGGAAAGTGTTGGTTTATTTTGGCATAGAGTTATAACATAAGAAAGGGGATTAAGAATTATAAAAGAATCCACTGGACAATTAAGAGAGACTATAAAAATCTGTAATGTAGAAATACTGCAATCAAACTTTAGCCCCTTGAGCTTGATGAGTTGGTGCCTCAAAATTAAGGAGAATTTGGGAGAGTTGGTCAATACAACAGTTGGTATGCTGTAAGAAAATTCACACTTGGATGAAAGGGAGAGGTCCACTAGTAGACTGAGGCCAGAATATGCTCATAGTGTCAGTGGGACACTGATGGACTCATTAGAATAATGAGACCAAACTCAGTTGAGCAACATTAACCCCATTGCATGTGTCCTAAAGGTCAGCACAAAAAGGGTCCTCACAAAAAGAATCTATATCTGGGGGGCAGAGGTAAGCAGAGATGGTAGTCAGAGGGCAGGGAGCTCAACAGCAAGAGGAGGCACAGCACATGGGACGGGGGCAGGTGGAGATGACACAGGTGGGGCGATAGCAGGTGGTGTGGCAGGAGACCTGGCCACAGACTGGGCGCAGGCAGCAGGAGGGGCAGCAGCAGGAGGGGCGGCAGCAGCTAGTACCACAGCAGCTGGATCCACAGCAGGAGGGGCGACAGCAGCTGGAAATGCAGCAGCTAGGCCTGCAGCAGCTGGAGCCACAGCAGCTGGAACCACAGCAGGAGGGCTGGCAGCAGCTGGACACACAGCAGCTGGGGCGGCAGCAGGTGGTCCTGCAGCAGGTGGTCTGGCAGCAGGTGGGACGGCAGCAGCTAGAGGTGCAGCAGCTGGGCCTGCAGCAGCTGGAGCCACAGCAGCTGGAGCCACAGCAGGAGGGGCGGCAGCAGCTAGAGATGCAGCAGCTGGGCCTGCAGCAGCTGGAGCCACAGCAGCTGGAACCACAGCAGGAGGGCTGGCAGCAGGTGGGCTGGCAGCAGGTAGACACACAGCAGCTGGGGCGGCAGCAGGTGGTCCTGCAGCAGGTGGTCTGGCAGCAGGTGGGGCGGCAGCAGCTGGAGCCACAGCAGCTGGGCCTGCAGCAGCTGGAACCGCAGCAGGAGGGGCGGCAGCAGCTGGACACACAGCAGCTGGGGCGGCAGCAGGTGGTCCTGCAGCAGGTGGTCTGGCAGCAGGTGGGGCGGCAGCAGCTGGAGCCACAGCAGCTGGGCCTGCAGCAGCTGGAACCGCAGCAGGAGGGGCGGCAGCAGCTGGACACACAGCAGCTGGGGCGGCAGCAGGTGGTCCTGCAGCAGGTGGTCTGGCAGCAGCTGGGGTGGCAGCAGGCCTCCTGGCCACTGCTCTGGTTTGAGCAGACGGATCCACAACAGGAGTTGACCATGGTGTCAGTGGGAGGAGTGGGGTTCCACAAGTGGGTATAGGTGGGTTTCCACAAGAGTGGTTTCTTGAGTTTGAAAGTCTCCTCACCTCTGTCCCCTCTTATACTCTGCTGAGTAGCTGATGTTACCACAAGGAGCATTCTTGTTATTCCTACCAGGAAGCAATTAGTGTTACAAGTTAATAATTATGTTTATTAGGTTAAATATGCTGATATCTGAGAAAAGCATCATTTCCCTTTTCCTGCAGCATTGTGATTCACTGAACCACATTTGCATATTTTTCTTTATATTATATCTTATATGTTGGAACTGTCATATGATATTCTATTATTGACTTTTTCCATGTGTCCCATTTTTGTGTATGACTCCAGTGGTCATATTTTATTTTAATTCAAGTATAGTTAACATACAGTGTTACATTAGTTTCTGGTGTATGATACAGTGATTCAGCAGTTCCATACATCACCCAGTGCTCATTACAAATGCACTCCTTAATTCCTATCACCTGTTTCACCTAGTGATGAGTTTCCTTTTATTTCCTTATCAGCACCCCACCTGACAGTAGCACTTTTCCACTTTGCCCTTCCCCCCAAAAGAGAGAGACTGTCGTTGTGATAATAATCCTCAAAATATGATCAAGAATTTAATTCCTATTTTTCCATGATCATATTTTGAGGATGGCTTTTATAGTGCCAAGTCTCTCTCTCAGTCTCTCTCTCTCTCTTTTGGTCAAAGTGGAAAAATGCATTCTAGTGTCAGGTGGAGTACTGATAAGGAAATAAGAGGAAAGACTCATCACTGGGGTTACTTGTCTACAAATAATGGGAGGACTGGACTGTATTTCCTGGATAATTGGAGAGTCAGGGTGTCACAGTGTCTAAACTCATTGTAATGAATCCTCCTCAAGTTATAGCTTTGACTCATTCCTTTTTGATGAAAGAACAATTTTCAGAAATGAACTTTTTCCTTTAGGGATCTTCACATATAGTATGGTAAAGGTGAGCAGGTTTGATCTTTCTTTTGATTGTCCAACATATGTAATAGATTCTGAATTATAAATAAAGTTTTATTTAAAGCATCTTTTTCTTGTGTTCTTTCCATAATTCAAATTCAAATCATTCTGCTTAAAGAAGATATAAACAGATAAGCCTTGCTGTTTGTATGGGCACTTAACTCTGATATATTGAAAGACAAGATTTGGGCAAATATTCCAAGAATTTGTGTCAAAAACAAGCATTATGTATTTAAGGCTCATTTACCTACAGTGAGAAATGAGATATTACAGATACTGTTTATGAGTACTTGCCATGTGCCAGATAGTCTTCTGAATGCTTTGTAATTACTTTTTTGATTTTTCTTCTTAAAGAACCCATGAAGTACTCATTATTCTCTAAGAGTTCACATAGAGATGTGTTAGGTTGCTGAGTCTTATGAAGTGTATACCTTTGATTTTGCTATTAAATCTTCTTAGAAAGTGCATTCTCCCACATCAAATCAGCAATTCCAGGGCACCTGGGTGGCTCAGTGGGTTAAAGACTCTGCCTTCAGCTCAGGTCATGGTTCCAGGATCCTGGGATTGAGGCCCCCATCAGACTCTCTGCTCAGCAGGGAGCCTGCTTCCCTTCCTCTCTCTGCCTACCTCTCTGCCTGCTTGTTTTCTTTGTCTGTCAAATAAATAAATAAAATCTTTTAAAAAATCAATAATTCCTTATTCTCTCTTTAAGTTCCAGCCCAGAGCGCTTCATCCTCTGTTATGTTTTCTTAGACATTTCTTCTTCTTTTCTAAACCTCATCTGTTCCTCCTTTATGTTTGATATCACATTGTGGAGCACTCAGATTCTGCACATCTACTGTAACCTGAATGTGATTGTCTGTCTCCAGCTGGATGGAGACATCTGAATGCTTGAAACTTACAGTATTTTCATCATGCATGGAACAGAGCACATATTCAGTGGCCTTTTTTTTTTTATTTTGCATCTTCTATATTTTAAAATTTAAACATCTTGAATATCATTTTTTCACATGTATTCCTCTCACCTTTCTTTTATATATATATATAATTTTCAGTGGCTTTTAAAAAAATAGTTTTTAGGAATCCCTTTTTAAAATTTAAATGTTGTTTTGCAATTATGGAAAGTATTTGTAGTCCCAAAATAAATTCAACAAATTGAGGCATGTTTAAGGAAGTCTTGTTATTTCTGTTCCTTCCTTCCCCCACAGAGAATCATTTTTATAATGTAAAAATTTCCCTCCCATGGCTATTTTTTAAAATTTTTTAAAAAGAATTTATTTATTTATTTGACAGACAGAGATACATGAGATACACTTTACTCCAACTTGCTTTGCTTCACTTAACAATTTATCCCAGAATTATGTTATTTCACAGTTGTTTAGTTCAGATATTCTTCATTTCATTTTTAGCCACAAAGTGTCCTGTTCTGTTGCCATAATATGATTTATTTATCCAGCTCCTTATTTATGGACATTGGTGTTGTTTTCAGGCTTTCATGATTAAAATAGTATTGTGCACTTGAAAACAAGAGGTATCTTTTTTACCTTGAGGGTTGATTTGATCCGTATCTGCAAGATCTGCCTTATTAATTATGTGTAGTTATTTCCTATTCTTGTTGATTTTTCTTCGTATGGTTTTTCTTCATACAGTGTGTTAGTTTTTTTAAATATATGTTTTAAATTTTTTTATGAACATATAATGTATTATTAGCCCCATGGTACATGTCTGTGAATCACCAGGTTCACACACTTCACAGCACTCACCATAGCACATACCCTCCCCAATGTCCATAACCCCACCACCCTCTCCCTACCCCCATCCTCCTATCAACCCTCAGTTTGTTTTGTGAGATTAAGATTCTCTTATGGTCTGTCTCCCTCCTGATCCCATCTTGTTTCATTTATTCTTTTCCTAACCCCCAAACCTGCCACATTGCATCTCCATTTGGGAGATCATATGATAGTTATCTTTCTCTTATTGACTTATTTTGCTAAGCATAATACCTTCTAGTTCCATCCACCTTGTTGCAAATGACAAGATTTCATTTCTTTTGATGGCTGCATAGTATTCCATTGTGTATATATATATATATATACACCACCTCTTCTTTATCCATTCATCTTATAGCAGCAATGTCTACAGTAGCCAAACTATGTATGGAAAGAACCTAGATGTCCATCAACAGTGTGTTAGTTTTTGATTTTGGCTGTGTCTTTTAATTCTTGTAACACCTTCTGTTTCTGAAAGTTTAGCTTTGTTGTTATATCTTCATTGTAGCCTTTAACATCATGAAGTATCCCACTTTGTGTCCTATAATGCTTTTTGGTATAAATCTCACTTGTTTGGTATCAAAATTGTGACTTCTGCTTTCTTTTATTTGCATTTTCTATGATATGTCTTTATTCTTTTAACCTTCTGAAACCGATTGTTTTAGTTGTATCTCTTGTATACAGCAGTGTTGTGTTTTTATTTTTTAGCCAATCTGAAAATCTTTTTCTTTTTACAGGTGAGTTGAGCCTATTACGTGTATTGGTATGATCAATTGATCAATATGTTTAACTTTAGTTATGTAATTTTTATTATATATGTAGTTTATATATATATGTGTCATAATGAATAGTGATATATAATATATAATGAATAGTGTCCTACAACATATAGTGAATTATGCATATGTAATATAAGTATTAAATACCTACATCTCTACATCTTTCTCTCTCTATCTCTAATCCTTCACTGCTTTATTCTCTGTTTCTTTTTCAGTATGTTTTTGATATTTAGGAAGGTTTGTATTTTATACTAACAGTTACCTTTAAATGAACATTTGTATATAATACTCTACCAGACTAATTTGAGTTGAGTTTCATTCTTCTACATATAGCTGCCCAGTTTTCCCAGCACCATTTATTGAAGGGACTTTTTTTTTTTTAAATTGTACTGTATCTATGTGGTCAATCTGTATCCATCACATTAATACTGCCTCTTGCCTGTTCATTATTCATTCTTAGTTCTGCAGATAATAAGTATGCATTTCACATATATATTCAGCCCATAATATATTTATATATCTCTCTCTGCTAGTATTCATGAAGATTATCCCTCCCATACCTTCACTGATCTTGTTGGTTTAAAGCTCATTCACTAATAAATCCCTTAGAATATATCCACAGAAGGATTATTCCCTGAGCTCTCTCATGTTCACAGTAGTTTATTTGTAGCATGGAACTTGGTTTGTCTGGATATAAAATGCTGGGATCATGTTTTCTTTCCTTGTATGTCTTAAGAATGCTACTTTATTTATCTTCTGATGTGAAGTGTTGCCATCAAAATGCATGAATGCGATCTTGTTTCCTTTTCCTTTTAACTGACATGGATATTTTGCCTAGATATTCAAATTTTTTTTCTTTGAAATCCAATAGTTTGGGATCATCATACTATAATACAACATAATAAAATATATCATATATTATAAATTTATTATGTCTCAGTTTTTACCACCATGGCCTGATTTTTCCAGGTACATACAACTGTTCCTTTATTTGAATTATAGTTCTTAGTATGTTTTATTGCTTTGTTTCTCCCTTTGGGATATCTATTACATATATTCTCTACTTTTTTTTTTTTTTTTTGCAGTATGGGAATCCAGCCTTCTGTTAGTTCTCACCCCAAGTGAGTAACTGATGAATTAGCTCCATTCTTTTCTTCATCAGTGAATGTATCTCTCCTTCCCTCTTCTAACTTGAGCAACCTTACTGTGGCTCTATGGTTGAAGGGTGGGGTACATCATTAGTAAAACCATCCTTTGGGAACTGTGTCCCCATATGTATCACAGATACTTTCATCTGAAGAGGGGCTTCAAAGCTCAGTCTTATTCATACAAGTAAAAGCACAGAGAAAAAATATTGTGTAGAAACCTGAGTGGACAAACGTATAGAAAAAACTTTACTATTTACTAAAAAAGTAAATAACTCTACCAGAATATCTGCTCTATTACTGTAGAGAGCTTTCTGTGTGTTGGTCTCTGCATTTACTGCAGTACTTTTAACTGTGCCTCCCATGTAATAAATGCTCAATAAATATTATTTGGTTGAATGAATGAAGAAATTGGCTTTTGGGAGGGTCAATGAAAGCAGACGCACTTTCCAGTGAAAACACTGGGTCCCCATTTTCCCATGGAAGCAATTGACAGGAACTCAGGAATACCCTCTTATGTGGTCATGCAGTCTACACATTGCTCCAGTTTCCACCAAACACTTGATCTTATTAAGGGCATGCTTTACTCATCTAGACAAACTGCCTGTCCCTTGAATTCATAAGGATCTGAAACTTCTCTATCAAAAGGAAAAAAAAATGAGACTTGACTAAAGCCCTATCATAAACAGAGTCAGAATCGGTGAAAATTTAATTTGCTGCATGGGTGACACTAGTGTCATTGAGTACAAGTCCGAATACAAATTTGTAGACTCTGCTGAGCAATAGATTGCATAGCTATGGTGGCTGGTGTGATGCATGAAACATGTATTGTGTTATTTTTGCTTTTATCTACCTACAGTCTTCCAAACTTCTAGTTTTCACTTTTTTGTTTATTTTCCTAGGACAGGTTCATAGTGTTAGGTGATTTGCCCATGAAATAAGGAGGCACATAGGAAAGATTCAGGCAGTGAATAATGGAAACTATTTATTGAGAAGTGACAAGACCATGTGTGTTTGCTGCAGGTGTAAGTCAAATACAGTTGCCTACGAGCTGAAGACAAAATCTTCAGGGAGCAGTAATCACACTGAATTGTTAATGCAGGGAATTGTAGCTTTATTTTGGTACAAAAATATACCACGTTACAGTAAAAGCCTAGAAAAGGGAAGTTAGGAGAATGATTTCACCAATTGTGGAAGGGTAAAATTTCTTACTGTATAAGCAACTGTAAGCAAGCTCCATGCCACATCCATCTTCTTCAACAGTGTGATTGGTTCCTCCATGGAATCAAGGCCCAATTCAGTTGAGCAGCATCATTTCCACTCCATGTGTTTAAAAAGCACAAAGGGAGGGTCTACAAATGTGGGACAGAGGTAAACAAAGTCGGTGGTCATCACAGGGAAGGGTCTCAGCAGCAAGAGGAGGCACAGCACATGGGGCGGGGGCAGGTGGAGATGACACAGGTGGGGCGATAGCAGGTGGTGTGGCAGGAGACCTGGCCACAGACTGGACGCAGACAGCAGGAGGGGCAGCAGCAGGAGGGGCGGCAGCAGCTGGAGCCACCGCAGCTGGAGCCACAGCAGGAGGGGCGGCAGCAGCTAGAAATGCAGCAGGAGGGGCGGCAGCAGCTAGTGCCACAGCAGCTGGAGCCACCGCAGCTGGATCCACAGCAGGCGGGGCGACAGCAGCTGGAAATGCAGCAGCTAGGCCTGCAGCAGCTGGAGCCACAGCAGCTGGAACCACAACAGGAGGGCTGGCAGCAGCTGGACACACAGCAGCTGGGGCGGCAGCAGGTGGTCCTGCAGCAGGTGGTCTGGCAGCAGCTGGGGCAGCAACAGGTCTCCTTGCCACAGCCCTGTTCAGAGCAGACGGAGCCACAACAGGAGTTGACCATGATGTCAGAGGGTGGAGGTGCTGGTATTAGGAAGAGAGTGAGCTTAGTGAATTTGAAAATCCCTGTGCTGCTTGTCCTCTTTTATACTCTGCTGAAGCCGCTGTGTTTTTATCCTGGACCATTTCCTACTTTTCTTTTCCTGAGGAAGTATTAGTCATTAAATTAAATCACTGTGTTTTTCTGGTTAAATATTTTCAGATGAGGAAAAATAAGATATCCTTTTCTGGGTATGTTAAGGTTTCCAATCTGGTTATTCTCAAAATTGTCTTTTCTATTTTCTTGTTTGTCAAAAGGGCCCATCGCATGGGTTCCATCATTGAGGTTTACCTGTGATCTGGGTATCACTCCATGATGTTGTTTGGACAAATTATTCACATCTTTTTGATGTCAAAAGAGAGGTAGAGAAGTGAGTTGGGGGAAATTGGAGGGGGAGATGAACCATGAGAGGCTGTGGACTCTTAGAAACAAACAGAGGGTTTTGGAAGGAAGAGGGGGTGGGAGGTTGGGTGAACCTGATGGTGGGCTTTATGGAGGGCATGTATTGCATGGAACACTGGGTGTGGTGTATAAAGAATGAATTCTGGAACACTGAAAAGAAATTTAAATAAGTAAATAAATATTTAAAAATTTGCTAGAAAAAAGAATGAGAGAGGTAGAATTATAGTAGTGGATAGAAAAAAGTTCATCTTTATGAGATACCTGTGGGCTATGAGGAAGATAGACCCTATCAGTGAGTCATAAATTCTCATCAGAGAGTGGACTCTGGCTGTTTCAAAGTATGTGCAAGGTATTACTTCCTGTGTTCAATTTGAAACCGTTACCAAGAACTCGTTGTTTGTAAATATTAAAAAATGTTTGGAGCTTCTTAAGGGACTCTCACTGGTCCACTATGGGACAACTTGAATAGCAAAATGAATAGCAATAGTAATGGATTTTAATCCATTAAAAAAACTCCCACAAGTCCATATTGAGACTAATTAAAGAAATGAAAAGAAAGATGAGGAAGTTATCCATGGTAGTAGAATGTCAACTAATAAATGTAGAAGGAAAAACTGAGTTTAAAAAAAAATCACCATTTACCCCTCATAATAAAACTTGATTCAGGTAAATATCATCAGTGGAGGCTACAGCTAATAGGTGAGTTTGTTGGGGGACAAGATATTTGGACATTTAAAAAATATTTCCTCATTGGTCATTTATTAATTTCAAAGGGGAAAATGCTAACTTTACTGTGGAGAAACTTGAGAAGAAAAGCTTAACCATGGGATCAATGTTAGCATTGTTAATAATAAGACAAATGGACATGTGTCTGCCTAAGTCACACACTGAAAGGACACAGCATGTATGTAGTATTCCTGTCAAAATGCATCACCCAAATGTTCTTGGAATCGTCAGAAACAAAAGCAAAAATCATACCACACAGAAATAACTGCTATGAAAGAAAAACTCGAAATTAAAGACACAGTAAGCCCAAGGAAAAGAAACCACACACAGGTTGCATGGGATGTCCACAGGAGAAATGTTACAAAGTATGCAAGAGGGAAAAATATTACAAAGTATGCAAGAGGGTATTCCATCATGAGTAGCATAGTCGATTCAAGAAAAGAAAATGTAACCTCAAGAATTTAGATAATTGAAGATTATGAAGACTATAAATAAATTGGAGTTCAAAGAGGTTCTTAAATCTATGGTTTGTTGTTTCCATTACTTTTGTTAAATTGCTCATCATCCATCTATCTCTTTGTTTATAGCTTCTTTCCGGTTCTCTTTTCCTGGGACTCAAATTTATGTGTACATTTGATCTTTTTTCACTTTGTTCCATGTGTACCTCATGCTCTTGTCTGTATTTTTCCAACCTTTTTTCTTTTTGTATTTTAGTGTGGATATTTTCTATTTCCAGTGTGTTCTTTCTTCTGTCCAATCTGCTAAACCCCTTTATTGAGTTCTGAGTTTCAGGTTTTTAATTTTTTAATTCTAGGATTTTCACTAGACTTTTCATTTTTGTTTTTATTTTTGTTTTTACATATTTTGGTTCTCTGATAAAATTTGCCATTTTTTCATCTATTACTTTAAATATATTAATCATAGTTATTTTAAAGTTAGTTTTGATTATTTACATGGATCATTTCTGAGTATATTTCTACTGTCTTTTCCTTGGTTTTATTTATTTATTTATTTATTTTTTTTCAACCTTTAAATTTTTTATTTTTTTATAAACATATATTTTTATCCCCAGGGGTACAGGTCTGTGAATCACCAGGTTTACACACTTCACAGCACTCACCAAAGCACATACCCTCCCCAATGTCCATAATCCCACCCTCTTCTCCCAAACCCCCTCCCCCCAGCAACCCTCAGTTTGTTTTGTGAGATTAAGAGTCACTTATGGTTTGTCTCCCTCCCAATCCCATCTTGTTTCATTGATTCTTCTCCTACCCACTTAAGCCTCCATGTTGCATCACCACTTCCTCATATCAGGGAGATCATATGATAGTTGTCTTTCTCTGCTTGACTTATTTCGCTAAGCATGATTTGCTCTAGTTCCATCCATGTTGTCGCAAATGGCAAGATTTCATTTCTTTTGATGGCTGCATAGTATTCCATTGTGTATATATACCACATCTTCTTGATCCATTCATCTGTTGATGGACATCTAGGTTCTTTCCATAGTTTGGCTATTGTGGACATTGCTGCTATAAACATTCGGGTGCATGTGCCCCTTTGGATCACTACATTTGTACCTTTAGGGTAAATACCCAATAGTGCAATTGCTGGGTCATAGGGCAGTTCTATTTTCAACATTCTGAGGAACCTCCATGCTGTTTTCCAGAGTGGCTGCACCAGCTTGCATTCCCACCAACAATGTAGGAGGGTTCCCCTTTCTCCACATCCTCGCCAGCATCTGTCATTTCCTGACTTGTTGATTTTAGCCATTCTGACTGGTGTGAGGTAATATCTCATTGTGGTTTTGATTTGTATTTCCCTGATGCCGAGTGATATGGAGCACTTTTTCATGTGTCTGTTGGCCATCTGGATGTCTTCTTTGCAGAGATGTCTGTTCATGTCCTCTGCCCATTTCTTGATTGGATTATTTGTTCTTTGGGTGTTGAGTTTGCTAAGTTCTTTATAGATTCTGGACACTAGTCCTTTATCTGATATGTCGTTTGCAAATATCTTCTCCCATTCTGTCAGTTGTCTTTTGATTTTGTTAACTGTTTCCTTTGCTGTGCAAAAGCTTTTGATCTTGATGAAATCCCAATAGTTCATTTTTGCCCTTGCTTCCCTTGCCTTTGGCGTTGTTCCTAGGAAGATGTTGCTGCGGCAGAGGTCGAAGAGGTTGCTGCCTGTGTTCTCCTCAAGGATTTTGATGGATTCCTTTCGCACATTGAGGTCCTTCATCCATTTTGAGTCTATTTTTGTGTGTGGTGTAAGGAAATGATCCAATTTAATTTTTCTACATGTGGCTGTCCAGTTTTCCCAGCACCATTTATTGAAGAGGCTGTCTTTTTTCCATTGGACATTCTTTCCTGCTTTGTCGAAGATGAGTTGACCATAGATTTGAGGGTCTATTTCTGGGCTCTCTATTCTGTTCCATTGATCTATGTGGCTGTTTTTGTGCCAGTACCATGCTGTCTTGATGATGACAGCTTTGTAATAGAGCTTGAAGTCCGGAATTGTGATGCCACCAACGTTGGCTTTCTTTTTCAATATCCCTTTGGCTATTCGAGGTCTTTTCTGGTTCCATATAAATTTTAGCATTATTTGTTCCATTTCTTTGAAAAAGATGGATGGTACTTTGATAGGAATTGCATTAAATGTGTAGATTGCTTTAGGTAGCATAGACATTTTCACAATATTTATTCTTCCAATCCAGGAGCATGGAAGATTTTTCCATTTCTTTGTGTCTTCCTCAATTTCTTTCATGAGTACTTTATAGTTTTCTGAGTATAGATTCTGTGTCTCTTTGGTTAGGTTTATTCCTAGGTATCTTATGGTTTTGGATGCAATTGTAAATGGGATTGACTCCTTAATATCTCTTTCTTCTGTCTTGCTGTTGGTGTAGAGAAATGCAACTGATTTCTGTGCATTGATTTTATATCCTGACACTTTACTGAATTTCTGTATAAGTTCTAGCAGTTTTGGAGTGGAGTCTTTTGGGTTTTCCACATATAGTATCATATCATCTGCGAAGAGTGATAATTTGACTTCTTCTTTGCCGATTTGGATGCCTTTAATTTCCTTTTGTTGTCTGATTGCTGAGGCTAGGACCTCTAGTACTATGTTGAATAGCAGTGGTGATAATGGACATACCTGCCGTGTTCCTGACCTTAGTGGAAAAGCTTTCAGTTTTTCTCCATTGAGAATGATATTTGCGGTGGGTTTTTCATAGATGGCTTTGATGATATTGAGGTATGTGCCCTCTATCCCTACACTTTGAAGAGTTTTGATCAGGAAGGGATGCTGTACTTTGTCAAATGCTTTTTCAGCATCTATTGAGAGTATCATATGGTTCTTATTCTTTCTTTTATTGATGTGTTGTATCACATTGACTGATTTGCGGATGTTGAACCAACCTTGCAGCCCTGGAATAAATCCCACTTGGTCGTGGTGAATAATCTTTTTAATGTACTGTTGAATCCTATTGGCTAGTATTTTGTTGAGTATTTTCGCATCTGTGTTCATCAACGATATCGGTCTATAGCTCTCTTTTTTGGTGGGATCCTTGTCTGGTTTTGGGATCAAGGTGATGCTGGCCTCATAAAATGAGTTTGGAAGTTTTCCTTCCATTTCTATTTTTTGGAACAGTTTCAGGAGAATAGGAATTAGTTCTTCTTTAAATGTTTGGTAGAATTTCCCCGAGAAGCCGTCTGGCCCTGGGCTTTTGTTTGTTTGGAGATTTTTAATGACTGTTTCAATCTCCTTACTGGTTATGGGTCTGTTCAGGCTTTCTATTTCTTCCTGGGTCAGTTGTGGTAGTTTATATGTTTCTAGGAATGCATCCATTTCTTCCAGATTGTCAAATTTATTAGCGTAGAGTTGCTCATAGTATGTTCTTATAATAGTTTGTATTTCTTTGGTGTTAGTTGTGATCTCTCCTCTTTCATTCATGATTATATTTATTTGGGTCCTTTCTCTTTTCTTTTTGATAAGTCTGGCCAGGGGTTTATCAATTTTATTAATTCTTTCAAAGAACCAGCTCCTAGTTTCGTTGATTTGTTCTATTGTTTTTTTGGTTTCTATTTCATTGATTTCTGCTCTGATCTTTATGATTTCTCTTCTCCTGCTGGGCTTAGGGTTTCTTTCTTGTTCTTTCTCCAGCTCCTTTAGGTGTAGGGTTAGGTTGTGTACCTGAGACCTTTCTTGTTTCTTGAGAAAGGCTTGTACCGCTATATATTTTCCTCTCAGGACTGCCTTTGTTGTGTCCCACAGATTTTGAACCGTTGTATTTTCATTATCATTTGTTTCCATGATTTTTTTCAATTCTTCTTTAATTTCCCGGTTGACCCATTCATTCTTTAGAAGGATACTGTTTAGTCTCCATGTATTAGGGTTCTTTCCAAACTTCCTTTTGTGGTTGAGTTCTAGCTTTAGAGCATTGTGGTCTGAAAATATGCAGGGAATGATCCCAATCTTTTGATACCGGTTGAGTCCTGATTTAGGACCGAGGATGTGATCTATTCTGGAGAATGTTCCATGTGCACTAGAGAAGAATGTGTATTCTGTTGCTTTGGGATGAAATGTTCTGAATATATCTGTGATGTCCATCTGGTCCAGTGTGTCGTTTAAGGCCTTTATTTCCTTGCTGATCTTTTGCTTGGATGATCTGTCCATTTCAGTGAGGGGAGTGTTAAAGTCCCCTACTATTATTGTATTATTGTTGATGTGTTTCTTTGATTTTGTTATTAATTGGTTTATATAGTTGGCTGCTCCCACGTTGGGGGCATAGATATTTAAAATTGTTAAATCTTCTTGTTGGACAGACCCTTTGAGTATGATATGGTGTCCTTCCTCATCTCTTATTATAGTCTTTGGCTTAAAATCTAATTGATCTGATATAAGGATTGCCACTCCTGCTTTCTTCTGATGTCCATTAGCATGGTAAATTCTTTTCCACCCCCTCACTTTAAATCTGGAGGTGTCTTCGGGCTTAAAATGAGTTTCTTGGAGGCAACATATAGATGGGTTTTGTTTTTTTATCCATTCTGATACCCTTTGTCTTTTGACAGGGGCATTTAGCCCATTCACATTCAGGGTAACTATTGAGAGATATGAATTTAGTGCCATTGTATTGCCTGTAAGGTGACTGTTACTATATATGGTCTCTGTTCCTTTCTGATCTACCACTTGTAGGCTCTCTCTTTGCTTAGAGGACCCCTTTCAATATTTCCTGTAGAGCTGGTTTGGTATTAGCAAATTCTTTCAGTTGTTGTTTGTCCTGGAAGCTTTTAATCTCTCCTTCTATTTTCAATGATAGCCTAGCTGGATATAGTATTCTGGGCTGCATGTTTTTCTCGTTTAGTGCTCTAAAAATATCATGCCAGCTCTTTCTGGCCTGCCAGGTCTCTGTGGATAAGTCAGCTGCCAATCTAATATTTTTACCATTGTATGTTACAGACTTCTTTTCCCGGGCTGCTTTCAGGATTTTCTCTTTGTCACTGAGACTTGTAAATTTTACTATTAGGTGACGGGGTGTGGGCCTATTCTTATTGATTTTGAAGGGCGTTCTCTGAACCTCCTGAATTTTGATGCTCATTCCCTTTGCCATATTGGGGAAATTCTCCCCAATAATTCTCTCCAGTATACCTTCTGCTCCCCTCTCTCTTTCTTCTTCTTCTGGAATCCCAATTATTCTAATGTTGTTTCGTCTTATGGTGTCACTTATCTCTCGAATTCTCCCCTCGTGGTCCAGTAGCTGTTTGTCCCTCTTTTGCTCAGCTTCTTTATTCTCTGTCATTTGGTCTTCTATATCACTAATTCTTTCTTCTGCCTCATTTATCCTAGCAGTGAGAGCCTCCATTTTTGTTTGCACCTCATTAATAGCTTTTTTGATTTCAACTTGGTTAGATTTTAGTTCTTTTATTTCTCCAGAAAGGGCTTTTATATCTCTCGAGAGGGTTTCTCTAATATCTTCCATGCCTTTTTCGAGCCCGGCTAGAACCTTGATAATTGTCATTCTGAACTCTAGATCTGACATTTTACCGATGTCTGTATTGATTAGGTCCCTAGCTTTCGGTACTGCCTCTTGTTCTTTTTTTTGTGTTGAATTTTTACGTCTTGTCATTTTGGCCAGATAAGAGTAAATGAAGGGGCAAGTAAAATACTAAAGGGTGGCAACAACCCCAGGAAAATATGCTTTAACCAAATTAGAAGAGATCCAAAATCGTGAGTGGGGAGAAAGGGGATAAAAAAAGGTTCAAAAAGGAAGAAAGAAAAAAAAAAGAACAAAGAAAAGAAAAAAAAAAAGAAAGGAAAAAAATTTTTTAAAAAAAGAAAACACCTGAGAAAAATGTAAAAAAGAAAAAATATATATATTAGATAAACTAGTAAAAAATCGTTAAAAAAGAAAAAGGTAACAGTTAAAAAAAAAAAAATTTACCCAAAGGCGAGAAGAAAAAAAAAAAAATGAAAAAGAAAAAATTAAATTATTTATTTAATTTTTATTAATTTATTTATTTTCAGCATAACAGTAGTCATTATTTTTTCACCACACCCAGTGCTCCATGCAATCCGTTCCCTCTATAATACCGACCATCTGGTACCCCAACCTCTGGCATATCTATTTTTAATTGAATACCAGACATTTTACATGAAAAACTGGAGAGGCCTAAGGTGACTTTATCTTCCAATGTAAAGGATTTAATTTTCTTCTAAGACTATGGGACGCTCGATCCTGCTTGCATAGATCAATTCCCAGTGTTTAAAATCAATTATTCTCTTAACTTTATCCAGTTCTTATAGTTATCCTCATTGAGAGGTTCAGTCTGATACCAGCTACTTTGTCATAGCTGGATGTAGAATTCTGTCCTTTGATTTTTTTTTTTTTCAAGTTGCCACTCTTTTTTGGACACTGTGCTCTATTACTTGCCTTCCCTCTGACTATTCCTTTCCAGTGCCTGTGTTTGCTCTTGCACTTCCTTCAGTTTTTCCATGGCCCAAGTCATAGATGTCTGCTCTGTAAACATTTCCTATGACCCAGGAAATCACCTGCAGGCCCGAAGCATTGAAACCCGTTTTCAGATTTGTGAGTACCTCTCTTACATACTGTAGTTGGCAAGCTCTACGGTGACTGCTGGTACTCACGTCCTTGTGTGATCCCTTCCCCTTGAGTGTGAGCTAGACATGGTGATTCATTTGGAAAATAATGGAATTCAGCAGTACTGAGAATATGTCACTCACAAGATTAGGTTATTATAAGCTTGTGGCTTCCATCCTGGGCTTTCTTGTTACTTTTCTCACTTTCTTAGATTACTTGCTCTGGGGGGAGCCAGATGGCATGGTGCCTGAACAGCCCACATGGTGAGTGAGGAACTGGTCTCCTTCCAGCAACCATGTGAGCGAGCCTGGAAGTAGATTTTTCTGCCTCCATAGGAATACAGCCCTGGTCATTGGACTTGCCGGCACTTTTGGATTGCTAACCGTCAGAAAATATGTGAGATAATAAATGTTTGTTGTTTTAAGCTGCCAGATTTTAGGATAACTTGTTACACAACAAGTGTAGATAACTAATATGCAAACCAAGTCCATGTGTGTGAAATTCTGGATTTTCCATTAAATCCAGGGTGGGGATTTTTTGTTGTTGTTATTGTTTTCTTTCCAGTTCTTCCACTTACACTCTTTTTCTTTAAGATTTTCTTTATTGTTAAAGAAAAAGTACTGATAGAGCCTCTCCCTCTCAAAAACAAACAAACAAAAAAACAAACAAACAAAAAAACAAACCCCCCCCAAAACCAAAAAAACCAACCCAATTTTTTATGCTTAAGCCAACTGATGGTGCAACTAATTTTCATCTACCATCTCAGATCTATTAGGAATTTTGTAACTTGAGTGGAGTTGAGAGATAATGTCCCCAGGCAAGTTAAATTAATTTATGGAGTTAAACACAATCATGACTCAGTCCCACTGTATTACTTATTAGCTTTGAAACTCTCAGAATATGCATTTAGTACAAAGCTTGCTAAATCTTTCTCCTGCTTTCACTAGCATGACTTCATCAGAAATTTATTTTTAATTCTTTTTTTTTTTAACTGGGATAGAGTCCATAAGGATTTTGGAGTATTCTGGGCTTACTAAGAACCAAACTAGTGCATTGATTGATTTCTTGTCAGTCCCACACTCCTCATAATATTTGTTGACAAAGTGCTCCTAAACATGGCTATAAGTACACATCCCAGAAAAGTCATTAAGATAGAGAAATATTAAAATTTGAGTACTTTCCATTTTCTGATATCCTCCAACTACTCAGGGTGGTTGATTTTCCTGAAAGATCATTATTTTGTTGTTAATTGTTGGAGATGAAGTTAGAGAAGCTGAGAGGGTAATAAATTGGATTACATAGGAGATGGATAGACCATAAGGAGGACCCCCTGGTTTTCCAAGAAAACCAGACAAGGGAAGAACAAGGGAGATGGGGAGAGGAAGGGAGACAGAGTGATGAGACATCTATCAGGAGTGAAATTGTAGGGCAAAGTAGGCTTTCAGAAATATTGAAGAAAGGCTTGCTGTGCTATACAACTCTGCTCCTCCATGCCTCCGAATTTTTTACATAAAAATCTTTATGATTCTTCAGTGCTTTTGGACATTCTGTATATTGTTATTTCTATGTTGGTTGGTTGGTTGGTTTTTAATGCCACACTCCACGTTCAGATTTTCCTGAAGGTGAGAACAGTGACTAGAAAACCCGATAGAGTGGCATGTTGGCTATAATTTCCCAGGAAATGAGGACACTGCCAAACAGCAGACACAAGAACATTGTATTTCTAGGCCAAGAAAGTGGAGCTTTATTCAAAAGTAGTAATAAGATATGGAAATCTTCCTATAAAAGGACACAGACTTTTGGATTTGAGGCTGTGACAACAGTGCCCTTGAAGGCTCTGCTGGAATTTCTGTGTTTGGGGCAGGGTGACTTGGTGCCCAGAAATCAAAAGGTCAGAAATAGAATTTGGGCAGTTCTAGTAATTTCTTTCTGTGAATAATTTCATATAATTTCATATTCTGGGCCCACTTGAAAAGGTGAGAGTTTGGCCTGAGGCTGGGATGTAGACACATAGTTGCTGGGAATGGCCACCTCCAAGTTATCCATATGGTGTATGGAGTCTGTTGCTATGATGAACCCAATGAAGGGAGAGGGTGGGTTCAGGGAAGGGGCTCAGCAGCAGGAGGAGGCACAGCACATGGGGCGGGGGCAGGTGGAGATAACACAGGTGGGGCGATAGCAAGTGGTGTGGCAGGAGACCTGGCCACAGACTGGGCGCAGGCAGCAGGAGGGGCAGCAGCAGGAGGGGCAGCAGCAGCTCGAGCCACCGCAGCTGGATCCACAGCAGGAGGGGCTGCAGCAGCTAGAAATGCAGCAGGAGGGGCGGCAGCAGCTGGAGCCACAGCAGCTGGAACCACAGCAGGAGGGCTGGCAGCAGCTGGACACACAGCAGGTGGGGCGGCAGCAGGTGGTCCTGCAGCAGGTGGTCTGGGAGCAGGTGGGGCGGCAGCAGCTAGAGATGCAGCAGCTGGGCCTGCAGCAGCTGGAACCACAGCTGGAAGGGCAGCAGCATGTCTCCTGGCAAAGGCCGTGACCGCAGCCCTGGCCAGAGCAGACAGAGTCACAAGAAGAATTAACCATGGTTTCAGATGGTGGAAGTTGTGGGTGTGTTTCTAAGAGTGAGTTTGGAGGTGTCCTTGCCACATGGCTCCTTTTATACCCTGCTGAGGGACCTCTGTGATTATGAAAAGACAAATTTCCTTCATTTTGTTTATATGACTACAAATGCAATTAGTAAATTAGATCATTATATTTTTCTAGTAAAAACTCCCCATGAATAGAAAATAGTTATTTCCCTTTTCTCAAGTTCCCCAGGGTTTTCATGTGAATCACTTCTTATTTATTCCTTTGTTTTCAGTGTCACAAGCCTTTAATCTCTGGGTATCATGTGACACAGTTAATCTCTGGGTATCATGTGACACAGGTAGGTCCCTGTCTTTTCTCTGTTTCTCATATTGCAATGATTTTGGAAGAACTTCTGATGGAGAAGAATCTCTAGTGGAAAATTAATATTTCAATAGATGGAATGTTGGTAGAAAACTTGACCATTCTCTTACACCGTACACAAAGATAAAATGGATAAAAGACCTCAATGTGAGACAGGAATCCATCAGAATCCTAGAGGAGAACATAGGAAGTAATCTCTTTGATATCAGCCACAACAACTTCTTTCAAGATATGTCTCTAAAGACAAAGGAAACAAAAGCGAAAATGAACTTTTGGGACTTCATCAAAATCAAAAGCTTCTGCACAGCAAAGAAAACAGTCAAGAAAACAAAGAGGCAACCCACGGAATGGGAGAAGATATTTGCAAATGACAGTACAGACAAAAGTTTGATATCCAGGATCTATCTGGATCCTGGATATCAAACTCCTCAAACTCAACACACACAAAACAGACAATCATATCAAAAAATTCACAGAAGATATGGTAGAAAAAAAGGAAGCTAGCTCCTTCTTTTTGAGGGTAAGAAGTGAGGAGACTTATGATTCATTGTGTATATTCTGGTGGTCATTGGGTTAATGAAATTCCTACAACATTCCAAGCTGTGTTATTTCTCATCACTCTGATGTACTTTGAAACCGTTAGCAGCAACTCAGGATTTTTAAATAACAGAGTCATCTGGGATTGATCAGTGTTGATTTTCAGAATTGTCTTCTGGTCTGGGCTAGCATAATTGGGCTGATAGTTTTTGATCTGTCTTTTGAAAGGTCAAAATACACTCTGGTTATACTTTATGACATTTTTATTTAAAAATCTTCAAATATTCTAACCTAAAATATCTGTTAGTTTTTGTGGTATCATTTATGTTTTAAGATTTTCTTGGAAGCATGAAGGGGAATATAAATATTTTTGTTCTTGCATGTACTTACATAGTAATTACAGCCATAAAGAGTTTTATAATCAAGGCCACATCTGGTTCACTCCTAAGAGGTATTCTTCAGTGCCACAGGTATTTAGGGAATAAAATATTCAAGGAAAGAGCAAGTTACATTCATGATAGTCCCTCTTCCTGCAAAGTCTCTTGTGAGCTCAATGTTTTCCTAGTTATTTTTCCCATTGAGTTCAAATGCCACCTTCCTCCTGTATCTTCCTTGGCACGACACAAAGTGAAGTCTTTGCTCCATTGCAGTTTGGTTGTTCTTTGTACATACATATGTTCCATCATATCATTTTCTACCAGAAATGCATTTATGTTTCTGGTTCCCTCTAGAATATAAACTCCATTAGGGCAAGGACTATGCTTTGCTCATTTTTGTATCTTTGTACATACATAGGCTCCATCATATCATTTTCTACCAGAAATGCATTTATGTTTCTGGTTCCCTCTAGAATATAAACTCCATTAGGGCAAGGACTATGCTTTGCTCATTTTTGTATCCCCAGAGCCTGAAATAGGATGATTTTGATAAAGGAGATCTCTGTTTAATGAGCATAGATGTTGTCTCAGCCATCAGAGAAGATGCATTGACCTTTTGTTGTTCAAGAGAAAGAACAACAGTTGATAAGGGGCATAACTCTGGCTTGTGATGGTGAGAGGGAAGTGTCTGGAATGTAAGAAGTAGTGAGAGATAAATTGAGATTGCTAGAATGAGGGATAGAGTGTATAGAGAGAGTGAAGGAGAGAGTCTTAAATTTCAGGAAAAATGGTGGGTATATTAAAAGCCATTAGGCAGGAATGCAATATATACATGCCATATATAGTTTACTTTAAGTTTTTTATTTGCCATTAGAAATGCCAAAATACACTTGGTTTTCTGGGGACAGATGCTAAGGTTGAAGTGGAGCACGGTGAGTGGAGTGCTTATAGCCTCCGGTGATGATAATGAGCATAATAGAGTCACTTCAAAGGAAACACTTGAACCAAATTGAAGATAGAGGTATAAGGAAGGTTTTTCATAAAACTTATAAAACAGGTGATTGAGAGTCAAGATGGCGGAGAAGTAGCAGGCTGAGACTACTTCAGCTAGCCGGAGATCAGCTAGATAGCTTATCTAAAGATTGCAAACACCTGAAAATCCATCGGCAGATCGAAGAGAAGAAGAACAGCAATTCTGGAAACAGAAAAACAACCACTTTCTGAAAGGTAGGACCGGCGGAGAAGTGAATCCAAAGCGACGGGAAGATAGACCCCGGGGGGGAGGAGCCGGCTCCCCGCAAGCGGCGGAGCAAGGGCGCACAAAATCAGGACTTTTAAAAGTCTGTTCCACTGAGGGACATCGCTCCAGAGGCTACCCGGGGCAAAGCCCACATGGGGTCAGCGTGGCCTCAGGTCCTGCAGGGTCACAGAAGGATCGGGGGTGTCTGAGTGTCGCAGAGCTTGCGGGTATTGGAACGGGAAAGCCGGCTACAGAGACAGAGCCGACAGTAAGCTCGGGGTGACCTTAAACCGGTCGCAGGCTTGGTGAGCTTGGAGCGCGGCCGGAGGTCAGGCAGACGGGAGTAACTGGGCGCTGTTCTCTGAGGGCGCACTGAGGAGTGCAGCACTGGGCTCTCGGCTCCTTCGGGCCAGAGACCAGGAGGCTGTATTTGTATTCCCGCCCTGCAGAACTCTACGGAAAGCGGAAAGCGCTCAGGGAACAAAAGCTCCTGAAAGCAAACCCGAGCAGATTACTCAGACCAGTCCCCGGGAAAGGGCGGTGTAATTCCACCTGGGGCAAAGACACTTGAGAATCACTACAACAGGCCCCTCCCCCAGAAGATCAACAAGAAATCCAGCTGAGACCAAGTTCACCTACCAAGGAGTGCGGTTTCAATACCAAGGAGAGCAGCAGAATTCCAGAGGAGGAAAAAGCAAAGCACGGAACTCATGGCTTTTTCCCTGTGATTTTTTTTTAGTCTTGCAGTTAATTTAATTTTTTTCTTTTTCATTTTTTGTTTTTATTCTCGCCTTCTGGAAAAATTTTTTTTTAACTTTTACCTTTTTCTTTTTTAACGTTTTTTAACTAGTTTATCTAATATATATATTTTTTCTTTTTTATATTTTTCTTAGGTGTTTTCTTTTTTTAATTCTCTTCTTTTCTTTTTTTTATCTTTCTTTTTTCTTTCTTCCTTTTTGAACCTCTTTTTATCCCCTTTCTCCCCCCTCACGATTTGGGATCTCTTCTAATTTGGTTAAAGCATATTGTCCGGGGGTTGTTGCCACCCTTTTAGTATTTTACTTGCTCCTTCATATACTCTTATCTGGACAAAATGACAAGACGGAAAAATTCAACACACAAAAAAAAAGAACAAGAGGCATTCCCGAAGGCTATGTACCTAATCAATACAGACATTGGTAATATGTCAGATCTAGAGTTCAGAATGACAATTCTCAAGGTTCTAGCCGGGCTCGAAAAAGGCATGGAAGACATTAAAGAAACACTCTCGAGAGATATAAAAGCCCTTTCTGGAGAAATAAAAGAACTAAAATCTAACCAAGTTGAAATCAAAAAAGCTATTAATGAGGTGCAATCAAAAATGGAGGCTCTCACTGCTAGGATAAATGAGGCAGAAGAAAGAATTAGTGATATAGAAGACCAAATGACAGAGAATAAAGAAGCTGAGCAAAAGAGGGACAAACAGCTACTGGACCACGAGGGGAGAATTCGAGAGATAAGTGACACCATAAGACGAAACAACATTAGAATAATTGGGATTCCAGAAGAAGAAGAAAGAGAGAGGGGAGCAGAAGGTATACTGGAGAGAATTATTGGGGAGAATTTCCCCAATATGGCAAAGGGAATGAGCATCAAAATTCAGGAGGTTCAGAGAACGCCCTTCAAAATCAATAAGAATAGGCCCACACCCCGTCACCTAATAGTAAAATTTACAAGTCTCAGTGACAAAGAGAAAATCCTGAAAGCAGCCCGGGAAAAGAAGTCTGTAACATACAATGGTAAAAATATTAGATTGGCAGCTGACTTATCCACAGAGACCTGGCAGGCCAGAAAGAGCTGGCATGATATTTTCAGAGCACTAAACGAGAAAAACATGCATCCCAGAATACTATATCCAGCTAGGCTATCATTGAAAATAGAAGGAGAGATTAAAAGCTTCCAGGACAAACAACAACTGAAAGAATTTGCAAACACCAAACCAGCTCTACAGGAAATCTTGAAAGGGGTCCTCTAAGCAAAGAGAGAGCCTACAAGTGGTAGATCAGACAGGAACAGAGACCATATACAGTAACAGTCACCTTACAGGCAATACAATGGCCCTAAATTCATATCTCTCAATAGTTACCCTGAATGTGAATGGGCTAAATGCCCCTGTCAAAAGACACAGGGTATCAGAATGGATACAAAAACAAAACCCATCTATATGTTGCCTCCAAGAAACTCATTTTAAGCCCGAAGACACCTCCAGATTTAAAGTGAGGGGGTGGAAAAGAATTTACCATGCTAATGGACATCAGAAGAAAGCAGGAGTGGCAATCCTTATATCAGATCAATTAGATTTTAAGCCAAAGACTATAATAAGAGATGAGGAAGGACACCATATCATACTCAAAGGGTCTGTCCAACAAGAAGATTTAACAATTTTAAATATATATGCCCCCAATGTGGGAGCAGCCAACTATATAAACCAATTAATAACAAAATCAAAGAAACACATCAACAATAATACAATAATAGTAGGGGACTTTAACACTCCCGTCACTGAAAAGGACAGATCATCCAAGCAAAAGATCAGCAAGGAAATAAAGGCCTTAAACGACACACTGGACCAGATGGACATCACAGATATATTCAGAACATTTCATCCCAAAGCAACAGAATACACATTCTTCTCTAGTGCACATGGAACATTCTCCAGAATAGATCACATACACGGTCCTAAATCAGGACTCAGCTGGTATCAAAAGATTGGGATCATTCCCTGCATATTTTCAGACCACAATGCTCTAAAGCTAGAACTCAACCACAAAAGGAAGTTTGGAAAGAACCCAAATACATGGAGACTAAACAGCATCCTTCTAAAGAATGAATGGATCAACCGGGAAATTAAAGAAAAATTGAGAAAAATCATGGAAACAAAAAATAATGAAAATACAATGGTTCAAAATCTGTGGGACACAACAAAAGCAGTCCTGAGAGGAAAATATATAGCGGTACAAGCCTTTCTCAAGAAACAAGAAAGGTCTCAGGTATACAACCTAACCCTACACCTAAAGGAGCTGGAGAAAGAACAAGAAAGAAACCCTAAGCCCAGCAGGAGAAGAGAAATCATAAAGATCAGAGAAGAAATCAATGAAATAGAAACCAAAAAAACAATAGAACAAATCAACGAAACTAGGAGCTGGTTCTTTGAAAGAATTAATAAAATTGATAAACCCCTGGCCAGACTTATCAAAAAGACAAGAGAAAGGACCCAAATAAATATAATCATGAATGAAAGAGGAGAGATCACAACTAACACCAAAGAAATACAAACTATTATAAGAACATACTATGAACAACTCTACGGCAATAAATTTGACAATCTGGAAGAAATGGATGCATTCCTAGAAACATATAAACTACCACAACTGAACCAGGAAGAAATAGAAAGCCTGAACAGACCCATAACCAGTAAGGAGATTGAAACAGTCATTAAAAATCTCCAAACAAACAAAAGCCCAGGGCCAGACGACTTCCCGGGGGAATTCTACCAAACATTTAAAGAAGAACTAATTCCTATTCTCCTGAAACTGTTCCAAAAAATAGCAATGGAAGGAAAACTTCCAAACTCATTTTATGAGGCCAGCATCACCTTGATCCCAAAACCAGGCAAGGATCCCACCAAAAAAGAGAGCTATAGACCAATATCCTTGATGAACACAGATGCGAAAATACTCAACAAAATACTAGCCAATAGGATTCAACAGTACATTAAAAAGATTATTCACCACGACCAAGTGGGATTTATTCCAGGGCTGCAAGGTTGGTTCAACATCCGCAAATCAGTCAATGTGATACAACACATCAATAAAAGAAAGAACAAGAACCATATGATACTCTTAATAGATGCTGAAAAAGCATTTGACAAAGTACAGCATCCCTTCCTGATCAAAACTCTTCAAAGTGTAGGGATAGAGGGCACATACCTCAATATCATCAAAGCCATCTATGAAAAACCCACCGCAAATATCATTCTCAATGGAGAAAACCTGAAAGCTTTTCCGCTAAGGTCAGGAACACGGCAGGTATGTCCATTATCACCACTGCTATTCAACATAGTACTAGAAGTCCTAGCCTCAGCAATCAGACAACAAAAGGAAATTAAAGGCATCCGAATTGGTAAAGACGAAGTCAAATTATCACTCTTCACAGATGATATGATACTATATGTGGAAAACCCAAAAGACTCCACTCCAAAACTGCTAGAATTTATACAGGAATTCAGTAAAGTGTCAGGATATAAAATCAATGCACAGAAATCAGTTGCATTTCTCTACACCAACAGCAAGACAGAAGAAAGGGAAAGTAAGGAGTCAATCCCATTTACAATTGCACCCCAAACCATAAGATACCTAGGAATAAACCTAACCAAAGAGGCACAGAATCTATACTCAGAAAACTATAAAGTACTCATGAAAGAAATTGAGGAAGACACAAAGAAATGGAAAAATGTTCCATGCTCCTGGATTGGAAGAATAAATATTGTGAAAATGTCTATGCTACCTAAAGCAATCTACACATTTAAGGCAATCCTATCAAAGTACCATCCATCTTTTTCAAAGAAATGGAACAAATAATTCTAAAATTTATATGGAACCAGAAAAGACCTCGAATAGCTAAAGGGATATTGGAAAAAAAAGCCAAAGTTGGTGGCATCACAATTCCAGACTTCAAGTCTATTACAAAGCTGTCATCATCAAGACAGCATGGTACTGGCACAAAAACAGACACATAGATCAATGGAACAGAATAGAGAGCCCAGGAATAGACCCTCAACTAATCTTCGACAAACAGGAAAGAATGTCCAATGTCCAATGGAAAAAAGACAGCCTCTTCAATAAATGGTGCTGGGAAAATTGGACAGCCACATGCAGAAAAATGAAATTGGACCATTTCCTTACACCACACACAAAAATAGACTCAAAATGGATGAAGGACCTCAATGTGCGAAAGGAATCCATCAAAATCCTTGAGGAGAACACAGGCAGCAACCTCTTCGACCTCAGCCGCAGCAACATCTTCCTAGGAACAACGCCAAAGGCAAGGGAAGCAAGGGCAAAAATGAACTATTGGGATTTCATCAAGATCAAAAGCTTTTGCACAGCAAAGGAAACAGTTAACAAAATCAAAAGACAACTGACAGAATGGGAGAAGATATTTGCAAACGACATATCAGATAAAGGACTAGTGTCCAGAATCTATAAAGAACTTAGCAAACTCAACACCCAAAGAACAAATAATCCAATCAAGAAATGGGCAGAGGACATGAACAGACATCTCTGCAAAGAAGACATCCAGATGGCCAACAGACACATGAAAAAGTGCTCCATATCACTCGGCATCAGGGAAATACAAATCAAAACCACAATGAGATATCACCTCACACCAGTCAGAATGGCTAAAATCAACAAGTCAGGAAATGACAGATGCTGGCGAGGATGCGGAGAAAGGGGAACCCTCCTACACTGTTGGTGGGAATGCAAGCTGGTGCAACCTCTCTGGAAAACAGCATGGAGGTTCCTCAAAATGTTGAAAATAGAACTGCCCTATGACCCAGCAATTGCACTACTGGGTATTTACCCTAAAGATACAAACGTAGTTATCCAAAGGGGCACGTGCACCCGAATGTTTATAGCAGCAATGTCCACAATAGCCAAACTATGGAAAGAACCTAGATGCCCATCAACAGATGAATAGATCAAGAAGATGTGGTATATATACACAATGGAATATGCAGCCATCAAAAGAAATGAAATCTTGCCATTTGCGACAACATGGATGGAACTAGAGCGTATCATGCTTAGCGAAATAAGTCAAGCAGAGAAAGACAACTATCATATGATCTCCCTGATATGAGGAAGTGGTGATGCAACATGGGGGCTTAAGTGGGTAGGAGAAGAATCAATGAAACAAGATGGGATTGGGAGGGAGACAAACCATAAGTGACTCTTAATCTCACAAAACAAACTGAGGGTTGCTGGGGGGAGGGGGTTTGGGAGAAGAGGGTGGGATTATGGACATTGGGGAGGGTATGTGCTTTGGTGAGTGCTGTGAAGTGTGTAAACCTGGTGATTCACAGACCTGTACCCCTGGGGATAAAAATATATGTTTATAAAAAAAAACTGATAAAACATACTCCATCCATTTTTTATGTATTTTATAACTCTCCATGTATACAATGCATGCCTTTTCCTCATAAAAGCCAGTAATTTGAAGTTTTAATGGATACATAAATTAGAAAGCATTTATGTGCTAAAAAAAGAACTGGAGCCATTTAGAGATAAGGAAGAGATAGTTGGCATAATTACACACTGATTATACCTGTTCTTTTAAGGAGCCTACACAAAATGAAAACACAATGGATTGTGGAAAACTTGTCCTTCTTTGCTTCCTTCTCCAGGCTCTGAGTATTACCTGCTGAGTACTTTGCTAGATGCTGCAGTAACACAACACCCAGCACGTTATGCAGTTGTTTCAGTGGTTTATACAGATTAGCGCATTTGCCAGTACTAACTGCCCAGTGCAGTAAGCTTCACTATAATCTCCCCTTTACAGATGAGGAAACTGAGGCACAGGGAGAATTAAAACCAATAAATAGGAAACTGATTTGTTTCCAGGCAGCCCAGCACTGGAGTCCACATTTTTAAGCTCTGTATACTCTGCCTCTGAAAAGTCAGATGGGAAAGAAATTGTCTTTACCTTCATGTTACCCTAGGTTAATAATGCACTGTACATTATTAACATACAAATAAGCATGAAACTTACATAGAGTCGTTTGAAACCCCACTGTCAGCAAATATCTATGGACATGTATTCTGGGGGATTTCAGATTCTCTTTCATGGGCCTAAGGGTCTAAGAGCCCCCTGATGTTCACTATTCTTATAATATTTTTCTGTTTCTTTTTGGAATTAGCTGCGACCATCATGCATTTTTCTAAATAATTCAAACTAAAATCTGTAGTCCCTTCCAGATGATGTTATTTATATTGTAATAAAGGAGACCATGTAATACTTTAACAGTTCCCTTGGAATTTATCTCTATACCCCAAACATGCTTGCTGATTATTTAATTCTTCTCTTAGATAGTAGGGAAAGTGCATACCCAGGAAAGCTGCCTCAAACGAGGCAACTGAATTATGATTTGATGCCACAGTGGTGCCTACCATTTTCCCCTGGGGGAATGAAAACTTTCTCCCAACCTCAAGTCTTCGCACTGTTTGAATCAGGCCTCTAGTTATAATCACTGAGCTGGGCTGTGTGTTGTAGCTCTGTGTCCACCCCTCTATCCACATAAGCTTTGGCAAGACCAGCATTGCTAAGACATGAAAAGAAATCTCCTTTAGAAGGAATGTAGCAAAAGTTCAAAGGTTGCTTAGCATTGTCTTGGATAGGGAAGAAGTAGAGGGTAAAAACCAAAAGAACGAGTCTCTGGTGAAATATTTTTATATTTTGCATCTTTTATATTTTAAAATTTAAACATCTTGAATATAATTTTTTCACATGTATTCCTCTCACCTTTCTTCAACAGGCACCTAGGTTCCCCCTTTTGAAGGCAACCAGAGCTTCCAGTTTTTTGTTACTCATTCTGAAGATATTTAACACATAAGGAATAAGAATGTTTATTCATTTTTTTCATCTATACAAATGGTAGTACATCAGTCATGATCTTCCTGCTTTGTTTTTTCACATGAAGTGTTCAGGTAGTATATAGATCGCTTTGCCATTCTTTCTTTCTTTTCAAATATTTTTTATTTTTTATTTATTTTTTTTTAAAGATTTTATTTATTTATTTGACAGAGAGAAATCACAAGTAGATGGAGAGGCAGGCAGAGAGAGAGAGAGAGGGAAGCAGGCTCCCTGCTGAGCAGAGAGCCCGATGCGGGACTCGATCCCAGGACCCTGAGATCATGACCTGAGCCGAAGGCAGCGGCTTAACCCACTGAGCCACCCAGGCGCCCAAATATTTTTTATTTTTTAATGTATTTTTTGTATGTTGTATTTTTTGTAATGTATTTTTTAATTTTATTTTTTTAATATAATGTATTATTAGCCCCAGGGTACAGGTCTGTGAATCACCAGGTTTACACACTTCACAGCACTCACCATAGCACATACCCTCCTCAATGTCCATAACCCCACTACTCTCTCCCTGCCCCCTTCCGCACTCCCCAGCATCCCTCAGTTTGTTTTGTGAGATTAAGAGTCTCTTATGATTTGTTTCCCTCCCGATCCCATCTTGTTTCACTTATTCTTTTCCTACCCCCAACCCTCCCATGTTGCATCTCTACTTCCTCATATCAGGGAGATCATATGATCGTTGTCTTTCTCTGATTGACTAATTTCGCTCAGCATAATATCCTGTAGTTCCATCCACATTGTCTCAAATGGCAGGATTTCATTTCTTTTGATGGCTGCATAGTATTCCATTGTGTGTGTATGTATATATATCACATCTTCTTTATCCATTCGTCTGTTGATGGACATCTAGGTTCTTTCCGTAGTTTGGCTATTGTGGACATTGCTGCTATAAACATTCAGGTGCACGTGTCCCTTGGGATCACTGTATTTGTATCTTTAGGGTAAATACCCAGTAGTGCAATTGCTGGGTCATAGGGTAGCTCTATTTTCAGCTTTTTGAGGAACCTCCATGCTGTTTTCCAGAGTGGCTGCACGAGCTTGCATTCCCACCAACAATGTAGGAGGGTTCCCTTTTCTTCGCATCTTCACCAGCATCTGTCATTCCTGACTTGTTAATTTTAGCCTTTCTGACTGGTGGGAGGTGATATCTCATTGTGGTTTTGATTTGTATTTCGCTGATGCTTAGTGATGTGGAGCACTTTTTCATGTGTCTGTTGGCCATCTGGATGTCTTTCTTGCAGAAGTGTCTGTTCATGCCCTCTGCCCATTTCTTTATTGGATTATTTGTTCTTTGGGTATTAAGTTTGCTAAGCTCTTTGTAGATTTTGGATACTAGCCCTTTATCTGATATGTCGTTTGCAAATATCTTCTCCCATTCTGTCAGTTGTCTTTTGGTTTTGTTATGGTAGCATTGTATTTCATTTATGAAGGTATTATAATTTATTAAATCAGTTTTCCACTGCTGGATATTTATTTTGCTTTTAGTCTTTTGAGATTATGTATGATACTTCTTTTATGACTTCTGGGTTGGTGTCATACTTTGAAAGACTGTTCCAGTTATAACTTTGAATAAACATTGCTTTATAATTTCTTCTGTTCAAAGTTTCATGTTTTATATTTTCAAATATTTAATCCATCAGGATACCAAGATGTGAGGTTTAAATGTTTTTAAATCTGATGTGACCATAACTTAGCACCACTTACTAAGCAATGCATTTTTCCCCCCTTCTGATTTAAGATACCACCTTTTCATATACTAAATCTCCTTATGTATTTGGGTCTATTTCTGGACTTGCTTTTTCAAATTCATTGATGATTTTTCACTCATGAATGCCACAATTATCAATATATAGTACTAACTTGCTATTAATGGTTATCAAGTCCAAGCCTACCTCACTAGATTATGGCAATGTGCTAGTGAACACAAACATCTGTGTAGCCAAACCATAAATCTTTACTTGATTCTCTGCCATACATGGCAGAAGCTGAAACTGGCATGGAAAAGAACGCAGTAGGCAAGTCTGGAATGGCATATAAGTCTGGCTAAGCTTGTTGTGCCTCCTATAAAGTTCTGATATATTAGTTACAACAGAAGCAACTGGGGGAAAGAGCTGTTTAATCACCAGGAGTCTGTTGTTAATCTCCAGGAACTGTCTTCCCATACACAGGACTGTTAAAAGTGTTTGTGGGGATTACAAGGCTCCCTTCAGCTATCACCTTCATCAGAGCAGCCTGAACTGGAATTCAGTATGCTTAGAGTTTACTACCTATGAGGGCTTGAGCAATTCCAGTGGTACATATTTAACAAAGACAAATAAAACTGGATGAAAGACAGACTTAGTCCATGCTCTATTCACTTTAAATCCATCACAGCTCTGTGTTCAGTAAAGTTGGTGGGACCACAACCACACTTTCCCATTCATAACTGTTTCTACCTTGGTTTTCTCTGCTGAGGTATCTCTGGTATTACTTCTGGATTTTTTTTTTAGAGCACTGCAACTCTCTCTCATGGAAATTACTGAACATTGAGTGCCTCTCTGTAGTAATCCTAAGAAGTTTGGCATGCTGCCTTTGACTACTTTACCCAAATCCTTGCATAGGTCTTCAGGCATAGGGTAACTGCTCCTTGCTATTATGAGCCCTGTGTATTAAGTTATTCCTTGTTGCTTTCCCTAAAAGTTCTGTCCACACTTTTGTAAATACTCCTTTTATTACACAGATTCAGACTGCTATCTTGTTCCTGCTGTGACGCAGTTCTTGTTATAAAAACAGGAATTTTTAAGCCTCCTATACTTAAGTGCTGAAAAGGCAGTATAAAACTTACACTCTTTGATTCAGGTCTACTAATTTAGCATAACATTAAAACAAGAGCCTGCATCCTATAATTAGTAGTTATCAAAGAGGAACATATGGGAGGATAAAAGATTTGTTAATTCTGGTGTGTGAATAGACAGGGCTGTATTCTGTAGAACATTCCAGAGTAAGTTGAAGCTGAAAATGTTTACCAGACATTTCTATGATATGCAAAGAATGTGATATGTAACCTGTGTTGGGGTGAACCCCATTTTATATAAACTCCTATCTGGTTTGTCTCTTACTACTTCTCTTTTAATGTTAGAGATAATAACCCTCAATTGTGCTTGTTAAAATTTTGGGAAATATAACTCAGCTAATAGATGAAACTGATATATGTACAATTTGAATTTAAAATGTTTTTGCTGTACTTCAGAACCAAAATGTATACACCCTTATCTTTCTATAAACATTATATTGTTATATATATCGTGACACATTTTATCACCTAAGGAGGATCATTCTTACCTGAGTCTGGATGCTAAGAAAACTAAGTCTCAAAGAAATATCCTGTAAATATTCTTTTAAGTAAAACCAGGCAAGGTAATAAAGGGCCAAAGTGGGAGGGAAAAAACCGTCAAGAAGATGAGAATCTTCGGGAACATGAGAATTTTCATGAGACTCAAAAAATATGGAGTTTTGCTGTGAATTGTGTAAGACTGATGATTCACAGACCTGTACCCCTGAAACAAATAGTACATTATATGTTAATAAAAAATACAGAGTTTTGGTCTAGAAATTCTAAAATTTTGAGCATCTGTTAATGAAAAGTTTTTAAATTTTTATGGAAAAGTTGCCATGGACTTCATAGATTTTCAGAAATTTGGATTTAGAAGGTATAATTAATATTCTAAAAGAGAGTTTTTATGCTTAGAGAGGAGAGGAGAAAGTGTCTGAGCTAGGTAGAACACCTGATATTTTCACAACCAACAAAGGAACTTACTAGAAGTCGAAATATAGTCAGGTGAAATTTACGTGACTTTATGATGTCATCTAACATACTTTTTTAAAAGGGACATTTGGGACATATACTAAAACTTAATTTTGAGGTATAGAGGATCGTGAAACAATTATGTAAACTTTCTTTGCTGTTTTATCAAAGACAGTAACAGTACTATCCTATGATAGTGTTCTAGTCCAGGGTAGTGTTTCAAGAAAAATAACCAAAAAGAATATTTGTTGAGAGCTTACATTATGTGTCCTATTCTGTGCTAACTGTATTACTGGATTATGTCTTTATATCTTTGAAGAACATAGTGTATTGTCCCCATTTCTCAGAGAAAGCAAACTGAGGCTTGGAGAGATTAAGCAATTTTGTCCATGTCATACAACGAATGCCTAGTGCAGTCTTGATTCCATTGTAAGTAACTGTTCTTAACATATTCTCCTGCATTTGAAGCAAGATAGCCTTTGGTATGAGGTGATAGGTAAAGACACACACACACACACACAGAAATGCACATATGCATGCATCAGGAGAAATGGCTGTTTATTAAGAACATATGAAAACAATGTCATGTAAGAGCATCATGATCAGTGTATACATAGGATGAAGACATTGCTGGCCTGAAAATACATGCATTTGGGCCTGGGTTAAAAATCACTTGACAGTTGTTTTAATCTGTCATTTCCTAGAACTGAATGGAACTCTGAATGCCAAATCAGAAGATGAATAGTTGGCAGCTAAGGAGTCCATTCCATAGCTACTGGTTGGCTCTAATGCATTTTATGTGACTTATTAAGATATCCATATGTCACAAAGATTTTACGCAGAGAGACTCAGCAACAGGAGGAGGCACAGCACATGGGGCGGGGGCAGGTGGAGATGACACAGGTAGGGCGATAGCAAGTGGTGTGGCAGGAGACCTGACCACAGACTGGGCGCAGGCAGCAGGAGGGACAGCAGCAGGAGGGGCAGCAGCAGCTGGATCCACAGCAGGAGGGGCGGCAGCAGCTAGAGCCACAGCAGCTGGAGCCACCACAGCTGGATCCACAGCAGGAGGGGCGGCAGCAGCTAGAAATGCAGCAGGAGGGGCGGCAGCAGCTGGAACCACAGCAGGAGGGGCGGCAGCAGCTGGAACCACAGCAGGAGGGGCGGCAGCAGCTGGATACACAGCAGCTGGGGCGGCAGCAAGTGGTTCTGCAGCATGTGGTCTGGCAGCAGGTGGGTTGGCAGCAACTGGAGCCACAGCAACTAGAACCACAGCAGGAGGGGCGACAGCAGCTGGAGATGCAGCAGCAGGGCTTGCAGCAGCCGGAGCCACAGCAGGAGTTGACCATGGTGTCAGAGGGTGGAGGTTCTGGGTGTGTTTCCAGGAAAGTCAAGGTCTTGAGTGTGGAAGTCTTGTGCCGTGGCCTCTTATATACTGCCCAAACAGGGTGATTTGTCAACATGTCTTCCTTATTGTTGTTTACCCAATATTTGAGTAATTATCAGATACAGTACTGTTTGACTAATTGTTTAAATGTGCTGGAAACAAATTTTCTTTTCTAGATGTGATCAATTCTATCTGGCTTGCTTTTCCTCCTGATTCACACCCTCTGGCATCTTTTGGACCACTCTCTCCTTCTTTTCCTCCACAGAGGGCTATTGTGTGACAGGTAGTGTTTGCAATCACATTTCTTTCCGTCCCCTATCCCTTTGCAGGATGGGATTAGGGCAATTATATTTCTGCTTGTTCATTTCTTCCAATGATCAGTGGGGAGGAAATATGTGCATAGCGTGGCATGTGGGAAGTGGCATGAGACAAGAGGAAAAGGACCTCTATTATGGGTCATTTTTGAGGAATGAGGAGACAGCTCTACATGGTGTGACATTTCTGATCTCTTTGGCACTGGAATGGCTTTTCTTGGATGTCTCAAACTTTGGATCATGTTCTTTACTCTAAAACAATGGTAGGTAGTTATCTGTATGGTTCTTTTCACTACCATGTTCCATTGCTCAGAATTGTTACTTTGCTGTCATATATATTTGTGTTGTTTTCTCCAGCTGGTCTTTAGTTTCTGGAAGCTATAGCCTCATTTTTATTCCTCATCCCATTCTTGTTTTTTTTTAATTAATCAATTAATTTTCAGTATAACAGAATTCATTGTTTTTGCACCACACCCAGTGCTCCATGCAATCCTTGCCCTCTCTAATACCCACCACCTGGTTCCCCCAACCTCTCACTCCTCGCCGCTTCAAACCCCTCAGATTGTTTTTCAGAGTCCATCCTTATCCCATTCTTTTTTTTTTTAATAGTAAAAGAATTCATATTTATTTATTTACTTATTTATTTATTTTCCAGCATAACAGTATTCATTATTTTTGTACCACACCCAGTGCTTCATGCAATCCGTGCCCTCTCTAATACCCACCACCTGGTTCTCCCAACCTCCCACCCCCCGCCGCTTCAAACCCCTCAGATTGTTTTTCAGAGTCCATAGTCTCTCATGGTTCACCTCTCCCCTTCCAGTTTCCCCCAACTCCCTTCTCCTCTCTAACTCATCCCATTCTTAATTAAAAATACTCTTCAACAGAGCAGAGAAAATGTTGGCTAATCACAATGTGTCTCTCCTCAGAACTTACCTCTGTATGAATTTTAGTCAATTTAACTTCATTTAGTTACTATTTCTACTTATCCTTTATTTAGTGATAGTCTAACTTGAACATGCATCATATCATCCAAAGAGCTTATTAATGTGGTTGGGACAATTCTCAGAGATTCTAACTACAGGGTGGAACCTAAGGTTTACCCAGATGATATTGACGCTGAAGGACCCAAGTACCCTTAGAGACCTATTCCTTTATTCTGTTTATTCAAGCTTTGAGGAAGTACCTCTATCAAATTCCTGCTTGTTTATAAGGCATATTTGTTGAGTGGATAATCTTGGGATACATATGTTGCCAGTAATTGGGGTTATACATGTGATATAGAATTTGCTCCCCAGGAATTTACAGATAACTGTGACAATCACATACATGCATGTGTGTGTGTGCACATGAACACACATGCTTGCACATCAAAGGAGTGCAACATCAAAGGAGTATAATTTAACTAAAAGAGTGGTGTCTAAGATGAATTAGCCAAGGTGACAATTTGGCGAAGACACAGATTAATTTTTTTTTTAATATAATTTTTTATTTTTTACAAACATATATTTTTATCTCCAGGGGTACAGGTCTGTGAATCACCAGGTTTACACACTTCACAGCACTCACCAAAACACATACCCTCCCCAATGTCCATAATCCCACCCCCTTCTCCCAAACCCCCTCCCCCCAGCAACCCTCAGTTTGTTTTGTGAGATTAAGAGTCACTTATGGTTTGTCTCCCTCCCAATCCCATCTTCTTTCATTTATTCTTCTTGTACCCACTTAAGCCCCCATGTTGCATCACCACTTCCTCATATCAGGGAGATCATATGATAGTTGTCTTTCTCCGCTTGACTTATTTCGCTAAGCATGATACCCTCTAGTTCCATCCATGTTGTCGCAAATGGCAAGATTTCATTTCTTTTGATGGCTGCATAGTATTCCATTGTGTATATATACCACATCTTCTTGATCCATTCATCTGTTGATGGACATCTAGGTTCTTTCCATAGTTTGGCTATTGTGGACATTGCTGCTATAAACATTCGAGTACACGTGCCCCTTTGGATCACTACGTTTGTATCTTTAGGGTAAATACCCAATAGTGCAATTGCTGGGTCATAGGGCAGTTCTATTTTCAACATTTTGAGGAACCTCCATGCTGTTTTCCAGAGAGGTTGCACCAGCTTGCATTCCCACCAACAGTGTAGGAGGGTTCCCCTTTCTCCGCATCCTCGCCAGCATCTGTCATTTCCTGACTTGTTTATTTTAGCCATTCTGACTGGTGTGAGGTGATATCTCATTGTGGTTTTGATTTGTATTTCCCTGATGCCGAGTGATATGGAGCACTTTTTCATGTGTCTGTTGGCCATCTGGATGTCTTCTTTGCAGAAATGTCTGTTCATGTCCTCTGCCCATTTCTTGATTGGATTATTTGTTCTTTGGGTGTTGAGTTTGCTAAGTTCTTTATAGATTCTGGACACTAGTCCTTTATCTGATATGTCGTTTGCAAATATCTTCTCCCATTCTGTCAGTTGTCTTTTGATTTTGTTAACTGTTTCCTTTGCTGTGCAAAAGCTTTTGATCTTGATGAAATCCCAATAGTTCATTTTTGCCCTTGCTTCCCTTGCCTTTGGCGTTGTTCCTAGGAAGATGTTGCTGCGGCTGAGGTCGAAGAGGTTGCTGCCTGTGTTCTCCTCAAGGATTTTGATGGATTCCTTTCGCACATTGAGGTCCTTCATCCATTTTGAGTCTATTTTTGTGTGTGGTGTAAGGAAATGGTCCAATTTCATTTTTCTGCATGTGGCTGTCCAATTTTCCCAGCACCATTTATTGAAGAGGCTGTCTTTTTTCCATTGGACATTCTTTCCTGCTTTGTCGAAGATTAGTTGAGTGTAGAGTTGAGGGTCTATTCCTGGGCTCTCTATTCTGTTCCATTGATCTATGTGTCTGTTTTTGTGCCAGTACCATGCTGTCTTGATGATGACAGCTTTGTAATAGAGCTTGAAGTCCGGAATTGTGATGCCACCAACTTTGGCTTTCTTTTTCAATATCCCTTTGGCTATTCGAGGTCTTTTCAGGTTCCATATAAATTTTAGAATTATTTGTTCCATTTCTTTGAAAAAGATGGATGGTACTTTGATAGGAATTGCATTAAATGTGTAGATTGCTTTAGGTAGCATAGACATTTTCACAATATTTATTCTTCCAATCCAGGAGCATGGAACATTTTTCCATTTCTTTGTGTCTTCCTCAATTTCTTTCATGAGTACTTTATAGTTTTCTGAGTATAGATTCTGTGCCTCTTTGGTTAGGTTTATTCCTAGGTATCTTATGGTTTGGGGTGCAATTGTAAATGGGATTGACTCCTTACTTTCCCTTTCTTCTGTCTTGCTGTTGGTGTAGAGAAATGCAACTGATTTCTGTGCATTGATTTTATATCCTGACACTTTACTGAATTCCTGTATAAGTTCTAGGAGTTTTGGAGTGGAGTCTTTTGGGTTTTCCACATATAGTATCATATCATCTGCGAAGAGTGATAATTTGACTTCTTCTTTGCCGATTTGGATGCCTTTAATTTCCTTTTGTTGTCTGATTGCTGAGGCTAGGACTTCTAGTACTATGTTGAATAGCAGTGGTGATAATGGACATACTTGCCGTGTTCCTGACCTTAGCGGAAAAGCTTTCAGTTTTTCTCCATTGAGAATGATATTTGCGGTGGGTTTTTCATAGATGGCTTTGATGATATTGAGGTATGTGCCCTCTATCCCTACACTTTGAAGAGTTTTGATCAGGAAGGGATGCTGTACTTTGTCAAATGCTTTTTCAGCATCTATTAGGAGTATCATATGGTTCTTGTTCTTTCTTTTATTGATGAGTTGTATCACATTGACTGATTTGCGGATGTTGAACCAACCTTGCAGCCCTGGAATAAATCCCACTTGGTCGTGGTGAATAATCTTTTTAATGTACTGTTGAATCCTATTGGCTAGTATTTTGTTGAGTATTTTCGCATCTGTGTTCATCAAGGATATTGGTCTATAGCTTTCTTTTTTGGTGGGATCCTTGTCTGGTTTTGGGATCAAGGTGATGCTGGCCTCATAAAATGAGTTTGGAAGTTTTCCTTCCATTGCTATTTTTTGGAACAGTTTCAGGAGAATAGGAATTAGTTCTTCTTTAAATGTTTGGTAGAATACCCCCGGGAAGTCGTCTGGCCCTGGGCTTTTGTTTGTTTGGAGATTTTTAATGACTGTTTCAATCTCCTTACTGGTTATGGGTCTGTTCAGGCTTTCTATTTCTTCCTGGTTCAGTTGTGGTAGTTTATATGTTTCTAGGAATGCATCCATTTCTTCCAGATTGTCAAATTTATTGGCGTAGGGTTGCTCATAGTATGTTCTTATAATAGTTTGTATTTCTTTGGTGTTAGTTGTGATCTCTCCTCTTTCATTCATGATTATATTTATTTGGGTCCTTTCTCTTTTCTTTTTGATAAGTCTGGCCAGGGGTTTATCAATTTTATTAATTCTTTCAAAGAACCAGCTCCTAGTTTCGTTGATTTGTTCCTTTTTTTTTTTTTTTTTTTTTTTGGTTTCTATTTCATTGATTTCTGCTCTGATCTTTATGATTTCTCTTCTCCTGCTGGGCTTAGGGTTTCTTTCTTGTTCTTTTTCCAGCTCCTTTAGGTGTAGGGTTAGGTTGTGTACCTGAGACCTTTCTTGTTTCTTGAGAAAGGCTTGTACCGCTATATATTTTTCTCTCAGGACTGCCTTTGTTGTTCCCACAGATTTTGAACCATTGTGTTTTCATTATCATTTGGTTCCATGATTTTTTTCAATTCTACTTTAATTTCCCGGTTGACCCATTCATTCTTTAGAAGGATGTTGTTTAGTCTCCATGTATTTGGGTTCTTTCCAAACTTCCTTTTGTGGTTGAGTTCTAGCTTTAAAGCATTGTGGTCTGAAAATATGCAGGGAATGATCCCAATCTTTTGATACCGGTTGAGTCCTGATTTAGGACTGAGGATGTGATCTATTCTGGAGAATGTTCCATGTGCACTAGAGAAGAATGTGTATTCTGTTGCTTTGGGATGAAATGTTCTGAATATATCTGTGATGTCCATCTGGTCCAGTGTGTCGTTTAAGGCCTTTATTTCCTTGCTGATCTTTTGCTTGGATGATCTGTCCTTTTCAGTGACGGGAGTGTTAAAGTCCCCTACTATTATTGTATTATTGTTGATGTGTTTCTTTGATTTTGTTATTAATTGGTTTATATAGTTGGCTGCTCCCACATTGGGGGCATATATATTTAAAATTGTTAAATCTTCTTGTTGGACAGACCCTTTGAGTATGATATAGTGTCCTTCCTCATCTCTTATTATAGTCTTTGGCTTAAAATCTAATTGATCTGATATAAGGATTGCCACTCCTGCTTTCTTCTGATGTCCATTAGCATGGTAAATTCTTTTCCACCCCCTCACTTTAAATCTGGAGGTGTTCGGGCTTAAAATGAGTTTCTTGGAGGCAACATATAGATGGGTTTTGTTTTTGTATCCATTCTGATACCCTGTGTCTTTTGACAGGGGCATTTAGCCCATTCACATTCAGGGTAACTATTGAGAGATATGAATTTAGGGCCATTGTATTGCCTGTAAGGTGACTGTTACTGTATATGGTCTCTGTTCCTGTCTGATCTACCACTTGTAGGCTCTCTCTTTGCTTAGAGGACCCCTTTCAATATTTCCTGTAGAGCTGGTTTGGTGTTTGCAAATTCTTTCAGTTGTTGTTTGTCCTGGAAGCTTTTAATCTCTCCTTCTATTTTCAATGATAGCCTAGCTGGATATAGTATTCTGGGATGCATGTTTTTCTCGTTTAGTGCTCTGAAAATATCATGCCAGCTCTTTCTGGCCTGCCAGGTCTCTGTGGATAAGTCAGCTGCCAATCTAATATTTTTACCATTGTATGTTACAGACTTCTTTTCCCGGGCTGCTTTCAGGATTTTCTCTTTGTCACTGAGACTTGTAAATTTTACTATTAGGTGACGGGGTGTGGGCCTATTCTTATTGATTTTGAGGGGCGTTCTCTGAACCTCCTGAATTTTGATGCTCGTTCCCTTTGCCATATTGGGGAAATTCTCCCCAATAATTCTCTCCAGTATACCTTCTGCTCCCCTCTCTCTTTCTTCTTCTTCTGGAATCCCAATTATTCTAATGTTGTTTCGTCTTATGGTGTCACTTATCTCTCGAATTCTCCCCTCGTGGTCCAGTAGCTGTTTGTCCCTCTTTTGCTCAGCTTCTTTATTCTCTGTCATTTGGTCTTCTATATCACTAATTCTTTCTTCTGCCTCATTTATCCTAGCAGTGAGAGCCTCCATTTTTGATTGCACCTCATTAATAGCTTTTTTGATTTCAACTTGGTTAGATTTTAGTTCTTTTATTTCTCCAGAAAGGGCTTTTATATCTCTCGAGAGTGTTTCTTTAATGTCTTCCATGCCTTTTTCGAGCCCGGCTACAACCTTGAGAATTGTCATTCTGAACTCTAGATCTGACATATTACCAATGTCTGTATTGATTAGGTACGTAGCCTTCGGGAATGCCTCTTGTTCTTTTTTTGTGTGTGTTGAATTTTTCCGTCTTGTCATTTTGTCCAGATAAGAGTATATGAAGGAGCAAGTAAAATACTAAAAGGGTGGCAACAACCCCCGGAAAATATGCTTTAACCAAATTAGAAGAGATCCCAAATCGTGAGGGGGGAGAAAGGGGATAAAAAGAGGTTCAAAAAGGAAGAAAGATAAAAAAAAGAAAAGAAGAGAATTAAAAAAAGAAAACACCTAAGAAAAATATAAAAAAGAAAAAATATATATATTAGATAAACTAGTTAAAAAACGTTAAAAAAGAAAAAGGTAAAAGTTAAAAAAAATTTTTTTCCAGAAGGCGAGAAAAAAAAATAAAAAATGAAAAAGAAAAAAATTAACTGCAAGACTAAAAAAAATCACAGGGAAAAAGCCATGAGTTCCGTGCTTTGCTTTCTCCTCCTCTGGAATTCTGCTGCTCTCCTTGGTATTGAAACCGCACTCCTTGGTAGGTGAACTTGGTCTCAGCTGGATTTCTTGTTGATCTTCTGGGGGAGGGGCCTTTTGTAGTGATTCTCAAGTGTCTGCCCCAGGCTGAATTACACCACCCTTACCCGGGGCCTGAGTGAGTAATCCGCTCGGGTTTGCTTTCAGGAGCTTTTGTTCCCTGAGCGCTTTCTGTAGAGTTCCGGAGGACGGGAATACAAATGGTGGCCTCCTGGTCTCCGGCCTGGAGGAGCCGAGAGCCCGGGGTCCCACTCCTCAGTGCAACCTCAGAGAATAGTACCCAGTAACTCCCGTCTGCCTGACCTCCGGCCGCGCTGCGAGCTCATCGAGCCTGCGACGGGTTCAAGGTAACACCGAGCTGTGAGCTTACTGTCAGCTCTGTCTCTGTAGCCGGCTTTCCCGTTCCAATACCCGCAAGCTCTGCGACACTCAGACACCCCCAATCCTTCTGTGACCCTGCGGGACCTGAGGCCACGCTGACCCCGCGTGGGCTTCGCCCCGGTTTAGCCTCTGGAGCGATGTCCCTCAGTGGAACAGACTTTTAAAAGTCCTGATTTTGTGCGCGGTTGCTCCGCCGCTTGCCGGGAGCCGGCCCCTCCCCCTGGGTCTATCTTCCCGTCGCTTTGGATTCACTTCTCCGCCTGTCCTACTTTTCAGAAAGTGGTTGTTTTTCTGTTTCCAGAATTGCTGTTCTTCTTCTCTTCGATCTGCCGATGGATTTTCAGGTGTTTGCAATCTTTAGATAAGCTATCTGGCTGATCTCCTGCTAGCTGAAGTATTCTCAGCCTGCAACTTCTCCGCCATCTTGACTCCTCCTCTCTAGTATTCCTTTCTTAAATTGTAAATAGAGCAAGCACTTCAATTCACACTGAATTTATAAAAACTCTTATGAAAAACACATATACTTCATAGTGCATAAAATACACATGTGCAGTGTAATAATTTTGACACAAACTCTGTACCTAATGCCCAAGTCATAAAATAGAATGTTACCTTCACCAATATAGCCCTTGATATGTTTTTTCTGGACCATATCTCCATCTTTCCACCCTACAGGTGATCGCTAACCAGATTTTTATATTATCTTTTTGTTAATTTTCTTCATGATTTTACCCCTTGGGTATACATCTCTAAGCAATATAGTTTAGTTTTACATGTTTTCAAATTTTAAATAAAGGAATATTGATTCTTTCAATATTATGCAAAAATTCTGAGGCAGACTCCAAGAAGGCCTAGTGCTTTCCACCTCTTGATGTTCATGGCCTCATGTATTTCCCTATGCTCGAGTAACTTGCTTCTAAACCATAGCAGATGGCAATGTCATGGGGTTGAGCTACAAAAGACTGTGCCTTTGATCTCAAAGCCAACCCTTTTCGCTCTTTTACTGGCTTTGATGAAGCCAGGTAAAATGTGGGAGAGATCTTTGTGACAGAAAACTGAGCACAGTCTCCATTCACCAGCCAGCAAGGAAGCAAGTTCCCCACTCTAGTGGCCTTCCAGGAACTGATTCCTGCTGGTGTAAGTGATGCAAGAAGTAACTTCTTTCCCAGTGGAGACCACACTTGAGACCTTAGTGCCAGCTAACTAGTTGAGGATACCCATCTGAGACCCATCTGAACAGCATCAGGATTCCTGATCCACAGAAACTGTGAGGTAATAAATACATGTCATTTTAGGTGGCTAAATATTGAGATAATGTTACGTAATGATGAATATCCAGCACAGATTTACTTAGCACACTCCACATACAGCTGAGGAGAAGATTTCAAAAGGTGCAGAGATGTGGAAACACATAGTCACAAGTCCAGAAAGGCCAACTGGCTGAATATGACCCCGAGTAGGTCTTAGGGGCACTCTCTTTACTGAGGTAATAAGGAATCATTAAGTATGGGAGTCAGCAGAATCAATGAGTAAATAGTTCCTATTCCTTGAATTCAGAGTCTGTGATAGGGAATACCATCAGAGAACTGACCTCCTAGGAATAATGGAGATGATATATCTCTGAAGAGTAGAGTCCAGTGCCAACATTTAATTCAAGGAAGTAATGTGGGTATAATGATGTGATTGCCAGCAAGCATGGAATGTCAAAGGGGGGCAGAATGGGTGTGAACCTCAGGGATCAATTGTAGGTAAAAGAGTATGGTGTCCTTAAGAATAGGATATAAGCAGTTAAGTAGGTAATAGGTATACCTGTACACTAACCTCTGTAGAGTTAGGGAATAAATGAACGAAAAGATGAGGTTACTGAATCTGAAGGAAACTCAAGATCCATTTTACAGATGCAGACTGAGTCAATTCTCAGACTAGAACCCACGGACCAAGCAAACCAGAGGCTAGTCATCTAGAATAAAGAGGAACAACAAGTGTGTATACTAGAAATTTCCTTACAACATTCCAAATGAAAATACTTACAGGAAAAGCTGGAGTACACATGCATTTGCATGCAATTGAATAAGGGATCTGAGATGAACAGGAAAAATAACTACAAAATGCTGGTATAGCAAATTAGAATACAATAACCCAGATTCCAGGAATATAGGAGTTCCAAGTGACCTCAGTTCCAAGTATTCCATTTATGGGAATTGATACCTCATTTTACCATTATTATACACTCTGTATATTTAGGGGTCATGACTCTGAGAGAAGAAAGCAAGCTTGAGGATAAAATGGTAAACTGATTACTTTGAAAACACTGGCAAGCACATTATTCCCTTGAGATTCTAGTGTGGGGAAAGTATAAAGCACAGAAGAGCGCTCTGGGAGCCATTAGGAAGATGTTTAGCAATGAGGTGATCTACAGGCATTCTTGGTATTCATATTCCCAGGATCAACCGACGATAAGCAAGTAGTGTAGCCTGAAGGGGACGTAGGAATCATGGGCTCAGCACTCTCAGGGATGGGGTTGGAGGTCAGAGCCCCCAGGAAAGTCAGCTCAAGGAGCAGAGGAGCCACCCTCTAACTCCCTGTCTTGTAAGTTTTTCTAGAAGTGGTGGCAGACCCCATGGAGCAGGGTTAATGAGAGCAATCCATAGACATGAGCAGAGGCAGGGGTAGATATGGATATTCATTCGGGCGACTTTTGCCTTAAATGCCCATCCACATGCTAGTGCAGAGTATGGGCTACGCATGGCTCACACTGTTTGCGCACACTGCTGTGCAGGGAATTGTGTCAGCCTAGGGGTGGACCACAGCTGGACGTCTGGCCCCTCCCTTCTTTCTATGCACCAGGGGTTGTCCACGCCTACTGATAGGTGATGTAGGAGTACATAGGCTCAGCCCCCTTGCCTCTAAGAGGAGCAGTCCACTTCCCCAGTCCACCCCCCTCATTGTGGTGTCGGAACATGGGGGTGGAATTGGAGGGAAACCACATTTTGCATTCGTTCCTTTTAAACACCTAATATGTCTCCCTCCGTTTCTTCTTCTTCTTCTTCTCCTCCTCCTCCTCCTCGTCCTTCTCCTTCTTCTCCTTCTTCTCCTTCTCCTTCTTCTCCTTTTTTCTCTTTGTAAATGATTTTATTTATTTTTGGAGGGAGAAACTGTGAGAGAGAGAGAGCATGAGAGGCGAGAAGTTCAGAGGGAGAGGCAGACTTCCCATGGAGCTGGGAGCCTGATGCGGGACTCGATTCCGGGACTCCGGGACCATGACCTGAGCCGAAGACAGTTGCTTAGCCAACTGAGCCACCCAGGTGCCCTCTCCTTCTGTTTCTTACGCATTTGTCCCGATAGCTCTCCCTTGCACATCGTGTTTTAGTCTGTGTGTGTTTTTTTTTTAAAGATTTTATTTATTTATTTGACAGAGAGAAATCACAAGTAGATGGAGAGGCAGACAGAGAGAGAGAGAGAGAGAGGGAAGCAGGCTCCCTGCTGAGCAGAGAGCCCGATGCGGGACTCGATCCCAGGACCCTGAGATCATGACCTGAGCCGAAGGCAGCGGCTCAACCCACTAGCCACCCAGGCGCCCTAGTCTGGTTTTTTGAGTGCGGTGTAAGCATCACAGATGGGCACAGTTCCCCTCAAATTGTCCTCGTGTAGGGAGACAGCTCCTAACATGATGGTCTGTGTTCCTCATGGGAGAGTGTCCTGTCCTCAGGGGCGGAGAAAGTTACTTTAGGAATTGGAGACTAATAGTCTAAGACCAAGTGTGCAAGTACTGTAGGAAGGAAGAGCATATAGTGAAAAGATTAAGTGCTTCAGTGGAGATTCATGCTCGGGGTGGCCTGCCACCACGGTCACCGAGCCTGTTGTATGGAGATGTTTTGAAGGTCCTGATCCTGAGCTCCGGAAGGCTGGCGTTAGGGTGATGTCCGGAGCAGACTCCAACAACAGAGGTCTGAGAGCAAGTGGTTTGTTTGGGAGGTGATCTCAAGAAGTGCCATAGGGAACGTGAAGAGTGATGCAGGGAAGGGATGGAAGCCAATCCAGAATGATTTCCAGAGCAGGTAAGCCCTGTAGGTAGCTGAGGTGCAGTCCTGGCTGAGGCCCCCGGTCTCACACCCCCCCACTCGAGGGGATAGGGGCTAAAGGGGCTAGAGCACTTCATCCACCAAGTGCTGCCCACTGGTTGAGGACTTCTCCTCGAGACTTCCTCTCCCTAGCTGTGGCCTGCCTGCCAAGAATTTCCTCCCTCATCTAGACAAAGGGCTCAGCAGAGAGCAGCGGGGGCTTGCTATAAACCACCAGTGTCGATGTCAGCATGGAGAGTGCTGAGGGGATAGAGGTGGAAATCCTGAAGTCGTCTGCGGTGGACTCCCCTTTCTGCAGGGAGCACCAGAAATGCATCCGACCTGCTAAGGATAACAGTTCACGAGGGAAAAATAATGAGACACAAGGCCCTTTGATCTGTATGCCCGGAGACGTTCAGGTTTATTTGAGGTATAGGAGCATCTCTGTATGAGGAGACCTGGCAGGAAAGAAGAGTGTGCTTTGGATGACACGCTGGCTGAGAGATTTCAGGGAAAATGCAAGGTCCGTATTCCCTTGGGAGGGAGCTAGTAAGAAGGAGGTGGGGAGGAGGGTGTTGTTGGTGGGGGAGTACATTTGGAGGCCACGTAGGTTGAAAGGGCGGCCGGAACTGAGGTTTGACAGTTGGCCTGTCACGATTCCGCGCTCAGTGGGACTAGCTGAGGAAGATTGGTTGCTGAAAGACAGCGGGGGTGCCGGCCAGGATCCTCAGCAGCAGAAGCCACTAGAGCAAGTTGGGGAGCAGCAGGTGGTCTAGCAACAGCTGGGGCGGCAGCAGCTGGACACACAGCAGCTGGGGCGGCAGCAGGTGGTCCTGCAGCAGGTGGTCTGGCAGCAGGTGGGGCGGCAGCAGCTGGAGCCACAGCAGCTGGGCCTGCAGCAGCTGGAACCGCAGCAGGAGGGGCGGCAGCAGCTGGACACACAGCAGCTGGGGCGGCAGCAGGTGGTCCTGCAGCAGGTGGTCTGGCAGCAGGTGGGGCGGCAGCAGCTAGAGGTGCAGCAGCTGGGCCTGCAGCAGCTGGAGCCACAGCAGCTGGAGCCACAGCAGGAGGGGCGGCAGCAGCTAGAGATGCAGCAGCTGGGCCTGCAGCAGCTGGAGCCACAGCAGCTGGAGCCACAGCAGGAGGGGCGGCAGCAGCTGGACACACAGCAGCTGGGGCGGCAGCAGGTGGTCCTGCAGCAGGTGGTCTGGCAGCAGGTGGGGCGGCAGCAGCTAGAGGTGCAGCAGCTGGGCCTGCAGCAGCTGGAGCCACAGCAGGAGGGCTGGCAGCAGCTGGACACACAGCAGCTGGGGCGGCAGCAGGTGGTCCTGCAGCAGGTGGTCTGGCAGCAGCTGGGGCGGCAGCAGGACTCCTCGCCACAGCCCTGGTCAGAGCAGACGGAGCCACAACAGGAGTTGACCATGGTGTCAGAGGCTGGAGGTTCTGGGTGGGTTTCCAGGAAAGCGAAGGTCTTGAGTGTGGAAGTGTCTGTCCTCGTGCCGTGGCCTCTATATACTGCCCAAACCGGGTGATTTGTCAACACGTCTTCCTTGTTGTTGTTTACCCATTATTTAAGTAATTATCAGAGGCACAGCAGTGTTTGCCTATGTAATGGTTTGAGCTCGTGGGACACAAATTTTCTTTTCTAGATGGGATCAATTCTGTCAGGTCTGCTTTTCCTCCTGACTCACACCACTGGCATCTTCTGGACCACTGTCTTCTCCTCTTCCTCTGCAGAGGGCTGTTACCTGATAGGTGGCATTTGCAATTACATTCTTCCTCTCCCCTCGTGTAACCTCTAGCAGGATGGGATCGGGGCCAACCTATCTCTGGTCGTGCATTTCTTCCCATGGTCAGTGGGGAGGAAATTCCATGTGCATAGGGTGGCATGTGGGAAGGGGCATGAGACAGGAGGAAAAGGCCCTGTAGTATGGGTCACTGTTGAGCAATGAGGAAGGGGACAGCTGTCTATGTGTGTGTGACGTTGTTGACCTCTGCCACGGGAATGGGTTTTCTGGGGGGTCTTTCTGTCTTTGGGTCACGTTGTCTACCCTAAAGCCGTGGCAGGCCACTATCTGAATGGTTCCCGCCACTGCCCTGATTCGTCGTTCCGGAAGCGTTAAGTTTGCGGTCACATATCTTTGTGTTGCCTTTCTCTGGATGGTCTTTAGATTCTGAAAGACGTCGCCTCATCTTCAGTCTTAAGTCGTTCGTATTTAAGAATACTCTTCAACAGAACGGAAAGGAAATGTAGCAAAATACGAGTGTGCCTCTCCTCAGAATTTATTCCCAGACCTGGGAAAGGTACAGCACATTTTATGTGTGTGTGGGGGGTGGGTAGGGGTGTGGGGGGTGTCCAGTGGAAATCGGAATGGATGTTAGCCAAGGTAACTTTGTTCAGTTACTGTTTCGCCTGCTCTACTTAGCGATAGTCCAACGTTGGGATGCGGCAGTCATCCGAAGGGCCTGTTAAATATGTCGGGACACATCCTCCAGGTTCTGATTACATGGGGAGCCTGAGGTTTGGCATTTCTGACAAGTACCCAGATGACGTTGATGTTGAAGTCCCAGGGACCATCCTTAGAGACGTACTCCTCTATTCTGTTCGTTTGTGCTTTGAGCAAGTGCCTCTGTCAGGTTCCTCACCACTGCTTTTCGATTATAGGAAGCACCCCCCACCGCACACACACACAACTGCAACATGCCATGCAAAGATCCAGAAGAGCCCATAGTAGTGTCATTTAACTAAGTTGAAGGCCAAGTGGCCAAGATGACAATTTGTTAAAGACAGAGATTTATTCACAAAGAAATAATGTCATCACTCTTTCTTGTTTGCCTTTTATGATTGATTTTCTGTTTTTGGTGAACCTGACACAGAGTGAAGTTAAAAAATCCTTCGTGTAGTCAACCATAGTGGTGAATTTTGATACACAGAAGCCCATCCGTGTAATCCCCGCACCTGTCGGGATAGAGCATTTCCATTATACTGGACGGGCCCCACCTGCCCTTTAGTAACGTCCTCTCAGTCACTGAGGTGATTGCTGTTTCAGTAGGTTTTCTTTTACCATGGATCTCTTTTGATCTGGAACATCAAACAGACACTACATCTAGGTCTTGTGTGCATGCTTGTGTGTGCGTGTGTGTGTGTACATACTATTCATATAGTCTGCAGAATTTCTCTTTGGTTGGGCACCATTGACTTGGCTTCTGCCTGTAAGAATCACTGATGTTGATGCACATGTATCACTAGTTCAGGCAGTGCCGTCCTAGTGACGTTCCAAGACTCCTTTGAAGTCATAGCTTTAAATTTCATGGTAGGGTGGCCATCCAATCCTAAAGGTAAGCTTTCATTTTAAATCTTAGAGTATGGGTTTAGTTCACCCTAAATTTTTAAACAATTCTTTCATCTGATGGAAAATGCATAGGACTGAAAAACATGTGACCTATAAGAGCATAAGATACAAATCAGTTATGGAGCAAATATTTGTATAGCCAAAGCTTGAGTCACGAAATAGAACTTTGTTGCCACCAAGAAGGCTCTTGATATGTCCTTTGTTGACCAGAGTCGTTTTTTCGATGCTACAGATGGTTACCGTGCTGATTCTTCACGTAACGTTTTCATTCATTTTCCTTATGGTTTAATGAGGTAGGTATGCACACCTAAAGAGCATAGTTTGATTTTCATATGTTTCTGATTTTTAAACAGAGAATTCTGATTTGATTTTTTTCACTCAGTATTATGGAAGAGTTCTGGTAGGCAGACTCCAAGAAGGCCTTCAAGAGGCTATCCACCGCTTGGTGTTCACAGTCTCCTGTATTACCCTCCCGTCAAGTAACGTGCTTCTAAACCATGGCAGATGGCACCATCAAGGGGCTGAGTTACCCAGGACTGTGACTTTCATCTCAAAGCCAGTCCTTTCTTTCTCTCTGTCTCTGTCTCTCTCTCTGGCCTTGATGAAGCTGGTACAATGTGGGAGAGATCCTTGCAGCAGAGAACTGAGCACGGTCTCCATTCACCATCCAGCAAGGAAGCAAGGTCCCCACTCTAGTGGCCCTCAAGGAACTGAATCCTGCCAGTGCGCATGTAAGTGAAGTGAGAAGTGTCTTCTTCCCCAGTGGGGCCCTCACCTGAGACCCCAGTGCCAGGCAGCACCTTGCGTGCAGCCCTGGGAAACCCTGTGAAATGGAGGGTCTAGGTGGGCCATCCCTCCCGAGATATCGGATCCTCAGAAACCGAGATCATAAATGAGTGTCACTTGAAACTGCTAAATTTTGCGGTAATACTGTGTAAGAACGGATAGCCAGAACAAATTCATCTAGGACAACTGCACACACAGGTGAGAAAGGAGGAATTAAAAAGTGCAGAGAAGGGGCGCCTGGGAGGCTCAGCGAGTTAAGCCTCTGTCTTGGGCTCAGGTCACACGCTCGGGGTCCTGGGATCGAGCCCTGCATTGGGCTCTCTGCTCAGCAGGGAGCCTGCTTCCCTCTCTCTCTGCCTGGTTCTCTACCTACTTGTGATCTCTCTCTGTCTCGCTGTCTCTGTCTCTGTCTAAAAAATAAATAAATGATTAAGTAAATAATAAAAAAAAAAATGAAGAACCATGCAGAGAATGAGAAGTGCTAAAACTGATGTAGTCCTAAAACCAGAAATTCCAAATGGCCTCGATTCCCTAGGAGAGGTCTGGGGGCACTCTGTTTACTAAGATATCCAGGAGTCATCAAGTATCGGTGTCAGCAGGTCACTGAGGTAATACTGCCTATTCTCTGAAGGGAGAGGTGTGCTGGGATTGCTGGGACCAGGAATATGCTCCCTTGGAATAATGGGAGGATAATATCCCTGAATGGCCGAGTCCAGATGGCAGCATTGAACTCGAGGAAGTAATGTGTGTATTATTATGTGATGGCCCACCAGAGTGGAATGCCAAGGGTCAGAATGATGTGAAACCCTCAGGGGCCTAACGATATGGATCATCGGGCATGGTGTCCGTCATAATAGGATATAGGCAGCCGGGGGCTGGGGAGGTGGACGTGGCTCCTGGGGGGCTCAGTCGGTTCAGCTTCTGCCTTTGGCTCAGGTCATGGTCCTGGAGGGTTGGGATGGAGTCCTGCCTCGGGCTCCCTGCTCAGTTGAGAGTCTGCTTCTCCATCAGCCCGTCACCCTGACTGAGCTTGGTCTCTCTCCATCTCTGTCTCTGTCTCTGTCTCTCTTTCTCCCCCTGGAACAGTCAAACAAGGATATAGGTAGCCAAATACGGTGCACCTTTGTGTGTGTGCACACACATACAACACACACACACACACAGAGGCGTGTGTGTGTGTGTGTGTGTGTGTGTGTGTCTTTAAAAGAGCTTAAGAATAAAAGAACAAAGGCCGAGGTCCTTGATCCCAATGGAAGGTCATGATCCCTGACACAGTTTGAAGACCTCAGGCTGTCCTCAGACCTATTAACCCATCAACGGAGAGCCCAGTCTTTCTGGGTGGAGGACCCCAGGAAGTGTCTATCATAGAATTTCCTTAGTCCTTGCCCAAGAATCTGTAGCCATTGACCCCTGGGAATCTGGAATACTCATATGTTGGCAGGCTGTTGGACATGGGATCTGTGTTGAACTGGACCGCAGGATATCCAGAACCTTTCATGGCCCTGTATGAATACATGGATCTAGAGGTTAGAGTGCAAGGAGAAGTTTCCACATCTTCTTGATCCCGGTGATCCATTTGGGGAATTTGTGCCTCCTTCTCCTCTAATTATAGGCTGTGTGCATCTAGGGGTCGTGTGTCGAAAGGAGGAAAGCTAGCTTGAGGGGAACGCAGTCAAATGTGATTGGTATGAAAACTCTGGCTGGCACCTTATCCCTCTGGGTTTCTAGTGTCGGGAAATCAGAAGAGAGCTCTGGGAGCCATTAGGAAGGTGTTTAGCACTGGGCTGATCTACAGGAGCATTCTTGGTATTCCTATTCCCAGGATCAACCGACGATGAGCAAGTAGTGTAGCCTGAAGGGGACGTAGGAATCATGGGCTCAGCACTCTCAGGGATGGGGTTGGAGGTCAGAGCCCCCAGGCAAGTCAGCTCAAGGAGCAGAGGAGCCACCCTCTAACTCCCTGTCTTGTAAGTTTTTCTAGAAGTGGTGGCAGACCCCATGGAGCAGGGTTAATGAGAGCAATCCATAGACATGAGCAGAGGCAGGGGTAGATATGGATATTCATTCGGCGTCTTTTGCCTTAAATGCCCTGAACACACGCTAGTGCCGTGTATGGGCTACGCATGGCTCACACTGTTTGCGCACACTGCTGTGCAGGGAATTGTGTCAGCCTAGGGGTGGACCACAGCTGGACGTCTGGCCCCTCCCTTCTTTCTATGCACCAGGGGTTGTCCACGCCTACTGATAGGTGATGTAGGAGTACATAGGCTCAGCCCCCTTGCCTCTAAGAGGAGCAGTCCACTTCCCCAGTCCACCCCCCTCATTGTGGTGTCGGAACATGGGGGTGGAATTGGAGGGAAACCACATTTTGCATTCGTTCCTTTTAAACACCTAATATGTCTCCCTCCGTTTCTTCTTCTTCTTCTCCTCCTCCTCCTCCTCGTCCTTCTCCTTCTTCTCCTTCTTCTCCTTCTCCTTCTTTTCCTTTTTTCTCCTTGTAAATGATTTTATTTATTTTTGGAGGGAGAAACTGTGAGAGAGAGAGAGCATGAGAGGCGAGAAGTTCAGAGGGAGAGGCAGACTTCCCATGGAGCTGGGAGCCTGATGCGGGACTCGATTCCGGGACTCCGGGACCATGACCTGAGCCGAAGACAGTTGCTTAGCCAACTGAGCCACCCAGGTGCCCTCTCCTTCTGTTTCTTACGCATTTGTCCCGATAGCTCTCCCTTGCACATCGTGTTTTAGTCTGTGTGTTTTTTTTTTTAAGATTTTATTTATTTATTTGACAGAGAGAAATCACAAGTAGATGGAGAGGCAGACAGAGAGAGAGAGAGAGAGAGGGAAGCAGGCTCCCTGCTGAGCAGAGAGCCCGATGCGGGACTCGATCCCAGGACCCTGAGATCATGACCTGAGCCGAAGGCAGCGGCTCAACCCACTAGCCACCCAGGCGCCCTAGTCTGGTTTTTTGAGTGCGGTGTAAGCATCACAGATGGGCACAGTTCCCCTCAAATTGTCCTCGTGTAGGGAGACAGCTCCTAACATGATGGTCTGTGTTCCTCATGGGAGAGTGTCCTGTCCTCAGGGGCGGAGAAAGTTACTTTAGGAATTGGAGACTAATAGTCTAAGACCAAGTGTGCAAGTACTGTAGGAAGGAAGAGCATATAGTGAAAAGATTAAGTGCTTCAGTGGAGATTCATGCTCGGGGTGGCCTGCCACCACGGTCACCGAGCCTGTTGTATGGAGATGTTTTGAAGGTCCTGATCCTGAGCTCCGGAAGGCTGGCGTTAGGGTGATGTCCGGAGCAGACTCCAACAACAGAGGTCTGAGAGCAAGTGGTTTGTTTGGGAGGTGATCTCAAGAAGTGCCATAGGGAACGTGAAGAGTGATGCAGGGAAGGGATGGAAGCCAATCCAGAATGATTTCCAGAGCAGGTAAGCCCTGTAGGTAGCTGAGGTGCAGTCCTGGCTGAGGCCCCCGGTCTCACACCCCCCCACTCGAGGGGATAGGGGCTAAAGGGGCTAGAGCACTTCATCCACCAAGTGCTGCCCACTGGTTGAGGACTTCTCCTCGAGACTTCCTCTCCCTAGCTGTGGCCTGCCTGCCAAGAATTTCCTCCCTCATCTAGACAAAGGGCTCAGCAGAGAGCAGCGGGGGCTTGCTATAAACCACCAGTGTCGATGTCAGCATGGAGAGTGCTGAGGGGATAGAGGTGGAAATCCTGAAGTCGTCTGCGGTGGACTCCCCTTTCTGCAGGGAGCACCAGAAATGCATCCGACCTGCTAAGGATAACAGTTCACGAGGGAAAAATAATGAGACACAAGGCCCTTTGATCTGTATGCCCGGAGACGTTCAGGTTTATTTGAGGTATAGGAGCATCTCTGTATGAGGAGACCTGGCAGGAAAGAAGAGTGTGCTTTGGATGACACGCTGGCTGAGAGATTTCAGGGAAAATGCAAGGTCCGTATTCCCTTGGGAGGGAGCTAGTAAGAAGGAGGTGGGGAGGAGGGTGTTGTTGGTGGGGGAGTACATTTGGAGGCCACGTAGGTTGAAAGGGCGGCCGGAACTGAGGTTTGACAGTTGGCCTGTCACGATTCCGCGCTCAGTGGGACTAGCTGAGGAAGATTGGTTGCTGAAAGACAGCGGGGGTGCCGGCCAGGATCCTCAGCAGCAGAAGCCACTAGAGCAAGTTGGGGAGCAGCAGGTGGTCTAGCAACAGCTGGGGCGGCAGCAGCTGGACACACAGCAGCTGGGGCGGCAGCAGGTGGTCCTGCAGCAGGTGGTCTGGCAGCAGGTGGGGCGGCAGCAGCTGGAGCCACAGCAGCTGGGCCTGCAGCAGCTGGAACCGCAGCAGGAGGGGCGGCAGCAGCTGGACACACAGCAGCTGGGGCGGCAGCAGGTGGTCCTGCAGCAGGTGGTCTGGCAGCAGGTGGGGCGGCAGCAGCTAGAGGTGCAGCAGCTGGGCCTGCAGCAGCTGGAGCCACAGCAGCTGGAGCCACAGCAGGAGGGGCGGCAGCAGCTAGAGATGCAGCAGCTGGGCCTGCAGCAGCTGGAGCCACAGCAGCTGGAGCCACAGCAGGAGGGGCGGCAGCAGCTGGACACACAGCAGCTGGGGCGGCAGCAGGTGGTCCTGCAGCAGGTGGTCTGGCAGCAGGTGGGGCGGCAGCAGCTAGAGGTGCAGCAGCTGGGCCTGCAGCAGCTGGAGCCACAGCAGGAGGGCTGGCAGCAGCTGGACACACAGCAGCTGGGGCGGCAGCAGGTGGTCCTGCAGCAGGTGGTCTGGCAGCAGCTGGGGCGGCAGCAGGACTCCTCGCCACAGCCCTGGTCAGAGCAGACGGAGCCACAACAGGAGTTGACCATGGTGTCAGAGGCTGGAGGTTCTGGGTGGGTTTCCAGGAAAGCGAAGGTCTTGAGTGTGGAAGTGTCTGTCCTCGTGCCGTGGCCTCTATATACTGCCCAAACCGGGTGATTTGTCAACACGTCTTCCTTGTTGTTGTTTACCCATTATTTAAGTAATTATCAGAGGCACAGCAGTGTTTGCCTATGTAATGGTTTGAGCTCGTGGGACACAAATTTTCTTTTCTAGATGGGATCAATTCTGTCAGGTCTGCTTTTCCTCCTGACTCACACCACTGGCATCTTCTGGACCACTGTCTTCTCCTCTTCCTCTGCAGAGGGCTGTTACCTGATAGGTGGCATTTGCAATTACATTCTTCCTCTCCCCTCGTGTAACCTCTAGCAGGATGGGATCGGGGCCAACCTATCTCTGGTCGTGCATTTCTTCCCATGGTCAGTGGGGAGGAAATTCCATGTGCATAGGGTGGCATGTGGGAAGGGGCATGAGACAGGAGGAAAAGGCCCTGTAGTATGGGTCACTGTTGAGCAATGAGGAAGGGGACAGCTGTCTATGTGTGTGTGACGTTGTTGACCTCTGCCACGGGAATGGGTTTTCTGGGGGGTCTTTCTGTCTTTGGGTCACGTTGTCTACCCTAAAGCCGTGGCAGGCCACTATCTGAATGGTTCCCGCCACTGCCCTGATTCGTCGTTCCGGAAGCGTTAAGTTTGCGGTCACATATCTTTGTGTTGCCTTTCTCTGGATGGTCTTTAGATTCTGAAAGACGTCGCCTCATCTTCAGTCTTAAGTCGTTCGTATTTAAGAATACTCTTCAACAGAACGGAAAGGAAATGTAGCAAAATACGAGTGTGCCTCTCCTCAGAATTTATTCCCAGACCTGGGAAAGGTACAGCACATTTTATGTGTGTGTGGGGGGTGGGTAGGGGTGTGGGGGGTGTCCAGTGGAAATCGGAATGGATGTTAGCCAAGGTAACTTTGTTCAGTTACTGTTTCGCCTGCTCTACTTAGCGATAGTCCAACGTTGGGATGCGGCAGTCATCCGAAGGGCCTGTTAAATATGTCGGGACACATCCTCCAGGTTCTGATTACATGGGGAGCCTGAGGTTTGGCATTTCTGACAAGTACCCAGATGACGTTGATGTTGAAGTCCCAGGGACCATCCTTAGAGACGTACTCCTCTATTCTGTTCGTTTGTGCTTTGAGCAAGTGCCTCTGTCAGGTTCCTCACCACTGCTTTTCGATTATAGGAAGCACCCCCCACCGCACACACACACAACTGCAACATGCCATGCAAAGATCCAGAAGAGCCCATAGTAGTGTCATTTAACTAAGTTGAAGGCCAAGTGGCCAAGATGACAATTTGTTAAAGACAGAGATTTATTCACAAAGAAATAATGTCATCACTCTTTCTTGTTTGCCTTTTATGATTGATTTTCTGTTTTTGGTGAACCTGACACAGAGTGAAGTTAAAAAATCCTTCGTGTAGTCAACCATAGTGGTGAATTTTGATACACAGAAGCCCATCCGTGTAATCCCCGCACCTGTCGGGATAGAGCATTTCCATTATACTGGACGGGCCCCACCTGCCCTTTAGTAACGTCCTCTCAGTCACTGAGGTGATTGCTGTTTCAGTAGGTTTTCTTTTACCATGGATCTCTTTTGATCTGGAACATCAAACAGACACTACATCTAGGTCTTGTGTGCATGCTTGTGTGTGCGTGTGTGTGTGTACATACTATTCATATAGTCTGCAGAATTTCTCTTTGGTTGGGCACCATTGACTTGGCTTCTGCCTGTAAGAATCACTGATGTTGATGCACATGTATCACTAGTTCAGGCAGTGCCGTCCTAGTGACGTTCCAAGACTCCTTTGAAGTCATAGCTTTAAATTTCATGGTAGGGTGGCCATCCAATCCTAAAGGTAAGCTTTCATTTTAAATCTTAGAGTATGGGTTTAGTTCACCCTAAATTTTTAAACAATTCTTTCATCTGATGGAAAATGCATAGGACTGAAAAACATGTGACCTATAAGAGCATAAGATACAAATCAGTTATGGAGCAAATATTTGTATAGCCAAAGCTTGAGTCACGAAATAGAACTTTGTTGCCACCAAGAAGGCTCTTGATATGTCCTTTGTTGACCAGAGTCGTTTTTTCGATGCTACAGATGGTTACCGTGCTGATTCTTCACGTAACGTTTTCATTCATTTTCCTTATGGTTTAATGAGGTAGGTATGCACACCTAAAGAGCATAGTTTGATTTTCATATGTTTCTGATTTTTAAACAGAGAATTCTGATTTGATTTTTTTCACTCAGTATTATGGAAGAGTTCTGGTAGGCAGACTCCAAGAAGGCCTTCAAGAGGCTATCCACCGCTTGGTGTTCACAGTCTCCTGTATTACCCTCCCGTCAAGTAACGTGCTTCTAAACCATGGCAGATGGCACCATCAAGGGGCTGAGTTACCCAGGACTGTGACTTTCATCTCAAAGCCAGTCCTTTCTTTCTCTCTGTCTCTGTCTCTCTCTCTGGCCTTGATGAAGCTGGTACAATGTGGGAGAGATCCTTGCAGCAGAGAACTGAGCACGGTCTCCATTCACCATCCAGCAAGGAAGCAAGGTCCCCACTCTAGTGGCCCTCAAGGAACTGAATCCTGCCAGTGCGCATGTAAGTGAAGTGAGAAGTGTCTTCTTCCCCAGTGGGGCCCTCACCTGAGACCCCAGTGCCAGGCAGCACCTTGCGTGCAGCCCTGGGAAACCCTGTGAAATGGAGGGTCTAGGTGGGCCATCCCTCCCGAGATATCGGATCCTCAGAAACCGAGATCATAAATGAGTGTCACTTGAAACTGCTAAATTTTGCGGTAATACTGTGTAAGAACGGATAGCCAGAACAAATTCATCTAGGACAACTGCACACACAGGTGAGAAAGGAGGAATTAAAAAGTGCAGAGAAGGGGCGCCTGGGAGGCTCAGCGAGTTAAGCCTCTGTCTTGGGCTCAGGTCACACGCTCGGGGTCCTGGGATCGAGCCCTGCATTGGGCTCTCTGCTCAGCAGGGAGCCTGCTTCCCTCTCTCTCTGCCTGGTTCTCTAC